>NC_090931.1:225933141-227183141 GCF_040938575.1 Ambystoma mexicanum | reverse complement strand
TTCCGGTCTGAAAACAGACTTGGGGTTACTTGTGTTTTAGGCCTTCCCCTTGGCGGCCAGGTAGGTACACCCAAACATGTGAGGTACCGTTTTCATCGGGACATCTGTGGGAATGCGGGACGGTAGTCCATCTGTTGTTGGGGGCGTATTTCGATGGGTGAGCCGAGCAAAATGTGCAGAAAATGCGTTTTTTTTCCGACATTTCGGACTTTGCGGGGGTGTCTGGGTAATAAATTCTGGGGCGATTTGGGCATATCATACCTCTGCGGATTTCCACGGGTGTCCTCTTTTCGGAAATGCATGGGGTTCCCTGTTTTCCCTGGTGGCTTGGTCACCCGCGGCCCATATCTGTATGTTGTGCCGGTCGGCAGAGCGTCTCAAATTCCGGTCTGAAAACAGACTTGGGGTTACTTGTGTTTTAGGCCTTCCCCTTGGCGGCCAGGTAGGTGCACCCAAACATGTGAGGTACCGTTTTCATCGGGACATCTGTGGGAACGCGGGACGGTAGGCCATGTGTTGTTGGGTGTGTGTTGCGATGGGTGAGCCGAGTGAAATGTGCGGAAATAGCGTTTTTTTTCCCACATTTTGGACTTTGCGGGGGTGTCTGGATAATGAATTCTGGGGCGATTTGGGCATATCATACCTCTGCAGATTCCCACGGGTGTCCTCTTTTCGGAAATGCATGGGGTTCCCTGTTTTCCCCAGTGGCTTGGACACCCGAGGCCCATATCTGTATGTTGTACCGGTCAGCAGAGCGTCTCAAATTCCGGTCTGAAAACTGACTTGGGGTTACTTGTGTTTTAGGCTTTCCCCTTGGCGGCCAGGTCGGTGCACCCACACATGTGAGGTACCGTTTTCATCGGGACACCTGTGGGAACGCGGGACGGTAGGCCATGTGTTGTTGGGGGCGTGTTTCGATGGTTGAGCCGAGCAAAATGTGCGCAAAATGCAATTTTTTCCCACATTTCGGACTTTGAGGGGGGTGTCTGGGTAATAAATTCTGGGGCAATTTGGGAATATCATACCTCTGCAGATTCCCACGGGTGTCCTCTTTTCGGAAATGCATGGGGTTCCCTGATTTACCCGGTGGCTTGGACACCCGAGGCCCATATCTGTATGTTGTGCTGGTCGGCAGAGCGTCTCAAATTCCGGTCTTAAAACAGAATTGGGGTTACTTGTGTTTTAGGCTTTCCCCTTGGCGGACAGGTCGGTGCACCCACACATGTGAGGTACTGTTTTCATCGGGACACCTGTGGGAACGCGGGACGTAAGGCCATGTGTTGTTGGGGGCGTGTTTCGATGGGTGAGCCAAGCGAAATGTGCGGAAAATGCATTTGTTTTCCCACATTTCGGACTTTGCGGGGGTGTCTGGGTAATACATTCTGGGGCGATTAGGGCAATTTAATACCTCTGCAGATTCCCACTGGTTTCCCCTTTTCAGAAATTCATGGGGTTCCCTGTTTTCTCCGGTGGCTTGGACACCCGAGGTCCATATCTATATCTTGTGCCGGTCGGCAGAGCGTCTCAAATTTTGGTCTGAAAACAGACTTGGGGTTACTTGTGTTTTAGGCTTTCCCTTTGGCGGCCAGGTCAGTGCACCCACACATGTGAGGTACCGTTTTCATCGGGACACCTGTGGGAATGCGGGACGGTAGGCCATGTGTTGTTGGGGGTGTGTTTCGATGGGTGAGCTGAGCGAAATGTGCTGAAAATGCGTTTTATTCCCACATTTCGGACTTTGCGGGGTGTCTGGTTAATAAATTCTGGGGCGATTTGGACATATCATACCTCTGCAGATTCCCACTGGTGTCCCCTTTTCGGAAATGCATGGGGTTCCCTGTTTTCTCCGGTGGCTTGGACACCCGAGGTCCATAGCTATATGTTGTGCCGGTCGGCAGAGCGTCTCAAATTTTGGTCTGAAAACAGACTTGGGGTTACTTGTGTTTTAGGCTTTCCCCTTGGCGGCCAGGTCAGTGCACCCACACATGTGAAGTATCGTTTTCATCGGGACACCTGTTGGAATGCGGGACGGTAGGCCATGCACTGTGTGAGACATGTTTCGATGGGTGAGCCGAGCGAAATGTGCGGAAAATGCATTTTTTTCCCACATTTCGGACTTTGCGGGGGTGTCTGGGTAATAAATTCTGGGGCATTTCAGCATATCATACCTCTGCGGATTCCCACGGGTGCCCTCTTTTCAGAAATGCATGGGGTTCCCTGTTTTCCCTGGTGGCTTGGACACCCGAGGCCCATATCTGTATGTTGTGCCGGTCGGCAGAGCGTCTCAAATTCCGGTCTGAAAACAGACTTGGGGTTACTTGTGTTTTAGGCTTTCCCCTTGGCGGCCAGGTAGGTGCACCCACACATGTGAGGTACCGTTTTCATCGGGACACCTGTGGGAAAGCAGGACGGTAGGCCATGTGTTGTTGGGGGCGTGTTTCGATGGGTGAGCCGAGCAAAATGTGCAGAAAATGCGTTTTTTTCCGACATTTCGGACTTTGCGGGGGTGTCTGGGTAATACATTCTGGGGCGATTTGGGCATATCATACCTCTGCGGATTTCCACGGGTGTCCTCTTTTCGGAAATGCATGGGGTTCCCTGTTTTCCCTGGTGGCTTGGTCACCCGCGGCCCATATCTGTATGTTGTGCCGGTCGGCAGAGCGTCTCAAATTCCGGTCTGAAAACAGACTTGGGGTTACTTGTGTTTTAGGCCTTCCCTTTGGCGGCCAGGTAGGTGCACCCAAACATGTGAGGTACCGTTTTCATCGGGACATCTGTGGGAACGCGGGACGGTAGGCCATGTGTTGTTGGGTGTGTGTTGCGATGGGTGAACCGAGTGAAATGTGCGGAAATAGCGTTTTTTTTCCCACATTTTGGACTTTGCGGGGGTGTCTGGATAATGAATTCTGGGGCGATTTGGGCATATCATACCTCTGCAGATTCCAACGGGTGTCCTCTTTTCGGAAATGCATGGGGTTCCCTGTTTTCCCCAGTGGCTTGGACACCCGAGGCCCATATCTGTATGTTGTACCGGTCAGCAGAGCGTCTCAAATTCCGGTCTGAAAACTGACTTGGGGTTACTTGTGTTTTAGGCTTTCCCCTTGGCGGCCAGGTCGGTGCACCCACACATGTGAGGTACCGTTTTCATCGGGACACCTGTGGGAACGCGGGATGGTAGGCCATGTGTTGTTGGGGGCGTGTTTCGATGGTTGAGCCGAGCGAAATGTGCGGAAAATGTGTTTTCTTTCCCACATTTCGGTCTTTGCGGAGGTGTCTGGGTAATAAATTCTGGGGTGATTTGGGCACATCATACCTCTGCGGATTCCCACGGGGGTCCTCTTTTCATAAATGCATGGGGTTCCCTGATTTCCCCTGTGGCTTGGACACCCGAGGCCCATATCTGTATGTTGTGCCAGTCGGAAGAGCGTCTCAAATTCCGGTCTGAAAACAGACTTGGGGTTACTTGTGTTTTAGGCTTTCCCCTTTGGCGGCCAGGTCAGTGCACCCACACATGTGAGGTATCGTTTTCATCGGGACACCTGTGGGAATGCGGGATGGTAGGCCATGTGTGTTTGGGGGTGTGTTTCGATGGGTGAGCTGAGCGAAATGTGCTGAAAATGCGTTTTATTCCCACATTTCAGACTTTGCGGGGTGTCTGGTTAATAAATTCTGGTGCGATTTGGACATATACTTCTGCGGATTCCCACGGGTGTCCTCTTTTCAGAAATGCATGGCGTTCCCTGATTTACCCGGTGGCTTGGACACCCGAGGCCCATGACTGTATGTTGTGCCGGTCGGCAGAGAGTCTCAAATTCCGGTCTTAAAACAGAATTGGGGTTACTTGTGTTTTAGGCTTTCCCCTTGGCGGACAGGTCGGTGCACCCATACATGTGAGGTACTGTTTTCATCGGGACACCTGTGGGAACGCGGGACGGTAGGCCATGTGTTGTTGGGCGCGTGTTTCGATGGGTGAGCCAAGCAAAATGTGCGGAAAATGCATTTGTTTTCCCACATTTCGGACTTTGCGGGGGTGTCTGGGTAATACATTCTGGGGCGATTAGGGCAATTTAATACCTCTGCAGATTCCCACTGGTGTCCCCTTTTCGGAAATGCATGGGGTTCCCTGTTTTCTCCGGTGGCTTGGACACCCGAGGTCCATATCTATATGTTGTGCCGGTCGGCAGAGCGTCTCAAATTTTGGTCTGAAAACAGACTTGGGGTTACTTGTGTTTTAGGCTTTCCCCTTGGCGGCCAGGTCAGTGCACCCACACATGTGAAGTATCGTTTTCATCGGGACACCTGTTGGAATGCGGGACGGTAGGCCATGCACTGTGTGAGACATGTTTCGATGGGTGAGCCGAGCGAAATGTGCGGAAAATGCATTTTTTTCCCACATTTCGGACTTTGCGGGGGTGTCTGGGTAATAAATTCCGGGGCGATTTGGGCATATCATACCTCTGCGGATTCCCACGGGTGCCCTCTTTTCAGAAATGCATGGGGTTCCCTGATTTCCCCGGTGGCTTGGACACCCGAGGCCCATATCTGTATGTTGTGCCGGTCGGCAGAGCGTCTCAAATTCCGGTCTGAAAACAGACTTGGGGTTACTTGTGTTTTAGGCTTTCCCCTTGGCGGCCAGGTAGGTGCATCCACACATGTGAGCTACCGTTTACATCGGGACACCTGTGGGAACGCAGGACGGTAGGCCATGTGTTGTTGGGGGCGTGTTTCGATGGGTGGGCCGAGCAAAAAGTGCAGAAAATGTGTTTTTTTCCCACATTTCGGACTTTGCAGGGGTGTCTGGGTATCAAATTCCTGGGCGATTTGGGCAATTTAATACCTCTGCAGATTCCCACTGGTGTCCCCTTTTCGGAAATGCATGGGGTTCCTGTTTTCTCCGGTGGCTTGGACACCCGAGGCCCATATCTATATGTTGTGCCGGTCGGCAGAGCGTCTCAAATTCCGGTCTGAAAACAGACTTGGGGTTACTTGTGTTTTAGGCTTTCCCCTTGGCGGCCAGGTAGGTGCACCCACACATGGTAGTTACCGTTTTCATCGGGACACCTTTGGGAATGCGGGACGGTAGTCCATGTGTTGTTGGGGGCGTATTTCGATGGGTGAGCCGAGCAAAATGTGCAGAAAATGCGTTTTTTTCCGACATTTCGGACTTTGCGGGGGTGTCTGGGTAATACATTCTGGGGCGATTTGGGCATATCATACCTCTGCGGATTTCCACGGGTGTCCTCTTTTCGGAAATGCATGGGGTTCCCTGTTTTCCCTAGTGGCTTGGACACCCGCGGCCCATATCTGTATGTTGTGCCGGTCGGCAGAGCGTCTCAAATTCCGGTCTGAAAACAGACTTGGGGTTACTTGTGTTTTAGGCCTTCCCCTTGGCGGCCAGGTAGGTGCACCCAAACATGTGAGGTACCGTTTTCATCGGGACATCTGTGGGAACGCGGGACGGTAGGCCATGTGTTGTTGGGTGTGTGTTGCGATGGGTGAGCCGAGTGAAATGTGCAGAAATAGCGTTTTTTTCCCCACATTTCGGACTTTGCGGGGGTGTCTGGATAATGAATTTTGGGGCGATTTGGGCATATCATACCTCTGCGGATTCCCACGGGTGTCCTCTTTTTGGAAATGCATGGGGTTCCCTGTTTTCCCAGTGGCTTGGACACCCGAGGCCCATATCTGTATGTTGTACCGGTCAGCAGAGCGTCTCAAATTCCGGTCTGAAAACAGACTTGGGGTTACTTGTGTTTTAGGCTTTCCCCTTGGCGGCCAGGTCAGTGCACCCACACATGTGAGGTATCGTTTTCATCGGGACACCTGTGGGAATGCGGGATGGTAGGCCATGTGTTGTTGGGTGTGTGTTGCGATGGGTGAGCCGAGTGAAATGTGCGGAAATAGCGTTTTTTCCCCCACATTTCGGACTTTGCGGGGTGTCTGGTTAATAAATTCTGGGGCGATTTGGACATATCATACCTCTGCGGATTCCCACGGGTGTCCTCTTTTAGAAATGCATGGCGTTCCCTGATTTACCCTGTGGCTTGGACACCCGAGGCCCATATCTGTACGTTGTGCCGGTCGGCAGAGCGTCTCAAATTCCAGGCTTAAAACAGAATTGGGGTTACTTGTGTTCTAGGCTTTCCCCTTGGCGGCCAGGTCAGTGCACCCACACATGTGAGGTACCGTTTTCATCGGGACACCTGTGGGAATGCGGGACGGTAGGCCATGTGTTGTTGGGGGTGTGTTTTGATGGGTGAGCTGAGCGAAATGTGCTGAAAATGCGTTTTATCCCCACATTTCGGACTTTGCGGGGTGTCTGGTTAATAAATTCTGGGGCGATTTGGACATATCATACCTCTGCGGATTCCCACGGGTGTCCTCTTTTCAGAAATGCATGGCGTTCCCTGATTTCCCCGGTGGCTTGGACACCCGAGGCCCATATCTGTATGTTGCGAGGCCCATATCTGTATGTTGTGCCGGTCAGCAGAGCGTTTCAAATTCCGGTCTGAAAACAGACTTGGGGTTACTTGTGTTTTAGGCTTTCCCCTTGGCGGCCAGGTCGGTGCACCCACACATGTGAGGTACTGTTTTCATCGGGACACCTGTGGGAACGCGGGACGTAAGGCCATGTGTTGTTGGGGGCGTGTTTCGATGGGTGAGCCAAGCGAAATGTGCGGAAAATGCATTTGTTTTCCCACATTTCGGACTTTGCGGGGGTGTCTGGGTAATACATTCTGGGGCGATTAGGGCAATTTAATACCTCTGCAGATTCCCACTGGTGTCCCCTTTTCGGAAATTCATGGGGTTCCCCGTTTTCTCTGGTGGCTTGGACACCCGAGGTCCATATCTATATGTTGTGCCGGTCGGCAGAGCGTCTCAAATTTTGGTCTGAAAACAGACTTGGGGTTACTTGTGTTTTAGGCTTTCCCTTTGGCGGCCAGGTCAGTGCACCCACACATGTGAGGTACCGTTTTCATCGGGACACCTGTGGGAATGCGGGACGGTAGGCCATGTGTTGTTGGGGGTGTGTTTCGATGGGTGAGCTGAGTGAAATGTGCTGAAAATGCGTTTTATTCCCACATTTCGGACTTTGCGGGGTGTCTGGTTAATAAATTCTGGGGCGATTTGGACATATCATACCTCTGCAGATTCCCACTGGTGTCCCCTTTTCGGAAATGCATGGGGTTCCCTGTTTTCTCCGGTGGCTTGGACACCCGAGGTCCATATCTATATGTTGTGCCGGTCGGCAGAGCGTCTCAAATTCCGGTCTGAAAACAGACTTGGGGTTACTTGTGTTTTAGGCTTTCCCCTTGGCTGCCAGGTCAGTGCACCCACACATGTGAAGTATCGTTTTCATCGGGACACCTGTTGGAATGCGGGACGGTAGGCCATGCACTGTGTGAGACATGTTTCGATGGGTGAGCCGAGCGAAATGTGCGGAAAATGCATTTTTTTCCCACATTTCGGACTTTGCGGGGGTGTCTGGGTAATAAATTCTGGGGCATTTCAGCATATCATACCTCTGCGGATTCCCACGGGTGCCCTCTTTTCAGAAATGCATGGGGTTCCCTGTTTTCCCTGGTGGCTTGGACACCCGAGGCCCATATCTGTATGTTGTGCCGGTCGGCAGAGCGTCTCAAATTCCGGTCTGAAAACAGACTTGGGGTTACTTGTGTTTTAGGCTTTCCCCTTGGCGGCCAGGTAGGTGCACCCACACATGTGAGGTACCGTTTTCATCGGGACACCTGTGGGAAAGCAGGACGGTAGGCCATGTGTTGTTGGGGGCGTGTTTCGATGGGTGAGTCGAGCGAAATGTGCGGAAAATGTGTTTTTTTCCCACATTTCGGAATTTGCGGGGGTGTCTGGGTAATAAATTCCGGGGCGATTTGGGCATATCATACCTCTGTGGATTCCCACGGGTGTCCTCTTTTCAGAAATGCATGGGGTTCCTGATTTCCCCGGTGGCTTGGACACCTGAGGCCCATATCTATATGTTGTTCCGGTCGGCAGAGCGTCTCAAATTCCGGTCTGAAAACAGACTTGGGGTTACCTGTGTTTTAGGCTTTCCCCTTGGCGGCCAGGTAGGTGCACCCACACATGTGAGTTACCGTTTTCATCGGGACACCTTTGGGAATGCGGGACGGTAGTCCATGTGTTGTTGGGGGCGTATTTCGATGGGTGAGCCGAGCAAAATGTGCAGAAAATGCGTTTTTTTCCGACATTTCAGACTTTGCGGGGGTGTCTGGGTAATAAATTCTGGGGCGATTTGGGCATATCATACCTCTGCGGATTTCCACGGGTGTCCTCTTTTCGGAAATGCATGGGGTTCCCTGTTTTCCCTGGTGGCTTGGACACCCGCGGCCCATATCTGTATGTTGTGCCGGTCGGCAGAGCGTCTCAAATTCCGGTCTGAAAACAGACTTGGGGTTACTTGCGTTTTAGGCCTTCCCCTTGGCGGCCAGGTAGGTGCACCCAAACATGTGAGGTACCGTTTTCATCAGGACATCTGTGGGAACGCGGGACGGTAGGCCATGTGTTGTTGGGTGTGTGTTGCGATGGGTGAGCCGAGTGAAATGTGCGGAAATAGCGTTTTTTTCCCCACATTTCGGACTTTGCGGGGGTGTCTGGATAATGAATTCTGGGGCAATTTGGGCATATCATACCTCTGCGGATTCCCACGGGTGTCCTCTTTTTGGAAATGCATGGGGTTCCCTGTTTTCCCCAGTGGCTTGGACACCCGAGGCCCATATCTGTATGTTGCGAGGCCCATATCTGTATGTTGTGCCGGTCGTCAGAGCGTCTCAAATTCCGGTCTGAAAACAGACTTGGGGTTACTTGTGTTTTAGGCTTTCCCCTTGGCGGCCAGGTCGGTGCACCCACACATGTGAGGTACTGTTTTCATCGGGACACCTGTGGGAACGCGGGACGGTAGGCCATGTGTTGTTGGGGGCGTGTTTCGATGGGTGAGCCAAGCGAAATGTGCGGAAAATGCATTTTTTTCCCCACATTTCGGACTTTGCGGGTGTGTCTGGGTAATACATTCTGGGGCGATTTGGGCAATTTAATACCTCTGCAGATTCCCACTGGTGTACCCTTTTCGGAAATGCATGGGGTTTCCCTGTTTTCTCCGGTGGCTTGGACACCCGAGGCCCATATCTATATGTTGTGCCGGTCGGCAGAGCGTCTCAAATTCCGGTCTGAAAACAGACTTGGGGTTACTTGTATTTTAGGCTTTCCCCTTGGCGGCCAGGTAGGTGCACCCACACATGTGAGTTACTGTTTTCATCGGGACACCTATGGGAATGCGGGACGGTAGTCCATGTGTTGTTGGGGGCGTATTTCGATGGGTGAGCCGAGCAAAATGTGCGGAAAATGCGTTTTTTTCTGACATTTCGAAATTTGCGGGGGTGTCTGGGTAATAAATTCTGGGGCGATTTGGGCATATCATACCTCTGCGGATTCCCACGGGTGTCCTCTTTTCAGAAATGCATGGGGTTTCCTGTTTTCCCTGTTGGCTTGGACACCCGAGGCCCATATCTGTATGTTGTGCCAGTCGGCAGAGCGTCTCAAATTCCGGTCTGAAAACAGACTTGTGGTTACTTGTGTTTTAGGCTTTCCGCTTGGTGGCCAGGTCGGTGCACCCACACATGTGATGTACCGTTTTCATCGGGACACCTGTGGGAACGCGGGACGGTAGGCCATGTGTTGTTGGGTGCGTGTTTCGATGGGTGAGCCAAGCAAAATGTGCAGAAAATGCATTTTGTTTCCCACATTTCGGACTTTGCGGGGGTGTCTGGGTAATAAATTCTGGGGCGATTTGCGCAAATCATACCTCTGCGGATTCCCACGGGTGTCTTCTTTTCGGAAATGCATGAGGGTCCCTGTTTTTCTTGGTGGCTGCAACACCCCAGGCCTAAATCTTTTGGTTGGCTCCCCAAACCCTAGTAGGATAGCAGTGGTTTAGCCTTATTCCTTCGCGCCCAGGTAGGTGCACCCACACATATGAGGTACCGTTTTCATTGGGACACATGTGGGAACGCGGGACAGTAGGCCATGTGTTGTTGGGGGCGTGTTTCGATGGGTGAGCTGAGCGAAATGTGCGGAAAATGTGTTTTTTTCCCCACATTTTGGACTTTGCTAGGGTGTCTGGGTAATAAATTCTGGGGCGATTTGGGCATATCATACCTCTGCGGATTCCCACGGGTGTCCTCTTTTTGAAAATGCATAGGGTTCCCTGTTTTCCCTGGTGTCTTGGACACCCGAGGCCCATATCTATATGTTGTGCCGGTTGGCAGAGCGTCTCAAATTCCGGTCTGAAAACAGACTTGGGGTTACTTGTGTTTTAGGCTTTCCCCTTGGCTGCCCGGTAGGTGCACCCAAACATGTGAGGTACCGTTTTCATCGGGACATCTGTGGGAACGCGGGACGGTAGGCCATGTGTTGTTGGGTGTGTGTTGCGATGGGTGAGCCGAGTGAAATGTGCGGAAATAGCGTTTTTTTCCCCACATTTCGGACTTTGCGGGGGTGTCTGGATAATGAATTCTGGGGCAATTTGGGCATATCATACCTCTGCGGATTCCCACGGGTGTCCTCTTTTTGGAAATGCATGGGGTTCCCTGTTTTCCCCAGTGGCTTGGACACCCGAGGCCCATATCTGTATGTTGCGAGGCCCATATCTGTATGTTGTGCCGGTCGGCAGAGCGTCTCAAATTCCGGTCTGAAAACAGACTTGGGGTTACTTGTGTTTTAGGCCTTCCCTTTGGCGGCCAGGTAGGTGCACCCAAACATGTGAGGTACCGTTTTCATCGGGACATCTGTGGGAACGCGGGACGGTAGGCCATGTGTTGTTGGGTGTGTGTTGCGATGGGTGAACCGAGTGAAATGTGCGGAAATAGCGTTTTTTTTCCCACATTTTGGACTTTGCGGGGGTGTCTGGATAATGAATTCTGGGGCGATTTGGGCATATCATACCTCTGCAGATTCCAACGGGTGTCCTCTTTTCGGAAATGCATGGGGTTCCCTGTTTTCCCCAGTGGCTTGGACACCCGAGGCCCATATCTGTATGTTGTACCGGTCAGCAGAGCGTCTCAAATTCCGGTCTGAAAACTGACTTGGGGTTACTTGTGTTTTAGGCTTTCCCCTTGGCGGCCAGGTCGGTGCACCCACACATGTGAGGTACCGTTTTCATCGGGACACCTGTGGGAACGCGGGATGGTAGGCCATGTGTTGTTGGGGGCGTGTTTCGATGGTTGAGCCGAGCGAAATGTGCGGAAAATGTGTTTTCTTTCCCACATTTCGGTCTTTGCGGAGGTGTCTGGGTAATAAATTCTGGGGTGATTTGGGCACATCATACCTCTGCGGATTCCCACGGGGGTCCTCTTTTCATAAATGCATGGGGTTCCCTGATTTCCCCTGTGGCTTGGACACCCGAGGCCCATATCTGTATGTTGTGCCAGTCGGAAGAGCGTCTCAAATTCCGGTCTGAAAACAGACTTGGGGTTACTTGTGTTTTAGGCTTTCCCCTTTGGCGGCCAGGTCAGTGCACCCACACATGTGAGGTATCGTTTTCATCGGGACACCTGTGGGAATGCGGGATGGTAGGCCATGTGTGTTTGGGGGTGTGTTTCGATGGGTGAGCTGAGCGAAATGTGCTGAAAATGCGTTTTATTCCCACATTTCAGACTTTGCGGGGTGTCTGGTTAATAAATTCTGGTGCGATTTGGACATATACTTCTGCGGATTCCCACGGGTGTCCTCTTTTCAGAAATGCATGGCGTTCCCTGATTTACCCGGTGGCTTGGACACCCGAGGCCCATGACTGTATGTTGTGCCGGTCGGCAGAGAGTCTCAAATTCCGGTCTTAAAACAGAATTGGGGTTACTTGTGTTTTAGGCTTTCCCCTTGGCGGACAGGTCGGTGCACCCATACATGTGAGGTACTGTTTTCATCGGGACACCTGTGGGAACGCGGGACGGTAGGCCATGTGTTGTTGGGCGCGTGTTTCGATGGGTGAGCCAAGCAAAATGTGCGGAAAATGCATTTGTTTTCCCACATTTCGGACTTTGCGGGGGTGTCTGGGTAATACATTCTGGGGCGATTAGGGCAATTTAATACCTCTGCAGATTCCCACTGGTGTCCCCTTTTCGGAAATGCATGGGGTTCCCTGTTTTCTCCGGTGGCTTGGACACCCGAGGTCCATATCTATATGTTGTGCCGGTCGGCAGAGCGTCTCAAATTTTGGTCTGAAAACAGACTTGGGGTTACTTGTGTTTTAGGCTTTCCCCTTGGCGGCCAGGTCAGTGCACCCACACATGTGAAGTATCGTTTTCATCGGGACACCTGTTGGAATGCGGGACGGTAGGCCATGCACTGTGTGAGACATGTTTCGATGGGTGAGCCGAGCGAAATGTGCGGAAAATGCATTTTTTTCCCACATTTCGGACTTTGCGGGGGTGTCTGGGTAATAAATTCCGGGGCGATTTGGGCATATCATACCTCTGCGGATTCCCACGGGTGCCCTCTTTTCAGAAATGCATGGGGTTCCCTGATTTCCCCGGTGGCTTGGACACCCGAGGCCCATATCTGTATGTTGTGCCGGTCGGCAGAGCGTCTCAAATTCCGGTCTGAAAACAGACTTGGGGTTACTTGTGTTTTAGGCTTTCCCCTTGGCGGCCAGGTAGGTGCATCCACACATGTGAGCTACCGTTTACATCGGGACACCTGTGGGAACGCAGGACGGTAGGCCATGTGTTGTTGGGGGCGTGTTTCGATGGGTGGGCCGAGCAAAAAGTGCAGAAAATGTGTTTTTTTCCCACATTTCGGACTTTGCAGGGGTGTCTGGGTATCAAATTCCTGGGCGATTTGGGCAATTTAATACCTCTGCAGATTCCCACTGGTGTCCCCTTTTCGGAAATGCATGGGGTTCCTGTTTTCTCCGGTGGCTTGGACACCCGAGGCCCATATCTATATGTTGTGCCGGTCGGCAGAGCGTCTCAAATTCCGGTCTGAAAACAGACTTGGGGTTACTTGTGTTTTAGGCTTTCCCCTTGGCGGCCAGGTAGGTGCACCCACACATGGTAGTTACCGTTTTCATCGGGACACCTTTGGGAATGCGGGACGGTAGTCCATGTGTTGTTGGGGGCGTATTTCGATGGGTGAGCCGAGCAAAATGTGCAGAAAATGCGTTTTTTTCCGACATTTCGGACTTTGCGGGGGTGTCTGGGTAATACATTCTGGGGCGATTTGGGCATATCATACCTCTGCGGATTTCCACGGGTGTCCTCTTTTCGGAAATGCATGGGGTTCCCTGTTTTCCCTAGTGGCTTGGACACCCGCGGCCCATATCTGTATGTTGTGCCGGTCGGCAGAGCGTCTCAAATTCCGGTCTGAAAACAGACTTGGGGTTACTTGTGTTTTAGGCCTTCCCCTTGGCGGCCAGGTAGGTGCACCCAAACATGTGAGGTACCGTTTTCATCGGGACATCTGTGGGAACGCGGGACGGTAGGCCATGTGTTGTTGGGTGTGTGTTGCGATGGGTGAGCCGAGTGAAATGTGCAGAAATAGCGTTTTTTTCCCCACATTTCGGACTTTGCGGGGGTGTCTGGATAATGAATTCTGGGGCGATTTGGGCATATCATACCTCTGCGGATTCCCACGGGTGTCCTCTTTTTGGAAATGCATGGGGTTCCCTGTTTTCCCAGTGGCTTGGACACCCGAGGCCCATATCTGTATGTTGTACCGGTCAGCAGAGCGTCTCAAATTCCGGTCTGAAAACAGACTTGGGGTTACTTGTGTTTTAGGCTTTCCCCTTGGCGGCCAGGTCAGTGCACCCACACATGTGAGGTATCGTTTTCATCGGGACACCTGTGGGAATGCGGGATGGTAGGCCATGTGTTGTTGGGTGTGTGTTGCGATGGGTGAGCCGAGTGAAATGTGCGGAAATAGCGTTTTTTCCCCCACATTTCGGACTTTGCGGGGTGTCTGGTTAATAAATTCTGGGGCGATTTGGACATATCATACCTCTGCGGATTCCCACGGGTGTCCTCTTTTCAGAAATGCATGGCGTTCCCTGATTTACCCTGTGGCTTGGACACCCGAGGCCCATATCTGTACGTTGTGCCGGTCGGCAGAGCGTCTCAAATTCCAGGCTTAAAACAGAATTGGGGTTACTTGTGTTCTAGGCTTTCCCCTTGGCGGCCAGGTCAGTGCACCCACACATGTGAGGTACCGTTTTCATCGGGACACCTGTGGGAATGCGGGACGGTAGGCCATGTGTTGTTGGGGGTGTGTTTTGATGGGTGAGCTGAGCGAAATGTGCTGAAAATGCATTTTATCCCCACATTTCGGACTTTGCGGGGTGTCTGGTTAATAAATTCTGGGGCGATTTGGACATATCATACCTCTGCGGATTCCCACGGGTGTCCTCTTTTCAGAAATGCATGGCGTTCCCTGATTTCCCCGGTGGCTTGGACACCCGAGGCCCATATCTGTATGTTGCGAGGCCCATATCTGTATGTTGTGCCGGTCAGCAGAGCGTTTCAAATTCCGGTCTGAAAACAGACTTGGGGTTACTTGTGTTTTAGGCTTTCCCCTTGGCGGCCAGGTCGGTGCACCCACACATGTGAGGTACTGTTTTCATCGGGACACCTGTGGGAACGCGGGACGTAAGGCCATGTGTTGTTGGGGGCGTGTTTCGATGGGTGAGCCAAGCGAAATGTGCGGAAAATGCATTTGTTTTCCCACATTTCGGACTTTGCGGGGGTGTCTGGGTAATACATTCTGGGGCGATTAGGGCAATTTAATACCTCTGCAGATTCCCACTGGTGTCCCCTTTTCGGAAATTCATGGGGTTCCCCGTTTTCTCTGGTGGCTTGGACACCCGAGGTCCATATCTATATGTTGTGCCGGTCGGCAGAGCGTCTCAAATTTTGGTCTGAAAACAGACTTGGGGTTACTTGTGTTTTAGGCTTTCCCTTTGGCGGCCAGGTCAGTGCACCCACACATGTGAGGTACCGTTTTCATCGGGACACCTGTGGGAATGCGGGACGGTAGGCCATGTGTTGTTGGGGGTGTGTTTCGATGGGTGAGCTGAGTGAAATGTGCTGAAAATGCGTTTTATTCCCACATTTCGGACTTTGCGGGGTGTCTGGTTAATAAATTCTGGGGCGATTTGGACATATCATACCTCTGCAGATTCCCACTGGTGTCCCCTTTTCGGAAATGCATGGGGTTCCCTGTTTTCTCCGGTGGCTTGGACACCCGAGGTCCATATCTATATGTTGTGCCGGTCGGCAGAGCGTCTCAAATTCCGGTCTGAAAACAGACTTGGGGTTACTTGTGTTTTAGGCTTTCCCCTTGGCTGCCAGGTCAGTGCACCCACACATGTGAAGTATCGTTTTCATCGGGACACCTGTTGGAATGCGGGACGGTAGGCCATGCACTGTGTGAGACATGTTTCGATGGGTGAGCCGAGCGAAATGTGCGGAAAATGCATTTTTTTCCCACATTTCGGACTTTGCGGGGGTGTCTGGGTAATAAATTCTGGGGCATTTCAGCATATCATACCTCTGCGGATTCCCACGGGTGCCCTCTTTTCAGAAATGCATGGGGTTCCCTGTTTTCCCTGGTGGCTTGGACACCCGAGGCCCATATCTGTATGTTGTGCCGGTCGGCAGAGCGTCTCAAATTCCGGTCTGAAAACAGACTTGGGGTTACTTGTGTTTTAGGCTTTCCCCTTGGCGGCCAGGTAGGTGCACCCACACATGTGAGGTACCGTTTTCATCGGGACACCTGTGGGAAAGCAGGACGGTAGGCCATGTGTTGTTGGGGGCGTGTTTCGATGGGTGAGTCGAGCGAAATGTGCGGAAAATGTGTTTTTTTCCCACATTTCGGAATTTGCGGGGGTGTCTGGGTAATAAATTCCGGGGCGATTTGGGCATATCATACCTCTGTGGATTCCCACGGGTGTCCTCTTTTCAGAAATGCATGGGGTTCCTGATTTCCCCGGTGGCTTGGACACCCGAGGCCCATATCTATATGTTGTTCCGGTCGGCAGAGCGTCTCAAATTCCGGTCTGAAAACAGACTTGGGGTTACCTGTGTTTTAGGCTTTCCCCTTGGCGGCCAGGTAGGTGCACCCACACATGTGAGTTACCGTTTTCATCGGGACACCTTTGGGAATGCGGGACGGTAGTCCGTGTGTTGTTGGGGGCGTATTTCGATGGGTGAGCCGAGCAAAATGTGCAGAAAATGCGTTTTTTTCCGACATTTCAGACTTTGCGGGGGTGTCTGGGTAATAAATTCTGGGGCGATTTGGGCATATCATACCTCTGCGGATTTCCACGGGTGTCCTCTTTTCGGAAATGCATGGGGTTCCCTGTTTTCCCTGGTGGCTTGGACACCCGCGGCCCATATCTGTATGTTGTGCCGGTCGGCAGAGCGTCTCAAATTCCGGTCTGAAAACAGACTTGGGGTTACTTGCGTTTTAGGCCTTCCCCTTGGCGGCCAGGTAGGTGCACCCAAACATGTGAGGTACCGTTTTCATCAGGACATCTGTGGGAACGCGGGACGGTAGGCCATGTGTTGTTGGGTGTGTGTTGCGATGGGTGAGCCGAGTGAAATGTGCGGAAATAGCGTTTTTTTCCCCACATTTCGGACTTTGCGGGGGTGTCTGGATAATGAATTCTGGGGCAATTTGGGCATATCATACCTCTGCGGATTCCCACGGGTGTCCTCTTTTTGGAAATGCATGGGGTTCCCTGTTTTCCCCAGTGGCTTGGACACCCGAGGCCCATATCTGTATGTTGCGAGGCCCATATCTGTATGTTGTGCCGGTCGTCAGAGCGTCTCAAATTCCGGTCTGAAAACAGACTTGGGGTTACTTGTGTTTTAGGCTTTCCCCTTGGCGGCCAGGTCGGTGCACCCACACATGTGAGGTACTGTTTTCATCGGGACACCTGTGGGAACGCGGGACGGTAGGCCATGTGTTGTTGGGGGCGTGTTTCGATGGGTGAGCCAAGCGAAATGTGCGGAAAATGCATTTTTTTCCCCACATTTCGGACTTTGCGGGTGTGTCTGGGTAATACATTCTGGGGCGATTTGGGCAATTTAATACCTCTGCAGATTCCCACTGGTGTACCCTTTTCGGAAATGCATGGGGTTTCCCTGTTTTCTCCGGTGGCTTGGACACCCGAGGCCCATATCTATATGTTGTGCCGGTCGGCAGAGCGTCTCAAATTCCGGTCTGAAAACAGACTTGGGGTTACTTGTATTTTAGGCTTTCCCCTTGGCGGCCAGGTAGGTGCACCCACACATGTGAGTTACTGTTTTCATCGGGACACCTATGGGAATGCGGGACGGTAGTCCATGTGTTGTTGGGGGCGTATTTCGATGGGTGAGCCGAGCAAAATGTGCGGAAAATGCGTTTTTTTCTGACATTTCGAAATTTGCGGGGGTGTCTGGGTAATAAATTCTGGGGCGATTTGGGCATATCATACCTCTGCGGATTCCCACGGGTGTCCTCTTTTCAGAAATGCATGGGGTTTCCTGTTTTCCCTGTTGGCTTGGACACCCGAGGCCCATATCTGTATGTTGTGCCAGTCGGCAGAGCGTCTCAAATTCCGGTCTGAAAACAGACTTGTGGTTACTTGTGTTTTAGGCTTTCCGCTTGGTGGCCAGGTCGGTGCACCCACACATGTGATGTACCGTTTTCATCGGGACACCTGTGGGAACGCGGGACGGTAGGCCATGTGTTGTTGGGTGCGTGTTTCGATGGGTGAGCCAAGCAAAATGTGCAGAAAATGCATTTTGTTTCCCACATTTCGGACTTTGCGGGGGTGTCTGGGTAATAAATTCTGGGGCGATTTGCGCAAATCATACCTCTGCGGATTCCCACGGGTGTCTTCTTTTCGGAAATGCATGAGGGTCCCTGTTTTTCTTGGTGGCTGCAACACCCCAGGCCTAAATCTTTTGGTTGGCTCCCCAAACCCTAGTAGGATAGCAGTGGTTTAGCCTTATTCCTTCGCGCCCAGGTAGGTGCACCCACACATATGAGGTACCGTTTTCATTGGGACACATGTGGGAACGCGGGACAGTAGGCCATGTGTTGTTGGGGGCGTGTTTCGATGGGTGAGCTGAGCGAAATGTGCGGAAAATGTGTTTTTTTCCCCACATTTTGGACTTTGCTAGGGTGTCTGGGTAATAAATTCTGGGGCGATTTGGGCATATCATACCTCTGCGGATTCCCACGGGTGTCCTCTTTTTGAAAATGCATAGGGTTCCCTGTTTTCCCTGGTGTCTTGGACACCCGAGGCCCATATCTATATGTTGTGCCGGTTGGCAGAGCGTCTCAAATTCCGGTCTGAAAACAGACTTGGGGTTACTTGTGTTTTAGGCTTTCCCCTTGGCTGCCCGGTAGGTGCACCCAAACATGTGAGGTACCGTTTTCATCGGGACATCTGTGGGAACGCGGGACGGTAGGCCATGTGTTGTTGGGTGTGTGTTGCGATGGGTGAGCCGAGTGAAATGTGCGGAAATAGCGTTTTTTTCCCCACATTTCGGACTTTGCGGGGGTGTCTGGATAATGAATTCTGGGGCAATTTGGGCATATCATACCTCTGCGGATTCCCACGGGTGTCCTCTTTTTGGAAATGCATGGGGTTCCCTGTTTTCCCCAGTGGCTTGGACACCCGAGGCCCATATCTGTATGTTGCGAGGCCCATATCTGTATGTTGTGCCGGTCGGCAGAGCGTCTCAAATTCCGGTCTGAAAACAGACTTGGGGTTACTTGTGTTTTAGGCTTTCCCCTTGGCGGCCAGGTCGGTGCACCCACACATGTGAGGTACTGTTTTCATCGGGACACCTGTGGGAACGCGGGACGGTAGGCCATGTGTTGTTGGGGGCGTGTTTCGATGGGTGAGCCAAGCGAAATGTGCGGAAAATGCATTTTTTTCCCCACATTTCGGACTTTGCGGGTGTGTCTGGGTAATACATTCTGGGGCGATTTGGGCAATTTAATACCTCTGCAGATTCCCACTGGTGTACCCTTTTCGGAAATGCATGGGGTTTCCCTGTTTTCTCCGGTGGCTTGGACACCCGAGGCCCATATCTATATGTTGTGCCGGTCGGCAGAGCGTCTCAAATTCCGGTCTGAAAACAGACTTGGGGTTACTTGTATTTTAGGCTTTCCCCTTGGCGGCCAGGTAGGTGCACCCACACATGTGAGTTACTGTTTTCATCGGGACACCTATGGGAATGCGGGACGGTAGTCCATGTGTTGTTGGGGGCGTATTTCGATGGGTGAGCCGAGCAAAATGTGCGGAAAATGCGTTTTTTTCTGACATTTCGAAATTTGCGGGGGTGTCTGGGTAATAAATTCTGGGGCGATTTGGGCATATCATACCTCTGCGGATTCCCACGGGTGTCCTCTTTTCAGAAATGCATGGGGTTTCCTGTTTTCCCTGTTGGCTTGGACACCCGAGGCCCATATCTGTATGTTGTGCCAGTCGGCAGAGCGTCTCAAATTCCGGTCTGAAAACAGACTTGTGGTTACTTGTGTTTTAGGCTTTCCGCTTGGTGGCCAGGTCGGTGCACCCACACATGTGATGTACCGTTTTCATCGGGACACCTGTGGGAACGCGGGACGGTAGGCCATGTGTTGTTGGGTGCGTGTTTCGATGGGTGAGCCAAGCAAAATGTGCAGAAAATGCATTTTGTTTCCCACATTTCGGACTTTGCGGGGGTGTCTGGGTAATAAATTCTGGGGCGATTTGCGCAAATCATACCTCTGCGGATTCCCACGGGTGTCTTCTTTTCGGAAATGCATGAGGGTCCCTGTTTTTCTTGGTGGCTGCAACACCCCAGGCCTAAATCTTTTGGTTGGCTCCCCAAACCCTAGTAGGATAGCAGTGGTTTAGCCTTATTCCTTCGCGCCCAGGTAGGTGCACCCACACATATGAGGTACCGTTTTCATTGGGACACATGTGGGAACGCGGGACAGTAGGCCATGTGTTGTTGGGTGTGTGTTGCGATGGGTGAGCCGAGTGAAATGTGCGGCAATAGCGTTTTTTTCCCACATTTCAGACTTTGCGGGGGTGTCTGGATA
Organism: Ambystoma mexicanum; assembly: GCF_040938575.1. Lineage (NCBI taxonomy): Eukaryota > Metazoa > Chordata > Amphibia > Caudata > Ambystomatidae > Ambystoma > Ambystoma mexicanum. Next base: position 227,163,038 of record NC_090931.1, on the reverse strand, counting down.
ATGAATTCTGGGGCGATTTGGGCATATCATACCTCTGCGGATTCCCACGGGTGTCCTCTTTTCGGAAATGCATGGGGTTCCCTGTTTTCCCCGGTGGCTTGGATACCCGAGGCCCATATCTGTATGTTGTACCTGTCGGCAGAGCCTCTCAAATTCCGGTCTGAAAACAGACTTGGGGTTACTTGTGTTTTAGGCTTTCCCCTTGGCGGCCAGGTCGGTGCACCCACACATGTGAGGTACCGTTTTCATCGGGACACCTGTGGGAACGCGGGACGGTAGGCCATGTGTTGTTGGGTGTGTGTTGCGATGGGTGAGCCGAGTGAAATGTGCGGAAAATGCGTTTTTTTTCCCACATTTCGGACTTTGCAGGGGTGTCTGGGTATTAAATTCCTGGGCGATTTGGGCATATCATACCTCTGCGGATTCCCACGGGTGTCCTCTTTTCGGAAATGCATGGGGTTCCCTGTTTTCCCAGGTGGCTTGGACACCCGAGGCCCATATCTGTATCTTGTGCCGGTCGGCAGAGCGTCTCAAATTCCGGTCTGAAAACAGACTTGGGGTTACTTGTGTTTTAAGCTTCCCCTTGGCGGCCAGGTAGGTGCACCCACACATGTGAGGTACAGTTTTCATCGGGTCACCTGTGGGAACGCGGGACGGTAGGCCATGTGTTGTTGGGTGTTTGTTGCGATGGGTGAGCCGAGCAAAATGTGCTGAAAATGCGTTTTATTCCCACATTTCTGACTTTGCGGGGTGTCTGGTTAATAAATTCTGGGGCAATTTGGGCATATCATATCTCTGCGGATTCCCACGGGTGTCCTCTTTTCAGAAATGCATGGCGTTCCCTGATTTCCCCGGTGGCTTGGACACCCGAGGCCCATATCTGTATGTTGTGCCGGTCGGCAGAGCGTCTCAAATTCCGGTCTGAAAACAGACTTGGGGTTACTTGTGTTTTAGGCTTTCCCCTTGGCGGCCGGGTCGGTGCACCCACACATGTGAGGTACTGTTTTCATCGGGACACCTGTGGGAACGCGGGACGGTAGGCCATGTGTTGTTGGGGGCGTGTTTCGATGGGTGAGCCAAGCAAAATGTGCGGAAACTGCATTTTTTTTCCCATATTTCGGACTTTGCGGGGGTGTCTGGGTAATACATTCTGGGGCAATTTGGGCAATTTAATACCTCTGCAGATTCCCACTGGTGTCCCCTTTTCGGAAATGCATGGGGTTCCTGTTTTCTCCGGTGGCTTGGACACCCGAGGCCCATACCTGTATGTTGTGCCGGTCGGCAGAGCGTCTCAAATTCCGGTCTGAAAACAGACTTGGGGTTACTTGTGTTTTAGGCTTTCCCCTTGGCGGCCGGGTCGGTGCACCCACACATGTGAGGTACTGTTTTCATCGGGACACCTGTGGGAACGCGGGACGGTAGGCCATTTGTTGTGTGAGACGTGTTTCGATGGGTGAGCCGAGTGAAATGTGCGGAAAATGCATTTTTTTCCCACATTTCGGACTTTGCGCGGGTGTCCGGGTAATACATTCTGGGGCAATTTGGGCAATTTAATACCTCTGCAGATTCCCACTGGTGTCCCCTTTTCGGAAATGCATGGGGTTCCTGTTTTCTCCGGTGGCTTGGACACCCGAGGCCCATATCTATATGTTGTGCCGGTCGGCAGAGCGTCTCAAATTCCGGTCTTAAAACAGACTTGGGGTTACTTGTGTTTTAGGCTTTCCCAATGGCGGCCAGGTAGGTGCACCCACACATGTGAGTTAAAGTTTTCATCGGGACACCTTTGGGAATGCGGGACGGTAGTCCATGTGTTGTTGGGGGCGTATTTCGATGGGTGAGCCGAGCAAAATGTGCAGAAAATGCGTTTTTTTTCCGACATTTCGGACTTTGCGGGGGTGTCTGGGTAATAAATTCTGGGGCGATTTGGGCATATCATACCTCTGTGGAATTCCACGGGTGTGCTCTTTTCGGAAATGCATGGGGTTCCCTGTTTTCCCTGGTGGCTTGGACACCCGAGGCCCATATCTGTATGTTGTGCCGGTTGGCAGAGCGTCTCAAATTCCGGTCTGAAAACAGACTTGGGGTTACTTGTGTTTTAGGCTTTCCCCTTGACGGCCCGGTAGGTGCACCCACACATGTGAGTTACCGTTTTCATTGGGACACCTGTGGGAACGCGGGACGGTAGTCCATGTGTTGTTGGGGGCGTATTTCGATGGGTGAGCCGAGCAAAATGTGCAGAAAATGCTTTTTTTTCCCACATTTCGTACTTTGCGGGGGTGTCTGGGTAATAAATTCTGGGGCGATTTGGGCATATCATACCTCTGCGGATTCCCTCAGGTGTCCTCTTTTTGGAAATGCATGGGGTTTCCTGTTTTCCCTGGTGTCTTGGACACCCGAGGCCCATATCTATATGTTGTGCCGGTTGGCAGAGCGTCTCAAATTCCGGTCTGAAAACAGACTTGGGGTTACTTGTGTTTTAGGCTTTCCCCTTGGTGGCCCGGTAGGTGCACCCACACATGTGAGGTACCGTTTTCATCGGGACACCTGTGGGAGCGCGGTACCGTAGGCCATGTGTTGTTGGGGGTGTGTTTCGATGGGTGAGCCGAGCAAAATGTGCGGAAAATGCATTTTTTTCCCACATTTCGGACTTTGAGGGGGTGTCTGGGTAATAAATTCTGGGGCAATTTGGGCAATTTAATACCTCTGCAGATTCCCACGGGTGTCCTTTTTTCGGAAATGCATGGGGTTCCCTGTTTTCCCTGTTGGCTTGGAGACCGAGGCCCATATCTGTATGTTGTGCCGGTCGGAAGAGCATCTCAAATTCCGGTCTGAAAACAGACTTGGGGTTACTTGTGTTTTAGGCTTTCCCCTTGGCGGCCAGGTCAGTGCACCCACACATGTGAGGTACCGTTTTCATTGGGACACCTGTGGGAATGCGGGATGGTAGGCCATGTGTTGTAGGGGGCGTGTTTCGATGGGTGAGCCGAGCAAAATGTGCAGAAAATGCGCTTTTTTCCCACATTTCGGACTGTGCGGGGGTGTCTGGGTAATACATTCTGGGGCGATTAGGGCAATTAAATACCTCTGCAGATTCCCACTGGTGTCCCCTTTTTGGAAATGCATGGGGTTCCCTGTTTTCTCCGGTGGCTTGGACACCCGAGGTCCATATCTATATGTTGTGCCGGTCGGCAGAGCGTCTCAAATTTTGGTCTGAAAACAGACTTGGGGTTACTTGTGTTTTAGGCTTTCCCCTTGGCGGCCAGGTCAGTGCACCCACACATGTGAGGTACCGTTTTCATCGGGACACCTGTGGGAATGCGGGACGGTAGGCCATGTTTTGTTGGGGGTGTGTTTCGATGGGTGAGCTGAGCGAAATGTGCTGAAAATGCGTTTTATTCCCACATTTCGGACTTTGCGGGGTGTCTGGTTAATAAATTCTGGGGCGATTTGGACATATCATACCTCTGCAGATTCCCACTGGTGTCCCCTTTTTTGGAAATGCATGGGGTTCCCTGTTTTCTCCGGTGGCTTGGACACCCGAGGTCCATATCTATATGTTGTGCCGGTCGGCAGAGCGTCTCAAATTTTGGTCTGAAAACAGACTTGGGGTTACTTGTGTTTTAGGCTTTCCCCTTGGCGGCCAGGTCAGTGCACCCACACATGTGAAGTATCGTTTTCATCGGGACACCTTTTGGAATGCGGGACGGTAGGCCATGCACTGTGTGAGACATGTTTCGATGGGTGAGCCGAGCGAAATGTGCGGAAAATGCATTTTTTCCCCACATTTCGGACTTTGCGGGGGTGTCTGGGTAATAAATTCTGGGGCATTTCAGCATATCATACCTCTGCGGATTCCCACGGGTGCCCTCTTTTCAGAAATGCATGGGGTTCCCTGTTTTCCCTGGTGGCTTGGACACCCGAGGCCCATATCTGTATGTTGTGCCGGTCGGCAGAGCGTCTCAAATTCCGGTCTGAAAACAGACTTGGGGTTACTTGTGTTTTAGGCTTTCCCCTTGGCGGCCAGGTAGGTGCACCCACACATGTGAGGTACCGTTTTCATCGGGACACTTGTGGGAAAGCAGGACGGTAGGCCATGTGTTGTTGGGGGCGTGTTTCGATGGGTGAGTCGAGCGAAATGTGCGGAAAATGCGTTATTTTCCCACATTTCGGACTTTGCAGGGGTGTCTGGGTATTAAATTCCTGGGCGATTTGGGCAATTTAATACCTCTGCAGATTCCCACTGGTGTCCCCTTTTCGGAAATGCATGGGGTTCCTGTTTTCTCCGGTGGCTTGGACACCCGAGGCCCATATCTATATGTTGTGCCGGTCGGCAGAGCGTCTCAAATTCCGGTCTGAAAACAGACTTGGGGTTACTTGTGTTTTAGGCTTTCCCCTTGGCGGCCAGGTGGGTGCACCCACACATGTGAGTTACCGTTTTCATCAGGACACCTTTGGGAATGCGGGACGGTAGTCCATGTGTTGTTGGGGGCGTATTTCGATGGGTGAGCTGAGCAAAATGTGCAGAAAATGCATTTTTTTCCGACATTTCGGACTTTGCGGGGGTGTCTGGGTAATAAATTCTGGGGCGATTTGGGCATATCATACCTCTGCGGATTTCCACGGGTGTCCTCTTTTCGGAAATGCATGGGGTTCCCTGTTTTCAATGGTGGCTTGGACACCCGCGGCCCATATCTGTATGTTGTGCCGGTCGGCAGAGCGTCTCAAATTCCGGTCTGAAAACAGACTTGGGCTTACTTGTGTTTTAGGCCTTCCCCTTGGCGGCCAGGTAGGTGCACCCAAACATGTGAGGTACCGTTTTCATCGGGACATCTGTGGGAACGCGGGACGGTAGGCCATGTGTTGTTGGGTGTGTGTTGCGATGGGTGAGCCGAGTGAAATGTGCGGAAATAGCGTTTTTTTCCCCACATTTCGGACTTTGCGGGGGTGTCTGGATAATGAATTCTGGGGCGATTTGGGCATATCATACCTCTGCGGATTCCCACGGGTGTCCTCTTTTTGGAAATGCATGGGGTTCCCTGTTTTCCCCAGTGGCTTGGACACCCGAGGCCCATATCTGTATGTTGTACCGGTCGGCAGAGCGTCTCAAATTTTGGTCTGAAAACAGACTTGGGGTTAATTGTGTTTTAGGCTTTCCCCTTGGCGGCCAGGTCAGTGCACCCACACATGTGAGGTACCGTTTCATCGGGACACCTGTGGGAATGCGGGACGGTAGGCCATGTGTTGTTGGGGTTGTGTTTCGATGGGTGAGCTGAGCGAAATGTGCTCAAAATGCGTTTTATTCCCACATTTCGGACTTTGCGGGGTGTCTGGTTAATAAATTCTGGGGCGATTTGGACATATCATACCTCTGCAGATTCCCACTGGTGTCCCCTTTTTTGGAAATGCATGGGGTTCCCTGTTTTCTCCGGTGGCTTGGACACCCGAGGTCCATATCTATATGTTGTGCCGGTCGGCAAAGCGTCTCAAATTTTGGTCTGAAAACAGACTTGGGGTTACTTGTGTTTTAGGCTTTCCCCTTGGCGGCCAGGTCAGTGCACCCACACATGTGAAGTATCGTTTTCATCGGGACACCTGTTGGAATGCGGGACGGTAGGCCATGCACTGTGTGAGACATGTTTCGATGGGTGAGCCGAGCGAAATGTGCGGAAAATGCATTTTTTTCCCACATTTCGGACTTTGCGGGGGTGTCTGGGTAATAAATTCTGGGGCATTTCAGCATATCATACCTCTGCGGGTGCCCTCTTTTCAGAAATGCATGGGGTTCCCTGTTTTCCCTGGTGGCTTGGACACCCGAGGCCCATATCTGTATGTTGTGCCGGTCGGCAGAGCGTCTCAAATTCCGGTCTGAAAACAGACTTGGGGTTACTTGTGTTTTAGGCTTTCCCCTTGGCGGCCAGGTCGGTGCACCCACACATGTGAGGTACTGTTTTCATCGGGACACCTGTGGGAACGCGGGACGGTAGGCCATGCGTTGTGTGAGACGTGTTTCGATGGGTGAGCCGAGCAAAATGTGCGGAAAATGCGTTTTTTTCCCCACATTTTGGACGTTGCGGGGGTGTCCGGGTAATAAATTCTGGGGCGATTTGGGCATATCATACCTCTGCGGATTCCCACAGGTGTCCTCTTTTGGGAAATGCATGGGGTTCCCTGTTTTCCCCAGTGGCTTGGACACCCGAGGCCCATATCTGTATGTTGTGCCGGTCGGCAGAGCGTCTCAAATTCCGGTCTGAAAACAGACTTCGGGTTACTTGTGTTTTAGGCTTTCCCCTTGGTGGCCAGGTCGGTGCACCCACACATGTGAAGTACCGTTTTCATCGGAACACCTGTGGGAACGCGGGACGGTAGGCCATGCGTTGTGTGAGACGTGTTTCGATGGGTGAGCCGAGCGAAATGTGCGGAAAATGCATTTTTTTCCCACATTTCGGACTTTGCGGGGGTGTCTGGGTAATACATTCTGGGGCGATTTCGGCATATCATACCTCTGCGGATTCCCACGGGTGTCTTCTTTTCGGAAATGCATGGGGTTCCCTGTTTTCCCTGTTGGTTGGACACCCGAGGCCCATATCTGTATGTTGTGCCGGTCAGCAGAGCGTCTCAAATTCCGGTCTGAAAACAGACTTGGGTTTTCTTGTGTTTTAGGCTTTGCCCTTGGCGGCCAGGTAGATGCACACACACATGTGAGGTACCGTTTTCATTGGGACACCTGTAGGAACGCGGGACAGTAGGCCATGTGTTGTTGGGGGGGTGTTTCGATGGGTGAGCCGAGCAAATGTGCCGAAAATGCATTTTTTCCCCACATTTTGTACTTTGCGGCGGTGTCTGGGTAATAAATTCTGGGGCAATCTGGGCATATCATACCTCTGCGGATTCCCACACGTGTCCTCTTTTCGGAAATGCATGGGGTTCCCTGTTTTTCCTGGTGGCTTGGACACCCGAGGCCCATATCTGTATGTTGTGCCGGTCAGCAGAGCGTCTCAAATTCCGGTCTGAAAACAGACTTGGGTTTTCTTGTGTTTTAGGCTTTGCCCTTGGCGGCCAGGTAGATGCACACACACATGTGAGGTACCGTTTTCATTGGGACACCTGTAGGAACGCGGGACAGTAGGCCATGTGTTGTTGGGGGGGTGTTTCGATGGGTGAGCCGAGCAAATGTGCCGAAAATGCATTTTTTCCCCACATTTTGTACTTTGCGGCGGTGTCAGGGTAATAAATTCTGGGGCAATCTGGGCATATCATACCTCTGCGGATTCCCACACGTGTCCTCTTTTCGGAAATGCATGGGGTTCCCTGTTTTTCCTGGTGACTTGGACACCCGAGGCCCATATCTGTATGTTGTGCCGGTCAGCAGAGCGTCTCAAATTCCGGTCTGAAAACAGACTTGGGTTTTCTTGTGTTTTAGGCTTTGCCCTTGGCGGCCAGGTAGATGCACACACACATGTGAGGTACCGTTTTCATTGGGACACCTGTAGGAACGCGGGACAGTAGTCCATGTGTTGTTGGGGGCGTGTTTCAATGGGTGAGCCGAGCGAAATGTGTGGAAAATGTATTTTTTTCCCCACATTTCGGAGTTTGCAGGGGTGTCTGGGTAAAAAATTCTGGGGCGATTTGGGCATATCATACCTCTGCGGATTCCCACGGGTGTCCTCTTTTCGGAAATGCATGGGGTTCCCTGTTTTCCCTGTTGGCTTGGACACCCAAGGCCCATATCTGTATGTTGTGCCCGTCGGCAGAGCGTCTCAAATTCCTGGCTGAAAACAGACTTGGGGTTACTTGTGTTTTAGGCTTTCCCCTTGGTGGCCAGGTCGGTGCACCCACACATGTGAAGAACCGTTTTCATCAGGACACCTGTGGGAACGCGGGACAGTAGGCCATGTGTTGTTGGGGCGTGTTTCAATGGGTGAGCCAAGCGAAATGTGCGGAAAATGCATTTTTTTCCCCACATTTCGGACTTTGCGGGGGTGTCTGGGTAATAAATTCTGTGGCGATTTGGGCATATCATACCTTTGCGGATTCCTACGGTGTCCTCTTTTCGGAAATGCATGGGGTTCCCTGTTTTCCCCGGTGGCTTGGACACCCGAGGCCCATATCTGTATGTTGTGCCGGTTGGCAGAGCATCTCAAATTCCGGTCTGAAAACAGACTTTGGGTTACTTGTGTTTTAGGCTTTCCCTTGGCGGCCAGGTCGGTACACCCACACATGTGAGGTACCGTTTTCATCGGGACACCTGTAGAAACGCGGGACGGTAGGCTATGTGTTGTTGGGGGCGTGTTTCGATGGGTGAGCCGAGCCAAATGTGCGGAAAATGCATTTTTTCACCACATTTCGGACGTTGCGGGGTGTCTGGGTAATAAATTCTGGGGTGATTTGGGCATATCATACCTCTGCGGATTCCCACGGTGTCTTCTTTTCGGAAACGCATGGGGTTCCCTGTTTTCCACGGTGGCTTGGACACCGAAGGCCCATATCTGTATGTTGTGCCAGTCGGCAGAGCATCTCAAATTCCTGTCTGAAAACAGACTTCAGGTTACTCGTGTTTTAGGCTTTCCCCTTGACGGCCAGGTAGGTGCACCCACACATGTGAGGTACCGTTTTCATCGGGACCCCTGTGGGAACGCGGCAAGGTAGGCCATGTGTTGTTGGGGGTGTGTTGCGATGGGTGAGCCGAGCGAAATGTGCGGAAAATGCGCTTTTTTTCCCACATTTTGGACTTTGCGGGGGTGTCTGGGTAATAAATTCTGGGGCGATTTGGACATATCATACCTCTGCGGATTCCCACAGGTGTCCTCTTTTCGGAAATGCATGGGGTTCCCTGTTTTTCCTGGTGGCTTGGACACCCGAGGCCCATATCTGTATGTTGTGCCGGTCGGCAGAGCATCTCAAATTCCGGTCTGAAAACAGACTTGGGGTTACTTGTGTTTTAGGCTTTCCCCTTGGCGGCCAGGTCGGTGCACCCACACATGTGAGGTACCGTTTTCATCGGGACACCTGTGGGAACGCGAGACAGTAGGCCATGTGTTGTTGGGGGAGTGTTTCGATGGGTGAGCCGAGCAAAATGTGCGGAAAATGCATTTTTTTCCCAAAATTTTGGATTTTGCGGGGGTGTCTGGGTAATAAATTCTGGTACGATTTGGGCATATCATACCTCTGCGGATTCCTACGGGTGTCCTCTTTTTGGAAATGCACGGGGTTCCCTGTTTTCCCTGGTGGCTTGGACACCCGAGGCCCATATCTGTATGTTGTGCCGGTCGGCAGAGCGTCTCGAATTCTGGTCTGAAAACAGACTTGGGGTTACTTGGGTTTTAGGCTTTCCCCTTGGCGACCAGGTAGGTGCACCCACACATGTGAGGTACCATTTTCATCGGGACCCCTGTGGGAATGCGGGAAGGTAGGCCATGTGTTGTGGGGGGCGTGTTGCGATGGGTGAGCCGAGCGAAATGTGCGGAAAATGCATTTTTTTCCCACATTTCGGACTTTGCGGGGGTGTCTGGGTAATACATTCTGGGGCGATTTCGGCATATCATACCTCTGCGGATTCCCACGGGTGTCTTCTTTTCGGAAATGCATGGGGTTCCCTGTTTTCCCTGTTGGCTTGGACACCCGAGGCCCATATCTTTATGTTGTGCCGGTCAGCAGAGCGTCTCAAATTCCGGTCTGAAAACAGACTTGGGTTTTCTTGTGTTTTAGGCTTTCCCCTTGTCGGCCAGGTAGGTGCACCCACACATGTGAGGTACTGTTTTCATTGGGACTTCTGTGGGAACGCGGGACGGTAGGCCATGTGTTGTTGGGGGCGTGTTTGGATGGGTGAGCCAAGCGAAATGTGCGGAAAATGCGTTTTTTCCCCCACATTTCGGACTTTGCGGGGGTGTCTGGGTAATAAATTCTGGAGCGATTTGGACATATCATACCTCTGCGGATTCCCACAGGTGTCCTCTTTTCGGAAATGCATGGGGTTCACTGTTTTTCCTGGTGGCTTGGACACCCGACGCCCATATCTGTATGTTGTGCCGGTCGGCAGAGCATCTCAAATTCCGGTCTGAAAATAGACTTGGGGTTACTTGTGTTTTAGGCTTTCCCCTTGGCGGCCAGGTCGGTGCACCCACACATGTGAGGTACCCTTTTCATCGGGACACCTGTGGGAACGCGGAACGGTAGGCCATGTTTTGTTGGAGGCGTGTTTCGATGGGTGAGCCGAGTGAAATGTGCGGAAAATGCATTTTTTTCCCACATTTCGGACTTTGCAGGGGTGTCTGGGTTATAAATTCTGGGGCGATTTGGACATATCATACCTCTGCGGATTCCCACGGGTGTCCTCTTTTCGGAAATGCATGGGGTTCCCTGTTTTCCCCGGTGGCTTGGACACCCGAGGCCCATATCTGTATGTTGTGCCGGTCAGCAGAGCGTCTCAAATTCCGGTCTGACAACAGACTTGGGGTTACTTGTGTTTTAGGCAGTGTGCAGTCATAATGTCGAAAATAAAAAGTCGAATGACAAAAATGTCGAAAACTAAATTTTGAAAAAAAAAGTCGAATCTATTCTTTTTTTATTTATATGTATTTTTTGGGTTTGCTAAGTATAAAAAATGGGTAAAATAAAAAAAATAAAAAAGGGGGGTTAGGGGGGAACCCCCCCATTTTGGAAAAAAAACGTAACAGAAAAAAATGTGACTTTTTTTTCGACATTATGACATTCGACATTTTTGTTTTCGACCAAATGACTATAAACCGTTTTAGGCTTTCCCCTTGGCAGCCATGTAGGTGCACCCACACATGTGAGGTACTGTTTTCATCGGACACCTGTGGGAATGCGGAACAGTAGGCCATGTGTTGTTGGGGACGTGTTTCGATGGGTGAGCCGAGCGAAATGTGCAGAAAATTTGTTTTTTTCCCCACATTTCGGACTTCGCTGGGGTGTCTGGGTAATGTAATAAATTCTGGGGCGATTTGGGCATATCATACCTCTGCGGATTCCCACGGGTGTCCTCTTTTCGGAAATACATGAGGTTCCCTGTTTTCCCCGGTGGCTTGGACACCCGATGCCCATATATGTATGTTGTGCCGGTCGGCAGAGCGTCTCAAATTCCGGTCTGAAAACGGACTTGGAGTTACTTGCGTTTTAGGCTTTCCCCTTGGCGGCCAGGTAGGTGCACCCACACATGTGAGGTACCGTTTTCATCGGGACACCTGTGGGAACGTGGGACGGTAGGCCATGTGTTGTTGGGGGCGTGTTTCGGAGGGTGATCTGAGCAAAATGTGAGGAAAATGCATTTTTTTCCCCACATTTCGGAATTTGCGGGGGTGTCTGGGTAATACATTCTGGGGCAATTTGGGCATATCATACCTCTGCGGATTCCAACGGGTGTCCTCTTTTCGGAATAGCATGGGGTTCCCTGTTTTCCCCGGTGGCTTGGACACCCGAGCCCATATTTGTAGTTGTGCCGGTCGGCAGAGCGTCTCAAATTCCAGTCTGAAAACAGACTTGGGGTTACTTGTGTTTTAGGCTTTCCCCTTGGCGGCCAGGTAGGTGCACCCACACATGTGAGGAACCATTTTCATCGGGACACCTGTGGAAACACGGGACGGTAGGCCATGTGTAGTTGGGGGCGTGTTTCGATGAGTGAGCCGAGCGAAATGTGCAGAAAATGCTTTTTTTTCTCCACATTTCGGACTTTGCGGGGGTGTCTGGGTAATAACTTCTGGGGCAATTTGGGCATATCATACCTCTGCGGATACCCACGGGTGTCCTCTTTTCAGAAATGCATGGGGTTCCCCGTTTTCCACGGTGGCTTGGACACCCCAGGCCCATATCTGTATGTTGTGCTGGTCAGCAGAGCGTCTCAGATTCCGGTCTGAAAACAGACTTGAGGTTACTTGTGTTTTAGGCTTTCCCCTTGGCGGCCAGGTAGGTGCACCCACACGTGAGGTACACCTGTAGGAATGCGGGACAGTAGGCCATGTGTTGTTGGGGGCGTGTTTCAATGGGTGAGCCGAGCAAAATGTGCGGAAAATGCATTTTTTTTCCCCACATTTCGGACTTTGCGGGGGTGTCTGGGTAATGTAATAAATTCTGGGGCGATTTGGGCATATCATACCTCTGGGGATTCAGGTCGGTGCACCCACACATGTGAGGCACAGTTTTCATCGGGACACCTGTGGGAACACGGGACGGTAGGCCATGTGTTGTAGGGGGCGTGGTTCGCTGGATGAGCCGAGTGGAATGTGCGGAAAATGCGTTTTTTCCCCCCACATTTCGGACTTTGCAGGGGTGTCTGGGTAATAAATTCTGGGACGAGTTGGGCATATCATACCTCTGCAGATTCCCACGGGTGTCCTCTTTTCGGAAATGCAAGGGGTTCCCTGTTTTCCCCGGTGGCTTGGACACCCGAGTCCCATATCTGTATGTTTTGCCGGTCGGCAGAGCGTCTCAAATTCCGGTCTGAAAACAGACTTGGGGTTACTTGTGTTTTAGGCTTTCCCCTTGGTGGCCAGGTCGGTGCACCCACACATGTGAGGTACCGTTTTCATCGGGACACCTGTGGGAATGTGGGACGGTAGGCCATGTGTTGTTGGGGGAGTATTTCGATGGATGAGCCGAGCGAAATGTGTGGAAAATGTGTTTTTTTCCCCACATTTCGGACTTTGCGGGGGTTTCTGGGTAATAAATTCTGGGGCGATTTGGCCATATTATCCCTCTGCGGATTCCCATGGGTGTCCTCTTTTCGGAAATGCATGGGTTTCCCTGTTTTCCCCGGTGGCTTGGATACCCGAGGCCCATATCTGTATGTTGTGCCAGTCGGCAGAGCGTCTCAAATTCCGGTCTGAAAACAGACTTGGGGTTACTTGTGTTTTAGGCCTTCCCCTTGCCGGCCAGGTAGGTGCACCCACACATGTGAGGTACTGTTTTCATTGGGACACCTGTGGGAACACGGGACGGTAGGCCATGTGTTGTTGGGTTCATGTTTCGATGGGTCAGCCGAGCAAAATGTGCGGAAAATGCCTTTTTTTCCCCCACATTTCGGAATTTGCAGGGGTGTCTGGGTAATAAAGTCTTGGGCGATTTGGGCATATCATACCTCTGCGGATTCCCACGGGTGTCCCCTTTTCGGAAATGCATGGGGTTCCCTGTTTTCCCCGGGGGCTTGGACACCCGAGGCCCATATCTGTATGTTGTGCCGGTCGGCAGAGAGTCTCAAATTCCGGTCTGAAAACAGACTTGGGGTTACTTGTTGTGAAGATACTGGTGGGGGGTGCCTGTACTTCTGCTCTCTATATAGTAGAATAGAGGCGCAGATGACCCCAGCCAAGATTCTCAATACGGTAGCAATGGACGAGCAATCAAGGCCTAGCTTCTCAGGAGGTGATGCAGGCTGGTTCTTAAGTACAGTGTAGTCCCCAAACCCCCACAAAGGAATGTCCACACACTGTATTACTGAAAACACAGTCTTTATATAATTAATATTCAAATGTATGTACACGATCACAATAACGCATCTTGTACTCAGAAATCAACAATGATAAATATATACAATTCTAAAGTGGTACCACCAATGTTATCAAATCTCATTAAAGTGCATCAACTGTAGAGTTAAAATGTCACACAGATCAATAACGAGGAAACCAGCAATAGAGATAGGAAGGAATGCAAGATGGTTGAAACAATAGGCAGATTGCTGGCCTCTACCTTTAGACACAATTCTGTGTGGAGATCCCCCCACCTGGGCAACCTGTAAAATAAAGATATATAGCACAAGCCCAGTCCATATATTGTTCATTAGTCTTATTTCCTCCTATTAAGGTTTTAGCCCCCCAATGTACCTGGTGGAGTAGAGTTCTTCGAAGACGCGTCGGAGGATCCTTCTTGAGTGACTCCCTTTAAAGCAGGAGTCACGGATTGTCGAGAGGCGTCAAGGATGGTGAACTTGTCGTCGACGGCGGCGATGAGAAGTTCAAGGGTGCCGAGACCCCGATGTCGATCCAGGCGGTGCTCGTCAGCAACGTCCTGCGAGGATGAGGTGTGCGGGGCACCTCGGCGATAGATTGTTCAGGACCGCAAAGACTTTCAGAAGACCTGTTGCCCAACAAGGGCGCCGAGTTGTCGAAGCCTTTGAGGTTGTGGGATGGTGGGAAACCCACCGGCGGATTCTCCTCGGCGCGTTGGTCGTTCTCAACTTTCACCGGCGGGACAAAGCGGTCGACGCTGCTTACAAGGGAGTCCTTGGATTCAAAATGTTCTTAGGCAAAGGAGCGGGCGGCTCCGGTCGTCGGCGGCACGGCGTCAAGTGGTCCCCACGGCTGGGCAACACAACTTCGACGTGCCTCCAGCGGTTACATAAACCTGCAAACCCAGGTCGACGGCAATGGACTTCGACAACGGCGAAGTCCTGGTGCTTTACTTCCTTCTCTTCAGCGGTCCCGTCTCGGGTCGGCAGCCTTTCGAGGGTCTAACTTCCAGGGAGCTTCGGCGAAGTTAGCGGTGCTCAATGGTCCCTCGGAGCACGGGAAGAGGGCGCCTTACCAAGTCCTCTCTCGGATCAGTCCTTGATGAGTTCGGCAGCTTTCAGATCAGGTCGAAGCAAATGCAACAGCAAGTCTTCGTCTTCCAGCTGGGCGACGAGGATCAGCAGTTCCAGTTACTCTTTAAGTGTAGACACAGCTTCTGAACGCTTCTGAACAATTTCCAGTGGTGAATGGTCCCCAGATATACTATTCTGTCTCTCATCCACACTGCTGGTTCAAGCCCCACAGCCAATCATACGGAAGGGCATTCATGCAGTCAGTCAGCCAATCAGGCACACAGTACAAGTACTCAGCCATTCAACACTACACACTGCATTCAGGCCAGTTTCGGGCAGGGCTGTCTCAGTCTTTGTCTCTCATACCAGAAATCAGACAGCCACAACAAGAAGTGTATATTGGTCACACACTCCATTCACCCAGGTCCCACCCACAGGAGGTACCCACAACATACAGTCTCCGGGAAGGCTCCAGCTAGTCTGGCTGGGCCTTCACAACAACAGCATATATGGAACTGCAACCCAACAGCCAGTCAGGGGGAAGGGACAGAGTCAGGGCTTCCCAGGACTTTGGGAAAACAAGGTAATAGGTAATAGAAAGCAAGAGGCCACGGGGGCCATCTTGTTTTCCATCCGGAATCAACTGATTCCAATGGCAAGGCCTGGGGATCCCCAAAATGGAGGATACTCAGCGCACCTGTCAAAGTCAGCATGGAGCTGCCACCAGCCCATACCCTGCTCTGCGGGCCACCCACAGGTGCCCAAAAACATACACTAGGGGCACAGGGTTGTACCCCCACCCATGGATGCCATAAGGGTATCCCATGGGTCTGTTCACCAAACCAAAAGAGAGAGATCTGCACCGCCAGGAGTCCCACATGAACTCCTGCGCGGAAAACTTGACAGAACACATGATAAAAAGGCAGTAAAGGACAGGATACGAAGGCCCTGTCCCTCCGATGCATTTCCAACATCACAGTCTCCCCCCCCAGACTGAGGTGGAGGGTGCCTAATCTCCCACGGGATAGACACCCTCATCCAGGTGGTCAACATACCTTCTGGAAAGGCCATCTGCATTATCGTGACTCTTCCCTGGTCTGTGCTCTATGGTGAAGTCTAGCTCTTGCAGGCTAATGGACCACCTGAGCAGTTTCGGGTTTTCACCCTTCATCTGCATAAGCCACTTCAGGGGCTTATGATCTGTTTGGACCTTGAAGGTAGACCCCGTAAGGTAGAGCCTAAAACGCCTAAGGCTCCAAACTATAGTGAAACACTCCTTCTCAACAGTAGCCCACCTAAGTTCTCTGCCCTTAAGTTGTCTACTGATGAAGATGATAGGATGCTCCCTCCCTTTGTCATCTAACTGGGACAAGACAGCTCCAATTCCGGTGTTGCAGGCATCCATCTGGACGATAAAGGGTCGGTTGTAGTCAGGCGCACACAATACAGGTGCCCTACACAGACTTTCTTTCAAGCCATCAAAGGCCCTCTGACAGTCTTCCGTCCAATTAAACTTCCTAGGTTGTTTGGGGGAAGTCAGAGCTGTCAGTGGTGCAGCTATGGTTCCATAGTCCGCCATGAAATTGCGATAATACCCAGTGAGGCCCAAAAAGGCTCTCACCTGGGTTTGAGTAGTGGGAGTATCCCAGTCCTGTACATCCTGTACCTTACTGGGGAGAGGTTGGATTTGACCCCCTCCTACCTCATGACCAAGATATGTGACTTTCCCCTGAGCTATCTGGCACTTGGTGGCCTTGGTAGTGAGGTTAGCCCTTTTCAAGGCCTGCAACACCTTACCTAGATGTGTCAAATGCTCTTCCCAAGTGGAACTGTAGACGGCAATGTCGTCTAAATAAGCCACACAAAAGGCTTCCAGCCCACTGAGAGCATGATTGACCAATCTCTGGAAGGTGGCAGGGGCATTCTTCAACCCAAAAGGCATGACCCTAAACTGGTAGAATCCCTCTGGTGTTGAGAACGCCGTCTTTTCCTTGGCATGGTCCGTCAGAGCTATTTGCCAATAGCCTGAGGTAAGGTCAAAGATGCTCACAAATTTGGCAGCACCTATGGTGTCCACAAGCTCATCAGTCCGGGGCAATGGGTGCGCGTCAGTTTTGGTGACGGCGTTGACTCCTCGGTAGTCCACACAGAACCTCCAATCCTTGGTACCTGCCTGGGAACTTACCTTGGGGACAAGGACCACGGGACTGGACCAGGGACTGGTTGAGGGTTCAATAACACCCAGATCCAACATCTTGGCGACCTCAGCCTGGATGTGGTTCTTAACAGTATCTGACATACGGTAGCTCCTGCTTTTGACAGGCACGCTGTCACCAGTGTCAATCTCGTGCCTACACCACGGTGTAAGGGCTGGCGTCAGCGAAAACAGAGAGGCATACTGCTGGAGCAAAGCCCTGCAGGCCCTCTGCTGCTCTGTTGTCAACTCTGGAGAGAGATGCACTCCCTCCACTGAGCCATCCTGAGGGTTGCTATACAGCAAATCAGGAAGGGGCTCACTCTCATCCTCTTCTTGCTCTGAAGCCAGCAAGAGACATGAGACTTCGGCTCGCCTGTGGAAAGGCTTGAGCCTATTAACATGGAATACCTGAGGGGCTACCCCTGGGATTCCCATGTCAACCAGATAATTGACTCGCCTATCTTGGAGATTATCCTGAAGGGTCCAGTCCATTTATCTGCCAATGCCCGAGGCTTGGTAGGCTCCATCACGAGGACCTCCTGTCCCGGCGTCCAATCCACTTGCGATGCTTTAAGGTCATGCCAGTATTTGTTCAATTCCTGGCTGGCCTTGAGATTCGCTGTTGCCTGACCCATCATCTGTGTCATCCTCCGTCTGAGGCCTAACACATAGTCCCCCACTTGCTTGGCAGGACCTGGAGGGGTGGCTTCCAAACCTTCTCTGATCAAGGCAAGGGGCCCCCTCACGGGATGTCCAAAGAGTACTCAACCAGGCTGAAACCAACACCCTCTTGAGGTACCTCTCTGTAAGCAAACAGCAGGCATGGCAGGAGGAGATCCCATTTCCTCCTTAGGGGCTCTTCCAAAGCACCTATCATGCCCTTGAGAGTTTTATTAAATCTCTCAACCAGACCATTGGTCTGAGGTGGTAAGAGGTGGAGAACTTATAGGTTACTCCGCACTCTTTCCATGGTCTTCATGTAACTAGACATGAAGTTGGATCCTCTGTCAGAGACAACCTCCTTGGAGAATCCAATAACGGGTGAAAATGCCCAAAAGAGCCCTGGCAACCACCTTGGCAGTTACAGTCCGAAGGGGTATAGCCTCAGGGTACCTGGTGGCATGATCTACCAAAACCAGGATGAAACGATGTCCACCTGAAGTGGGAGGGTCCAGGGGGCCGACAATGTCGATGTCCACCCTCTCAAATGGTGTGCCAACCACTGGCAATGGCTGCAGTGGGGCAATGACACTGCCTCCAGTCTTGCAAGACAACTGACAAGTTGGGCAGGTCCTGCAGTGGGACTCCACTTCTACTCCCATCCGAGGCCAGTAGAAATGGTCAGAGAGCCTCTGTTTAGTCTTCTTGGTACCAAGACGACCAGCCAAGGGCACCTCATGCGCCAACTGCAGTAGGAAGGGCCTGTAAACCTGGGGTACCACCATCCTCTTGAGGGCACCAGGTTCAGGCTTAGTGGCCTCGCTAACAAGGAGCTCACCCTCCCAATAAATCCGGAATGTCCTAGGCACTTCTCCTTGTGCCTGGGACAGGGCCTGTTTCCTCAGACCCTCGAGAGAGTGGCACTCTCTCTGTCCTTTACAGAAGTCTGCCCGGGAGGGTCCCCCTTCAGCTAACAAGCATTGAAGATCGGGATGATCCTCCGGGTTGAGAACCTCTCCCACAGGAGAGTCTTCTGGCTCTTCTCCCACAGGATTTGAGACGGGGTTTACCACTGGACCCAGCCCGTCCGGAGCATGGATCCCAATAGGTGCTGTAAGAACAGCAGGAAGAGAAGGAGCTCTCTCCACAGAGGTGGCCTTCTTGCTCTTCCTTCGTCTGGCCTTAGGCTGCGCCTTTGGGTCGGGTACCTGACTCACAGACAGAACCAGGGTCACCTGTGACCTAGTGACCACAGCTGCAGTCATGAGAAGACCATCCAAGATCAATCCTAACTCTACTAGATCATTTCCTAACAGAATGTTAGCAGGGACATTGTCCTGAACCAGGACAGGAAGCTTTGCTGTCTTGTCTCCAATTACGAGTGTGACTAAGGCTACAGGCGATAATTTGGGAGGCCCACCGGCTAACCTGTTGGTTCTCAGAGGAGCACCTACATAGTCCTCTGGCTTGAGCAGGGTCCTGTCCACCACTGTCATGCTTGCCCCAGTATGTCTCAAACCAGTAGAAGGCTGGCCATTCAGGAGGACACTTCTCAAAAATCTACGGGTGTTCTGTGGGATAGTCGCCAGTACTTCCGCGTACTGGTCCCAGGCCTCAAGGGACACTAAGGAAATCTCTACAGGAGCACCAAATGTGATCCCTGTAGAGGAGGGGAGGACAGTGGCCTCCACCTCAGACATGGGGTAAGGGTAGGTCAGGCTGACAGCCTGTCCTCCAAGTGCCTTACCTTTACACTTGGAGTCACCCCTCTTGTGATCCAGAGCCCCACAATCCCAGCAAGTGCCAGGAGTGCGGGGTACAGTACTGGAACCACTGGGAGCCTGCTTTGCAGCAGGTGGACCACTACTCTTATTCCCATCCACAGATGACTTATCCCCACTAGATTTTTGGGTCTTAGGAGAGGAGGGTTTAGGTTTACCCGACTGTAACTGCTTTTGGGACTCCTCAGCTTTCTGAGAGGTCCCCTTTTCTTTGTCCTTGTCCTTCCCACTGGAGTCCTTAGGGGAAACCCGGTGGGAGACCCACTTGTCAGCCAGCCTAGCCAGCTTAAAGGGATCCAAAATGTTCTGGTCAGCAACATACTGACGCAGCTCCGGTGAACAGGCTTCAGAAAAATGCTCAAAAAACAATAGGTGGGACAATTCAACAAAAGTTTTCACCTTGTAACCATCAATCCACCCCATCATGTTCATGTGCGCAGCACTCACCCAGTCAACCCAAGACACATTCTCTCTTTTCTTAAAATCCCTGAACCTTTTAAGGTATTGGTTAGGTGTCTTGCCAAACTTGGCAATCAAAGCAGATTTCATACACTCATACTGACCCCTTTATTCCACACTCAGCTTCAGAATACAGTCATACCTAGTCTGAGGCACTCTGCTTAACAAACACTTAGCCCAATCTCTTTTGTCAACATCATGAATTGCACAAGATATTTCAAACGCTTCAATCCATTGGAGGATATAAGAACCCTCCACAAACACACCAACCAAATCTTTCATAAATTTAGTTGCTGGGGACCTGACACTCTCATTGGGTTTCGCTAAAGTCTCCACTCTAGCTTTCTCTAGCTGTATTCTCTGACATTCAGTGTCCTGGTTCTTGAGTTCAAGGTCCTTATTTTTGAGTTCAAGATCCCTATTCTTGAGCTCTACTTGTTGAGCCAATCCCTCCTTCTTAAGCTCAGCATCTATTTCCAACTTGTAACTCAAGCTCCAAGGAACTGCTGGGGTCCGGAACAGAGGCAGCAGGAATGGTGGCATTCCCAGAAACAGATTCAGTAGAACCCCCAGGGGCAGAGTCCTCATTGGTTGCATTCCCCCCTCATCAAGAGGTTCACCAGCAGTCTGGTAGTCCACCAGGGCAGCTATCAGCTCAGCCCTAGACTTATCCACAAAGTCTAACTCCCTGGCTTCACAAGCACTATGGAGAGCCTCTAAGCTCATCCTAGTCAATTTACCATTTGCAATAGAGTCCATTGCTTGTAATGCAGTTATTTTGTACACAACCAAACCTTAATTTAATAAAGTGCAGATATTTTGTAAGTGGCACAGTTATACACTGATTCTTAAAACCATAAGCATCTCACCGCTGCCACCAGTGTGAAGATACTGGTGGGGGTGCCTGTACTTCCGCTCTCTATGTGGTAGAAGAGAGGCACAGAGGACCCCAGCCAAGATTCTCAATATGGTAGCAATGGACGAGCAATCAAGCTCTAGCTTCTAAGGAGGTGATGCAGGCTGGTTCTTAAGTACAGTGTAGTCCCCGAACCCCCACAAAGGAATGTCCACACACTGTATTACTGAAAACACAGTCTTTATATAATTAATATTCAAAGGTATGTACACAATAACGCACCTTGTACTCGGAAATCAACAATGATAAATATATACAATTCTAAAATGGTACCACCAATGTTATCAAATCTCATTAAAGTGCATCAACTGTACGGTTAAAATGTCACACAGATCAATAACGAGGAAACCAGCAATAGAGATAGGAAGGAACGGAAGGTGGTTGAAACAATAAGCAGATTGCTGGCCTCTACCTTTAGGCACAGTTCTGTGCGGAGATCCCCCCACCTGGGCAACCTGTAAAATAAAGATATATAGCACAAGCCCAGTCCATATATTGTTCACTAGTCTTATTTCCTCCTATTAAGGTTTTACCCCCCCAATGTACCTGGTTGAGTAGAGTTCTTTGAAGACGTGTCGGAGGATCCTTCTTGAGTGACTCCCTTTAAAGCAGGAGCCACGGATCGTCAAGAGGCGTCGAAGACGGTGAACTTGTCGTCGGCGGCGGCAATGAGAAGTTCAAGGGTGCCGAGACCCCGATGTCGATCTAGGTGGTGCTCGTCGGGTGCTGTGGGGCACCTCAGCGATAGATTGTTCAGGACAGCAAAGAGTTTCAGAAGACCTGTAGCCCAACAAGGGCATTGAGTCGTCGAAGCCTTTGAGGTCGTGAGGTGGCGGGAAATCCACTGGCGGATTCTCCTCGGCACGTTGGTCGTCCTCGACTTTCTCCGGCGGGACAAAGCGGTCGACGCTGTGGACAAGGGAGTCCTTGGATTCAAAATGTTCTTAGGCAAAGGAGCGGGCGGCTCCGGTTGTTGGCGGCATGGCGTCAAGTGATCCCCACGGCCGGGCAACACAACTTCGACAGGCCTCCAGCGTTTACACAAACCTGCAAACCCTGGTCGACGACAATGGACTTCGACAACGGCGAAGTCCGGGTGCTTTGCTTCGTTCTCCTCAGCGGTCCCATCTCAGGTCGGCAGCCTTTCGAAGGTCTGACTTCCAGGGAGCTTCGGCGAAGGTTAGCGGTGCTCGATGGTCTCTCGGAGCACGGGAAGAGGGCGCCTTACCAGGTCCTCTCTCGGATCAGTCCTTGACGAGTTTGTCAGCTTTCAGAGCAGGTCGAAGCAAATGCAACAGCAAGTCTTCGTCTTCCAGCTGGGCATCGAGGATCAGCAGTTCCAGTTACTCTTTAAGTGTAGACACAGCTTCTGAACGCTTCTGAACAATTTCCAGTGGTGAAAGGTCCCCAGATATACTATATCCCCAGATGTCTCTCATCCACACTGCTGGGTCAAGCCCCACAGCCAATCATACTGAAGGGCATTCATGCAGTCAGTCAGCCAATCAGGTACACAGTGCATTCAGGCCATCCTCCTCCCTCTCAGACACTCACAACAAGGAATGTGGATTGGGACAAGTACTCAGCCATTCAACACTACACACTGCATTCAGGCCAGTTTCGGGCAGGGCTGGATCAGTCTTTGTCTCTCATACCAGAAACCAGACAGCCACAACAAGAAGTGTATACTGGTCACACACTCCCTTCACCCAGGTCCCACCCACAGGAGGTACCCACAACATACAGTCTCCGGGAAGGCTCCAGCTTGTCTAGCTGGGCCTTCACAACAACACCATATATGGAACTTCCACCCAACAGCCAGTCAGATGGAATGGACAGAGTCAGGGCTTCCCAGGACTTTGGGAAAACAAGGTAATAGGTAATAGAAAGCAAGAGGCCACGGGGGCCATCTTGTTTTCCATCCGGAATCAACTGATTCCAATGGCAGGGCCTGGGGATCCCCAAAATGGAGGATACTCAGCACACCTGTCAAAGTCAGAATGGAGCTGCCACCAGCCCATACCCTGCTCTGCGGGCCACCCATAGGTGCCCAAAAATACATACACTAGGGGCACATGGTTGTACCCCCACCCATGGGTGCCGTAAGGGTATCCCATGGGTCTGTTCACCAAACCAAAAGAGAGAGAGCTGCGCCGCCAGGAGTCCCACATGGACTCCTGCGCGGAAAACATGACAGAACACAAAATAAAAAGGCAGTAAAGGACAAAAATACAGAGGCCCTGTCCCTCCGATGCATTTCCAGCATCACACTTGTGTTTTAGGCTTTCCCCTTGGCGGCCTGGTAGGTGCACCCACACATGTGAGGTACCATTTTCATCTGGACACCTGTGGGAACGTGGGACGGTAGGCCATGTGTTGTTGGGGGAGTGTTTCGATGGGTGAGCCGAGCGAAATGTGCGGAAAATGTGTTTTCTTCCCCACATTTTGGACTTTGCGGGGGTGTCTGGGTAATAAATTCTGGGGCGATTTGGGCATATCATACCTCTGTGAATTCCCACTGGTGTCCTCTTTTCGGAAATGCATGGGGTTCCCTGTTTTCCCCGGTGGCTTGGACACCAGAGACCCATATCTGTATGTTGTGCCGGTCGGCAGAGCATCTCAAGTTCCAGACTTGGGGTTACTTGTGTTTTAGGCTTTCCCCTTGGTGGCCAGGTAGGTGCACCCACACATGTGAGGTACCGTTTTCATCGGGACACCTGTGGAAACGCGGGACGGTAGGCCATGTGTTGTGTTTGTGTGGTTTGCATAACATTTTGACCCATTTGCTGGTGGCCTTTGTCACACAACCCTTTCATTTCCCAAATGTGAGCTACATTTAGTCGCTGCTTTAGGCACCATACACTTTTGTAACCTGCACAAGTCACCTACCCTTGAAAAGGTCTGCCTGTGCTCTTTCAAAAAATGTATGCTTGCCATTCCTCACCACATTGATTTTCCTGATTTACACATGCTAAGTGCGTCTGTTCAGGCCGTGAGCGTAAAACTCCTGTGTACCATGGCTCAGTGTTTCGCTTGTGGTATTGCTTGTTTTGTAAAACACTAAAAAATGTGTGCTCTCCTAACTGCAAGAGTCGGGGGAATGTAGCAGAGCATTGCTTTTCTCAAAATTCACAGAAGCCATTGCCGTACCAAGCCAACCATGTCCAACACATACCTTTTTTTCGGTCATTTTCCTGCTTTTCCCCCAATCTATGGCAGTTTCCCCTACCTATTTGTTGCCTGACCTACGCAAATAACCCCTTCCGAAACTTGGAATTTTGTCTACTTTTCAGAAATACTTGACCTTCTGTCCTCCAATTCGGCTTTCCTACCCTTTTCTTCCATTCCGTCCATGCATGTCCAATTGGCAAAATCGCCTACCTCTCACAAAATGGTTGATAACCACATCAAAATATTTTTTTTTCGTTTCCACTCAACCTGTTCTTGAAAGCCAGGAAATTGGGAAATTCAGCACAGCAAACCATTTGTTCCTAGCTCTTGCAATGAAAAAACCACAGGCTTCTTTGCACATCATTTTATTGCCATTTTTTGAAAAACCCCAAAATTTTCGCCCTTTTTGCTTATTTTCTCTCACCCCCCTACAGCAACTGAGGGTTCCTGGGTGGCGTTACGACCACCTGCATGTGGGAAAAAAAGGAGCCAAATTTGGCCGAGATACCTCATGTAACAAAAAAGTTACAAGCCATTGAATGGCCACATACCAAAATCACCAAAAAAGGCCCTGGCACTGGGGAGAAATACCCATGGCAATGAAGGGGTTAATCATAAAGTTATAATTTAAATCTCTGCAACATAGAGCACTGTATTACATGGCCCCACTGCAACTCTTTAAACCTAGGAGAAAAGAACAAGAATGATTACGTTACTAAGACTCATTTGAAGCTGCACTCAAAACAAATAAAAGCAGTATAACAAATGTCAATTTCAAACAATCGAAAAAAAATGTTGCACAATGAACGCCAACAAGAGGAAGACATTGAAGCTCAACTAGATAAAGACACTCCTGAGGGCAGTCAACATTCCCTTACAGGAAGCCAAGAACCACTTGGAGAACCACTCATTCTAAAAGAAGCAAAAATAGCCATGACTGAGGTAGAAAATACCATGTATCAATATAAACAATCTGAACAAGGCTTCTCAGTGCTCAAATCACAGCTAAATGATGAACAACTCACCATGTATCTAGAAGTCACTGAAGAAATAGAGCATGATTTTAAACATGAAACTAAAACTTGTTACTATAAAAATGATAAACTTCTGCTCCTGTATGTAAACGATGAAGCTAGTTCTGGAAAAACAGTCTTAATTAAAATAATAAGCACATTTTTTACAACACTTAACAACCAACAACATTTTGGCTATTGTAACAGCCCCCATGGGTTTATCTGCCTGCAATATAGGAGGTGTAATTTTACAGCGACTATTGCTCCTTCCAGTAGAACCCCAAAAACAAATTAGAATGCTACAAATTATCAGCAGAAGCTGCTACCAAAGTATGCAGAATTCTGAAACAAATGAAAGTGCTCCTGATAGATGAAGTAAGCATGGTTTCCAACCTCATGTTGACTTTAATTCACCTCAGAATGCAAGTAGTCCTAAAAACTGACTATGAAGAACTGTTTGGAGGAAAACCTGTTATTGTTTTCGGAGACTTCCTACAGTTAACACCAATAAAAGGTCAACCTATTTTCAAAACTTTAGGACACAATCAATGCCCCAACATGATCAGCAGCATAGGAAATGTAAATCTCGGGCAACATTTTCAGTACAGAGAACTAACTCAAAGCATGCGTCAGTCTGCAGACCTCAACTATGCTGACATTTTTAAAAACATTGGAACTGGTCTGGTTACTAAAGATGCAAAAACCATCCTAAATAGTAGACTAATCCATGAGCTATATGGGTAAAACACTTCTGCTCCTGATGTCTTGCAACAATTAACTCAGCAAAATATAAAATGCATGTCCTTAATGCCAATCCTTGCAAGCTGTAGTGAATTTAACGACACAATGTTAAAAAAAGAAATGCAACACATACTATATATCAGCTCCACAGACAAACTAGAAGTGCACGGCATGACACACCCTATATGTCAACAAGCAACAGCACCGCTAAATAGCTTAGAAAAATGTACCTCCAACACAGCTGGATTGGAGAAAACTTTAACTTTGTATCTAAACTGCAGAGTAATTCTAAAATGTAACCTTGATGTAGAACAAGGTTTAGTCAATGGAGCAATTGGTACAGTGGTTGGCTTCTAAACAAATCTACATGACATCATTCAGTTTGTCAACATCCACTTTAGACAAACTTGCAGAAGTTAAAATAATTGGCCGCACAATAGCCATTTCCTTCTTTTCAAAGACATGTACGTATGCAGAGAACAATTCTCTCCGTCTCTTGAATATGTTGTCACTATTCACAAATCGCAAGGTCTAAAGCTAGATCACGCATTGATTGACATTGGCAGCACAGTCTTTAAAGAAGGTATGAGTTACGTAGCACTTTCACATCTCTGTACACTCAATGGTCTATTCCTAGTTAACTTTGATGCAAACAAAGTCAACGCTGACATTCCTTGCATCCTGGTATACAACAAGCTATGTGCACTGTACACCCCCCATCTAGATATGTACCCTGTACCTCAAAAAAGAAAACTTTTAAAAAAACGAATACAAACAGAACCTATAACAGATCTCCCAACAATATAGCTAAAGAAACAACTATCAACTGCTTCTCCATCAAATAATATAACTATACAACTGTTCCTCCTCCAAATAGATTTTTTTCACTTTTTGTTTTTGCATTCCCCTGATAATACTGGGGTAATCACTCGCACTGAGCAAAAGAAAAATGCCAGATTTTCATTTCTGGAAAGCCTCTCTATTGCAAGCACCATGGGAGATTTAGCTATATGTTTGAGTGAAGGCGGCACCCCTTTTCTCGTCAAATATTTTAAAAACTTCTAAACGGAATAACCACAAACATGTCCCGGAAATTAAGTCCGGTTTTGGCATGATAAAATGTGAACTTTTTTGACACCCTTTTTGTTTGGAAAATATCAGCCAAATCCGTTAAGTTATTAGAAATGAAATTCTTGGATTTCTTATGGCTCATGTCACTCAGCCTAACTTTAGTATGGTGTTGCACTATAATATATATATATATATATATAGGAATGCACATTTTTGTTGGATAAGAAGTGGAAGCTTATGTTAGGATAACTGGCGAGACGAGAGTGTGTAATTAAGACAGATCACCTGCCTCAGAGCACTTTAGTGTGTGCTCTGTAACAAATCCACTACTGGCAAAACACTCTTTTGGCCCAATCTACAAAAAGGTTTGGCATTAGGAAAGTCCTATTGAAAAGCAGTTTATAAATCAGGCCCTTTGCCTTTAATACTGCCTACCACAGGATGTGCAAATATTTGCTAAATAAAACCCAAGCGGATATGGAAGTGCCTGAGTCACCGCTTGGATAATTCAAAGTTTTGTCACTGCCCATTGTCTTTTTGTCGAAGTACGTTTAATGTTTATTTGTTTCTTCATTTGTAATACGCGCCAGACCCGAGGGTATCAGGGCACAAAGGTTACAAGGTAATACACAGCTTAGCTTACAGGAATGAGTTACACATGTGAAAGCAGGGATGGAGCAATGATACAGGTACATGAAATAAGTAAGAATCAATAAATACATGGATGAGGAGCACAGGCTATAATACAGGTACAGGGATGTGTATGAATCAATAAATACATGGAAGAGCAACAGGATAGTCGAACATGCTATGTGGGGGTTGCATAGGGTGGTCAATCTGGAGTGTAGGCGGGAAGCCGGGCCTTAGTAATCAGTAATCAGTTGACTTGAGCAGTATAATGTAATTACGTCTGAAATTCAGGTAAGATTGAGCCTCTCTGAGTGAAGGTGGCAGGGCGTGCCATAACTGGGCCGCTTTGACCGGGAAGCTACTGCCTCCTACCTTTGAGAGCTTAAATCTGGGAATGATGAGGCAATTAGTGTTGACAAGTCTTGAAGGTCTGATGGAATGTCTTCTGTGGAATCTCTCAGTGAGATACCTGGGAGCGTCGTTATTCAGGGCTTTATGGGAAAGCAAAGCAATTTTTAACTGGATTTTGTTGTAGGGCGAGAGCCAGTTATTTTGATGCTGAATCTCAGATATACGAGTTCTTCTAGCCGCTCCGAGGGCCGCTCTAAGGGCATTATTTTTAAGAATTGGGATTCTTTGGATGATCGATTTATTGGATCCAATGTAGAGGGCGTTACAATAATCTAGCCTGGAGAGAATGAGTGCTCTGGCCAGGATAGTACAGATGTGGTCTGAGAGAAAGAGTGCACCATTTCTAATAAGCTTACAAGTGTAAGCAGTGGCAGAAGCCATGGCGTTCACTTGTTTGGTAAAGGACAAGGTGGAGTCCAGGTAAAAGCCAATGGTCTTTACCTCGCTCGCCACTTAAATGAGGTTGCCATCAATTATGAAGGCAAAGTAGTCCTGGCCTAATTTTTTTAAGATTGGCAGGGGTCCCCAGGATGATGAGCTCTGTTTTATCATCATTCAGGCATATACCGTGGTTCGCCATCCATGTCTGGATGATGAGGTAAACTCTATTCACCAAGGCCAAATCCTCCGCGTAATCCCCAGAAAGTGGGAGGAGAATCTGAGTATCATCTGCATAGTTAGTATAGGTGATACCAAGATGGTCCAGATGATCGAAGAGGGGCTTGGTGAATATGTTATACAGTGTAGGGGAGACGCAAGAGCCCGATGGCACCCCACAAGTGATGGGAATGTTACGCTCACCTGGTCTCCGTGGGGGTGTGGGGCACGGTTGAAGCCCTCCCTTGACTTGACTCCTCGGAATCGCATTCCCCTCCAGATAGTAGTTGGACCTGCGGCTCGGGAGATGGGTGTTGCCACTGAGTGAAGAGGAGAGGCAATGAAAATGGAGTGGGGTTATCATGACTCCCCCAACCCTTTCGTGCCAAAATACGGTGTGCAAGCGCTTTCCCATATAAGCTCACCTGTATTTTTGTAATGTTGAGCTATCCGTCTTGCTTCTCCTAGCAGGGGCACGTAGAACAGACCAAGTTACTTCACTGGTCTGTGGGGGTGTTGATCCAGACCAGCTGCGACCAATCCACTTAGAAGGTAAGTCTTTTGTTATGACTATTGTTCGATTAGACTGTCAATATTTCGTCTAATAATAATCCTTGAAATGTCTCATTCCCTTTCCATAGGTACGGAGAAGTAAATCAGGACCGAAGAGAGTCCGGAAGACCTTAGAGGCTGATGAAGTTTCAACAGTGACAGGTAAGTTGGTCTTTATAAGGGAACTCTAGTCTCTTATATGATGCAGCCGTGCGCTCGATATGCATATGAGTTCTAACTTGTTGTGGTCTTATTTCCTCATAGGTGCAGATCGCCTAAGAAAATTGGTTTCTGGATTCTCGATGAAGATTCGCGGTTGCAGGATGAAGACTCCGACTCTGACCGTGATGGAATGCCGGCGAGAAAGAAGACTTCGGCTCCTACCGAGATGGAATCCAGATAAGAAGAAGAGTCCGGCTCCGCCTGCGATGAGTTGCAGGTAAGAAGCACACTCAGAGATGTAGCGGCTGGCAGCAGGTAAGATGCGCGCTCAGCGGTATAGCAGCTGGCAGCAGGTAAGATGCACGCCCAGCGATGTAGCGGCTGGCAACAGTTAAGGAGAGCCCTCAGCGATGGAGTAGTTGGAGAGAAAGGTGCGCACGGCGATGTAGCAGTAGACTGCAGGTAAGAAGCGCTCTCAGGAATATCTTCAGGATGGGACTGCTACAATCCAGTGATGCGCAGGTAAGCACAGTGGAGAGCATTACGCTGCTGAAAGCAGAATAACGCAAAGCAAAGGCACGTGGATGGGGCTGGCCTTATATAGGCTGGCTCAGGCCCCTCCCATTGGCCCTGCCTACTGACTCCACCTTGCCCTTCTTTGGGACTGTAGCACTTGCCTTCCAGTTCTGTTCTATGGCCATGCCCGGCCCAGCTGCACGCGCCCTTGGCATGGAGTGTGCAGAGCACACTTTTACATGAGCCTGGCGCCAGAGGCCAGAGGCGCCAGGACTGGGTCCAGTGGGACCATGGGGATGAGAAAGGACTGGACCCTTGACTAGTGGCCATGACAGGGAATGAGGTCTGCCGCTGCTGAAGGGGAGAAGACCCGCATTGTCCTGTCACTTTAAAATGACTCAATCCAAGTTATAGCCTCCTTGGAGAAATGTGCGGCTGAGTCTAGATGACTGCATATGACCCTGTGATCCACAAGGTCGAATGCAGCCGAGAGGTCGAGGAGGAGAAGGAGGCTGATTTCCCTTTGTCTCTTAACTCGTCAACCTGTGCCTTCAGGTCAATGAGGGTGGTCTCAGTTCCGTGTTGGGGGCGGAAGCCTGATTGTCTGGCTCCTAGCAGATGGTGTAGTTCCAAGTATTTCTGGATTTGAAGGTATGAACCTTGTCTAGTATTTTTAAAAGAAAGGGTACTGTCGTAATGGGACGGTAATTAGTTGGTATGAGTGGGTCAAGGGTTTGTTTTTTTAGCAGTGGGAGCACCCACGATTGTTTATGGTTGGTAGGGATGGTGCCAGATACGAACGAGGCATTGATGAGTTTGGAGACAAAAGGGGCAAGTTACCTCGCTGCATCCTTGATAAGCCGGGCTTCTCTGGCAGTTAGAAGGCTTAAGTGAGAGAATAACTTTTTCTACCTCAAGATTGAAAGTTTTAGTGAAGTTGAGTCAGGATGGCGGGGTGTCAGATGTAGTGTTCTTGGGAGGGATGTCAGAAGTCATGTTTTTAGGTGGTGGTAGGGAGTTGAGGGATAATTTATTTTGGGCAATTTTATTTTGGAGGGTGTTCACTATATTGGCCAGAGCCTGTTGGATGTCTGCACATCAAGTTTTGTCTTTAGTGCAGGTATCGGGTGTAGGGTTGGGGGTCTCTAATTCTTTTAGAATCTTGAATAATTCCTCATACTAGAGTTTGCTTGGGATATGGGGATGTCGTAAGATTCACGTTTGGCTAGGCAAATTTCTTTTTTGTATTGGGATGAAATCAGAGTCAGTTTATTTCTATTAGCTTCTGAGGCGAGTGATCTCCAGGCGGTTTCACATTTCCTTTTATTTAGTCGTAGATTTTTTAAGTGAGGGGTGAACCACTTGTTCAGATGGCTTTTGAGCTTGCTTGGTCTGAGTTTCTTTGGTGCAATAATATCAAGCGAAGTTAGCATGATTTTGTTCTACTCGTCGGCAAGCGTACCTGGGTCTGAACTTTCTGCAAGAGAATTCAGGGTAGGGAGGATAGCCGGAATAAGTTTGTCTGCTGTAATGTTCTTTTTGTCCCTAGTTGAGCTATGTGGGGCCATGGGAGTGACTCGGGGGAGAGATATGGTAGTGGTATTTGCAAAGGACAGGAGGAAGTGGTCCGTCCAAAGTTGGTGGGAGATAGAGGTGATATTAGCAGTGAAGTTGTAGTCAGCTACCCAATCTAAGGTTCTCCCTTTGTTGTGCGTAGGTACTTTGTTTTTTTGTGTCAGGCCAAGTTTGTTAATGATGTTGGCAGTGGAGGTGGCATGTTTAACCAGAGGGTTGTTGAAACCCAAATTAAGACCATCTAAGAGTAATCATTGCGAAGTAGTTTTAAGGTTGTTAGAGAGTATAGTATAGATATCCTCCTCAGAGGTTCCAATAGGGCCAGGGGGTCTGTAGATTAAATGAATAGTAAGGGTCTGGGAGTGGGCTAGTGGAAGTTTGGCTTTAAGAACTTCACAGGATTGGATATCTAGGGAAGGTGCACGCCTCATGAAAAGACTGGATTTGGAGATAATGGCGATACCTCCGCCTCACGTTTTGTGTCTGTCTTGTCTAAGAATCGTATAGCCGTCAGGGACTGCTAGCTTAAGTATGGGGCCTGCTGCCTCGTGCAACCAGGACTCGGTGATGGTGAGAAAGTTGAGGTTATCCACCAAAATCAGGTCGGCAATCTCTGTGGCATGTGCGACCAAGGACCTGGCATTTATTAGGGCCCCCCTTAAGAGGTGCAGTGGGGGTAGCTGTAGCCGATAAGTGGAGAGTTGACACATCTACTCTCTTGGGGTGGTGGACAGTAAGGTTCTTAGCTGTAGCAAGTAGAGGTGTTCTGATATGGGTAGGGTAGGCCCTGGTAGTGTTTTGGTGAATACGAGAGAGGGTTTTCATATTGCAGGGGGCAAAGATCTGGCGCGGGGTTCAAAAAGTTTAGTTAATCTAGATCGTAGTCCAGTATTCCTAGTATCAATGTTGCATGGATTGCTGAGGAGCTCGGTATAAAGGTGTTAGGTTGTACAGAGTTAGATAAATCTATAGTCATTATGAAGTTGGTAGGGCTTGAAGGATCTTAATGGTAGAGGGGAGAAAGCCTAACGGTGCCCAGTAGGGAGTTAAGTATGAATGAGATACCTAGGACGCTTAAGTAATGAGCTGTAATAAACATGCTGGCATAGGTAGGCGCAATCAGTGAATAGGCGGGCCTAAAGATCAACTATGCTAGTCCTTGAGAGAGTAGATAGGACCAATGCAATCAATCAGGGGGCAGGCCTAATACGATTGGCAGAACTCCGGCCGATGTAGTTTCCTATGGCAGAGTAGGCTAGTTCATTATTAGCGCAGACAGTTACGGACAATGGATTTGCAGGCCTAAAAATCAACAAATTATCCAGGTTGCATGCAGTGAATAAGCCAGAGAAAAAAATCCACCAAGTGGTGGGTTCGGTTTGCACTGGTGGACAAGTAGCAGTATGGGGCATATGAACAATTGTAAACAAAAATGCTAGATGTGGGTTTTGATACACAAGGGTTGTACTATTTAAAAAACCTCCTTGGACCAGCCGCTGGTTTATTTTGGACACTAAATTAATTAGTTATTTATATGCCAGAAAAAACACAAATAGACCATTAGGTTTGCCATTTTTTGCCTATATACATTTTTAAAAGATTTTTAACAAATGTAAAAGTACATGAATGAAGACAGTAGCACATCATTTAGACAAATTAAACAAATTGTGATCATTAGATTGAAATTAGGTATAAAGATTTCAGAAAATAGAAACACAGATCAAATTCAAACATGAACAGACTGTATGTCAAATTCACCAATTATGAACATTGACACATCTTGTGTTCTGCATAGTTTGTCCTACATAGCGTAGACCACATGGACACTCAACACAGTATACCACTTGACTGGTTTTGCAGTTGGACTCATGCTCCTCGATCTGGACTTTGAAATTTACGGAGCATTACTGTCCACTAACCTTGTGGTTCATGCTCAGTATGTAAATTTACTGAAAAAAATCCAAACCTTCACCATTGGAGAAAGGATTTGGACTTTAAAACATCAGTCCAACTGCAAAACCAGTCAAGTGGTATACTGTGTTGAGTGTCCGTGTGGCCTACGCTATGTAGGCCAAACTATGCGGAACATAGGCACCCGGATTTCAGAACACCGTTCAAGGATTCGGTGTAAGAATCTGACATCCCCACTGGTGGAACACTATTTGATTAACCACCACACACTCAATGACTTACTCTGGTGGGTTCTGGAAAGAGTCTGCGTGGGCCCTAACATACAGGGCAGATTAATGGACCTTGAAAGCAGATGGATTTACAGGTTGGATACATATGAACACGGACTGAATGAGCAGTTCATCCCCCAAACGTGACCTCCATCCAGTTACACATTTTCCTCCCCTACATCATTTTTCTTCCTCGGGGTCCCTTCAGATCTTTTTCAGAACACCCCCTTTCTTTTGGAACTAAGCGGTATACAAACACAAAGTGTACAATTGCTCCTGACCATGACCCTCTGTGCTCTTTGGATTTCCTTCCTAACCCTTTTTTTTTGCAAAGCGGGTCCTTTCTTTCCCGACCTGTGAGATTGATACAGAGGATTCGGCTCACTTTTTTTCCCTTCACTTCATACACTTTCGGCCACCCCAAACGCACTTTAACAGTCTGCTGAGTTTTGACTTTTCTCATACAAGTCAAGCAAGCTGTACACAGCCCAGCAGTCCTATTGGCCTACTGAGTCCCTATGGCTCCATCCCCCATTACTTTCATTTGGCTCGTATGCAGCCCCAGGACTGCCATTGGGGCCTGCACACATGCGCTAGTTCACTACGTTCACTACGTACACTTTTACTAGCAAGCCTTTCCGTCCCTCACACACGCACAGGATCTGGAGCATGACTGGCTCCACCACACACACCCCATTGCCTTACAAGCAAGCCCAGGCTTCTCATTGGTGCCTACACACACACCTCCCTGACGGATGTTAACAGACCAGCAATTGGGTAAGATGATGCAGAGACCTTGATTGGCCACTGTATTCCGTTTGACGCGCCTAACAACAAGGTCACGTACATTAGCAACCAAATTGCGCGTCCCTCTCTTCACACTAGTTCTGACCGCGGACCGATTTGTTTCATAGCACTGCTCGCCTGTGGCCTCTAACAAAAGGAATTGTATCGAAGAGACTGATTAGGCCCCGTCACACACCAGCTCCCGGTGGGACAGGTATCTATATGCGGCATACGCACTTTTACACTTATAATCGAACACACATGCTCCCACAAGCACATGTGCCTAATTTAGAGTTTTCGGCTCTTTGCCACTTATTTTCTCCCTCCCAGCAGACACTGACTGATGGCACACCACGGGAGAACACTACAGGCCGGCCAGAGCCAGGAAACTGCACATGAACACAACACGAGCTGGCAACTGCCAGACCACCTGTTTTTCAATGCACGCCACCAGCCTGGTGGACATCGCACATACAACACGAACAGGTGATTCTTACTTTCCTATTTCTGTCCTCACGGCTGCCACTGAGGCCTATGTAGGCCAACCATTTTTTTTGTTTTTGCAATATAACTAATATGACTTTGTCCCACAGTGCTACCGTACCAAAATGGTCAAAATCTAGATGACAAAAGCTCATCTTCCTTTACAGGATAGTTTTGAGCTTCTGCAAAAAGCATGCAATACGTACGGACACAACGTTCCTGATGTTCGGTGTGTTTCCAATGTGAGGGTGGACCTAAGGAGAAGCTTCAAACCCCCCCCCCCCCCATTTTTTCTCATGGTAAGTCCTTTCAAATTCATTTTGGTTACCACGGAGGAAAGGACTGTGCCAGTTGCCTTCATTAATTTAAAAATGTTCCTTGTTTGCTCCAATTCATCTTTTGGATTTTGCATAAATGCCAGAAAACCCAAATACTCCCCATCTTTTTGCTTTTCACTTACAGGGTCTTCTACCCAATGCCCTGATGAAGGCAGACATAAGGATCTTTATTCACATTACCGCCGAAACGCCACATATATGAGGGGACTGAAAGTATTTCTACAAAAGGCTGCATGTCTACAGTTTGGGACCTAGCCTATCCATTTTCATCAAACATCAGATGATTATTTTTCCCCCCGCTGCATTGGCAGACCCTACCTCGAGAAGCAGCTTTGACCTCGAGGGAAAGAGAGAGAAAAGAAAAAGTTCATTGTCACATAAGAGTGAACAACAGAACAGTATTTTTGCTTTCATTCATTGGTATAGTACACTCCGTTTTGAGAAACAGTTCCCACTCAGATGATCAAAAATGTATTTGCGGGGGCGTGGCCAACTAGCACACGATGAGGACGTGATTCCTTGGTGCTCCGTGGCCGCCAGCTGAATCCTGACCAAATCCTGCACAAATCGCATCAGATCGAAAGGAAAAGTCACTTTCCTGTGGCGGACAGTGTGAGCGAGAATCGGAGGAAAGGGCCAGAGATATCGCCGACTGACTCTGACCGTGCCTGGCACCAAACCTACATCAAGATGGCTGCCGGGTGCAAAGGGCGGTAGGAGTCGCCGCGGCCCGTTGGCGAGAGGGCCGTGATTCCCCCTCCTCCCTACTGCTGCGCTTCATTGCAAGTGCGCCACTGACAGGACCCACGACTGGGCAGCTGGCTGCTGTCGGATAAGAGGATCGATCGTGCGACCGGGCGCGGGACCCCTGGACTGCGGCCGGTTACGGTCCTGCACCAAAAGAAGACTCGACCGCCGGTGCCGGGACGCGATCCGGTGGGGTGAAGGACTCCATCCTGCCCGGACCCAGGGCGCTGCAGCGTCGGCGGGAGACAAAGACTTGTGGAGGCACCCCTGGCGTGCGGTCTCCGCGAGGGGGCCGTACCAGCTCAGAGTGGGGAGGACTGCCCTGGTAACGGGAGCCCGGGTGGGCTGTGTGCAGAGAGGGAGAGCAGAATCCAAGCCACTGCAGCCCTGGTGTGATCAGGAGCGCGAAGGGTGCAGATCCCTCTTACTGGCGTGCCCGCACTGGCCATACCGAATGCATGCTCCAACCCCTAAGCTAAAAAATGCATCTTGAGCACCGCAAACCACTGGATCCGGAGAGGAAGGCGACATGGACGCCGGACAGTAACCCTCTTCGACAAAAGGCCTACCACTCAATGCACTGAGGCACGGCCCTAAAAACCTCATCCCACTGCAGTCGTGTGGCTGGATGGCGCCCATGGGAGGCATATGATGTTGAGTGATTCACAGAA
Source organism: Ambystoma mexicanum (assembly GCF_040938575.1). Classification (NCBI taxonomy): domain Eukaryota; kingdom Metazoa; phylum Chordata; class Amphibia; order Caudata; family Ambystomatidae; genus Ambystoma; species Ambystoma mexicanum. The sequence goes on along the minus strand of NC_090931.1, from coordinate 227,126,851 downwards.
ACAGGCACTACCTCTTGACTGTATCTCCACACCCACAGGGTTGCCGCCACGTGTGGCCCCCCCACGGTGAGAAGGGATGGATCGCGATGCCCGATTGTGCGTCCAGTGAACCCACGGGGTGCGCCAGTGAGCCTTGGCCCCTGATCTGCGACGAGGAGCGTGAGGCGAGAACTGGGGCGACCCCGCGGGGTCGGAACTGCCTCGCAGGGCGGACAAGACTGCAATATCCCGGCCCTTCAGGGGCATTCGCGGGCGCTCCATATTGCATGGAGCGCCCGCCGACATCCTCCACAATGTGCCGGTAAGGAGAGGGGGAGGTGGGACCCAAATGCCGTATATTGAGCTGACGGCATCATACTGCAAACGGTGGAGAAATGTTTCCCCCGCCCCTCCCCCATCGGGCCCGCTAGTCATACTGGCCTAGCAGGCGGGCAGCCAGAACTGGCTTCTGCACCGAGAGGGTGAACGAAGGGGCGTTATTGAACTATCAGACAGCAGACACCCTACACGAAATCCCAACTGACAAAAAACAAGAAACAAGAGGGATCTCTTACCCAACAAGAAAAGGGGGACAGGTCACTCCGAAGGTGCACTCAAAGCACATGATGCAATAACCCCCACAGCCGTCGAGGGGAAACTGGGCAGCTCCGGTGGCTAGCCCACACATATAGAGTCCCACTTTGTGCGCAGCGCGCTACAACACCACCTGCAAAAACCACCTAAAAGAGTACTGAATTAACTAAACAGGGACCCACGGCGACGAGGGATACAGTCAGGATACTGATCTCCTCACAAGACACAAGATCCATAGAACAAATCACCCTCACACAGTGAGCTCCAACGGGAAATCCTGCGCCAGTTACAGCAATACCACATTACAAGCACCTGCTGCAATTGGCAAAGACAAGACCAAAAACGTGACCAACCAAAGCACGATGGAACAATATACAACTGCCACTGTGCCCCCGACAGCGGAACCAGGCAGGTCTGAAGACTCTCAAAGTCCTGAAGACATCATCTCCCTGAGAGATGTGATGAACGCCATCTCCAGCTCGCGATCCTCTATGGAAGTGAAAATGGATGGCATTTCCACAGAAGTCTCCCTGCTGCGCCACGACCTCTAGAAACTCTTGTCCCGCACCGGAGAGGCTGAGACTCGAATATTTGTTGCAGAGGACGAATTGAGAAATGTGGATCGGCAAATGAACAGAGCAGTAGAAAGCATCAAAATATTAGAGAACAGGGTGGAAGAGGGAGGAAGAGGGAGAGGGCAGATCGAGAAGAAACAATATCTGCATTCTCTGCCTGCCTGAGAAGGCTGAAAGGGAAGGTATGGAGTTGTTCCTAGAGCAATGGATCGCTGATCTATTTGCTTCAAAGACCCTATCGAAACTCTTCTCGATAGAAAGGGCACATCGAGTCCCAACAGGCAGACCAACACCTGGCGGACCTCGGCGAAATGTGGTAGCAAATATCCTAAACTATACAGACCGAAATGCGGTGCTGCACATGGCCAGGACAAAGGGCGAAATAACATACAACGGTTCCAGGATAGGCTTCTTCCCAGACTTCACTAGGGAAGTGCAAAAAATGAGGCAATCCTTTGACCCCCTCAAAAAACGTCTGCAGTCACTGAACGTGAAATATGGCCTCCTGTTCCCAGCACAGCTAAAAATATATCATAACTGCACGATGACACAGTTCACAGATCCTAAGGAAGCATGGACCTGGGCAGAGACCAATCTGAAGGGAGACTGGGGCCCACGTAAAAGACGGGAACCGAAGGGAAACAGAACAAGGCTAAATGAGCCCCCACAAGAGCTACCTCACCAAGACATGGAAGTGATTCCACAAGAACAAGATGAATAAAGACAAGAGTGGATGAAAGATGAGAATTAACACGACACAAGAGTAAGTGACAATCCTTTAACAACTATAGCAACTTGCTTAATGAATGCTGGCGGCCCACAGTCCGGCACGGCACAACCCCCCCCCCCCAATAAAATACGAACTGCATGCTGAGATATTTCTAATACCATAGAGACTTTAGCACTTAGGATTAGTTCAACTAGTTAAACGTTTGTGTCATGATGCCTACCCCCGGGGACCCAGACCAAGTCCAGCAACCCCGGAAGCAGGCATCAAGTTATCCCAAGCAAGCCCAACAACCCCTGCTAGGGGCTATTTGGGTGCAGTCCTGGCGTCTATGGCCCCAGGCTCATATGGAGAGTCAGTCCTGGCGCCATAGGTGCCAGGCTCATAGATTTAAACGTACCTGATGCAGACCATGCTGCAAATTTACCTGATGCAGACCATGCTGCAAGAGCTCCAAGCCAAAAGTGGCTTGGAAGGGACTACTTTACCTAGGGACTATTTTTTACTCGGGTGGGGCTGGGGAGGAATACTTACCTGGGACTACTTTGGCGGCTATTTAAACCACGCCCGAAGAACAGCACACGCTTCGCATTATTCTGCATTCAGCATCGTAACGCTCACCGTGCCTGCAAGTCTGCATCCAGTCTTCTGCCATGCCTGCCTCGAGTCTGGAGCTCCTAGAAAAAGGGAGAAAGAGAAAAGGTTAGAACAAGAGCAATACCTTTGATCCTTACCTGAATTCCCGATCCATCGCGCCTTCGAGCTGGAAGACTGAAGTTATTTTATGCGCGTCGCCTCGCCTGCTGCAGCGCCACGCTGAACTCACCGGCCTTCGTAGCATCTTCACATTCCACCGCATCCTTCTGCATGTTCCCGCCGCGCCGCACTCTGGCACCTAAGAGGAAGACAAGAACAGCAAGGTGAGCCAAGGGAATACACAGAGGCAATATTAGTTACCCCCCATAGACTTATCTGATTTTACCACCGGGGGTACTATTCCTCTTCATGGGTCGGCACAGCCTCCACTGCATCTTCGCCGAACCCCGGCCCCTAAGGGGAAACAAAAGGACAGCAAGGTGAAACAAAGGGACAGACAAGTGGAAACCTCCTCACCACAATAGACTTACCTGATTCTACCGCCGGAGACATTATTCCCCGAGACGTCATACTTTCTCTCAGCGCCTGAATAAGGAAGAAAGCAGCAGGTTACATTTTGACATTATTTTATCGAACTGTGTTGGATGATACAAATCCTTACCTGAATATTACCGGTTGCCACGAGGAACTCTTCGCTAGGGTCAAGCTGCAACCTGCAAGGAATCGGACAAGAGTGAAAGTCAGACATTTGAACTCTTACGAACTACATTCTTACTGCGTCTTGCCGGGAATCTCAGAGTCAATATTGTTCTGGAACTCACCAATTCCTTCGAGCCAGCGAAGCAACTGGTTATCTACGCGCCCCTGCGCTCAATGCAGGATGGAGAGCTCATCTTTCCAAACCATCATGTGAGACTATAAGAGGGGACATCAAAGGTGATCAGTGGGGAGAACAGCAGGAGTGGGGGGGTAACGCTCAACTCCACGGGTGGTTAATTCCCATTCTCCATTTGCAGAAGAATATTCCTACGGGCCAAGCAAACGAAGCGAGGTGGGCCAGCCCAGACCGTCATCTCGGCACTACGCGTCACATTGGTGGAGACCGCAGCTGTCCAGTTCAGATCGACGTCCCTGTGGGAGCCAGGTGAGCTTAACAGTTTGTTCAATGGGCGACAGATGCTTCAGTTTGGGATGGAGTATGGGGAGGGGGAGTTGGGTGTTATACAGGTATTTAATTGACATTTGGCGCAGCAAGACTACAGTCTGCGGAGGCCACAACTGGAAATAACTTAAAGAAACTCGCCTTCATGACATGGAACGTAAATGGCCTGGGGAACAGTATAAATTGAAGGCTAGTAACACAATACATAAACCGTCATGAACTGGACATAGTGCTTCTCACCGAAGCACACTTGGCAGGCACCGAATGCCACTTTTTCAAGAGAACAATGCACAGTACGGCAATCCATGCAGGCTTCTCTATGGGCTCGAGAGGAGTACTGATCTTGATAAACAAAAGAATCCCAATCGATATAGCCAGCATAACCCAAGACCCGAGTGGTAGATTTGTCTTCATGCAGGGCACATTATGGAATCAAACCCTAGCCATAATAGCGGTTTACTCGCCCCCGGCACTCATGACAGCCTTGCTGGAAGAAATTACTCCGTTAATAGCCAATAACCCAGCAGATACATTAGTGGTGGGCGGAGACTTCAATGAAGTGATGAATATCACAGATGACCGCACACATAAGAGGGAGAAACCCGTCGATACCAACCAAACTTGCCACTTTTACATCAGCACTGGGCCTAAAGGACGCGTGGAGGGACCTGCATCCAACGGAGAGACAATTCTCGTTTCATTTGGGCGCACACGCGTCGATGTCTAGATCAGACTACTTCTTCCTCCCATTCGATATTATATACAAGGTAGCGGATGCAACTCTACACCCCCGTGGAATATCAGATCACTCCCCACTCACAATGCTGCTGGAAACAGAGAGACCCCGGCCTCCGCCGAGATGGCGATTAAACGCATACTATCTAGGATTCCCAGAACTAACGGAGAAAGTCCGGGAAGCGACTGCAAACTATTTCGAGCTGAACCAAGACTCATTGGCTGACAAGGGGATAGTATGGGAAGCATGCAAGGCGACTCTAAGAGGCGAAATACTGTGCTGGACAACTGCACACAAGAAGGCACATAAGAAAGATGTTGACGAAGCAGAAGCAGAGGTGAAACGCGCCGAGACGAAATACGCAAGAACGGGAGCAGAGATGGACAACACATCCCTCCAAGTAGCACAAAAGAAACTGCACAATGTGGCCCTGACATGTGCGAAACAAGTGCACAGAACCATGCGCGCCAGACTCTACGAGACAGGAGATAAGGCTGGAGAGGAGAGAGGAGGGACAACGGCAAGTGCGCCACATAAGTAACACAACACTGAATGGGCCTCAACGGATCCAGACATTGCGGAGATATTCGAAACTTACTACGAAACACTTTATGCCCCGCTCATGACACCAACGGATCCCAGCAATTCTGGAATCATTAACCATCCCAACATTAAACGAAACACAGAGGATGCAACTCGAAACCGAACTAACTGAAGAAGAACTGATTACAGCCATCTCGCAGCTCCAAAATGGGAAAACCCCAGGCCCCAATGGTTTTCCAGTGGAGGTTTGGAAGAAAATCGGCACTAGAGAGGTGGAATCCCACATGCTAAAAATGTTCTTATGCGCAAAGGAAAAAGGAATCCTTCCGCCAGACTTAAGGGAAGCTGCTATAGTGGTGATACACAAGGAAGGCAAACCACCGGACGCATGTGGCTCCTACCGACCAAACTCGCTCATAAACATAGAAGCCAAGGTACTGGCAAAAATACTGGCCAATAGACTTCAAACAGTGATACCCTTCCTGGTCCACCCAGACCAATGCGGCTTCATGCCACAAAGATCCACACGAATGAACATCCATAGACTCCAAGCTGCCATCGAAAAAGCATCATCCCTACAAGACTCATTAGCACTCCTCACTTTTGACTTTGAGAAAGCTTTTGATTCGGTCCACTGGGAGGCTCTATGGCACATAATGGGCAAAATGGGATTTGGGAACTACTTCATGGACTGGGTGAAACTCCTGTACAATGAGCCGACGGCAGAAATTAGAGTAAATGGCTGGTCCTCACGCAGTATAAAGCTAGGGAAGGGAACCAGACAGGGATGCCCCCTTTCTGCAATGCTATTCGCACTGGCAATCGAACCACTAGCGATAATGGTGCTGAGAGAGTCACGGGCTTGGAGGGGATTCCATTGGGCACAGGACTGGGAGGACAAAGTCTCCCTATATGCGGACGACATCCTGATCTATCTAAGCGATCCAGTAGTCTCATGTCACATTGTCACGACTATATTAAATACTTACGGGTCCTTTGGTCCTTTGCTCTGGCCAGGATAGTACAGATGTGGTCTGAGAGAAAGAGTTCACCATTTCTAATAAGCTTACAAGTGTAAGCAGTGGCAGAAGCCATGGCGTTCACTTGTTTGGTAAAGGACAAGGTGGAGTCCAGGTAAAAGCCAATGGTCTTTACCTCGCTCGCCACTTAAATGAGGTTGCCATCAATTATGAAGGCAGAGTAGTCCTGGCCTAATTTTTTTAAGATTGGCAGGGGTCCCCAGGATGATGAGCTCTGTTTTATCATCATTCAGGCATATACCGTGGTTCGCCATCCATGTCTGGATGATGAGGTAAACTCTATTCACCAAGGCCAAATCCTCTGCGTAATCCCCAGAAAGTGGGAGGAGAATCTGAGTATCATCTGCATAGTTAGTATAGGTGATACCAAGATGGTCCAGATCATCAAAGAGGGGCTTGGTGAATATGTTATACAGCGTAGGGGAGACGCAAGAGCCCGGTGTCACCCCACAAGTGATGGGAAGGTTACGCTCACCTGGTCTCCGTGGGGGTGTGGGGCACGATTGAAGCCCTCCCTTGACTTGACTCCTCGGAATCGCCTTCCCCTCCAGATAGTGGTTGGACCTGCGGCTCGGGAGATGGGTGTTGCCACTGAGTGAAGAGGAGAGGCAATGAAAATGGAGTGGGGTTATCATGACTCCCCCAACCCTTTCGTGCCAAAATACGGTGTGCAAGCGCTTTCCCATATAAGCTCACCTGTATTTTTGTAATGTTGAGCTATCCGTCTTGCTTCTCCTAGCAGGGGCACGTAGAACAGACCAAGTTACTTCACTGGTCCGTGGGAGTGTTGATCCAGACCAGCTGCGACCAATCCACTTAGAAGGTAAGTCTTTTGTTATGACTATTGTTCGATTAGACTGTCTATATTTCGTCTAATAATAATCCTTGAAATGTCTCATTCCCTTTCCATAGGTACGGAGAAGTAAATCAGGACCGAAGAGAGTCCGGAAGAACTTAGAGGCTGATGGAGTTTCAACAGTGACAGGTAAGTTGGTCTTTATAAGGGAACTCTAGTCTCTTATATGATGCAGCCGTGCGCTCGATATGCATATGAGTTCTAACTTGTTGTGGTCTTATTTCCTCGTAGATGCAGACCGCCTAAGAAGATTGGTGTCTGGATTCTCGATGAAGATTCGCGGTTGCAGGATAAAGACTCCGACTCTGACCGTGATGGAATGCCGGCGAGAAAGAAGACTTCGGCTCCTACTGAGATGGAATCCAGATAAGAAGAAGAGTCCGGCTTGCCCGCGATAAGTTGCAGGTAAGAAGCACACTCAGAGATGTAGCGGCTGGCAGCAGGTAAGATGGGCGCTCAGCGGTGTAGCAGCTGGCAGCAGGTAAGATGCACGCCCAGCGATGTAGTGGCTGGCAACAGTTAAGGAGCGCCCTCAGCGATGGAGTAGTTGGAGAGAAAGGTGCGCATGGCGATGTAGCAGTAGACTGCAGGTAAGAAGCGCTCTCAGGAATATCTTCAGGATGGGGCTGCTACAATCCAGTGATGCGCAGGTAAGCACAGTGGAGGGCATTACGCTGCTGAAAGCAGAATAACGCAAAGCAAAGGCACGTGGATGGGGCTGGCCTTATATAGGCTGGCTCAGGCCCCTCCCTTTGGCCCTGCCTACTGACTCCACCTTGCCCTTCTTTGGGACTGTAGCACTTGCCTTCCAGTTCTGTTCTATGGCCACGCCCGGCCCAGCTGCACACGCCTTGGCATGGAGTGTGCAGAGCACACTTTTACATGAGCCTGGCGCCAGAGGCCAGAGGCGCCAGGACTGGGTCCAGTGGGACCATGGGGATGAGGAAGGACTGGACCCTTGACTAGTGGCCATGACAGGGAATGAGGTCTGCCGCTGCTGAAGGGGAGAAGACCCGCATTGTCCTGTCACTTTAAAATGACTCAATCCAAGTTATAGCCTCCTTGGAGAAATGTGCGGCTGAGTCTAGATGACTGCATATGACGCTGTGATCCACAAGGTCGAATGCAGCCGAGAGGTCGAGTAGGAGAAGGAGGCTGATTTCCCTTTGTCTCTTAACTCGTCAACCTGTGCCTTCAGGTCAATGAGGGTGGTCTCAGTTCCGTGTTGGGGGCGGAAGCCTGATTGTCTGGCTCCTAGCAGATGGTGTAGTTCCAAGTATTTCTGGATTTGAAGGTATGAACCTTGTCTAGTATTTTTAAAAGAAAGGGTACTGTCGTAATGGAACGGTAATTAGTTGGTATGAGTGGGTCAAGGGTTTGTTTTTTTAGCAGTGGGAGCACCCACGATTGTTTATGGTTGGTAGGGATGGTGCCAGATACGAACGAGGCATTGATGAGTTTGCAGACAAAAGGGGCAAGTTACCTCGCTGCATCCTTGATAAGCCGGGCTTCTCTGGCAGTTAGAAGGCTTAAGTGAGAGAATAACTTTTTCTACCTCAAGATTGAAAGTTTTAGTGAAGTTGAGTCAGGATGGCGGGGTGTCAGATGTAGTGTTCTTGGGAGGGATGTCAGAAGTCATGTTTTTAGGTGGTGGTAGGGAGTTGAGGGATAATTTATTTTGGGCAATTTTATTTTGGAGGGTGTTCACTATATTGCCCAGAGCCTGTTGGATGTCTGCACATCAAGTTTTGTCTTTAGTGCAGGAATCGGGTGTAGGGTTGGGGGTCTCTAATTCTTTTAGAATCTTGAATAATTCCTCATACTAGAGTTTGCTTGGGAGATGGGGATGTGGTAAGATTCACGTTTGGCCAGGCAAATTTCTTTTTTGTATTGGGATGAAATCAGAGTCAGTTTATTTCTATTAGCTTCTGAGGCGAGTGATCTCCAGGCGGTTTCACATTTCCTTTTATTTAGTCGTAGATTTTTTAAGTGAGGGGTGAACCACTTGTTCAGATGGATTTTGAGCTTGCTTGGTCTGAGTTTCTTTGGTGCAATAATATCAAGCGAAGTTAGCATGATTTTGTTCTACTCGTCGAACAAAAAAAGTTCCTGGGTCTGAACTTTCTGCAAGAGAATTCAGGGTAGGGAGGATAGCCGGAATAAGTTTGCCTGCTGTAATGTTCTTTTTGTCCCTAGTTGAGCTATGTGGGGCCATGGGAGTGACTCGGGGCAGAGATATGGTAGTGGTAATTGCAAAGGACAGGAGGAAGTGGTCCGTTCAGAGTTGGTGGGAGATAGAGGTGATATTAGCAGTGCAGTTGTAGTCAGCTACCCAATCTAAGGTTCTCCCTTTGTTGTGCGTAGGTACTTTGTTTTTTTGTGTCAGGCCAAGTTTGTTAATGATGTTGGCAGTGGAGGTGGCATGTTTAACCAGAGGGTTGTTGAAACCCAAATTAAGACCATCTAAGAGTAATCATTGCGAAGTAGTTTTAAGGTTGTTAGAGAGTATAGTATAGATATCCTCCTCAGAGGTTCCAATAGGGCCAGGGGGTCTGTAGATTAAATGAATAGTAAGGGTCTGGGAGTGGGCTAGTGGAAGTTTGGCTTTAAGAACTTCACAGGATTGGATATCTAGGGAAGGTGCACGCCTCATGAAAAGACTGGATTTGGAGATAATGGCGATACCTCCGCCTCACGTTTTGTGTCTGTCTTGTCTAAGAATCGTATAGCCGTCAGGGACTGCTAGCTTAAGTATGGGGCCTGCTGCCTCGTGCAACCAGGACTCGGTGATGGTGAGAAAGTTGAGGTTATCCACCAAAATCAGGTCGGCAATCTCTGTGGCATGTGCGACCAAGGACCTGGCATTTATTAGGGCCCCCCTTAAGAGGTGCAGTGGGGGTAGCTGTAGCCGATAAGTGGAGAGTTGACACATCTACTCTCTTGGGGTGGTGGACAGTAAGGTTCTTAGCTGTAGCAAGTAGAGGTGTTCTGATATGGGTAGGGTAGGCCCTGGTAGTGTTTTGGTGAATACGAGAGAGGGTTTTCATATTGCAGGGGGCAAAGATCTGGCGCGGGGTTCAAAAAGTTTAGTTAATCTAGATCGTAGTCCAGTATTCCTAGTATCAATGTTGCATGGATTGCTGAGGAGCTCGGTATAAAGGTGTTAGGTTGTACAGAGTTAGATAAATCTATAGTCATTATGAAGTTGGTAGGGCTTGAAGGATCTTAATGGTAGAGGGGAGAAAGCCTAACGGTGCCCAGTAGGGAGTTAAATATGAATGAGATACCTAGGACGCTTAGGTAATGAGCTGTAATAAACATGCTGGCATAGGTAGGCGCAATCAGTGAATAGGCGGGCCTAAAGATCAACTTTTCTAGTCCTTGAGAGAGTAGATAGGACCAATGCAATCAATCAGGGGGCAGGCCTAATACGATTGGCAGAACTCCGGCCAATGTAGTTTCCTATGGCAGAGTAGGCTAGTTCATTATTAGCGCAGACAGTTACGGACAATGGATTTGCAGGCCTAAAAATCAACAAATTATCCAGGTTGCATGCAGTGAATAAGCCAGAGAAAAAAATCCACCAAGTGGTGGGTTCGGTTTGCACTGGTGGACAAGTAGCAGTATGGGGCATATGAACAATTGTAAACAAAAATGCTAGATGTGGGTTTGGATACACAAGGGTTGTACTATTTAAAAAACCTCCTTGGACCAGCCGCTGGTTTATTTTGGACACTAAATTAATTAGTTATTTATATGCCAGAAAAAACACAAATAGACCATTAGGTTTGCCATTTTTTGCCTATATATATTTTTAAAAGATTTTTAACACAAATGTAAAAGTACATGAATGAAGACAGTAAGACATCATTTAGACGAATTAAACAAATTGTGATCATTAGATTGAAATTAGGTATAAAGATTTCAGAAAATAGAAACACAGATCAAATTCAAACATGAACAGACTGTATGTCAAATTCACCAATTATGAACATTGACACATCTTGTGTTCTGCATAGTTTGTCCTACATAGCGTAGACCACATGGACACTCAACACAGTATACCACTTGACTGGTTTTGCAGTTGGACTCATGCTCCTCGATCTGGACTTTGAAATTTACAGAGTATTACTGTCCACTAACCTTGTGGTTCATGCTCAGTATGTAAATTTACTGAAAAAAATCCAAACCTTCACCATTGGAGAAAGGATTTGGACTTTAAAACATCAGTCCAACTGCAAAACCAGTCAAGTGGTATACTGTGTTGAGTGTCCGTGTGGCCTACGCTATGTAGGCCAAACTATGCGGAACATAGGCACCCGGATTTCAGAACACCGTTCAAGGATTCGGTGTAAGAATCTGACATCCCCACTGGTGGAACACTATTTGATTAACCAGCACACACTCAATTACTTACTCTGGTGGGTTCTGGAAAGAGTCTGCGTGGGCCCTAACATACAGGGCAGATTAATGGACCTTGAAAGCAGATGGATTTACATGTTGGATACATATGAACACGGACTGAATGAGCAGTTCATGCCTCAAACGTGACCTCCATCCAGTTACACATTTTCCTACCCTACATCATTTTTCTTCCTCGGGGTCCCTTCAGATCTTTTTCAGAACCCCCCCTTTCTTTTGGAACTAAGCGGTATACAAACACAAAGTGTACAATTGCTCCTGACCATGACCCTCTGTGCTCTTTGGATTTCCTTCCTAACCCTTTTTTTTTGCAAAGCGGGTCCTTTCTTTCCCGACCTGTGAGATTGATACAGAGGATTCGGCTCACTTTTTTCCCCTTCACTTCATACACTTTGGGCCACCCCAAACGCACTTTAACAGTCTGCTGAGTTTTGACTTTTCTCATACAAGTCAAGCAAGCTGCACACAGCCCAGCAGTCCTATTGGCCTACTGAGTCCCTATCGCTCCACCCCCCATTACTTTCATTTGGCTCGTATGCAGCCCCAGGACCGCCATTGGGGCCTGCACACATGGGCTAGTTCACTACATTCACTATGTACACTTTTACTAGCAAGCCTTTCCGTCCCTCACACACGCACAGGATATGGAGCATGACTGGCTCCACCACACACACCCCATTGCCTTACAAGCAAGCCCAGGCTTCTCATTGGTGCCTACACACACACCTCCCTGACGGATGTTAACAGACCAGCAATTGGGTAAGATGATGCAGAGACCTTGATTGGCCACTGTATTCCGTTTGACGCGCCTAACAACAAGGTCACGTACATTAGCAACCAAATTGCGCGTCCCTCTCTTCAGACTAGTTCTGACCGCGGACCGATTTGTTTCACAGCACTGCTCGCCTGTGGCCTCTAACAAAAGGAATTGTATCGAAGAGACTCATTAGGCCCCGTCACACACCAGCTCCCGGTGGGACAGGTATCTATATGCGGCATACGCACTTTTACACTTATAATCGAACACACATGCTCCCACAAGCACATGTGCCTAATTTAGAGTTTTCGGCTCTTTGCCACTTATTTTCTCCCTCCCAGCAGACACTGACTGATGGCACACCACGGGAGAACACTACAGGCCGGCCAGAGCCAGGAAACTGCACATGAACACAACACGAGCTGGCAACTGCCAGACCATCTGTTTTTCAATGCACGCCACCAGCCTGGTGGACATTGCACATACAACACGAACAGGTGATTCTTACTTCCCTATTTCTGTCCTCACGGCTGCCGCTGAGGCCTATGTAGGCCAACCATTTTTTTTGTTTTTGCAATATAACTAATATGACTTTGTCCCACAGTGCTACCGTACCAAAATGGTCAAAATCTAGATGACAAAAGCTCATCTTCCTTTACAGGATAGTTTTGAGCTTCTGCAAAAAGCATGCAATACGTACGGACACAACGCTCCTGATGTTCGGTGTGTTTCCAATGTGAGGGTGGACCTAAGGAGAAGCTTCAACCACCCCCCATTTTTTCTCATGGTAAGTCCTTTCAAATTCATTTTGGTTACCACGGAGGAAGGGACGGTGCCAGTTGCCTTCATTAATTTAAAAATGCTCCTTGTTTGCTCCAATTCATCTTTTGGATTTTGCATAAATGCCAGAAAACCCAAATACTCCCCATCTTTTTGCTTTTCACTTACAGGGTCTTCTACCCAATGCCCTGATGAAGGCAGACATAAGGATCTTTATTCACATTACCGCCGAAACGCCACATATATGAGGGGACTGAAAGTATTTCTACAAAAGGCTGCATGTCTACAGTTTGGGACCTAGCCTATCCATTTTCATCAAACATCAGATGATTATTTTTCCCCCCGCTGCATTGGCAGACCCTACCTCGAGAAGCAGCTTTGACCTCGAGGGAAAGAGAGAGAAAAGAAAAAGTTCATTGTCATATAAGAGTGAACAACAGAACAGTATTTTTGCTTTCATTCATTGGTATAGTACACTCCGTTTTGAGAAACAGTTCCCACTCAGATGATCAAAAATGTATTTGCGGGGGCGTGGCCAACTAGCACACGATGAGGACGTGATTCCTTGGTGCTCCGTGGCCGCCAGCTGAATCCTGACCAAATCCTGCACAAATCACATCAGATCGAAAGGAAAAGTCACTTTCCTAGTGGCGGACAGTGTGAGCGAGAATCGGAGGAAAGGGCCAGAGATATCGCCGACTGACTCTGACCGTGCCTGGCACCAAACCTACATCAAGATGGCTGCCGGGTGCAAAGGGCGGTAGGAGTCGCCGCGGCCCATTGGCGAGAGGGCTGTGATTCCCCCTCCTCCCCGCTGCTGCGCTTCATTGCAAGTGCGCCACTGAGGGGACCCGCGACTGAGCTGCCGGCAGCTGTCGGATAGGAGGATCGATCCTGCGACCGGGCGCGGGACCCCTGGACTGCGGCCGGTTACGGTCCTGCACCAAAAGAAGACTCGACCGCCGGTGCCGGGACGCGATCCGGTGGGGTGAAGGACTCCATCCTGCCTGGACCCCGGGCGCTGCAGCGTCGGCGGGAGACAAAGACTTGTGGAGGCACCCCTGGCGTGCGGTCTCCGCGAGGGGGCCGAACCAGCTCAGAGTGAGGAGGACTGCCCTGGTAACGGGAGCGCGGGTGGGCTATGTGCAGAGAGGGAGAGCAGAAGCCAAGCCACTGCAGCCCTGGTGTGATCAGGAGCGCGAAGGGTGCAGATCCCTCTTAATGGCGTGCCCGCACTGGCCATACCGAATGCATGCTCCAACCCCTAAGCTAAAAAACGCATCTTGAGCACCGCAAACCACTGGATCCGGAGAGGAAGGCGACATGGACGCCGGACAGTAACCCTCCTTGACAAAAGGCCTACCACTCAATGCACTGAGGCACGGCCCTAAAAACCTCATCCAACTGCAGTGTGTGGCTGGATGGCGCCCATGGGAGGCATATGATGTTGAGTGATCCACGGAAACAGGCACTACCTCTTGACTGTATCTCCACACCCACAGTGTCGCCGCCACGTGTGGCCCCCCCACGGTGAGAAGGGATGGATCCCGATGCCCGATTGTGCGTCCAGTGAACCCACGGGGTGCGCCAGCGAGCCTTGGCCCCTGATCTGCGACGAGGAGCGTGAGGCGAGAACTGGAGCGACCCTGCGGGGTCGGAACTGCCTCGCAGGGCGGACCAGACTGCAATATCCCGGCCCTTCAGGGGCATTCGCGGGCGCTCCGTATTACATTGAGCGCCCGCCGACATCCTCCACAATGTGCCAGTAAGGAGAGGGGGAGGTGGGACCCAACTGCCGCATATTGAGCTGACGGCATCATACTGCAAACGGTGGAGAAATGTTTCCCCCGCCCCTCCCCCATCGGGCCCGCTAGTCATACTGGCCTAGCAGGCGGGCAGCCAGAACTGGCTTCTGCACCGAGAGGGTGAACAAAGGGGCGTTATTGAACTATCAGACAGCAGACACCCTACACGAAATCCCAACTGACAAAAAACAAGAAACAAGAGGGATCTCTTAACCAACAAGAAAAGGGGGACAGGTCACTCCGAAGGTGCACTCAAAGCACATGATGCAATAACCCCCACAGCCGTCGAGGGGAAACTGGGCAGCTCCGGTGGCTAGCCCACACATATAGAGTCCCACTTTGTGCGCAGCGCGCTACAACAACACCTGCAAAAACCACCTAAAAGAGTACTGAATTAACTAAACAGGGACCCACGGCGACGAGGGATACAGTCAGGATACTGATCTCCTCACAAGACACAAGATCCATAGAACAAATCACCCTCACACAGTGAGCTCCAACGAGAAATCCTGCGACAGTTACAGCAATACCACATTACAAGCACCTGCTGCAATTGGCAAAGACAAGACCAAAAACGTGACCAACCAAAGCACGATGGAACAATATACAACTGCCACTGTGCCCCCGACAGCGGAACCAGGCAGGTCTGAAGACTCTCAAAGTCCTGAAGACATCATCTCCCTGAGAGATGTGATAAACGCCATCTCCAGCTCGCGATGCTCTATGGAATTGAAAATGGATGGCATTTCCACAGAAGTCTCCCTGCTGCGCCACGACCTCTAGAAACTCTCGTCCCGCACCGCAGACGCTGACACTTGAATATTTGTTGCAGAGGACGAATTGAGAAATGTGGATCGGCAAATGAACAGAGCACTAGAAAGCATCAAAATATTAGAGAACAGGGTGGAAGAGGGAGAGGGCAGATCGAGAAGAAACAATATCTGCATTCTCGGCCTGCCTGAGAAGGCTGAAAGGGAAGGTATGGAGTTGTTCCTAGAGCAATGGATCGCTGATCTATTTGCTTCCAAGACCCTATCGAAACTCTTCTCGATAGAAAGGGCACATCGAGTCCCAACAGGCAGACCAACACCTGGCGGACCTCGGCGAAATGTGGTAGCAAATATCCTAAACTATACAGACCGAAATGCGGTGTTGCACATGGCCAGGACAAAGGGCGAAATAACATACAACGGTTCCAGGATAGGCTTCTTCCCAGACTTCACTAGGGAAGTGCAAAAAATGAGGCAATCCTTTGACCCCCTCAAAAAACGTCTGTAGTCACTGAACGTGAAATATGGCCTCCTGTTCCCAGCACAGCTAAAAATATATCATAACGGCACGATGACACAGTTCACAGATCCTAAGGAAGCATGGACCTGGGCAGAGACCAATCTGAAGGGAGACTGGGGCCCACGTAAAAGACGGGAACCGAAGGGAAACAGAACAAGGCTAAATGAGCCCCCACAAGAGCTACCTCACCAAGACATGGAAGTAATTCCACAAGAACAAGATGAATAAAGACAAGAGTGGATGAAAGATGAGAATTAACACGACACAAGAGTAAGTGACAATCCTTTAACAACTATAGCAACTTGCGTAATGAATGCTGGCGGCCCACAGTCCGGCACGGCACAACCCCCCCCCCAATAAAATACGAACTGCATGCTGAGATATTTCTAATACCATAGAGACTTTAGCACTTAGGATTAGTTCATCTATGTTAAACTTTTGTGTCATGATGCCCACCCCCGGGGACCCAAACCAAGTCCAGCAACCCCGGAAGCAGGCATCAAGTTATCCCAAGCAAGCCCAACAACCCCTGCTAGGGGCTATTTGGGTGCAGTCCTGGCGTCTATGGCCCCAGGCTCATATGGAGAGTCAGTCCTGGCGCCATAGATGCCAGGCTCATAGATTTAAACTTACCTGATGCAGACCATGCTGCAAATTTACCTGATGCAGACCATGCTGCAAGAGCTCCAAGCCAAAAGTGGCTTGGAAGGGACTACTTTACCTAGGGACTATTTTTTACTCGGGTGGGGCTGGGGAGGAATACTTACCTGGGACTACTTTGGCGGCTATTTAAACCACGCCCGAAGAACAGCACACGCTTCGCGTTATTCTGCATCCAGCAGCGTAACGCTCACCGTGCCTGCAAGTCTGCATCCAGTCTTCTGCCATGCCCGCCTCGAGTCTGGAGCTCCTAGAAAAAGGGAGAAAGAGAAAAGGTTAGTACAAGAGCAATACCTTTGATCCTTACCTGAATTCCCGATCCATCGCGCCTTCGAGCTGGAAGACTGAAGTTATTTTATGCGCGTCGCCTCGCCTGCTGCAGTGCCGCGCTGAACTCACCGGCCTTCGTAGCATCTTCACATTTCACCGCATCCTTCTGCATGTTCCCGCCGTGCCGCACTCTGGCACCTAAGAGGAAGACAAGAACAGCAAGGTGAGCCAAGGGAATACACAGAGGCAATATTAGTTACCCCCCATAGACTTATCTGATTTTACCACCGGGGGTACTATTCCTCTTCATGGGTCGGCACAGCCTCCATCGCATCTTCTCCGAACCCCGGCCCCTAAGGGGAAACAAAAGGACAGCAAGGTGAAACAAAGGGACAAACAAGTGGAAACCTCCTCACCACAATAGACTTACCTGATTTTACCGCCTGAAACATTATTCCCCGAGACGTCATACTTTCTCTCAGGGCTTGAATAAGGAAGAAAGCAACAGGTTACATTTTGACATTATTTTATTGAACTGTGTTGGATGATACAAATCCTTACCTGAATATTACCGGTTGCCACGAGGAACTCTTCGCTAGGGTCAAGCTGCAACCTGCAAGGAATCGGACAAGAGTGAAAGTCAGACATTTGAACTCTTACGAACTACATTCTTACTGCGTCTTGCCGGGAATCTCAGAGTCAATATTGTTCTGGAACTCACCAATTCCTTCGAGCCAGCGAAGCAACTGGTTATCTACGCGCCCCAGCGCTCAATGCAGGATGGAGAGCTCATCTTTCCAAACCATCATGTGAGACTATAAGAGGGGACATCAAAGGTGATCAGTGGGGAGAACAGCGGGAGTGGGGAGGTAACGCTCAACTCCACGGGTAGTTAATTCCCATTCTCCATTTGCAGAAGAATATTCCTATGGGCCAAGCAAACGAAGCGAGGTGGGCCAGCCCAGACCGTCATCTCGGCACTACGCGTCACATTGGTGGAGACCGCAGCTGTCCAGTTCAGATCGACGCCCCTGTGGATGCCAGGTGAGCTTAACAGTTTGTTCAATGGGCGACAGATGCTTCAGTTTGGGATGGAGTATGGGGAGGGGGAGTTGGGTGTTATACAGGTATTTAATTGACATTTGGCGCAGCAAGACTACAGTCTGCGGAGGCCACAACTGGAAATAACTTAAAAAAACTCACCTTCATGACATGGAACGTAAATGGCCTGGGGAACAGTATAAATTGAAGGCTAGTAACACAATACATAAACTGTCATGAACCGGACATAGTGCTTCTCACCGAAGCACACTTGGCAGGCACCGAATGCCACTTTTTCAAGAGAACAAAGTACAGTACGGCAATCCATGCAGGCTTCTCTATGGGCTCGAGAGGAGTACTGATCTTGATAAACAAAAGAATCCCAATCGATATAGCCAGCATAACCCAAGACCCGAGTGGTAGATTTGTCTTCATGCAGGACACATTATGGAATCAAACCCTAGCCATAATAGCGGTTTACTCGCCCCCAGCACTCATGACAGCCTTGCTGGAAGAAATTACTCCGTTAATAGCCAATAACCCGGCAGATACATTAGTGGTGGGCGGAGACTTCAATGAAGTGATGAATATCACAGATGACCGCACACATATAAGAGGGAGAAACCCGTCGATACCAACCAAACTTGCCACTTTTACATCAGCACTGGGCCTAAAGGACGCGTGGAGGGACCTGCATCCAACGGAGAGACAATTCTCGTTTCATTTGGGCGCACACGCTTCGATGTCTAGATTAGACTACTTCTTCCTCCCCGGCGATATTATATACAGGGTAGCGGATGCAACTCTACACCCCCGTGGAATATCAGATCACTCCCCACTCACGATGCTGCTGGAAACAGAGAGACCCCGGCCTCCGCTGAGATGGCGATTAAACGCATACTATCCAGGATTCCCAGAACTAACAGAGAAAGTCCGGGAAGCGACTGCAAACTATTTCGAGCTGAACCAAGACTCAGTAGCTGACAAAGGGATAGTATGGGAAGCATGCAAGGTGACTCTAAGAGGCGAAATACTGAGCTGGACAACTGCACACAAGAAGGCACATAAGAAAGATGTTGACGAGGCAGAAGCAGAGGTGAAACGCGCTGAGACGAAATACGCAAGAACGGGAGCAGAGATGGACAACACATCCCTCCAAGTAGCACAAAAGAAACTGCACAATGTGGCCCTGACATGTGCGAAACAAGTGCACAGAACCATGCGCGCCAGACTCTACGAGACAGGAGATAAGGCTGGAGAAGAGAGAGGAGGGACAACGCCAAGTGCGCCACATAAGTAACACAACACTGAATGGGCCTCAACGGATCTAGACATTGCGGAGGCATTCGAAACTTACTACAAAACACTTTATGCCCCGCCCATGACACCAACGGATCCCAGCATACTGGAATCATTAACCATCCCAACATTAAACGAAACACAGAGGATGCAACTCGAAACCGAACTGAAGAAGAACTGATTACAGCCATCTCGCAGCTCCAAAATGGGAAAACCCCAGGCCCCAATGGTTTTCCAGTGGAGGTTTGGAAGAAAATCGGCACAGGAGAGGTGGCATCCCACATGCTAAAAATGTTCTTATGCGCAAAGGAAAAAGGAATCCTTCCGCCAGACTTAAGGGAAGCTGCTATAGTGGTGATACACAAGGAAGGCAAACCACCGGACGCATGTGGCTCCTACCGACCAAACTCGCTCATAAACATAGAAGCCAAGATACTGGCAAAAATAGACTTCAAACAGTGATACCCTTCCTGGTCCACCCGGACCAATGCGGCTTCATGCCACAAAGATCCACACGAATGAACATCCATAGACTCCAAGCTGCCATCGAAAAAGCATCATCCCTACAAGACTCATTAGCACTCCTCACTTTTGACTTTGAGAAAGCTTTTGATTCGGTCCACTGGGAGGCTCTATGGCACATAATGGGCAAAATGGGATTTGGGAACTACTTCATGGACTGGGTCAAACTCCTGTACAATGAGCCGACGGCAGAAATTAGAGTAAATGGCTGGTCCTCACGCAGTATAAAGCTAGGGAAGGGAACCAGACAGGGATGCCCCCTTTCTGCGATGCTATTCGCACTGGCAATCGAACCACTAGTGATAATGCTGAGAGAGTCACGGGCTTGGAGGGGATTCCATTGGGCACAGGACTGGGAGGACAAAGTCTCCCTATATGCGGACGACCTCCTGATTTATCTAAGCGATCCAGTAGTCTCATGTCCCATTGTCACAAATATATTAAATACATACGGGTCCTTTGGTGGATTGAGAGTCAATTACACTAAATCCTTACTGTTCCTGATCAAAGGACTAGAAGCAGAGGCCCTACACAACTGTCCATATAAAATTGTGCAGGAGCAGTTTAGATACCTTGGGATACAGATCACAAGAGATCTAATGCAATATGTAGAGAAAAACCTGCATCCAATAAGAGATAGATTTGTTAATGATGTGAAACACTGGACATCCCTCCCTCTCAACCTCCTGGGAAGGGCTGCCTTATTCAAAATGCTGGCCCTACCCAGGATCCTATACATCCTGCAGAATGCACCACTATATATACCAAAACTAGAATTTCGTAAACTAGATGAGACACTTAGGAAACTCTTGTGGAGTGGAGGGCACCCTCGAATTGCACTCAAAACTCTACAGCGCTCCATATGGGAGGGAGGGATCAGCCCCCCACACCTACAGACATAATACTGGGCAGCCCAGATGTCAGTGGTAAATGACATCCTACATAATGACCCAACGTTACCGCACAACAGAGCAGACACACAAGTAGACCAGGGGACCACGCCGATAGAAGGGCTTTATCAAAAACAAACTCGCCCATTCCCTCCTACAATAGCTGCACAGAGAACTCGGACACTGAAACAACCCCTGTGGCGTAATAAGCATCTGCCAGAACTTAGAGAACTCCCCCAATGGGCGGCCTGGGAAGAAGCTGGGATAGGAAGACTAGAAGACATGATTGAGAATGGAGAAAGAAAGACTTTTCAAGCCCTAGGGGACGAATACGGTCTCCCCGCCACAGAGTACTTTCACTACAGTCAAATGAGACATGCACTCGCCACAAGCGAGCTGGACCTCCTCAACATCCCAGAATGTACCCCAGTTGAGCGAAACATTGTGATGGAGAGAATTGCTCACAAAATAACCTCTACAATGTACAACGCAATTAGCTAATTTGCTACAACAGAACTCTCAGGACTGAAAGAAAAATGGGAAAATAACGTGGGCCTAATCCAGCCAGAGGAATGGACTACAGCTCTCATGTATCCCAGGGAAACTGCGATCTCAGCTAGAATTAGATTGATTCAACTGAAAATCCTGCACAGGGTATACTACACCAGGGAGGCCCTGCACCAATGGGGAAGAGCAACAGACCCCAACTGTCTACGATGTCGCCAAACGAGAGGGACCTTTTTCCATATACTCTGGGAATGCCCACAAATCCAAACATTCTGGCAAAAATGCTGTGAAAGACTGGCAACAGTGATCGGCCGAGAGATACCAATGGACCCCAAATTGCTAATACTAGGGATAGATGAAGAAATTGAGTTATCCAGATTCGAAAAACTCATGTTTGCAACATCCACAGGCCTTGCAAAAAGGAACATAGCTCAACTGTGGGGCTCGGCCTCACCCCCACAATACGAGAAATGGGTAACGGTAGACATGTGCGTACCAATGGAAAGGAGCGTGTACACCACAAGGGGGTGCCCAGGGAAGGAGACCAAGATATGGCAAAGATGGGAGGATAACTGAGGGCACGTGGCAAAGAACTGAAAGCCTCCTGGACTGATGAAAACGGCTAATTCAAACGACCGTGATGAGCCTAGAGACCTGCGTGATGCAATAACATTCACAGACTATGCGGAGAAGAGCCGAAGCCAAGGAGAAATGTATACCTGTATGTTTGAAGTATTGACTAAGAGTTAATGTGTTTTGTTTTATCTTGTTTGTACCTATAAAACAATAAAATATTTTATTTTTTTAAAAAATGTATTTTCATAAAAGACTGAATAGTGGATTTGTCCTTTATTTTCATTTATTGACATACCAAGTCGTTTTTCCTGATTGTTCCCTTTTTCATTAACAACCACTAGCAACATCCCACTCTCCTTTGGTCACATTTCTGGACATTGTTATGTAAAACTCAAGAATTTGACGAAATGTGAACCTGAATTATATTTTTTTGCGCACAAGATGTGTCAATGGTCATAATTGGTGAATTTGACATATAGTCTGTTTACGTTTGAAGTTGATCTGTGTTTCTATTTTCTAAAATCTTTATACCTAATTTCAATGGAATGATCACAATTTGTTTCATTCGTCTAAATGATGTCTTACTGTCTTAATTCATGTACTTTTACATTTGTGTTAAAAATCTTTTAAAAATATATATGGGCAAAAAATGGCAAACCTAATGGCCTATTTGTGGTTTTTCTGGCATACAAATAACTAATTCATTTAGTGTCCAAAATAAACCAGCGGTTGGTCCAAGGAGTTTTTTAAATAGTATAACCCTTGTGTATCCAACCCCACATGTAGCAGTTCCCTTTCTTGTTTACAATTGTGCGTGCAGTGAATAAGCAGACCTAAAAAATCAACAGGCTATGCTAGCCAGAAGGAAAATAAGTTAGACCAGTGCAATCGTGGGGAATGGGGGAGGGAAGCCTAGTATGAGTGGCAAAACATTGGCAGGGGTAAGTAAGTACAATCAGTAGATCACCAGTTTTGGTGACTAGGTAACTATGGGCTAGGTCAACCTAGTAGGAGGACGCCAAGTAGCATCTGCATAATTAACTTAGATCATCTCATACACAGGACAGCACACCTTAGAGGACAAGCAGTTCATTGCTTACAGTCATAATGAGATTGAGCAATAATACGTTAAGGAGTGAGAGCGCTAGTCTCAGCACAGACCAAGCCGGGCAGATATGCAAAACACAGGGGATGCATTAGTTGAAAGTCCCAGAGTTCATTTGATATTAGCTAAAGATAGAGATGCACTTACCCAGGAGGGGGGGTGACTCCCTGCGCTCCAGGTCCGCTAACAGGGAGCTAACAGGGCCTTTGTCTGGCCTTCGTCCTGCCGGCGGATGTTATTAAAACAAATAGCAACAGAGAAACGAGGCCCAGCCTCACTGTGGTGCCGCGTTGCGCCCGCCCTGGCAAAGTCAGGCAGACTAATGGGACAAAGCCAGGCAGGACTGATTGAAGATGGTAGCGGCCTTGGGCTGCTCAAAATGCACATTTGCAAAACAGTGGGCGAATCAATAATGAACGGCAAAAGGAAGCGTTGCAAATATCTCACCCTTTAAGCAATTTTGCATGCCTTGGGTGCAGAGAGGCGTAGATGTATTGAGTGCTGCTCCTAGACCATGTGAAACAGCTGGTCCTCTCCACGTGTGTCGGTTTAGTGCTATGCTGCTCCTCGGATGAGGGAGAGGGCTCCTGCCCTCTTCCCTCATAGAAAACTTCTGAACTGGAGGAAGCCGGATGTTCACAGGGCCTTTGTCTGGCCTTCGTCATGCCGCCGTATCCGCCTGCCGGTGGATGTTGTTAAAACAAATAGCAACGGAGTTGCTTCGAAACGAGGCCCAGCCTCACTGTGGTGCCGCGTTGAGCCCGCCCTGGCAAAATCAGGCAGACTAATGGGACAAGCAAAAAAGTAAGTCGGATGAAAAGCATTCATCAGACATTGGGTCGCCAATAGTGTAGTAAAAACTACTGCAAAATTTGATTCTGTTCATTCACTACTGGAAAATAGTCCGTAGGATTTAATTTTCTGACTAAATAAATAGACTAACAAAGTCCTTAATGATTCTGTTTGTAATTTTAATGTCACAAATTCATCTTAAAGTGAGGAGGCAGAATTCAAGCAAATTGCCAATGCATTTCAGACCTGGCGTTCGGTCCTTCTTCAGGGCGAATTCTATTTTTCAAAAAAAGACAAACAAAAATGCCTTTTTTAGTCACTCGAGTACAGTAAATTAGACTATTACATCCATTGTTCTTAAGCGTCAGAGTCACATACAGTTTCAGTTAGAAAAGTGTTACGTCTAGTGCATTAAACCTAAGTACAAGCATTATAGCTGAACCGTGCGTTAATGTGAGACAATACAATCTTTACACTTAATTTTAGCACAAGTACCTGTATTTAGATTGACCTTTGCCGCATGTCTTGATGTGGCCACCTAAGATAATTTGTCCTTCTTAAAAAAATCAAAAGTACGATCACATTAATCACATCCAATCCACACGTGAATTTTCTTAACTTGCATTCTCTGCAAAAATATAGAAAAACGCCTTCTTGCTAGTATATAAATGCTTACAGTGTATCAAGTGGCTACAATAAAATTACATGTCGTAAGTTTGTGAGTATTAATAGTTGACCTTCGTACCTTGTCAAAGAAATAGTCCATCTTAACACATGGGTCTGCTTTGTGTAATGCTTTGTGCCATTCTGCCCGCAAATCCCCATTTGTTAAACAGGGATTTGCGGGCAGAATGGCGCACAAATCCCCGTTTTTCAGTGGACAAATTCCATAAATCAGCCCCATTGTCTCAACATCCCTTTATTGTTTACTAATGTATGTTACACTGTGTACCCTTTTAACACCCAGCTCTGCTTCTCAGAGTTTAGACTACTCAGACATGTTTATCCTTGCGGGAGGCAGGTATCAAGGGAGAACCCCCTGAAACCTTGATGTGGGTCCGTTTTTTTGCCCTACAGAATGGGCTTAAGAAAAATCTCTGAACACTTAACCTATAGGTTCCAGACATCGGTTTCTTCCACGTCATTGCCTCAGACGTTCTCTCCAGGTCCTGTGGCTTGCTCTCTGGTTCTCCCCAATAGTGGGTGTATGCCGCCGACTTTCTTTCATGCATGCTCACCTCTGTCTCTCGATATGTTCACTTGCATAGACCTCCTGAAGAAGAAATCCTCCAACTGCTGCCCGTGGTGTGGCATTCAACTTGGCTTCTCACTCCTGAACCTTCTCAACAAAATCCCTCTCACCTGCTGTACACGTTTGATGTTTGTCTCATTCTCATTGATGCTCGCTGGCTCTGTGCCTGACATCCACCAATGCACCACTGCTTGGCTTGACTTTCTGAACACTAAACATCTTTCCCCAGTCTGCTGTACAGCAGCTCTGCCAGGACTCCCTTCTCGACACCGCTCGTTAATTTCTTCATACTTTTCCGGCCCCCAGTACTGCTGGTCAAGTCACATGACTATGATTAGTGTAAAAAAACTCACTATTCTGTGCTAATCCCACTGTTGTGCAGGGCACTTCGCCACACCCAGAAAAAATCCTTCCAAGAATAAAAGTGATATCCTTGGGGTAGCACATTGCAAATCACGCAACCCTTTAGATGAGCACCATTTTTAAAACAAGACCAATGATTTTGATGTTTCTTACTAGTAAAGGCTCTCGTTATCGAGGAACATCCTCTGCTGCCCTTAGATACAGGCCTACTCTCTGAACCGCCTACCACGCAACAATCATGCCAATCGTTTTAGCTGGAACCGTTTCTGGTAAGACAACTCCAGAAACCCGAGTGGAGATGGACTTAACAAGAACTAGAACCTAATCGCAGATAGCCCGAAGAGGGCGAGTGGCCATGGCCTCCTGGACCAAAAGAGGACAAGTATAATATTAATTGCCCTCCTTATTCTGATGTTTGTAAGAACCCTGATTATTAAAGGAAAAGTAAAGAATGCATACAGAAGGACCTTCAACTGTAGACGAGATAAGGGCTCGATTTACAAAGATTTGCAAATAGGGAGATGCCCTCATAATCTTAAATTTGCTGGTGCCACCTCATGCATGTGCCACAAAGGTTCAAAGTAGAGCAAATATAGAGCTGCATTGGGGAATCTATGTAATGCTCATGTGCAAATGTGATTCACGAAGATCTGCTCCAGGGCTTCTCCATGATGGTCCACATTTGTGCAAGTGTTAGGCTTTTAAGAAGAAGATTTGAGGGAGCAGGAGCCAAGATGCTTTTGGCATATCTTATTTTGCCCCAGTGCAAATAATCGCGAGTTGAGCCCAATACATCTGCCACCCATGATCAAAAGTCTAATGGACTTGCAAAATATTCTGCAACAAAGAAAAGCTAACAGATTGATTTGTAGACTCCAGAATCTCTTTTAAATCTGGTAAAGGTCTGACTGGGAGGGACAGCATTCTCTGGTTTAGCAAGGCAATCTGCTGAATGTGTCTGCAGCCAGTTACTTTTATCCCTAGGAAGTGAACTGTTGATAACAATAGGTTTCCTGTGGCCCAGCAATAGATCAGATCTCATACCATAGATAAGGACCTGACATTATTAATGAATTGCCATAGTATATGTCTGAGACCATGCTGTCTGTGCGAACTAATACTGCCTGTTTACCAATGCTGCTGGCAAATACCAATAAAGCTTGATAAACTGCGTGAAGCTTCCCAAGTTGGAGATTTTCTGCCTCACTTATGGAAGCCAAAGTCGTTGAGCTAACTTATTCCGCCAGGTCACACCCCAGTGTATGCAACTGGCCTCTGTAGTTATGATCTTAGGTACAGGGGGATCCAATGAAATTCCTCTCTCTTGACTTAAAATAATAAGGCATCATTGAAGTCTTTCCTTGGTCAAAGATGTCTTTTCGTACACTCCCCGATGGGACCGGTGTGCTAGAAAGGGCCTCACCATATGATTGAAGTGGAACAGAGCCAGCTGCGCCAGAAATGCCTTTGCTGTCTTGTCCCCAGGAACTATGAATCAACATCTGGCCAAACTTGCTAATAGGAAAGGAGAGCAATCCCAGAATCCTTGGCCTTAATTTCTAGGCCCTTGGAGCAGGAAGAGACCATTTCTCTACGTCTGTTAAAAAAACAAGCTCCTATAAACTCTAACCCCTGGACAGGGACAAAGTGGGATATGTAGAGGTTTAAAAACAGATATAGTTGACCTGTCCAAATGCACACTTTCAGCATATTCCCTTTCATTGGTATTTTTGAACAAGATTGAATTAACCAGTTGCCCAAGTAGGGATGTAATTGAATGCCATCTAAATGTATAAGCCACAGTCGTAACATTTATCTGTGCTTTTTTGAGCCCCAAAGAGAAAATCCCTGTAACTGAAAATGCCAAGCTGATATAGTTATGCACGGAAATCTGTGGCGGGTAAGTAGAATTGAATGTGATGGTTCACATCCTGTGTGACTATCATTGTCATGTACACACCTAGACCCACAAACTGAATGTTCTTTTGCAGCACCTCCATTTTAAAAAGGATCTCCAGGATAAACTGGTTGAGTTTCTTGAGTTTGCGACTTTGAAATTTACAACATCAGGAATTTTGGCACTAGAATAGACCATAAATATCTGTATTTCCTTTTGATAATATTATGAATTGATTTCATGACATGATCCTGAGCTGTAGAAGGATTTTCAAATCTACCCAAACAGTCCCCCCCATCACCTACTTCTTCCCCTGGTGCAGGAAATCAAAGAAAAAAAGCAGCAAAAAGGCAGTCTCAATCTAGACCCCCAGGCTGTGGAACCTCATAAATGTATTTCTTTAATATGTTTATTTGGGAAAACAAGAGAATTCCATAATACAAGAATAAAATAACGGTCAACATTAGACTCACACCCACCTTCATGTAATGTAGAAAGGAGCTCAAGACCCTTTTCTTTAAAGAACACCTTCTTCACCCCGATTACACCTGCTAGCCGAGCCCCAGACAACTAATTACTGCAGCTGCTGTTTAATTGTATATCAGACAACCCTCTTGTCACTTGTGCCTACTTACCCGCATTCCTAATAACCCATTCTTATGTAGCACACAGCAGCTTCTCGAGCAAAGTCCACACCCTTCAATAGCTAAAATAAATACTAAATAAATAAATATCATGATTTATATTCTTCCTAAATCTCATCCTCCTCTTCACTGCCAATTGCAGAAAGATCAGGCCCATTCTGCTTGCGGGCTCAGGGGAAAGCTGCTGAAACAGTTTCCCCCAGCGCCTTTTGTAGCTCAGCCTTATTCAGGGACCCCTGAAGAGGAAGAGCAGCGCTACCCAGATCTGTAAAGTGTCATGGTCAGCATAATAAAAACAGTGAGGAGAAACAGATTTGTACTGTGCTTCCGTAGGTGGTGGGGACACCTACATTGTAATGGCGATTTAGTTCACTGACTTTTTCCATGCCTTCATTTACGTATGCTCTTTCCTACACTCAGAGGTAGGCTGGTGAATATTTGATATAGAGAGGTGTTAATGTTTTCTCAGAATTGGAACAGGGGATCACAAACCAACCCTGGGGAGTTTGGAGTAGCCCTCTGGTTAAATGGTGTATTCTGCATTACAATATTTAAGCAAATTCAGTAAAACGCAATCCAATTTACAATCCGTTCTGCAGGGCAAAATAAGAAATTAGATTTCTGTCCTTCTGTCTTCAGACATACCTTATGAGAAATGGAAAAGGCTTGCATCGTATGAATGCCATTGCACAGGAGCATTCTCACTATCACAAAGTAAATATGGTTGTCAGAAAGTACATTAGACAACGTGTGAGTGCCCAGTACTGAAGATCCAAAGATAACAATGTGTATTGGCAATCCCTTAACACTGTATATGAGTTATGTCTGGTGTGTCAGTGACGTGTCAGATGGGGGATTCCTCTACGGACCATTTTATCTCTCATTCCATGAGGCAGAACAGAATGTGGGGACAGAGAAACAAATTGTGAAAATTAAATTTGCCTTATGTACAGTAGCCAACATATGGCCATGTGACTGCTTGTTGCACTTGCTGATTGTTCCGCAACCAACACCTATCCCCATTGTCTTTAAAGTGGCCCTGGCTATCCCCAGCTCCCGTGGGTGATGAAACCTGTCAGGAATCCACTGAGAGCACAGAAGAAGGTGTGCAATCACATATATTGCATAGAGCGTACTTTGGCCAGCTGAAGTGACGGTTCTGGTGTCTCTATCAGATAGGAGGTGTCCTAATGTACACGCCAGACAAAGTGGCAAAAATGCATGTTGTTGGTGCTATGCTGAAAAGAACAGGACAAATGTCACACGGGACACTGCAAAAAACTGTTTAAATCACAATTGATTCAGAGTGTGGAGAGGGAAGAGGCTCAGTCAGATAGCCAAATTATAAACATCATATTTTAATATTTATCAAAATCATCATAATCACATAAAAATGTATTACATTCACACGATAACATCCTAAAATACAATTAAATGTGTATCCCTATAGACAAATTGCCCACAAATATCAAAAAATAGAGATAAAAGCAACCTAACATTTACTGGCAGATGTAGTTCAAATCCATCTGTAATTCATAAACAGTATATATTAGTCATTCTGAAAGTGCTGACAAAAAAGTGCTAAGTGCCTACTACATGTACAAAATACCAAAGTATCTTAAAAAAATTGTCGTTTCGGCGACACACTATATCTGATTCAAGCAAGAACTGATGGTCGCCTTCATCAGGGCGCACTGATGAGTTGCATCTGCCATTAGAAAAGAACACTAATATATACACTTTGTAATTCAACAACTGAGACGCGTGATTGCACCGAGGTGGTACTTCAACCTTGATTGTAGGTCTCGGTATCTATAAAAGCATGAACCAAAAATAATAAAAAAATAATAAGAAAGCAAACATGTGTAATAAAATCAAACATAAGACTGACTTCGCCTCAGGTTACTCCACACCCAATTTAGAATTCAATATAATGACCTATCATTAGCAAGCAAAAACATGTTCACCTTGATTAGTCCATGCGGGGCGCAGAGAACAGTAATTTCCGTCACGCGGCCCATTAAATAGACAGATAACAATAATATTGCATCTGTGGAGACAAAAAGTATATGTGGGATCTACTTAATTATCCCAGCTTCTAACCCTATTGCATAAGAAAAACTTGTCCAAAAACATACACTGAGCTACATATCTGTGAATGTACTAACCTCAACATGATGCCAAGGCAGAGCATGTGTACAAATGGAACGATGAACCATATTCACATCCAACGTTCAAAAACTTTTCATAGTGAGAAACTTCTCAACGTAACAGTGGTGTCCTCCGCTGTAGTTTTAATGGCACAGAGGGCCATTTCAAAATGACCTAAAGGAGTAAGATAAGGCATCTCAATTGGTGATATGGAATAGTAGCGCCAATAACATGAGTAGCGCCACTAAAGTGAAGAGTAAAAAAGAAATGTAAGCTGTCTAACATAGGAGAGAGGGGCGATGATTGAGCCTCGATAGAGACTAACATACCATAAAGTTAGATGTCAAACGTTATTACAGAACTAAAACAAAATACTATATTAACGCTAGCACAGAGGTGCGTAAATAATATACTAGACTGATACATCAAACAGATGCATGTCACATAAAATTCTGTCCGATCGTTAAACAAGTACACATAGCCGTGCCTCGTGTGGACTGAACGTCCTACTGCTGTAATAGAAAGATGCGGCACTAGTGTATAAAGACTAAGGAAAAAGGTTTACTGCGTTCCAAGTACGCTGCAATACAAGCAACTCAGCCGCGTGGAAATGCTCGAACTGCGGCTTGTCAATTACTAAGAAGCCGGGACCGCTAGAAGTGACCCGTTAGCGTGTCTCGTCACCAGTGGAACTGACGGCGTAACAGCGAAATAGCCTCATTAGCACAAGAGAATAGAAAGGGAAATGGGACTTGGCTTCTAAGGCTAAATACCATAGACATAAAAGAAGGACTAACAAACTTCTAAGGCACCAATTATTTATCGAAATGAATGCGGGCCTATGGAGGGGCCAGAGTATTCAAACACTCTGTGCTCAAAGTAAGATAGAAGAATTAAACTAAACAAAAATCACAACAAGGATCATGATAAAAAAGATAATAATAAAGATGATAACAAAGAGTATAATAATAGAGAAGAAGAATACCGAAATAATCAAGAATGAACAGCAAATCATGGAACACAGTGGAGCCACTCTTCTTGGCGATTAAGGCCAGCTTCATAGCTATTGGCATTGTACATTCACCATTGTTCCCGCTGGGACAGTCTGGATGCTGTGTTGTTAATGCTGTGTTGTTAGAATTAACCTCTAGGACCTTGTCTAGTACCCACCATTTCAAATCATTACAATTATGGTTCTGTTTCAAAAAATGGGCTGTCAATGGAGCTGTAATAGTTCTAGTACATATTTTGGATTTGTGCTCTCCAATCCTCAACTTGATGGGCCTTGATGTTTTGCCAATGTATGTTTTTTCGCAGGGGCAAACTATAGTTAACATTTTTAGTGTTACATGTGGTATGCTGTTTAAGGTGCCATACTTTACTATTAATCGTTACAGAGGTGCAGGCAGTCGTATATGCACATTGGTTGCAAAAGCCACATGGAAAATGTGCCATAATGGCTTTAGTGCCCCAAAGGCTCGGAAGTGTATTTTGTTTAATCACGAGCGTTGCTCTGTCAGCTTTAGTAAGCCAATTCTTTAAGTTCTTACCTTTTTTAAAGGCATATAACGGACATGATAAAGCAGGAATATTCATTTGCAGAAGATGCCAGTGTTTTGTAATGATCTTCTTAATTTTGTGGTGGTGTGTATTAAAGGTCATTACACAGACTATTTGTTCCTTGATAATATTTTCCCGATTGGGCTTAGTCAGAAGGATGTCTCGATGCTGGAATTTGGCCCTTTTGCGGGATTGTCTAAGCAAATGGGAGGGATATCCTCGTACCTGAAGTCTGTCTTGAATTATGTCTGCCTGGGTAGTGTAGTCTTCAACCCTAGAACAGTTGCGCCTAGCTCTAAGAAACTGACCGTAGGGGATACTTTCACGCAATGATTTGGGATGAAAACTATCATATTTTAAGACGTTTTACGGTCAATTGACTTTCAATATAAATCCACTATGATGTGTCCACCACCATCTTTGATAAGGAGATCTAAGAAAGGTAAGGAAGAATTGCTAGCCCTCATAGTGAATTTCAAATTAATATTCACATTATTGACCCATGTAAGAAACATCTGAGGATCACCCTTGGATTTATCCCATATAATGATGATATCATCAATATATCGCTTATACAGTCTAAGAGCAGAGCTAAAGGGGTTAGTATTAGACTAAATAAACCTCTTTTCAAAATTCCACATGTAAAGGGTGGCATAGTTTGGGGCAAAAGCAACCCCCATCGCTGTTCCCTTAACCTGAAGATAATAAGTGGACTTAAACCGAAAATAGTTCCTGGATAATGCTATTTCCAAAAGGTCTATTAATACTTCACTAGGGACCTGATGTACCCCAGGTCTACAATCGAAAAAGTCTTTCATGACCAATAAAGATTCAAGTTGGGGTATATTGGAATACAAAGATTCCACATCAAGCGTCAGTAAAATGTCATTGTTGGAATCAAAGGGTAAGCCTTCTAAAGGAGTAATCACATCCGTGGTATCGGAAAGATACGTGTCAGTGGATGCTGCAAGGGGTTTGAGGAAAAAATCCCAAAATTGGCCAATGGGTTCCTACACAGAACTACATAAGGACACAATCGGGCATCCAGGGGGATCCAATAGACCTTTATGGATCTTAGGAAGTATGTATATAAGAGGAGTTCTTGTACCTTTAATTGTAAGAAATGCAAACTCCTTCTCATTAATAGCTCCTGCATCCCGTGCACGTAAAGGAACTGTCAAGATTTCCTTTTGTATACCATCCGTTGGGTCACCTTGTAGTTTGCAATAGAATGCAGGGTTATTAAGTTGGCGCATAACTTCATTGTCGTACTGGTCTGAATCAATTACTACCACTCCGCCCCCCTTATCCGCTTGTTTAATCACAATGGTAGGGTCTTACTTAAGATCTTGAAGGCTAGCCCATTCCTGTTTACTGAAATTGAAACATGGTCCCTGGCTGGTTCCATTGGAAGTATTATAGATAGAGTTAAAGTCTGAACATCTGCATGGGGAGACATGCCGGGAACCACTTGCAGTCACGCAGAGACTGTGATGAAGGCATCGATGGACGTCTTGTGTGCCAATAACTGATTGAGAATGTATTGTAAGGGCACTTACCGCACACAACTGTATATAGTAACAGTAAATCTGTCATACCCACTCAAAGATGACTGTGCTCGCATCTGTTCAAGTGTCTATGAGAATTTGTTTGCATTCCAAAAAACACCCCCTTCCACCTCCTTTATCCAACACCCTTCTTGCCCTCCCACTCCCTGGATGCCAAACAGCCTTGCTTCCCACCTCCCTTATCGCCAACACCCTTGTTCTTCCACTTCACTTGTAGCTAGCATGAGTGTCATAAGTACTGCAGTCTTATTTGTGTAACCGTTTGGGCATGCCCGATTTATCGGCCTGCGTATGTGGCACAGTTGGTGGTTCTAGATATGTCACAAAATCAGGATCAGAGTACTTTAGTACTTTGCATTGTCTCTACACCTGTCAATATAGCCTCCATAAGCTATCAGATCCATTGCAGTACTTGATATAGTTGCTGCAGAGAAGATGCAGGACAGCCTGTCCATTAACCCTGCCAAAATGAGGGATTATTCATGCATAGCATCCCAAATTCCCTGCAGGTATAGCTACTGCTGCTCTGTATTATGTTCTATGTGCTCCCGGCGCTGCTCAATATTATTGATACTTAGCCAGATCCCTTCATGGGTGTACTCGGGTACTATCTCAGGGGTATGGATAGGGCTGGGGTCTTGCTCATGTACCTGTTCCCTCAACCACATGCCACCATCGGTCCAATGCCATCAACATAAATCCCTGTGTCTGTGTCCTTGTGCTGGTGGTATTGGACTGATGTAACAGCTGAGGAGGGGGGAGGAGGGCCCCAGGGAGTGGTTGCCAGTGTCATCCATGGATGGCTGATGTGATATTGAAGCATGTTTGGTCTCCACAGGGGCCTGCATGCAGTCGAAGTTGGCAGCATGTGGGGCTGCATCATCGGCAGCAATGTTATTCGTGGTGCCGGCAGTTGGAGGCGCAGCATTGGCTGTGATATCTTTGGTGGTGGTGTCAGTGCCCTTAACTGCTGGGATGAAGCCAGTGGAGCTGGTGGGTGTAGTTCGCATGCTGGTGCTGGGCCAGCATCCACTTACTCAAGGTGGCACCCAGCACCGTGGGTCACCTTCCCAGTGGTCCCCAGAGTCAGGTAGGTGATGTCATTTCAGAGCCCTTGTGTCTCCTTGCCCTCACCCCACTCACTTTTTTTTTCTAGCACTTTCCTCAACTTTAGCCCTGCCAATAACCGCCAGAAGAATAGGCAGTATATAAATGTAAGGTGAATACCCACGATAGGTAGTGCCCTTCCTGTGAGGACATGGGAACCTAGGTTGACACTACTCTCCCCTGATATGCTCATATACATGTAGGTGTCACAACCTCCTCCAGTTTTTCACCTCCTCCTCCCTGGTGTAACCTTCCCCTCTTACATAGCTCTGACCACCTCCTCTTGTTCTGCTTTGCAACCACCTCTCCAGGTGTCAGTCTGAAAAAACCAAACCAAAAAACCAAACCCCTAACCGACGTGTTGCCCCCACCCCCCCTTTGGGCAAGCACGCTCTCCGGTCTTCAGACAACCTTCAGACAACCTTTGACAATCTGACAACCTCCTATTGGGGGTGTGGATCACTATACCCCCCCTTGACGGCATTCATATCAGGCCCCATGTGCACTGTGGTTACTTACTCCTAGATTACTGCTAATAACATACACTTATCTTACTACCGTGGGCAATAACAAATAACATTAAGACACAAAGAAAACACAAAGAATCGATTCAATTTATAACAATGGGATACATGTATTTATATACACACAGCTAAGCATTAATGCATGACAATGCAGGCAGTTCTAATGCTATGTATAATTTGCACCTTTTATACTTCTGGTGCAAAGCTACCATGCAGTAACTATAAGCCTGTGCTGCGAGTGTGTGGTTCTAATGCAATCTAATGCAAGCTTCAATCATCCATCATCCATCACCTTCATGGATAAATCCACACCATCAATCCACACCATCCACTCTAAACAATCCCCTGTCTGGTTTTACCCTTCACCCCTTATGCGAGTGTCTGTGTGTGTCTTTCTGCGTGTTCCATTAGTTTAGCCAAGGCCAAAACCATACTTCCCATTTTGCATGTGCCAGGTCAGTCAGTGTCTGCCTCTCAAGATCTGGTCACACGAACTCCCAAGCTCTCGATCTTATCAGAGCGTCATCAGGCTGCTTCACCAAGCACCATCTCCAGCCAACTCTCTCTCTGTGGCTCTCCAGATCTCTCTGGCCAACTCTCGATCTCTAGTGCAGTCCCCTCTCGTCCAGACTCCCACAACTCTTCCGTCTCTCACGGCTCTTCCTCGTGCAGCCTCGAACTCCCTCGAACTCTCTGGCCAACTCTCTCTGTCCTTTCTGGTTATAGTCTCCCATGAGGCACCATATTTCTATAATTACTTGTATTATAAGAATGTCTCTTTCGGCGTATAGCAAAATGCCTGCCTGTCTCCTTGGGTGTGCTGTCAGCGTGACCTCATATCTCTCTCTCTTGGCCTTCCGAGTATGTTGCGAAATACATCATCTGTTCCATGTTTCTCCATTCTCTCCACTGTAGGCTTCATTCTGCATTACAAAATGCTCTTAGGCCCCGTCCCTCTCATGCAAAAAGCACTCCTCCATCTCTCCATCGTCACTCACTTGGCGCAGCCCACACCTTTGGGTTGTCTC
Source organism: Ambystoma mexicanum (assembly GCF_040938575.1). NCBI lineage: Eukaryota > Metazoa > Chordata > Amphibia > Caudata > Ambystomatidae > Ambystoma > Ambystoma mexicanum. Next base: position 227,091,232 of record NC_090931.1, on the reverse strand, counting down.
CGCGAAGCACACCAGCCAAGCTGATAAGCTTCCCTCTCGGACAAGGGTTCATGTTATCTGTGTATGTCTGCCAATGTTTACGAACAGTGTACCATAACATTTCTCCGCACTGAGCAACTTCTGTCTTTCTCCATCAAAAAATGGCTCATAGGCCTCGTGTCTCATTCTGAATGCTTCCTAGTGTTTACCGCAAATCTCTCGCAATGCAAGCACTAACTAAATGTAAAACTCATTCTAGGTGCATACTCAACATACATACATACATGTGTGTCAATCATATCTCTAAATGTGTCTCTACAAAGCATAACAATGTGTGAATGGCTTTTCGTGCATTTCAAATATGCCAGTGTGTGTGTGGCAAGCAATGCATTTTCTCTCTCAGCCTAAGCGCTATATCTAATGCAAACACAGATGAACAGCAAATCATGGTTAGTATATATCGTGTCTCTAAAATACTACATGGCACTTCAGATATATGGCAGTGCCATTCTATTTCAAATGGACAATGTGCAAAGTGCCAGCATGTTTCTCTATCATTCTAAATGGCAAGCACTATATGCATACAAAGGTGACAGTCTAATATTGAATAGTGTACACTTCAGCAATGTACTATGGATAGCTAAACAGAATGCAATAATGGAATGATTCCATTGCAAAGATTCTAATGATTGGGTAATGGTGATTCTAACAGAGAGTACTGATTCTAATAATGGATGTTATAATGAGTAATAGTTCTCTACAGATACTAATGATGAGTCTAACAATAACAATACCAGGCTCCTCATTTTATCAGATTCACACAGGTTCCTCCACTCTTTCTGCCTCCAAGTCTTCAAACGCTTTTAAACCTGTCACCTTCTACAGGCATATCATTCCTCTTCCTGCAACCCACACTACTGGTCTAGGCTAGATGGGTTTTATAGCAAGATTCTCCATCCCTCAGGTTGGGATTAGAACTGAGGTTCTGCAGCTTTGGGCACAGAGCATTTGTGAGTTGTGATTGGTTGGGTTTTATTACCTCTTGTGGGTTAGAATGAGGCTGAACGGGCTGTCCTAAAGTTATATCTACTAAGGCAGCCACTTTGGATTTTCCTTGTTAACATGGCTAGATAGCGAGAAAGTGTTGGTTTTGTTAGCTCGTTTTTCTGGGCTGTATATAAGTGAATGCACTTTTGGGGTGTCTAAGTTGCCCCTCAGGCTGCCCTCAAATTTTCATTTGATGACCTCTCACCATGCTCGCAGTCCTGCAGATTTTGTCGGCAAGACCACGGTTTCTGCAAGCAGGTCCATTCATCTGCACAAGTTTGTTGAGATCGTAAATGGGTCTGCAGTTAAGGGCTGTTCTGCCAGGACCCCGAGTGAGTCTGCAAAACTGCATGAGCTCACAGACCCTGCAGATGTACTCCGATAAAGTTGGAGATGGTTTGGGGAACCTGGCCTTTGCTTCAATAAGAAATTGTTCTGAGAAACGGGTTTGGGGGGATTACCCAATGTTTGACATAGCTTGGGCAGGGGGTATAATAGTGCCAATGAGGAGAAGGTGCTTGTTAAAGTCTGCCATACATTGGAGGAGACATGAAAATACTAATCTGGGGATGGACTCCCTAATGTCTGGCATGTCTAGTCGAGGGTGTATAATACTCCCAATGTGAGGAAAGCCCTCCAAATGCGTGACATATATTAAATGTACAATAGACCCAATGTCGAGATGAGCCTCCTAAAGTCTGGCCTTCAATTTGGAGTGGGTATGATGGTCCCCATGCGACTGTACCCTGCTGAGCAGCCCAGACAGTGGGGGAGTTTCTGGGGTATCCTCTACCTTCTGTGTCTGGGCCCTTCACCTAATAGCTTAGGAGATATCCAGCACCCAAGGCAAAGCCAGGAAGGGAACTTTGCCACATATACCCCCCACTTTTCCGATGAATCATCCTCACCTAGCTAGAGTCTGGCTCTGGTGGGATACTACTTCAGAGACTGGCAGGAAATCTTAAATTAACCAGATCTTCTTGGGCCATTGATTCAGCCACGTGGGCCATCTTGAACCACTGGTTGAACTTTGGAAGACAAGGGCCAATGTTGACCTCTTTGGATAAACCTGGTAATACCACCACCTCGGCCTCATGCTGGTCCTCACCAACATATCATTTCATTTCTGCTTTTAGATAGTGTTAGGCAGAATCCTATGCAGTTCCCTTAGGGAGCACTACAGAAGATTAGGACTACAGGTATATGCAATAAATGCCCTTTGGTATCAGTCTGTACTACACAGATTTAGTTGGTAGCTGTGGCTGGGTAGTCAGACGTATCTCAAGAGGGAAATGAGCAGTATTCAGGGTTAACACACTAGGACTACAATAATATGGAACAATGACACACTGACCAAAGCTTTGTATCAAAAAGAATATATATATTTATTTTACACACGCTTAAGTTCACACACAAATCACTATCATTAAAGCAAGTTAAAACAGTCAAGAAAATTATACACAACTCCCTATTTAAATTGTAGACAAGTTTGAGCAAGAGTGAAAACTGAGCAAAACGGCACAATGTAAACCAAGTGGAAATGGCACTCTAACAATTTCTTCAGAGGGAGGGAAAGGACAAGTCATACAGCGTTAGACTCCTAAACACACCAGCAACACTTCCCAAATGGATTGTGAACAAGTTAGGCAAGGCAGTACTTTAGCATAGGCAATACTTAGGTGAAAAACAAGCAAAATGGCACTTCACAATATTAAAAGAGGAAGGAAAAGGTGGTTATAAGAGTTTAGGTGCACAAGCACATTTCTTGATGAAAAGCAATCTGGAGAAGGCAGTTGTAACAGATTTAGCCAGAGTCAATAGGCCTGTGCCAGAGTCAGTGGTACAAGGGAAAGTGCCCAGGATCAAACTGTTCTAGTAGCTGCAGTCAAGTCTTTGTTTAACGATTTGAAAAGGCGGTTGCGGAAGGTAAAAAGATAATGTTAGACGATAGGGGCGGCCAACCCAGAAGGTAAGTAAAGGATTTAAAGCACCTTTAGCAGTACCCAGCGAAATGGGAGGCCTGGCGGAACAATATACCTTGAAAGTGGAAGAGGCTCCTGCGGTGGCGGTAGTTCCTGGCAGTTCCTGCAGTTCGGGAGATCCAGCAGAGGAAGAGAGGCTCTCGTCGTGGAGGAAGGTTCGAGTTACTGCACTGCCCAGGGATGATGCCAGCCGCATTGCTGCCAAAACGAAATAAAAGGTACGCTCCTTTAAATCGCAGTCGTGGTGGACGGGTGCCTGGCTATCCAGTCTCCTAGTGCAGGGCACTGGCGATTCGACCAAGGCAGGTCCTGGAAGGCGATTGGCAAACTGGTTAGCCACACCAGCTCAAGGGAAGAAGACTCTCACAGGTGAAGATCTTCTCGAGTCGTTGGAGAAAAGTGGTGAAGATCTGCAACAGGGCTTCACCGGTGGTTCAGTCATTGCAGAGGTCTTCAGCTTCTCTCCTCTTTGGGTTTCTTAGTTCCAGTGGCGACGTCTTGTCCTCAAGTCCTCAGAGCCCTGCTTTTATGCAGAAAAACCCCCATTCATACCGCCTAGCTGTCACTCACACAGTGGGGTGGCTATCCTGGTGGGATAACCCCCAGCCTATCAGGGCAGAGTGCGACTTGGGTTGCCTAGGTAACCCTGTCCAGGGTGCCTATTCCCCCTCCCACACATACTGTCTAGCCCAGACTCAGTGGCGCTGAGAGGAGGGCATCTGTGTAGAAGCCCGCCAAAAGGACGAACAAAGGATCCCCGACCCGGGTTAGGATTTCAGAGAAAGACACGAGAAAGAAATATTATCAAAGATCTGGCAATAAAAACCTACCGGAGTAAAGTTAATATTAAAATAAACCGGCGGTATGTTAGAGGCTGTCAGTAAAAGTGGTAGCCTCGAACAATGGGAAAATCCCATAGCAAAATATTTGCGGTCGAATATTGAGGGTAGTAACCACTACCACCAGGCAGAAACTTTGGAGAGAGGGACTGGACGGTACCAACTAGGGAAAAACTATTAACCCTTTCCAGTACTTCCATAGTAAGATGGTTTGTACTGGTTTTGTTCATAACTAGTCACTAGTAAACTCAATGGGGACTGTACATGCCCTGGGAGACAGTAGTCCGTCCCAGGCTATGGAGTCTATGTTTGGGGGTCACTGAGGGTGCTGTGTAACACACATGTAAAAAGATTATACCTATGAGGGTGATAAAAACCCCATAGACCATAAGCACAAAAATAGCCTAAAACAAACATCAGTAACATGTCTAAGAGTGGGAAAAAGAGTCTCACTCTTAGCAGGAGAAAAAAAATAAACGCTTCAAATCCAGCAAAGCTGCTGGGGGACTCTATAGGTAAGGGAAATTAGCCTTAGAAGAGAATTCTCCCTAACAGATAGATATCCCTGACACCATAAATGTAGGTTACTGGGACCAGCCATAAGTTGCTGACCTGTTTGGGGATCACCAGCTCGTGTAGACAGCAGTCTGTTGTCTTCCTGAATCCTGGGATGTGTCTTTAGGCCGTGAAGAAACAAATATATTACTGGCCTTCTACATCTGGATCTCCTAACAACTCCCTTATTCGCTAGATTTGTACCTGAATGGGGGATGGTTGTTGCTTTCTTATTTCCATGCCTTTCTATAGTAGGGGGTTATCCAGACAGTCATTTTGAAAGTGTAATTAATTTCCATATATGGATTTTTTTTTAAATGTTATTGCAGTGTTATTGCGGTGCGCTATATAAGTACCGTTAACATAACAAAACATAACATTGCCATTTTCAACATTACAGCATCATACATTCCCCTCCTTCACCCCTTTCCTCCCCCCCTTCCGACCTGCAGTTTGACATCGTATTGTACAAGTTCTTGAGACATCGAATTAAGTTGTAGTTTACATTATGTCCAAGATCTTCAGCTTCTGGGGGCACCATTGCATCGAGTAGTCTCCCTTTAGGTAGTCCAGCACCATTCCCCAAACTTATGGAACTTGTCTCTCTCCCCTTGTATTCCATATGTAACCCATTCCATCGCTACTATGCCCTATGCTGTCCGTAGCCACTCCACAATCGTGGGAGAGTCTTTCCATTTCCAGTTATTTGCTATTGTCACCCACGCCGCTATAAGTAGGACATGTAGGCCTTTCGTTGGGGTTTTGTCGAAATTTGGAGTTCTGGGTCAAAGAGGCTGCACATCCATCCTTTTGAGAGTATTCTGGGGAGCCCTGTACCATTTTTGAAATCTGAGATTTGATGTCTTCCCAGAAAACCTGTATTTTCAGGCAGTCCCACCAAATGTGTCTCCAACCTCCCCTCCCTGAGCATCACATCCAGCATTCCTGAGCTATCCCTGAGTACATAGAGTGAAGTCTCTCAGGGGTGTAGTGCCATTGTATCATCCTTGTACCACGCCTCCATGGTCTGAATTGATCTCGGTAGTTTTGGGATTTGCAACCAAAGTGTTTCCCAGTGCTGTTTGGGTATTTCCTCCCCAAGTGTGGTCAGCCATTTTAACATATAGAGCCACCTGCAGGTGGGGTCTTCCCCCTGTAGTATCCCATAGAGGCTTAAAATGCGAGGCTTGTCACCCGCATGTGACGTTATACATTTTTCGAATGAGGTAAAGGCTTGTGTCCCTGCTTGTTTAATTGCTGGTAGCTGCAACCAGTGCCTTAGTTGATAGTATTCCAATCTGTCATTTTCCAGCAGTCCCATCTGTATCTTGCACTCCACTAATGATCTAATCTCTCCCCCTCAAACATGTCCTCCACTTCTGGAAGGATCCCTGCACCATGCCTGGGGAGAATTGCAGGTTCCCAAATAAAGGGGTGAACGGGGAGGGAATCGTAGACATACAGCGCTGACCAATTAATCTGTTGCATATCTCGCACACAATTGAAAGGATGTCGCTCAACCTTATTTTCCTTGGCCTATCTTGCTTTCTCATCCGCAGGACCCCCGCAGGGTTACCGCCGCCGCCGCCTGGTGCATCCTGGTCCATGGCTTGGACATATGGTTGGTAAACCATTCTCTGAAGACACTTGGCGGGGCCACACTGTAGTATCTTTCAATCAAGATCACTGTGCAAAAAATACTGATTGTAATTTTGCCCTCAAACATTTTGCAATGTATTCTGCATTAGGGAGGAAGTGTAACGTTAGAACTGAAATCATAAAAGTTGGAAACACTGCAAGTTTATATGAATGTCACTGTCTAATAGTATCCTATGTAGGATTTACTTTCTTTCATTCAAGTGAACTGTAAGTATGCATACCTCATACTCTGGACCAGCTGTAAAGGACGAGGTAATTGTAGTAGAAATATCAGCATCCGCCTGTAACACAGTACTTGTTTTAGTACGCATGAAAACATGAAATGGGACAGAGACAATGGGATGCAGACAATGGTACATACATATAAAGAGAAACCCATAAATGACACTTAGTGTAAACAACCGACAGCATACATAAACGATGTAATATTATTTGAAATTCCAAGCATAATACATTCTCGTAATTGAAAAGTGAAATAAAATTACCTGATAGGCGCTTGTTGTTGCTGATTACTGCGGAAAAGAAATGGATGCAGAATCTTGCTCCTTCATTTTCAGTGCATTGTCATAAAGTGGTAAAAGGGAAAATTAGATTTGCATTAGATATGTGGGAAAATCCAACTGTCCAGAATATAAACCTCTGCATGTCTGCAGGGCTCACCATTGGTGTACTGGATGAGTCGGTGGTTTCGTCACTTGCGAGGGTCTGTACTTCCGTCAGTATGCTCTCCTAAATAAATGGACATTTCAAGCAACCGATTACGAAAACATTACGCTTCTTTTGAAGGGCACTATGGCATTGTTTTCCATGGTCATAATTACTTCATTTGAGGCTCCATGAACCAGGGACAGATGTATAGTAAAATGTGTTATAGTTCAAATGTAATACAATCTGGTAAATATGCAAACATTAGTAAGACACATTTACACCGAAAGCACCAATCCGTTCAGGAAGTTACCTTTTCAGTACCCCAGCGCCTACAGCTAATTCATCATCCGGGACTCACCTGAGGCAGCGTGTGCATCAATAGAGTTGGAATTGTATTTGGAAGCAATTTACGAAGCATTCTGGCTCGACGCTTTTTTGTGTACTACGATTGGTCGTACATATCCGCGGTAAAGTGCAGGCTGCAGATGCGGAATCGATTAGCCCTCAAGTCTCCCAAGACAGCCTGGGCTCTACTTTCAATCTCGTCCACTGCAAAACCACAATATCGAACCCATCTTCTTATTAAATCAATATCCTTCGGGAATGTATGCAGGATTGTGCCCTTACATTTGATATGGCTCCTAGAACGGCAACCCGAAACCATACAAGCAGGCATTCTTGAAAAATCTATAAGATCTGTATAAAAAAAGTATGAATAATTACAAAATAAATTGTACTGTATGCAAGAGATTGATGGAATTATATCACAGCTTTCTATGCAATGTTTGTTTTGGTCAAAGAAGCAAAACCTGTGTAGCGTAGTCGAATATACACTGGGATAGCTTTCATACAGAATTTATTGATATGACGCAAATATTTAACGTGTTACGCGTCCATTGAATGTACTTTCATGCATCAAAAGGAAACATGATTATAGACATGGTGCGAGAAAGATGCGATTCTATTACAATGGACACTGATCAAATGTGCTATATATCGAGATCAGAACACTTGAAACATTAGACAATGGTAAAGTCATTGAGATGAATGAACAATGCACTACTGGGTACATTCGGTCAAAATAGATAGAACATTTGATATCAGAAAGAGACGTATATAGTGACGTTGTGAAGTTAATAGGTGACCTGCCCTTACCTTGACTAACAATTAGATTCTGCAAGCAGGGGAGGTAGTAGCAGGAGAACAGGTAGCACGATCAAGAGTTGACTTCCAGTGTTCAGAGAAGTTCTCCGGCTAAATATCGAGGGGTTTGTAAAGTATTTGGAAAGTGGGTGTATATGTGAATGTGCAACATGTTTCTGGCGCGGTCTGCTAAAGGGGAGCTTGGAGACACTGGGTCTGGGGAGGCCATGTGAACAATAGCCCCTGTGCGGAAGATACCTTTGACACCTTGGCCGTTCCCACCCTCAAGCCCACTTGGCACCTTGGCCGTTCCCACCCTCAAGCCCACTTGGGATCGCAAGGCCACATGTGCGAACTACCATTGATAGTGGAGGGGGCATGGATGGGCAAGAGACGTGCAGAAAAGGGTCAGAACAATGCTGAAAGGAGACACACTTATGTAGATTTCAAGGGCGCGGTCTGCTTCAGGGGAGCCTGGAGACACTGGGTCTGGGGAGGCCATGTGAACAATGGCCCCTGTGCGGAAGGTACCTTTGCAGATTCGACCCTGCCAGGCCCCTTGGCAGCGCACGGGCACAGGTGCGAACTGCCATTGATAGTGGAGGGGGGACGGATGGGCAAGAGGCTTGCAAAAAAAAAACGGAACACTGGTGAAGTAGACACACTTATGTGGATTGCAGGGGCACAGTCTACTTCTGGGGAGCTTGGAGACACTGGTTCTGAGGAGGCCATGTGAACAATGGCCCCTGTGCGGAAGATGGTGTCCGGTCAAAGGGTCAAATACATTGTTTCGAAATACAATAGTTTTGAAACAAAAGGACCGAAAACAAAAAAGTCGAATGCCCTTTTTTGAATGTATTTTTTTTTTGGCCTTTCGTATAGGAAAAAAATGTTTTTTACCGAAAAAAAAAAACATGCATTCGACTCTTTTTTTTAAGTCCTTTTGGTTCGAAACTATTGCATTCGAAGCAATTTCATTCGACTCTTTCAACCTGAATCGCGGAAAATACCTTTGAAGTGTACATGGTGTTTGGTACCTTGGCCTTTTATAATGGAGGGGGGATAGATTGTTTCAGAGGAGGTGAGCGTAAAAGGGCACCAACCATTCTTTCATGTCCCTCATAGACAAGTGAGCATGTCCTTGATTCACTGAAAAATTGAAACAACTATTCATAAAAGCTCTTTTGTATTTTATTTTGTTGATGATGTTGATGGCACAAATATACTACAAATAGTATACTTCGGGTTGCAGAACAGTGTGGGAAAATCCCCTGTACTGTCCTCTGTCACTGGGGAATTTAGCGCAAATGGCTCCAACGACACAGGCGGGTATTATCCGTCGAACATTGAATCCAAGCCTCCCATAAAGCCACCATGTAAATTAACGGTAGGCCGGTACCACCTGTGGAAGAGAAACACACTTACTGTATTTAAATGAACCTGAGAAGTGTACAAACCTTACTTGAAAATGCACCCTGTATCCAATGGCATAGTTGCCCGTACAAATGTTACTTCATGGATCAATCAACTTGGGCTTTGAAGTATAGACACATCACAAAACTGAACACCCATGCAATCCATAACGTTTGGGGCACCCAGAAATATTGTTTCTTAGTTGAACTTGAAAGACACATAAGATGAACACTTTGATTTCCCCAAAGCGTGAGAAATGTATTCAATTGTCAGACTACATTCATTTGGCAGTGATAGATCAAAGTTAAAACAATATAGGAGACAAACATGAAATATTATTCGCCTCAGTGGTCAAAATGACATCACACCTAGAGTACACTTACGCGTTACTTGGATTGCGAGGGGAACTGATGCGCAAAGTTCATGCATAAGCACCATCATAATCCTCAACACAGACCTTGTAAGGCAGGCTGAAGTCATGCAGCTCGGTAACACATAGCGGCGGTGGGTCTTCCTCCGATATGTAGGCCAAGCATTCCGAGTTTTCTCTGCAGCAGCAGTTCTCCTCCTCGGTTGGCATGACCTTGCACCGATTGCAGGTACACAATGTGGAAACGTCTTCCATGCGATTAGGCTCTGGCTCAGGATCCATTGATTCCTCTTCCCAACTGTCGTCCGATGCCCCATTCTTTATGCATCTTTCTCTATCAAGTAATTCTGCCTCGGAATACTCCAGCTCGTACTGGTAAGGTTGTATTGTTGCATTATACAACAACATTGAAATCAATAGTAATGCTAGTATAAATATCTGTTCGCAGGGGCTCCGTGCAACGAAGATAGCTGAACACAGCAGAAAGGAGTCAAAGGCTATACAAAAAATAAACAGTGAAACGATTGAAAAAGCAACTCTGATGTTGTCTGATGAGAAACAGTCTGTTTATACTTATTGAGCAAAGAGGCGTCCTGCCATTTCCATGGAGAAACGTCATTAGCCAGCGCACAAGAGAACGTTGACACGAGACGTGCATTCGCGTTGTGAAATGGGCCGTACGCGTCTAGTGATGTCAGCTTCAGGGGCGGGTGATATGATCTAGTGCCGTGAGGGCACTTGAACTTAGGGCGATCGATCCACGGATAAGATTAGTACAAGATGGCCGCGCTCCGCACGTTGATTTCACATGTGTAAAACGTGTGGAAAACTAAGGTAAGGTGCATAGGAAATGTTTTTACGATCGATCACAGTTTGATTAAAACCACATGCCCAAACGCTCGGGACAATAAAAATTTTGAGCGCACTATTCCTTTAAAAAGGCTTGCTAATTTCTGGCTTTGTTTAAAGCAGAATTTTTGATAGAAGTTCGCCGGGAAGCTGTCTGGTCCCAGTGCTTTATTACCCGGTAGACCTTATCACTGTCTCTATTTCCTGGCGATTTCATCCTCCAGACCCTCCGTGTCTTTGCTAGTCAATTTTCGGGTTACGATCTGCTCATAATAATGCTTTACCTCGTTTTGGGTTGGGTTATCTGACTTGTACAGGGCCCCATAAAATGCTTCGAAAGTCGTCATTATTTTCTCTATATCGGTTGTATACTCCCCATCCAGTTGTTTTATTGTCACAATGGTGTGATCCGCCTGAACCTTCCTTAATTGTTTGGCTAGGAGGCTGTGCGCCCTATTAGCATGTATGTAATATCGTTGTTTCGTTCTCAGGAGTGCCCTCTCTGCCCTCTGTGATCAAAGTAATTCAAGCTGAGCTATTAAGCCCTCTTCTTATTGTAATTCCCCATGCTGTTGTTATTTGCTAATGAGTGTGTGGCTATTGTTATCTGAGATTCCAAGTCACGATCCAAGGCCTCCCACATTTTCTGTTTCTGGGATTGTAAAGCAATGATCTCACCCCGGAGCACCGCCTTAAACGCATCCCAAATCCCTTCTTGAGTTGAGTACCCCTGTTCATTTTGAGCAATGAATTTGTCGATCCAATCATTCAGTTTGCCCACCAATGTTGAATCCCTACTGGGAGTGACCAGGACCACAACCGCCTCCGTGGTTCCCACCTGCGTATTGTAAGCATTAAAGGTGAGTGGTCGTACAATGTTATCGCCCCTGAGTGCACTTCTTCCACCTTCCCCAAGATTGCCGCAGAGACCCAGATATAGTCAATCCTGGATAGGGACTGGTACACGTGAGAGAAGCATGTAAAACCATTCTCCTCCCGCTTCATCTACACGTCCCTAAGAGCGAGCTCATCAAAGATCTCCCTCAAGCACTTGGGCGGGGGGCTACTCCTCTGGCCGCTTCTTGTTTTTCTGTCCTTAGCCAGGTCCCATGCCAGATTAAAGTCACCTGTGATAATAATCGCCCCCTCCGCAAATCTCCCTAGTTTCAGCATAACAGCCTGAAGGAAGTTGGCATAGTTAGTGTTGGGTGCGTACACAGTCCCCAGAGCCATCACTTTTTGTTCCCTTCAAATTTGTAAGAATAGGTATCTCCCCATCTTATCTTCTTGGGTAGCTATTACATGCACCTGCAGATGTCTTTTAAAACCTATGGACACTCCTGCTGTTCTCCCCTGCGCGTTTGCCTGGTGTATGTGGGCAAAGTGTTGAAATCTGAAGCGTGTCTTGTCTGTTTTCTTTATGTGGGTCTCCTGGAGTGTAATGATATCTGCCTGACAACACCTGATCATCCCCTCTACTTTCTTATGCTTGGTGGGTGAATTTAAAACCCATACATTGCATGATGTAATTCTAAGTGACATTTCTCCCGTGGCGGGCATTCCGCTTTCTTTGTGCCATCCCCAGTTTGTATATGTCCAGTGGAGTTAAACTGCTGGTCTGTTTCCTCCTCTCTATTTCCCCCGCTTCCCCCACTCTCCCTCCCCCTCAACATCCCCTTCCCTGCCCCCTCCCCAGTATCCAACTCCCTCCTTTTCCCCATCCCCCTTCGCCCTGCCCTCCCTCCCCTCTTGCCCTTCCCAGTCAGGACCTGAGTTCCCAAGATCTTCCCCACATACTCTCCTGAGGCTCTGGCCCTGGTGCAACCCTGGGAACTTCCCCTGTAGCGGTGAACTACACCCCTTAAGTGATTCCATGGTCGACTGCTAGTCTCCCCTTCATCAGGGCCCCCCAGCTCCTCATTGCCCCCGCCCGGTGTTTATTCCTTCGGCTGTGGCCCCTGCACCCTATTGTAGAAAGGCTGGTCAAGTCCCCCCAACTCACTGTTTTAATGAATTGGTCTTCATCTAATGCGTTCATTTGGTCTGTGGACCCTTCAATACTATTTCTCTTTCCCCTCTCCTGCTTCTGCGACCAGACCATTCCCAGGGTCTGTTATTTTCGCCTGGTTGTTTAGACTTAAGCGGTTGCGTGTGTTGTGTCTCTTCCTCCTCTAGATTCATGATTGCCAAGCCTTCCTCGTATGTTGTGACTCTCTGATTCCTCCCTTCCCAACGTGAAGAGTAGGCCAAATGGAAACGTCCACTTGTAGGCTATGTTCTTTGTTATAAGGATTTTTGTTAGTGGGTGCATAGCCTTCCTTTTCTGTAACGTGGCTAATGCTAGGTCTTGGTAAAGGTGAATCTGGGATCCATTAATCGTAATTTCCTGCTGGGATCTAGCCACTCTGAGCACATGTTCCTTCCTCGTGTAGGAAGCAAGGGCCACCCGGACGTCTCGTAGTCTTGTGCCGGGATCTCATCTTCTGGGGCCCACCCTGTGTGCTCGGTCGATCGTAACCTCTTCTGGGTGAGTCTCCGTTAGTAGGCTCCCAAAGCATTGTTGCATGGTGCCTTTCAGCTCTGTGTCCATAATCACTTCGCTCAAGCCCTTCACCCGAATGTTTGACCTGCGGGAGCGATTTTCCAAGTCCTCAGCTTGTATTTCTAAATTCGGGGTGGTCCTCGCAACCTGTTCCAGGAGGAGGCTATTTTGCTGGGCGTTTTACGTCACTTCTGACAGCCCTTTCTCGGTGGTATCCACTCGGTCCCAAGATCTGTAAGTTCTCTTCTGACTTCCTGCATCAAACACCATATTTCCTCTTTCATTTTGTCCATTCTGTCCTGGAATGAGCTCATCAGTCTATCTTCTAAGCCTCTAAGGCACTCCAGCAGGTCCTCTTTGTTCAGGGCCATGGCACCTGTGGTCTCTCCTGTGGCTATGCCTCCCTGTTGCTTCCCAGTAGTGTTCTAGTTGGCCCTCCTGTGTGTCTGTTGCCCCTTTATGTTTGGTGCAGGTTGCTTTTGCCTTAGCTCCTGGCATCCGAAGGGTTTCCTGGCTCTCCTCCTGCTTATCGAAGTTACTCTCAGCGGAAGCAACTTCTCTTTCCATGGTCAGGCTTGTTCCCTTCGAGCTCTGAGATTTTCCCCTGCCCTTATGTCTCTTTTCTTGTTAGCCACCGGGTGGGGGGAGGCCCCTGGAAGACCTTCTCTTACCAAGTCTTCGAGTTCTCTGGCGGTTTGTGCCAGTTTTGCTGCTCTCTTCTTTAGCGCCTTGGAGCACCCGGATCTAGCCAGGGGTGGGGGAAGCGCCGACTCCGCAGATGGTGTCGGGTCGGGCCTGCACCATTATTCTGTCCTTATCTCTTCCAAGGACGTCCGTGCTCCCCTTGTGCGTTCCTGCTAGTTGGGTGTGGGGGGGACAGGCACCTTCCACCATGAGCCACCCCCCACTTACTTGATCGTCACTGATGGAGTCTCCGGTGGGCTTCACCTTTTCTCCGCTATAGCTCTCTGCTCCGGTGGCGGGTGCCTAGTCCTTGTTTCCCTTGGGGTTGTGGTTGTCAGACGGCTTCCTGCAGCAGTGCTCCTCCGTTCCAGGCTGCACACCTCATTACCTTCACTGGTCGGATCTCATCTACGTTGTATACACAGTACTTTATTTCCCCTTGGGGGTTCTTCCTGGGTTAGTTCTGGTTCTATCTTCTCTACAACGGGAATCTCCTCCTCCGTCTCTCCTGGTCTCCTACGCCTTGGTCTCGATGCGTCACCACTAGCGAAGGTCCGCTGTTACGGAGGGTTCCCTTCCCCCTCCGGGAACCGGGCTCTTCGTGTTCTGCTCCAAAGCCTTGCCTTTATCTCGCAGGGGACTCCCTTTGTTGGTTTTGCTGGTCTACCTGGTCCACTTCCTGCATCGGCTTTGCTTCCTGTTGAGACGCCACGACTGACAGGCGACCTGAAATGTGGCATCCCTCCGTTTCCCCTTGATACTTCGGACGGGCGTCCTGGGGGCGAGGGGGAAGCTCTTCAGGGCAGTCCTTTAGGGCCATGCAGGTGACGATTCTGATCACCGGCTTATGCCCGCTTCAGCAGGCCCCGACGGAGGACAGTGAGACACGTCTTCACGTTCTGTCGGCCATCTTGGAATCCCATGTATGCAATTCATGTGGGAAACTGTGTTCCCTGTTTTCCTGTTATGTTTATTTCAGTATGTATTATGTTGCTCACAAAGGAATAAGTAGTTTGTACATTTTTCAAATTAATTTTGAATTTGTTCTATTTATGTTCTGTACGTGCTATTGAATACCCTTATTCTATGGATGATTATCTGTCCAAAATACTATAAAATAGTATATTTTGTTTATTAAACATTCTTTCTATATCACATTAATGTGTCTGACTTAGCCCACGACTGCTTGTAGCCTCATTCATTGTGTGGTCAAATAATGTTTACCATTATTAGGTTTCTGAATGCTTCATTTGGGCACAAACCTCCTTGTTTTGTTATAATACTCATTTGTTCCCAACTCGAATCATCACGCAGTGATTTAGGAATAATATTCATGTCTCAACAGCACGGAGACCATTGATCACGTGATCGGAACCTTGGTTTATAAACAAAGAGCAATCCAAGATGGCGCTCGACACGAACCAGTACACGAGACACGGGTGTTTAAAGGAATCAAGGTGAGCAATGCACAAGACTGTTGAAGGGGGCTAAACAATAATAGAGCCGAGTTAACTAAAGAACCAGGTCTACACAACCACTCAGGAATAGAATGGAATATGGAACTATAACGGTCCACTAACCCACATGTGTAGATTTGAAAAAACGGATATGAGCAAATGTAAAGATAGACATAGCCATGCAAGCGGGAGTCGTGGAACAAAGTTAAGAATAGAGTTGCATGCAGTTTATAAGACTGGCATTGAAAACACACTACAAAGAGCAGGCACTGGAGAGAGACAGGCCACTACAAGAAATGCCCACAGAAGTTAGAACAGAAGGGCTACATTAGCAAAAATGGGGTCAAGCCGCACAGAAAGTTTCTGAGAGACATGGTCGTAAAGCAAGTACCTAAGGGATCCTATGTGTGTTTCTGTCCATGGGAGCACAACCTTAAGGACAGAAGAATCGATCCTTCCACTGTGCGAAAATTTACCAGTGAAGACAGGTGAATACATCTTTGAAGTTTTACTGTTGTGTCGTGGTGTAGTACACGGCC
The DNA here is from genome assembly GCF_040938575.1 of Ambystoma mexicanum. Taxonomy (NCBI): domain Eukaryota; kingdom Metazoa; phylum Chordata; class Amphibia; order Caudata; family Ambystomatidae; genus Ambystoma; species Ambystoma mexicanum. The sequence goes on along the minus strand of NC_090931.1, from coordinate 227,075,526 downwards.
CTCACATGGGTAGAATTTTAGAGTACAAGACAACGAGATACCAGCATTGTTTATTAATTTATCCACAGATTCCAGTTTGGAATATACAGAGTTGAGCACATGACCCGCTCACCATAGAACAGGCAGCTACACTAAAAGGCTGCCCAACACATGTAAGAAAATTCTTACCCTCAGAATGTATGGACACATATACCCATACACCCGTTTAGAAAGCACCCATAGACTGATGTGAGTTCCATTTGTCTTTTTTGTTGTTTTATCCTATAGGATTCAGGGATCCATGCATTAAGCCCACTGGACACCCGAAGACATCCTCATAATCTTCACAAAATTGATAGTTAGGAGTATTCGACCTGAAGAAAGCGGCCAATAACTAAATCCCGCTGAAACCGGTTGACCTACCCCCAAGTAGTAGTGGACTGATTATCCGGACCCCGATACCACATATACATAGACATAGGGGACATATTAGAAGCAAGTAGAATCACTAGTTCTACCTAATTCTTTGTTAGGCGAACAGAAATACTTGATTTTTGACATCCCTTGACCAGTGATCAAAGGGAAAGCATTTTATGTTATAAACCATACGCGCTGGAGGCGGCAATATTAAAGGTTGAGACCGACCCCCACCATGTATGCACTTACTTTTAGAAAACAGGAAAGTAGTGAGAGAGGACAGGGAGAGGACCTCTACATCCCATTTGTAGTCGGCACATCAGCACTTGCTAGGGCTGGCTCAATGGGCTATGAGGTTACTTAGCTATAGGGATAATTAGTTATCGCTAGGGATCCAGCTTGAGGAATAACTTTTTAAATAAATATCCTTCTGTCAGTTTGGTGATACAAGAATTAAGGTATAGACGGGAGGTGACAACCTTTCGACTCCTATTTGTTGTTACTGCATCAGACGCTGGGGAGACAGAGGGACCCAGAATGCAGCAGGAAGTGCCAGGGGAACTGATAGGGAGAAAGAAGGAGACAGGTCACGTATCAAAACCATTTCTAAGATCAAAATGTTGGCTGGACTTGATGGAGCTTAAGGCCAGCCCTCGGTCAGCACACATGACCACAACTACATGAGCCAAGCAGAGGCAGCTTTCAGAACTTATGTTTATCTACTGAAGAAAAGCTTTGCCCCAGGAGGATTGGAAACTGCACCATATAAACTCGGTTTGTACTAGTTGTGGCTGAAGGTTGGACAGTAATGGAGTTTATTGGAGGTGAGAGGGGGTGAAGCACTCAGGAGGAGGTGGTGAGATGTGGAGGAGTTGGTAATATCTGGAAGAGGTGTTAAATAGGTGGAAGAGATGGTAATATTTGTGGGAGGTGGCGACAAGTTTATTGCACTGATAGTGTCTGTCAGAGATATTGTAGAGCTGGGGAAGAGAGCAGTATGTTGAGGAGGTGGCGAATGATTAGAGGAAGTGGTAGTATTGGGAGGTAGGGTCACCAAGGAACAGGCTGTAACAACGGACAGAAGTCGGAAACAGCAAGCGTAGGAAGGAACGAGGATGCTGGTTTGTCCCAAGGAAGCTGACGAATGTGGTATGCGGTACGAGAGACAGGCAGAGCAGTGATGTCTGTAGAAGTAGAGATGAAAAGGGGTGCAGCTTGGAAGGTGGAAGAAGGGACTAGGGAGTACGCATTTCTGGTTTGATTGCTGTCTCTGACACCAGAACCACAAGAAGCTGAACCTGTACCTGTACCTACACCTGGTCGAGAAGACAGAGAGGCGTTTCTTGAAGAGACTTTGATGAACTCAGTTGAAGTCCTACTTGTGGTGACTTTTAAAGGTACATGGCATGGGTACAGGACTCAGGGAAGTAGTGGTGAGCACCATCGAACAAGGTTGTGAGACTTTGTTTGGACACTCACAGGACTTCTTGTTTGGAGTCTTTTGTGCTGATATTCTGTTTTCAAGAAAATAAAGTACTGTAAAATCATTTGAGAGTCTCGATATCTGTACATCCCACTCAGCGCTGTCTGAGAACACCAAAGAAAGTATGCACAATAAGTGAGTAAAATAATATACATGTAATAATATTCTAAGTACTCCAGAGATTTGGCAGCATAATTCACAGACAATGTAGACAATCCTCCCTTAAAAAATAGAAAATTAGTGAGGTGGAAAAATGTTTTTAAAAAAGTAAGGTTGAACTCTATACATATTCAGAAAACCCATGTATAGGTTAAGGTTTAACCTATGCAAGGTAAACAAAATAAACATTCACATTAAACATAATATACAATACAACCTACATTAAAACTAACATTGTTGCAACACTGTGACAAATAACAAGTAAAACAGTTACCTCAGCACATAGATACTACTTGACAAAGCACACCAAAAACAAAGCAAAACAACATACTTATTTACAATAAACTGTTGACCCAAAAAGGGAAGCCGAGCACATTTCAAGGTTGTAGAAAATCGATTTCTGAATTTTGTTTCTAACTCAAATTGTCATCAAGATATTTACCAGAACTATCCTAACACATTTCATTTGAACTTTCTGGTGTCTTTGCTTATTATTTTATGCCTGTGTTATTATGGTTCCCTGATAAACCACATTGAACTTAGGTTTTCTGTGTCTGTCTAGTAACTGATCCCCATCACCTATGTGACAAATGTTGTCAGCAGGTGGATCAGAGGACTAGACAACATAGAACGCCCCACACCAGGATGCCAACCATACTACTACCAGACATTTGGTTGAAAAAAATTGGTCGACTGGACAAATGGTAGAACCAATTTAGTCGAAAACCAAATGGTCGAATTTCTTATTTTTTTTATTTTCACCCCCTTTTTTTTGGGGGGGGGTTCCCCCCCAACCCCCTTTTTTTCTAAAAAACCCTTTTTTTAAAAAACGAAAACCCGAAATATATATATATAAATAAATAAAAAAATTCGACCATTTGGTTTTCGACCAAATTGCGTCGACCAAATGTCTTTCGACCAGTTTTCAGTCGACCAAATGTCTGGACACCAGACTACACTTCCTATTGGGAGATCCAAATTGAGAACCACGGGGTAGACAGCTGAGACCTGGGTCATACCTGCCCTGAACAATCCTTCTTTTGAGTCTCAGGATTTTGTAGTGATCCGGATTGGAAAAAAAGAGGTAGACAATGAGAACCTCTGGGCAATACCCACTTTGCTCTACCCTACTTTCAGGTGATGTACTACGTTTTTAGAAGTGAAGTGGGGTTTTGCACCTCACAAGGTTAATTTCCCAATTAAGATGACACTAATAGAGGTAGAGAAAAGTGAAAGCCCAACCACAGAAGCAATGCTGAGATGGTCAGAGCTGCAGTTCTCCAAGCTTACACGCTGGCCCAAATGCCAACATGACGAATGCTCTGGAGTATCAACTATGAAGTTTTTTTGAAGTCACTGTGGAAGTTACAGGTTCTGAACACATACTCCTCAAAACCAGCATTAAGTTGAGGATATCAGAGAGTTGTTACGTGAAAGATGTTTTAATGATTTAAAAAGTGCAGTAGTGTTTGTTCATACCCTACTAGGCCTATGTACTTTGCACTTGAGGGTCAGGGGGCATTGAATGCAATGAGAAGTTGTCCTCATTTATCCACGTAATATGGCCAGTGACGCTAAACCTCATTAGAGGGTATAGGGGTTTGGGTTGAGCAACTGTCACTTGCCTGGAATGCTCTCTATATAAGCCAGAAGGTGAGGCATTGTGATGCTGGAAATGCATTGGAGGGACAGGGCCTCCCTGTCCTTGTCCTGTAGTGCTTTTTCATATGTGTAATGTATTGTTTTCTGCCCATGAGTCCTGGCAGTGCAGCTCTTCCTATTTTTGGTTTGGTGTACAGACCCATGGGATACCCTTATGGCACCCATGGGTGGGGTACAACCCTGTGCCCCTAGCATATGTTTTTGGGCACCTGTGTGTGGCCCACAGAGCAGGGTATGGGCTGGTGGCAGCTCCATGCTGAATTTGACAGGTGCTCTGAGTGTCGTCCATTTTGGGGATACCCAGGCCCTGCCATTGGATTCAGTTGATTCCGAATAGGAAACACAATGGCCCCTGTAGCCTCTTGCTTTCTATTGTCTTTTACCTTGTTTTCCCAAAGACCTGGGAAGCCCTGACTCTGTCCCTTCCCCCTGACTGGCTGTTGGGTGGAAGTTCCATATATGGCATTGTAGTAAAGTCCAGGCCAGACAGGCTGGAACCTTCCCAGTTTCTGTATGTTGTGGGTACACCCTGTGGGTGGTACCTGGGTGAATGGATTGTGTGACCAATATACACTTCTTTTTGTGGATGTCTGGTTTCTGGTATGAAACACAATGACTGAGACAGCCCTGCCCGAAACTGGTATGAATGCAGTGTGTAGTGTTGAATGGCTGGGTACTTGTACCAATACACATTCCTTGTTGTGAGTGTCTGAGAGGGAGAAGAATGGCCTGAATGCACTGTCCACCTGATTGGCTGACTGACTGTCTGAATGCCCTTCTGAGTGATTGGTTGCCTGAGTGTGACCCAGCAGAATGAATGGGAGATCAACAGTATATCTGAGGCCTCTCACTGCTAGAATTCGTTTAGAAGCTGAAGTTGGTACTTGAAGCTTATCCTTGAAACCCAGCTGGAAGAAGAAGGTTTGCTGCTGCATTTGCTTTGACCCGATCTGAAAGCTGTCGAATTCATCGAGGAGTGATCCGAGAGAGGACCTGGTTAGGCGCCCTCTTCCCGAGCTCCATGGGACCCTCGAGCACCACTAACCTTTGCCGAAGCTCCATGGAAGGACACCTTGCCAACCGGAGATGGGGACCGCCGAGGAGAACGAAGAGAAGCATCAGACATTCCATCCACTGTCGTCGACCAGGGTTCGCAGGTTTGCTATAACCGCTGGAGGCCCATCAAAGCCCTGTTGCCCAGAAGCGGGGACCGCTTGACGCCGTGCCATCGACGACCAGAGCCGCAACGCTCCATTGATTAAGACATTCGAATCGAAGGAATCTCTCGACCGCACCGCCGACTACTTTGTCTCGCTGGAGAAAGTCAAGGGTGCCGACGCGCTGAGGAGAATCCGCCAGTTGGTTTCCTGCCACCCGAAAGACCGCAGAGATGCCGGACGACTCAACGCCCTTGCTGGGCCAAAGTTCTTCATAGACTCTTTGCGGTCTGGAACTATCAACATCAAGGTGCCCCGCACGCCTGATCCTTGCAGGATGTCTTCGACTCTTCGTCAACGAGCACTGCCGGGTACCAAAGCTGCTGCCTCGGCGCCACCAAACTTTCCATCGAGGAAAATCGATGCCAAGTTCACTTTCTTCGAGGCCCATCAACGATCTGTGGCTCCTGCTTTAAAGGCAGTCACTCAAGAAGGATCCATCGATGCCTCCTCAAAGAACTCTGCTATTCCAGGTACATTGAGGTGGTAGAAACATCTTAGAAGGGAATAAGACTCATTGAACAATATATGGACTGGGCTTGTAGTAGATCTTTATTTTACAGGTTGCCAAGGTGGGGGGGATCCTCATACAGAGTTGTGACTTAGGTGCTAAAGTACTAATCTGCCAATTGTTCTAAACCAACTGCTTTTTCTCCTATGTCTATTGTTGGTTACCTTTATTAATTGATTTGTGTGACATTTGACCAGAGTACAGTTGATGCACTTTAATGAAATCTGATGATAATTGTGGTACCACTTAGAACTGTATATACTTGCCATTATAGATTAACTGAGCACAAAGTGAGTTATTGTGATTGTGTATATAACTTGAACCTTAATTATATAAAGACTGTGTTTTCACTAATACAGTGCGTGGACAATGCTACCTTGTACATTCCAAAGGTGAACATTATAGACTCTCTGCTTAATTTATGAGAACAATTGTCAATTTTCGTTTTACGTGAAATTGAGATGATTCATTCTACTATGTCCCCTATTGATCTATCCTCTGATTTAAAAAAGTCTTCTAAAATCCCTCGGACTGGTAAACTTAATTTGGACCTTTTGTTCCATTAACTCTAGAGGATCTGCTGCTTCGGATTTCTAGGTTAAAATCAAGATCGCCATTTAATCCATGCCCTATCACACTGTTACAAGCATCCAGCAATATTTTTGCACCTAAATAATGTCTTACTTGATCTCTCCTCCGCCTTCGATATGGTCAACCACACCATCCTGCTCAATCGTCTCCGTGACAACCTTGGCATCACTGATCGGGCTCTGGCTTGGCTTACCTCCTTTCTCTCTGATCGACCTTCCCAGGTACAACTTGGATCCTTCCTCTCCTCTATTTCCCTCTTTACCTGTGGTGTTCCCCAGGGGTCTAATCTATTGCCCTGGCTTTTCAACCAATACTTGGCAACCCTTGCCTACTGCATTTCCATCTTCTGCTCCAAATTCCAATGCTTTGCTGACGACACACAACTCATTTTCACGCTTCCATCTGCCACTTCCTCTCCCTCCCTCATCTCTGACTGTCTAATCGCCATTCAAAACTGGTGTGCAGCCAACGATCTCTGTTTAAATGCAAACAAAACTGAGATCCTCCTCATCGGCACACCCTCTCCTTCCTTCCCCCTTAGTCTCTGGCCTGCATCCCTCGGCCCTCCTCCTGCCCCTACCTGCGAAGCAAAGAACCTTGGGGACATCTTTGATTCCACACTATCCTTCTCTTCACACATCTCTGAAGTCTCAAAATAATCTAACTTCTTACTACACCTGCTCAGAGGTACCTTTCCCTTCCTCTCCTTCCCACAGAAACTCACTGTCTCCCAAGCTTTGATTCTCTCTAAGCTGGACTACTGTAACAGCCTCTTTCTAAAGCTACCTGCCTCCACCCTCAACACTCTACACCTAATCCAGAACAGAACTTGGTGACTTGTCCTTGGCCTCAGCCCTGGGATCGTATCTCTCCAGCACTGAAATCCCTCCATTGGCTCCCAGTGGATGCAAGGATTAAATTTAAAACCCTTTGCATTGTCCTCAAGGCTTTCTGGGGCCTGGGTCCAAAATACCTTCAACTATCCCTACGTAAATACCTCCCTTCTCGATCCCTTCGCTCCTCTACCTCAGACTCTCTCAGGGTCAGCCGCTTTTCTAAGAAACGTGCAGGGGCAGATCTCTGTCCTCGGCCAGAGCCTCCCTTTAGAACGGCCTCCCTGCCACCCTGAAACTGGAGGAAAACCATCTACGATTTCAGAAGCTCCTTAAGACCTTCCTCTTCGCATCTGCCTTTGCCACTCTCCTCCCCTGTTGATCTGCCTTCTCTTCTCAGCATTGCCTCACCTGCCAACGGGGCCCCCTTGACTCAGTTACTTGCCCTCCCGGACATCCTCCGGCACTGCCTCCCAGCCACCCTTGCACTGGGACCTGTTATCTGTACCCTTACAGGTCCCCCCACTCCTCTCCTGCAGTTATCAGATGTTACCCTATCTGACTTGCCCTGCACTGCACCAATCACTGCTCTTATCACCTTATTTATTCACTTATTTTATCCACTAACTTATAGATTTCCTATGCCTTGCACTTCTTTGCCCCCTCCCTTTTTCCTTTGCACTTTTCCCCCTTTTCCTTTCCCATGCACTTGCGCGTTCTCAATGTCACTGGGCCTAGTAAGATCGTTTTGTTTTTCTCCCCTGCTCCCCCTCCCTTTGCCTGGTCGTGCTCTGAAACATCTGTGAATGGGCGCGATATAAATAAAAATATCATATATCATAGCAATATTTTTGCATCTAAATAATTTCAGATTCTTACCCTTTCACTGAAGAAAGAAGTTGTCAGGACGAAAGGCCAATCCGCAGCTCTTTTTTCCTTACTTAAAAAACACTAATTGGACCCTGAGAACCTAGCCAACTTGTGCTTGGTCTTCTTGCGCCCATTCTCGGCTAGGATATTGTAGGTGACGATCATGTCCCAACTACAGAAATACGTTTACTCTATAGGCGTCATTCATCCTTCGCAAGCAGGAAACTGCTTAAATAGCAATCTTAAACAATGCAAGGAAAGCCCTTGATCACGATAAAGGGGTAGGGATAATCCTATTAGACCTTTCGGTTGCCTTTGAACATCACATTCTGCCTGTCTGTCTTAAAGAGGCAGACATTTTAGGTACTGCATTACACAGGTTTAAGTATTTCCACACAGATGAGTAATATTTTTCAAAAACAGCCAGAAAAGGAGTGCATTAAACCAGCCATAACAGGATTGCCTCATGGCTCTTCCCCGTTTCCCTTGCTTTTCAATATCTATGTACAACCACTTTCATTATTCATTCAATCATTTGTGTTTTCCTAAATTTCTCATGCAGATGGCATGCAGCTTCTCATATGTCTTAATGGTGACTGGGAAGCCTCCTGTGCATCTACCGGCTATAGCTAAATGGAGGAAAAACAATGATTTCCGTCTAAACACGAATAAAACAGAGGTGATAGATCTCGGAGGAAATGCAGAGCTACGGAGTGATATGTTCTTGCCTTCTGACATGTCCTAACCTCGTAGTTAAAAACCAGGGAGTCAAATTTGACCGTGAGCTTTCATTCGAAGACTATGGCCCTCATTCCGAGGTTGGTGCTAGTCATGGCGCTATTAGCGCCATGACTAGCACCAATACCGGTACCGCCACCAACATGGTGGTATGGGGATTTACCGGTCCATTCCGCCCTTTGCGGGACCGGTAAATCCCCATTTGAAATGCCATTCCCCATTCACATTTGAGCCCCCATATTGACCCCGGTATCCCTTTGCGGGTCCCATCCTTAACGCCTGCTAAAACCAGGCGTTAAGGGAGGACCAGCAAAGGGACCTCGGATGAGGGTGCAAAGGGATTACCGGCACCGGTGTCATTACCCCTATATCAACTATATGTCATACTCCTATTTTTATTATGTTTAAGTACTTTGTCAAATGTTTCCCTTTCTGACTCCCAGAGCTTGAATTGCAGCAGCAATGGCACTAATTCAATCGCGTTTGGATTATGCCAATTCTTTGTTGCTGGGAGTCCCTGATTATTGTTCACACCAGCTAGAAATATCCCATAATTTAGTGACCTGCTTGATATTTCTCTTCAGTATTGTTCATCCATCTCTCGATTGCGGCTTGTCTGCATTGGCCCACTGATAAACAAAGAGTGATTATCAAGACACTTTTTATTTACTGCTGTCTTCATCTCTACACCCACATCTTTGGTCTCAAGACTGCCAGTTTATGCACTCTCTCTTAACTTTAGTTCCCAACATTTAGGCGCACTTCTAGTCACTTGTTTCAGATATGCGTAAAATGGTGTTGGAGCTTTGGCGGCGCTGGCCCCCAAACTCTGGAACAATCTTCCAGTTTCTTTGCGGAAAATTCCATCTTTGAAGCTCTTTAAAAAAATATAAGACTTTCTTGCGGCTCTAAACGTACGCTTCCATACCCTATGTTAGTGGTGTAGTACTCTATTACCGAGCAACCACTTGTGGTGTAAACTGTGCTTTAAAAAAAGTTTTAACATAACATGTTCAGAATAGACATCTCTGCCAGAACACCAGACACACAGCTGAATGTCCATAGGGAAAACTTGGGGATCAACAGCAAAGGAAAATGCCACATTCTGAAAGACAAATGGAGCTGGTTGGGAATGCTAGCTCGCTCTCCATCGGCTGTAGTGTAGAACTATCAGTCCTGTGGAGATCAAGATGGACAGAAGCGGTTTCCTGGGAGACACCAAAACCATTAACACAAAATCCTGGAAACATTGGGCAAAAGAGCTGATACTACCCCCAACACAGTAGCCTCAACAAAAGTATTCAACTATGCCCTTAAAGGAGAGTTCCGGGACTTTTTTTTTATTGTCCCTACGGTTCGGCCATGTGTTTTTAAGCATAACTCGGTAGATCGTGGAAAACTTTCCTATGGACCTTACCCGACTTTTCGTCCATTAACGCACTCGAAATCAGCCGCCATTTTATGATAATCCTATCACTTGCCGCATCGCCCTGGCTCACCTGCTTTTGCGGCACTAAATCAAATCCCCCGCCCCTGAAACAGACTTGATCAAAACATTCATATTCCCCGCCTCTATCCGTGACGTGACTGAGCTGCGTAGGCAAACGCGCCCAGGCGTCTTCTACGCGACTCCACACAGAACCAGGAAATCAACACAGATGAGCTCAAACAACACAGCGCGCCACAATTGGGAATATGAAACTGTACTTTTAAATTAAACCGCAAGATTGTAAATTTGGTAAAGTAAATTTATTTGACATCAAATGTTTTGAGAATATTCAGCGATTAGCATTTTTATTTGCACATGTTCCAAAAAGTTCCGTTTCGAGGCACACGATGTTCCTTTGCTGTACACAGGGTCTTAGATCATCTCACAATACAGCGCCACAATTCGGAATTTGAAACAGTGGTTTAAAAGCAAACGGCAAGATTGTACATTTGGCAAAGTACATTTATTTGACATCAAATGTTTTGAGAATATTCAGCGATTTGCATTTTTATTTGTTCACGTTCCGAAAAGTTCGTTTCGAGGCACACGATGTTCCTTTGCTGTACACAGGGTCTTAGATAAATGAATTTTTATTTGCTCTCGATCCAAAATATTTCGTCTTGAGGCAAGCGATGTTCGTGTGCAGTAGACATGGTGTTGGTTTACGATAAAATAAGCTCTTCGGTCGCACTGATAATCGCATGGCTATTCCAACAACGAGGCACTAGGGCACCACAACGGTCTGTATGTTGCATCTAGCCATTAGTACCGCGTAAGGGCATACTTGTACTTGGCGATCGTCCCACAAAATGGTCAGGGTGCTAACGTTGTTCACGCGGAGAAGCAACTGGCGATTATAGAAGCCATCCGCCGGTGTCTGGTACTCGTGACACAGACAATAATGGACGATGTATCTATTTGAAAAACATAAAAAAAGGAAATTAGTCTCACCATCAGATCTTTATTAAAATTATTCATTTTATATATTAGGTCTGGAAATTATTTCATAGCTAGGACAGTGCAACTGGGTTTTAAACGTCAAGGGGGGCTGTAGGATACTGAGACAGTCCCCCAGTGCAGGGGTTGACAGGGAGTGCAGGTGGAGAGTGGAAGGGCCCAGGACCGAGATCGCAGACAGTGGACCAGTTGTAGCAGGGGAGAGGGAGAGAGAAAGCAGAAGCAAAGGTTTTGAGGTGCTTCCGTAAAAGTATGATATGATATGATATGGTATTTGTAACGCGCCTATACACAAGTGTTTCAAGGCGCGACGAGGCAGGGAGGGAGGGGAACAAGGGGAAGACAGACAAACGATCCTACTAGGCCAGGTGTCATTCAGATCGCGCAAGTGCAGAGGTAAGGGGAAAAGGAGAAAGTGCAAGGAGAGGAGGTGGGGGGAAGTGCAGTACAAGGTAAGTAGCGTAATAAAATAATAAATAATAAATAATAAATAAAAAGGGCCCGCTTGAGGCCAAGGACAAGTCTCGCAGTTCTGTTCTGGATAAGTTGCAGAGGGCGGAGAGTGGAGGCAGGCAGATTAAGATAGAGGCTGTTACAGTAGTCCAGCCTAGAGAGAACCAGGGCTCGGGAGACAGTGAGCTTCTGGGGGAAGGAGAGGAAGGGAAGAATACCTCTGAGGAGGTGCAGCTGGTAGTGTGACTTCTTAGAGACGTCAGATATATGAGGAGAGAAGGAGAGTGTGGAGTCGAAGATGACCCCGAGGTTTTTAGCCTTGCAGGTAGGGGCGGGAAGGGGGCCAAGTAGACGGTTCTCCCCAAGATAGTGCGCGGTACAAAACAACATGCCACATAGAACGAACAAGTACAACTTAACCCGTCTTTAAAGCAACTGTATAGTAATTAAATTGCGGTATAAACTCATCTAAAGAGTTACTTACATTATATTTGCATTTTCCATTGCGTCTGTGCGTAGGGCAGCCCCGAAATACCACTCCTTCTATGCCGACGTTATTTCTTCTAATGAACGAACATGAAATGGCTTTCGTTTCTGAAATTATATTCATTATCGTTTCTTACGTGGTCCAGGCCTGTCAAGGTCAAAATACAATAGAACCTTATTCTGAGTCGTGGGCCATTCTGGCACCCGAGAAAAAATCAAAGCAGCTGACCATCACTTCGAACGAGCACACATTCCAAGTTAGCTACATTCAGTGTAAGGCATTCTCACAGGACTTGAAATTTACACTCCATCTTTGCATTTTGTCTGCGTGCTTTGCAGCCACACAGAACCATAAATACGGAGAGATTCTATATTTATTGAAAAATGATTTATATTACTGTTTGGTTTAATTTAATGCGCAAATGAACAAGGGTGGAGAGACACATTGCATGTACACTGAGCAATCACTTTTATTTACACAATACATAGATACACATATTCAATGGGCCTGCGACATGAGGAGACTTGAGAGAACAGACAATCAAATTACAATCATTTAAACCGTGATGTGTATTTCTCAATGAGTTCTTCTTTAGGTGGACATGGAACAGATGCAATGTTGGGTGGCAATGCAGTTGTCCCCTGCACAGGTTCGTTCACAACTCCATTTATGTGCCTATCTAGGACGTCAACAATAAGTTTCTCAATAAACTCATATTGCATATCCTCAAACACTGGTTTGATCACCCATTGTTTACTTCTTTTAGTGAAGGCCTTATTGTAGCGAAGCGTCCCTAAAGTTCCGGTCGTCGTACTTTGTTGACGGCCAACATTATGGTTATGTGCCAAGACCGCTAAAAGAGTCCGATTTATCATGCCCTCCATGCCAAAATGCAATCGTTTTGGCCTGTACTTTAGGCACATATTGTGGAACACCTCCAAATCTCCTGTGTGGCAGAATTCCGTGAGTCCCCTCAAAGCTTTTGTTATAGTTTTATCAAATACAATCTTTTCAATGGCTTTGTGAGTGGGTGATGAAGGAATCAACCACTTCTTCTTCCGTGCCTCCTCTGTGGACAAATGGCCATGTTCACAATTGTGGAAATGTTGGTTCGTGTTCCATCGGTGAACATTTGTACAGTGTGGCATTACTGACCGCCATTTTTCCAGTAGAATTTCCAACGACCCTCCACATGTTTTTGAGCTCCACCAAAGATGGTTGCTGATTGACTTGGACCACTGTGAAATACCTTGCAATTCTTTTTTTTTACCTGCAGCCGACAATTTTTTATTGATTGATTTTGCAAGATGCCAAACGTCAAATTGGTGATTTATATTTTTGTACTGTTCTCTCATTGTCTTGGCAATTGAAACGTGTCTGTCCGTGGCTATCAGGTCGATCACCATTCCCCGCGATTGTAGTTCTTGCAATGATGCTACAAAGCCAACTTTCTCCATGGCCACTGAGGATGTACTTTGTGACACCTGCACGACCACCGAACTCACAATTTTCTTACTTTCCATGTCCTGAAAGTGGTAGGTGCAGTACTTGGCTGAAAATCCTGGGCTGTCGCACTGTCCATCACCGGCTAGCCTGAACCGTTTGCCCGCGAATGTACTATCAATAGACATTTTTTCCATTCTCCAAGCTTCGCTAATGGCTGGAAATAGATAATCGGTTTGGTATTTGTAGAACTGAGTTTTCGCAATGAAATGGATTCCCACAAACTGAAAGAAAGACTCTAATTTTTTAAAACTTGAACCACTAAAAAGTGCAGCCGCTGCACAAAGTAGATTGCCTGCTGGCAGTTGTCCCAGCATAGGTTGTGCAGACCATGTGAAAGGATGATATTTTGTACAGGTGGCATGTATTTTAAGGTTAGTGCCTCGAATTGCACGAGTCACATTAATCAATGGCTCCCCACATACTTCCCCACCTACCAAATGCCCACATTTAATCCGAATAATAATATCAATCAAACAACTATCGAATACAATGAATTTGGCCTCTTTCCTTATACTGTCACTCTGCATCCCAGCTGGTTCGGCCTGTAACGTTGAGGACATGTCACTCACATGAAAGGTAGAATCTCTGATATCGTCTTCCGCTATGTTCAGTGATATTGATGGTGTTTCATTGTCGTCTACTTCATTCTCTTCCATTGCAACATCTGTTCCTTCTCCGGCGATGGGTGAATAAAACAATTTCTTCAACTTTCTCGCCGTCTTAGTTTTTGCGGGTGTGGATTCTGTGAATTGATCTCCGACTGCATCCGAACTACCAGGAGGACATTCACTATCAATGGCTGGTGGTGGTATAGCTCCGTTGTCAATCACTTCATATTCTTCCCATTGGCACGATGCTTCTCCAGTCTCAAGTCCCTGCCAAAAGGTTTGACAAGCAACATCTCTCGTTCGCTTCACTGTCTGTGTAGATCTAGTTCGTACACCCACTCGCAACTAGAGGACAGATTGGAAAAGGGGTGTTCAGTTTAAACACAACTTACAGTATTGAACTATTAACAGTGAAAAACAACATAATATAGTGACCAGGACACTAACCTTCTTTTGCTTTCTTTTCTTTGAAACTTTCTTGCCTCGAACTTCAACATCAGGACGCTGTTGCTCCGACTCGTGTGTGCATGTCTCCACTTCCTCTTGCGCTGCAACGACTATGTTTTCCTGATAAGCACATCCATCACGCACTGACGCTCCATGGACTCCCTGAAACATAGAACTTTCATTAGTATGTATAATAATATCGAAAACACAAAATGTACTTGGGGACCAATACCCACGTACATCTCAATAGCAAAACACGAATGAACGCTTTGTGTAGAACATTCAAACGACAATTATTCACGCATTGTTGATCTAGTTAGATGGAACTGTCAAGATCCATACCTCGGGCTCCTCATAGACTTCCATTGATGATATTATTGAAGATGATGCTTCAGTGACTCCCTGAAACACAGTAATTGCATTAGTATGGTTTTCTATTTTGATAAAAAGAACAGAAAGTTTGTGCAGGCGTGAACGGCTCATCTAAATAGACCTGCACAAATGATCAGTTGTCTAAAATAAATAATGGATATCTAAATATGATTCGATTTGCTCGATCGTTGGAAGTGTCACCACCCAGAAATCTGCATCAACTACTAGGGGTGATGTTCTTGTAGAAGAAGCTCCGTCATCTCCCTGAAACATAGTACTTGCGTTAATAAAGAAGGAAGTATAGCGGATGTAATCACGTCATATGATCTCGCTTGATCGAGCTGTCAGTATCCATACCTCGAAATGCATAAGAACATCAAGGGACGATGTAACTGCGGTGCACACTTCTGCAAGCTGTTGCGCCGACCCGTAACTGCACGCTCCCCCTTCTTCTTGGACTAATGCTCCATCGACTCCCTGAAACATAGGACTTTCATTAGTAATGAACACAATATTGAAAAAAGAAGACACATAGGAGGGCGACGACAGAAGGACATATCAATGGCTAAAAACGAAAGAAACATTGTGTGTAACAATCACGCTACAAGAATGCAAGATCTGATGATCTCCATCGATGGGACTGTCCTGAAACGTACCTCGAGCATCTGAGTGACATCAACGGTAGTCGTCAATACGTTGGACTCCTCAGCATCTCCCTGAAAGACAGTACCTGAATTATTTTGGATAACAATAATTATAACTGAAAACAAAGACTAGAGGACGAGTACAAGGGTGTACCATTAGGTAAAATAATTACACGATAAATTAAAACTATTGATTTACATGCCTAAAACAAGTCAGTGGCAGAATAGCCAAGTAATATTACCCGATAGGCGCTTGAAGTGGCTGATGACTGCAATAACGACACGGATGGAGAATCTTCCGCCTTCATATTGAGTGGATACATAAATGGGGAAATTATTGTTAGCTAATGCTACACACTACCGCAAGGCCGAGAGATAAATACGTAAACTTGACTCACCAGTGGAGGGATGTGGACGAATAGAGTGGGAATAGCGGTTGAGAGCAATTTTCGCCTCGCTCGCGGTGTGTTCTTCTTTATTAGCAATGATGTGGAGTACATGTCAGAGGTAAAGTGCCTGCTGCAGATGCGGTATCGATCACCCCTCTTGTCCGCAAAGACTTCTAGGACTCTACTTTCAAGCTCAGAGGGTGGATATCCGCAATATCGGACCCATTCTCTTATCTGATCTATTGTCTTAGGGAAAACATGCATTATAGTACCTTCAGATTTATTATGGGTCTTCGAAGGACAACCGCCAATGGAACAGGCAGGCATTGTGGAAAGTTCTGAAAAGTAAAGATCAACAATTCTCTATGAATACCAATGTGTTAAAAAATTAAATACATAAAAGGTTCAATGCAAGGTATGTTTTGGTTTTTGGAACTATACACGGTATTCACATGCGGATAAGTATTTGAATAACTTTAAAAAAATACAAAAATAATTTGACTAAACTCAGAACATGTGACTAGTTCCTTGCATGTACTGTCTTGAACGAAAAGAAATTGGACGCAAAATGAGTATGGTACATGGCCTTACCTTGACGAGCAAACAGTTAGATGCAGGGATCAGAGTAGTTTCTTGTCGTAGAACAGGGAGCAGTTCACAGGTTGCAAACTGATGAGTTTGCTCAAAGTGGTCACGGAAGTTCACAGAGACGAAGAGCAGACAACCAGCACCTTCACGGGTTGACTAGCAAAGCGCAAAGAAGTTCTCATTAGAAATATGAAGTGGGTTATAAAGAATTCGAAACAGGGGTGTGTTTGTGAATGAATGACGTGTGGGGAGATGCTTGGCAGGAGACACGGGGTCTGGCGGTAGACATGGGAACAACAACCCATGCTCTATAGACCACTTTGAAGTGTACATGGTCTTTGGCACCTCTTGGCCTTTATCGCTCCCTGACAGCTCCACTTGCCAGCGCAAGTACCCCGGTGCGAACTGCCTTTGATAGGGCGGGGGGTGGATTGGGGCGGTGGTCGTGCAGACAAGACACAGGAAGACTCGTGAATGGAGACACACTTATGTGGATTGCAGGGGGCCGTCCAGCGTGAGGGGAGATGCTTGGCAGGAGACACGGGGTCTGGCGGTAGACATGGGAACAACAACCCATGCTCTATAGACCACTTTGAAGTGTACATGGTCTTTGGCACCTCTTGGCCTTTATCGCTCCCTGACAGCTCCACTTGCCAGCGCAAGTACCCCGGTGCGAACTGCCTTTGATAGGGCGGGGGGTGGATTGGGGCGGTGGTCGTGCAGACAAGACACAGGAAGACTCGTGAATGGAGACACACTTATGTGGATTGCAGGGGGCCGTCCAGCGTGAGGGGAGATGCTTGGCAGGAGACACGGGGTCTGGCGGTAGACATGGGAACAACAACCCATGCTCTATAGACCACTTTGAAGTGTACATGGTCTTTGGCACCTCTTGGCCTTTATCGCTCCCTGACAGCTCCACTTGCCAGCGCAAGTACCCCGGTGCGGGCGGTGGTCGTGCAGACAAGACTCGTTTGCCGTAGGGCCTCACCAAGGAGAGGCCATCTAACTGCATGTAAGAGGCAGGCTGCAGGATCTAGTACATGGAAGGCAGGGGGATGAGTTTATAAATACCTCAGCCTCCCAGGAGAATATATGGGTGCAGTTCACCCTGGAGACCCTGAACAAAGTGGTGTGGTAAGTATTTTTGGGGGAGGAGGCAAGGCCGGGAGGCTTGATGCCAACCCGCAAAATAACATATGTATGTCTGCTGCATATGGGTTCAACGGTTATGTGGATTGAAGGTGGGCGGCCAGCGTGAGGGAGGATGCTGGCCGGAGACATGTGGTGTGACAAGACAAGGCACAGGAAGACTATTCAATGGAGACACACTAGATTCATTTAAAAAATCAAAACAACCATTGTTAAAATATATGTTGGGTTTTATTTTAGATCTTAATTTCAATTGAACATAAATAATAAACATTACACATTGTAAAGTTGCGGTTGCAGCACATCCCGGGAAAAGCCGCGGTATTGTCCACTGTCGCTGGGGAAATGTTGTCTAATGGCAAGTACCGCACAGGCAGGTATTACTCTCCGAACGCGGTGTCCGAGCCTCCCGTGAAGCCACCAAGTGAAGCAACGATAGGCCACCAGCCTGTACCACCTGTGAAAATGAAAGATGCAAACTGTATTAAAATGACAACTTTCTTATCACTGTCGATTCAGGTACAAAAATGTCATTCTGCTTTGAAACAAATTCTATCTAGAAAATGCACAACATGGAACCAATTTACATGCATTCGAATGATATGTAGATGTAGTTTTATATGTGGGAGACGACCATGAAATAGTAGTGGCATCACTGACATCACAACCAGAGTATACTTACTCGTTACTCGGATGACGCGGACGAACAGTGCCGCAAAGTTCGTGCATAAGCACCATCATCATCCTCAACACTGTCCGTGAGAGGCAGGCTTCCCTGAACTCTGGCAGCTCGGTGATGCATTGCGGACTTGGCTCGCCTTCCGAAATGTAGGCCAAGCACCCGGAATTTTCACGGCAGCAGCAGTTCTCCTCCTCAGTTGGCATTAGCTCGCAACGATTGCACGTGCACCAGGTGGAGACGCCGTCCATGCGACATGGTCCAGGCTCTTCATCCGTTGACTGGTCCTCCCAACTGCCGTCCGAATCCCCATCGTTTTCGCGTGCTTGCCTTTCCAGTAGTTCTTCCTCGGTGTACTCGGGCTCGTACATATACGGCATTATTGTAGCCATTGTGTGGTAAAGAAAGTAAAATAATTTATAGCGGTGGTACTGGTATCTGTTCACACGGGCTACAATCAACGAAGGTAGCTGACCAGAGCACAGAAACGAGTCACAGAATACTCAAAGTAACACAGCGAGAGTAATGGAATCGAAAATCTGCTGCTGTGTGTTGTGAAACGGTGTGTTTATACTTATTGAGGAAAGAGGCGTCCTGCCGTTTCCATGGCGACACTTCATTAGCTGAGGCGCAGCGATTGTTGACACGAAACGTGCTTTGGCGTTGGGAAATGGGCGGTACGCGTCTGCTGATGTCAGCCTCGGGGGCGGGGGATTTGATTTAGTGCCGCAAAAGCAGGTGAGCCAGGGCGATGCGGCAAGTGATAGGATTATCATAAAATGGCGGCTGATTTCGAGTGCGTTAATGGACGAAAAGTCGGGTAAGGTCCATAGGAAAGTTTTCCACGATCTACCGAGTTATGCTTAAAAACACATGGCCGAACCGTAGGGACAATAAAAAAAAAGTCCCGGAACTCTCCTTTAAGAACCAGAATGAGAGTCACTTGGCACCAGGCGCTGAATCAGGTTTTATTATGTGTAATGGAAAAGACCTGTTAACAGCAATCGTGAAGTTATCACATGGGGGCAGAACGGAATTGTACTGATCTCAAATGTGCTCCAAAGCTGCCATTTCAAGCCAGGGGATGTACTGTTAGGAAGTTCATTGTTAATGTAACAGACTTAAATGTATCTTACTGATTTCTATGTATACGGCTCATTGTGTAAACCCTATAAAACCACAGGGTTTTTGTGCTTGGGGCTACAATTTTTTGATGTGGAAACTATGCCAAGTTCTCTGTCTTTCTGAAAAGCTTTATGAACTAAGTCTTGCCTCTACCTTTTCCACCTAGTTTCCAATAGCATTATTTGGCGTTGAGCCGCAGGATTCTACAATCTGGCACCGTGACTCATATTCACCATGCTCGTCTGAGACAGTAACAGAAGAAGAGGACTGCATTCACCCAAAACCCCTGGTGCTCAACTGAACAGGTAAGCGGCCTAACTGAAACTTCTAAAGGGGTTTCGAAAGAGAAGGTCAGCATTTCTTCTTCGGCTGCTACAGACCCAGCATAATTTAGTTTAAGGTAGACACCAGGAGGGTAAAAGAAATTAAATGGCAAAAAGGAGACAAGGTTTGGATTAAATTAATACAATCTAGGGTTCAAAAGAAGATTTCCCTTATATTTATAAACTTGGGGAGAAAATAGCACAACGCAGAGATAAACTTTAATCGTGTAGTGAAAAATGTAAGAAAGGTGCTGAGTGCACAGCCATTTGGGGAAAAAACGGAAGGAATACTTAATGAGGTCTTGTTCTATGATATCAGATCTCTGATATGGAATCTCACAATAAATGCTAGCAAACAGTAACAGAAGAAGAGGACTGCATTCACCCAAAACCCCTGGTGCTCAACTGAACAGGTAAGCGGCCTAACTGAAACTTCTAAAGGGGTTTCGAAAAGAGAAGGTCAGCATTTCTGAATAATATATTCAGCATAACTATCGAATAGACGTTCTTCCTAAAATGGGTAAGTGCCCCTCTAAAGAGCCCCGTGACCCAGATCTGGCAAGAGCTGCGAACTTCATGTACATAATATTATTCACCAGAGACTTGCAGATATCTAGAACAGTGGAGCTCCATAACAAAATGGCATAGATCACACCAGTTCCCAGTCGAAACAACATTTGACCTAATAAAGCTTTTCCGTTTAAGATACACTCTCAAGGATAGGGGTAAAAACAAAAAGCCCAACGATGGGAGATTTTCCTAAACTGGTTTACAGCGGGATCAAAGAGTTGAGAATCTAGAATAAGAGGCTTAGTAGACCAAATGCAAGACTGAAAAATAAATCGGACATGGTCCAGAGGAAGGATCAGGAGCAATGGGCAAGGCCTAATTCGCCAGCTCCAATAGCAAAATTGTATGCGCTATGAACACTGGTGAATGCCGGTGGGAAAGAGGAGGACCTGGATGAAGAAGGTATTATTGATACATTAGGAGATGCAGTGCTATGCCCCGAATGTGCCATGCCAGAGCAAACGTAAGCAAAATAGCGAGATCAAGCGTTGAAAGCACGACGCCAAAGGTTCTAGCGAATGCAACTCCATAACACAACATGCACAAGAGAAAAACCCCAAGCTCAATCGCCGGCCTATAAAACGGCAAGCACATCCAATATGAGCCCATCCAATATAAACCCATCCCATACATGTGCAGGAGCCATTTACAATTTTCAGTGCAGGAATTGCACAACTCCAAGACCCACGGCCACAGTTATCAGGAATGGGTACTGATGGTGCTGCTATCATTTAGGCCACACCCCTCGTTATAGCCCCCCTCAATATCTCACCCCACTTAAAGCACTGGCAATCTGGGTAAACGTAACACCACTTGGGCACTGTACTTGCAGGTGCATTACATTTTATCTTCCATCCTTTTTCCACAGTCTGGCATCTCATGTTTGGAGGGACGGAGCAGGTGAACCCACTAAAAAGCACAGTGTAGCATGCACCCACCTCACCTGTAGGAACTGGACATGCTCTCAGCACAGCATCTTGACATAGCCTTGCAAGAATGGTGTGCAAAGGAGCAGTATTGCCAGGGGGAGAGTATGCTCCTCTGCGGGCCGTTGGGAGAATTCCAATTTACATGTCTATGTCACAATCTGCAAATGCAACACCCGGGTGTGCACTCGTAGGTGTGCTATGCACACGTACACTGCCTCTGGCATGCTGGCACATTGTGAGACTGCAAAAATAAACTGGCACCATCAGTAAAAATGGCGTCAACACATGCACTGCTGGTTACAAATTCCTGATGGCCTTCTATTGGATGGGTGCTCGAGCCATCCAGGGCCATGATGTGTGGTAGGGGCAGTGGGGCGCTGGGGGTATGGGTCCCATATAGTGGCCGTAATTGGAAGCCCCCACACACTTTTTCCAGTGCTGGTCCTAAGCTCCACGCCACTAACAGAGTTTCCAAGTAACCCGTCCTCAAAGAACAGGCCAGTGGCAAACAGGGGCCTCTTGAGAAGGCAGGACCCCGGCCCTCTTGTGTCACAACAATGCACTGATGGAAGTCCCCACAGCAATTCTTCTCTGGGCCGACCTACAGGCTTTCCTGCAGCCACACTGCCACGTGTTATCCTGCAGGTACGTCTTTCTCTCTCTGTATGAATTGGAGCGGAATCTTCATGTTTTTCTTGAGGTTGTGGTCTTGTTGAAGTTGGGGTGCGGTGGATGTTTTTGGCGGTCTTCATCCACAGCCATGATTTTTTCTCTAGGTTCATTCACAGGTCGCAGACAATATGTTATAATCCACTTGTGGTAGTTATGTTAAAGGTTCTTATGCCGCCTAATGTTTCCACCTGCGTGGTCTCTTGGCACCCTAGTTGATCTGTAATACAAGGAGGATGGGGGGTGTTTAGTAGGATTGAGCGGGAAAAGGAGCAATAGAGGTATGATGTGCTGTTGGCAAATTTAGTTTAGTTTAACCGTTCACTGAGCGTAGGTGTGATTTTCAGTTGGTCGCGGTCATGTGGTGTTGGGCGAAATTAAGTGTGGTTTCTTTCATTGTTGTGGTGTTGTGAAGTACTAGCGGTTTGTGGTTCTGCAGGCTTGTGTTTAGTTCAGAGTTTGAGAGGTATATGCAGATGGATGAGATTTTAGTACGGTTTGGTAGTGGCAGTTCAATTCTTACCCCTGCTGTTCTGACTAAATTCATTCCATATCCCTTGCCCTGTCGATCATTCTAGAATATGGCAATTACTGCCTCCACGGGATCCTCCTAGGGTAGTGTGTTCACTGAGCTTCGTGGACAGCCCGTGGGCTGCCTGGTTTCTGTCCCTATTCTTTCATGTGTGACGAGTTTCATCCTCTGTGGTCCGATTAAGTGGAACACATCTCCCTCCCATTTTTACCTTTGGCTCTCTATGAGGATGGGTACACTTCAGGTCTAAAACCACCCTTCCCAGTTAGGCACCTCGCTTCTCCCCTGCCTTCCACTCCGCTCCGGCCTAATTCCCACTCCTTTTCCGTTGTGTGTTCGTTTCATAGTGCATGGTAGGTGTTCTGTCATTTGCATCCCGTTCAGAGATGAAGAGCCAGGTTTTTGGTATTTTTCCGAATTTTAGATGGTCCTTAGTTCTTGAATGAGAAAGCTGTAGACTTCTGTATTGGTACTGCTATATATATTCACCTTCTTGGTTACAAATTGCATCAGGATAAGATATATGAGGGAACATCCACCGGTAGGTCCACCACCCACGAGACTCAGGCACCATACGCCTTACATAGAATACTCAATCCAGGTTCACTCCATACAATCAATAAGACATCACACACCAGCACCTGTCACTGGCATCCATTACTCATGCACGGAAGGGTGCACAATCTTCCCTCTCACT
This sequence comes from Ambystoma mexicanum, assembly GCF_040938575.1. NCBI lineage: Eukaryota > Metazoa > Chordata > Amphibia > Caudata > Ambystomatidae > Ambystoma > Ambystoma mexicanum. The sequence continues at coordinate 227,052,450 of NC_090931.1, read as the reverse complement.
CTATAGGCTTAAAACCTACAATTTTCCATTCAGCTGGCATTTTAAAAGACTGTGCCAATTGAACCTTTACAATGGGCCTCATTACAATACCGGCAGAAGCCGTGCCGGTATAACAGGCACAGCTGCCACCGGTATCATTTTTTTTCCTGCGCCCGGGAATGGGCAATTACCAGGCCATTCCTGGGCGCTGGAACAAAAATGCTCCCCATTCCCATTCGAACCCCATAGGGCTCAATGGGAATGGGGAGGCCGGATGCACCGGCACCATTCAGAATGGTGCCGGTGCATCTGGCATGGTCTGCTCGCAGGTCCCGGTCCTCATGCCAGGTCAGACGTGGCGGGCGAAAAGGCACCCGTGAGAAGAACTCTTAGTTTGCCGGTACAGTAACAACGGTACCAGCTTACTGGTACCGTTGTTACTGTACCGGCAAACTTGGAATGAGGCCCAATGGTCTATCTAGGTTTTTTTTTTAACAAATCAAGTAGGTTTAAAATGCATTGTTCTCCCATGTGTGCCTGTGAATTCCAAATAGCTAAAGGATAAGGGTCATGAGCCATCACTGTTAGAACAGGCACGCTTGGAAATGGTCATCCAATAGGTTTAAAACCTATACATTTACATCAAGCTGGAATTTTAAAGGCCTACACCCCCATATTGGCCACTTTCTTGAGATTTAACATGCTCTGTCGGTTACATAAGGTGCAGCTAGTGTGAATGTGATTCACAGCATATTGTACTGCAACCCCTTAATGGAACCCAAGGCTTCCTTTCCTTTAAAGATACATTCAATTCCTTGGGAAAAGAAGACCCACACCCTTCCTCCAGATGAGTTCTGCTTACTTTGCAGCCCCTATTTCGGACAGGAGCCAGCACAGAAGTGCTGCTACAAAGACATTCCTGCCTCTGTTCTATAGTAAATATTAGCTCCTTTGACTTCAAACCATAACCCATTTTTTTCTGCAATATATCATTGAAGCCTTGTAGAGGCTATGCAGCGCACAGATCTTATATCTGTGTCTTATTTGATTTTTATTGATTAAACTGATGCAACTAATTCTATTTCTGAAAGGGAGGTCTGCTAATCAGACCTTCCTTTCATAGAGGCTCCATGCCCAATGTATAGCGCAAAGATGTTCCTTCACTGAGAAACTCTACTGACACCCTCAGCACCTGCCCTGCAGTGGCACAGGGCAGGTTCAAAGGTCACATGTGCATTCCTGAGTGTTGCTGGAACCCAAATTGACAGCAGGCAAAGGTTGCTTTTTTACTGTCTGAACTTCTGATACAAATTATTATAACAGTGGAACCTAGTCAGCCTCGTGGCACATTAAACTTTAAATACAATCTGTGTTTGGTTATGGCATGGTGGCTGCTAGGGTCACACAAATATATATCCACAGCAATTCGATACTATAAAAGTGTCTTTTTTTTAGCAGGGCTTGGATATGGCAGGGGAATAAGTATTAGACAGTGTCAATAAAGAGAGTGAAGTAACTGTCTCTTGTACATAAGTTATTGGGCCTCATTACAAGTGTGGCAGTCCGAAATGATGGGTGCTGGTCATACCGTACCAGCACCCATTTCCGGACTGCTAAACTACAACTGTGCAGGCGGGGGCTGTTGCGCCCGACGGGTGTGACCTGCCGGGCGTAACGGCCCCTGCCCACAGAGTTTTCACGGAAGCACTGGCACTGTAAGCAACAGTGCCAGTGCTTCCATGTCCCCATTCCCATGAAGTCCTATGAGGCTCAATGGGAATGGGGACTAACATTTTCCAGCACCGGTCTTCCCGATCTGCCAAGACTTGTAATGTTCCAGAGCACCGGGAAGTCAGGCGCTGGAAAAGTGTTACGGGTCTGGCAGCAACTCGTCTGAAGCACTGTCGGGGTTACAGCGAGACTCGTAATGAGGCCCATTGTGAAGCTTTAAGATTAAAGCAGTTACCAACAAACCAGTGTTGAGATTTATGTTGGGTCACAACATAATTGCTGACAGGGAGTCGGGCTCGGACTCATCGCATTCACGATGTAAGGAGTGACACCGGCCCTGGCATTTCTGCAGTCCCCAGCTAGGCCTGTCATGCCGTGGCCTTGTGTGAACCTTTATTTGTCAAGAATTTGGATGCGCTGGGTAGCAAGGAAGAAGACTGTGTTGCTCAATGGCATGGGGGTGGAAGGTCAGAGGAATTTCGCAGGCCTGAAACAGTTGAAGATGATGGCAACAATGTGTACAAAGAGGCAATCAGGAGACTAGTAAAGCGGTTCTCAAATAAAGAAAACACAGTCCTACACAGGATCACATTTTACTGCAGGAAGCAAGAGAACTCTGAATCAGTGGATAACTACGTCATCAGAATGAGGGAAATGGCGGCACTGTATGAGTTTGTCGAGAATACAGTGAGCGTGATTTGCGACATGCTGACCTTGCACACCAATAGCAGTAAAGTCCAAGATATGTTTTTATTGGAGAAAGAGCCAGTATTAGACAAGGTGGTGCAGATCCAGAGCCATCGAGGAATGGCAGGAAGCCAGCAAGCTGTTGAAGAGCATGCTTACAGTACAAGGGTGGCAAGGAGAGTCGCCAAAACGATGACAGAAGTGGAAAAATACAACCATTGAAGTGCCATAGATGCATCAGCACTCGCCATTCGGCAAATGACAAGGAGTGCCCCATCCGAAGCAAAGAATGCTCGAATTGTAGAAGATTTGGTCACATTGCAATAGCCTGCAGTTGGCGTGAGAAGAAAGTTGCGTCCGTTGAAGTGGTCAGGGAAGCTGGAGGTAACGAGTCATCCGAAGAAGACACACCGGCCAGAATGAAGATTACCCAGGCATATAGCGCAGGGAGTCTTGATTCTATTAAAGACACAGAAACAAGCTTTATGCTTAAACTTCTTTAATTGCTACTCTCCAGCACCCTTCAAACCTTAAAACATTTTCATAACAAACTTTCCCATGTTTTCTAACATTTTCTCTAACCAACTCAAATCCACGGGAAACTACCTGGAAAACTCTCCTTCCCATGTAGCCTTTCATGTCTCAGTAGTTTCCTTCTTCAAAATCCAACCAGTCAGGACCCTCCAGACTCCCTATGCCATATCCTATCCGGGTCCTTTCCTCTTCTTTTTGACAACTTGTATGTCCAAACAATAACAATCCACAAGAAAGTCACCAAAACAATCCCAACTCAGGCAAACCACACCCTCTGGCAGTTCAAGGCTCGGTTTCACTTTCACTGACACTCTGGTCGAAGTCCTTTACTACACCCTCTCACAGATTCTTCTGGTCATCTCTTAAAACAGAGAAAACGCACCATTAGGGAGGGAAATATGCTGAATAAACTCTTCCACACTCGTATTTCACTGAGTGGGATAATGCTCACCTCTGTGTCTTTCATAGAATCAAGACTCGCTGCGCTATACGCCTGGGTGATCTTCATTCTATGTCAAGACCGGAGGCAAGCATTATGCTTGTTCAAAGCTTTTTACCACTGCCACTGCTAATGCTGATACCGGCTTCAAGTAAAAATTCCTGAACATGGAGTCACTCGACCAATCGGCTGCTCTGAGAATATCTTGCAGCGAGACTCCCACTGTAAATGCTCTCGATGCCATGGCCCCTCTCACAGAATGTGTGCCAAAGACTGGAGTATCAATACTATCCAATGCTAATACTTCTCAAACTCATCTGGCTATGGTAGTGACTGCCACCGCTTGAAAGGGCTTCCTGGTCACAATCAGCAACTGCAATAGACCCTGAGGCCTACCTGACGCTGCTACTCGATCATACTCTTTAATATGTGGAATGTATGGGTAAGATATGACGCCAGAACTCCCTTTCATCTGTCTGGCAATGTTAAATGCCATGCCATCCGGATAGAACACTCTCCTGTAAATCTCCAGGGCCCTGACATCGGACACTCGTCTGCATGATACCAGGCATAGCAACATAGCCAGTTTCCCTGACAACTGCTTGCCTGATAGCTGATTGTAGCTGATTGTTGCTTGGACATCGAGTGAACAGGTCCAGGACTCTGTTCACGTGCCACAATGTGGTGTACTTTGAAGTAAGCGGCTTAGTCATCTTAACGCCTTTAAGTAGTCGGACTATCGCTGTGGCTGGCGGAGATGGTAGATCTATAAGCGCCTATCGTCCGGAATGCTTTCCAGCTTTGCATAATTGTAAAAATGTATTTTAAAGGTTTGTAATAAACCATATAAAATTAAAATAAAAAGATAATGATGCTAGAAAGTTGGGCACCTGCACTACAGGGGCCGAAACGGGGTCTACACTCTGCTGCTGACACCACTCTTCCCACTGCTCCCATGTGGCACCATAGCTCCTGAGTGTGGAAGGGGCCCAAGACTCCCTGACGAATAAGGCAGCTTGTTCCGAAATACCTGGCATATTCCATCGTCGCCAGAAATTCTGCACATCAGCAGCAGGAGGCTCTGCGCTTGAATCAGAGCATAAGGATGCCGTTCTGGATCGGAGAGCAGGTCCTCCCTCAATGGAATCTTTCTTCGGGAAATCCGAGAAAAGTTCCATCAGAACTGGAAACAACAATTGCAATTTCCACTCGGGCGCTATGCCTACCACCTCCCCTTTCTCCCTGCGTATCTTCACCAGGGTCCTGGCCATCATGATGAATGGTGGAAAGGCATAGTGTGTTTGACCGGACCAGTTCGGAAGAAAGGCGTCTGTCATTTCTGCTCCCGGGTCTAGTCTCCAGCTGAAGTATCTGGGCAATTGCGCATTCAGACGTAATGCAAAGAGGTCCGTATGGAGAGGGTCCCACAGGTTCTGATTTCTCAGAAACGTTTCTCTCTGCAGCCTTCAATCGCTAGAGTCCCAAAAATAGCGAGAGTTCCAATCTGATAGCATGTTTTGCACTCGCAACAGATACTCTGCTGTGATGGGCACTTGGTTGCTAAGGCAATAGTGCCAGAAGTCCTTCGCTAGTTCCACCAGCATTCTCAATCTGGTTCCTCTAGAATGATTGATGTATCAGACCACTAATATGTTGTCCATATGGAGAAGTATGCAACATTTCACTCAATCCTTCATGAGCACCTTGACTGCAAAGGATCCCACTAGGAGCTCCAGACAGTTGTTGTGCAGGTCGAATTCCGCCTGCAACCATCTCCCCCCTGTCTCCAGCTGGCCGGGCTGTGCGCCCCAACCTGATCTGCTCGCATCTGATTCTATGGCCAAGTCTGGGGCGTCTCCAAAAATGGCAGGCCGTTTTAGGCTTCTTTTTTGTGGAGCCACCACACCAGATATGCCTGTGCTTCGCTGCCTAGGGGAACAAGCTGGTAATACTGCAGCCCTTTCTGCAGGTGTCTGATTTTCAGCCTCTGCAGAGCCCTGTAGTGTCATGGGCCGGAGAAGATCGCTTGTATCAAGGATGCCAGCAGACCCACTACTGTGGCTAGATTCCGAAACGATACAACCTGCTTCTAGAGAGCCCCTCTTAGCTCCTTGATAGCTCTAAGTATGGGTGCTGGGAGTTCCGGCATTGCTTTGGTGGTGTCTACAATGAAACCCAGAAACTCCATACGTAACCTGGGAATTAGATCTGACTTCTGTCGGTTCATCAAGAACCCCAGCGATAATAGGTGAGACGTCACCCACTGCACGTGTTCGAGCATCTGTTTTTTTACTTGGCCTAGGAAGAGGATGTCGTCTAGGTACACTATCATCCTCATGCCTCTTTTGCAAATCATCGTAGTGACTGGTAAAACACCCAAGGAGCCAAAGAAAGCCCGAAAGGCAGACATTTGAACTGCCATTCCTGCCCCTTCCATAGAAAACATAAGAAGGGACAATGCTCGTACGCAACTGGTACGGTAAGATATGCGTCTTTGAGATCCAGCCTCATCTGCCAGTCTCCCTTTCGTAGGATGTCTCCGAGGAGATGTATCCCTTCCATCTCGAAATACAGGTATGAGAGCCAGCTGTTGAAACCCTTGAGATTCATCACAGGTCTCACTTTCCTCTTCCTGTGGACCAGGAACATATTCCTGTAGTACTCCCTCTTCTCAGCTGAACCTTTTTTTATAGACCCTTTCAACTTGAGCTGTTGCAGCTGTGATTCCAATAATTGCGCTTCTAATTGTGAAGTTTGCATCGGTTGCAGAGGCAGAGTCTGCCTCGGAAACCCATCATTTCCAGTCTGAGACCTGCTACTGTCTGCAATACCCAGGCATCGCCTGATAGCGTGCGCAAAATGTCTATGTACTGACTCGTCCTTCCTCCCACTTGAGGGTACACATGCGGCATTGCACTTACCTGTTCCTGCACCTTGGTGATGGTAGAAGCATCTACTGCTGCAACCTCTGGGCCCTCTCCTCTGTGGCGGGAAGAAGGCGTCTTGCTGCCTGCTTTCTCAATATTGGGCTCTAGGTCCCTGAGGTCGTCTCTGCGCCTGTAATCGACCGGACGCTTGACCTCTGTAGCGACCAGTCCCAGCAAAAACACATCCCAGGAAGACCTACCTAATAGACTGGGCTTTTTCCAGTGCTGTGAAAGTTCCCACAAACGTATTCATCTTCTTCGCAAATGTCTCTCCAAATAATAGACCCTGTGCGGTCTCGCCTGCTTCCTAAATTGCCAAGTCACCTAATTTATTGTTGATGCTCCTTCTCCTTTCCGACGACAGTGCGCGGTTTGCATTGCTCAACATGCAGACTGCATTCTGCGCCAAGTTGGCAAGTGTATGAGCATCAATGGGCTCCCCCGTGTCTTTAGCTCTCTCTCTGCTAGGTCCATCATTTTTGCTATAGGACCCGTGAGATCCAAGAGCTTGTCTTGGCACTGCTTCCGATCCTGTACATTCCTTTGCTGGCATCCTTGGTTGCCTTGGTGACCAGAAATAATTATTCTGGGGTCCAACTCTGGTGCGTCCACTGCCTTACCCGGTAGCTCGGGTCTGGGGCACTCGGCTTGTCCAGGGGCTTCCACAGGCGCTGGGTAATGTAAGCTGTCACATTAGGTGAGGGAGACCACTCAGAGGATTTTAGGTGTTGATTGGCCTCTGGATCAAACATGTCAGGTGTCTCCTCCTCCTGCTCTTCCAGTATTTTAGGCCTCTTGGACAGGCCTGCCCCTGTTGCTTGCCTGCTTTTAAGGCTTGTGGGCTCCTCCCCTATATTTTGCACCCCTAGGGCAGCGGGTAAGAGGCTGGACACCGCCGACTGGCGCAGAAATGCTTCTTTCAACTTCTGGAAAGCATTGGCTGCTTCCAGGGGCTTCTCTATAATCCCCCTGTCATGGGGATTTGCCAAATATATGAGCAAGTATTTCCAGAGAAATGAACCTTGCTGTTTGTTGAAAATACATTTTCTTTTTCTTTTCTCTAATTCACATACTAATTTACTCTCTTCTACGTGTGCACGCTTTCCGCTGACCTTCTACATGGATAATGCAGAAAAAAGGATCTGCTGTGGGCCTTTTCGTGTTGGTAATCACACAAATGCAACGCTGTACTCACTGTATTGATCCGAGCAACTGTGCGTGCGTTCGCTCTCGCTGTCCTTCGAGCATAAGCTTGTATAGCGGTACTTTCCCTTTGAAGTCGTAATGTGGACATGCCGAGCCGCGCTGTGGGGGGCATGCTCGGGCACGCCGAACGAAGAATGCTTCCAGTATTAATCAATACGCAGCTGGGGCGTCTTACTAGCGGGATGCATGCCGGCATCTCTGCACAAGCGAAATGGCTTGCAAACCCGGCTTGCGTCCCGCGTGTAGTCCACGCGCTCTTTCCTTTGACTCGACTGTCAACCAGAATGAACACAGCAATAAGGCTCGCTGAGAACGAACCCGGCGATAAAACCCAGCTTGCCTTGGTAGTATAAATATATAGCTAACGCTGCAAAGTTACTCGCGCTCCCGCGCTCGTGTGAAAATATACTGGAGAGACAATGAATATCCCTAATATCTTGCTCACATATAGAACATACAAAACATTCCCCACACAAGCATATATAACTGTACACTTATACAGCCATAGACTGTATGTTAATTAACACAGTAATTAGGGAGCAAATCAAAAGAGAACTTATCTGGAAAGCAGCAAAAAGAAGAGGAAGGGACCCTGTCAGGACATGACACAGGGAGTCTGGAGGGTCCCTATTGGTTGTATTTTGAAGAAGGAAACTACGGAGACATGCAAGACTTTATGGAAAGGGGAGTTTTCCAGATAGTTTCCAGTGGATTTGAGTTGGTTAGAGAAAATGTTGGAAAACATGGTAAAGTTTGTTATGAAAATGTTCTCTGAGTCTTGAAGTTTGCTGATAGAAGCAATTAAAGAAGTTTAAGCATAATGCTCACCTCCAGTCTTGACATTGAATTATGGTGAACAGCTCTTTGGTGTGGAGAGAATAACCACACTGCATCTTCAAGGTGGATGGAAACGAAAGCAGAGTAATGGCTGTTTCTGGGACAGACTTAACGATACTGCCTATCCGCACCTGCAAAGACAAGGTTAGAAGAAGCACAGAGAAGGGCAAAAGGACGAAACAAAGGCCGATGGTGTTCAGAGTTACCTCAGCCCACCTGCTGGGCTACATCAATGGTACGTTTGAGTTTAAAGGCAGGAGGACTAAAAAGAGAGTGTATTTCTCAGAGGAGGGTCCGGCAGTGTTGGGTTGGGATGACCAGGCCAAGTTGGACATCAGGCTGGATCCCAGCACTGAGGACCAGGTACTCTCAATCAGAACAGGAGGTGTGTCAGTGTAGAGAAGTGAGTTTCCAAGGATATTTCTGGAAGAACCTGGGAAGACCAAAAATGATGCGCACAAGATCAGATTGAGACCAAATGACATCCCCATAAAGCATAAAGTGAGAACTGTGCAAGAAACACGTTACAGGTCCAACTACAAAAGATGGTGAACAATGGCACAATAGAGACTGTGGAATGGTCAGAATGATTGAGCCCAGTGGGATTAATTGCAGTTTGAATTTAGAGGTGATTACAGTTATCCCCGTCCCAGTATAAATGAATTATCCTGATGATGATGAAGGAGGCCCCTTAAAGGCTCATTACGATTTGGATGGTATTCCGGTGGTAAATCCGCTGGAATACCGCCCAATGGAATTAACTTTACCACCAATTGTTCTGGCAGAATTACCGCCGGATTACAAGTGGTGGTGCCAGAGTTATTCCCCCTTTCTTTCCTCAGTCTCTGTCGTACCTGCATGAGTGTGTGACCTCTCCCCTGCCCCTCCTTCCATTTTCTTTGTGCTTTCGTGTGGTTTCTGCCTTTTTGCCTTTCTTTTCTCAATCTTTGACGTATCTCTGGGAGTGTGCGACCTCTCTCCTACCCCTCCCTCCATTTTGTGCAATTTCGTGTGTTTTCTGCCATATTGCCTTTCTTTCCCCTGCCATATCTGTGTGAGTGTGCAACCTCTTGTTGCATGGTGACCCCTCCTGGGAGCATGGTAGCTCCCAGGATGTTGTAATGGGTCACGTGGCAGTAGCCACGTGACCAACGTAATAAAAGAAGCGAGCTGCTTCCGGCTCGTCAGTCACACTTTGACTCCAGTGTGGTTCTTGCTGTGCGCCTGCCTGGCGCAACACCGCGTGGTGTAGGCCCAAGGACCGGGCCCACCACGAGGCCGGCACCCCTGCTGGGCAACGCCGACCTCCACTGTTTGTGAGCCATGTGAGCATGGCTATTGTGGACGACCCCGGCCTGGGTGCCCCCAGAGCCAGGGCCGCCCTGTGCTGGGTGCCCCCAGCCAACAAAGGACCTCCAGTGACCTGGAGCTCGTGGGGTGATTCCCAGGACATTATCCGCGGCGTGAGCGCCGCCCACGGGTACCCCGTCGGGTGCTCCCGACATGTGTCTGGGGCTGCCCCGGGACCCGGAGCAGCCCCCAACAATGGCGACGAAGATCACCCGGACCTGGGCGTGGAACTTGTGGGTGGCCCAGGGCCCCGTATCCTGTTGGTGTGGGCCCCCTGGTGCCCACATGGAGGTGCGCGGCGCTGGCCGCCAAGGAGCGAATGGGGGCTGCCGAACAGCTAAGGCGGCCCCGAACCACGAGCGGCGTCAGCCGCAGCCCTTACACCGTGCTCGGGATGCCAAACAGCTGAGGCGGCCCCCCCGGAGGGTGAATATGCGCCCCTCCCCCCAGTGGAGAAAGGACAGGCAGAGCAGCGTCTGCCGCAGAGAACGAAGAAGAAGCGGCCCCCGCTGCAATGTGTAGAATGCAGGTCGTGGCCCGCAAGGGGGATGAGAGATGCGCCCCAAGAAGTCATGGAGCAGCGGCGCAGCAATAAAGAAGCCCTGCCCCTCCCACCCCCCTCCTGCACGCGAAAAGGAAGGGCAGCGATGTGGGCCGCAAGCATGAGAAAGGGGCGGGCCCAACTCCAGCTGGGCCCGCAGGGACAGACCTTCCCCAGCGGGAGAAGAGGGCGTCGGCAGCCTGCGGTAAAGAGGCCCTACCTCTTCCCACCAGGTGATGCCCGGCGGCCCCTCCCCAGCCGCAACACGAGGAACGCGGGTCGGGGCTGGTGAGGGGAAGAGGAGGTGCAGCCCCCCACAAGAAGAGATGAAGCCGCTGTGGCCGCAACAAAGGGGTGGACTGCCTGCCCCTGCCCCAACTGCAACACGCGCTGTGCTGGAGCCACGCTGGCCTGGAGGTGTGGCCAAGTGCCAGCACCGCAGAGATGGGGAATGCTGCAAGAAAAGGGGAACCGCCAAACCGCTGACGCGGCCCCCATGGGAAGCGGGCCCAACACCAACTGGGCACGCGGCAAAAAAAACAAAACAAAAAATAAGGAAACTCGCTCCGCACCGGAGCGTTTAAAAAGGAAAAAAAAAAAGGGTGATGGAGGCCCGGCGGGCTCCCAAGAGCAATGAAGGGGACGTGGCCTAAACCCGGGCCCGCAGCGGTGTAAAAGAAAAAGGTAATACACCCACGTCAGGCATCCAGCATACAGCTTTATCGATGGGGATGTGGGTGAAGAGAACGTCAATGCCTGCAGCACCTCCTCCTTCTGCCATCAGGAGGGAGCGAGGCCAAGATCAAGCAGCAAGTGAGATCTGCTGTGGTGCTCCATCACAATGAAGAGAAGGTGGGGGTGCTTGATGTCGATGCAACCCATCGGCCCAAAGTGGTCCACGGGCCAGGTGGGGGTGATGTCTTCTGCGCTCCATGTGGGAGCCAAGGAGATGAGGAAAGTAAAGCGCCAGAGAACTGCACATCTGTCCACCCAGAGAGGGCTGTGTCCATTGGTCCATCGCCCAGCAACAGGGTATCGGCTCCCCACCAGAGTGCTTGTGCGCCCTCAAAGACCAACCAATGGGGCCACGCGGAGGAGGGGTGCAGACTGCCCCGGGTGAAAAGGGAAAAGGGTGTGTGTGAATTCCCTGGTGCGGTTGTGCTGGTACCCTCCCTTTTGGACTCTGAACCTGCCCACGGGGGAGAGGAAGCGGAACGACGGGCCTGCTGCCAAGGTGCCAGTGGATCATCACAGGCGCTCCAGTCTATGGACTTGACCGATGTGGCCCCTGGGCCTTCCCAGGTGCGGCTTTGCCGGTCTCTCTTTAGGTGACTCTGGTGGGGTTGTCCGCAGCGAACACCACTGAGGACTCAACCTGGCCTGCTGCATCGTTAAGATGGCAGACACTGTCACCAACGCCCCCGTGAAGATTCTGTGCTCAAAATGACCCTATCGGGGGAAACGTAATGTGGTGCCAGCAGCTCCTAGAGTTAGTTGTGTTATAGTAGAACCACTCACCCAGGTTAATAAAGGGTGTAGTAGTAGAGTGGTCCTAGGAGCAGTAGTGTGTAGTGTTGTAAGTTTGTTTTGTTGTTATTAAAAAATGGAGTGGTGTTGCATGGTGCCACCTCCTGGGAGCATGGTAGCTCCCAGGATGTTGTAATGGGTCATGTGGCAATAGCCACCTGACCAACGTAATTAAAGAAGCGAGCCGCTTCCGGCTCGTCAGTCACACCATACTTTGACTCTGGTGTGGTTCTTGCTGTGCGCCTGCCTGGCGCAACAGAGCGTGGTGTAGGCCCAAGGACCGGGCCCACCACGAGGCCGGCGCCTCTGCTGGGCAACGCCAACCTCCACTGTTTGTGAGCCATGTGAGCATGGTTATTGTGGACGACCCCGGCCTAGGTGCCCCCAGAGCCGGGGCCGCCGTGTGCTGGGTGCCCCCAGCCAACAAAGGACCTCCAGTGACCTGGAGCTCGTGGGGTGATCCCCAGGACATTATCCGCGGTGTGAGCGCCGCCCACGGGTACCCCGTCGGGTGCTCCCGACATGTGTCTGGGGCTGCCCGGTGACCGGGAGCAGCCCCCAACACCTCTCTCCCCCTGTCCCTCCTTCCATTTTTCTTTGTGCTTTTGTGTGTTTTCGGCCCTTTTGCCTCCCTTTCTGCCTCTGACGACGGGAAAGACCCGAAGAAAATGGAGGAGGCAGCATGGTAACCGCTGCAGAGTCCTCAAAACAACTTGTTCCCCTCCCCCTGGGAAAGGGGAGGGTACGGGGGCGGAAGGGCACCAAAATATCCCAAAGCCCGCGAAGGGCAAAACAAAGGAAAGGAGCGGGCGAGGCTCTTTATAATCAGCAGGGTCTGACTGCAGAGACATCTCGCTCCTGCAGTGGGACCCTGCCGGCTCGCCGTAGTGAAGGAAGGATTTCGTTTTCCACCCACCCACCCACGAAAGGGCAGGGAAGGAGGGTGACACCTGGACGTCGCTGTCGCAGGACTGTCAGGATGGTGTAAGGCGGTGTTTGGGCAACCAAGCACAAATGATAGACTCCGGATGAGCCAGAAGGAAACCGGAATGGGTCTTCGCTCTTCCGGACCAGCGCCTCTTGGGGGCCTAACGGCGGGGGCGTCTGGTGGTAACAGCTAAGGCTCAGCTTCCCCCAAAAAGAAATGGCGCTCTCCCCACCCACGGACACCTGCATGGGCAGGATAGGCTCAGGTACAAAGGGTCGGGGGAGTTGGGGGCCTACTATGGAAACTATACAAAGGTATAGGGGGAAGCAGGTGAGATCCGACACGGAGCAAGCGCCACACTTGCAGACTGAAGTTCACAAAGGTGTACAATAATTCTGTTGTTATGGAAATAAAACTGCGGCCAAGTTTGCCATTTGAAAATACTGTGTCATGCCAATTCATTGCTTGAAAGGAAATAAAGCGCATTGAAGGAACATACACAAAGGACTAATTGGCAATAAGGGCAAATGGACAACTGCAGGGGTTATTCAGCCTCTGCCGTACCTGCGTGATTGTGCAAACTCTCCCCTGCCCCTCCTTCCAATTTGTGCTTTCATACATTTTTCTGTCTTTTTGCCTTTCTTTCCTTAGCTCTTCCGTACCTGGTGACTTGTTCCCTGCTGCCGTTTTATCAGTGTAGTACTATAGCCTGCCTCTGTACGTTACAACAACGGCGCGGACCTGGCGCCACCCCGCCCAACCGATGAACACTTAACCGGCCATTTCGCGCCTCCCTAGAGCGTTGTTTCCAGGTATGTAGTGCCCTGCTCGTGTCTTTTATAATAAGTCAGCTACTTCACATGGCACACCTCCTCAAAATGGCAGAGGCGTGGCACCAGGGCTGGGCAGAAGTTCCGTGTCTGAGTAGCGGACAGGCAGTCTGTATTTTTCTGTTGTCTTTCAGAGCGCCCGTCGAACGTACGGGAATTATTTGAGTGCGCGGACACCTGCTGCCGGAAAAGATACACTGCGCGGCCGTTGAACAGAATGAACTATACAACGATGTTTCCGTTGGTGGTTTTGATTTGTGCTCTGGTCAGTTTCCTCTTTCAGCTGAACATATTTAAGGTACAGTGAATTGTCGTCATTTCTCCTCGTTGTCAATCGGTGCTGTATTATTTGTTTGAACACATCCACGGAAAATATCAATAAAAATATATTTCAAAACCTTATCCGGGGACGTAGAAATGCGGCCGGTATGTCTGTTTCGCGTGGTAATTAACCTTATAGGATCACGCAAAATTGTGTGAACTATATTTTATCCGTATATTTGTTTGACGTGTGCAAATGACTCGCCTGTCTAGAATTATAAGTTCTTCTTTAGTTTTTGTAACATTTAAAGAGCACCCCAAGCACAGAAAATGTGCAGTTCGATTTAGAGTTTTCATTTTTCCTTGCCACAGAATCCGAAGCAATGGACACATTCAGAAGTTTATGAAATGTTCACAAACTTGTCTTACAGCTAGGTTTGTACGACATAAAAAACAGCACGGGCGCCCTAAAACTAACTCAGCAGAACATAACTAAACATAGATACAATTAGGAGCTTTGAAACCAAATATATTTACTTTTCTAAAACGTATCAACAATGTTCATACTTTTTGGAGAAGCACATGTTTTTGTTAAAACTTAAAAAGTCTACACATTATTTTAATACGGGAAAATGGCAAGTGTAAAAAATAAAACGTTTATTTTATTAAAGGCAAAGTAAATCACCTCAAGCCGCAGAACAAGTAGCTTTCTCTGAGAGATAGTAAACATGGTATAATGGTTTGTTAGGACCACCCAAAACATATTTTTGCTGTTTATGCGTTTTGAAAAGTTATTTGAGATTACAATCCATTCGTTTAACAAACAAGGCGAATAATACAAAGGAAACCTTTACAATGTAGATATTTTCCGAAAAACGTAGTTTACGTTTCCCAATTTTGCAGACTTCTAATTTACTTTTGTTGGTTTGCATATTGTTGTCAGCATATCTAGTCACAACATGACTAAATCACGACTCATTAAAAGCATGTACCCATGGAGCAGGTGTACGTCTGGTGTAAGGTTATGCAGGGAAACTGGAAATGTACGGGGGCGTGTCCGGGAATTATGGGGCGTGACATAAGTAGGCACCGTTACAAGTCTAACTTAATGTATGATATGATATGATCGTTTATTTATATAGCGCCTATACACAATGTGTTTCAAAGCGCTTCAAGGCAAGGGAGGGAACAAGGGAAAATACAACCACATTCTTACAGGCCATGAACAGTAAGGATGTGAAATTAACTATCGGACTCGGCCTGACGACATTTCAGATAGTGCTGGAGGGATGGTGGGGAGGAAAAAAACAGTAATGGGAGGGTGGAGGAAACAGACGAGGTTGCTATCATATTAGGTACAGTGACAATTCGGATAGAGTAAGTGCATAGAAGAAAGTAAGGGGAGGAGATAGGAAAAGGGAGAAGGGAAAGGAGGAGAGAGCAGTCAAAAAGAGTGGAGAAGCAAGAGTGGAGAGCGAATACAATTGCAGAAGTCAGTAGTAACGCATAATGTTGCAAGCCAGGATACAAGATGAAGATGGGAACAGCATGATTCAGGGCCACCATGAGTACAAGATTTATTTATTTATTTATTTATTTATTTGTTTTAATTCTTGTAATGCGCCAACATGCCCATAGGCCTCAGGGCGCACATAAAACTGGACGAACAAACAGACACACATGGCAAAAAGAAGAAGGGTCAAAGAGTTATTCCAGATTGAAGAAGTGGGTTTTTACAGCACGTTTGAATACAGTGTAGTCCTGAATCTGCCGCATCTGGGCTGGAAGTGTGTTCCATAGAAGGGCACCTTGAGCATCAAGAGTGGTACCTCCAAATTTGGCTGTCCTGTATTTTGGGTGCTTGAGAATAGAGGATGAACGAAGGTTCCTCGTGTTGGGTTTAATGCTAACACGGGCTGAAAAGTAAGTAGGGCTACAGAGGCTGAGGCATTTGTGGGTCGTGGTCAGTATCTTGGGTGTTATCCGATGTTTAACGGGAAGCCAGTGAAGTTTTTTCCTGAAAGTGGAGATTTGTGTACGACGGGACTGATTGAAAATATTACGCACAGCATTATTCTGAGCCACTTGTAATGAATGGATGTTGGAGGCTGTGGTGCCCGCTAGAAGGCTGTTGCAATAATCCAATCTTGAATTGATCAATGCAGTGGACAGAAGGGCACAGTTTTCTTCCAAAATGAATGGTCGAATATAGCCTATTCTTTTATTTATGAAACCACAGCTAGATTTGATGCTGGAGACATGGGACTTCATAGAGAGTTCTTCGTCAAGAATGACGCCCAGGGTCTTGACTTTCTTCTGGACAAGAATGGTATTGTTGGCAATATGGAAACTAGCATATTTGGAGTCGAGTTTCGCCCGAGTGTTTTTAGATGCCACGATGAGGAGTTCAGTTTTTTTGTCGTTCAGGGCAAGAGAATTGCAGGCCATCCAGTCTTGTATGGCTTTGTATATTTTATTGATGGTTACTGTATCGCTGCTATAGGAGCCACCCAACTGTATGACCACCTGAGTATCATCAGCGTAGTTCGTGTATTGCATTCCTAATTTGTTTAAGAGGTCAAGAAGGGGGCAGATATAGAGATTGAAAAGCAGAGGCGATAGACATGCAAGATGCAAAGGAAGTCCAGCATGAGAGTTGAGAAAGAGTGACGCACCGTGAATGAATTAAGTCCATAAAAGTCAAATCCAGCGTTGGCCACAAGTCAGTGATGGTGAAGGAAGGCACCAGGTGGGCCGGGCTTGCTAAGTGGTGAAAAAGAGCAACAGGCAGGAAGGTATCAGGTGGGCGGGGCTTAGGCCAGGTGACTTAGATCCACTTGCACCTGCTCCCCATCTGCAAAGGAAAAGAAGCTGGAGGGCTCCTTAAGTAGGGAAACAGAGCGGCAAGCAGGAAGGCACCAGGTGGGCATGGCTTGCTAAGTGGTGAAAAAGAGTGGGAAGCAGGAAGGCACCAGGTGGGTGGGGCTTGCTAAGTGGTGAAAAAGAGTGGCAAGCAGGAAGGCACCAATTGGGCGGGGCTTGCTAAGTGGTGAAAAAGAGTGGCAGGCAGGAAGGTACCAGGTGGGCGGGGCTTAGGCCAGGTGACCTAGATCCACTTGCACCTGCTCCCCATCGTATATTCACAAAAGTTAAGGATTGTCTTCAGTGCTCCAGATAAGATTTCGAAGTGTGAATATTTTATTCCCCGTTTTTAAAGTTGATAGTAAAATGATTTTTTAAGGGATTCAAAAAGTAAGTTCCATTTCTAATGGGAATATTTTATAAGCGAGTAAAAATGGTTTAAAAGATACATTTTTAACTCTGCAATGCATTGGCCAATCTTTCTGTCACGCAAACATATTTATTGTATTGTAATGTAATTGTCATTTGTTTACCGCCTTTCACGACTGGTATGGTCCCAACGTACTTTAGGTTGAACGTCTTCGGGGAACTGAAGTCTGGGTATGGGAAAATTCATCAGATGAGTTTAGAATGCGTGTGTGCATTTTAGCCAAAGAGGAGTTGGGTAGGGGTGGCCAGGTACCTACCGCTACCCATATCTAGGTGACAAATGGATGGGTACATAGAGGTTAACAAGAGGGAGTGCCAGAGTAGTAGATTCCTTACGTGTCCAGCCTTACCAATCTTGTGTCGTGCGGAATAGCTGCATTCTAATGGCAGAGGTGTTGTGCAATATGTCTTTGGCTATTTTCCATAAGCATGGAAGTGTGATAAATACTCTTCTGCTGTTGCTGGCTTCTTGGTTGCGTAGATGCAGCGTGGACTCTCTCCTGTGTTCTGCTTGAGATGATTAGATTATTCTTACTGTCATTATGTGCATGCATGAAAGTTCATCGCTGTCCCAACATTTCTGGAATGATTGACTGGCTCAAGAGGGCATGGTTTGTCAGGGTGCAAGGGGGAATAGCCATGTTTTGAGGGCCCTCCTTAACTGTTGAAAGAGCAGCAGTAATAAAGATGGTGTATTATGTTGGGAAGGAGGCCGCCCCATCCCCCCACTAGGCGCTTTAGAGTGAGATGAGATGCATTTGAAGCACTATCATGGGCCAAGGGAGGAGAGGGATGTGAGAGGACCATCTCCCAGTTTAACAGGACCCTACTTCACTATATCCAAATATAGTCTAACCACATAGTGCAGCATAAGGCGCACAAAGTATTGCTATTTTCCATAGGTATTAGTAAACCTAGATAGGAGGGAAGGCCTTGGTGGTAAACGCGGCATTGCATGTATTAGGCCCAAATTGTGAGACAAGGGAAATCTCCAGCCATGCCCAGGCCCCCATGAGGACAGCTCACGCTCCCAACCGTTACAACGCCTATTCATTGTTCTAACTGTGATGCTGGAAATGCATTGGAGGGACAGGGCCTCCCTGTCCTTGTCCTGTAGTCCTTTTTCATTTGTGTTCTGTCTTGTTTTCTGCCCATGAGTCCACGTGGGACTCCTGGCAGTTCAGCTCTTCCTGTTTTTGGTTTGGTGTACAGACCCATGGGATACCCTTATGGCACCCATGGGTGGGGGTGCACCTTGTGCCCCTAGTGTATGTTTTTGGGCACCTGTGTGTGGCCCACAGAGCAGGGTATGGGCTGGTGGCAGCTCCATGCTGAATTTGACAGGTGCTCTGAATATCCTCCATTTTGGGGATAGCCATACCCTGCCACTGGAATCAGTTGATTCCTGATAGGAAACAAGATGGCCCCTGTGGCCACTTGCTTTCTATTGCCTGTTACCTTGTTTTCCCAAAGTCCTGGCACGCCCTGACTCTGTCCCTTCCCCCTGACTGGCTGTTGAGTGGAAGTTCCATATATGGTATTGTTGTGAAGTCCAGGCCAGACTGGCTGGAGCCTTCCCAGTGACTCTATGTTGTGGGTACGCCCTTGCGGTGGGACCTGGGTGAATGGAGTGTGTGACGAATACACATTCTGTGTTGTGGATGTCTAGTATCTGGTGTTTGACACAAAGACTGAAACTGGTCTGGATGCACTGTGGAGTGTTGAATTGCTGGGTACTTGTCCCAATACACATAACTTGTGAGTGTCTGGAGAGAAGTGAATGGCCTGCCTGCATGAATGCCCTTCTGAGTGATTGGTTGCCTGAGTGTGACCCAGCAGAATGAATGGGTGATCATCTAGTATATCTGTGGGCCTCTCACTGCTAGAATTCGTTCAGAAGCTGAAGAGAAACTGGAGTTGAAACTGAAGCTTAACCTTGAAGACCTGCTGGAAGAGAAGTCTTGCTGCTGCTCTACTTCGTCGATCTGAAAGCTGCTGTGTCTCCAAGAACTGACCCAGAGAGGGCCTGGCTAGGCACCCACTTCCTGAGCTACGAGGGACCATTGTGCACTGCTAACCTTTGCCAAAGCTCCCTGGTAGACAGACCTACAAAAGGCTGCTGACCGGAGATGGGGACCGCCGCGGAATCACAAGGAGAAGCGCCCGGACCCTGTTGTCCATCACCGTCGAAGACCGCCGTCGCCGACCAGAGCCGCCGTGCTCCCCAGAGACGTTGTTCACCCTTTTCTTCGTGGGATCTCGATGATCCGTGGCTCTTGCCTTAAAGGGAGCCGCTCAAGAAGGATCCGTCGGGTCCTCGTCGAACTCTGCTATTCCAGGTACATTGGGGTTGTAGAAAGATTATAGAAGGAAATAAGACTCTTGTGAACAATATATGGACTGGGCTTGTACGATATATCTTTATTTACAGGTTGCCCAGGTGGGGGGTTCTCCACCCAGAACTGTGGCTATTGGTAGGGGCCAATATTCTGCCAATTGTTCTAACCAACTGCATTCCTCCTATGCTTATTGTTGGTTACCTTTATTAATTGATTTGAGTGACATTTAACCAGAGTACAGTTGATGCACATTAATGAAATCTGATAATAATCGTGGTACCACTTAGAACTGTATATATTTGCCATTTTAGATTATACTGAGCACAAAGTGAGTTATTGTGATTGTGTACATAACCTTGAACCTTCATTATATAAAGACTGTGTTTTAACTAATACAGTGTGTGGACATTCCTTGGTGGGTGCTTGGGGACTACACTGTACTTAAGAACCAGCCTGCATCACCTCCTGAGAAGCTAGGCCTTGGTTGCTCGACTACGTTACCAATAATAGAGAATCTCGGCTGGGGTCCTCTGTGCCTCTCCTCTGCCATATAGAGAGCAGAAGTACAGACCCACCCTCCAGTCTTTACACTGGTGGCAGCCGTGGGATGCTTATGGTTTTAAGAATCAGTGTATAACAGTGCCTCTTACAAAATATCTGCACTTTGTTAAATTGAGGTTTAGTTGTGTACAAGATAACTGCATTACAAGAAATGGAATCTATTGCAAATGGTAAATTGACTAGGATGAGCTTAGAGGCTCTCCAGAGTGCTTGTGAAGTCAGGGAGTTAGACTTTGTGGATAAGTCTAGGGCTACAGCACCCATTGGGATCCATGCTCCGGATGGGCTGGGTCCAGTGGAAAACCCAAACTCAACTCCTGAGGGAAAAGAGACAGAAGACTCTCCTGTGGGAGAGGTTCTCAACCAGGAGGACCACCCTGACCTTCAATGCCTGTTGGCTGAAGAAGTACCCTCCCGGGCAGACTTCTGTAAGGGCCAGAGAGAGTGCCACTCTCTCGAGGGTCTGAGGAAACAGGCCCTGTCACAGGCACAAGGAGAAGTGCCTAGGACATTCCGGATCTATTGGGAGGGTGAGCTCCTTGTTAGTGAGCCCACTAAGCCTGAACCTGGTGCCCTCAAGAGGTTGGTGGTACCCCAGGTTTACAGGCACTCCTGCTGCAGTTGGCACATGAGGTGCCCTTAGCTGGTCATCTTGGGACCAAGAAGACTAAGCAGAGGCTCTCTGCCCATTTCTACTGGCCCCGGATGGGAGTACAAGTGGAGTCCCACTGCAGGACCTGCCCAACTTGTCAGCTGTCTGGCAAGTCTGGAGGTAGTGTCATTGCCCCACTGCAGCCGTTACCAGTGGATGGGACACCGTTTGAGAGGGTGGGCATCGACATTGTCGGTCCACTTGTCCCTCCCACTTCAGGTGGACATCGGTTCATCCTGGTCTTGGTTGATAATGCCACCAGGTACCATGAGGCTATACCCCTTCAGACTGTTACTGCCAAGGTGTTTGCCAGGGCTCTCCTGGGCATTTTCACCTGTGTTGGATCCCCCAAGGGGGTTGTGTCTGACAGAGGATCCAACTTCATGTCTAGTTACTTGAAAACCATGTGGAAAGAGTGCGGGGTAACCTACAAGTTCTCCACCTCTTACCATCCCCAGACCAATATTCTGGTTGAGAGATTTAATAAAAATCTCAAGAGCATGCTAGGCGCTTTGGAAGAGCCCCTAAGGAGGAAATGGGATCTCCTCCTGCCATGCCTGCTGTTTGCTTACAGAGAGGCACCTCAAAAGGGTGTTGGTTTCAGCCCCTTTGAGTTACTCTTTGGCCATCCCGTGAGGGGGCCCCTTGCCTTGATCAGAGAAGGTTTGGAAGCCACCCCTCCAGGTCCCGCCAAGCAAGTGGGGGACTATGTGTTAGGCCTCAGACGGAGGATGACACAGATGATGGGTCAAGCGACAGCAAATCTCAAGGCGAGCCAGGAATTGAACAAGTACTGGCATGACCTTAAAGCCTCGCAAGTGGATTGGACTCCGGGACAGGAAATCCTTGTGATGGAGCCTACCCAGCCTAGAGCTTTGGCAGACAAGTAGACTGGACCCTTCAGGATCATCTCCAAGATGGGCGAAGTCAATTATCTGGTTGACATGGGAGTCCTTGGGGTAGCCCCTCAGGTATTCCATGTTAACAGGCTCAAGCCTTTCCACAGGCGAGCAGAAGTCTCATATCTCTTGCTAGCTTCAGAGCAAGAAGAGGATGAGAGTGAGCCCCTTTCTGATTTGCTGCATTGCAACCCGCAGGATGGCTCAGTGGAGGGAGTGCATCTCTCGCCAGATCTGACGACAGAGCAGCAGAGGGCCTGCAGGACTTTTCTCTAGCAGTATGCCTCTCTGTTTTCACTGACACCAGGCCTTAAACCATGGTGTAGGCACGAAATTGACACTGGTGTCAGTGTGCCTGTCAAAACCAGGTGCTACCGTATGTCAGATACCGGTAAGAACCACATAAGATGTTGGATCTGGGTATTATTGAACCCTCAACCAGACCCTGGTCCAGTCCAGTGGTCCTTGTCCCCAAGGCAAGTTCCCAGGCAGGTACCAAAGATTGGAGGTTCTATGTGGACTACTGAGGAGTCAATGCCGTCACCAAAACGGACGCGCACCCATTGCCCAGGGCTGATGAGCTTGTGGACACCAGAGGTGAGCACCTTTGACCTTACCTCAGGCTATTGGCAAATAGCCCTGATGGACCATGCCAAGGAAAAGACGTCATTCTCAACACCCGAGGGACTCTACCAGTTTAGGGTCATGCCTTTTGGGTTGAAGAATGCCCCTGCCACCTTCCAGAGATTGGTCAATCATGCGCACAGTGGGCTTGAGGCCTTTTGTGTGGCCTTCTTAGGCAACATTGCCGTCTACAGTTCCACCTGGGAAGAGCATTTGACACATCTGGATAAGGTGTTGCAGGCCTTGAAAAGGGCTAAACTCACTATCAAGGCCATCAAGTGCCAGATAGCTCAGGGGAAAGTCACATATCTTGGTCATGAGGTAGGAGGGGGTCAAATCCAACCTCTCCCCAGTAAAGTACAGGATGTACATGACTGGGAGGCTCCCACTACTCAAACCCAGATGAGAACCTGTTAGGCAGAATCATATGCAGTACCCTTTGGGAACACCACACACAATTAACACAAGTGTAAGTACAATTTCACCTTTGGTACAAGCCTGTACTACACAGTAAAGTGGTAGCGATGGCTGAGCAGCAAGACTTATCTCAAGAGTAAAGTGAGCAGTATCAATAGTTACACAAAGGACAACAATTACTATGGTTCAAACAAACACTGACTCAAGGTTTCTGAGTAAAAGAATATACATTTATTTACACATCAGTTATAAAACAATTCACTATTATCAAGTAACAGAAAAATCACAATCTTAATACACTACACACCACCCAATGAATTCTGGACAAGTTAAGCTCAAAATGAAGTTTGAGCAAAATGACACTCCAGCAATTAAAAAGGGAGGGAAAGGCAAGGTTATACAAAACTAAGCAGCACCAACAAGTAAGTAGGCAGGGCAATCTAGAAAAGGCTTTCTACAATGAGGATTCAAATCAATAGGCATGGGCCAATGTTAATGGTTCATAGTCTTTGCTCTGGATCACACAGTTCAGAGTAGTTTGCGGTTAAGTCTTTGCCAAGAGTTCGAAACGAAGTTGGTCGTCAGAAAAGTTATTCAAAAGAGTAGAGATGGACAAGCCCTCGGATTGGCAAAAGATTTCAAATACTTTTACCACGAAACAGGCGACCGGATTAAAACAGTACCTTAAATGAAGAAGGAGGCTGTAGCTGAGGCAGAAGTTCCTGGCAGGTCCTGCAGGCTCACGGTTCCTGAAACAACTGTCGGACTGACACGAAGTAGGAAGACTGGAGGGTCTTGCACTGCCCAGGGAAGAAACCAGCAGCGGAGCACAGCAACAAATAAAAGGTGCTTTCCTTAAAACCCAAACAGGGTACGAGCCTGCAGCTGTGCACAGCAAATTCGACCAGGAGAGGGGAGGCCTTGCTTGGTATTTGGCAAACTGGTTGGTCCCACCAGCTCAGGGGAAGAAGACTCCTTGCAGATCTTCTCTGTCATCGAAGTTTGGAGATTCGGACCCGCAGCAGGGCTTCACCGGGAGGTTCAGTCGTGGTAGTGGTCCTCTTCTTTCAGCTTCTCTTCGGTTCTCTTGATCCAATGCCAACTCTGCCTCCTCAGTCCCAGAGACCTGCTTTTTATGCAGTTTTCTCCCATTCACACAGCCTGGCTGTCAATCACACAGCAGGGTGGCTGTCCAGGCAGGACAGTCACCTAGCCAATCAAACAGGAGTGCGACTTGGCTTCCCAAGGGAACCCATGGCAGGGGTCCTAAAACCCCTCCCTCACATCCTGCCTACCCAGAGATTCAGGCGCCTAAGGAGGGCTTCAGTGCAGAAGCCCGCCAAAGGACGGTGAACAAAGGAACCAAACCTGGTTTGGCGCGCAGAGTAAAACACAAGAAATGCTTTTACAAAAAGAACTGGCGAATAACCCCAGCCTTTTCCGGATTAAAGTAAATGTGGTCCAGCGGGTTTAAGTTCGAGGCTACCAAGATAGCCTAAAGCAGCACCAAGGGTATTTAAATAATACGCGGTAGGAAAAATATGGTAGATACCACTGCCTCCAGCCAAGTCAAAATGAAAAGGGAACAAAACAATATTCCATGAGGGACAGACAAAAAGGGATAACTATTAACCCTTTCCAGTACTCTATGAAAGATAGTTTGTACTGGGTCTGTGGTTTTAAAAAGACTAATAAAGTCAATGGCAACTTTGCATGTTCTAGGAGACAGTTGTCAGTCCCAGAAAATGGAGTTTAGAGTGGGAAGTCTGAAAAAGACAACTCTGTGTCACTGCACTAAAGGTGTTGTGTAACACCCATTAAAAAGATGATGCCTATGGAGGAGGTGAGGCTCCACAGTCTATGAACACAAAAATGTTAAACACACACATAGGGATGGATGTAACGGTATAACGGTATACCGTGAAAGATACAGTGAACCACTTAATTGAACAATGATAACCATCACATTGTTTATACCGTTCATACCGTTAAGTGTGCTTTTCAATCTGATTTGGAAAGGCAGCCGTAGTGTGTGTGTGTGTGTGTGTGTGTAGCCTCCATTGATCTGTGGCATGCAGGTTATCAAGAAGGCAACATGTTCATCTTCACCAGCAGCCAGTGGGGGAGCAAAAAGCCCTAATGACCACTTAAGAAAAGCTATTCAGTTTGCTTTGTCAGTTGCAGCCGCCCCCCCCCCTCTCCACACGTGTGTTTGTGTTTGGTGGAAGCAGGGCATTTCAGTGGAAAGTATGTTGAAAAGCCCAATTCTGGCCCTGGGTGCCTGGTTTTGTTTATGATGATAAATCTGTCAATTTATGACCTTTTAGAAAGTATTTGTTAAGATTAGCTAACTCCACCTGCTACACCGCGATAACCATGATATACCGTAATTTGGCAAGAAGGTTATCGTACCGTCATAAAACTAATACCGTGACACCCCTACACACACACAGCAAAACACATGTAAGAGTGGGCAAAAAGGCCCACACCTGTTAGATGGCAAAGGGAGGGTACACCCGGTCATATTCATCAGTAGACAACTCAAAGGTAGAGAATTTAGGTGGGCTACTGTTGAAAAGGAGTGTTTCAATATAGTTTGGAGCCTTAGGCGTTTTAGGCCCTACCTTATGGGGTCTACCTTCAAGGTCCAAACAGATCATAAGCCCCTGAAGTGCCTTATGCAGATGAAGGGTGAGAACCCGAAACTGCTCAGTTGGTCCATTAGCCTGCAAGGGCTAGACTTCACCATAGAGCATAGACCAGGGAAGAGACACGATAATGCAGATGGCCTTTCCAGAAGGTATGTTGACCGTCTGGATGAGGGTGTCTATCTCGTGGGAGATTAGGCACCCTAACCTCAGTCTGGGGGGTGACTGTGTGGCTGAAAATGCATTGGAGGGACAGGACCTCCCTGTCCTTGTCCTGTAGCCCTTTTTGATTTGTGTTCTATCTTCTGGGGAACTCCAGGCAGTGCAGCTCTTTCTGTTTTTGGCTTGGTGTACAGACCCATGGGATACCCTTATGGCACCCATGGTTGGGGGTGCAACCTTGTGCCCCTAGTGTATGTTTTTGGGCACCTGTGTTGACAGGTGCTCTGAGTATCCTCCATTTTGGGGATACCCAGACCCTGCCACGGGAATCAGTTGATTACTGATAGGGAACAAGATGGCCCCCGTGGCCTCTTGCTTTCTATTGCCTGTTACCTTGTTTTCCCAAAGTCCTGGGAAGCCCTGACTCTGTCCCTTCCCCCTGACTGGCTGTTGGGTGGAAATTCCATATATGGTGTTGTTGTGAAGTCCAGCCCAGACTGGTTGGAGCCTTCCCAGTGACTGTATGTTGTGGGTACGCCCTTCGGGTGGGACCTGGGTGAATGGAGTGTGTGACGAATACACATTTTGTGTTGTGGATGTCTAGTATCTGGTGTGTGACACAAAGACTGAGACAACCCTGCCCGAAACTGGTATGAATGCCGTGTGGAGTGTTGAATGGCTGGGGACTTGTCCCAATACACATAACTTGTTGTGAGTGTCTGGAGAGAAGTGAATGGCCAGAATGCACTATGCACCTGATTGGCTGCCTGCCTGCATGAATGCCCTTATGAGTGATTGGTTGCCTGAGTGTGACCCAGCTGAATGAATGGGTGATCATCTAGTATATCTGTGGGTCTCTCACTGCTAGAATTTGTTCAGAAGCTGAAGAGAAACTGGAGTTGAAACTGAAGCTTAACCTTGAAGCCCTGCTGGAAGAGAAGTCTTGCTGCTCCTCTACTTCGTCGATCTGAAAGCTGCTGTGTCTCCAAGAACTGACCCAAAAAGGACCTGGTTAGGCGTCCTCTCTCCGAGCTCCATCGTGCACGGCTAACCTTTGCCAAAGCTCCCTGGTAGACAGACCTACAAAAGGCTGACGACCGAAGATGGGGACCGCCGCGGAATCACAAGGAGAAGCTCCCGGACACTGTTATCCATCACCGTCGATGACCGCCGTCACCGAACAGAGCCGCCGTGCTCCCTTTGCCTAAGTAACATTTGATCCAAGGACGCTCTCGCCTGCACCGTCGACCGCTTTGTCCCGTCGGAGAAAGTCGAGGCCGCCAACGCGCCACAGAGCATCCGCCGTGTGGTTTTCCTGCCACCTGAAGACTGCATTGTCGCTGATGACCCGACGCCCTTGCTGGGCCAACGTTGTTCAACTCTTTGCAGTCCTGAACTATCGTCACTGAGGTGCCCCGCACGCCTCCTCCTTGCAGGACGTCTACTCTCCATCGTCGGTGAGCACCGCTAGGAACGAAGCTGCCACCACACCTTCGTCGTTCACCCTTTTCATTGTGGGATCTCGACGATCCGTGGCTCCTGCCTCAAAGGGAGCCGCTGAAGAAGGATCCGTCGACGACCCAATGTCGAACTCTGCTATTCCAGGTACATTGGG
The DNA here is from genome assembly GCF_040938575.1 of Ambystoma mexicanum. Lineage (NCBI taxonomy): Eukaryota > Metazoa > Chordata > Amphibia > Caudata > Ambystomatidae > Ambystoma > Ambystoma mexicanum. Next base: position 227,025,465 of record NC_090931.1, on the reverse strand, counting down.
GTTGTAGAACTATTATAGAAGGAAATAAGACTCTTGTGAACAATATATGGACTGGGCTTGTACGATATATCTTTATTTACAGGTTGCCCAGGTGGGGGGATGTCCACCCAGAACTGTGTCTATTGGTAGAGGCCAGTATTCTGCCAATTGTTCTAACCAACTGCTTTCCTCCTATGTCTATTGTTGGTTACCTTTATTAATTGATTTGAGTGACATTTAACCAGAGTACAGTTGATGCACTTTAATGAAATCTGATAATAATCGTGGTACCACATAGAACTGTATATATTTGCCATTGTAGATTTACTGGGCAGAAAGTGAGTTATTGTGATTGTGTACATAACCTTGAACCTTAATTGTATAAAGACTGTGTTTTAACTAATACAGTGTGTGGATATTCCTTGATGGTTGCTTGGGGACAACACTGTTCTTAAGAATCAGCCTGCATCACCTCCTGAGAAGCTAGGACTTGATTGCTCGACTACGTTACCAATAATAGAGAATCTTGGCTAGGGACCTCTGTGCCTCTCCTCTGCCATATAGAGAGCAGAAGTACAGACCCCCCTCCAGTCTTTACACTAACATTGTTGAAAATATTTGTTTTTTACTCGAGAGGAATGTGCCTTACAAGGCCATGATCACAGACCGGCGCCTGGTGGCCATGTTATCTCACACTGGTCAAAGCATGACCCAGTTCTTCCTCATGCGACAACGAGTTATGTCCCATATAACTGACTAAAACGTAAGCCTTCTGAATTCCATGGTACCAGGTGCCCTTTGACCACCAACCCCAAAGTAACAAGTCCTGAGATGTTAAAAAAGGACAGACAGGGCACATCATTGAAGCAACAATCGTGTAATTTGTATTGTGAGGTACTGGGAGGGATAAATTATTTTTCAAAACGAGGGTGGAGAACTTGGAACCGGATGGCACGGAGGGGAGTGAGTGAAATGCATGTTTTTAGGTTAGAGTACCCCAGAACCTCCTTTGTGCCGTTTTAAGGCCTGCCAAGTCAACAGTAGGAGTGATAAAGTAGTTGTATGGTAGGAGTATAATTAATTTGTTTTCTGACCTTTGCCGTGAGAAGATGATCACTGCAGCACCCGCGTGGAGGAAGACGGATTGACTGGGCTGGGACTTATGGCCTGGCATCCCTTATGGGGCAGGCAGATCCTGGATAGGTGCACACCAACCAGACACACAGGATTTTACCCTATATATTGCATCATGCATGACAACGTTGTACTTTATAAGATTCTGCTTGTACTATTTTTCGGCAGAACGTTCTTAGCAGTAGAGCTCTTTGCTGTTGCTCTCATCTGCGTGTGAGATTAAAACTTGTTATCCTTACAAGATCGACTTGGACCTTTCTTCCCTAGCGGGTTGTATTCTCTCTGGTGTGAGCGTTCAGGGAAGATTTTAGGATGCTTGATGATAATCTTTCAAACTTTGCAGTATTTTTCACTACAGGGGTGTGACTGGTACTGACAGAGGATCCCCCAGTGTTTCATGTATATTTAATTCCTGTATAGTGCAATGCAGGATCTGATATACACCAAATACTTTAGCATTTAATGTGCATATTTTATATAGAAATCTTTTCTGGTGGTGCCTGCTCAATCCCCTTTGTCGTAAGCCTGCTCTGCATCCATGGCAGAGCACCAACAGTGCTAATTATTAAGAGGTCAATTTTTGTGCTTCAGTGCCTCTTACAAGTTTTATCCAACTGTCCTATTTACAACTGAATTCTTTGTAAATCCAATTTGTGGTTATATATATATAAAGTTCTGACCAACCATTGGTGTAACCTACACCAAAAAAGGTATTGTTTGTTAATCAGTCCCTTTGGCCTATTGTAGCAGGTGGCCACATGTGCTAAGGATAATTAGCAAAACCTGATTGGGGTGGAAAGGGGGTTAAATCGCCCAATTGTGGGAAATTTGAAGAAGCAGTTGCTCTAGAAGTCAGTAGTGACCTATGGGAGTTCTCATAAAAAGGTATTAGATCATTTTTAAAGACTTTTGTTCCAATGTTTATTTTCTGTCAAATCAGAATTTGACTATTGGTGCATAGTGTGTTTAGTGTTACCTGGTGTCTGGTGGTTACACTGTTGCTGTGCTGTCTGCTTTCCTGGACTGGAGTCTTTTTACACTTTCTACCTGTGAGCCTGCCTGGAGGCAGGCACAAAAACCCCAGCACACGTGGAGCATGTGGTGTGTTTAGTGTTGCCTAGTGTCTGGAGGTTACACTGCTGCTGTTTTGTCTGCTTTCCTGGACTGGAGTCTTTTTACACTTTCTATCTGTGAGCCTGCCTGGAAGCAGACTCAAAAATCGCAGCACACGCGGAGTGCATGGTGTGCACAGTGTGTTTAGTGTTGCCTGGTGTCTGGAGGTTACACTGCTGCTATTTTGTCTGCTTTCCTGGACTGGAGTTGTTTTACACTTTCTACCTGTGAGCCTGCCTCGAGGCAGACTAAAAAAAACCAGCACACGCGGAGCGTGCGGTGTGCACAGTGTGTTTAGTGTTCAGTGGACTGCTGGACGATTGATCGGTGGAACACAAGTAACTTGTTGAATATCGTGTTGCGTTCATTCTTCACAAGTAAGATCTTCCTCGTTTCTGTTGTTTTGGAATCAGCGTTGAAGTATTGTGATGCGAGACCCTATGTAACTGGAATTAAAACGTGAGGCACTCCACCAGAGACGCAAACAATTCAAGACCAATTTCCGTTACTTTTTCTACGTCTAGGGCGTCCTTTTTGTTTGATACCAACGTTGATTATCTAAGTAATTGTGAGTCCACGGTCCACTGCAGTGTGATTGCAGGAGTGTGGTAGCTGAAAGTTCCATAGCCTGCCTGCATAGCCCGTGAGATATCACTTCCACTGACATTTGGATTGGTGCATGCTTCAGTGTTTCTACTTTTTGATTAAGCTTTTATCTTGCAAACATCTCATCATGAACAATATTGCGCACTGAAGGAAGGGCATGTTTTAAAATTTAATAACTTTTACCGCTAAACAAAGACATTTTGAGGAACACTGGCAACTTCGTAGCTCTACACGCTTGTGGGCTCAAACAGTGTGAGACAAATCAATTCTATCAAACATAAATGTTACTGGCTTAGTCTAGTCAATTAAGTCTGGCGCGACTTAACTGCATCTTTGGGTAGCAGTGATTGTTGAACATAGTTCCTTTGAGCCGCAGCCTGGGGTGTAGTTGACCTCACACCCAACTCACACAAACTTGTGGGTTCAAATAGTGTGAAAAGAATCAATTCTGTCGAATATAAATGTCACTAGCCTATTTATTTATTTATTGCATTTATTTGCAGCACCCAAACCCGTAGGTATTACAGTGCTGATACAACTTAGGAAACAAAACCTAAAGGGAAAAGTACATAAGCATGATAGTAAATATTGCAGAGAGTCAGGTTAGGGGGATACCGCAGCCTAGTCTGGCCATTAAAACGGACACAATTTAACTTAATCGTTGGGTAGCAGTAACTGTTGGACATAGACCCTTTGAGCCTGGGGTGTAGTTGACCCACACGCAACTCACACACGTTTGTGGGCTCAAACCATGTGAGAAGAATGAATTCTGTCAAAGTAATACCTTGTGATCAAGGATTTTATTTTCACGGAAATCTTAATTAAGAGTTTCTCAATCCATTTAATCTCTGCAAGCCTCATGGTTTTTGGGTTGAGAAGTGTTAAGTGTATCATAGAGCATCCACCGTCTCTTTTAACAATGAAAGATCACTCGCAGGGTATGCTCAGCTCACCCTCTGAATCCACAACAACTGTTACTAAACCCGAGCAGATAAGGATGTGTGTTGATGAGACAAACCAATTTAAAATAAAATGTGAAACTTGGATGAGAATGTTGATAGCACTAAATCTAAACATGACGCTAAGCAAGAGATTCAGGTTGAGATTCATCATGAGCCTGTAGGTGAACAAGCCTTGCTAACCAATAAGCAACCAGACTATGAGATCCAAAACTCCAACATTCCAGCATAGGTGCAAGCTAGTGATACTTCATGTTCTCTTACACATGTTGACCCTGAGGATTTATTAAATTGTGGGGTCAAAAACATTGTGTCTGATGTTTCAATACTTGCACCTGTCGTGCTGGCAGAGTTGGGCAAGCACGTGAGGTTATCCCTGGGACCAGCACCACCTTGTGCAATGCTACTGCACGCTATAGATGAAGTGCATTTATTTAACAAAGCTGATGTTTCTTTGACTAAGCCGGAAGAGACAACGGGCCTCATTACACGGAAGGCTGTAAGCCATGGCGCTATTAGCGCCATGGCTGCCGCCGGTACCTTACCGGGTCCGCCTTGGTGGATGGCGGAATTAGCGCCATATTCCAAGGTGTGTGGGGGCGCTAATTCCGCCATCCACCATTGCCCCTTCACCATTGCCAGTCAGCCCCATAGGGCTCCATGTTAATGGTGAAGGTGTTAATTACGGTACCGCAAATTGCAGTACCGTAATTAGCACCAAAGTCCCTTTGCGGGTCCCGTACTTAACGCCTGTAAAAACCAGGCGTTAAGGGAGGACCCGCAAAGGGACCTTGTAGTAAGGTGGTAAGGGTTTACCGGTACCGGTGCCCTTACCGGTACTGGTAAACCCTTACCGCCTTCCGTGTAATGAGGCCCAATCTCACATAAATTACCAAATAATTGTTCTCATTCAATTTCTAAAGTAGAACACTCAAGTAAACGATCAAAATTATCACAGAATTAGAGCCCTATCCTTCATAATGACTTGAATGAAGACCCTAGATCTCCAAAATCATGTTGCTCTAACTGGTTCGATTCAGACAGCACCACCTTGTGCAATGCTACCGCACGCTATAGATGAAGTGCATCTATTTAACAAAGCTGATGTTTCTTTGACTAAGCCGGAAGAGACAACCTCACATAAATTACCAAATAATTGTTCTCATTCAATTTCTAAAGTAGAACACTCAAGTAAACGATCAAAATTATCACAGAATTAGAGCCCTATCCTTCATAATGACTTGAATGAAGACCCTAGATCTCCAAAATCATGTCGCTCTAACACTGGTTCGATTCAGATAGCACTTCTATCTACACCTTTGGCTAATAACAGCACCTCTCAAGATTCCACTCTTGCTGACATCTGCTCCTTTCCAGTACTTACTAGAATTTGGAACCTACTGGATAAGGGTCATGATGTTACACAATATGAAATACGCGAGGTTAAACCCTCTCTATCAGAGATTCTGGCCAAAATGAATAAATTGGAGGGTTTCATATTGGCTTGTGCGACCCAAATCAACAATCCCAATTTGACTGCAAAAAAGGAGGTGTCGTGTACATCTAAAGCAATTCAAACAGAGGCGTGGGAACTTAAAAAACTTCAGTGACTGGTGCATTTATCACAGGCTTCACAGACCTCCCCATCATATGCAGCCGAAAGCACGATGCAACCTGAAATCGAACTGATAGAAGGGGAAAAAATTCAATTTACATCTATACATTGGCAAGTCTCAGATGACACCATTCAAGACATTGGTGAAGATATATGGAACACAGTGAATACTGATGTGGCTAAAATTGCTATATTGGAGGAACAAGCGCCTTGGTGTAAAGCGCTCTATAAATAAACCAATCAATCAATCAAAATATTAAGACTTTTAAGTGACATGGATGGTGGTATGGAGTCTGTGTCACTGATGCCCGTGATTGAACAAAGAACAGAGCTTCAGGAAGATCTTTCACCAAATAGCCCGAAACCGTTAACAGATATTATTGAACATTCATATAGTACCAATGAACAAGAGGGCCTAGAGTATCGTTCAAACCAAGAGACTAGGGCATCAGAGAATAGGGCAAAAAGAAAGGCCAACAAGAATATCAATAATTGCTGATAAAAAAAAACAAATAACATGCAAGCCTTGAAAATTGTAGGTCACAATTCTGCAGTGAAAAATCTATGTTATCTGCCTTAGCTAGATGTGATAATTGATTTGAATACCAGGCAGGAACACGTAAATGAGAAACAGCATACAAACAGAAAAGGTTCTATCAACTCCTCGAACGCTACATCGACACAAACCCAAACTGATATACAGGCTCTATCCTCTAAAATTTGCACCTCCAATTTAGTTAAAGGGTCTATAACTAATAAAAGTAAGGTTTTGCAGGTTGACGCAATGTCTCTACCAGCTCTGTTTCTAAATGGAGGAACAGGTAAAGCAAAGTAAGATGATGACCTTTTTTCCCTCCATGTTTAAAAAATCTAAGGGGCTGGTTACAGATTCTGTGCCCAATTCACATCTCCTAAATCAAACAATGCTCAACCCCCCAATCATAACAAATAATCTGGTAACTCTGATCTATTACTGTTACTATTCAGGAAGGGAATTGTGAGCACAACGATTTTCCCGCCATTCAACCCCAGGAATACAACACACATCAATTAAAACTGAAACCTATCCTTCAAACATCATGGGTTGGGAAAGTGACCTGAAAATCAACGGTACTAGTAGAATCAATAGACCATGCATGTTAGATCTCTTCAAACAAATTCCAACACTGAGATCTCTAAATTCCAAGGATATTGAATAGATTACATTACCACAGACAAATAATAATCGTATGATCTGTGAGTTTCATTCGATTATAATATCTAAGTTAATCTGGGAACAGCGTCATGACCTTTTGATCCTAGGGTATAAGCCATATTTATTGAATACCATGGAAGAGGCTATTACATTTGTAGGGTTACATGCAAAAGTCTCTGATAATGCAAACAACACAAAGTCGAATTCAAATAACACACAGTAGAATTAAAGCATCATCGTAGGTACAAATGACTTTCTGATGGCTCAGTTATCACCCTCGCCAAGAGTGCTCATGATTGGTCTTGGGTGGCGCCAGCAATAAAAACAATCATGACTTTAGAGCAAGGGATGTTGCAACCCTAGCATCCAGTTGTTAAACATAATGTAATGGAATAAGTGTGGCTTAAGGAACATGAATGCATGAAGCATTCCCTATTAAACCAGCGTGTATGCTTTTTTAGGAGACTATGGTATTAAAAGATTTTCCACTTAGCGGTTATGAGACATTTACATGTCCAGCTAAAAGAGCACTTGCGGGTCATCCTATTGGGGGGCTAGCTATTGCTACTGACAGGGGCGTTAAAACTAATACACCATTAATTAATTCCTTGGAAGATCTACTAGTTGTTAAGTTGAATTTGGTGGATACAGTGGAAACAACTCATCTAATTGTTAACTTGTACTGCAATCCGGCTAGATTTAAACTGTCGGATTTTCTCTCCAAGTTAACCGTAATACTTGAGGACTGGACAATCAACCATTTGAATAACCCAATCATCATAGGAGGTGATTTCAGTTGTAATTGCCTTGAAGGCTCGAAACTGAATAACCATTTTTTTTTTATTTATTTACTTGTATTTGTCCCTAAATGGAACTTTACAAAATTTTTCATTCCTGTATTTCCGCAAGTCCTCAGGGGCCTTTGTCCAGCCTTTTCAGTGTTTCTTGGATGATCTTTACCAAAGCGATTTGCCACGTTGTTCGATCTCCTCCAATCAATCTTAACCACCATTGGTCCTCGTCAAAGTGTTCCTTTACAAATAGGTGGTCGAGGTAAGCTGATCATATCGCTTGATTTTTTGGGCAGACCATTAATAAGTGGCGAATGGTTTCCTTTTCGGCACCGCAAAATCGGCATTCGCTTGTTTCTGTGATACCTCGAATGCAACGAATTTCATTTGTTTCGATTAAGTTCAGACTTATCCTGAGCAGGTAGTTTCTAGATGCTCTATTTGGGAATTTTTTGATATATCTCTGGAGTTCATTTACTTTACACTCAGTGTGAGGGAGGTGGGCTAAAAGTTTGTTTGCTGTTGCTTCTGCTATGGTGTCTGACCAGTCCAGATTTTTGAGTTTTTCGGTCACTCTGGCCGGATTCGAAGACAGGTCAGCTTCTGTGCATGCTACTGAATCCAATAGGGTTAAGTTTTCGTTTTTCCAATTTGTCAGCATTTTCACTGTGTCCATTTTCATTTCTTCACCGATCATTGTATAGATGTTCTGTTTGTCTTGGGCGATGCACTTACGATAGAGCAGGACCGAGTTGATATTTACTGTGCCTGCTAATGAGAGGAGGCTCAGTTCTCGTCGGATCGCCAGCGTTGAGGTTGAATTCGGCAAGGACGGCACTTTTCTCCAAAAATGTACTTCCAGCTTTGTCCAGAGCTTTTTTGGGATTTGAGGCATTGCTTCAGCTCCATATGCAATTGAGGGAACTACTTTTTTCTTATAGAATTCAATTACCGGGATTGTTGAAAGTTTTCCGAATTTCAGCTCTATAGCTTTGCCTTGTGCTGCTAGCTTTCTGATTTTAGTTTTCAGGCTTTCTTGCATTGCACTTTCTGTGTGGGAACTGTCAAGGGTCACACCCAGGTACTTAAACTCTTTTGTTCTTTCAATCTCTATGTACCATTTGAATTTGTCCGATCTTTTCGGTGCTGATTCTAGAATTAGTATTTTTGTTTTTTCTTTATTGATTTGTAGGTTGTTTTTCGCTGTGTAACATAAGAGGTTTGTCAGTTGCATCTGCAGGCCTATTTGGGTCTGGTCGAACAGGGCGAGGTCGTCGGGGTACATGAGGCGGCTGATTTGTACCTTGGCCAGTTTTGGCGGAAAGCTTTTTGTAAGGTCTTCCGTTTCACTGAAGTCGCCCATGTATGCAAGGAATAACTCTGGAGCGAGAGGACACCCTTGTTTGACCCCCCTACCCCTAGGAATTTCTGCTGAGACTTGTCCTTGCAGAGTTAGTCGTACTCTGAGAGTGGTGTTTGAATGCGGGGCTTTCAATGGTAGAAGGATCTCCTTAGGGCATTTCCATCCTTCGAGTTTTGACCAGAGTCTCGACTTATCTACCAGGTGAAAGGCCTGAGAAAGGCCAACGAAGGCCACAAAGGACCTTGGTTTCCCTCCGAGGACCTTGCTTTTTAGTATGCGGATGACCAGGATGTTGGCCGCTGTACCGACATTTTTTTTAAACCTGTTTGGAATCGATCATGGCATGGTGCAAGTTTAGTCCAGGTTTGCAGACCTTTCCAATGCAATCTAAGAGGGCGATTGGCCGAAAATTTGAAGGGTCACGCACATCCCCCTTTTTGTAAATTGGAACGATGGTCGCCTTGGTCCAGGAGGGTGGAATGGATTTCGATTTGGCGCATCTCGTAAAGATCTCTTTTAGGAGATTTGACCACTCTACCGGATTTTCTTTAAGGTCCATGTTGGAAATTCCGTCTGGGCCGACCGCTCGTGAGATTTTGAGCTTTTTTAAAGTCTCGAGGATTTCTTCTTGGTTGTCGAAACATAACCAGCTCGAGGGGTCGTTCTCTGTAGAGTCATCGCCTTCTTTTGTTGCCGGTTCAAAGAGTGTTGTAAAGTGATCAATCCATTTCTGTTCCCCCATTGAGTTGATAATAGAGTTTTTTTTTGACGATGTTGTGGTTTTTATAAGGGACCAAAATTCTCTCGCTTTATTGCCACAGATCGCCTTCAGTACTTTTTCCGAATCTTGTTGGTAAAAGATTTGAGCAATGGTTTTTGACCCAGTTTCTATAGTTTCTGGAAGCTTCTGATAGTTTTTTCTCCTGGTCGCTGGACTGCGTTTGCATCAGTTGACTCTTGATTTTTCGGAATTCACGTCTTTTTTGGGCTAGCTGAACATCATAGGTATGTTTATGGGTGGAATCGGTGGTTTGAGCTGTCTGTTTTTTTATGGAGAACACCACAATCAAAGGCACATAGTCTGGTTCAGGATTTTCTTCTGATATACCCTCTTCGGAATATTTTTGTATGAGCTTCTTTACTGCCGATGTTGAGAGTTCAATTTCCCTGGTTGTTTACTTCCATACCGTATGGTTCATTGCTGGTTCTGCGGAAGTTGGTTGACCAAGTTGTTATTAGTTGATTGTGGTCACTGTCTGTTGTCTTGCGCACTTTAAAAGTCATTACAGTGTCCAAGAAGGGGCGGGAGACATAGGTATAATCAATTGTTGCTCGCAACACTCCCTGTTCCCAGGTCGGCAAACGATCTTTCTCTGTAAAGACCATGTCGAGATTTAACATGTGTCGTGAGGCCATCAGTTTGCACCAAAGTTTTCCTCTTTTAGTTGCTGGTGTTGGATTGGAGTTTTTCCCCTCTGTTGAACAGGAGTTTTTAAGAGTGATGTTAAGGTCTCCGCAGATTATAAAGGACGAAACTTGGCGATTTGACTGAATTTCGTCGATTATTTCTTCCATCATGTGGGTGACGTTTTTTGCATCTATTGCCGCTGGGTTACAGTAGGTGTTTAAGATCGCTATTTCTGAGCTTAGCGTCCTTTCAGGGCCTTCGAGATCGATAAGGACTACCAATATGAATAGGTTTGACAGCAAGGTTTCTTTTATTTTTAAACCTACACCATTTCTGCATGCCACTAGTAGTCCGGATGATGGTCGGCCTAAGAGGCCTTTTTTTGCAGGTGCCAGGACTACGTTGTAGCCACCAGGATGGGTTTGTCAAAGAGCCATGTTTCTTGGAGACAAATCACATCGAATGAAACCAGGTCGGCGTCAGACCGAGTCGTCAGGTGGATATGTCCACGAGTGTTCCAAGAACAAAGTTTTAGTACTGTGGGGAATGTGTCGGCTGGCAAGGTGTCGTTGTCGGCGCTCTGCCAACCTTCGAGTTGCTATTTGTTCAGATTTTTTGAAAGTGCTTTTGGCAGCCAGGACCAGATTCCCTGCGGATTTCCATTTAGCTGACGAGTTTCTGGAAGTTTCACTGGAAGTAAGTTGGTTTTTTGCAGCACCTTTTTTTGAACTTCATGATTCACTGGTTTATGTAAGTTTTTATGAGTGTTTGAGTCTCTGTTTGTCCCGCTTGTTGAATTCCTTTCAGTTCTTCTTCCAAGGTGTGCCTGTTCCTGATACAGTTTCTCAGTAACAGAGTGGTCCTTTATCTTGTAGCCAGTGGAGTCTTTGCTTTTGGACTTCCTTTGATCGTTTTTCTGAGTGTCTCTCTGTTCTTCAGGTTTCATTGAGTTTTCAAACACCCTGTAGCCAAGTTTGAATAAATTCTCTGCTTCGTCGATTATTTGCGTCTGTATTTTCTTTGAAGGAATGTGCAAGTTGGTTTTTGCTCTACGGTTGGAGTGGTAAGGATCCACTAGCTTCAAGTCTTCTGATTTAATCTGTCGAAGTGCTGGAATGAATCCAAAGAGGGTTAGCACTCCTTTTCTGTTGAGAATTATTTCATCATGATTTTCTGACCGTTGTTCTATTTTTAAAGTCCAGTGGAACTACGTCGATCGTGGTATTTTTCGGTTCTGGATTTGTAGTGAACTCTCGCTGACGGTTCCTTTTCTTGTATTGAATGGTCCTTTGGGGTCTTTTTACTTAGATCACGCCGTAGGTCATCTCTACTTGATTTTCTGTCCCTTTCTCTGAGTTTGTGTCGATTTTCTAATTTTGGGGTTTCCTAGTTCATTGAGGGAAACTCAGTTCTTGAGGAGAATGATACTTTTCTTTGGCTAGTATTGTTTTGGTTGGTTCTTGAAGTATGGTGGAGATTGTTTCTTCTTTCTTCCATGGTACAGAAAGGTGGGCTCTTTTGTTGGTAAGGAGGACTGCTCGTATTGGCCCTTTTCTCGGCTTGATCTTTTCCAATTTGCGAACTACTTGTCTGATCCTTGTCTAGGTGTTCGCTGATGTTCATTAGCTGGTCGTCAGCCAGAAAATCTTCTACTGTTTTTGGCGAATGTTTAGTTCCTATATCATTTGTGATCTTGAAGACGAGGGGAGGCCCCTGGAGTGTAGCGGGGCTGCTCTTTGAAGGTTGGATTTTCTTTGCCCTCTGAAGCGTAGGCCCTGATTCTGGCATATCCGTTTTCCCTGCTGATGTTCCATGTTGTAGGCAGAAGATCGGGTAAGCCTGGTCTTTGTCATTAGGTTCAATTTGGTTTCCTTTGTGGCTTGGTGATGTTTCTTTTTCGTTGGATTCGGATTGATTTTTAGGCGGTCTTGATGATGTCTCTTCACTGATGTATATGATTTCACTTTGTTCATAATTGACCGCACCGTTTTTAATTTAAGTCTGAAGATCACTGGCCGCTAAGGCGGTCGTCAGTGAAGGGGTTGATAAACTTTGTATTTGTGTGGACACAGAAGACCTTTCTTTGCTGCAAGAAGGTACAACGTTTGGTTGTTCTTTTGACAGTGAGATGCTTGTTTTTAAACGTTCGTCCTGGTCAGTAATGTATCCCTCCAAAAAGATCAGTTTTGTAAACATCATTGCCTGCATAGTGGTGTGGTCTTTGAGATTGTCGCTGATAGATTCGAATAGCTTTGTGAACGGCACTAAAGCTATCGAGACTGCAGACATGATGGATATAAAGTCCAGTTTCTTTTTTGCCGGGGATTCATTTGTGGCTCCTGATGGATTTTTGTTTGAGTTCTGCTCATTTGTTGTCGACTTTCTAGGCAGCCAGATATTGGGGGCGTCCATGGAATCTCGCCTCTCCCGGCTTGATTTGTCCCTTTGTGGTTTTCTCTGGTCCCCCACCTGAAGTGGCTCTCCCACCCGCTTTTTGTTGTCGTAATTGTGATTTGGCTCAGGGCTCCTTTGCGGCCGGGGTAACCACAGGCTTTTTCCTTCTTCAGCTTTTTCAGTCGGCGTTAGCCAATTTTGCGAAATTCGTTGTGGTGGAGTCCCTGGCGGTGTTACTAAATCGACAGGTAGATTTTCGTCCAGTGCCAGAAGTTTTTCCTCATTCGGTGTTAGGTTTCTAAAGCCGGTATAAGTGTCGAAGGAGCCAAACTTGGAGTATTTTCGCAAGGAGTTGCTAAATTTACCAAGGAAGGATGTAGGTTTACTGAGTCGACCCCTGCCACATGTTCTTTTGGTAATGAAAGTGGGTCCTGTGTTGAAGCACCCGGCACTGGCGGCAAGTATTTGGGTGTTGGTGAATGTTGTGACTTATGGGGAGTCGATTGTTTCAGGGGGGTACCACTGGGGGTGGCAGATGGAGTGGAAATATCAGTTTTCCTGTTTTTTTTAGGTGGTTGGCAAGAGTTTATTGCTTCTAGTATCTCGGCGTCTGTGAGATCATCTTGGGAACCCCTGGCCTGCAGGGCAAAAGCATTGAAGAAGTCAGTTACTAGACTTACAGCTGGGGTTCTGCCAGGATCCAGTGCCCATAGTTTTTTTTAATATTGTTCTTACTCCTGGGTTTGCATTGTTCCGGGTCTGTTTATGAATGGGCATTTTCTTTTTCTGTGTGTTTGACTTTGGACTCACTTTTGCTTTTTGACAATGTTTTTCCCCTTCTTTGGGGACGTTGTCCGACTCAAGCGTCACTTCTTTTTGTTACTCGTGGTTTCCAGCATTGGAGTGTTTGAAGTGTTTGAAGTTTCGGTTTCTTGGACCTCTTCCTGATGTGAAAAGAACGGATCGGCCTTATGAAGCAGAGATAGTTTTCTCAGAACATTTTCCTTTGCTAACGTCTTTTCACACGTTTGGTTTTCTGGATGCGTGTGAATGATGGCAGTAATTTTCACTTTGTTTCTTTCTTCATTTGATGTCTGAGGCACTTTGTTTGATGGTGAGGCAGGTGTCGACCCTGCTGTAATTTCGGTCACAGTGTTGGACATTGGTCTGGGCGGCGCTGTCAGGGGATCACAGAGCACCGATAGAGTTGGGCTCGATCGATCCTCGGCACCGCCTCCCCCGCGTTGCAGGTCGTCAGTCGCTTCGGTTTCACGGTCAGCCCGGTTTTCGCTGCTTGACGTCGGCAAACCCGTGCCCCGCCCCTCTGGCTCACTGCGCCCGCCCCTCCCTCCGGAGGGACTAGGGAGCTGGAGCAGGGTGGAGGGAGCAGTGGGCGCAGGCGAGCCTTTTGTTGATGTTACTGTGGATTGGGATGATCGCTCTGGGGTTCGAAGGTTCTCCCCTGAGCTTCCACAGTCCCTGGCCGACTGCTCCTCTGGAACTACAGCTTCAAAAAACGGTAAGGTCGATTTGGTCGTTTTGGCTTCCACTCTCGAACTAAGAACATGTTTCTTGGGAAACACAGCCTCGATGGTTTTCAGAGGTTGGGAGAAACAGTCCTTTTCGAGTGGGCGCATTCCCGGTTTGGAGTTGTTTGGTGGTGCGCGCAGGCGAGCACTGCACAAGAAACGTCCTTCTTCCAAATCAAGAGCCTGTACCTCTTGTTCCAAGTGTTTGGACGAGTCGGCAGTCTTGACAGCCATGACTGACATGACTGCAAGACTGCCACTCTTCGCCACTCCGCGTCCGCTCCGCGGAGGAGATGGTGTTTTGTAGGGAGGTAGATCAGCTGTAGAGACACGCCTCCAGGCGTGAACACAGGAAACAGACTCGGATTCAGCACAGTCAACGGGTAAGCTGCAAGACTGCTACTCTTCGCCACTCCGCCATTTGGTAATGCACAAGTTAAACTTAACTAGTGAGCACAGGGGGCTGGAGTGGCACACATTTGTATCTGAATGGGACATATGTCAGTTGGAAGCGGATAAAGAGTCATTTACATTCCTTGGTGTAGGGGCAGCGCAGTGTCTAGGATAGACTATATCTATGTCTCCTCCTCTTTTAGAGCTTACTGCGGGAGAATGAACATATTAAATCCAGGACTGGGAGATCATATGATCCTACAATTACATTTTTTTAATACAATTCCAGTGTCTGAGATGAATACATCATTAGCCTACTACTACATAGTATAGTGAGCATGGGATGCGGGGGACACCCCCGCTGCCCTTTGCCCTTTTTTTGGGGAGGTGCCCCCGTAGCCCCCGCTCACAATATAGTGAGCAAGGGTGCGGGGGACACCCCTGCAGCCCCCAGCACGAATGCGTGATTTGGTCGAACTTTTCGGTTGTTTGGATTTTTTTCGAACGGCTGAAATTCAGCCAAATCACACATGATGACATATAGTTTCGGTCATTTTCCCAAATCTGTATTAAAATATGAGTTAAGAATGTATTCCCTGCTAGTAAATATCGATGCCTCTGAAGAAGAACTCACTAATAGACCAGTGAGCGTTAAAAAGAAGCTCTATAGCCATAATTGTTGCAATACTATTGACTCATTAGGCACTTATAAATTACACAAAGAGTACGCTGGTTTTGTGCGAAAAAGGGAACATCTGTGGCCTTATTTGATTCATCTCCCTTGTAACAAAGAACAGGCACTGTATATAAGATTCAAATCTAATCACTTCTCAACAAGAGAACGCACAAAACATTGGGTTAAATCAATGGTTATAGAAAAAGATGGTTGGGACTTAGAAGTATATGTTGTCATCCTTCCCCTGTCTGTTGTCAAGCACTCTGATTCTGACCTGAAGCATCACTAAAGATTGTTGGTGGGGACCCAGGATTGATTCACTCAGCGCTGCACTTTGATAGAGGTGGGCAGGAGCCCTCTCTCCCCAGCATCGCCACACAGCTTCAGGAGAAGCACGAAGACCTCCACAGCGACGAGGTGGCTCGCTCCACTTCCTGCCCGCACTAGGTGAAGCCCTTTTGCCCACACTGTGCCTGCATTTGCCCATTCTGTCATCTAAATCTCCATTTGCCTGTTTTGCCATCTGAATCTCCACACAGAGCTGTGATCAGCCTGCAGCATTGAGAAAATGCCCGCTGCCTCATTGTTTATCTGTTGCTAGGCAACCGTGCTTCCTGAACAGCCTCCCGATTGGCTGCCACAATCTACTTTCTTGCATTGGCCCCACCGAAAGGCGAAAGCCGGCCATTGTAGGAAGGGCCGCGCAGTAAGGGTCAGGCCCGTCTGTCCCGACCTCCCACTCACCGCTGCATTTTGACAGAGGTGGGCAGGAGCCCTCTCTGCAGCATCGCCACACAGCTTCAGGAGAAGCACGACAACCTCCACAGCGACAAGGAAGCTCGCTCCACTTCCTGCCCGCACTAGGTAAAGCCCTTTTGCCCACACTGTTCCTGCATTTGCCCATTCTGTCATCAAATTCTCCATTTGCCTGTTTTGCCATCTGAATCTCCACATGGAGCTGTGATCAGCCTGCAGCATTGAGAAAATGGCTGCTGCCTCATTGTTTATCGGTTGGTGGGCAACCGTGCTTCCTGAACAGCCTCCCGATTGGCTGCCACAATCTACTTCCTTGCATCGGCCCCACCGGAAGGCAAGAGCCGGCCATTGTAGGAAGGGCCTCGTAGTAAGGGTCAGGCCTGTCTGTGCCTGTCTGTGTTGGTCCGTGACCAAACACGCTGCTGCCCCCGACAAACTGCTCCGCTACCTTCTTGGTCAAGTAAATAGACACCCTAAACCGACCAGAAGGAGAGACTGACAGATTTGAGACTTTTTGCCACGCAACAGCTCGGACCTGGTGGCCCCACAGAACCATCCAAAGCATTGGTCGCCAATAGCAAAACCACTATGCAGACATCATGGACCCCCTGCGCTGAACTACTGCTTGCGGATTAGTAATGCTGTAAGTAGGCCGCTGCGCTGTATCTGTCATCTCATATTATGTATGCCCATATATCAGTATAGCCAGATCGCTAGCCTCTAGCCTTCTCCATGCTAAACTACCACCTACCTCCCCACTGGATCTATGCTGGCTGCACAGCCATTATTTGCTGCACTCATTGCATCCACAATTGTCATGATGATGTTATGCAAATCAGCATTTCGTTTTTACCTGCACTGTTTGTAACCACTGCCTTCTCGCCTGGTGCACAATTCTTATTACTGTATAGTGATTGACCCATAAGGCGTAGCATGTACCTATTGCATAATAGATTATTCTATAAAACTTAGTCTGTACTAGTAAGCCTTTACACACAACACACTTTGCCCTGCTGATACCTCTTCTTCTGTTTTCCCTCTTCAGCAAATCATCTACTCTCCCCTAGCACTATCTACTTTACTCTGCCCACCCATTCAGCCACTCGCAATTGCGCACTGCACTCGCATTATGGCCGCCACTGCACTCCCCCTCCCCTTTAACACCCCCACCCTCTTCCACCATCATACTCCATTAAACCCAACCTCCAGACTACCTACCCTAAACCCATCACCTGCCCAAGAGCCAGCAGCTCGAGAAATCAACTATTAGGCCTCCGCTTTAGACACCCACACAGCAGCTCATAGACCCACCACAGCACCTCACAGACCATAGGCCCTCCCAAACTTGCGACAAACCTAGTCTTACACAGCTTGCCCAAGGCACCACCTACCTCAACCACAACTGAGCCAGCCCAAAGCAAAACCCAAAAAACCACAACTCCCACCAACCTGCAATGTACACTGATCAATGCCAGATCCCTTCCTGCACATGCTACAGAAATCTATGACCTTATAACTAACCTCAACCTCGACATCCTTGCCATCACTGAAACCTGGCTACATAATGCTGCCGGCCCAGCCCTTACACTAGCCATTCCGCCAGGATACACCATCATTAGGCAGGACAGACCCACAACCATAGGTGGTGGAGTAGCCATCATAGTCAAGGACCACCTAGGAATCAGACAAACCCCTTCTAATCTCGGAGAGAACATCGACTCCCTTGCAGCTAAGATCTCTCTATCCCCAACACTACCATCACCTTCAACCTAGCCTACCGCCCACCAGGCCCTATATCTGACTTCCATGACAACCTTATACACCTCCTAGCTGAAAACCTAAAAACAACGACAAAAACAATCTTCCTGGGCGATATCAATTTGGGATTCAATGACCAGAATGACAGACCATCCAAAGTACTTGCACTAGCACTACAAGAACTAGACTTCGACCAAAACATCTACTCATCCACGCATTGTAAAGGACGCACCCTTGACTGCGAAGCTGACCATAATTGTGATATTGACATCTGCTCTATCACTCCCACCCCTTAGTCCGACCATCTACTGATACACTTTCTCATCCCCACACATGCAACCACTGCTAAAAACCCAGCCCAACGCCTCCAGCCATGGCTAGAAGCGCTAGGAACCTCACTAAAGACAGGATTCTCCCCCACCTAGACATTCTTACCTCAAACATGCCCTCCGCCTCAGACCCATCGGTACTGGCGGACATCTACAAATCAACCATCAGTACGGCCATAGATAGCATCGCCCCACTCCAAAAGAAGAAAACTAAAAACATTAAACACTCCAACACTTGGTTCTCATCAGAACTAAAGGAACTCCGTACCCAAAAACGCAAAGCGCTCAACAAATGGCAAAGCTCCCCAAATGCTTCCTCGCTATCCTTGTACAAAACACTTGCTATACAATACAAAAAAGCAATAATCACAGCCAAATCTGCATCCTACAATGACAGAATCACCAATACTAGTTCTGAATCAAAAGAGCTTTTTGCCATTTACAAAGAATTATCCACACCAGCCGCCAAGTCCCAAGAGATCGTTAAAGATCAATCCTGGTGCAACACCACACAGCCTGCCCTACTAAACAAAGTTGAACTCCTGCAAAAGAAAATTCAAGAGCACTACAAAAACCTCATCCAGCACATTAAACTATCCTCTAGCGCTGAGATAGAGATAGAGGCCACAAAAGACCCAATAACACCTTTCAGATTCAGAGAAATCACCGAATCAGAAGTAATGGAGATTGTGAACAAAATTAAGCCCTCCAATTGCAAAGGGGAGGCCTGCCCTGCCAAACTAGTCAAACATTGCGTTGAAACACTTGCACCCTTTCTCAAGGCATTCATCAATGCCTCCTTCAACTCTAACACTGCCCTAGATATCTCAAAGAAGCTTGGGTATGCCCACTTCTGAAAAAAACACCTTACACCCAGAAATTGCCTATAACTACAGACCCATTACTACTGTCCCATTCCTGCTCAAGATCCTGGACAAAGTTGCCTACACGCAAATCCAGCAATATCTGGAGGAAAATCACATCCTAGGTAAAAGACAATCAGGGTTCCGTCAAGGACACGGGACTGAGTCAGCTATACTCGATCTTAAAATACAACTCAGCGACATCATGGACAAAGGCAAACCGGCACTTCTGCTTTTATTAGATCTATCCACTGCCTTTGACCTTGTCAACCATGACATCTTAGGTATGCAACTGAAAAACGAAGCCCACTTCTCGCCACAAGCCATCGCATGGGTTGCCTCATTCCTTAAGGGTCGACTCATGAATGTCTTCTCAGACTCCGCCTGCGCTGCACCCACAACCATCAACTGTGGAGTCCCACAGGGCTCATGCACAGCCCCTACGCTGTACAACATATTCACCCTCCCACTTTTCAATGATCTGGATCATCACGACATAGCCTACACCAACTATGCCAACGACACTCAAGTCCTATTCCCCCTAACCGCCATCTACGAACAAGACGCCGCAGCCCTTACCAAGATCTACACAGCCATCCAGATATGGATGGCAGCCAACGGCCTCTGTTTAAATGGGGACAAAACCGAGATCCTCATAGTTGGCACCAAGGAAACCCTGAACAAGCTCCCACCACAATACAAAACCTTTACCATCGACAACTCCACCATCAATGTTTCTGTAGCGGTAAAAACCCTAGGAGTATACCTCGACTCAACCCTGTCCATGTCACGCCAAGTCAAGGCCTTAGCCTCCTCCGCTGGACTCACCACTAAGGTAATCAATGCAGTTAAACCCTTCCTCTATACCATTAATTTATTTTCTATCACCAGAGCAACAGTGGGCACTAAATTGGACTACTGCAATGCCCTCTTCCTGGGCACCTCTGCTAAAAATCTAAACAAATTGCAAGTCACACCGAATAATGCCTTAAGGGCGGCACTGAGTATTCCCAAAAGGGAGCACATCTCACAGGCTAGGAAAGATGCACACTGGCTACCAGTAAAAGAGTGTATCCTTTTCAAAACCTTGGTCATCACACATAGATGCCTCTCTGCCGACGCCCCACCTTACCTATCAGAGAGGATCACTCCCAACTCATCCACCAGACACACCAGATCTCACTTGGCCAACCAGATACATGTGCCCACCTTTGAAAGATGCAAAGCTGGCGGGTCCAGCTTTGAACACTTGGCACCCAAAAGTTGGAATGCACTACCCACGGCACTAAGAAACGAAAATTCCTACACTGTCTGCCGCAAACTGCTGAAAACCACCCTCTTCAACTAAGTCTTCGCTCCATCTTTCTGATATATGCTGCCTAAATGTAACCTTTGATCCTACTAATCAATACTGCCATTACTTGTACTATTCTACCTGCCACAGTGTATTCCTGTACCAACTAAGAGTGTCATTACGAGGTAGGCAGTAGGGGGTTAACAGCGCTGGTAAAGGTGCCGGAGCCGTCAACCCCTTACCGTCTGATTACGAGGTTTGCTTGTGGGAACCCGCTAAGGATGCCTGGTTTTACCAGGCGTCCTTAGCGGGTCCCGCGAGCAGACCAGCATGCTAACAACGGGTCCGTTGTTAACGGGCACGTTGTTAGCATCATCCCCATTCCCATTGAGCCCTATTGGGGCTCGAATGGGAATGGGGATGTACCGGGTCCGGGTTCCTTGAATGAGGAATTACCGGGCCCTCCAAGGTCAGAATGGCCCGGCAATTCCTCATTCAAGGAACCTGGACCTGGTACCCGGTAAGGGGGAAGCCATGCCGCTAATAGCGGCATGGTTACCTCCTTCCTCGTAAGGACCCCCAAAGTCTTCTTTCCATCTCCTCTCTGATATATGCTGCTTAAATGTAACCATTAATCCTACATATCAACACTTCCATTTCATGTACTTTTCTACCTGCCTCAATGTATTCCTGTACCAAGCGAGCTAACTGTAACAGCACCACGATGCCCCCGGGCCGATGTGCGCTATACAAATGCAAACAAATAAATAAATTAAGTTAGGCTTGGCCTAAACCAATCCCTGGGCCCCGTTTGGCTTTAAAAGAGGGCTGAGCCCCTGACTGATCAGATCTTCTGAAGACTTCCGAAGGAGTAAGAAGAAGAACTCATTTGGAGCTGAGCTGAAGGTACAATCTACCTTGCATCTTCTGCCAGTGAAGGAAGGCCAGAAGTTCCAAGAGGGAAGCAAGAACCCTCCCCTAAACATCTACCAGTGAACAGAGGGAGATACTGGACTCATAGGACCCGCCTAGCAGCTCCAGAACCGGTACCCAGCCAGCACACAGAGTGCCCTGCTAGGTTCTGACAGCAAGCTTCCTAGGTGGGAAGTGCCGTAGAGTCTCTGGACAAAGGACAAGAAGACTGTTCCCTGCTAACACCCTCCTGAGCTTTGGGCCGTTCGCCTTGAAAGGACACAAGCCCTGCGAAGAAGCTAGGAGCAGTGCCACACAACCATCATTCAGCATCCATCTTTGTAAGGACAATTTCGAGACAGTCGAGTCCTCAAACCGTATCCAGCTGCGCCGATGAATGGTCACGCCGCAGTGACCAGAGCCGTCTAAGACTCCTCGACAGTATTCCAGATTCGGCAACCAGCACAGAGACAACGATTCTTGGCCTGAGCCGCCGCGCCGGACAGCCTGCAGACATCCGTCCAGCCTTGCTTGCCGAACTGCATGCCGGCTGGTACCCGCAGATGTCTCCCCCCACTAACTCTGTCTCATGGGCTGCCAAGAGCCTGGAACCGTTTTGAAACTGTCGAGCACCAAGAACTTCTTCAGCACCAGGTACATTGTGGTTCTGTCCCCCCCACCCCCATCCATGGTCCTTCTCTGAAGGCCCCTAGAGACAGTTACAACCCTTTGCCCGTTTGGTGTTGAAACTGAATAACCTTGAACAGTAAGACTGATTGCTTTACCAACTACCCTCCTGTCAGTATCGAGAGTACTACACTTTCCTTTCCTTTCATTTGTGAAACTGTCTGTCCTCTGTTCCTTTACAGTGGGGGTTGTAATTGCAGTGTGCTAGAACTGTCTGTTGTAGTAATAATAAAGTAGATATTTTTACACAACCTTCATTGGACAGTCCCTTTTATCATTGTGTAATAATGGTATTTTTGCTGTGTTGCAACTAAGCAACGATTCACAACCTTGCGGAGATAAGCCTGCCGTTCCGCCCACGTTACCAAAATTGGACAAGGTGGTTTTATAATTCAGTTGTATTCCAATCGGTTTGGATCCCTTCGGGTGTACTAGAGGTGTGGGGTTGATTGATGGTTTAGAAACCGATATTCATCCCTGGACCACTGGTGCCCCAGAAGTTGATTTGTCACACTTGGTAACCAGTGCCCCAGCTATGACAGGGATAAAGTATATTAGCTGTCTGGCCTAGGTGGGCCAGATTCTCAAAAAATAGCCAAAATGTAAGGAGTGCAGAGAATGCGTTTGTTTTATTTGCGCTATTTTCAGAAATGCTTAGGTCAACTTATTCACAAAGGTGACCTGAGCATTTCAGGAGAGGCTGGACAATAGTGCAAAGATGTGCTGTTCATCCCCTTTGTTCATCCACCTTTGTTATTGTTGGCTGACTTTAATTTATGTGTGCTGTGCCATAAATTAAAGTTAGCCAGCCATAACAAACGTTCCTTGCCACCTGCATTCTGTACATTAACACAGCGCACACTCCTGACACTAATGTTTGTTTGTTTGTTTGTTTTATTATTTGTAATGCGCACCAGATCCGGGGGTATCAGGGCGCAACAGTTACAAGAATGTGCAAAGCTTAGTTACAATCATAGAGTGAAATACATTGCATACAAATACCGGATTTACAAATATTACAAAGCAATACAAGAATTAGAGTTCTACCCATAGGGATCACAAGTAGGTAGTGCTAAATTACATCTTGTTTACACAGACATAGGGCCTGATTCATGGAACATTTTCCTATGGGATTGCGCCATTATAAAACACTTCCATGAATGAGTCCCATAAGGTCATCCATGGGTGGAGGTTACACCGCCCGGGTTTACTGGTCGGAGGATTTGAACCATGTGATAATATTAGATCTGAAATTCTGGTAAGACTGGTCTTCTCTCAGTGAGGGGGGCAAGGAGTTCCAAAGTTGGGCCACTTTGACCGGGAAGCTATTACCTTCAATTCTAGATAGTTTGAATCTGGGACTAGACAAGCAATTCAGGTTAGCTACTCTGGTCGGTCTTAAGCATGTCCGTCTGTGGAATCTCTCAGAGACGTAGATAGGTTCAGCATTGTTAAGTGATTTTTTAGTGAGTGACACAGTTTTTAGTAGGATTTTGTCATTGGTCAGGAGCCAGTTCTGTCGCCTACTCTCAGAGATATGTTCTCTTCTGGATATGCCTAAGGCCGCTCTTAAGGCGTTATTTTGGAGAGTTTGGATTCTCCTGATGATGGATTTATTTGAGCCTATGTACAAGGCCTTACAATAATCTAAGCAGGACAGAATAAGGGCTCTGGCTAGGATGATGCAACTGTTGTTAGAGAGAAAGGGTTTACCAGTTCTAATAAGTTTACACGTGTACGCTGTAGTGGATGCTAGTGTGTTAACTTGTTTAGAGAAGGACATGGTGGAATTGAGATAGAATCCTAATGTTTTTACCTCCTTAGCTACCTTGATGAGGTTGCCGTCAATTATAAAGGAGGAGTAATCAGGGCTTAATATTTTTAGGTTGGTGGGGGTACCCAGGATGATGAGTTCGGTTTTATCATCATTCAGGCATAGACCCTGCGTAGCCATCCATCCCTGGATGATGAGGTACACTCTATTCACCAAGGCCAAATCCTTGTCATAATCCCCTGAAAGTGGGAGGAGAATCTGAAGTATCATCTGCATAGTTAGTGTAGGTGATACCAAGAGGGTCCAGCTCATCGAAAAGGGGCTTGGTGAAGATGTGGTAGAATGTGGGCGAGACGCAGTACACTTGGTGCACCCTGCAGGTGATGGGTATAGGGTCTGCTGCTGCTGATGGTGAGAGGACCCTCATTATTCTGTTGCTTAAGAATGACCTAATCCAGGTTATGGCCTCCTTGGAAAAATGTGCTGCTCAATCGAGATGGCTACATACGATTGTGTGATCAACCAAGTCAAAAGCAGCTGGCAGGTCCAGGAGGAGAAGTAGGGCTGATTTCCCACTTTCTCTCAGTTTGTCAACTTGGGCCTTAGGATCGAGGAGGGCGATCTCCGTTCCATGTTGTGGACGGTAGCCTGACTGTCTAGCTCCTAAAAGGTGATGTGATTCCAAGTATATTTGAATTTGCGTGTATGCCACTTTGTCTAATATTTTTAGAAGAAAGGGAACTGTCGTGATTGGCCTGTGATTGGTTGGCGTCTGGGGATCTAAGGTAGGTTTTTTTTAATAGTGCAAACACCCATGATTCTTTGAGGTTTGTGGGAATGGTAACGGTGGCAAAGGAAGCGTTGATAAGCTTGGAGATGAAGGGCAATAGGTCCCGAGCTGCATCCTTGATGAGCTGTGCCGGGCAGAGATCACCCTGGGAGTTAGATGGTTTAAGAGACAGAATAATTCTTTCAACCTAGATGATGGATGTTTTAGCCAAGTTGAAGCAGGCAGGTTGGATTTCAGAAGTGTAGGGGGAAGTTTTAGGAGGGGGGTAGGACATTTAAAGTTGCTTTTTCCTGCTCCTTTCCATTTCTTTCAGACAAAGTAATCTGGGTATGATGTCAGCAGTCTGGATGAGACCCCTTAAAACAGGCTTTCTTTTGCTGCAAGGTATCTGGGTGACTTGAGGGCTACTGCCTTATAGATGATGCAGCAAGACTTGAAGGTGATTTGTGCATCCATTGGGAGCCAGTGAAGGTCCATAAGGGCTGGGGTGATGTGATTGTGTCTGCGTAGACCCTTGATGAGGCATGCAGCCATGTGTAGGACACTTCTCAAGGGCACCAGGGAGGACTATGGAAGGCCTTAGCGGAGTGCATTGCCCCCATCCAGGTGGGATAGGACCAGTACTAGTGTCCGGAGGGAGGAAGGGCTTGACTTTTTTCGCAGGCGGGAGAGATGATACCAAGCTGTCTGAGTATTCTTAGCTATGTGTGTCTTGAAGGAGATGTGTTTATCGATGTGTTTGACTATGTAGCACGTAAGAGGTGAGATTAGGTGTGAAAGCCTCACTCATAATTCATGGTTGATAACCAGGTCTATTTGCCTGGGTGTTTGTTGTTGTTGATGTGGAGAAGGAATTCGGTCTTGGAGGGGTTGAGCTTCAGGTATGCACTGGACCCCCAAGACAGGTTCAGCGAGACGCAGGTTTTGAACCTATGGATGTCCTTGTTGAAGTCGATCTTGAGGTGTAGCTGTGTGTCATCAGCGTATTGGTGGATGTGGCAGAGGCTCCATGTAGAGATTGAAGATCACCGGAGAGAGGATGGAACCCTGTGGGACTCGTTGGCATAGGAGTGACAGGACAGATTCAAATAAGTAATTATTTATGAAAGAGGTGAAGCATAAAGTGAAAAAAGTAAAACACCAAGAACCGAACCTTGTGGGACACCAAATAAAAGAGGATGAGAAGGAGAGACTTGGCCAGATCAAGATACCGGACAAGATAACAGGCAGTTGGTGAGCTGGTGCAAGTGGATCTTAGTCACCTGGCCTAAGCTCCACCCACCTTCGTAGCCCTGCCTCTTCCTTTCTGCTCTTAACTCTTAGATCAAGGGCGTCTATGTGCCGGGTGTCCAAACTGAAGGGCAGACAAAGAAAAGGACAATTCCTGTTTGGACCTGTTCGGACCGCGAGGAGCTAGGGCCCAAGCCCTTGCTCAGACAATAGGTAAGCACATGCTGACATGTGTTTTCTCCCTCTGTCCCCACAGGCCATCGCCACCATCATCTGGTAATGCCAACGTAAACGACATTGCCTCTCCTCTAAGGCATGGACTGCGCAATGCAGCAATCTCACCCACATCAGCCCCAAGTCCATCAGCACCCCCTCACCATCCACAACACGGAAGTTGATGCTCGCCAACGTCCGCTCAGCTATCAACCATGCAACAGACATCACCAACCTCAACTCCACACACAACCTTGATGCCATTTCATCACCCGGACCTGGCTGGCACCCACCTCCACCCACATCCTAGACATCCTTGTACCCGACAGCTACAGCTTCCAACACAGAGGCTCACCAAACAAGACAGGAGGAGGCCTTGCAGTCTTCCACAAGACCTTCTGGCCCTGCACCAGACTTGACGTCAACAAAATGGACTCCTTTGAAGTTCTCTCCTGCCACTTCCCGCTCTCCCTGACGGACACAGCCACCTTCCATCTCATCTGCAGACCACCCAAATCCAACAATGCCTTCATCAAAGACTTCACAGTCACTGCACTGTCTTCCCACCACTACAGCTCTGCTCTCCTGCTTGACTGGTCTGATCACCTAGCCGTGCTTTTTAACATCCCGCACACCACCCCAGTCGAGCACTCCCAGCAGAACCCCATCAGACAAACCTTCAGATCCTTCAAGAACTTCCCGGTGGAAGCCCTCACGGAAGACCTCGCCAACCTCCACCTTACATGTACCAAACACCCCCAACCAAACTGCTACTTTCTACTTGAAGCACTCAAAGCCACCTTTTCATCTTCCATCGACCGACATGCGCCTTTAAAACAACGCACCTGCAAACGGAAGCCATCAGCACCCTGGTACATACATGAACTCAACCTCATTAAAAGAGTCATCAGGAAACAAGAGAAAACCTAGCACCGATCCAGGACCGCATCCGACCTGGCGCTCCTCAAGGAACTCTGAGCAACGGATGCGGAGACAGTAGAGCGTCGGCATCGAGCGAAACTTGGAGATGCGCGAGATGGTTGAGTGCTAACATTCATTTGAAAACTATCTGTTTTTATCATCTTTATGAGAGGATTGCCTTATGCAGTGTATCTTCCATATGATTTGTTTTAAATTGTTATCAAAGAATAGTCTCCTTATGTCCCGCTCCCGCTACTGAAGCTTGGGTCTACTGCCAAACTCCTCCCCTGTCACCCTTTTTCTGATATCAGAAATATTGAACAGGATGATGTGGAATCGGGAACCTGGTGACCAATCCCAGCTTCCTTACATCATCAAGATTTGGTGATCTTGGTCACATCATGATATAGGTCTTTGCATCGGCCCACTTATTTCTTTCAAATAGTAAATGCATATAACCACTATAACAACAAAGTTTTTTATTAACGATAAATACTCTTGGTCGTCCTGTTTCTCATTTGCTTACAAGCTCACTTATACAAAGCAAGAACATTCTAAACTCTGAACAGGCTGCAGGGTTGCTAAAGCTCAACAGAATACCGAATATTGCTGAGCTGTGACCCTGTCCCTTCTCAGGTCACACCTCTTTTATGTTGCTTTGGGCACCACCACCTTTTGTTCTGCTTTTGGTGAGTGGGTGTGTATGTAAGTGTATTTATGTGTATGCTGGGGTGTGTTTATGGCTGGAAAGCTTGTGTGTGAATTGATGGTGGACATATGGATTTGTTTGTGTGGATTGTTAAGTTAGGTGCATTGCTCTGTGTGTATGGGTTAGTGGTTGAATTGATGTGTGTGTGAGATTATTAAGATGAGTTAGTGGGTGAATGGTTGAGTAGGCTTGTGTATGGTTGTATGGGTGGTGTGGCGCTGCCCGATGACTGGGCGCGCACGCGTCGGCGTGACATTGCACGCCGCCGCGTGCAACATGAATAAACGGGGCGTTCCCGGCCACAGCAGAGCGACTGGGAAGCCCGAACCGAGAGGACATCTCTGGCTGTGTCCTTCGGGGTTGGGGGCTTACGGAAGGTGCTGGGGGGTCCCGACCAACCCCCAACAGTGGCGACGAGTGGGGGAAACAATGCCTGGGCCCGGCAGTGACTTGACCGGCAATTTTTGTGTATTTGCAGCGAGGTCGCCTTGAGACTTCGCTCCGGCCCGCAGGCCGTGCGTTACCCACGCGGCTGATGGCCATTTTGTGAATCAGGCCGTGAAACTTCTCCGAGCTCCGGTTTGAGCTGAGAAGTGCATCCAGGCCTAATTTTTGGAAATCCTTGAGACTTCGCTCCGGCCCGCAGGCCGTGCGTTACCCACGCGGCTGGTGGCCATTTTGTGAATCAGGCCGTGAAACTTCTCCGAGCTCCGGTTTGAGCTGAGAAGTGCATCCAGGCCTAATTTTTGGAAATCCTGCTAGCAGGCAGTGATACCTGCATGTGACCTTGCCCAGTGGTGATTTTGCATTTTTCTGGGTCTCCTACGTCGAGTGCAAGCATGAAGGAGGGCTACAATGGCTGGGCCTGCATAGCCCATATTTCTTTCTTGTCCTAATTTTTGGAACAGCTGGAAGCCGAGGCTTCTCTTCATCTTCTTTATCATCACACTTGTGGCCCCACTGATCTTCATCCTCTTCATCATCACATAGGTGTGGTGCAGCAGCTGTTTTTCTTCAATGGTGCTGGCTGGAGGCATTTGGACTTGGTATTTGAGTTGCGGCCTTCACACTGGGGGTGCCTGTGCGCTCAAACGAATGAGTGATACTGAGGACCAGGACAGAGCGGCGGTGCAGCGGCCTCCACGTGCACCAGCAGCACCTCAAGGTTTGCTGCCTCCAGTGCAGCCAGCACAGCAACCTCCAGGTGGTCAGGCAGGCCCTCAAGGTCCTCCACTTCCAGCGCAGCCTGTGGCAGCACCCGTTGTTCAACAGATTCTCCCTCTTATGGCTCAGGTACGTGCACAAGCGGCTCTGCAGCCCATCTCGGAGTTTGAAGTATCGGGCCCACCTTCCAGCTTGGGGCCCAGATGGAGGAGGTGTATGGACCGCCTGGACATGTACTTTCGGGCTGCCCAGGTGGTAGATGATGATACCCGACTGGCAACCATGCTGTACTCGGCAGGTCCATCTGTCCAAGAGACTTTTGAATCGCTCCCGCCAGGGGATGGATCCTATGATCAGGCGAAGGCCGCTCTGCAGGCCTACTTCCTGCCTCTCGCCAATGCGGATTATGAACATTTTGTCATGCTCTCTGCTCTCTGCTAAACAGAAAGACGATGAGACTCTGGACACTTTTTGTGGGCGCCTAAGGGGTCTCTCGCTGGCCTGCGCTTGGGTTGATGCGGAGGACATGATCAGGACGATGCTGATCCAGGCTTGCTCATCAGGCAAATTAAGGCGCCAGGTGCTAAGGGAGCCTGGAATTACACTTCAGTGCATCCTTGAACTGGGGAGGTGCCATGAGGTGTCGGAGGCGAGGGCTGCTAGAATGGAGGCTGGGTCGCACCCCATCAAGACCGAAGAGGTATGTGCGAGGTGGCAGGGGCACCCGAAGACCTGGCCGCAGTCCCCGTGATCGAGCCAGTAGGGCAGGAGAAATCTGCCAAAAATGTGGGTATGATCTGCCCCACCCTGCTGAATGCCCTGCGGCTGGAAAGACCTGTGGACGGTGTGGGATGCCGGATCATTTCTCGAGGGTATGCAAAGCTGCAATGCCAGTATTGGTACCGAGGGGCCCGGGACGGTCCAGTCTCAGTCGCCAGGGTCGACCATCCAACGTCGCTCAGGTGGATCAGACTGAGGAGGATGCCCAGGTGGAGGAGGCTGAAGAAGAGGAGGAAGAGAATATCTTCTTTGTCTCGAGTGTGGGGATCCTGAGAAGTAAGAACAGGAGACAGCCCAGGTGCATGGTTGAGGTGAACCGATCTCCAGTCCCCGTCCTTGTGGACACTGGGGCGTCGGTGAATGTAATGGCCCGTGGACACTATGATGCCATGAACCAGCCCTCCAAACTGGCTGCTCCCAAGGCCCGCATTTTTGCCTTCGGTGGTGTTGACCCCATCCCTCTGGACGGTGTGTTCGTGGCAAAAGTAGAACATGAGGGCTCCCATATTACAGCACGATTCTACGTGACACCGGTGAGCACCAACACGCTGCTCAGTTGTGCTGCAGCAGAGGCCCTCGGCATCGTCAGCTTTGCATACTCTGTCTATTTGGAGGACATTAATGACTTGCTCGAAAAGTATGCCGCTCTGTTCAAGGGTATCGGGCAGATGGCCGGTGACCCAGTGAGGTTACACATTGATGAGTCGGTGCAGCCCATTGCCCTGAAACATCGAAGGGTGCCGTTCCACCTGGGTGAACTTGTCGGCAAGGAACTGGACAATTTGGTCAATCTTGACATTATAGAAAAGGTGGAAGGCCTGACGCCCTGGGTGTCCCCGATAGTGGTGGCACGGAAGCCCAAGCAACCCGATGCTGTTAGAATCTGCGTCGACATGAGGCTCCCGAACAAGGCCATTAAGAGAGAGAGGCACCTCACCCCGACGATTGAGGACATCATTGCAGAGGTACAGGGCGCTCGTTTCTTTTCGAAACTGGACCTTCGAGCGGGATATCACCAGGTTGTCCTCCACCCCGAGTTGAGGTACATTACCACCTTCACGACACACCGAGGGCTATACCGCTACAAGAGACCACGCTTTGGTGTGTCCTCGGCGGGAGAGGTGGTCCAGAACATTATTTGGGGCGCCCTGGCTGATCTACAGGTCGTTTTGGACATAAGCGACGACATCCTGGTGTTTGCCAGAACGGAGGTAGACCATCTGAGGCGGTTGGCGAAGACGTTTGGAAGACTGCAGTCCTTGGGACTCACCCTCCACAAAGAGAAGTGTGAATTTCTCCGACCATCGATAGAATTCTTTGGTTTTGTATTCAAAGAAGGGGGGTGTCTCCTGATCCCCGGAAGGTGCAGGACATAAAGAAGGCGCAGCC
The DNA here is from genome assembly GCF_040938575.1 of Ambystoma mexicanum. NCBI lineage: Eukaryota > Metazoa > Chordata > Amphibia > Caudata > Ambystomatidae > Ambystoma > Ambystoma mexicanum. The sequence goes on along the minus strand of NC_090931.1, from coordinate 226,994,741 downwards.
TCCGGAGTCCGTATCCGAGGTGCGAAGCTTCCTAGGCATGGTCACATACTGTGGACGATTCATTAAAAATCTGGCCTCCAGATCGGAACTGCTCAGGGCACTGACCAGGAAGGATGTCATCTGGAACTGGGGCCCGCTAGAACAGGCGGCTTTTGATGACATAAAGGGTGCCCTGGCGGCTGAAGACACCATGTCCTTCTTCGATCCCGCGCTGCCTTCGGAAATCATCGTCGACGCCAGCCCATTCGGCCTGGGTGCTGTGCTAACACAAATTGACAGTGGTGGGGGCGTCCACCCGGTGGCATATCCCAGCAAGGCCCTGTCCGATGCGGAGCAGCAATACTCACAGATCGAGCGCGAGGTGCTGGCAGTACTGTGGGGATGCCGGCACTTCCGGCTCTACGTCCTTGGACGCCCGGTGACGGTGGTGACAGACCACAAGCCGCTGCTTCCCATCCTAGCAGGGTCGTCATCCAAGCCACCGGCACGAATTGAGCGGTGGATGCTCGCCCTTTTGGAGTATGGAGTCACCTTTGTATACCAGCCAGGGGCGAACAACGCTGCAGACTATCTCTCCAGACACCCTGGGGCGTACGCAGGCGAAGTCCAAGACGCCTGTGCAGAAGAAGCAGACGAGCACGTCCGGGTGGTGGTGGAGGCAGCCACGACAAATGCTATGCCTCTCCAGGAGCTGGAGGCAGCTGCAGCGCAAGATGAGTGCTTCCAGATCCTAAGACACTCGATGTAACAGGGCTCCTGGAAGTCGGTGCTGGAGACTCTTGCGGGGCGCACCCAGGATGCCAGGACCGGACTTGAGCAACTATGGAAAGTCCGGGAGGAGTTATCGTTCTCGACATCTGGCCTTCTGCTCCGCAGAGATCAGATTGTGGTGCCCCAATCGAAGGAGGACGAGGTGATCGCTTTGGCTCACCGGGGACATCAGGGTGCCGCCAAGACCAAGGCACGCCTACGGCTGAAGGTGTGGTTCCCTGAGCTAGAACGCAAGGTGGATGACTTTGTGGCAGCCTGTGTTTGGTGCCAGGCGGCATCTCCCCTGCAACGGGAACCTGCAATAGAGACAATGCCGAGGGGGACGCGCCCTTGGGAAATCGTTCATGCAAACTTTGGATCCACCACCATGGGCACCCATTTCCTAGTTCTGGTTGATGAGTACTCTAGATACCCCGAAGTGGAGTTTGTGGCGTTAGAGCATGTCGTGGTGGCCTTGGAAAAGGTGTTCGCGGCCCATGGTTTCTCACGAACGCTGTGCTCGGACAACAGGGTGCCATTCCAGAGCGAACGCTTCTCGGAGCTGATGCAGAGCTATGGGGTGGTGCACAGGAAAATCATGCCCCTCTGGCCCCGGGCCAATGGCGAAGTGGAACAGCTCATGAGGACTCTAAATAAGACCTTTAGAATTGCTCAGGGGCAGGGGCAGTCACTCCAGAGAGCCCTGTACCAGTTTCTGAGGGTGTACCGCACCACGCCACATGCATCCACTGGAGTGGCCCCGGCTGAGGCATTCTTCAAGCGGTGTCCTTGGGGATTGCTACCGGAGGTAGGAGAGAAAGAACCTGGGGTGATCAATCACCAACAGGTCGAGATGGACCGGCGGCTGAGGATCGAGCAAGAGAACGCTCGGAGAGGGCTTCGCCCGCAGTTGCTGGAGCCATGCGATGAGGGCCTCATTCGGAATAGGCATCCCCATGGGAAGCTCTCCCTACCGTATGAACCGGAACCGCTGGATGTCGTCGCGGTCCGGGGATCCATGGTGACTGCATCGGACGGACGATCGGTGGTAACTCGCAACCTGAGTTTCTTCAAGAAACTGCGGGATCCAAGAACTGATCCACCTCCTGATCCAGACCCATGAGAGATCCCTGAGGATGAAAGGGAAACACCCTGTCTGCCTGAGTCCCCGGCCCGGGGCATGCTCCTGGACAGATCACCCGTGCCGGAGGTGAGCAGGAGGTACCCCCAGAGGGCTGGGCGAGGGAAACCTGCTCACCTCAGCGATTACGTGTTGGGTTACCTGGCTGTTTGTCCAGAGGATGAGGACTGTTAAGTAAGGGGACCCGGGTGGATGTCAATAAAGGGGTGTTTTGAACATGGGGTTTTCGTAAAGTGTTAAGGACTCATTTTGGTTTGTTTTGCAGTGTCTAGTGTTAGTATTGTTATTGTTCTCCTGGAAAAAGGAGGAGTGTGGCGCTGCCCGATGACTGGGCGTGCACGCGGCGGCGTGATGTTGCACACCGCCGCGTGCACCATAAATAAACGGGGCGTTGCCGGCCGCAGCAGAGCGACCGGGAATCCCGAACCGAGAGGACGTCTCCGGCTGAGTCCTTCGGGGTTGGGGGCTTACGGAAGGCGCTGGGGGGTCCCGACCAACCCCCAACAGGTGGGTTACTTGGTGGATGGATTGATGAATGACGTCTGTTCGTGGATGGGTGGCTCATCTGTGAATGCGTGTGAATGGTGTACATAATGTTAAGTCATTTATAGTAAAGTACTCTTTTGTAACACACTTCTGCCACTTTGGTTGCCTCATTGTGCATAACCCTATTCATGAGATAAAGGGAGAGGTAAATGTGAATTCTGTATTGTTGAGACTAGCAAGCCAGAGGCATCCGAGTCCTGAGTGCCCGCGTGATCCCAGATGGATAGCAGCTGACATAACCATGGGTGCGTTTTTATTCGGAAGAGAGAGCCCTAGGTCGATCTGTGGGAGTCAGTGCATTGAGGACTTAGTCTCTTGCGTGTTGTGTGTGATAGGGCTAGAGGAGTTGTGGTGTTCCTCAATTAATGTGTTGTGTTTGTAGGCAGTTGCTGCCATTTGATAGATGATTTTGTGAATAGTTTAAGGTTGGGAGATATGGAAATGAGTCAATAAGAGGAGGAATTAGCTATCAAATCTGTTAATAATGGGTTAAAGGGCTTCGGGAGATCCTCTGTACTTCTCGGCTGGTGCAATGTGTGCTGGTCCATTGCGTGTGAATACATTGGCTTTGTGTGTTTAAATTATAGGTTAGAGAATGAATGTTGATTGCTTGCCAATTAATGTTAAGTGCACATTATAATGAATGCAAGGATGAATGCATGTTCACAATGTGAGTTGGCACAGAAGGATGTGATGCACTAGAGGCAGCCAGAACAAAAGGAGAGCCACAACGAAGTGACAGAAAGCGGTATTAATTGCAACGGGCACAGGAGAGGGGGTGACAGAGTAGTAGGTTGAAGAGTGGGCACAACAAGGAAATGGCACACACAAGTAAGTAGTGGAGTTGCCTGGCACATAAAAAAGTACATGGGAAATAGGTGAAGCCAGGCATCTACGGGACAGTTACAGAGAAGATTGTGTGAGAGAGCATTGGAACCAGAAAACAGGAACTGGGAAGTGATACAGAGTTCGATAGAGAGGGAGAAAACATGGGAGAAAGGTGCAGGGAGAAGTGACAAAGATGGCAACTGATGAGGGGCGTAGAGGAAAATGACAGAGCTGGAGGTAATACGAGTGAATTCAGATGGGTAAGCAGAGCAAAATAAAGAAGCAGCGGTGGAATGGGCATACCGGACACGACGGGAAGAAATGGTATAGATGAGGGACACAGAGAGGAGGGACATTAAGAAGAAAGATAGAGGAAAGAAGTAACATGGATGGAAAGCACTTAGACAAAGTACATTGGAGGTGTGTGGAGTGAAGAAATGTGGGAAGAGGCAGAATGTAACGATATATATCGAGCAACCACCCTTAACTTGTAGAGTTACTCCCCCTCAAAGAGCCCTCACGATAATTTGTTTACTTTTTTAGCGCTAGCCCTATTGGCGACTCTTATAGAGCCACGTAAATCTCCCTGCGCGCCCCTCCCATGCCTACATTGAGCAATTATAAACTCAATGAATAATTACTTGAACGGATTACACCCTGTGGCGTAAAGCAAAGCTTCAATTACAAAACACACTTTTTAGGATGTTACTTTTAACCCCTTAACTGTCAAGGGTCCCCCTCCACACCCCAGTGCCAAGGCCTTTTTTGGTGATTTCGGTATGACGCCATTCAATCCTTTGTACCTTTTTTTGTTACATGAGATATCTCGGTCAAATTTGGCCCATTTTCTTCCCACATCCTAGTTTGCTGTATGGGGGTGAGAGAAAATAACCAAAAAGGGAGAACATTTATTTTTTTCAGAAATTGCCAATAAAATGATGTACAAAGAAGCCTGTGGTTTTTTCCTTCTAAGAGCTGGGAACAAATGGTTTGCTGTGCTGAATTTGCCATTTTCCAGGCTTTCAAGAACAGGTTGAGTGGAAACCAAAAAAACATATTTTTATATGGTTACCAACAGTTTTGTGAGAGGTAGGCGATTTTGCCCTTTTTTCCAATAGGATATGCGTGGCCGGAATGGAAGAGGAGGGTAGGAAAGCTGAATGGGAAGACAGAAAGGCATATATTTCTGAAAAGAAGACAACATTCCAAATTTAGGAAGAGTGATTTGAACAGGTCAGGCAACAACTAAGTAGGAAAAATGTCCATAGTTTGGGGAAGCATTGGAAAATGACAGAAAAAAAGGTATGTGGTGGACATGGTTGGCCCGGTAAGGCAATAACTTCTGTGAATATTGAGAAAGGCAATGCTCTGCTACATTCCCCCGACTTTTCCAGTTAGGAAATCACACATTTTTTGCAATGTTTCACAAAACAAGCAATACCACAAGCAAAAAACTGAGCCATGGTACACAGGATTTTTATGTTTACAGCCTAAACAGACATATTTAGCATGTGTAAATAAGGAAAACAAATGTGGTGAGGAATGGCAAGCATACCGTTTTTGAAAGAGCACAGGCAGACCTTTTGAAGGGTAGGTGACTTGTGCAGGTTACAAAAGCGTATAATGCATAAAGCAGCACCTAAATGTAGGTCACATTTGGGAAATGAAAGGGTTGTGTGACAAAGTGCAGCAGCAAATGTATGAAAATATTATGAAAATCAAGTGAAGGGTGCACCTACCTGGGCACAAAGGGAAAAGGCTAAAGCACTGGTAACTCCAAGTCTTTCGGCAGAGCAGATTTTGCGGGAATTTGCTCTTGAGGACAACCTACCGATTTGGGCCTAAGGCGTTGCAGCCACCAAGAAAAACAGGGAACCTCATGCATTTCCGGAAAGAAGACATCCATGGGAATCCACAGAGGTCTGACTTGCGCGAATCGCCCAGAATGTATTACCCACAATAGCCAGGAAAAAGTCCAAAATTTGGTGAAAAAATCTCAATTTTCAGACATTTCCCACTGCCAACCCACCAAAACATGCCGGCAACAACACATGTCGAACCTTCCACCGTCCCCACAGGTATCCCGATGAAAACGGTACCTCACATGTGTGGGTGCACCTACCTGGGCGCAAAGGGAAAAGGCAAAACTACTGGTAACCCCAACTCTTTCAGCAGAGCAGATTTTGATGTTGTGGACAACCTTCAGATTTGGGCCTGGGGTGTCGCAGTCACCAAGGAAAACATGGTACCCCATGCATTTCCGAAAAGAAGACACCCTTGGGAATCCACAGATATCTGACTTGCGTGAATCGCCAAAGAATGTATTACCCACAATCCTCGGCAAAGTCCTAAATTTGGCAAAATAACTCAATTTTCAGACATTTCCCACTGCCAAACCACGCCACAAACAACACATGTCCTACCTTCCCGCGTTCCCAGGTGCCTCAACGAAAACGGTACCGCACGTGTGTGGGTGCACCTACCTGGGCGCAAAGGGAAAAGGCTAAACCACTGGTAACACCAAGTCTTTCGGCAGAGCAGATTTCGAGGGATTTCGCTCTTTTGGACAACCTACAGATTTGGGCTTATGGTGTCGAAGCCACCAACGAAAACAGGGAACCCCATGCCTTTCCAAAAAGAATACACCCGTGGAAATCCATAGAGGTCTGATTGCGTGAATCGGCCCAGAATGTATTACCCACAATCCCCGGCAAATTCTGACATTTGGATTAAAAACCCAACAATTTTCAGACATTTCACCCTGCCAACCCACCGAAACACGCCGCCAACAACACATGTTCTACCTTCCTGCGTTCCCACAGGTGTGCCCCGACAAAAACAGTACCTTACATGTGTGGGTGCACGCTAAGGCAAAAGGCTAAACCACTGGTAGCCCTAGTCTTTCGGCAGAGCAGATTTTGAGGGATTTTGCTCTGGTGGACAACCTACAGATTTGGGCATAGGGTGTCAAAGCCACCAAGGAAAACAGGGAACCCCATGCATTTCCGAATAGAAGACAGCCGTGGGAATGCACAGTCTGACTTGCACAAATCACCCGAGAATGTATTAGCCACAATCCCCGGCAAAGTCTGAAATTTGGCTAAAAAAAACACAATTTTCCGACATTTGCCCCTGCCAACCCACCGAAACACGCCGCCAACAACACATGTTCTACCTTCCTGCGTTCCCACATGTGTCCCGATGAAAACAGTACCGCACATGTGTGGGTGCACCTACCTGAGCGCAAAGGGAAAAGGCTAAACCACTGGTAACCCCAAGTCTTTTGGCAGAGCAGATTTTGTGGGATTTTGCTCTTGTGGACAACCTACAGATTTGGGCGTAGGGTGTCGAAGCCACCACGGAAAACAGGGAACCCCATGCATTTCCAAAAAAAAGACACCCGTGGAAATCCACAGAAGTCTGACTTGCGCGAAACCCCCCAGAAAGTATTTCCCACAAGCCCTCGCAAAGTCCAAAATTTGGCAAAAACCCCACAATTTTCAGACATTTCCCAATGCCAACCCATCGAAACACACCACCAACAACACATCCTACCTTCCCGCATTCCCACAGGTGTCCCAACGAAAACGGTACCTCACGTGTGGATGCACCTACCTGGGCGCAAAGGGAAAAGACTAAACCACTGGTAACCCCAAGTCTATGGGCAGAACAGATTTTGAGGGATTTTGCTCTTGTGGACAACCTACATATTTGGGCTTAGGGTGTCAAAGCCACCAAGCAAAACAGGGAACCCCATGAATTTCTGAAAAGAAGACACCCGTGGGAATACACAGAGGTATGACTTGCACGAATCGCCCCAGAATTTTCAGACATTTACCCCTGCCAACCCACCGAAACACGCCGCCAACAACACATGTCCTACCTTCCCTCGTTCCCACTGGTGTCCTGACGAAAATGGTACCTCACATGTGTGGGTGCACCTATCTGGGCGCAAAGGGCAAAGGCTAAACCACTGGTAACCACAAGTCTTTCGGCAGAGCAGATTTTGCAGGATTTTGCTCTTGTGGCCAACCTACAGATTTAGGCCTAGGGTGTCGAAGCCACCAAGGAAAACAGGGAACCCCATGAATTTCCGAAAAGAAGACACCTGTGGGAATTCACAGAGGTCTGACTTGGCGAATCGCCTTAGAATTTATTACCCACAAGCCCCGGCACCTACCTAGGCGCAAAGGGAAAAGGCATACCGCTGCAATCCCCCAAAGGGTTTGGGGAGCCAACCTACATATTTGGGCCTGGGGTGTCGCAGCCACCAAGGAAAACAGGGAATCCCATGCATTTCCAAAAGGAAGACACCCGTGTGAATCCACAGAGGTCTGACTTGAGCAAATTGCCCCAGAATTTATTACCCACAAGCACCGGCAAAGTCCGAAATTTGGGGGGGAAAAAACTCAATTTTCAGACATTTCCCACTGCCAATCCACCAAAACACGCTGCCAACAACACCACATGTCATACTTTCCCGCATTCCCATAGGTGTCCCGACGAAAAGGTTACCTCATATGTGTGGGTGCACCTACCTGGGCACAAAGGGAAATTCTGTAACGCAGCCCAGCCATCTCTTCAGGGTGGTTGGGGGTGATGTCCCTGGCCTTGGGTGAATGTCTCCCATGGGGTTTGACTGTCCCCAAGCCCAGCAGCCGGTACAGGGAGCCCCGTCAGGATCCTCAACATTTCCCAAAGGAGAAGCTGTAACGCAGGTGAGCCAGAGCTCCGGGATAGTTGGGGGGTAATGTCCCTGGCTTTGGGCGGCTGTCTCCCATGTGGTTTAACCGTCCCCAATCCCAGCAGCGGGCCCAGGGAGCCCCAGCATGGTCCCCGATCGTTCCCGGAGGGAGAAGCTGTAAAGCAGGCCAGCCAGAGCTCCAGGAAAGTCAGGGGTAATGTCCTGCCCTTGGGCATCTGTCTCCCATGTGGTTTGACCATCCCTCAAGCACAGCAGCGGGTGCAGGGAGGCCAGACAGGGTTCCCGGCCTTGTCTGGAGGGAGAAGCTGTAACGCAGGCCAGCCAGAGCTCCGAGATAGTCAGGGGTAATGTCCATGGCCTTGGGCGACTGTCTCCCATGTGGGTTGACCAACCACAAGTGCAGCGGCAGTCCCAGGGAGCCCCGGCAGGGTCCCCGACCTTTCCCGGAGGGAGAAGCTGTAACGCAGGCCAGCCAGAGCTCCAGGATAGACTGGGGTAATGTCCCTGGCCTTGGGCGGCTGTCTCCCATATGGGGCGACCATCCCCAAGTGCAGCAGCTGTCCCAGGGAGCCCCGGCAGGATCCCCATCCCTTCCCCGAGGGAAATTCTGTAACGCAGCCGAGCCAGCACTCCAGGATTTGTCAGGGGTGATGTCCCAGGCCTTTGGTGGCTGTCTCACATGTGGGTCGACTGTCCCCAAGTCCAGTGGCTGTACAGGCAGGGTCTCCATTATTCCCGGGAGGGAAAGACTGTCACGCAGCCCAGCCAGAGCTCCAGGATGGGCTTGGGGATGGTTGAGTCACATGGGAGACGGATGCCCAATGTCAGGGACATCACCCCCGACCATCCTGGAGTCCTGGCTGGGCTGTGTTACAGAATTTACCTCCGGAAAGGTATGGGGACCCTGCCCGAGCCCCCCTGGAACTGTCGCTGGGCTTGGGGATGATAGACCCACATGGGAAGTGAATGTCCAAGGCCGAGGACATCACCCCTAACTGTCCTGCAGTTCTGGCTGGGCTATGTTACAGCTTTCCCTTATGGGAAGGGATTGACACACTCCTGGGCCTACCTGGTGGGGAAACACTGTAATGCAGCCCGGCCAGAACTTCAGGACGGTTAGGAGTGATGTCCACGCCCTTGGGCATTCGTTTCACCTGTGGGTCTACTCTTCCCAAGCCCAGCGGCAGTCCCAGGGAGCCCCGGCAGGGTCTGTGTCCGTTCCTGGAGGGAGAAGCTATAACGCAGGCCAGCCACAGCTCCGGGGTGGTGGGGGGGTGATGTCCCTGGTTGGGCAACTGTCTCCCATGTGGGTTTACCATCCCCAAGCCCAGCGGCGGTTCCAGGAAGCCCCAGCAGGGTCCCCATCTTTTCCCAGAGGGAGTTGCTGTAATGCAGCCCAGCCAGAGGTTCAGCCTGGGCATGCGGACGGTCAACCCACATGGGGGACAGGTGCCCAAGGCCGGAGACATCACCTCCGACCATCCTGGTATTCTGGCTGGCCTGCGTTGCTTTTCCCTTCACAAAAGGACGGGGACCCTGCTGGGACTCCCTGGAACCGCTTCTGGGCTTGGGGACGGTCAAACCACATAGGAGACAGCCTCTGATCATCCTGGATGCTGGCTGGCTTGCGTTACTGCATTTCCCTCGGGAAAGGTCGAGACCCTGCCGGGGCTCCCTCAGAATGCCGCTGTGCTTCGGGATGGTCGACTGACAAGAGAGACTGCTGCCCAAGGCCAGGGACATCACCCCACCCATCTGTACCACTCACCTTGTATCCACAGGGACGCCACCCGACTGGACTGGAACTCTTCTGGGTTGGATTCACCTTCCCCTGGGACTTGCGCTGCTGTGGGTCTATTCTTGTATTTCGATAAGGTGCGCTCTCCGTCCTGCTGTTCTGAGCAGGGGCGCGTCGTGGCTGGGCACCTTTTGGCTAAGTTACTTCACTGGTGTGGGCCCTGGAGTCCAGGCCGGCTGCGACTCCACTCTTGAGTTAAGTCTTTAGTTCTAAAAGAATGTGTGTCTGCAATAGTTGTTGCCCTTTTAACCTTCTCCTTCTCTCGTAGATGCAGAAGGGATGATGAAGACGTCGAGCTGATGGAGAGGGCGGTGCTCGAGAAGGTAAGAGAAGGCGCAAAGCGCGGCGCTATGAGCATCCTTTGAATAAGGCTAACCTGTGCTATTCTTCCTTGCAGGTCGCCGAGAAGTTCCAGGAGGAAATGCGGCCAGATGGAAGTGGAGCGTAGTGTGGAAGATGTTCGGACCGTTGTCGAATTCCAGGAGAGCTTCGGTAGGTAAGCGGAGTCTGAAGGCTATGGAATCGGAAGATGAACGCTTACTAATTGTCCTCTTTGTCTCTCCTCTCTAGGATGTTGCTAGCGGAAGATGACTAGCCCCAGGGAAGACTCTGGAGCAAATGAGGAGCTAGATGCTGAACAGGTAAGGAAGAATAATGGTGTTCTTCTCCCTGTAGATGCAGGCCAAGGATGCTGCGAGCAGGACTTGGTGAACATCACGCTGCGAGTGCAGAACAACGTGAAGCGCATGCTTCAGCTCGGGCTTGGCTTAAATAGCCAGCAGGTATCCCAGATGCCTCCAGGGCGGACCACGCCCTAGATTCTAGACTGCATGATGCAGTTCCACGCAAGTCCTTGTGGGGGCAGCCATCTTGGTCCATTCCCCAATGGAAACTCCACCTGTCATATGAGCCTGGCGCCAAAGGTGCCAGGACTGGCTCCAGGACAGCCGATGGGGGCATGATTGGGCCCTTGGCCCCTTGCCGGAACACTGTGGTGAGGGTCAGAGACCCTGAGTTCCCAGGCCAGGGGCTACCATCCTGGAGCTCTGGCTGACCTGTGTTACAGCTTCTCCCCACCAGGTAACCCTGGCAGTTTGCCAATCCCTCTCCGGAGAGAAAAACTGTAACACAGCCCAACCAGAACTCCAGGACGGTTCAGGTGATATCCCTGGCCTTGGGCATCCATCTCCCATGTGGGGCTACCATCTCCAATTATAGCGGTATTTCCAGGGAGCCCCGGCATGGTCCCCATCTTTTCCCTCAGGGAGAAGCTGTAATACAGGCCAGCCAGAGCTCCAGGGCCTTGTCCCTGGCCTTGGACGGCTGTTTCCCTAGTAGGTTGACCGCCCCAATCCCATCGGCAGTTCCAGGGAGCTGGCAGGGTCCCATGTGGGTCGACAATCCAGAAATCCAGCGGCAGTTCCGGGAAGCCCCGGCAGGATCCCCATTCCTCCACGGAGGTGACATCTGTAACGCAGCACAGCCAGATGTGCAGCCTAGGCTTGCGGACGGTCAACCGTCATTGGAGCCAGCTGCCAAAATACCTCCCCAGACGGCCCACTCCTGCCCGCACCACCAACAATCCAGCCCAGTCCCACCCACCCCACTTACAATGGGCCCTAACCGTAGAATAATAAAAAACATTACTCAGCATTGCAGCATTTGTTACCTATGGTCAGCCCAGCAAAAACAAATCATAACTACTACTCTCCGTTCACGGCCCCCCTTTCAAACCATTGCTGGTGGTCTACTGACCCTCACCCCCAAGTAAAAACACATTTGCCCCTTCCTAGAGGTAGATTGCCAGATTGCACTAGCGATCTGCCCCTAGGCAGGGCTACATGAGAGGCCCCCTCCATTTTGGGTGGGTGGGAGAGGGCCACCCCCCTTTCCATTACATAAGTCCCTGGTGGTTTAGGGTGCCCCCACCATCAAAATGTAATTTTGTTTTTATTTTTGTTTTGCCCATACCCCAGGAGCAGATGGCCACATTACTGTACCCAACTGCCCCCAGGGTGGGCAAAACCTACTGCCCCATTCCTGGGGGGCGGAGCTGTGCCAAGATTTCTGGTGGCCCTCTCCCCTCCACACCAAATGGATGGGGGTATCTCATGTAGCCCTCCTTTGGGGCAGAAATATGCCTCCAGGGAGGGCTACATGAGGTGCCCCCCATCCACTTTGGGTGGGTGGGAGAGGCCCATCCCCCTTTTCATTACCTATATCTCTGGTGGTTTAGGATGCCCCCCATGAAAAATCCCATCTGTTTTATAATTTGTTTTTTTTTGCCCTTTCGCTTGAGGTAGATAGGCAGATTACTGTGCCCATCTGCTCCGGGGGGGGGGGCAAAACGTACCGCCCGATGCTTGGCGGGGCCTGTGGCAAGATTTCTGGTGGCCCTTTCCCCCACACCACAAATGGAGGGGGGCATCTCATTTACCCCTTCCTAGGGGCAGAAATCTGACCCCAGGGAGGGCTAGTTCATGTGTCCCCCCATCCACTTGGGTTGGAGGGGAGGGCCAACATCATTTTGTTTTTGCCCACTTTCCTAGAGGCAGATGGGCACTTTAGCCCCCAAGGTAGGCAAAACTGGCTGCCCCATGCTTTGGCAGCCAGGGTTCGGGGGGGGTGAGGGCTCCACTTCACAAATTGATCCATGGTGGTCTAGTGGCATTGCTGGGCACGGATCGAGCGGTCATTGGTGTCATTGGAAAGGGGAGAGTCTACCCTTTCCAATGACACCTCACTCGATCTGAATGGCAAAATAATCCCAAATATCGAGGGAGAGAAAGGTGGACACTCCCCTTCTCTTTTCACCGCGGTCGCCAAAAATGGCTGCCGCAGTGAAAATTACTTTCAGTTTCACATCAGCATGCATTATGCACGCTGACGTGAAACTGAAGGAAATCCAACCACCAGGCCATCAGGAGGAACATCCTCCTCACGGATTTCACTTTTGTGCGATCCCTCGCACAAAGTGCGGTACCAAAAAGGACGAGATACCTCGTCCTTGACACTTAAGGGATTAAACACAATTTTCCTGCATTTTACTTTTTTTTCACAAACATGGAACACAGACTAAATAACTCGTTCAACAATCTTGTCTCACAAACCCCTTTTGTCAAGTTAAAGGATACTTGGTAACATGACTAGAGCATAAACATCAGCACTTCTAAATAAGGGTTTACTTTTAAATCACATGCACATTTCGATTTTCAAAGCAATATTACAGCAACATTTGTTAGGTTAATTTCTATGCACGCTTGAAGTTGCTAGGAGTTTGAAATGCCACAGTTTAATTGACAATGCTGGGGGTTGATAGAACACTTCTTCCTACTACTACAGAATCTTTTCGGCTATCAAGATGACTTACTCTCAGGAAAGAGTGTATATTGTTCAATGGAAATTAAACTAGTTTCACTTTGCAAAGTGCCTCTCCCCCCAGCACCAAAAACCCAGGCATCAGTGATATGATATGATATGATGAGTCATTTATAACGCGCCTCTACACAGGTGTTTCTAGGCGCAACAAGACAAGGGAGGGAGGACAGAGGGGGTCAAGACAAACTATCTTACTAGGTCATGTGTCATTCAGATCGTGTAAGGACGGGGAATGAAAGGGGGTAGTGCAATCAGGCAGCAAAGCTCTGAGTAAGTGTGTAACCAGTGCCGGGAGACGGAAGGGGGAGTGCAATCAGGGCAGCATTGCTCTGAGTAAGTGTGGCCAGGGCAGCACTGCTCTGGCTAAGTACAAGGAGGCAGGGGACTTTAGGGGTTACAGTTACAGCCCCTAAAAGCGCAGTAGACCCGGAGGCAGTGCAGGGGAGACTGATCATGGAGGAGCCTGGTACCGAGTGAGACTCAGAGAGTAGCCCTAACAGTGCTCCAACGCTCGGTCCAACCTCACATGACCAGCGTAAAGTCAGACACCACTTGAATAGCAAGCCTACACACACTTCCAAAAAGTCCATCACTAGTACCGTCCTCAAGCCACCACAACCAGAAAAGTTCCAACACCTTAGATGTGCGTTATTAAATGTTTGCTCACTCAACGCCCACGCTTTAGAAGTTAATGACATTATTACCAACCAGGACCTAGATATGTTAGCCATAACAGAAACTTGGCTGCATTCTGCCGCTGGCCCGACTATCAGTTTAGCTGTACCATCAGGATACTCGATCCTAAAACAGGATAGATTAACCAAAATAGGAGGTGGAGTTGCACTGATTTTTAAAGACACCTTAGCCTTAAGAAAGACTCCCACCTCCGGGGAAGACACCATTGACATCCTCTCAGCCAAACTTACCCTCTCTCCCAAAAATACTGTAAACATTCACGTCATATATAGACCCCCAGGCCCTGCTAATAACTTCAAAGGCATAGTCAACCATCTTCTTGGAAAAAACATCAAACAAACGTCCAAAACACTGTTTCTAGGAGACCTAAACCTTGGATATAATGATAAACTCGACAAAGAAGCTACCACTCTCGCAAGAAACCTCACAGATCTAGGATTCACACAAATAGTCACTGCCCCGACCCATAATAAAGGCCGTATCTTAGACTGGGTGGCAGATCACAACTGTGGATCCACTCTCAACTCTAACACAGCCCTTCCATGGTCTGATCACAACTGCCTCCAATTCTGCATCCCCATATCATCTTACTCCAAACCTCTAAAACATGCACCGGCCACGCTAGCCAGAAGTGCCAAAAAACTCACAGCAGACAATATACGTCCCTTTCTCAAAACCCCTTGCCTAGCACCCCCGTTCTCCTCCAACCCCAACACTCTAGCAGAGATCTTCAAAAACACCCTCGCCTTGGCCATCAACACTGCAGCCCCTCTTGAAAACAAAAAAGAAAAAAAATCGTTTCACTCTAACTCATGGTTCACGGATGACCTACTAAATCTTCGTCAATGTAAGCGCCAAGCCCTCAAAACATGGCAGGCCAATCCCTGTGAGGCCACCAAAGTAGACTTTCTTTGTATCTCTAAAAAATACAAAAATGCCATATTCAAGGCGAAGTCAGAAGCCTACAATAAACATATCATGGAAGCCAACTCCCCCTCAAAAGAGTTTTTCACCATCTTTAAAGAGCTCACTATCCCCCCAATCTGCACAGATGAGATTGTTAAGGATGAAGCCTGGTGCAATAGCATCCAAACAGCGATGTTAAATAAAATAGACCTTCTCCAAAATAAAATAGCAGAACACTTTAAGGCTCTACACCCCGAACAGACCCTCTCCGTCAATACCACCAAAGATAAGCACACCTCAAAATTCAATTTTTTGCCAATCACCGAGTCGGACACTCTCCACATCCTTAAACAGCTCAAACCATCTCAATGCAAAGGCGACATTTGCCCCCCCAACATAATTAAAGAGTGTGCGGCACCCCTCGCAACGATCATCACAGCATTCATTAATGCCTCATTCAAGACGGGTAATGTCCCTGACAGCCTTAAAGAGGCATGGGTACGCCCGCTCTTAAAGAAACCAACCTTGGACCCCGCCCAACCTAACAATTACCGGCCCATTACAACGGTTCCATTTCTCCTAAAAATCCTAGATAAAGCTGCACACATGCAGATACAGGCCTACCTGGAAAACAACTATGTCCTAGGTAAAAGGCAGTCCGGATTCCGTAAAGGTCATGCCACTGAAACCGCGTTACTAGATCTGAAGAATCAAATCACCCTAATCCTAGATAAAGGCAAGCCGGCCCTCTTGCTCCTCCTAGACCTTTCGGCGGCATTTGATTTAGTCGATCATGCCATTCTCACGAACCACCTAACTCAGGCCGCTCATTTCTCCAAACAAGCCACAAACTGGATTACCTCCTTCCTCAAAGGTAAAGTGATGAAAGTGTTCTCCAATATAGCCAACGCAGAGCCTACCACCATCAGGTATGGAGTCCCTCATGGTTCATGTACAGCTCCCACCCTCTATAATCTTTTTACCAAACCTCTCTTTGATAAATTGGACGCACTTGGGATCACATACACCAACTACGCTGACGATACCCAAGTACTCCTCCCGCTCACAGGACGCTACCTTCAGGACGCAGCCACTCTCCAGAATATATACGCCACCATCCAAGCATGGATGGCCACGAACGGCCTATGTCTTAACGGTGATAAGACCGAAATTCTCATCCTTGGCTAAAAATCCACTCTCAAGAATCTCGACCCACTCTACACAAACTTCTGCATAGACAATTGTGTCATCCCAGTTCTACCTTCTGTTAAAACACTAGGAGTCCACATTGACGCATCACTATCCATGGACAAGCAAGTCAACTCCATTGTCTCTGCCTCCGCCCTGAGCACTAAGCTCATTAATGCCATTAAACCTTTCCTAACCAAAGATAATTGCTTATCTATTGCCAGAGCCACCATTGGAGCCAAGATAGATTATTGTAATGCGCTATTGGCTGGCACTTCCAACACCAATCTCAATAAACTCCAAACAACACAAAATAATGCACTAAGAGCAGCCCTCAATATACCTAAACGGGACCACAAGCCGGAAAGGCAGCACATTGGCTACCTGTCAAAGAGCGCATTACATTCAAAATACTTACCACTGCACACAAATGTATTTACCTATCCGCACCCTCATACCTGTCTGATACTCTAGTCAGATCGCACTCCACTAGACCAACCAGACAATGCCACACCAACCAATTTAGGGTCCCACGCATCAAACGAGCTAGAGCAGGTGGAATAAGCTTCCCATACCTTGCCCCGAAGCTATGGAATGCACTACCTAGCACACTCAGAGCAGAAACCTCTCTCACTGCCTTCCGAAAAAAACTGAAAACCACCTTGTTCAACTAGCTCCTCCTACGACATCATCTCCTCTTCCTCTCCTATCTTCTCCTTACTACTCTCTTGCAACTAAGTAATGACTTCATTGTATGCATAACAAGTCATGTCTGTAACAAGCGCCACGATGCCCTACGGGCTGCATGAGCGCTTAACAAATGTGAATAAATAAATAAATAAATAAATAAATAAGTCATCGCAGCAGCCAGGTAGGCCATCAAGGGAGGGAGAGAAAGCTGAGGACAAAAGGAAGGTCTTGATCTGCTTCCGGAACTTCTGGTGCTCCGGCTCCATTTTGAGAGGGGCAGGGAGGCCATTCCAGTGGGAGGCTCCTGCAGAGGAGAGAGATTTACCAATCACTCACTGCCTGGAGAAGCGTCTGACCCTTAGAGAGTTGGATCTAGATTCATGAAGGGCTCGAGAAGGAAGGTATTTTGGAAGAGAGAGTTGGATGTAGTGCGGTCCCCTGCCCCAGAAAACTTTGTGGATGATGCAGAGGGTCTTGAACGTGATCATTGCAGCCACCAGGAGCCAGTGGAGAGATTTCAGGGCTGGAGAGATAGGGTCCCTGGGCTTGAGGCCAAAGATAAGTCTTGCAGTCCTATTCTGGATTAGTTGCAGAGGGCGGAGAGTAGAGGAAGGCAGATTGAGAAAGAGGCTGTTGCAGTAGTACAGCCTTGAGAGAACCAGGGCTCTGGAGACTGTGAGCTTCTGGGGGAAAGTGAGAAAAAGAAGAATACCTCTGAGGAGGTGAAGCTGGTAGTGGGCCTTCTTGGTAATGTGTGTGATATGAGGAGAAAAGGAGAGAGTGGAGTCAAAGATGACACCAAGGTTTTCTGCCTCACAGGAAGGGAAAGGAAGAGGGCCAGAGTGAGAGAGGGAAAGCGGGAGCAAGGGTCCCAATGAGAAGGATCTCTGTCTTATTGGCGTTAAGGCAGAGATCGTTGGATG
Organism: Ambystoma mexicanum; assembly: GCF_040938575.1. Classification (NCBI taxonomy): domain Eukaryota; kingdom Metazoa; phylum Chordata; class Amphibia; order Caudata; family Ambystomatidae; genus Ambystoma; species Ambystoma mexicanum. The sequence goes on along the minus strand of NC_090931.1, from coordinate 226,977,192 downwards.
TGCACCGACCCTGAATTGCAGGATTTCTGTCTAGCCAGGAATGAGCCAGAGAGGAGAGGAGGCTGAGGGGAGCCCGAAGGAGAGCTGAGTGTCATCCACATAACACTGAAAGTAAGAGGAGATGGTAGAGATCAGGTGGTCCAAAGGGGCCAAGTAGACATTGAAGAGTTAGGGTGAAAGGGTAGAGCCCTGGGGATGCATGTGGAGAGAGAGGTGGAGAGAAAGGACCCAAGTTGGACCTGGGAGGGTCGGTCCAGCAGGAAGGTCAACCACTCCAGGGCCTGATCCGTAAGGCCCAGGTTCTTGCGGAGTCGATTGATGGGGATGGAGTGATTCACTGTGTCGAGAGCAGAGGAAAGTTGGAGGTGGATGAGGACAGAGCAACGGCTGAAGTCAAGATCAGAGAGTAGATCTTCACGGGTGTTCAGGAGAGCAGTTTCCGTGCCTCTGGCTGCTCTGAAGCCAGACTGATGGTCATGGAGACAACCAACATATTTAGCGTGGAGAGTATGCAGTAGACCCCTCTGTTTAAAGGCCAGGTCTAGGGAGCAGAGATTGTTTAGTTTGGGGCCAAAAGCACTCCTTTTGTTTAACACAATGTTTAAGCAGTGGTAACACTTGGGATTTTTGTTTTAGGAGAAGTATAACTTTCATTAAAATGCATGTTTTGGGGAAGGGGTAACAATTGGGATTTTCGTTTTAGGGACATGGACCTTTTTGTTTTAAAGGCAACGTTTGGGAAAGATTTCAGTTATCAATTTTGTTTTTGTGATAAGTATATCTTTTGTTTAAAAACAAGTTTTGGGAAGGGGTATCAATTGTAAATGTCATTTTAGGGAAGGACACCCATTTTCATTAGAGAATTCAGGGGTGAACAGGAAAGATCAAGGCACCCCGATTACTTTAAATGACTAATGTATTTTTCCGCTAGGAAAGAGGTTGGGGGTTTCAAACTCCCCCAGATCCCCCCAGCGTCAATCTGTTTTGGAATTAATTAAATTAATATTCAGTCAAATGTGCTAAGGGTCTACACACATTGCCCCCACCCACTATTAAGCAAAGAATATTAAGGCAAGCAGATCTCCCTACACTTTATTTGGCTTTGTGTGAGTTACTTATATGGAATTTCTCTGGTTTTGGTGCACAGGAAAGTCAGCCAGGTTCCAGGTTCCTCTCTTGTGGGAACACCGGGATCTGGTCCTGATATTTCAGTCAAAGGCAGGGACAAGCTTCCCCTATCTCTTTGGCTCCCCTCAGCTTTAGGCATCCCCTTTGGCTGCCTTCCCAGACAAGGTTAAATCTCCATTCAGCTTAGGCAGCCGTCCTGGCAAGGTTAGGTTTAGCCACCTTCCTTCAGCTTTTCCCCCAGGAGATTTTAGGCAAGTGTCCCTGGAAGATTTGAGCCACACCTTCAATTATTACAATTAGGAGGTGCCAGTTTATTGGTGCTAACTTTCTCATTGGAGGATCATTCTCTTTTCTTCCTCCCAAGAGCCCATCCCTCTCTATGGATAGGCTAGTGGAGTTCTGTGATTGAAGTGGAGTGGAGAGTTATACCCCTTTGTCATTTGCAGTTATTTTACATGACAGTTTATCCTCAAAAAGTCCCTACATGGCATATTTTAGTAACTTACTTATAAATGTCATAATGTATAGATATTAATATTCCCCTCCTCATGGCCGATTGGCAAAGGCCACTTTCATTTCGGCATGCCATAGCACAGGGCCACTATGATTTTTCACCTTTTCTTCAAAAAGTGTAATAGTTATGAATATGGAATGTAATATCCTGATCCCTAATTTAACAAGTCATCAGCTCGCCAGTCTTTATATTCAGGACATTTTCAGGGAAGTTAAAAACACATTTTAGGTGGTAACTGAAATTCCCGAAATCACACATGAATGACAATTACATCAATACCACTGCCTTGAAATCATCTTAAAAACGACACTTGTCCCAAGTCTGTAAGTATAACTGTTCACCAATTACTGAATAACATAAAATGTCCAATGTAAGGTTATGGACCCATACTTAACATTTATAATATTCAGTTTCACATCACAGTTCCCATTTCTTGGTTTCATTTGATTGAAGCCACATGGTTCAGAGTTTGCAGGCTGCAATGGTGACGTAGTCTGCAAATAATACATTAGCTGTATTGCTCTGGCCAGAGACCAGACCTGTGTAAAGTCCTTTAATCATGGTCTAAACATTCTGCCTGGCAACTGGCTCACATCCAGAATCGAAACCTATTGTGCTGTATTTTCCTGAACTCAGGAGAAATTTACATGTAGGACATGAAAGCAAATAGCCTTCTCAATGGGAATATTTGTTTCCTTTTCCCATGCAGCCTTTATTCCTTTACATAACTATGTATTTTCCTGGTTCAATGCGCTTTGGAATCAGTGGATTTCTTTTTTTCTTTGCACACAGTAATAGTTTTTTAATGGGGCATTTTGAAGGTCAAGGGCTATTACTGTTTATTTTGGTAATTCACAATGAACATTTTTTTGTAACATAATTCCCATTTTTGTGTTAAAAGGGGGTCTTAGTCACCTGAAAGGAAAGATATTCACATGGCTTTGAATGTCACCTGCCAGGCCCACTTTGTGCTCTGAATTGTCATAGTGCACAGCCTTATGATGTGTGGCTTTTTCAATGAAAAAATCTGCTTTTGTCTCTCTGTCAGCACTGTGCCTTTTCAATTTTAAATCTGATTTTACTTTTCAGCATACTCTGTGTTTCAATTGCAGACTTTCCTTAATACACTGTTCCTTGTGTCATCTTCCAGCAAGACACATATTTTGCTTTCACTAGGCCCTTTCGCTGTGTTAAGGTTTGGGCATAGGCCCTCATTACGACCCTGGCGGTAAGTAATCTACATTACCGCCATGGCGTAATCATCGTTTACGCCATGGACCGATGGCGTAAAGAGCGCCATATTCCGACCCATCGCGCATGAGCATTACGCCATGGCGGTAATCTAAACTACGCCATGGCGTAAACAGCCCTTACCGGCATCGAATGCGGCGCTGGGTGACCTACCGCCACCCATCATTGCGCCGACCGTAATCAGCGGGCACCGTAATTAGCGGGCACCGTAATTTTAAATCTGATTTTACTAGAAGTAGCGTCATCGCGGCGGAACGGGAAAGAGCACAGCGGCCATCTTTAAAAACACAATCCATTGCCATCCTACCCAACCACACTACATTCGACCCTGAAACCCTGTGAATCCCGTTACCCACCCATTTCCTCACCCATCCATGCCAAAAGTTGTCTAAAAAGCCTGCGACAGGCAGCGGCAGGACCGCTTCAGTCGCGAAGAGTTAACCATGCTTGCAGAAACGCTGCAGGAGAAGGCAGACGTCGTCTTCTCATCAGAGATGACGAGACCAGCCATAGCCCGGAAAAAAGCAGCATGGGAACTCGTGGCACAACGCGTCAATGCCGTAGGTACCGCCCCACGCACCGCCAGACAGTGCCGCAAAAGGTGGGATGACCTCCGGCTCCGAGTAAGGGGCATACTGTCAGCAAACCGCAACCTGGGACTGGCAACTGGCGGTGGAGCAGACTCCGCCCTGAAGATGCAGCCATGGGAGGAGACATGTGCCTCATTGATCGGCATAGAGTGCATTGAGGGCGTCGGCGGAATGGAGAGAGGAGCCCCGACATCAGGAGACACAGGTAGGTGCCTCCAATGCAGCCTTGCAAAACACCCTGAATCACACTTACATGGGAACCACAATGTCGCCGCATATGGCAAACGCAACACATCAGCAGAAGACCCACACCCTGCACACATGCAGCATGTACACTCTACAGCAGGCACACACATTCCTGCATGCTCAACCCACCCAAAAGTGAGACAACCTGTATGTCACGGCCTACCATCTATCCATCTAAACCATGGCACTCATCACAATGCCTGCTCAATATCCGCTGAACCATCAATAACACTTTCCCTCCTCTGCTCCACCACAGACTCACACTCGGACACCGGCAGGGACGAGAGTGGCACCACCCCAGCCAAGAAGACCAGGACAGAAGGAAGATGCCACCAACCATCCACCTCTGCTGGACCCATGGCCAACCCACAGCAGGCCAAAATTCCTGTTGCCGAACAGCCCAGGGCAGCAATTCCCCCCGAGGAAAGGGACATGATGGCCCCCACGGCAGACCCACAACCACTGCCGCCCACTGAGGGGATCGTGTCTGCGGGGAGCAGTACAGTCGGGGAGACTGCAGCCATCGCAGCCTGTTCTGACAGCGATGTGGCGAATGGGGATGATGACATGGAAGGTCCCCCCAACACCCAACTTACCTCCCCACACCTGTCCCCATGTAGCCTGCATGGACAGGACACACAGGGGCAATCCCCTGGAGGTTCATGGCCAGCCACTCCAAGCCCAGTGGGAGTAGGGGAAGAGGGGAGTAGTCCTATTGGGCCTGCAATTGCAACCTCCATTGTGCCTGATTTCCGCCAGGTGCTGGACCAAATATCAGCGAGGCAAGAACAACTGGCGTCAATCCTAACGCAGCATGTTGCTGATTGTGGAGGTGCCAGTTCAGGCATGGAGAGGTGTGCTGACAGCATCAAGGCAGCCATCCAATCAGCAAGCACGAACATATGCACAGAACTAGCCGCAGTGCGGAATATGATTGGTGAACTGATACGGACAATCATGGACACAAGGCGTACCGAGCAGGCCGGTACCTCCTCAGCTGCAAGTTCGGCCCCATCCAGCCCTGTCCGCAGGTCATCCAGGACCCGGAGGAGTACAGGCAGGGGGGCCCCAGGTTCGGGGACAGGGGGCTGCCAATAGTGCCCGCCCAGTGGACCACTAAAACATTACCCTCTTCACCACAGGCACTGGCACTCCTTTACAGGGATTTCTGGGGGGAGGGGAAGGGGGGATTGGGTGTTTTGGGGTGTTCAGGGGGGAGGGGGGATTGGTTGTGTTGGGGTGTTCAGGGGGAAGGGGATTGGGTGTGTTGGGGTGTTCAGGGGGGAGGGGGGATTGGGTGTGTTGGGGTGTTCAGGGGGGAGGGGGGATTGGGTGTGTTGGGGTGTTCAGGGGGAGGGGGATTGGGTGTGTTAGGGTGTTGAGGGGGGAGGGGGGATTGGGTGTGTTGGGGTGTTCAGGGGGGAGGGGGGATTTGGTGTGTCATGACTTTTCAGAAGCACAATACACTTTTTCGTTTATCACAAACCAAATGTGTGGACATTGCTCATTGTGTATGTGTGCTTTATTGTTGTACAGTCTACAGTGTGCATATACCAGACACACACAGTGCCCCAAGTGCCGTCCACATGTTACACGCACACGCTGTGTGTGCTAGAAGTATTGGTCAATGAGATTCTGACGCATTTCACGCCCCTCTTGTGCATCGCTGCCTCCTTGAGGTGCTGCCCCATCCCCACCCTCATCATCCTCATCATCAGGTGGTTGCAGTTCTGCGTCAGGGGGTATAGGCACGTTACTTCTGACGCACATATTGTGTAGCATGACACATGCCATGACGATCTTCGCAACCTTCTCATGGCGGTACAGGAGTGCCCCGCCAGACCTGCTGAGGCAGAGAAAACGTGCCTTCAGTAGGCCAAAGGCCTGCTCTATCACCACACGGGTACGTGCATGGGCACGGTTGAAGTCCTCCTCATGCTGGTTCTGTGGGTTCCGGACTGGTGTAAGGAGCCACCTCTTCAGGGGATAGCCTGCATCACCTGTAAATGGGCAACAATGTATGTGTCAGGAATGAGATTGCTTTCTGAACATGACGCGCCACCATGCCTTGCATTCAACTGTTACTTTGCACCAAATTCAGTTGTGCTAATGGATTCACACTATGCAACCGGTATATGTACATGGCTCTCATGTACTGTTTTGCATGCCAAGACACAATGCAGGGGGGACAATTGCCTTGTGAGTGCCCATCCACTGTGTCCGTTCAGGCCGTTACTTTATGTGACCTGGCACGTGTCCTGTGATGTCAAAGCTCACATGATTGCAACATTGCTGTCTGGCTCATTATGACCCCAGGGAACAATACTGGTGTCAATGGGGGGAGTTTGTGGGGCTTGCTGTCTGTGTAGTGGTGCATTGATGTTCCAGTCCCACATGTGCCTCCTTTGTGCGCAGTTATGGGGGACAGGCCTTTCAGTTGATGGTGTTTGGTGACGTGCATGTAGGTGCGTTCCTTTGGAGTCAATGTGGTCACATTTCGTACAATGCACTTGCAGATGGTTGTGTCATGGTTGGGGTACATTTTCATTCACATGTTAGGGCTGATTAGATCAGGCATCATGTATACAGTTGTCAGATGACGTGAGTGCTGCCTCAGGGTATGATCTGGCTACTGCTAGTCGCAGCCATGTGACGTATGCATCATCCCCCCCCCTTTCTGCCAGGTGAAATATGCATTGGTACGTCGATCACCTACACACTTCGCATTTCCATGCTCATGACATTAGACTCACCGAGTAGGCAGGATCTTGGGCCTGCATGTCGCTCCATGTAGCGTGGTATTGTGGAGTTCCGAAGGACCATTGAATCATGGGTTGATCCGGGGAATCGGGCACAACAATGTGTGAAGATCCTGTTGGAGTCGCAGACCATTTGCACGTTGATTGAGTGAAATAGTTTACAGTTGCGGTATGGTACCTCCATGGCATGTGGGACCACCAATTCAACATGGGTGCAGTCGATGGCACCAATGCAACCAGGTATGCCAGCTAGTGCATGGAAACCCACTTTGGTGTTGGCAATCTCCTGGGCAGACCGTGACAATGAGATGTGGTCGTCTGTGTGCTTGAGGAGGGCATCGAGCACTTGGATCAGTGTACGTGAGAATAATGGTTGGGATATGCCATGCAAGTGGCCCACTGTGTGCTGGTAGGTGCCTGTGGCCAGGAAGTGGAGCACGGACACGACCTTCAGTAGGGGCGGGATGGCGGTGGGTGTTTCTATCATGCTGACGATGTCGTTGTGTATCATGTGCACAATGTTGGTGATGGTGTCCCGGTCCAGTCGGTACAGGGTGTGGATCTGCTCTGCGGTGAGGTTGAATGGACTGGCTCTGATGCGTGGGATTGGGGGCTGCCTGCGTGGTGCCACTGGCTGTGCTGGTGGGGCTTGCTGGCCCTGCCTTGCCCTCTTTCTCCTCCTGCGTCTCCTCTGTGCAGCTTGTTGTTGTTGTTGTTGTTGTTGTTGTTGTTGCAGTTGTAGCACTCGCATTGCTATCAGGTCCTCCAGCCCCAACATTGCTAGTCCTATTGGTATCATTGTGGAGTGTGACTGGGGCTGGTAGGGGTGGGGTGTGCTCTTTTTGCACTGGGAGAGTCTGTATTGCCTCCACCTGTGCTGATTCTGTGCACCTGTGGCAGCTGGGAACACTGCACATGGCCATTTACGGTTGGTTCGCGATGGCGGAAATAGCGCCATGGCGGTAAGGTACTTTACGGCCTTGGCGATGGCTTTAGGGGCATGTGCGCTTGGTTTGTGATCTGCGTAGCTTTGCGCCATGCCTGTATTTACGGCATGGTGGGTCGCGCGCGCGCGACCTTGGTGCTGTTAGCGGCACCGTAAACTACGATGTCGCTAATTGCACTTTCGCGGGTCATAATCGGACCTAGCGGAAAATGATGCCGGTATTCATTTACCGGCATCGTTTTCCGCTTACCGCCTGGGTCGTAATGAGGGCCATAGTGTGTATATGTCAGTGCGTGTTTTCCCATTAGAACAATGTATTTCAAATCAGAGGCCTAACCCTGCTTTTCAGTTATGACATTCTGGCGGCCATTCAACCCCCCCCCACCCGGCTCTTGATACTGATTATTTGTGGAAAAAAAGTAGGGGAGAGTGGGGGTTTCCTCCAAAGTCTTTTTTTTGTTGTTGAAGCCCGTCTGGCTCATTTTCTTTCCTTAGGGAGTGGACACTCTGGCCTCCACTTCTGTATTTTTGGTTGCAGGGGATATGGGATGGAACCCCTTCCTCTCTTTGGTCCCCGGGGTACTCCCCGGACTCCACTCCTGCCCCCAGGCTGGAATGGAAGGATGTTAATTATCTAGAAATAGGAAGAACAAGAGAGGTTCAGTATTTTTTACAAAACATAGTCCCCCAGAAACGTTACTGAGAATTAAAGACACGAAGCACCTAGATCAATTCCAGTGAACAAAAATGTATACATAGCAGTTTCAATGACAGTTTTAAACTATATGTTTCTTTTTACTTTATGACCTGGTCCATGAGTATTAATTAAATAACTCCCTGTTATGTATATTTTGGTCTCCATCCGGGGTTTTCTTCTCACCTCTCATTCCTCAGATGGTTCATGAACTCGACCTTCATTGGGCTCCTCAATCAGTCGTATAGCTTATCTAGGATGACAGCTTTTCAACTGATTGATGTGGACCCATTTTTATTCCGTCAGTTTTCCTTTTGGTATGCAGATCTTGTAGGCAACAGGTGATATTTTATGTACAATTTCAAAGCTACCACGCCAATACGGAATGAATTTCCACTCCTTGGTTTGAGTCCTCTGAAAATTGTACAGGCAAACATGTGCCTCCTCTAGCAGTGCTCTGTGAAAGGAATAAGCCTCTGCAGAGTGGGTTTTCCCCAGGCAATACCCCGTCGTAGAACTGCGAGCATCCTTCTACATGTTCCCTCTGACTGCTGCATTAATCCCCACCAGAGCCATTGTTGCTAGGGGAGGCCGAACAGTTTAGCCATTTTTCTCATCATTGCTGGTTATCACATGGGTCTGCAACCTTTGACTCTCCAAATGCTTAGGACTACAACTCCCATTGGCCCTAGCCAACATAGCCAGTGGAAAGTGATCATGGAAGTTGTAGTACAAAATATCTGGAGTATGGGTTAGAGTTTGGCTGAATACAAAGGCAAGTTGGTCTTGTTTTCTTCTTAATCACATTTTACAGCCAAAAAATGTGTTAATCCCCATGTTTTCCTACGTTAAGAGATGTTTGGAATTTTTAAATGCAACAATATCTTTTGTTAATCATTCTAATATCACTGCTCATAATAAAATTATTTTGCAGAATATTAACATTCAATTAAAGCCAGAGCTGGAGCACACCGAATTACAAAACATTTCTTATCTATGGCTAATGTTTCTGAATATCTTCTATTGACTCATTGAAAAAATGAGCGAGCATTGATTACAAAGGCTAGATTTAACTTCCTGCCACTTAGGGCTGTTACTGGCAGGTGGTTCAGGGATTTGTTTGTCCAGCATATACTTCAATTAGGAGAAGAACATTTAAGTTTATACTGGGCAATTTTTATTTAAGGCAATGCAGACCGGCCATCATTTTCATTCTGTCTGCTAATTTTCCTGTAGTGGCCTGGAGTTTGCTTCAGTACTTACAAATTGCCCTGAGCCTTAGAAAGACATCAATGAATTAAATGATTGCCATATTTTTGTAATAATTTTATTCATTAACTTGTTCTATTTATTATGTGAAGTTGAATGACTGACATTTGTTTAGTAAGCATGCATGACACACATACAAATTAAAAATAGCAAAAATTAGAGAAAATACAATAAACATGCTTGCATCCATACACCCAACCTGCGTTAAAAAGAAAAATGACCAAAATCAATGAAAATTACGAGGCACCAAATTCTTCTATTACGAAGGATGCCCTGTTCAGCATCCCAGCCATGACTGATAAACAGAAAGTAGAATGTATACCCTGTCTAGCCTGCCTGTATGGCTGCAGTGCAAGGCATGCTCACATCTATCAACCTTTCGGACTGTAAGTAATAATGGTTTGCGAGAAATAATTACCTTTGTGAGAATAAATCTGCTTACAGACGTTATTACGTAATTAGTGAGAAAAGAAAATTCATGATAGGTGCTTGAATGGCACGCTGAGGTAAATATGTGAAAATTAAAACAAGAATTTTAACACTTATGACACATAGTCCTTCATCCAAACCGGCATGGACCTGAATCTCCGAACACTGCAAGAACTATTATGAGCATTTTGAACACTTCTATCCTCTTGAGGATTTCAAACACTCGCATTTTGAACTTTTACATCCCCCTGAGGATTTTGAACACATCCATTCTCTCCTCCTCCCCCCATTTTCATCATGCTCACCTGTGGCCACTCTATTATCCATACCATATGCTTTAGCAATCTTGCCTTTAGACCAGACTTCCCCTCCATCTAATATGACCACACTCTTCTTAACCGCAGCAATTCTCCTCGGACCCATGAATTTGCTGTCCAACACTTATTCACCATTCTAGGATTCTTCACATACACCATCTCACCCACCTTCCATTGTCGATCCTTCACTTTTTCATGAACATCAAATCCTACTTTATTCTTCTCTTGACTCTCTTTCATAGATTTCATTATTTGTTCTCTATCAACTTGAACCACTCCGGAAATTCCCAACCACCCTGGACACAATTTCGTACCTGGTTCTCTTCCCTTGAGCGATACAAAGGGTGATACTTTTGTCACTGAATGTGGTGTAGTGAGATAATTCCACGTCATAATCCTCAACATCTCCCTCCACGGCTGCTTTACTCTCAAAGCTAACTGCAGACCTTCCTTCAAAAAACGGTTGACTCTCTCCACTAGGCCATTTGCCCTAGGGTGATACAACGCTGTCCTGACATGCTTAATGCCATAACCACTAAGAAATCTTTTCATTGCCATTGATACAAATTGAACCCCATTATCTGATACAAGCTCAGTGGGTACTCCTTCTTTAAAGAAAACTTTCTCTAGAAATGTAATGATTTCTCTAGTTGTGACTTCCCTTACCGCCTTCCATTCAATCCATTTCGTATGAAAGTCAACCACCACAAACAAAAACCTCAAACCATTTCCCAGACCCATAATGGGTCCCATAATGTCTACAGCGACTTTGGTCCATGGTTTCTCCGGTACCTCATTTGGAACTAAAGGAACTTCCCTTACCACTTTAGTTTTGTCACTCCTTTGACACTCCATACACTCCTTCACCCACCTTTCAGCCATCTTATCAATGCGCGGCCACCAATAATTGTGACAAAGTTTTCTCTTCATTGCCCCTTCCCCTGGATGCCCCTCATGAGCCAACTCCAAAATACTCTCTCTGATAGCTTCTGGAGGAACCACACATCGCCCTCTCCTTAGTCTGTCTGCCCGCAAATTCAGCTCTTCTTTGACTTCCCACCATATATCGAATCTTTTATCCAAACTCTTTTTATTAAGCCATCCCTTTAAGTCCACTCTTTGATCAGCTTATAATCTTCATCAGAACTTTCAGCCTGCAACCACTTCTCCTAAGCTACTGCCTCACCGACTTCAGCCACCACTGACTCCTCCATTGCCTCATCCTCACGGTTTTCTGTGACAAGTAAAGGCATCCTAGAAAGACAATCTGCTACTATGTAAAAATACTCCAGAAAAAAAAATAGGAGACACTAAAGACCTTGTGCCCCTGCTTTCACCCAAACAGCTCCATGGATATGTTTGGATCAGTAGTGTATGTAGAGCCAGAGGAGGAAACTGCTATTTTTACTGCATGATTGGAAGAGTAAACATGTATATTTATTTGTGCATGAATAAACTAGGTGCACATAAAAGATTACAAACATGTCCACGTGCTTATAAAATTGTCCCATTGGGAAATGGACTTACATTTTTACTACCCCAAAAAATCATTTTATTCCCAACTTTAAAAAGTAGGGAATATATTGCGTATTTATAACAAAGGTTGTACCTCAAATTTTAGGTTTTACAAGGAGAAAAGTGGTATATAAGGTACTTCTGATATGAAGAAAAAATGTGAACCACCCACTACCGCCTGCTCCTTAGTTTCCTTGCGACTTTTATTTGTCGGTAGTGGGTGGTTCACATTTTTTCTTCATATCGGGAATATATTACTCCAACCTCAAAATCTTATCTGGAGCACTGCTTAAAGTATAGCCACTGTATTGAAATTAGCTGAACTTTAAAGTATAGCCACCGTAGTGAAATTAGCTGAACCTTAAAGTACAGGCACTGTATTGTATTTAGCTGAATTTGGAATATAGCCACTGTATTAAAGTTAGCTGAACCTTAGCGTATAGCCACTGTACTGAAATTTGCTGAATTTGGAGTAAGTATAGACACTGTAGTGAAGTTAGCTGAATTTGAAGTATAGTCAGTGTATTGAAATTAGCTCAACATTAAAGTACAACCACTGTATTGAAGTTTGCTGAATTTGAAGTATAGCCACTGTATTGAAATGAGCTGAACCTTAAAGTACAGCCACTGTATTGAAATTAGCTGAACCCTAAAGTACAGCCACTGTATTGAAATTAGCGGAACCTTAAAGTGTAGCCACTGTAATCACAACAACAACTGCATTGGTAATAGATTCACAGTCTGTCTGTGTAACCTGGCTGAACTTCCCTTCCCAAGGTTTTCATTTGGATTCAGTTCCAATGTTCAACACAAAGAAACAAGTAAATCCAGGTTTGTAACAAAGTTCCACTTTAGTTCCTTGCACCTGCAGCATGTCAAAAGAAAGTTCTATCAATCCAATCTTTTTCCTTGAATAGTGATTTTCAGTTAATAAAATAGCAACAATGATATTCTTCGTCAGGATGATTTGTTACAACTTATATTTTACAAAAAAAGGGGGAGCCCCCAGCGTGTTCAGTGGGAGTTCGGGGCAAGGTATACGATAAACAAAAGGTTGTAACTCTCACTGTAAAATGACCAAGAGCTTAAGGTCCAATTTTATATTCAGTTTTCCAAACCAATGAATGTTCTGCTCCTAAGGAGTCAGATAAATAGGAAATACCAAGGAGAACAAACGGAGCAAAAGTATTGATCATACATTTTATTTTTTAATGAAAAAAGAGAGAAAAATTGGTTAAAATCTTCAATGTACAAAAACATAAGTAAAAAATGGTAGTTCTGAGCAATGGAGAGAAGATTTTTCGCATGAGGTGTTCAGAAAACATAAACAATGGAAACAAAAATGACCACATAAATGATTGACATGTTCAAACAGAAATTATTCAAAGTATAAACAAAAAAAGGGGTTCATATGCTTTCATTTACATACATTAATAAATCCCAGTTATATTATATTTCAACGTCTCCTCCTTGATGCTACAATTGGCGTTGAGGATGTTCATCCAGTGCCGGTTTGTCCAGCAACCGTTTGACCAGCTGAACAGAATTAAAGACTGAAGGTGAGCGGCATAGAATCTTGCCAAATCACATTATTAGTAAGGACTTTCGCTTGGTGGCAAGTTGTGCGTACTTTAATATAGTGGTAAAGGACTCACGGCTCCAGTTGTCTATCCGTGTGAGCCCCTTGAGCCGCACATCGAGTAGAAACACTGCCTCGAGCTGGCCGCAGGCTCGCGGTGTTGTGGAGAGCGCAGCGCTTTAGAGTAAAGCACCTGCAATGTCGTGATGTTCTGCACGTTGCGTGCGTGCAGACATTTTGTTTTTGCAACTGTTACTGTGGCAACGGCATAACAAGGCCACCGCAGTCACGTCGCTACGAAGGCCGCTATGCCAACATTTGGATGCTGAATCCGATAACGTTGTTTCGGTTGTATAAGAAAAAGAAAAAGTAAAGCAAGAAGGCGGATTATATTGTTTATATTGTTTATATATAACCCTGTAAAGAAGAAGAAATTAATTTAAAAAAATAAATAAAGCAAATGAGGATTTGGAAATCCGCTCTTACTCCTACTTGTCCCAGTACTTCTACCAAAGTGACGATAGTTAAATGATTACGCAGTGGCATATGAGGTGATATTAAAGAAGTGCACACCAAGCATACAGGGAACATCAAGCATACAGGGAGGTGCAGGATATGTGTAAATAATAGAGCCTTGCAGTGACATTGCTATGAAGCTATTAGATAACAGAGGAGCAGGTGACCATCCTGCAGCTGGAAATATGTCAATGCACACTGTCCCACCACCGGCCATGTTTTTACTGGAAGCTGGAGAACCAAATTTGCCATGGAAAAGATGGCTGAAATCATTTGAGCATTATGCTTCGGTTGTCTGTGGTACGAACTATAGTGTGGAGAGAAAGAAATCACTATTACTCCACTGTTTGGGGCAAGCAGGACAGGAGAAATATGAAGACTTGCCAAATTTACCTGGAGATGATGAAGGGGATTTGAATGAATATGAAAAGTGCATTGCAAAATTGAACAAACACTATGAAAAGAAACTAAGTACAATTTTGGAAAGATATTAATTCGGCAAGACGGCACAAGAGAGTGGAGAAAGTGTGGAGCAGTTCATAACAGTTCTTAGGAAACTAGCAAAGAATTGCAAGTTTGGACCACAACTTGATGAGAGACTCAGGGATCAATTTATGTTGGAGTGCAACATGTACTAATATCAGGGAGAGACTGTGGGGAGAAGATGATCCTGATCTAGATAAGGTACTACGCATAGCCAAGGAGGTGGAGTATATGGAGAATTGTGTCAAGACGCTAGAGGAAAGAGTGAAAAGTACCACAGTAAAGTCGGAAAGTTCCATAAATGTAATTCAGATGGCAAAAGCTGATGAGACAAATAATCAAAATGCTGTGGTGAGACGGAAAGAGGAATCTAGAACACAGAGGGCCTCATTACGACCCAGGCGTTAAGGGTTAACGCCGTCGTTAACCCTTAACGCCTGGTTCTGATTTTAACGGCTGCTTTTAGCAGCCGTTAAAATCCATGGCGCTAACCTGCCATGATGCTAATTACGCCACCGTAATTTACGGTGGCGTAATTAGCGCCTTCCCCACTCCCATTATGCCCTATGGGGCAAAAATGGGAATGGGGAAGGGAAAATGGGAAATGGGGATTTACCGCCCCACTCACCTTGGAATGGGGCGGTAAATCCGCCATCCACCATGGTGTAAACATAGTTTACACCATGGTGGTAAAGTTGGCGCAATTAGCACCTGGGTCGTAATGACCCCCAGAGCATGTATAAACATGGTACTGATATGAGAAGTAGCAGTGATACAAGGAACAGAGGCTTTGCACGTGGTTTTGGAGTGTACAACAGAGGACGTTATGTGAATAATAGACGTCCTCAAATGAATCAGAGTGGTAGAGGAAGAATCAGGACGTGTTTCAGGTGCGACAGTCCCATGCACTGGGCTAACAGTCCTGAGTGTCCAGCTGACCACATCATTTGCAGAAACTGTAATGGCAAAGGCCATTTTGCCAAATGTTGTAGATTGGATAAAGCAAATATGAACTGGATTGGTGGTGCAGAAGAAAATGAAGAGGAGGAATGTGGATTTGCTGTCAGTAGCACAGTAAATGGGATGGAACTAGAGAGTCTGAAGGCCATCATCAAGATAAATGGTAATCCAGTTAAAATGATGACCGATTCAGGAGCAAAGTACAGGCTACTACCTGAAAAAATCTGGAGGAAAATTGGCCCGAGATGGCTGAATGAGCCTGACATCAAGCCAAACGCTTATGGAGGAGTGAAGATAGACATTCTTGGATGGTTTGATGCAGAAGTAGCATTTAAAGATAGGGTTGCCAAAGTGAAAGTTTATGTATCAAGGAGAGGAGAAACGCCTCTACTCAGTTGGACACGTCAGGCATGGTTGAAAGTCAAATTGGATGCCAGTGCCGAAGCGTCAGTCTATATGATTGAATCCAGTGAATTGTCTACTGAGGCAGTGAAGAAGGCGGTATTCAGAGATGAAATAGGCTGTGCAAAAGGGATTACGCATAAAATACAGCTCAAAAAGGATTGTGTTCCAGTTGCACAGAAACTAATAAATGTTCCGTTGGCAATGAGAGATGAGGTCAAAAGTTAATTGAAAAAATTGGAGGAACAAGGTATAATTGAAAAAATTGGTGCTTCAGAGTGGGTATCACCATTGGTTGTGGTGAGGAAGAGCTCGGGGAAGGTAAGAGTATGCATCGACCTCAGAGAACTGAACAAGTGTATCATCCCTGAGAGGCATCCGCTTCCCAACATTCAGGAATTATTATCTACGATGGGGCCTGCGAAAGTATTTTCAACCCTTGACCTCACTTCAGCGTATCATCAAATTTGTTTGCACAAAGACTCAAGACAGTTGACAGCGTTCATAACCCCAGAAGTTTTATATCAATACAAGAGAATGCCGTTTGATCTTATATCGGCAGCCTCTGTATTTCAGAAGACCATGCATCACATTTTTTATGGTGATAAGGGTATTATATTTTTTCAAGATGATATCCTCATATTTGCGGAAGATCAAAGAGAGCATGATAGGATTTTGGATGGAGCATTAAGGAAACTGCATAAGATGGGCATGACATTGAGTAGGGAGAAATCGAAGATCTACAGAGAGCAAATTGAGTATTTGGGCCATGTAATATCGGAGCAAGGTATTACACCCAAGCCTGATTTATTGTCTGCCATCAATGACATGGCTCAGCCTGGCAACAAAGAAGAACTAAGAACCTTCTTAGGAATGGCTGAGTATTACTCTAAATATGTTAGGAAGTTTGCTGATCATGCGGCTGCGTTGAGGGATCTCACCAGAATGAATGTTAAATATGAGTGGAATGAGAATTGTGAAAAGGATTTCAAGTATATAAAGAGTGCCCTCACAACCGCACCAGCACTGAAGAATTTTACAAGGGGGCAGCAAACAGTAATCACGACAGATGCCAGCAATGTGGGCCTAGGTGCAGTGTTAGCACAGCTGCATAATGGAGAGGAGAAAATTATTGTGTTTGCCTCGAGACTATTAAAAGGAGCAGAAAAGTCATATGCGACTATTGAAAAGGAGGCTTTAGCCATCATGTGGGCTGTGGATAAATTCAGGAGTTTTGTGTGGGGAATGCAATTCGAGGTAAATACAGATCACAAGCCACTTGTGGAGTTATTCATGAACAAAGGTTTGGACAAAGTGTCGGCAAGGATACGGAGATGGGTACATAGGATGCAGGAGTTCAATGTGGTGGTCAAGTATATTCCAGGAGTGAGGAATTATGCTGCAGATTGTTTATCCAGACTTACAAATATCCAAGAAGATAATAAAAAGGATGATGAAGAGAGTCAACAGGAAATGATATGTGTGATACAGGACACAGCTATTGCTAAGGAGGAATGGCTGGCAGGAATGAGTAAAGATGTCAAGTTACAATTTGTGATGGAAAATATAAAAAAGAGACAAATCCCTCTGCAAGATCAAGGAGGCAGATGTGCAAGGACTGTGGAGTATCAGGAATGAATTGAGTGTACAAGATGGATACTTGCTCAGAGGGGATAGATTAATTCCACCTGAAGATCTACGGAAGAAAATAATTGATTTAGGCCATGAAGGACAACAAGGGATTTCCAAAACTAAGTCCAGAATAAGGAACGCATACTGGTGGCCGGGATGTGATGCAGAGATCGAGAGAGTCACAAGAAACTGTATCCTTTGTAATAAATCTGATAAGGGTTGTGTGAGTAATGAGTACCCGATGGTGTTAACTGATGTGCCAAGCAGGACATGGATGAAAGTAGGGATTGATCTAATGGGTCCCATATGGAGTGAAGGAAGCCAAACATTTTGTGTGGTTATGATTGATATCTTAACAAGATGGGCAGAAGTGAAAATGATGTCTAGTGTGACAACAAAAAACATTATCAATTTCATAGAAAAAGTATGTGGTCGGGAAGGATATCCTGGAGTTATCCTATCTGATAATGGCCCTCAGTTTGTCTCGAGAGAGATGGAAGATTATTTAGAAAAGAAATCGATTAAGCATGTGACCAGTGCGGTTTATCACCCACAGACCAATGGTGTAGTGGAAAGATATAATAGGATTTTGAAAGATGCCATTAGATGGGCATGGGCAAATGGAAGGAGCTGGAAAGAAGCAGTTAAAAGTGTTATTATGGCACACAGATTTATCCCACACAGTTCCACAGGTATATCTCCTTTTGAACTGAGCAGGGGTAGAAAGGCAGTCACCAAGCTCTGTCCAGGATTGATGGGAGAAGTGGTAAATATGGGAGTGGTAACCAGTAACACTGCTGATATGATTAGAGAGAGACAAAGTAGAAATAAAGCATGTCATGACAAGAAAAGATTCAGGGAGAATGAGGCAGTGGAAGTAGGTTGTTTTGTGAGAGTGAAGTTGCCAGAAGCCTTGAGAGTGAAAGGTATTAAGTGGTCTGATCCCATTCAAGTTATTGAAGTGTTTAAACATGCTGAACGAACAAGTGATGGAAGGGTTTGGAATAATGGAAGAGTGATGGGAATCAATAGTCAAGTTAATGCTGAGAGCATGAATAAAAGCAATGTAGTTGAAAATAGAGAGAACCAGAAAATTTCCTTACCAGCAAATTCCATACATGTACCAACTGTGATGAAGACCTATATATCTAGGTTCGGAAGAAGGTACCAGAGACCGATGTACCTAACGGACTATGGAGAGTAAGGACTTGTCTAGAAAGAAGAGGGATGTGTAGCATGGCGACATATGCTGCACTGATATCATGGAATATACAAGGATTCTAGAAGGGAATGCGGAGAAGAGAATGTGGACATTGGAGAGGCGGTTGGAGAGACTGAAGCATCTCCCTTCAGAGACTCCTTATATCTATCCCTTTTTCATATATATATATATGCTTTCATTTACATACATTAATAAATCCCAGTTATATTATACTTCAACGTCTCCTCTTTGATGCTACAACTCCAACGTCACCCTAGCACTAATACTACTTGATCTGTCAGCAGCCTTCGATACAGTCAACCACGAAAGACTCATCAAAAGGCTGGAAAGTATTTGAATCAGTAACATGGCTCAACTCTGGTTAAAATCTTCTTGATAGAAAGAACAGAAACAACTTGGATAGCACTAATCAAGTCAATACCTCGCAAAACAACATGTGGAGTCCCACAATGCTCATCCCTCTCACCACTACTTTTCAACATCTACACAATTCCCTTGATTAACCTCATCCATAAACCCAGCCTCACCTGCTACAACTACACAGAAGACACTTAAATCATCTACAAAATCAATGCCAGTGAAGAACAAAACCTGACGCTCGCCACCTGCCTCACTGAATTAAACCAGTGGATGAGCACCAACAACCTTGAACTCATCCTGGACAAAACAGAAATCATGATTGCACCCAACAACCCGATGAATAACCCCACATCCCATGGCCTACCGAACTGAGAAAACCACCAGAACCATAGAAAGTGGACAAAAATCTCGGATTCCTAATGGACAACGAACGAATACTCGAATCACAAGTCAATGCAGTAGTTAAGAAATGCTTCTTCCACTTACAAACAATCAAGAGGATACTCCTCTTCTTCAGCTTCCCATGCAGAACACTCGCTGTCATCTCTCTTGTCATGTCCAAAGTAGACTACGCCAACAGCATCTATATTGGAATACCAGAATACCTTGTGAGAAAACTACTACAAATACAGAATGCAGCAGTAAGACTACTCCGCAGACTTACTAAAAGAGAGCATATCACACAGCGCTGAGAACACCAGTCAAAAAACAAATCTTCAAAACACTCTGCATAACACACACAGAAACCACGGCCAAGGAGCGGAATTCATACAGGGAAAAATCTCCATCTTCAAACCAACACGAACACTAAAGTCCAGCAATGACATTTGTCTCAAACCGAAACAATAGGTAAAAAAGAAATCTGTGGAAGTAGCATTCTCATGCATAGCGGTGAAACTTTGGAACTCACTCCCAAAGGAGATACATTCAACAGAAGATCACTTAAAATTCAGGAAACTATTAAAAACATGGCTCTTTAACTTACCAAACTAAAGAGGGAACACAGGTGAAAGAAAAAACGCCAAGGCAACACAATAAGAAAGTGCGAAACTGGATCACCCAAAGAACAAAACATTCAACCCCAATCTTAGAATAAGATTAACCCAATGAATCAACCTAAATGCACAGAAAAAAACCCAGAAGACCCCCAACTAACCCTACTAAATGATCTCTAACACTCTGCATACCCACCACCCAACATTGAAGAAACAAGACACATACCGTCTCCACAAAAACACTGCAAACGGCAAGCACTCTACTGACTCACCACAACACAGAAGATGCACATAAAACACTGTGAGGCAGGCATGGTACCACAAGTAAGGACACAGGCACAATGGTACACATTTCAACATCTTCATTAAGTTTGACTTGGGTTGGAGAATTCCTAGCTGGCCCTAATTCTATAATGGGAGTAGTCTCGACCATCAAAGTAAAACAAAATGGTCCAGGTCAGTCAGTCAAACAAAGGAAAATTCTGTGTCGGAAACCTATATTTGTCATCACGTTTCACAATAACTAAGTGTGGGAAAATGTGGCAAAATAAAGAGTGTATCAAAAGAAAGTTAGAATGGCAAAGAAGGGGACTCACCACTCCCTTCCCCAAGTTCAGTTCACTGGGGTTCTTACAAAGTTCCTTCAATCTGGGTAGTATACACAGTTGAAAGATTTCCCATAAATCTATCAGGCTTCCCTTGCCTATTGCAATGTCAGTATAATATGCATCACAGTTATCTTCAATGGATTCTTTCGGGTTTCCCTCACCCGGCTTCATAATTCTCAAACAATCAGATATTCACAAAGTTCCTTCTTAGTTACTTTCCTTCATACACTTAACATGGCTTAAACGCTTTCCAGCCAAACAGCTCTGCATCACAGAG
This sequence comes from Ambystoma mexicanum, assembly GCF_040938575.1. Lineage (NCBI taxonomy): Eukaryota > Metazoa > Chordata > Amphibia > Caudata > Ambystomatidae > Ambystoma > Ambystoma mexicanum. Next base: position 226,956,500 of record NC_090931.1, on the reverse strand, counting down.
CTCGGGAGAACTCCCTCCGCTCACCTTTGTACTTGTCTTTCACAATGTTCACCTGTCAAAGAGCTTTGCAACCGCATAGTATTATCACACTCCGACAGCAGGGTCCTTATCATTTTCGCCTTGCCAGAGACTTTTGCAACCGCACAGTATTCTCAGCCCTATGTGTGACCACTCCGACAATAGGGTTAGTTTCTCAATGTCTGTGCCTATTGCATATTTCACAAAAGCATATAGTTCATTAGGACGGGCCCATGGCCACTCTGTTCCTCGTTGCACACAAATATCAATTCACTTTCACATGAGCCTTTCGGGATCTCTCCCTCATGCCCTTTCCTTCAATTGCTTTAAACACAATTCATCTTCATTATTCATGTTCTGTTATCTTTCAAGAAGTGTTTACCAATGTGCCTTCTCACATGGCACTGCTCTGCTTTTTTTTTCTCATCAGCTCTCTCGACAGTTTAATACAGTCAAGCTTTCAGTTCAATGTTTTTATCCTCCAACGCTTAGCCTTTTGTGTCACACTGTAGCTTTCCACAATCGCGCGTATCACAAACCAGGCTCTCCCTTTCTTTGAACTCACTGGCTGTGATTGCTTTCATGTGTCCTTCTGTTTTCAATAGTTGAGATTGGGGTCTTGCCCACCTGCCCATCAGACGCTCCTCGGAAGCCTGGGGCCACGGGGAGGACACAAGCAGTTTCTGGCGCATGGAGGGAAGGGATAAACCAGCCACTTGTCTCCCTTCTCTGAACTCTCCCGGCTTCTTGGAGACACGGCTCCCTCGCCACACTTTCACCTGCTTCAACTTGCAGCCTGTGAGCATCTCAGTGTCCCATTCTCCCTGGCCTGGTACTCGACAGCACTCTCTCAGCTACTCCTCCGCCTTGCCATCCAGCTTGCCTTCCTTCTTGCCCGCTGTCTCACTCCCTGTGTCTTTCTGTGTTCCACCTTTTATAGTTTGGAAAACGGTCCATGAGTTTCAGGTGTGTGTGATTGTGACTGCGTGCCTGACCGTGCCTGGCATTGTTATTGCAACAAGGCCAGTACATGTTACTAGTGGTAATCTTCCTACTCTCCGTCTTCATCTTCCTCGTCTCAGTTGTTGGGTTGATAAGGAAAGGAGGGGATTTATGGGAGTTGTAGTATCCCACAATGGTAGAGTGAATATGGGGTAAATAACTGTCAGGAAATGGGAGATACCATGTCTCACCTTCTGGTGTCTCCTCCCCACTCCCTGAGGAACCCCTACCCACATGATCCTCCCTCGCTTGTCCACCCCCAGGGTCAGGATCCAATAGCGATGGTCCTTCCCTGGCCACCATAATACGGGATCCTGGGGACTGAGTCGTGAAATACCTTCAGGTTTTTCACAACACCCACATACAACACCCACCATATACCACACATTGTTTACCTATCCAAACATACCAGCACACAGTGACCGGTTTTACCAAACTGAAGCCACCAACAGCACATCAAAGCTCTCTTACACTTTTCCCTTCAATCCCACTAACAAATACATCCCAACTGTCTTCCTTTTCAGCTCTTTCTAGGTGCCTGGAGACCATGAAAATGGCAGCGGTGCGCGGTATAAATCATAATGAAATAACAAAACATACTCTAGCCCTGATTGAAGACTTGGCGAATCTGATCTTCAAATGTTGACCTGTTCAACAATCTGAATCTACTACTGGGGCATAGTTACAACTGATATCATGTTTTTGCTATCTGGGGGAAAGGCTAATCGAGTCCCTTTGTGTGCCTAGTAAAACTGAGCATTACATGTTAGGAATCTTGGGTTGTTAGGCTGAACCCACCTTGATATGAATAGTGTATAATCACAACTTACCAAACCACTGTATGTCCTGAATGGCACATTTTACCATAGGTTTTCTTGCCTGACTCTCCTTCCAGTCCCTAGCTGAGACATTACAACAACTTGCCACTGCTGCACAGTGGCAGGTTGTTGTAAAGCACTGCTCTCGCAGAATGTTTCAGATGTCCAAAATCAGCTACAATAACTGCTTGGTCATCAGCTAAATTACCTCAGTGCATGCTTGTTTTTTTGCATCCTTGTGTATAGGGTTTTGCCAGCCTAGTAACTGACTGAGCTATGCAAATAGCGCAGATTTCAGCTCTTAAGGCTTGATTGGCCACTGCATATGTCTTGCGGGAAGCCATATCAACTTTGTTATCAACCGCATCTTGTGGTGCGTTGTCGTCTGCTCACCCAGAACACTATCCTGCTAGGTTCAGGAGCATAGAATCTAGCTCTACATTATCAGTAAGATTGAATTCTTTCCCTTGAACTAGTTAAACAAAATCTTGAGAAAATGACCTTCTTGAGGTGTTTCCATTCACTCATAAGCAGTTTCTGTGCAGACACGATGACTGACAGCCCTCTTTCTGTCGCTTGGTCATATTTGCCAGGGCACTCTTCATAGGCCTCTGTTGGTAACCCCATGTTCATTATCACATTTGCTTCAGTGCTTGAGGTTTCCCTTTTGCCACATATCTTTCTTTAGCATCTCGATCATTCATACCCTTCGCTTCATCCTGAGAATCCATCAGATTTCTGAGTTGCTTTTTTCTAGTGGCTTTTTTTGCCCAACGTCTCAGTACATGCAGCATCATTCAAGCTTGGAGCTCTCTGCTTTGTCTTTAAACATTGCTTTGGAGTACTTTCTCAGTCTGCCCTCCCCATGAGTCCTTTTGCTTTTGTGTCTCTTACGCGAATAAGACACACTTATAAGAGATTGAAGTAGACCCTTTCCTTCTATTTTGGCGACCCTTCCTGGATTTCTGCTGGCTTTTCTTTCCTCAGATGATAAACTTTAAACCTGCTTAATTTAAACTTACCTTTGTGGTTGATGCTGTAATTACATGCCCTAAACCCCTACTCGTTTCTCAATGCCTGTCGGTGCTATTACACCATCTGTACAGATAAAGAGAAGCGGCTCAGCTGTCCCCTTCTTGCCACTTGTGATGAGCATGTCATGACACAACCCATCCATGGCCTGAGGAACAAGACTGTTCTCAAGCAGTTGCTTGCTTAATTCTCTGAGAATTGCTGCAATACAAGTATTTTCATGTGTGTTTAGCATGAGAAATCCTAGCTCCCCTTGTCTAGAAAAAAAAACATTTCTGTCAGAAACAGACACAACATGTAATGCTGTGAGAGAGCCGTGCCTTGTTACAGTGGGTAGGATTAATCATTTACAAAAAGCAGGTCAGGCTTCCATAGTTACAGAAGGTCCCTCCCTACTGCACCAGGTTCCAGCACACATCTCACACTTTGAGTTTCAACTGGAACTTGCAGTTATACTACCGTTTGTCCCCACCAGATAGTCCCTGGGGTCCGTAACACTCCTCCACTATTCTAGCCCAGTGTGAGGTACATATCCTCTGTTGAACACAACAGTTTCTGGAGGGAAAAGATTAGAGGTGGCCTTTTCCTATGCCATTTAACTAGCTGGATGTGCTATGGACCACACCATTGGTATTGATAAAATACCATAAACTATCTAATTATGATTATCTCAATTCAAGTCAAGGTGATATTTGAACAAACACAGTCCACACAGAATTTGAAAGAATTTTAGGGGGATTTAGGGTCTCATTACAACTGTGATGGGCCGGAAATAAGGGTGCTGGTCGCACCTGTAAGGAACTTATCATGGCAACAGTAAAGACAGACACAAGTGATCACAAGTGATCAAAGTTCAAGGGTGTGTATTAAACTGCATGCAGGTTGGAAAAAAGCCTAATCTACACCTAAATTGAAGATGGAAATAAGGCAGTCCTAGTGGCGTTGTATCAAATAAAAAGGCCTATACTAAGAAACCTATTGCCAAACCTTGTAACTAATACAAAAGGGGGTGTAGCATAGTTTTCAAGAAAAGAAAGAAGAATCACAAATAATATGTCAGGATATGGCAGCTTGGGTCTCCCTTCCCCACTTTTCAAGCATGGGGCAAGGCGGAATCCTGGAGCACAGTACACTCTCGAGCTTCCCCAGCACGAGACGACAGTTCCACTTGCAGCTATCAGGGCTGTTGATGCCAAGTCTCATCTCTCTTGAAAGTCTCTTGTCTTCGAGAGCTTGACTTATTCAAATAACAAAAAATAAAAGTTTATTCAACAATATGAAAGTTTGTTGCCTGGTTTCACTTAGGGTAAGGATTCTTCACCCCTAGGTCCCCCTCTTACGGGCACTGACCCCTCTTTACTTTCAGCCTCCGTCCACTGAGTTCACTATGGGTTTTCCTTCCTTCACAAATCTAAATGTCTTTTTAAACAGTTCCAGTGGACATCCCTCGGCCGTGTTCACTCTTGTCAACACACTGTTTCTTGGGACTTTACACTTTGCCGCCTATTTGTCAGCATCCCTCTTCCCGGGTTACTCTTGCCAACTTCACATTCACATTCGTTTTCAATGTTTGCAGGATTCACTTCCCTTACTTTTTCACAGTTCTTAGGTCATAGGTTTTCAACTGTTCTGGGATTTTGCTTGACCTCCTGTATGACCACTTTGACCTATCTTGGTGGCTCTCCTACGGCTTTCTGGTATCTGTAGTTTCATTCAGACGGGGGTTGACCAGAGTTTCTTGGAGCAGCACCCACGTGGTGCCGGCCCTCTTTTGAAGCTAGTCACCCCTTTACAATGTTGCAGTTCTTTAAGCATTTCTCACTGTGCCACTTAGCGACTTCCATTCACCACAGCCCTGTTCTAATTGGCTCTCCCCTCGACACACTGGCTGTGATGAACCGCTTGGCATTCCTCCTAACTGGAGTCAAGGCCGGTACCATGGATGCAGGAGTCTCTCTCGCTCCGGCTTATCAGCATCGATATGCTCCGTCTACTGTTGACATCTGCAGCAGCACACTTGGGCTATTGTCCATGGCCTTGCGATTCTTTTACCGGGGGGTTTGCAGGGTTTTGGCAAGGTCGTGTCTCTCCTCGTCAGCCTCTCAATGTTTGCCCCCTTTTTCCTCCATTTGAACTGCCGGGTCTGGATAGCTGTCTCGTTGTGCGGTCTGCGTGCTCATACTGTGCTCTCTTGTGCCACCTTTTATCCTTGTGGGGAAGGGAAAGCGCCGTCAGATATGTGTGATTCTGATCCATTGCCTGACTTTGCCTGACCCTCGTATTTGGGCAAGTCAGGTAAACATCGCTGGTGTTAGTCCAAAAAGGAAAGGGGGGGGCAGCGGTTTTGAATGTGGTAGGATGGGGAAACGGTGTTGAAAGAAGGAGGATACCGCGTCTCACCAGTCAGCGTCCCACTTCCACTCCCTGAGGACCCCCCATCCCGGTGATCCTCCCTCACTGGTCCACCCCCAGGAATTGGATCCAATAGTGATGGCCATGTCCTGGCCACCTGGATGACAGATCCCCGGGGACTAGCTAGGGAGACACCGTCAGGTGTCTCACACACCTTACCGGCACCCTTTCCGGACCTCCACAGTACAACTCTGCGGGTGGGGGCCATTATGCCCGGCAGGTGTAACCTGCCGGGCGCATTGGCCTCCGCCCGCAGTTTTCACTGAGCCACTCTTAGCAACGGTGCTGGTGCTCCCGTCTCCCCACTCCCATGGAGTCCTGTGGGGCTCCATGGAAATGGGGAACAACATTTGCTGGCACCTGACTTCCCGATCAGCTGGGAATTGTAATGTCCTGGTGGAACCGGGAAGTCAGGTGCCGGTAGTGTTACGAGTCGGCGGCCAACCCGCCGGTAGCACCAGCAGGTAACAGCTGGGCACGTAATGAGGCCCTTATTAACCTATATTGCCTGATTCGTACAGCTCTTGCTGAGGTATTGTGGATTTATCATTTGGCTGTGGCTCTCTTCTATCAACGCATGAGGGAGGAATGGAATGATGATGTAGTTGTAATTGTGGATCAACCAACTTCCAGAGTAGCATTAATTAACATCACATTAAAAAATAAACAGTAGCAACTGTGAAGGTGTGATAACAATGCAGAACCCCATGGGAAATAACTGTCCAATTTGTTGAACTCCCACAGTGACAACGATGGAGATGCAGGGGCACAATGTTAAGGGCACCCTGATACCATCAGAGACAGAATGACACCAGTAGAAACAGAGTATAGGAACAAATACCGATTTATGCTTAGCTTGTGTACAGTCAGTGCATTTTGCATGAATGTGTCTACATTTGATGGGAACCGGGAATGCTCAGTAGGGAAGAGGTGACAAATACCGAAGCAGTCATGTTCAATGCAGGCCACTCACCCCCACACACCCCATGGTTTGCATTTTCTCCTGCAAGTTATGATCTCACTAACATGTGGAACAATAGTGACTTTGGCATTACTAGTTTCTGTGGCATCTAGGGAAATTCATGGATCAATTATTTGCAAAGAGTTTTCGGATTATACACAACCTCACGGATAGCCCTGAGCCTCTTGGATCTGTGGGTCGTAGGGTATTGGGTTCAGATTATGTTTGCATTGATACGGCTAAAATTCCTATACCAATCTGACAGGACATGAGAAGGAGACAAAGTTTTACATTACCGGTTCTCCCAGGTTTCCTGTTATTTTAGGGACGTGATGTCTACTGTTACATAATACCTTGTTAGACGAGACACACATGACATTACATTCTCTAATTGTGCCAGGAGCATTGCCGGGGTAGAACACACATGAGTTAGACACAGAACCTGATATGTACCATGTTTCCACTTGGTTTAATTGTGCCAATATTTAAAGCTGACAAATTCTTCATGAAAAATAAATCGATGCATATTTCATTGTGGTTTTCCTATTGAAATGCATTTGACTAAATGGTCGCTCTGAATATAGTGTTTACTTTGCTTATGCCATGAAATGCAAAATATCCCTGCTTATCAAGTCCTACAATAGGCCATATTTAACTAATTGAACACACGCAAACATTTTCATCTGACTGGCTAATGGCCCATTAGATTTCATGAAAGGTAAGTTAGTGTGAGTGTGACCAGGCCCACAGATCAGCCGGTGATCTCCCCTACAACTCTGCCTTCCTTTCAAGCTCCCTCCCGCCAACCAAATTTCCAACACGTATCTCCCTTGCATGCAGCCTGGAACCACCCAAGAATATTCAGCAGATGGTTACTCACACGCTGCCCAAATTACTGATCTTTTCCCTTGCCCCCAGTCCTATCCTACCTACTTCCACTGCATATACCAGGTGCTGCCTGCTATCCAAAATGCTGGATGGGGTCTGCTGCCAAGAGGTGAGTATCCCATGAGCAGAAGATCACAACATTTGAAAGGAGCCGCATAGGCACTGACGGGGGATGCTGGTGCAACACAGCGTTTTCGTTTGAGAGGGAAGAATAAGGTCAGTGCCCTAAAATACCTTATTGTAAATTCCTTTCAATGAGGAGTCTAAAGTGAAGTAATGCATTTGAGCATGCGTGCATGCTGATCAGGTATGATGGCAGAGAAAGGAAACCTAGATGCTCTGATTACCATGACATACTTGTCAACCCTACAGATTTAGGCAGTAGGCTACTGCTTTTGAAGCAGCCCTACCGCCTACAGATTTCAGTGCCAGACCCTACTGCTTTTTACAGTGGCAAGTAATTTATGTGATTCTAAGGCAGGCTCTAGGACAGAGCATGCGACACATTACTTAGGCTCTCTATACAGTGGACTGGTAGGTGATTACTTTGATTGCACTCAGACCAACTCACTGACCTGACAGCAGCGTGACTCTGTCCTTCACTCTTGCTGGTACAACCCTTAGGTGAACCAGCAGTGAAAGCAAGTGGCAGAGTGTAACACCATCAGACAGCATCTACCGACAAGTTGGTGTTAACATTCAGAATTACACATTTTTAACATTTCAACATCTTTCCATGTTGTGCTGTTTGTATGTTTTGTATTTTCCTGTGACATCATTGTTATGGGAATTATTATTTTTCAAACTTGAAAAATCCTACATCTTTTTGGTCACATAATGTTGGCAAGTATGTTACACAAGGCCCTGGGGATGAAGGTCAATTGACTGCCAATTTATAAAGAACTTTTGGAATCATTTTTGAAAAAAGAGGTTGGGAATCTTTCCCTGCATAGAACCTATGATTGCGCCGTTGGTATGGAATCAGATGTGGTAATACAACATTAATGATTGTCTGCCTTGATCATATGAGAGAATGAAGAACAGTGTAGTCTGCCGTACTGGAAGAAGGAGTCAGACAAAAGGATGGCATATTTACAACAATCTATATTGAAATAATCATGAAAAAAGCCTATCTTCCCCTATCTCTAAAGGGTTTTTCCATTTGTGGAGGGTACAACGAGGGACGCAAGGTCTTTATTTGCAATAACTCCTTTACCTCAGCCATCACTTTGGGTATGAAGGTACTACCCTGGTCTGTCCGAATTTCCTGAGGAAACCCAAACCTAGATAAAAAGGGGATCAGATGTTTTAAGATCTGTTGGTAGGTGTAGCTTTTGAGGGGAAAAGCTACTGGGTATCGGGTGGCAAAATCAAGCATAACCAGGATATATTTATTTCCCAATTTAGAGGGTTCTAATGATCCTATTATGTCCATTCCAATCCAGGAAAAGGGCATTGCAATAAGAGGAAGATGTTTGTTTGTTTGTTTATTGTTTGTTTGTTTGTTTATTTTATTTATATCGCGCGTCTGACCCGGAGGTAATTGGGCCCTAGAGGATAGTAATGGTTACATGGCATAGTATAGCATTCGCGGAAAAAATTACAAGGGTGGCTGGATGGGTTACCAGGTTGCAGGTTCACAGGTTTGTTATGGAAGTAATCCCTGGGAAAGAAAACATATTAGCGGACAGTCTGTCGAGAGTAAAGGTTCATTCCCAGGATGGGATAGAGAATGATGATATGGAAATGGTGTTTGTAAGTACAGAGGGTATCGTATCCAAGGAAGAGTGGTTGGAGGAAATAAGGAAGGATGTGATATCGAGGAAGGTGATATCATATGTTGAGTCCGCAGTTTGGCCAAGCAAAGCAGCGTTATTGGAGGAAGAAAAACCCTTCTGGGAAGTGAAAGATGAATTGTCAGTTGCTGATGAGATATTGTTTAGATGGGAAAGAGCAGTGGCTCCCAGGGGGATTCGGGGAAGGATTATAGATTTGGCGCATAGTGGTCATATAGGCATTGCGAAGACCAAGGGAGTATTGAGAACGGATTACTGGTGGCCTGGTTTTGACAGGGAGGTTGAAGTTCGGTTGGGCGAGTGCCAATTCTGCCTCCGAAGTGGTAGGGAGGTAGAAGCTAAGAAGCAACCCCTGGTGGATGTGGGAGTTCCTTCAAGGGTTTGGAATGATATAGCCATGGACATACTAGGACCTGTTGAGTTGGGATATGGTCGGGGAAGATTCGTTGTAGTGGTGGCTGATCTATTTTCTAGGTGGGCGGATTTTAGAATTGTGAGGGAGATAACGGGAGAAAGCATGGTAAAAGTATTGCAAGAGATTTTTGCAAGTGAGGGACTCCCGGGAAGTGTTCTTACGGACAATGGAACGCAATTCACTGGTGGATGCTTTCCCAAGTGTTTAGAAAAATGTGGTGTGAGTCACAAGACGACAGCCTTGTACCATCCAGAAACTAATGGAGTTGTTGAGAGACTCAACAGATGTGTGATGGAAAGTATTCGCATGGGGGAAGAGTGTGGATTTGACAAGTTGGCGACTATTCAGAATAGGATGTGGGCGTTACGAATAGCACCCCACGCCACTACCGGTCTATGTCCATTCGAGCTCATGAGAGGTCGAAAGCCTTATTCCATGGCGTGCCCGCCGTGGTTGGGCAGAAGCAGGGAGTCTGATGTGGTTGTTGACGAGGTGAGAAGATCTCTCAAAAAGAAGAAGAGTGAATGGGTCATGCGGGAAAACAAGAGGAGAGGAAGGAAGGAATTGCATGTGGAGTGTGGTGATTTGGTAAGGATAAAGAAAGGAGTAGTGAGAAAGAAGGGTGAGATGTTGTATTCCGACCGAGTAAGAGTGGTAGCTGTGTTGAAGGGTGCTGTGCGGGTGGCCGGTGGCCAGGTTTGGAATATGAATAGAGTTGCCACGGTGAAGAGAGGTAACGTGTGAAACATTTTAATGCGATGAGGATGTTTATTAAAAAGAAGAGGAGATGTGTTATGATGTTGTTGCCAATATAGCAGCCTGAGCCACCCAGCACAGTGAAGCTGGATGGCATGGAATGTTATGCACCTCCAGTTCCGATGAGGTCATACAGGCTGCAATGTATCTCAGTGTTCTAACTTTGTCAGTTAATCTTGTCTGTGTCACTGTGGGGAGCCCTTGTTGTTGTTGGGGGTCTTTTTCCCTTATTAACCTAAATAAACACTTGTTAATATACATGCCAGTGCCCTGTGATGACTTCGCAACAGGAACATATATACATATTAAACATTGTACATATTATACATAGATCATAGCAGTAGTATAAGATGGATAACACATACTAGTTGTGCAGATCATCTCGCAGTTAGTGGTATCAAGAGCTGTTCTTTTATGTTTTGTTGAGTATCCATGTGATAACATGGCTTCTGAATTCGTTGAAGGTTTGAATAGTCTGAATATTCTGAGGGAGAGTGTTCCAAAGCTGGGCGGCTAATAACTCTGGCTCTGGTGATTCTGTTGGATACCTTTCATGTGAACTTGTCTGTGAGATAGGGGGGGGGCTTGGTAGATGAGCGCTTTGTGAGTGAGGCAGATAGTTTTTGGGACGATTTTGTCATGTATAGAGAGCCACCTGTAGTGCTTTGTAGTTTCAGATATGTGCTCTCTTTTGGGAATATTCAACGCTGCTCTGAGCGCGTTGTTTTGCATGATCTGGAGTTTATTTAAGATGGTTTTGTTCGCTCCTAGATGAAGGCTATTGCAATAATCCAGTTTAGATTGTATGAGCGCTCTCGCCAGCATAAGGCAGCTGGTGGGGGATAGTAAAGTTCTACAGGCTCTGATCAACTTGCCTGTGTAGGCTGTGGCCGATGAGGTCATGTTAATCTGCTTAGTTAGGTTGGACTGGGCATCGAGTTAGAAACCTAACGTTTTTACATGTTTGGCAATGGGTATACTGTTCCCATCGATGAGGATATTAGTGTAATGAGGACTTAGTTTGAGAAGGTTATTGGATGATCCGACTAGGAGTAATTCTGTCTTATCATCATTCAGGCAAAGGCCATGTGTGGCCATCCATGCCTGAATGATGATGTAGACTTCGTTAATCCACGCAACGACTATATCATAGGTTCCTGAGAGGGGTAGGAGTATCTGGGTGTCATCCGCATAATTTGTGGAGGTGACACCCAGACGGTCCAATTTGTCAAATAGTGGCTTTGTAAAAATGTTGTACAAAGTAGGCGAGACACAGGATCTTTGAGGGACTCCACAGGTGATGGGGATGGGGTCAGCAGCTGCTGAAGGTGAAAACACGCGCATAGTTCTGTTAGCGAGTAAAGATTGGATCCAGGCAATTACAGAACTGGAGAAATGGGCCGCTGAGGATAGGTGGTTACAAAGTATGGAGTGATCCACCAGATCAAAAGCCTACGAGAGGTCAAGTAGAATTAGGATGGCCATCTTTCCTTCGTCTTTTAATTCATCGATCTGGCTTTTGAGGTCGACAAGTGCGGTTTCTGTTCCATGCTGGGGTCTGAAGCCCATTGACGGGTACCGAGTAATTTGTGAGTTTCAAGATAATCTTGCATTTGCAAGTAGGCTATTCTGTCCAAAATTTTCAGTAGAAAGGGGACTGTCGTAGTTAGTAGGTATAGCCGGGTCAAGGGTCTGTTTTTTTAATAGTGGTAGAACCCAGGACTGTTTGAGGTTACTGGGGACGGATTTGTTAGAGAAGGAGGAGTTTACAAGTTTAGTAATGAATGGGGCAAGGTCTCTAGGTGCATCTTTTATAATCTGGGCTGGGCAGCTATCGGCCTTACAGTTAGATGGTTTAAGAGATGCAATGATTTTGCGGACTTCAGGAATGGTGACTTTTTTGAATGTGAAACCTGTGTTAATGTGAGGGGTAGAGGTAGGTGCTGGTGTGATGACTGTTAATTCGGATCTTTTGTCAGGAATTCTGGTCTGCAGTCCTTTAATTTTATTGGAAAGGGCATTTTGAATGCTCGTGCACCAGGCTTTATCCTTAGTGCATGTATCTGGCGGTGGGTTGGGGTTCTCTAGTTCTCTTAGAATGTTAAATAATTCTTTAGTACTGGAACTGGCTTGGGCTATTCTGTCATTATAAGTTTCTTTTTTAGCCTGGATTATCTTATTTTTGTAGGTGTCAGTGATAATGCCAAGGTTAGTTTTGTTTTCAGGTGTAGGGGATGATTTCCATTGTGATTCCCATTTTCTTTTTCAGTACTGAGTGTTTTTAGCTCTGGAGTGAACCATGAGTTAAGATGGGCTTTGGGTTTGCTTTTTCGTAATTTAAGCGGGGCAATAGCATCAATGGCTTTAATCATGGTCTCATTATAGATGTTGATTAGAGTGTTAGGATCATTGGTGTCCAGTAGGGCATTGAGTAGGGGGGCTACCAAAGGAACTGGAGCATTGCTGTAATGTTACATTTATTCCTTGTGAGGCAGGGGAGAGCAATAATGGGCTTTTTCATTTCCAAGTTGTTGATATGCACTTAAAAAGTGATAAGGTTGTGGTCTGACCATACTAGTGGGGTCAGATCTAGTAGGGTGATGGTACAGTTGAGAACTGCAACCCAGTCAAGTATCCTTCCTTTTTCGTGGGTGGGTCTGGTGCTAATTTGAGTATATCCTTACTCTAGTAGTGCAGAGGCTAGAGAGATGGCGTGAGGGTCGCTAGTGTCCTTGTAACCGAGGTTGAAATCTTCTAAAATGATATTTTGCGCCATGGGTTTCGTGGTGTCGGCTGCTAAGGCTGTGATATCTTCTTCAAAGGACCCACTGGGTTCTGGGGGCCTGTAAATTATGTGTAGTGTGATGGTGCTGTTGGGTGAGGTTTGGAACTTAACTGAGAGGAGTTCACATGATGCCAGCGGCGTGGGGGTGGCTAGTCTTATATTAAGAGTGGCTTTAAAGATAATGGCTATTCCTCCTCCGCGAGCCGTGGCTCTGTCTACATGGAGAATGGAGTAATTATCTGGGACGGCTAGGGCAATAGAAGGGCCTGCTGCCTCATGCAGCCAGGTTTCTGTTAATACAAGGAAGTCAAGCTTATTGTTCACAATAATGTCGGCAATCTCAGTTGCGTGTGCTACCAATGACCTGACATTCAGTAATGCTCCCTTAGTGGGCTGTGTTTGAGCGTCCTTTGTTGGTCGACTGGGGCTAATGTCCCCTGGGTTGTTCAGTGGGGCTGTGCACCTTTTCTTTTTGTGCCTGCGATTATTGTCAGAGCATCCAGGGCGATCTGAGCGTATGAACTTATTGGTAGATTCTACTAATGATTGCCTGCTGGGCGGTAGTCTGCTGGTTAGTCTCTCGTTACGCTTAGATATGTCAGGAAGGGCGGCGGTTGAGGCTATAGGCACATGGGGCAACCTATCATGTGTAGTGCTCATAGTGGAGGCTGGATGTAGTTTGATTGTGATTAATGTGGGGAAAGGGGGTAGTGTGGGGAGGAATGGTGTAGTGCAGGGGATAGGGTGATGACGGGGACATCTTAGTCTTCCTAACCCTTCATCAAACTTAATGTAATGACCTCCGGTGCAGGGGGTTGCAGATGGTATAATACAGAATGGGAACATGGTTAAAGTTAGCAGTGCCTGCATTCTATTATGGTAACGGGCAACTATAGCGTGATCTTACTGATACAGGGTAATTTGCAAGGCACAAGTATACTGCAACCTAGATTTGAAATTTAGCAACTATAGTGTGAGCTTACTGATACAGGGTAATTTGCAAGGCACAAGTATACTGCAACCTAGATTCTGAATTTAGCAGATGGGCATAGTCAACATACAGTCATCTGTTACTATTGATAGCAGTTAGGCGCTAGGCACAAGTATACCGCTGGGTTAGACTAGGCTAAAATGCATAGAGTAGGTGCAAAAATTGGCTGTGGCTTAATGAACATTAGTTTGGGCTGATTCAAGAGCATAAACAGGGAACACCTAGTTTCAAAATTAGCAGTGGGAGCCAGAATGGTGCGAATTCATAAGCATAAACAGGAAACACCTAGATTCAAAATTAGTAGTGGGAGCCAGGATGGCGCTAATTCAAAGCATAAACAGGGCACACCTAGATTCAAAATTAGCAGTGGGAGCCAGAATGGCGCCAATTCAAAAGCATAAACAGGGTACACCTAGATTCAAAATAGCAGTGGGAGCCAGGATGGCGCTAATTTAAAAGCATAAATAGGGTACACCTAGATTCAAAATAGCAGTGTGAGCCAGGATGGCGCTAATTCAAAAGCATAAACAGGGCACATCTAGATTCAAAATTAGCAATGGGAGCCAGAATGGCGCTAATTCAAAGCATAAACAGGGCACATCTAGATTCAAAATAGCAGTGGGAGCCAGGATGGCGCTAATTCAAAACCATAAACAGGGCACACCTAGATGCAGAGCAGGCCAAATACAAATCAAACTTAATGTAATGACCTGGTGCAGGGGGTTGCAGATGGTATAATACAGAATGGGAACATGGTTAAAGTTAGCAGTGCCTGCATTCTATTATGGTAACGGGCAACTATAGCGTGAGCTTACTGATACAGGGTAATTTGCAAGGCACAAGTATACTGCAACCTAGATTCGAAATTTAGCAACTATAGCGTGAGCTTACTGATACAGGGTAATTTGCAAGGCAAAAGTATACTGCAACCTAGATTCGGAATTTAGCAGATGGGCATAGTCAACATACAGTCATCTGTTACCATTGATAGCAGTTAGGCGCTAGGCACAAGTATACCGCTGGGTTAGACTAGGCTAAAATGCATAGAGTAGGTGTAAAAATCGGCTGTGGCTTAATGAACATTAGTTTGGGCTGATTCAAGAGCATAAACAGGGCACACCTAGTTTCAAAATTAGCAGTGGGAGCCAGGATGGCGCTAATTCAAAAGCATAAACAGGACACATCTAGAGTCAAAATTAGCAGTGGGAGCCAGAATGGTGCTAATTCAAAGCATAAACAGGGTACACCTAGATTCAAAATAGCAGTGGGAGCCTGGATGGCGCTAATTCAAAAGCATAAACAGGGCACATCTAGATTCAAAATTAGCAGTGGGAGCCAGGATGGCGCTAATTCAAAAGCTTAAACAGGGTACACCTAGATTCAAGATAGCAGTGGGAGCCAGGATGGCGCTAATTCAAAAGCATAAACAGGGTACACCTAGATTCAAAATATCAGTGGGAGCCAGGATGGTGCTAATTCAAAAGCATAAATAGGGTACACCTAGATTCAAAATAGCAGCGGGAGCCAGGATGGCGCTAATTCAAAAGCATAAACAGGGCACATCTAGAGTCAAAATAGCAGTGGGCGCCAGGATGGCGCTAATTCAAAAGCATAAACAGGGCACACCTTGATGCAGAGCAGGCCAAATACAAATCAAGACTAGGCTCGGCAGTCGGCCAAAATACAATGTGGGCTAAGGTGTATAATCAGGCAACATACATCTAGTACATCTACAAATGACAAGTCCGAGCTGAGGCACACTGGTAATGCTAGATGTCATTCAGGCAGGGAACAAGGCAAAGTTAGACCTCAATATTCAGGCAATATATAATACAAGGCTAAAGGCATATTAATCAGGCAAAATGCGAGATAAGGCTGAGGCATGGTGGGCAGGCAAAAGGCAAAGCAAGGCTATGGAGCGAAATTTGTGCGCATGGCAATTTGACTGAGTAGTACATACATGCAGAGGATTAGCAGTGTGTGCATAAATATATGGGTAAAGGTCAGCAGTTATTCAAAGGGATCGAGTGGTACAGATGGGTACCTAACATGGTAGACGTGAGGCTCAGTGTTACTAGCGCGTGACCCAGGAGGTAGGGACAAGTGCCAACAGTGTGGTTAGCTTACTCTACGTGGCAGACAATCAATAGAGAAGCATATAACAGGTGATGGGTGGCGTGCAGCCCAAAGATGATTCGTGACTGTTGTTATAAGTATTTTAGACAATAATGTCGGCAGGTGCTCATATGATGCAACTTTAGAGTGTCGTGTCTCGAAACATAAAGGCGATGTCTTTCGGTACAATTTGTGCAAGCAATGTCTCAACGTCAGAGCAGGGGTCCAGGCAGGAGGTAGGGCTTAGGGACCTGGAGCAGCCGCAGCTCGGTCAGCTCAATCAGGATCTGAGCCTTTTCCGAGAGCCTTCTCTCGAAGGCCGGCTCTCGCCTGCCGGAGATCCTATTGGCTATTTGGCAGGGTGAGGAACCAATCAGGATAGGCAGTTGCTGCCTCACAAGGATGAGGAGGTGGTGGCCCTAACGTCGGCCATCTTGGAAGGGCTCGAGGCCAAGTGGCAGGCAATGGCATCAGGTGGTTGGGGGGGCTCAGCTCCTTAATTATGTGGGGTCCTGAGTCAGTCCTCATGCGCTTCCCAGTCATGGAGCGCAAAGATTATTGGTGCCGATTTCTGCGATTTCGGTGATTTTTAAAAAGCACTTGCGGGGTGCTGTGGTAACGTGGATTGGGGGCCCTGTCTTACCTGCACATCTTAGCAGGTGTAGGGGGTAGCTCCAGGTGCGGACGAGCAGGTCAGAGCTCCTGCTCTGTAGGCGACGTCCTGTAGATAGAGGCTCAGCCGGATCTGAGCCTTTCCAAGAGCCTTCTCTCGAAGGCCGGCTCTCGCCTGCCAGAGATCCTATTGGCTATTTGGCAGGGTGAGGAGCCAAATGTTGTAATCGTGCTGGAGATCTCATAGCGGGGCAATATTCTGACACAGAGCACAAATAGTCACAACATTTTTTACATCTGCATAGACTCCTAGCCAGTAAAACCATGGCATAACTTGTCTCTGAGTTTTTTTGTAACCCCTAAGTGTCCTGATGTAAGATGGGAGTGGGCCAATTATAAGACCACTCGATGGTGACAGTGAGGGACTACTAAGTGGGTTCTTGATAGTACGTCAGGGGTCACCGCTCTTCTATATAGGAGCCCATATTTTTTAAAAAAAGAAAGGTCCTCCTTATGCCTGGCTCTCAACCTCTGGAACAACTTTTAAGACACCTTCTGCTAAGATCAGATCATTATGTTTTGCAAACGCTATGTCGGGAAGGAATTCTGTCTCTTCTGACTGAGGCTTAGATTTTTCTGATATAACTATAACGGCCTCCCAAAACCTTTACTACCTCTCTAAGTAATATTGTGCTTCTGGATCTCTAAGGGTACGGGGAAGACAGCGCTCTCCAAGATCCCTTGAGCAATCTGTTCTCTGGTTTTGACATGATAAGCCTGTTTCCTATTGTTATAGGTTAGGATCTTGATGTCATCTCTGCAATCGGATCTATTACACCGGCCATGACTTTCAGGCCATATTTCCACGCTAGACCTGACTTTGAGACCAGCCGTATATAAGTTACAAATGGGGGGACCAATATAAGGCCGATAGGAGCCAATTGTCACCCTCCCATTTCAATAGTAAACTTGCAGCTGCTACATAGATCAAAAGCATTAGTTTAATTTGTAGCAATTGTTGGATCTGAGGCTCTAGGATTTTGATCAGTCGGGCCTGAACCCACTTCTGACACCATATGTGGCGTGCTGGAGTAAGGAGTTGGACAAAGGGGTGGCATGTTTACAACAATCTTTTCAAATTATAATGAAAAAGGCCTATTTACAAAGGGTTTTCCCAACCTAACTAAAGAAGAGCTAAGGTGCTTGTCGTCAGGGTAGCTGTCAAACTCAAAATGTCTGTCCTCTGTCCATACTAACCTACTCTAGCCCTAGCACTAAAAAAATACATGAACATAAAGGGCTCCAGAAGAATGACTCACTTATCCTGGTGCAATAGGCGCAGCCTTAGGGGCGTATTCTATGAGTCTCTGATAAAAACATCCACACTGCTAGAGAATAACCCCTTCTCTTAGTTCAACAACTGTTATCTCCTCCTGGTCGACTTGGTCAGCCTCCAAGCTGCTGTTTAGTGACCCTTTGTCTTAGTTTCTGATTCATCAATTTAGGTGAAAGAACCAGGAGAATGACTCCCTTCTCCTCGTTCAGTTGGTGCAACCGTTGGCTAACTTTGGATAGTTTCCTGCAACAGTTTTTATCATCCTTTGCATTTCTTTCTAGGCTTCTCTTAGGCTTTGTTTAAAAGTCAAACACTCCTGTTGTTTCCAAAAACACATGTATTTCTTGTCTTTCTTTCTCCCCTCTTGTCTGTGAAAACAAGGGAAACAGTTCCTGTAATGTCCTTGACTTTTCCTAACAATCTGACACAGGAGATTGTTCTTGTGGCACTCTCTAGCCTGAAGGTCTTGTTTGATGACAGAGTGTTGAGGAAGATTACTCCCAATATTTTCTTCTCTTTCCGTTTCTTTGGTACAACTGAGGCGAGGAATATCACTAATGGTGTAATCTTCACACTTGGTAATTCTATCCCAACTCTGGAGGCTTTCTTTCCTTTCAATATTCTTGATACAATTACTGAGACTAGGGAGGTTTGCACTCCAGTTCTTCTTCTCATTCAGTACTTCTGAGTCAATTACTGAGATGAGGAAGATTTCTCCTGATGTTTTCCTCCCATTCTATATTCTTGATACAGTTATTGGGACGAGGGAGATTACTCGCAATGTCTTCTTTAGCCTCAGCACCCTTCCCCGATCCACTGCCAGGTCTCCCATGACTCCCATTAACTCTTCTTTGTTGGAGCCAGTTCGCCGGTTCTTCTTGTGGTGCTGGGTCGGTGCGTTCCCATGGAACGTTCTGTGATGAATCCTGCAGAGTCTTCACCCAACCACAGCCTAAAGTCTCCTCCCATGTGGCCAGGGGAAGGTAGTAGGTACCTGATCCGAACCCTGTGGCTGGTATCAGGGGAAAGGATCACATGGGAGGAGACGGCTATCTAGGGAAAGTGGTGACTCCACTAGGAGAGATTTTGTATTCATCGTCTTCTGAGGATGAATATGAAATAATTCCCAGATACTTAATGGCATGCTACCAATGTACCAATCCCTCTAATATCAATGACCAAAAAGCCTGTTTTAAAAAGTCATTTAAACAGAAATAAATGTGGTGCCTCAAAGGCTCAGCAAAAAAGATGAAAATCTTGAATTGTCATGATTCTGCCTAAATGAGAAATCCTCAATGTAATGTGGAATTACAAACCTTTTCACAACCTCCTCTTACCCTAATAACTCTCAGTTCATAAAAGAACCTGACTTAGTTAAAAGTCACATGAAACAACTTTATGTTATACATTCTTTGATGGACTTCAGTTCCCATAATGCAAAAAGTACTGGGACGAAGAAGAGGAGCTCAGAGGCAATAAGGACTCAGAATGGTGAATATTCAAAGTTGCAGTCAATTTGTTTTCATTCAAAGCACCTGAGCAGGACATTTAAAACCCAAGATGAGGCCCAGCTGTGGAATGAAGGAAAGGAAAACAAAGAATGAAGGCGACGAATGTGAAGCAGAGGAAGAAGGTGAAGGAGCCGTGAATGGCCATGCGGGAGAAGCTGAAGCCAACTGAAGTGCAGGAGCAGCCAGGGAAGGAAAACCACTTTCAGGAGTCACCCAGAAGGGTTAAAGTAAGCAGAACTGCAGAGTACACGCAGCGGAAAGTGCTGTACTAAGAAGGCGCTCATCTGAGGAGGAGACATGTCCCCAGAGCAGCTGGAGGCAGACTGACAAAGCCATGTAAGATCAACAGAGCAACCAACGCTCCCGAAGACCGGTGTGCAACTTACCAGAGGCTTGTGGGAGCAGAAGAAGCAGCAGACTGAATGCTGAAGGACCACCGCATGGTCTGGTAGCAAGATGGATCTGCCGCAGAGAACCAGTGAGTTGGCAAAGAGTGAATGCTGACCCCGGGCGCCCCAGATGATAATTTTGTATTCCGAACAATTGAAAATGCAAAGTAAAACTTTAATGAATGTCAAATAGCAAAATAAAACAAATTTAACAAAGAAAACTAATTTAAGTGGCAAAGAAGAAAGTTCCCTTATAGGGAACTACGAGAGAGGAACGTTTATAACGAGTACTACCCACCTCTAAGAAGCTGTCAAAAGATTTTGGGAAAACTACCAGTGGGGAAAGCCTCTAACCAATACTACCCACAGCCACGGGACTGTGGGCATTCCATATCAAGACCACAACTGGGAAAATCTCATAACCAGCATTACCATCAACCAAGAAGTTGTGAGAAACGTGTAATAAAGCAACCAAATAATAAACCCACTTTTCAGAGATATACTTTTGGGAAAGCTTGTATATCACATTGCTAACAGCCAAGTGACTGTGAAACCATACTAAGGCAACAAGGGCGCAGCACTTCCTTTTTAGGATTTCAACTGGAGGAAACTTATAACCCAAACTGCTATCAGTCAAAAGGTGTTATAGAAATCAAGGAGAGACCCTTTGAAATTGATTCTTGTACATTTCTTTTTCAGTTTAAGGAAAACTGGAAAATAAGATGCCAAGATACAAGAGACTATAAGAAAAGGCTGCTATTGGTCAAACCTTCCAAGAGAGATTGGTGTGGAGGATCTTGGAATCAATACTACCACCAAGTTTGAAGTTAGTTGTAGGTGTTTTTCTTCCTGGCCAGTATACCAGGGAAGGGTTTATAGCGGTAAGTGCTGGCAGGCGAGTGGACCAGGAAAGAAGATGGTGGTTTGATATCTTTCTGCCAGAAAGATATGTGGAAAGAACTTTTGTTGAATTGAGAGAAGTCACATACTGTATCATTTGTTTGACAATCAGCAGCATCACTGAAACAAGTTGCCTTTTGCTATCCTGAAAAAAGTGTTTTATTTCAAGAAGTGTTGAGAATGATTGAAGTGCTATCTTGACAAGAAGTTGTTTCTTTGAAGGAAGTATTACAGGCTAACAGAACATTTGCAATTGATTAGGGGGCGTGGCTTACCACCATGCTGTTAACATGCATCTTCGAGAGCTCCTGCTGGATAGGACCAGATCAGCACCGAAAAAGGCACATAAACACGCTATCCAGTGGCTTTTAATGGTGTATGTAGACCTACAAGCACTCAAAGAGCAACAGGACCCGCGCAGCGACTGCAGCCCTAAACCAGGAATCGGCTCATCGTACCAGTGCTCTGTAGGAGATCGGCGTCCCCAGGTTTGGCAGCACAGACATAACTGTAGATGATACAACGGAGCCGCGGGGTTTGGGAGCCATGCAGAGCGTGAGAAAGGCTTAATATCTGTGGTCAGGTGTAGACAACGATGGGTTTCGTAATGCCATAGGTTCTGTACCGTATTGCTTTATTTTAACTGTAAAATTGCTTTATTGTTATTATTATTATTTGACAATTGATAGAGCGCAGACTACGGCCTAAAGGCATCTAGACGCCTAAAAAAGGACGGCAGCCCCACAACTAATACTTCACACTATTACTTGAGGAAAAAAAACTGAGTTAAAACAGAGGGGTTTTTAACGCTCTTCTAAAAGGGAGATACTCAGCAAGAGTTCTCAAAGATAACGGAAGAGCATTTCACAAACTGGGGGCCAGGACTGAGAAAGAACGACCACCCAAACACCTTTGCTGGTATTTAGGGATCTTGAGAAGCAGGTGAGATGCAGAGCGCAGTTGTCTAGCTGGGCAATAACGCTCTAATTAGGTGTTGGGGACCAATGTTGTGCACAGCCTGATGGACGACACAGAGAATCCTAACTTCGATCCGGGCAGCCACTGGCAACCAGTGCAAACGGTGCAGGAGTGCTTGTGAGGGGGTCAGACGAGGTGCCATAAGTGCCATTCACGCTGCCGGATTTTGGAGTACCTGCATCTGTTGGATCTAATACTTTGGCGGTCCCAGGTAAATTACATTGCAATAGTCTAAGGACCCCATTATAGTGGATGTCAGCAGTGTTGTTTGATTGGCTGGGGAAAGCAAAGGAAACATCTTCCTCAAAGCTTTCAGTCTTCCAAACCCAGCGTTACATATTGCATAAATCTGGGCCTCGAGTGAGCCGTTGAGTAAGAGTTTCACCCCCAGGCTTTTTACTGAGGTGCAGGGAACTGGACAGGGGCCCAGTGATTCGGGCCAATACTGTGAGTTCCACAGATGATTAATCCTGTGAGGTCTGACAACCTGGCCTTCCGTTTTGCTTCCATTCAATTTCAGACAGTTCGCCGACATCCAGCTGCCTACTTTCTCCAAACAGTCCCGCAATTTCTTAGGGACAGCTGCTTGGGGGAGTCCAGCCGAAATACCAGCTGTGTGTCATCGGCATAGGAATAAAAAAGGACTCCACATTCCGCAATGAGGTCAGCCAGTAGTCGAACATACAGGTTGAAAAGAAGGGGAGACAGCGCTGACCCCTGCAGAACTCTGCAGGTCAGTTCCACAGAAGAAGAAAAACAGGTTTGAAAGGAAACAGTTTGAGAATGGCCTTCAAGGAAAGACTTGAACCATGCTAAGAGGGGACCAGTATCCTCTCCTGGTTCCAGCCTGGTCAGTAGAATATCATGGTCCACCTTCCGAAAGCCACATAGAGATAAAGGAGGATAAGTACTCCAGTCTCTCCGCTGTCCTGAAACAATGCAAGATCGTCAAGCAGTGAGATCATTACAGACTCTGTGCCCATTGTGGGTCAAATCCCAGATTGAAAGGGGTGCAGACAATGATTTTCTTCCAGACATCTGGAAAGTTGCGCAGTGATCACAGCCTCCATCAGCTTCACCATTACTGGAAGAAGAGAAATAGGTCTATATTTGGCTGGCACCTGTGGGCAGAGTTAGATTTATTCAGGACGGGAATAATCACTGCATGTTTAAGAGCAGTTGGGACTTTTCCCATGGAAAAAGAATGCTGCAATGCATCTGTAACCATTGCAATGGCCCTCAGAGGGAGAATTTTCTGGATGCTGAGGGGAACCACATCCAGAGGCGAGGCCGATTTTAGGCCTTCAAGAGCCTTCCAGATAGCCTAATCATTTATTGGCTTAGGATTAAAAGTATTAGCCAAGAGCAATGAAGAGGGTCCTCTTCCGGGCAACTCCTGAGGCTGTAGTATCGCCTCAGCCATTTGGCTGTCTCTGATGGATTTACGAATTTCTTGAATTTTATCATAGAAAAAGGCGCTAATTTCATTACATCGCAGTTGGGCACAAGGCGGTTTAGTTGAATTGCCTAAAGGGCAAACTGATGACTCCTTTGCTACTAAGAATAGTTCTCTAGAAGAGCAAGATGCTTCTGTTATCCGGTTGGAATAATATTTAGATTTAGCAACCTGAATCATTTTATGGTAACACAGCACTGTTTGCTTATAAGCATCCAGGGTATCAACATCGTATTTCATTCGCCATTTCCTCTCAAGATGGCGACATAACTGCTTTTGAGAACTCAGTAATGGGGTGAACCGTGCCTCAGTAGGTTTTGTTCTACCGAAGTGGGGTAGGTTAGGGGCCAAATTATCTGCTACTTTCTCCAGGGAAGTAAGGAGAGAGGAACAAAGAGCGACGCCTTTCTCCCTGAAACTACTGTTAGCCTCAAGTAGTAAGTCAGTCATCTCATTCAGATCCACTTTATGCCACCGTCTACAGGTTTGCACACCATGAGAGACCTGTGGAGGACAAAACGGTATCCTGACCAAAAAGGGTACAAAAAATGATCAAACCAGTTGACCGGAACAGGGGCAAAACTAGAAACCAATCCTGCCTCTGTGAAAATAAGGTCCAACAAATTGCCACTCTTATGGGTGGGAGAGATGATTGCACAGACCTAAAGAGTGTTCCAGTAGACTGGTCACCAGGTTGTTAGCACACTGATCAGACGGACCATTGGGATGGAAGTTAAAATCTCCAGGCACCACTAAATTGTGATGTGCCAGGCAAGTTGGCAACCAGCTGAGCAAAATGTATTGCAAAATCAGTTCAGCTAGATGATGGGGGTCTATATACCAATAAAAAGTGGACCGTCATATTAACATTGACCTGTGTTCTGACCAAAAACCAGTATGCAGGGTAAAGAGTGTTCCATTGAAATATGGTGACACGGATAGGATACACAATGGGCCTCATTACAACTCAGGCGGTAAGGGTTTTACGGCGCCGTAAACAGCGCCGACCCTTACCGCCTGAGTACGAGGTCCCTTAGCACCATGGCGGATTTAACACCTGCTTTTAGCAGGTGTTAAAATCCATGGCGCTAAGGGACCATGGAGTTAATTACGCCACCGTAATTTACGGTGGCGTAATTAACGCCTTCCCCACTCCCATTATGCCCTATGGGGCAAAAATGGGAATGGGGAAGTGTAAATGGGGATTGGGGACTTACCGCCCCGCCAAGGTCGGAATGGGGCGGTAAGTCCGCCAACCACCATGGCGTAAACGTAGTTTACGCCATGGTGGTAAAGTCACGGCCCAGGCGGTAAGTTACCGCCTGGGTCGTAATGAGGCCCAATGAATTATTGCCGGCCCACCACCTCTACTCGGAGGGTGCCTATCAAGGCGTAGTGCCACATAGGAAGATGGCATTAACCTATTTCATCTAACTTCCAACAGGGAGCATTGGCCTGTACCTCGCCGCTGTACCTGGCCTTTGACGACCTTTCTCAGGCCTAAATGATGGACTAAATTACCATGGCCGTGTTCCCCACCTTCTTGATCAATATTATTAAATATATTTATTCAGATACTTTTGTAAGGTTATGTCTTAATGCGAAAGCCTCTATGTCTGGTCCTGTCCCCACATTTCGTGGTCTCGCCAGGGCTGTATCCTGGCTCCTGCACTTTTAACTGTTTATATCCGCACCGGGCAAGGGCCATTAGCCAATCAGGTGGCTGGAACAGCGGGCGAGAATATACATCCTCTGGCCGCTGTTCCAGCCACCCGAGGCCCTTCCCCGGGTGCCGCCATTTTTGTAGATGTTTTATTTGCAGAGGCAACAGGGAGCCTGTCCACTCCCCAACTCCTGCAAACCAAACCCAAACCTCTTCCCCACCCACTCTATCCCTCCCCACTTACCTGTAGGAACAAGCTGTATGCTCTGCTCCGGCACACCTCGCTTTCTGGCCGCCACCATAGACATGGAAAAGGGACTTAGTCCCTTCTCCCTATGGCAGCAGGCATCTTGGTTTCTTTTCTTTAGTTTTATCTTTTGAAGATTGGCATCGCTCACGGCAGCCAATCTCTAAAGGAAAATAATGAAAGCCATTTGTCCCCTGGATGAACCCCCGGGTGCGAATGGCTTTCTCACCCTGATGAGGGAAAAGGGGGTGGTGGACATGACCGGTAACAGGCCACAGCCCTCGCTGAGTCCGTCACGCTTGCGGGCCATTACCGCCGGTGCATGAACGCCATATTTCTGATTTGTGTCATTCTCCAGCAACTTGGCTTTTCCACGTAAACAAGGACACATTCATATCAACTATTTGACTTACACCAATGATATTGCCCTCATGGACCGTACCCTGATGGGTCTCCACAGGTTGATACATTCTTTCACTAAATATTTACAGAATCTTGATCTAGAGAGTAACACTTCGAAAACAAAGATTTTGGTTTTTAAAAATCTCAAAAAGGTAAACCGTAAATTTATGTGGCAAGCTAGCAATTGCAAACTGGAGTTACTCACCAGAAATAAGTACTTAGACATTAGGATTTGGGCTCCAAATCTACCTGAGATTATGAACAATTTAAAACCTCCTTTAATATTTTCCTCATCCCAACTAAAAAAGATTGATCTAAGATATTGGACATTTTCCATTATCCCTTTGCTAAAACTATTTAAGGGCAAAACAGTACTCCAGACTTATTTATTGGTGGTAAGGCCTTTTATGTCAACATTGATTGGTCATAAATAGCAAAAATTGGATACGTGCCCTCAAGCCCCCACCTAGTGTACCCACAGCAGTTCTTAGAAATGAATTAGGTCTTTGATTCCTTCGAGCTCATGATGATTGGCAATCTTTGTTGCTATTTAATTAAATAATGAGCCCTTCTATGTTCTTCTCTCTACATATTCTGAAAGAGGTTTTAATAAGTAAAGCCAGCCCTATTCTAACCAATTGGGCACTTAAATATATGGGAATTTTATCCAAACTGGATATGACCATTGAACATTACTAATTTGTTCAACTTAGATGAAACGAAAGTTAATGCTACAGGACTGGATGGTCACCTCAGAGACAGCTAAAATGTATAAACATTTTAAGAATTGTATGTGCATTGAAAAACCTTTGTAGAGTTTCTCTGGGCACTTCCCACTTCTTTGGTTACGGGGAACCGGTTTCATGGGGGATTGGGAGGAAAACGCAGCTCTCATTTGCTGCGATCCTGGGTTCAATAGAGTCATGAGAGAATTACTTTTCTCGTTTCGAACAGGCATGGTGAGCGCCGCCACAAGAGATGTCTAAGAATAATATCAAGCAATCACAAGGACCTTCCACCTAATTAGAATATTCAAAGTAGCTCCCCTCCCTCTTCCCCTCCTCCTCTCTATCCCCCCCTACTTTGCAAAGCAATTGCTTTAAGTTAGAATTAATCATTAAAATAAGACACGCGAGCAGAAAATAAGGGTCAATTATCTTTCTATGACCCCACAGTTTGCTACCTGTAGTTACACACCGTGAGTCAATAGCCAAGGATTGGCCACAAGATAAGAACGTGCCTTGATACTTCTGAAAAATATCAGGCGTTCAAGCCAAGGTTAGTAGACATTAACATCCACCAATATTTGCCTGGCACACGTGTATTGACGCAATGCAAATAATTAAATCAACATTACACTTAGAGACTCTCATCTTTTTCCAATTAAAGGAAGATCACAGCTCTCTCAATTGATATCAAGAAAAGAGGATTAAAAAAAACAGGCCTATACACTCTACAATAAGACAGAGGTTAGTTTTATGTTACAACTTCCAATATATAAACACTTGAAAACTTCTCAAGTAGTCCATAGACAATTAGTTTTT
The DNA here is from genome assembly GCF_040938575.1 of Ambystoma mexicanum. Classification (NCBI taxonomy): domain Eukaryota; kingdom Metazoa; phylum Chordata; class Amphibia; order Caudata; family Ambystomatidae; genus Ambystoma; species Ambystoma mexicanum. The sequence goes on along the minus strand of NC_090931.1, from coordinate 226,929,473 downwards.
AACCACTTGTGTTGTCTATTTCATTCCCTCTACCATTGAAAACGGGGTTTGTCATATTTGTGTTCACACTCAAAGAAATGTTGTGTCCTGATGAAGGTCCTCCCTGAACTCCAGCAAGAACATCCCAGGATAGACGTATCTTGAACATGGGGCCAAAACACATTGGGCCTCATTACGAGGAAGGCGGTAGAGGGTTAACGGCGCCGGTAGAGCTGCCGGTGCCGTTAACCCTCTACCGCCTCATTACGAGGTCTGCTTGCTGGACCCGCTACGGATGAGCGGGTCCCACAAGCAGAACAGGATGCTAACAACGGTCCCGTCATTAACAGGCCCGTTGTTAGCATCTTCCCCATTCCCATTGAGCCCTATGGGGGCTCAAATGGGAATGGGGATGTACCGGGTCCGGGTTCCTTGAATGGGGAAATACCGGGCCCTCCAAGGTCGGAATGGCCTGGTATTTCCCCATTCAAGGAACCCGGAAAGGGTAACTGGTATGGGGGTAGCCCTCCATACTTGTAATGAGGTCCATTGTGTCAACCCGTAGTCTGACTGGATACTGTTCGTTTGCTAGTCTGTTCCTTTAAGGACTAAAACTCCTGAGCCACAACTCACCACACCACTGTATTGTGTAATCAGCCATCCCCTATTGGAAGGTTTAAAAAAGTGGTACCATCTGCAAAGATAGCCACGTGGCTGTCTTATGTCTCCATTCTGAAACATAATACATTAATGTATATGTTCAGTACCATAGGTTGTGGACCATGTGACCTATCTGTTATCATATTTTTCCCAATATTTATTTTTGGTGTTTAAAACTATTCTTACACAAATTTGGTGTCCTAACCTCCTGGTCTGAACATTGTTTTTTTGCCGTGTATGTTGTAATAATTGTTTGCATGGCGTCAACCTGCTATGAAGTAGTTTGCACCTCTGTGTTTTGTTTTCCATATGAGTAATGTTTTCTATATATATTTTTTTTAAAGTGAATCAATAAATAGTTTTTTTAACAGACATTCTGGTATAGGTGCAGATGTTTTGATTGACTCCTGCTTTTGGAAGTTATTACACATTCTAGTGAATGCGTAGAAGGGAGGCGTAGCCTGCTTTCCAGTTTTTGTAGCTTGAAAAACCTCCAGGCACAGTTTTACCTTATTTCTCTAAATTTCCCAGTAGATTGTGGAGCAGCAATTTGTAGAGGAGCAGCTGCATGCGGAAATGGAATTCGTCGGGCGGACCCTCTTACAAACTGGCCTGCTGCCTCCTTCAAAGGCAATATCGACTCTGAAACCACACCAAGAAAAGAGTCTTTATTCAAGCCTGCATCTCCACGGCATCACAACACTGTCAAAGTCTGTAAGGAACTGGCCAATCCTGAAGCAACTTCCTCTTCTGTCACACCTGCCCAGGACCTTTCCTCTGCCCTGACTGTACACTTCACTGCCAAAACCCAAGACATCCTTTCCTCTCTCTCCTCCACACAACCTCATTCACCAACACCTCTGGAGCCTTGCTCGGCCGCTCCACCACTTCTCTCTTCTCTCACTCCCATCAGACCTGATGAGGTCGCCAGACAAGTCCAGTCTATGAAGGCATCATCCAAATAGGTGGACCCCTGCCCCTCCAAAACCATTAAGGACAACATTTACTCTCTCGCTCGAGCCTTGGCTGATCTCTGAAATCTCTCTTTTGCCACTGGAGTTTTCCCAACTTCTCTTAAGCACTGCCTTGTGCACCCTCTTCTTAAGAGACCCTCTGCCGACCCCTCCTTTCCAGCAAACTACCGCCCTATTTCTATCACCCCTTTCGTGGGCAAACTTCTGGAGAAGTTGGCTATCTCTCAGCTCACCCTCCACAATTAAACTGCTGGTTGCTTCCACGACCATCAGTCTGGCTTTAGAGAATCCAGATGCACATAAGCTGCCCTTCTGAAAACCCATGAAGACCTGCTCTCAAATCTCGACACTAACACACCCTCTGTGCTCATTCTTCTTGCCTTCTCCTCTGCCTTTGGCACAGTAAACCACAACATTCTGAACGCACGTCTGCATGACACCCTTGGAAGCACAGGTCAGGCTCTGTCGTGGTTGACCTCCTTCCTTTCTGACTGCCCATACTAGGTGGAACTTGGGTCCTTTCTCTCTACTATCACTCTTCCATTCTGTGTCGTTCCCCAGGGTTCTAACCTATCCCCCTGGTTCTTCAAAGTCTAAGAGCTGCCCTTGCATGTGTGTTTGCCACCTTCACCTCTAACTTCCAGTGTTATGCAACTCTCCTTCAGGCTACCCTCAGCCACCTCCTCTACCTCCCTCATATCTGAATGTCTGACCGCAACTCAGTCATGGTGTGCTACAAACAACCTCTGCCTCAACGCCAGTAAGACTGAGATGGTTAGCATTGGGACTCCTGCTCTGGCTTTCACACCCTGACTCTGGCTGGTCTCCCTTGGCCCTGCGCCAGCACCCACCAGCGAGACAAAAAACCTTGGGGTCATCTTCGACTTCACTCTCTCCTTCTCCACTCACATTTCGGACATCCCTAAAAAGTCCAACTACCAGATACACCTCCTCAGATGTACTTCCTTTTCTCATCTTCCCCCAGCGGCTCACTCTCTCCAGAGCCCTTGTTCTCTCAGGGCTGGACTACTGCAACAGCCTCTTTCTCAACCTCCCTGCCTATACTCTGCGCCCTTTGCAATTCATCCAGAACATAACTGCAAGACTTATCCTTGGCCTCAAGCCCAGGGACCGCATCTCCCTGGCGCTGATATCCCTTCACTGGTTCCCCGTGGCTGCAAGGATCAAGTTCAAAACCCTCTGCATTATCGACAAGGCTTTTTGGGGCCTGGGACCTACCTATCTGCAAAGTTGCCTACCAAAATACTGTCCTTCCCGAGCACTCCGCTCATCTACCTCCAATCTTCTGCGACTAAGCTGGTTCTCCAACCAGAGATTTTTAGGGAGATCTTTATCCTCTGCAGGGACCTCGCTCTGGAATAGCCTCCCTGCCACATTCCGTCTTCAGCCTGATCTCCTTAAGTTCCAGAAACTCTGTAAGACATTCCTCTTCTCCTCTTTCTTTTCTCTCCCTCTACCCTGCTAACCTTTCTCTCTGCTCTATCCCCCTCTCCTTCCTTTTCTGCAAAACCTGCTGACTGGGCGCCTGGTGTACCTCAGAGTCTCACAGGTCCCTGGCACCCTTGCCAGTCCCCTTGCACTTGCCTCCGGGCCTTGCACCTGCCTCATCGTTACTGAACTTGGTCAATGGCCCTTGAGAATAGCATCTCTCAGCACTTACCCCAGCTTCTGACTGACTGGGTGCAGTTGGTACCCACCCTCCTCCCGCCCTCTGCACTTGCCCCCCTCCCCTCTCCTGCACCTGTCTGTGCACTTGCACGATCTGAATGCACTATGCCCTGAAGGTCGTCTATCTGTTTTTCTCATTACTCCCCTCCTTGCATGGTGGTGCCTCAATACACTTGGAACACTGCAGAACCATCGTTAGACCTATTTGCTGTTATCTACACCGTTAATTGTATTATATTCACTTGTTTCATGCACCCACTCTGCCTGTGCAGACTTGTATTGTTCAGAAACTTAAGGGCTCTGAATGACTGTTGTTTTTTCCCCTTGTTCCCTCACTCATTGAGCGCTTTGAAACACTTGCTTTGTGTATAGGCGCTTTACAAATAAATAATACCATACCATAACATCCCTCTGCGGGAAAACCTACCCCCTACCTCCCATATGTTGGAGACCTGAGATTGTGCCGTGTTTGACACTTGCAGTTGTGCCATGACTGCAGCGTGTGTTCAAGAGAAGATACCCTTTCTGACAACCTTACCGAATGTATCCCCAAAGTGATGACAACCTAAAGGAGGAACTCCCTGAAGGAATATGAGAAGGAGCAGAGAAAAGAAGCCAGTGACGTCAAAATAATTATGCACAAGGTCTCAGGATACTGACTAACAAGAATGTATGGATCCTAAAGGAACTAATGACGAAAGTAAGGAATCAAGTCAACTCTCAAATCTAAAGGAAGAAGGTTACACGTGCACAAAGTGCTGCAGAAAATCAACCGTTCAATAATTGTACCGACCCTGAAATGCAAGGTAGACCAAGGCCCTCATTACGACCCTGGCGGTAAGTATGCGACATTACCGCCATGGCGTAATCATAGTTTACGCCATGGACCGATGGCGTAAAGAGCGCCATATTCCGACCCATCGCGCACGAGCATTACGCCATGGCTGTAATGTAAACTACGCCATGGCGTAAACAGCCCTTACCGGCATCGAACGCCGCGCAGGGTGACCTACCGCCACCCATCATTGCACCGACCGTAATCAGCGGGCCTCGTAATTAGCCGCCCCGTAATCAGCGGGCCCCGTAATTAGCGGGCACCATAATTAGCGGGCACCGTAAATAAGCGGAACAGGAAGTAGCGTCATTGCGGCGGAACGGGAAAGAGCACAGCGGCCATCTTTAAAAACACAATCCATTGCCATCCTACCCAACCACACTACATTCGACCCTGAAACCCTGTGAATCCCATTACCCACCCATTTCCTCACCTAACCATGCCAAAAGTTGTTAAAAAAGCCTGCGACAGGCAGCGGCAGGACCGCTTCAGTCGCGAAGTACTAACTATGCTGGCAGAAACGCTGCAGGAAAAGGCAGACATCGTCTTCTCATCAGAGATGACGAGACGAGCCATAGCCCGGAAAAAAGCAGTATGGGAACTCGTGGCACAACGCGTCAGTGCCGTAGGTACCACCCCACGCACCGCCAGACAGTGCCGCAAAAGGTGGGATGACCTCCGGCTCCGAGTAAGGGGCATACTGTCAGCAAACCGCAACCTGGGACTGGCAACTGGCGGTGGAGCAGACTCCCCACTGAAGATGCAGCCATGGGAGGAGACATGTGCCTCATTGATCGGCATAGAGTGCATTGAGGGCGTCGGCGGAATGGAGAGAGGAGCCCCGACATCAGGAGAAACAGGTAGGTGCCTACAATTCAGCCTTGCAAAACACCCTGAATCACACTTACATGGGAATCACAATGTTGCCCCATATGGCAAACGCAACACATCAGCAGAAGACCCACACCCTGCACACATGCAGAATGTACACTCTACAGAAGGCACACACATTCCTGCATGCTCAACCCACCCAAAAGGGAGACAACCTGTATGTCACGGCCTACAAAGTCCACCATCTATCCATCTAAACCATGGCACTCATCACAATGCATGCTCAATGTCCGCTGAACCATCAATAACACTTTCCCTCCTCTGCTCCACCACAGGCTCACACTCGGACACCGGCAGGGACGAGAGTGGCACCACCCCAACCAAGAAGCCCAGGACCTAGGGAAGAGGCCACCAACCATCCACCTCTGCTGGACCCATGGCCAACCCACAGCAGGCCAAAATTCCTGTTGCCGAACAGCCCAGGGCAGCAATTCCCCCCGAGGAAAGGGACATGATAGCACCCACTGCAGACACACAACCACTGCTGCCCACTGAGGGGATTGTGTCTGCGGGGAGCAGTACAGTCGGGGAGACTGCAGCCATCGCAGCCTGTTCTGACAGCGATGTGGCGAATGTGGATGATGACATGGAAGGTCCCCCCAACACCCAACTTACCTCCCCACACCTGTCCCCATGTAGCCTGCATGGACAGGACACACAGGGGCAATCCCCTGGAGATTCATGGCCAGCCACTCCAAGCACAGTGGGAGTAGGGGAAGAGGGGAGTAGTCCTATTGGGCCTGCAATTGCAACCCCCATTGGGCCTGATTTCAGTCAGGTGCTGGACCAAATATCAGCGAGGCAAGAACAACTGTCGTCACTCCTAACGCAGCATGTTGCTGATTGTGGAGGTGCCAGGTCAGGCATGGAGAGGTGTGCTGAGAGCATCAAGGCAGCCATCCAATCAGCAAGCACAAACATATGCATAGAACTAGCCGCAGTGCGGAATATGATTAGTGAACTGATACGGACAATCATGGACACACGGCGTACCGAGCAGGCCGGTACCTCCTCAGCTGCAAGTTCGGCCCCATCCAGCCCCGTCCACAGGTCATCCAGGACCCGGAGGAGTACAGGCAGGGGTGCCCCCGGTTCTGGGACAGGGGGCTGGCAATAGTGCCCGCCCAGTGGACCACTGAAACATTACCCACTTCACCACGGGCACTGGCACTCCTTTGCAGGGATTTCTGGGGGGAGGGGGAGGGGGGATTGGGTGTGTTGGGGTGTTCAGGGGGGTGGGGGAGGGGGGATTGTATGTGTTGGGGTGTTCAGGGGGAGGGGGAGGGGGAATTGGGTGTGTTGGGGTGTTCAGGGGGAGGCGGAGGGGGGATTGGGTGTGTTGGGGTGTTCAGGGGGGAGGGGGAGGGGGGATTGGGTGTGTCATACCTTTTCAGAAGCACAATACACTTTTTCGTTTATCACAAACCAAATGTGTGGACATTGCTCATTGTGTATGTGTGCTTTATTGTTGTACAGTCTACTGTGTGCATATACCAGACACACACAGTGCCCCAAGTGCCGTCCACATGTTACACGCACACGCTGTGTGTGCTAGAAGCATTGGTCAATGAGATTCCGATGCATTTCACGCCCCTCCTGTGCATCGCTGCCTCCTTGAGGTGCTGCCCCATCCCCACCCTCATCATCAGGTGGTTGCAGTTCTGCGTCAGGGGGCAGAGGCACGTTACGTCTGACGCACATATTGTGTAGCATGACGCATGCCATGACGATCTTCGCAACCTTCTCATGGCGGTACAGGAGTGCCCCGCCAGACCTGCTGAGGCAGCGGAAATGTGCCTTCAGTAGGCCAAAGGCCTGCTCTATCACCACACGGGTACGTGCATGGGCACGGTTGAAGTCCTCCTCAAGCTGGTTCTGTGGGTTCCGGACTGGTGTAAGGAGCCACCTCTTCAGGGGATAGCCTGCATCACCTGTAAATGGGCAACAATGTATGTGTCAGGAATGAGATTGCTTTCTGAACATGACGCGCCACCATGCCTTGCATTCAACTGCACCAAATTTAGTTGTGCTAATGGATTCACACTATGCAACCGGTATATGTTCATGGCTCTCATGTACTGTTTTGCATGCCAAGACACAATGCAGGGGGGACAATTGCCTTGTGAGTGCCCATCCACTGTGTCCGTTCAGGCCGTTACTTCATGTGACCTGGCACGTGTCCTGTGAGGTCAAAGCTCACATGATTGCAACATTGCTGTCTGGCTCATTATGACCCCAGGGAACAATACTGGTGTCAATGGGGACAGTTTGTGGGTCTTGCTGTCTGTGTAGTGGTGCATTGATGTTCCTGTCCGACATGTGCCTCCTTTGTGCGCAGTTATGGGGACAGGCCTTTCAGTAGACGGTGTTTGGTGACGTGCATGTAGGTGCGTTCCTTTGGAGTCAATGTGGTCACATTTTGTACAATGCACTTGCAGATGTTTGTGTCATGGTTGGGGTACACTTTCATTCACATGTTAGGGCTGATTAGATCAGGGATCATGTATACAGTTGTCAGATGACGTGAGTGCTGCCTCACGGTATGATCTGGCTACTGCTACTCGCAGCCATGTGACGTATGCATCATCCCCCCCCCTTTCTGCCAGGTGAAATATGCATTGGTACGTCGATCACCTACACACTTCGCATTTCCATGCTCATGACATTAGACTCACCGAGTAGGCAGGATCTTGGGCCTGCATGTCGCTCCATGTAGCGTGGTATTGTGGAGTTCCGAAGGACCATTGAATCATGGGTTGATCTGGGGAATCGGGCTCAACAATGTGTGAAGATCCTGTTGGAGTCGCAGGCCATTTGCACGTTGATTGAGTGAAATAGTTTACGGTTGCGGTATGGTATCTCCATGGCATGTGGGACCACCAATTCAACATGGGTGCAGTCGATGGCACCAATGCAACCAGGTATGCCAGCTAGTGCATGGAAACCCACTTTGGTGTTGGCAATCTCCTGGGCAGACCGTGGCAATGAGATGTGGTCGTCTGTGTGCTTGAGGAGGGCATCGAGCACTTGGATCAGTGTACGTGAGAATAATGGTTAGGATATGCCATGCAAGTGGCCCACTGTGTGCTGGTAGATGCCTGTGGCCAGGAAGTGGAGCACGGACACGACCTTCAGTAGGGGTGGGATGGCGGTGGGTGTTTCTATCATGCTGACAATGTCGTTGTGTATCATGTGCACAATGTTGGTGATGGTGTCCAGGTCCAGTCGGTACAGGGTGTGGATCTGCTCTGCTGTGAGGTTGAATGGATTGGCTCTGATGCGTGGGATTGGGGGCTGCCTGCGTGGTGCCACTGGCTGTGCTGGTGGGGCTTGCTGGCCCTGCCTTGCCCTCCTTCTCCTCCTGCGTCTCCTCTGTGCAGCCTGTTGTTGTTGTTGTTGTTGTTGTTGTTGCAGTTGTAGCACTCGCATTGCTATCAGGTCCTCCAGCCCCAACATTGCTAGTCCTATTGGTATCATTGTGGAGTGTGACTGGGGCTGGTAGGGGTGGGGTGTGCTCTTTTTGCACTGGGAGAGTCTGTATTGCCTCCACCTGTGCTGATTCTGTGCACCTGTGGCAGCTGGGAACACTGCACATGGCCATTTACGGTTGGTTCGCGATGGCGGAATTAGCGCCATGGTGGTAAGGTACTTAACGGCCTTGCCGATGGCGTTAGGGGCATGTCCGCTTGGTTTGTGATCTGCGTAGGTTTGCACCATGCCGGTATTTACGGTGCTGCTGCCAGGACCGAAGGGGCAGCGAGGGTCCGCCTTCCTGTCGCCGACCTCTCTGTGCTGATTGCCGGGTCCTCCCGCCGTCGGACCTACGGCCCAGCTACTCTCGTCCCTGGAGCCGCTCCTCCTCCTCTCCGGAGACTCTTCTGATGTCCCAATCCCCGTTCAGTCTCCCCACACTTGCGGGGCTCTCTGCCATCCACCCGGTTGTCTTTCCCTGATCAGTTTCACAGTCACGGCCAGCCGCGGGGGCCCCCGCAATGTCCCCACTTATCCAAGGGATCTTCCGCTCAGGGGCTGCCCGGGATGGCGCGCGCCACCATTTTCCACTTTCCGGCCGCCAAGTTCCTTCTCCTGAAACTGCATCATCCGGGGGATTTTAAGCTTCGGAACTTCGTCAGTTGCCTGGAATGCATGTCATCTTTGTTCTGGGTAATTCGTAGGGCGGAAATCCTGTTATTAAAGGAAGAAATCGCATGGCTTGGGTGCTAAGGCATGGAGCTCAGGGGAAACACGTCCGCATGGCGTGTCGCCTAGCCACGCCCACTCAAACTCTATTTTCAGCCTTGGCTCACGTGACAGGAGACCACAATTTGGTCCATTTGGCAATTTTCAAATGCTTTAAATGAATAAAACATGGCACTCTTGGTGTTCTTTCTTTGCACCTTAACAAGGGATGATTCATCCTTTGCATGTTCGCTCCTTTCCTCCTTTCAATGCTCACTGGACACCACAGATACCCCTCGGCAGAGGGACCAGGCAGGGGTGTCCCCTGTCGCCATAGGTTTTTGCACTAGCAATGGAACCATTAGCCCAACATATTCGCCTTCACCCCGACATTCAAGGGTTCAAAGTAGGAGATCAGGATCACAAAGTAGCACTATATGCGGACGATGTGCTCTGTTTCTTGAGAGAAGCCCGAACCTCGATTCCCCCGCTCATGAGGCTGCTAGATAGATTTGCGCAGATTTCGGGCTTCACAATAAACATGGCCAAATCAAAGGGCCTGAACCTATCTGAAACATCTGAAGTGCTAAATGAACTACAAAGCACTTTCTCCCTAAACTGGGTAAACTCTAAAATAACATACCTTGGGGTACTCTTAACTCCTACATACTCGGGACTGGCAAGAGCCAATATTCCACCACTGATAAAGGACGCAAAGGAATCTCTACTAAAATGGGCCCCCCAGGAGATCTCATGGCTGGGGCGCATAACAGCAGTCAAAATTACCTTGCTTCCCCAGCTTCTTTATGCATTCCAGGCCCTCCCAGCCCATATCTCAGAGCGAGATTTACAAGACTTGCAGAAGGAGATATGTAGATTCATCTGGCAGCGGAAAACTCCTAGAATTCAGCACAAGATCCTCATCAGAAGTAGGAAGCTTGGAGGTTTAGGGCTCCCCTCCATCTTAAGATATTACCGGGCAACCCAACTTGCCCCCATCCTGAGCTGGGCCATCCAGGAGGACCCCCCCAAATGGCAGGACATTGAACAACTGTTCTCAGGGGCTCCTCTCTCTCACCTCCCCTTCCGCGGGAAGCACAGACTTCACGGAAGCCCCTTCTCCCAACTACGAGTTCCTCTCTCCGATGCTGGGACAGGCAGAATACCATAAGAGGGATCCTCCCAGGCCTGGGTCCCCTAACCCCAATTACCCAGAGCCCAGCATTCACCCCAGGGCTCCAACTCAAATCATACCAAAACTGGACAAGAACAGGGACCTTGAGACTGCAGGAGCTTTATGCAGATAACAACCCCCTGACCTCCATCCAATGTAAGGAGAAATTTAGCCTCCCTGAATCCGAAAGATTCAAATATATACAACTCAGGCATTGGACCACCAACCTAACCGTAAAAAAGGCCGCCACCAGACCTCCCACAGGCCTAGAAATAACAGTCTCAGAAGGTCAACGGTCACACAAAGTGGCTACGTGCTATTGCCTCCTAGAAAATGCCCCAGAGGAAGAAAAACTGTCTTACATGTTGGCTTGGGAGAGGGAGCTGGGGAGAGAGATAGCTCCAGAATCATGGCAGAGAATCTGGGACAGAGCCCATAGATCCTATAGATGCACAACTGTCAGGGAATGCGCATTTAAGATATTTTATCGATGGTACTTTATGCCACAAAGGCTACACGCAATGAATGTAGATTACCCGGATGTATGTTGGCATAGGTGTGGGGCGAAGGGAGACTTGGGGCACTTGTGGTGGAATTGTCCGATCATTCAATCCTTCTGGTTGGAGGTCAGGTCCAAAATCAAGGACATTTGTGGAACTCTCCTCCCCATGGACCCGTTGGTGATGGTAATGGGCGACACCCCAGATGACGGATCCCACCCGCAGTCGGGTCCCAGAGCGAGACTAGTCACACAGCTACTGATGGCAGCCCACCTTACCCGTGCACGATTTTGGAAAGAACTGGAGGGCCCTCACATCGCACATTGGTGGGTTAAGGTTTGGGAGCTTCTGGGAATAGAGAAGCTAACGGCTGCACTGGAGAATCGGACAAACAAATTCCAGAATATCTGGGGCCCATTCCTGGACCATGTAGAGGAGAAATACCTCCTTCAGCCCTGAATAGCTGAGGAAAGAAAACGAAGGAAGGACAAGGACCCACCGGCACAAAAGTAGATTGTGGGAACGGGGCAGGGCACTGGGGGTAGTACCTGGAACTAATGGTGCTGTTGGTGAAGAATGTATTTATTTATTTATTTATTTTCCCCTCTATTATTGTCCTTTTACCCTTTCCTTTTTGTCCAACGTTACGGAACATAAAGCTACAACACTACAACCCCGAGGGTTACTTATGAATTACATTTATTAGAAGAATCATAAAAGTGTTAAAATGGAACGTTGATGCATTGTTAAGTTAATTGAAGTTAGATGCACAGTGACTAATGTTGAACTTTATGAATTTTATGAAGTTTATGGGCTGATCTAATGGATGAGTCAGGTAATATTGCCACTGATTGGCTCGTTAATACTTATGAATTACACACCCCAGAAGAATCATAAACTTGTTAGAATGAAATGTTAATGCACTGGTAATCTAATTGAAGCTAGAAGCACAGTGACTAAGGTTGAATTTGATGAATTTCTTTGGCTGACCTAATGGATGAATCATTGGGGCGGATGACCGCCTAACTGTAATCAAGTAATATTGCCACTGATTGGTTCGTTAATGAATTCAATGTTTATCGATGTTTCAATAAAAAGATTTTGCCAAAAAAAAAGAAAATAGAGTTCGAACTCGGAGTCCCAGAACACGATAGCGAGTGCTCTCAATCCCTTGTATTCTAAAAGACAAGGATACTTTGCAAGGCCAAGTTAAAAGACAATCAGAAGGCAAGGGTGATGAGAGATCCTGGGCTAATTGGGTGGGGAGGTAGTGTCATGCCCTATCTCCTTGCACATGGGTCTGGGCTTACGTGCTGCTAAGTGAACCAAATGTTCCAGACCTGACACAAGCGTGCCAACCAATTGAAGTGGTCCATATAACCAAGGACCTTATAGTTTGTAAACCAATGAGAAACTGTGTATCTAATGTTTCTGAAGATGACATGTTTTAGAGGTAGGCATATGTTGTCCACCTGATAGTAGGCAGCCAATTACAATTCTAGTTCCTATAGAAAGTATACTTATATGTTCCCCTCAAGCCAATCCCAACCCTTAGTAGGTTTTTCATCATTGCCACATAGCATGAAGTCACCTCTGACATATGTTTTTATAGAAAAGCTATGTTTTGTGTGAAGATCGCTGAGAGAATTCGATCGTACGTCTTTTGATGTCCGTTGTAACTCCCTGTTTTAGATCATTGTTAACAAAACAGTACTTTGCCATCTTCCTGAGTTGATTCGGTTATTTGGACTCAGAATGTATCCGTGTGATCCCATCCATTACATATGCACGTTCCTAAAGGGCCCTAAGCTCAGATTCTTGAGACTATGCCTAAGGAGGTGTTCGGCGCTCGAGAAAAGATTCCAGGGCATCTTAGAATTTGTTGATTTTGTCAAGAGCCTTTTGTCGTTGGAGCACATCTTGATTTATTGTCCTAAATTGTATGATACCTGGTGTCTATATTTCTCTTGTCATGAATGTAACTATTCTTTCGCCCCCCCCCCCAGTTTTGGTTGCCAATACATAGTGGGAAGAACATCTCCTTAATCATTTTGGCGCTGAGATTTTGTTCTAGTCTACTGGTCAATTCTTGTTTATGTAAATATATTTGATTTTGTTTTTATGTTTTTCCTTTGTTAGACATTTTATTTCTACAGGTAAATTCACTTTTTTGGTATTTGTTTATTTGTGTGAAAGGTTATTTTTTTAACCGAATCACTAAAATAAAATACAAAAATAAATAAATGAGGGAGCACTCCAGAGTGGGATGTGTATGTACCAGTGTGGGATATGCACTTTACTCCCATTCGTGTTTGCTGGTGCTCGGCTGTCTACCTCTACTGGTCCTTCTGACTGCCCACATATGAGCCCTACTGCTTACCTTTGATTTGTCACTTATCAATCAATTATTGTACATGCGCTGTAAAGCCGATGTGAAGGGCCCTATGTTCTAATTCTAATTGGTTATTTATAACGTTTCTTGGTGAACTTGCACTGCCACTGGTAAACAGGATCTTTATTTAAGTACAAGAATGTCATTGACACTTCGAAGGAAAGCCCTTTAAATTCATTTTAGTTGCATTAAAAGGTTTGCTGCAGCAGAATTAAAATTACAGAATGTTAAATGAGCTGCCTGTATTGCTTTTTCAGCAAATTACCCTATTTCAGACTTTCTTAACTGCAATGTGCACACCTTTTCTGTATGATGATTAGTTGCATTTTCCACACACGTGGCATGCATATTTTGTTTGAAATGCCATTAAAGGTTGGATTAGAAAACAACTTGGATTAGAACTGAAAATGGAGCATTTGAAGAGAAACAAGTATCTTCTCCATCATTGGATCTTTCATTGATTCGCCCGCTTTTGAATAGTCCTTGTTGTCAGTTTGGGAATCCTGTGTACATTAATAAAGCAGTTCCTGTTGCGCACAATAAGTAACTGCGCTCATTGTAGTTATCTATCTGAGTTATTTTGGGTAATTTGCCCCATATCCAATAGGCACTTCCTTCCTCAGCTCCACCCCTGGGGGCCATTTTCAAATTCTTTACCACACTTTTAGAGTTGGGACTTAGATTTTCCCATTTCATTTCATGTTTTTGGAAGAATCCCTCCAACAGAGATTTCAAAAGTCATCTTGATTTGAAGACTGACATAAGCAGTTTCATATTTGAGGGGGTTGGGGAATGTGCAGCACTCAGGTGAACTTGCTCGGGTTGAGGGATAAGTTACACATTTTATACCTCTGCGTCTTAAGTCCTTTGAAGTGCTCTCCTGCACTCCACCAGGACTAATCCCAAAGTCAAGAACAGCCTATGTAAGAATTGCTCCATCTGCAATCTAAAAAATATTTATGTGATCGACAAGCATGAAAGTATTGCTTATAGTACCTGTACTCTGAACTTGACATGAGCTGTCATCTACCAGTAATTCTCTGATTAAAACTGGAGTGGCAGACATAGAAGTCTGACGTCATGGGTAGATGAGGTATCATCACTTCAGGCTCTGCCTCTATTCGAAACTCAGCTTCAGCCCGCCCGGTTAGACCACAGGAGAGGTCTACTTCTTCAAAGAGTGGGATGTCCCACGAAGAGCCTTCCAGGTATAAAAGTGTGAGGGTAAGATCTCTAACTGGGATCAAAGAAGGTAGTATAAGCTCTCTGTGCCTAGGATATCAATCTCCAAAACCCCCTCAGGGCAAAAGGCTCACAAGTTGGCAAAACCGTTGATGAAAGACTTTTCCACAAAGGCAGCGATGGTCGAGACATGCTGTAGTTGTTAGGCGGCTTAATATAATCCCACATCATCATCGAGCAAAACCAAAATCAAAGGCATCCATGACACCTTCAATGGTCGCCTCATCATCGGCTACCATAGAAGTAGGACCCTTGTTGCTGACATTGTCCTCAGCAGTGACAGTGGTGAGGTCCTAGTCGACGACCTCAATGACAATGGCATCTTGGAGTTTGGCCATGATTCTACCAATGTACAAAAAATGTCAAAGAGATTTCCTGGGCAATTATTGTCACACTCACCTGTGTCTCTGCAGGAGCGATGGATGAGCCTCCCTTAACCCGAGTCTTCACTTCCCCTGTTTCACCCGGAGGAATACTTTGATCTTTAGTAAGGTGTGCACTCCATCCTGCATTTGCAGGGGCGCGATTCACTCATGTGATTGGTGCCAATGTCTGTAGGCTGAGTTCAGATGCCAAACACTGTTTTATGCCTTCACAGCGAGGCCGAGAGTTCAAGGCGCAAGTTTCTTCACTGGCTAGAAAGTCCTTCCCACAAGTGAACGTTGTGCGGAGAATGTTGAGTGTCCAAAATTGTCTGTATTGTCTTTGTTTGCCGGTATTTTTGTGGGTGAGTAGCGCTGCGTGTAGAAGCTAGCTGCTGGTAGGTTTGCGCAGCACCTTCAAATCGAGCGCGCCTGGTAATATATCTCCCTTTCCCTTGCAGGAGAAATGACGTGGTATTAGCGCCTCCAGTCTGGGTTCAGCGCTACTGGAGACTTGGTGGTTAGGTAAGTTTGCACGGAAGCTTTTGCTAAGTATGCACCGCGTAGAGAGAGAGAGAGCACAGTGAAATAAGTGTCTGCATTATTGGAGCGAGCGCAATAAATAATGTCTCTTCTTTCTTACAGGGGTTTGTGCGCTCGAGCAACTAACCTAAATTCCAGCGTCGCGGGATGATTCGGTGAGTATGCGCAGCGTTACTGATGTGCGCGTGTTAACGCTGTTCTTCTTTGTTCTTACAGGTGCCGGTGTAGAAGTCCCCTCTTGACTGGAGATAGCTGCAGCGTGGAGTAAAAACCAGGTAAACTGAAGCTGAATGATCCGGAGCAGGTAACCAGAAGTAGGATGATCCGAAGCAGGTAAGCAGAAGCAGGATGATCCAGAGCAGGTAAGGAGAAACAGGATGATCCGGAGCAGGTAAGCTGATGCTGGCTGATCCAGAACACGGCAAGTGTGTTGCTGATACAGCTCACAGTAAGCAACACAAAGCACTGGAAGAATCCTGGGTGTTGGCTATATAGCCAGCCACACCCAAACACTAGAGAGCTCATGAGTTATCATGCACTTCATGTTTGGCAACAGGAAGTTACTACAAACACTAAGAAGGAATGAAAGGAGGGATTTGTTATGGGTTTTTTGTGTGCCTATGCCAGGCCTGCCAAGCCTCCACCCAGCTTGCCCCAACTACCTGCCTGATACCCATGACAGTTATCACCCGATTTCCCACCTGGACAGTGCTGGAAAGTTATTTGGGAACATTATTTTAAAACACCTTCAGGAATGGGTGAAAAGGGAAGGTATAATTAGATATTCACAAGCTGGCCTCAGGGAAAACGGGTACGAAAGACCAGTGCTTTATGTTTTTCATATTAATTTGAAAATATACAGTTCTAAAAAAATGTATTATATGTGGTGTTCTTAGATTTAAGGACTGCGTACGTCTCTCAAGAAAGATTGTTTGGCAGATATTTTCAACCCGTAAGGCTCCAACCAATCTGACCTCAATAATATGTCACTATACAGGCTGGGAGGGGAGCAGACACGAACCTTTGATGTCAATATGGGTGTTGGACAAGGTTGTGTCTTGGCCCCTCTCCTTTTTGATATTTATGTTCAAGAGATAATAGATGTTTTACTGAGAGAGCGTGTGAGGTTAATGGACTCACTTACCGTCTGTGATTTCAGACTGATCCACCGGACTGAAAAAGGGAACCAAGTGACTGTTTCCTTCGCCTGATCGTCAAGAGGCAATAAGATATCATGGAAAGACCCATCACTGGGCTCAAATGAGGAAACAAGGGATAAAACCCAGAAAAAACCCTTGTGGCAACTTCTCTTGGAGTAGATGGTAGAAGTGCTTCAGACGTTGAACAAGACGGCTTAGCATAAACTCCAGGTTGGATAGGGTCCAAGAATGAGGCAAAGATGTGGAATACAACAGGAAGCAGGAACAAGGAAGAAAGAAGCAAGGAGCTCGTAGCAGGTAGGGCGAGTAGGGAATGGAGCAAGGGAAAACCTTATTCAGGAAGATTGGAAACAACAAGCAGAAGGGGAGCGTCGATAGGCAGGAATTACCTTTGTTGAGACGCAGAGCTCTGGGGCATCAGAAAGTGTTTATTCCTTCCGAATGTTGACTTGCCAGTGGATATCTTGAGAATTACTAGGCCGCGCATGTTGTAGGGAACCAAATCGTAATGGCATAATACGGCATGAGCAACGCCATCAGTTTCAGGGACTCCGAAGTTTGACAGCTTGTCAAGACTGCCCCAAAATGGCATCTGAGAAACACCCAGCACTATTTTGCACAGACAGCACGGTTTTGATATCTACAACACCGCAAGGTTTGATAAAGTCTCTTTCAATTTTTTAAACAAATGCAATAAGCTGCAATTAAACTTGAACATTGACAAATCCAAAGCAATGGTATTTAAAACACAATTTTTGAAACGCAAGCCTGTGAGGTTAGAAGTGCATTGTCTGTCGCTCAAGCAGGTTGACCATTTCCATTACTTGGTATTGAGATTATAGGAGTCTGGTGGCTGGGTATAACATTACTCTGGAGAAAGTAAGTGGAGCAATATTATCTTTTTTGCATAAAACATGGTAGGTAGTGCGGTCTCCCCAGCCCTGCCCGCTGCATTGTATGTCTCAGAACTGTGGGGCTATGGTGATGTTACCAAGCTGAGCACTTATGAACATACATTTTTGAAAAAACTTTTGTTGCTCCCTCCCAGTGCCCCTATGTCTCTGATTCATCTGGTGAGTGATAGCATCTCAGTTGCCGCACAGATTATTGCCAAACCGGCCCTTTGTTTGGGCCAGACTGTGGAAGCAATACAGCTTTGAAATGTACCGGGACACACTGCTCCATTTTATGGCTCTAGAGTTTAAAATGGGCGACGCATGCCAAGATTACCCTTCAAGCCTTGGATGTGACTAATTTGTGCGAAAACCCCTGAGTCTCGAATCCATCAGTGATTAAGAGCTTGAAAAACATTGTAAAGTTGAGAACTAGTGAATCACTTATAGCTGAGCTGTTAGCCTGAATTTGGGCTCTGAATACCTTGAACTTAGGATGCAACCAGGATTTAAAACTTATCTGGATGTAATTTTTCCCCCACTTGAAAAATCCTTATATTTGCGTTTTAGAATAAGTATAATTCCTGTGGTCTCCTTTACCTAAAATTGAATGCTATCGAACACGAGCCTGTGTCCATTGTGTGGGGCTGATAATGAGACAATGGACCTTATTACAAGTGTGGCGGTCCGGAAACAAGGGGGCTGGTAAGCTTACTGGCACCCTTGTTTGCGGACTGTAACACTGCGAGTCTGCCTGCTGGGGCTGCTGCGCCTGACAGGTCTGACCCTGCCGGGGGCAGTAGCATGGGAGTTACAGAATCCGGCGCCTGACTTCCCACGCCGCTGGGACTTGTAATGTCCCGGTGGCACTGGGAAGTCAGTTGCCGGACTCTGTGTACGGGGTTGGCAGGGTCGCACCGGCGGGTTTCCGCCAACCTCGTAAGGAGGAACAATTTAACATTATTTATTGATTTGCAACAAGACTATCCACTTCAGAAGAATGTACCTCAAACCCATTCTGAGGGTGTAAGAGATTTGTCATACTTCTATTGCTGTGTAATTTCTGATTCAGTGTCTTAACCCCTGTGTGGTTTTTACTACTGCCAATTATATCTATAGGGCATGGTTGCTAAGAGTTAAGACTCTGAAACAGATAAGTTCCAACTCTGAATACTGTTGATGCTTCGGCTAGGTTGCAAGATTTTCTTTCCTTGCTTTTCATCTTCAAGTGCTGCTACTTTAACTCGGCCTTCATGGGCTTTAGCATAGATATCTTGCACAAACGGGCTGGTAAATTGGTTAGCAACCCAGCTCTTTTGAGCACTTGCACTTTAGAATGATGATTTATGGCACAGATATCTTGTATACAAGTGCTGGTGCATTTATTTCCAATGCTTTTCAGCCTCTGCACTTGGGATTATGGTTTTCTCTATCTTACTGAAATGATTGTCTACATGAATGTCTGTATTTTAAGTACAGTGTATCCTATTCCCCACTCTTTGACTTTGCCCTTCTTATAAGATTTTGATATGACGTTTTAATGGATAATATTAATGAGATGTTTTTCTTTTTTTAACATAATTGTATTAGAGAATGTTTAAGTTTGTATTTTCATGAATCTGTTGTATTTTATATGTGCTTTTATGGCAGATCAGCTGAAATAAAGCTGAAATAAACAACATCAATATTGTTGAACGTGACAGTAGCACCTGTATCGCCAACTACCCTCTTGTTAACTGCATGTGCGTCCATGACAAAATTGCTAAAGCAGGCCATTCCATGACCACTCCATACAGTCAAGGAGCCAGAGGTAGCACAGACCAAGAATCCCATTGTTTGCCGCAGAGGCGGAAGCAGAGACTATTAACACTGTAACCATCAGTCCCGCCTACCCACTCAGAGCCAATGGACATTACTTTGGAAAACACACTGCAACATTAAATAGATTTGGACTTTGAGGACCCACCAGAGATTTTCTCTGAGGAACACGAGGGGGTGGAGGAATGATGGCTATTGCTTATGGAGCTACCAGTCTTACCAAGCCACCACTGGAGTCCCCAGAACAACATCAGGGCATTCCACGCCATGATGAAGAAGGTAGCTAAAATGTGTTTTTTTATGCATAAAGTGAGAAATTATTGAACCCTATAATGTACATTACATATTTTGAAATGTCATCTGGAAGGCTGGTTTAGCGGCCGTGGGGAACACTTTCACAGCTCTGGAAAAGAGAGATTGCTTTGTCGAGAAGTGCAGAGTGCCGTGCAAGGCCTCTCAATACTTAAGAGCTCCTCTCAGTCTGGATTCAGTGGTCTCTGCGCCAGTGAGGATTAGATCAGTCGTCCCTTTGCACAATACCCCCAGACAGAGAGGACAAGCAGCTGGATGCATTTGGTAAGTGAATCTTTACCACAGCGGCAGCAACTATCAAAGTTAAAAATTCAGTGGCCATCTTGCCCAGGGCGGATAGGGAGTCGGATGTGTAGTATGATCTTGGTCCAGTATTAGCATACTTGCATGATAATAAGAAACAATACGCCTTGTTACAGAGGGGCAATTGGCATCCAACCACACAGTATCCATCGCAGTGGATATCACCAACACAGGATATATTCAAATGGGGGAAGGAAGCGGTTCTCTTTTTAGGCTGAGGTTGAGGCTAAAGTGTTATAATTGGCCTTAGATGGGGAGGACTTATTTGAAAAGAAAGTGGCCGACTGACTCCTGACGATTAAGACATACATTGACGGGTTGGTTTTAGGCGGTCTAGGTATCAACAGTGTTTTCCTTGTAGTTTGGGCAGGTCGCTCTGCTACTCCATCAGTTAGCTCCTGGTTATAACGTCTATTCACAATATGGATTTTAGGTCCTTTGATTGAATCTTGTACTCCTCTATGTTCGAGATTTTCCTATGACACCATAAGAATTGATTTAGTGGCACACTATCCAAAGTGCTCTTCTGATGGAAGCTGGGGGCTAACAATAAAATATTGTGGTCTGTTGTCTTGGAAAACATGTTGGTATTTAGTGTGTTATTTTCCTCATATGTTTCTACATCCAAGAAGTGAATACTGGATACGATATATTATGTGGTAAACTTAATCCGTGCATTCATATTGTTCATCATCTCGAAAAAATTAACAGTTCATCAGCCAGTCCTGTCCAAAACCCAGAGATGTACTCAAAGTATCAATCATACATCGTCAGATGTTACATCCACCTAGGTGAATTAAGAACATGTTTAGTCTCCAGATATAACATAAAGGTATTAGCATAACTGGGTGCAATAGCTGCTCTCATGCTTGTGCCAGACAATTGCAAGTAAAAAGTATCATTACATTTGAAAAAATTATTTTGAAGTACCAATTTCAAAATGGACAAAGAAATATCCTGTCTGCTTTAAAAGTCTCAGTTGATAAGAATATCCATTCCATAGCCTCCAGTCCTGCTTCATGCACTATATTCGTATATAAGGATGTTACATCTATGGTAAATAATATTTCGAAGGGATTGTGTCCTCCGACGTATTCCTTATCTTTGATAATTCGTCTCCAGCTTGCTGGCCTCGGAATTTTTTTTTCTGTAGAGGGGGCTGCGCGTCGACGTCCGCCGAGTCGATCTCCCTCGACACCCAGCGTATCGGCGCTGACGTCACCATGCCCATAAACAGCCACGCGCGGCGTCCGTTGCTCAGTTCCGTTTTTCCGCACTTCGTGGGGCCTCGGAATATCGTTGCTCAATTCAGTCAGATAGAACCTCTTATATTTACTCGAAAATACCAACTCGTTCTCGATGGCTTCTTCATCGGAACCGACGACTCCGTGGTCCGGCTTCAAAAAATGTCGAGACTGCGGTAAGAAAATGTCGATAACAGATCCACACAGGATCTGCTTGTGGTGCTTGGGAGTCGAGCACCATTGTTCGGAGTGTGAGGACTGCATGTCCATGACGGCGAAAGCCTTGAAGGAGCGCAAGGGGAAGCTCGAGAGAGGTAAATCAGTCAAAACCTCCTCGAAAGTTTCTTCAGCCGAGTCGAGGCATTCGTCTCCTCGCCATCGGTAGCATTCCCATTCTAAGTCTCGAAGTAGCTCCCACCATTCGTCGAGATCTAGACACTCAAAGAAGAGACGTCGAAGATCCCCTTCCTCATCATCTTCTGTTTGCCCAGAAAGGGCCTCCTGCCCCACAAAACACAGCTCTCAGGCTGAGTGGGAGGAATTCAGGAAGAAAATGCTAAGCATCTTCGAGAAAGCGGCCTCGACCCCCTCTAAAACAGCTGAAGGTGATACTCCGGGTGAAAAACCCCAAAAATCGAAACGCCGCAAGTCGCTGCACCCGGCGAAAGAGTCCACCCGAGAGCGCGATGGGCGATCGGGTAAGAAGGCACCATCTTCGACGCCGTCGTCGAAGATCTCTTCGACGCATGGATCTGCGCCATGAACGCCGTTGTCGAAGGGTTCTTGGACACATCGGTCGATCGAATCGACGCCATCGTCGACGCCGCCATCGACGCCGATGAAAGAGAAAACCACGGCTACTTCACAGCCAACGGTGATAGCAAGAGCCTCCGGCACGACCCTGAGACCGTCTTCGACATCCTCGAGTAGGATCCCGATCCTCTCAAGTTCTTCGAGGCCTCTTCCAGTTTTCTCGACGGCTTTCTTGGCGTTCGAAACCTGTCACACCGGCGTCGACGACATCAACGTTTTCTCGCCCAATAATGACGAGTTTGGCTCCTTCTGCCTTAGAAATGGGTTTTACACCATTTCCGAGGTCAGAGTACCCCGGATTATCTTCAATCTATGAAGAAGGGGAGGATTCTGACCAGGAAACCTTTGGGTTGCAGAGGACCACACTACCTGTTTCAGAGGATTTTACCTCTGAGGAAAGAATGTTGAAAGACCTACAGGAATCATTACACAAGGCAAGTGGGCTGGACACTTCCCCAGAAGTGGAATTTGTCAAACCAGACCCAGGTGAACATGCCGAAACACCCTATAGAACCCTGATGGCAAGGATTATTGAATTTATGGGTTGGTCTGCGCCTTCAACTGTTTTTCAACAGGATGACCTGACAGACATACTAGACAAAGGTCCACAGGAGGATCCTGTGGTCCCCTTCCATGCAGCCTTGCAAAGGAAGATTTAATCTAATTGGGAAACTCCTGAGGTTATCCCTGCAGTCAATAAAAGATTGTCAGCCAAGTATAGGGTAGCTGCGGCTGACCCTGAATACTTATCAAAACACCCGACTCCAGAGAGCCTGGTGGTTCAAGCGGCAACTTCATCAAGCAGCAGATCAACTTACCCTACTGTCCCACAGGATAGAGATGACAAAAGGTACGATTCTATGGCAAAAAAGTATTTTCTGCTTGTAGTATGGCGTTGAAGTCCATCAACGCCACCTGTACGCTCGCAAGGTTCAGTCACACACTGTGGGAATGTGCTTCATCAGCGGCTGACTGCATACTGGAAGGAGAGGAAAGGGAAGCCTTCCTTAACATCATTAAAGATGGCAAAGATGCCATGTGCGAGTCACTTCAAACTGGCATCGATTCCGCTGACAGTATCAGCAGGGCCATGGCGGCAAGTACGACAATCCGCAGGCATGCGTGGTTTGCGAAAGTCTGGCTTTGCTCCAGATGTACAGGCCAGACTTTTGAATATGCCCTTTGACAGCTCTTCTTGATTCGGTAAAAAGGCTGATGACAGTCTGGAAAAGTTGCAGACATCTAAAGCAGCGGCAAAATCTTTAGGAGCTGTAATCCGCCAAACTCCTTTTCGCCCCTCAGTAACCTCTGGGAGAGGAAAGTCCTTTCGCTATTATTCCGCATTCGGGAAGGGCAGAGGACAGCCGGCTCAAAGAGGCCAAAGGAGATCCACCCGAGGAGGACGGGTCAAAAGTACTAAAGCCGCAGCAGCAGCAGGTGCCTCTTTACCCTCGGCATCTGCATCAGCCGCCCCCAAACCACTCTGAGGTCTTTCCACACAAAACACCTCTAGGGGGCAGGTTAACTCACGATCTGACGGAATGGCAGGCTATTACGTCAGATGCTTGGGCATTGGAGACAGTTGCCCAGGTTTACTGCCTACCCTTTCTACACATCCCTCAGAGTCATCCACCGGGGCACAGCTCTCTAAAAGTTCCAGATCCGCTCCTCTTGCAGGAAATTATAGACCTGCTAAAGAAAGGTGCCATAGAACCGGTAACTGTAGCGGACAGGAACAAGGGCTGGTACTCCCCCTACTTTCTCATACCAAAGAAGGACGGAAGACTGAGACCTATCCTGGACTTACGAGAATTGAACAAGTTCCTCAGGAAGGACAAGGTCAAGATGGTAACTCTCTCTCAGGTCCTTCAGGCCCTCCAGCTCCAGGACTGGCTGGTATCTCTGGATCTTCAGGATGCTTATTTCCATGTGCCAATCCATCACAAACACAGGAAATACCTGAGGTTCGCAATTGGTGACTCTCATTATCAATTTCGAGTTCTGCCATTTGGGCTGACCTCCGCCCTGAGGGTTTTCACCAAGCTAATGTCGGTAGTGGCTGTGAGTCTAAGGAGGGAAGGGATCCATGTCTACCCCTACCTGGACGATTGGCTGATCAGAGCTGTATCTTTGGAACAAGCTCAGATCCAGCTAGATTATGTCTGCCACTTCCTTCACAAACTGGGCTTCTCCCTCAATTTAAAGAAGTCACAGATGATACCATCACAGAGACTCCAGTTCATTGGAGCGGTCCTGGACACTTCCCTGCGAAAATCCTAGCCACCAGAGGCGAGGGCTCAAGATATTCTGCAGATGGTCAACAAGTTTCAAAATGCCCAACGTCTCCCAGCCTTCGACTTTTTGAGGTTGTAAGGCCTCATGGCATCCTGCATCTTCCTTGTGCCAGAGGCTCGCCTGAGAATGAGATCTCTTCAGTGGGCACTGAGAACTCAGTGGTCGCAATTCTCAGGGAGAATGACAGATCTCCTCTGGATTCCGTACAAGGTAACCCATGACCTTCATGGGCCTATCCAGAGAACATCTTAAAAGGAGAACTGTTTTGGCAGCAATGGCCGGAGATAACAGTAGTCACAGACGTCTCACTCATGGGGTGGGGAGCCAATGCCAATGACTTGACCATCAGTGGTTGTTGGTCTCCATCGGAGTCCAGACTACACATCAACCTATTAGAGCTGAGAGCGATCAGACTAGCGCTGAAAGCTTTCCTGCCATCAGTACAGGGGAGAAATGTCCTGATAATGACAGACAACACGGTGGCCATGCACTACCTCAAGAAAAGAGGAGGCGTAGGGTCAATGCCACTGTGCAGAGAGGCAATGCAGCTCTGTTTTTGGGCAATTCAGGAAGGAATGTCTCTATCGGCAGTCCACCTAGCCGGAGAGAAGAACTTAACAGCGGACACTCTGAGCAGGCAGAGCACAGTCGCCCACGAGTGGGAGCTAGCTCAGGAAGTCCTTCAGGAGATCTTCGCCCTTTGGGGAACCCCTCAGGTGGATCTGTTTGCCACCAGCACCAACAGGAAGTGCAATCTGTTCTGTTCAAGGGAATTTCCCCCGAGAGGAGCTCTAGGGGACGCGTTCGTAGTGGACTGGGAGTTCCCACTCCTTTACGTGTTTCCACCAGTCCCTGTTATTCCTCAAATGATCAGGAGGTTGAGAAGATTCCGGAAAACCATGATCCTAATTGCCCCGGACTGGGCCAGGAGAACGTGGTACCCGGACCTTCTAGATATGTCCATCTGTCCTCCAATCCGTCGTCCACTCAAAGAGAATCTTCTCTCACGGAGGTATTACCCGAATTGTTCGTTTACAATTGTTCGAATGACACAATTGTTCGAATAATAGTGTTCTTAATTGACCTTCTGCACAATTGACCGTATGGTCATTTTAATATATATTATGGGTTGGGTTGGTGTAATAATATTATAAGGGGATTGGGAGGGGGGTTGGGGTGGGGGTTGGATTGGGTGGGGGGCTGTGCGGGGTTTCCCCCCGCATATATATCCTAATTGACCGTTTAAATTTGGTCAATTGTGCAGAAGGTCAATTGTTATTCGAACAATTGACATTCAAACAATTCGTATACAACCCTCACAGAAGGGAGGTCAGGTTCTCCATCCAGATATCAGAACCCTCAACCTTCACGCTTGGCTTCTGAAAGGGTGAGGTACAAGGATTGGGACCTCCCTGATGACGTCAAGGAGGTGTTGCTTTCGGCCAGAAGGCCAGCAACAAAGTCTTTATACCGCTGCCGTTGGAACAAATTTTGCAGCTGGTGTAGAGAAGGGAATATCGACCCTATTTCATGTGGTACACCAACGGTGTTATCGTTTCTACTCTACTTGGCAAACTCAGGCCTTCAAGTTGGCACTGTAAAAGGCTATCTCGCAGCGCTTTCAATCTTCAAGCGCACTGCGGAGGAACCATCGTATTTCAAACTACCTCTAGTAATACAATTTCTCAAGGGATTAACTAATGTTTATCCTCCAAGACCATTCCAAGTTCCCTTATGGGACTTAAAATTAGACTTAAATTTCCTAATGGGTACTCCATTCTAACCACTCCACTCTTGTTCGCTGAGATTTCTCACTCTTAAAACTGTCCTATTGGTAGCACTAACATCTGCTAGGAGGGTGAGCGAATTACAAGCTCTCTCTTGTAAACCCCCCCCATACAATTTTTCATAAGGACAAAGTTGTCCTACAGGTGAAGCCTAATTTCCTCCCAAATGTGGTTTCTGAATTTCATATCACTCAGAAAATTACCTTACCTTTGTTCTACCTTCCTCCCCATCCAGGGAAAGAGGAAGAAAGGCTACATAGGCTGGACCCAAGGCGAGCTCTGAGCTTTTACATCAGCAGACTGGCTAGGATTAGGCAAGCAGACCAACTATTTGTAGGATGCTCAGGTCACAAGTTGGGACTACCCATAACAAAACAGACCATTTCCAGGTGGATTATTTTGGCCATTCTGGAATGTTACAAACTGGCAGGGAAAGAGCCACCCCACAATCTTAGGGCTCATTCAACCAGGGGTATCGCAGCCTCTTCGGCCCTCCAAAGAGGGGTACTGGTCCGAGACATATGTGCGGCTGCCACATGGTCATCCGCACATACATTCACAACATTTTACAACCTGGATTCCTCCACTAGTCAAGAGACCAGATTTGACAAAGCCGCATTACATTCGGTTCATTCCTAAAAGGGATACATGACATTATTACTCCCACCTCCAATTACATGCCACTGCTATGGGAGTCTATCAAAGATAAGGAATACGTCGGAGGACACAATCCCTTCGAAGAACAAGTTACTTCTTACCTTGTAACGTTCTTTCAATGGGATGTTCCTCCGGCGTATTCCTTATTCTCCAGCATGGGGTCTGGCATGGATTCACATGCTCATGAATATTCCCCGTCGTCAGGCTGGGAATCCTTGGTAAAGAAAAAATCAGTATCAGTTTCGTTTCTGATCTGTCTTTCCTAGTAGTAACCAATCACTGATCTCTGCGTCATACTGACCACAGCCAATGAATGCCCTCCACCTAAGCCCCGCCTCTGGCAGCCATCTTCAGATTTTTACCGCACGTTCAAGTGTTGGGAATCCTCGTGCTTAGCTCTCGAGCTTTTACTGCATGTTTCGCGCTTTTTCAGGTGAATTTTCACATTTTTTCGGTTAATCGAGCCTCAAGCTCCACCGTTTCTACTCCCGTTAACGGCTACCCGTTGCGGGATTTTCCTACGCCCCTCAAGGGTGAAGATTTCGTCGAATCAACTTCTTGGAGGATTCCAGAAGATTCGCGGCCTACTTCGAGATGGCCCAGGATGCGAGTTCGTCGCCCGGACCCAAGCTGTTTCGCAGCTGCCCTGGATGTGGGCTGCAGAATGTGTTTAAGGAAGACGAACATTCGCAATGCCTCTACTGTCTTCATGGGGACAAGACTCATGTAGAGAAAGACTGCCAGTTCTGCAAGAACTTGTCGGAGCGGACCATGAGGGACCGTCGATCCCGTCTCGCAAGCTGGTTGGAGAAGGGCTCCACGGGTGAGAAGAAGAAGAAAGGGTCCGAGCAGGCTTCTAAGTCCTGTGCGGGCACCCCGGCGACGGGGGCCCAACACCAGGCCAAGTGCCGCGAGTCCGCTGGCTCCGGGAGCGCTGAAAGGTCGGGCTCTTCGGTCGCCAGGCAGGGCGCACCTTCCCCGGCACCGTCAACCACGAGCCAACGCTCCGGTTCGGGGAAGAGAAAGTCAGAGACCCCGGGTAAGCTTCGGGAGAAGCCCCGTCCGATCTCGGAAGAGGGGAGCGAGGCGTCGCCTCTCCCCCGAAGGAGAAGACCCGGGACGCACCTAAGGTGGTGAAGGCCCCTACCCAGCAGGCGAAGGCCTCTATCGAGGCTATCGCGGCGACTCTGGCCAAGACGGCAGAGACACCGCCAGCGGAGACTGCCTCCGGGACTAGAGTTTCCCTGCCGCCAAGGAGGGAATCCTCTTTTCAGCCCATCGTCGTGGCCGCCATGATGGAAGAAGCGAGGGGGGGCACGGTGCCCTCCTCGAGCTCGGAGTCAGCCTCGGAGGAGGAACTGACCGAGGCCGTGAGGAACCTCGAAGTCCAATTCGAGAAGGTTCGATCCCGTCAGGAAGATCCTCGGGAGATAACCGAGGAAGACGACGATGGTGAGGAAGAGCGGCCTTCCCTTCCGTCGCAGCCGGATCCTAGGCCTCAGGATGGCTCGGCGGCCATTTTGTCTGCCATCCAGTCCTTATGCTCTGAGATAAGGACGAGATTCCCACGGCCCAGGCCGGAGGACCCGCAACCTGGCCCGTCGGGAAGTCCTCAGAACAAACGACGGAGGACCCAACCCTCTCCTCCGCTCGCCCCGTAAGGCCTACAGTTCCCTCCTCATCCTCTCACGAGTCGGTAGATGACGGTGCGTTGGGCTCGACGACGGGTTCTGAGGGCGACGACGACGGAACGGGTCTCCCGTCGCATGGGCCTCGCCACCCGACGAGATTGGCTCTTTCCACGCCATGATCGCCAGGGCGTCCGAATTGTTCCAGCTCTGCCCGGAGGAGCAGAAAAAGGAAGGTTTCCTCTATCAGCGCCGGGAGGCCAAGAGGAAGACGGTCATTGCGGTGCCCCTAATCGATGACATCTGGGAGGAGGGCCTGTCGGTTCTCAAAAACCCCTCCACGGCACCAGCCAAACGGGACCGGTACGAGAAGAAGTACTGGGTCCCCGAAACCGCTCCCCTGTGCCTCAGGGCCCAGCCAACACCAGACTCGGTCGTCTCGGCGGCGGCGAAGAAGAAAGCGGCGGGGTCAGGAGCCTCGACGTCGAATTCCCCGCCGGACGGCAAGGGAAACAAGTTGGACGCCATGGGGCGGCGGGTCATTTCATCGGCGGCGACGACGATCAAAGCGGCCAACGCCCTGGCGATCATGGCCCGTTACGACAGGGAGCTCTGGTTTAAGCTGGCCCTCATATTGGACTTCCTGCCGGACGACAAGAGGTCCGAGGCCCTGGAAATACTGCAAGAGGGCGAGGTGGCCTCGGACCACGCCATAACGGTGGCAACCGATATTGCCGATACCGGGTTCCGCCAGCTGGGCAACGGTGTTTGCCTACGACGACGGGGTTGGCTCCGGGCGACCGACTTCCGTCAGGACGTCCAGACCAGGGTGTTGGACATGCCGTTCGACAGCAGCAACTTGTTCGGGAAGGCGGTGGACGAGTCCCTCCAAGCCATAAAAACGGACACGGAGACGGCCCGCGCCCTAGGAGCCCTTCAGCAACGATGGCCCTTTCGGAGCTCCGGAGGCAGACAGGGTGCCTCCAAGGGATCCAGCGGTGGCTCGTCGTCCTACCGCCAGACGGCACGCTCCTCGTCTCAGGCGGCCTACAGGGGTCGTGGCAAGCAGGGAGCGCCTCGCCGCTGTCGGCAAGGTGGCCAGGGCGGCAAGGCCACCACTTCCAAGCAGGACTGAACCGGCCGTGGTCTCGGGCCCCCACCGAAGCACCCCGGTGGGAGGCCGGCTGATGAATTTCGTCGGCGTGTGGAAGTCCATCTCCACCGACCGTTGGATGCTGGATATGCTGGCAAGAGGACACTCTATCGAATTCCTGAAGAAGTGCCCTCACGTTCCACCTGTGGCCAGGAAGGAAAATCACGTCCCGCAGCTGCTGTTGGAAGTACGGGCGATGCTCAGGAAAGGCGCCATCGAGCTTGTCCCAAAGAGGCTCCGGGGCTCCGGGGTGTACTCAAGGTACTTCCTCGTCAGGAAGAAGACGGGCGGCTGGCGCCCCATCCTGGACCTTCGTCGTTTGAAGAAATACATCAGATCACAAAAGTTCAGGATGGTCACCCTCCAGCACGTACTGGGACAGCTGGAGGAAGGCGACTTTCTTTCGTCGTTGGACCTGGAGGATGCATACTTCCACGTTCCCATCCTCAAAAGTCACCGAAAGTACCTCAGTTTCGTCGTCCAGGGACTCCACTACCAATTCAGAGCACTGCCATTCGGATTGAAGTCGGCCCCCAGGGTCTTTACCAAGTGCCTAGCACCAGTGGCGGCGCGGCAGCGCCTACAGCGGATTCACGTCTACCCCTACCTGGACGACTGACTCATCCGCTCAAGGACGAGGGAACTCGCCGTCAAACACACTGCGAGGACCGTCCAGCTACTCACAAACCTGGGATTCGCCATAAACTACCCGAAGTCCCACCTGGTGCCGTCGCAGGTGGCCCTGTTTCTGGGAGCGAAGCTCGATACAGTGAGGTGCCTGGCGGCCCCGTCGGAAGAACGGACGAAGACCATTCTAGGCAAAGTGCAGCGCCTGCTAGCCACGGACGTGGCCAGGGTGAGGTCCATCAAGTCCCTCCTGGGGATGATGTCCTCTTGCATCTACCTGGTGCGCCTCTGCAGACTACGGATGCGCCCTCTTCAAGAATTTCTCGACGCCCGTTGGATACAGGCGACGGGCACCTTCGAAGACAGGGTCCCCCTCAACGAGGTGTTCCGGCGGGCGATTCAGTGGTGGGACGTTCGAGCGCACCTCACGGCAGGCAAGGACTTTCAGACGCCGGCGTACCAGGAGATGGTGACGACGGACGCCTCCCTGGAAGGTTGGGGCACCCACACCGGAGATCTCCACGCAAGAGGCCTCTGGCTCCCAGAGGAGAGGCTCCTGCACATGAACGTCCTGGAACTCCGAGCCGTGTTCTGGGCTCTCAAATCGTTCCTCCCATCGCTCAAGGGCAAGGTGGTGCGGATCTTCACAGACAACACCACGACAATTATTTACATACGGAAGCACGGAGGCACCAGATCCCCAGCCCTATCCAAGGAAGCACAGGATCTGTGGCACTGGGCGGTCGCCCAGGGGATGTTCCTGGTTCCCTTCCACCTGGCAGGAGAAAGCAACACCATCGCCGACTCGCTCAGCAGGGAGCTGCACGCGTGTCACGAGTGGGAACTGCGCCAGGATCAGGTGGATCAACTCTTCCGACGATGGGGCAAACCCCAAATCGACCTGTTCGCAACAGCAACGAACTCGAAGTGCAAGAGGTTCGCCAGCAGCTTTCCCCAGCCGAGAAGCATGGGCGATGCGTTCTCGTTCCCCTGGGATGGCCTATACCCGTATGCGTTCCCTCCGTTGCCGTTGCTGCTTCGACTCATCAGCCAGCTCAAGAGGTCCCGGTGCAGAATGATCCTTGCCGCACCGGTGTGGCCGAGGCAGATCTGGTTCCCAGACCTTCTGGACTTGTCAACGTCCCCTCCCATCAAGCTGTCGGCGGACGCGGACCTTCTCTCCAGAGAAGGAGGCGCCATCTTCCACCACGACCCGGCGTCGCTGAACCTGAAGGCTTGGCTCCTGCAGCGCTAGAGTTTGGAGGCTACGATATACCGGCCGATTGCAGAGAGGTTCTTGCAAAGGCCAGGGCATCCTCGACTCTCAAATGCTACGGTCATAAGTGGAAGAGGTTCTCTATCTGGTGCCGAGCACAGAAGATCAACCCCCTATGGATTACGGCCCCTCAAGTGCTGCCGTACCTGCTATCGCTGGCAAAGGCTGGGCTAGCCCATGCCTCCATTAAGATTCATCTGGCGGCGATCTCCAGATATACCAGAACCACAGGACGGATGTCCCTGTGGTCCCATCGACTGGTGAAAGAGTTTATGAAAGGACTGTTCCGGTCGTTCCCGCCGGTGAAGGCCCCGGCCCCGGCGTGGGAATTTAACGTGGTGCTGACCAGGCTCATGGGGCCCCCATTCGAGCCGATGCACTCCGCACCTATGAAGTTTGTGTCGTGGAAGACTGCGTTCCTGGTGGCCATTACCTCCGCACGATGAGTGGGAGAAATCCAGACCCTATCCTGCAAAGCACCGTACTTGACTTTCCATGCCTCGAGTGTGGTGCTTAGGACGCACCCCTCCTTTATGCCCAAGGTGCCGTCGGACTTCCATTTTAACGAGCCCTTGGTCTTACCTGTTTTCTTCCCGTCTCCTTCGTCGCCGGCCGAGAGGACTTTACACTCTCTGGATGTGGCTAGAGCGCTGAAGTTCTATGTGGACCGCACGAAGAGTTTCCGGAGAACATCACAGCTGTTCGTGAACTTTGGACCTGTGAATCAAGGGAAGGCTCTCTCGAAGTCTTCTATTTCCAGATGGCTCTCCGGCTGCATCATGCACTGTCACCGGTTGGCTAACCGACCGCTGCCAGGCCGTCCGAGAGCCCATTCGACCAGAGCGATCGCTGCTACTACGGCGTTCTTATCTTGTGTGCCCCTGCTGGACATCTGCAGGGCTGCTACGTGGAGGTCGACGCACACCTTCACGAGATTCTACTGCGTCGATCGGGATTCCAGGGAGGAGTCCAGGGTCGGCCAAGCAGTGCTGCGCAACCTGTTCGCTTAAGGTGAGCCTGGTGAGGAGGTAAGAGATGCTTAATGTTGAGCTTTTTGTATTGCTTAATGTTGAGCCTTTTACCACCCCCCATGGTTGTGCATGTGTGTACTGCTACTTAATCTTATATTCATGAGCATGTGAATTCATGCCAGACCCCATGCTGGAGAAGGAACAAGTTACTTACCTGTAACTGTTGTTCTCCAGCATGGGTCTGGCATGGATTCACATGCGAACCCTCCCGCCTACCCCTCTGCGGCTCTTCACTTGGTCATACTGCCACTTCACGTGCTACCAAATCTGAAGATGGCTCCCAGAGGCGGGGCTTAGGTAGAGGGCAGTCATTGGCTGTGATCAGTATGACGCAGAGATCAGTGATTGGTTACTACTAGGAAAGACAGTTCAGAAACGAAACTGATACTGATTTTTTCTTTACCGAGGATTCCCAGCCTGACGACGGGGAATATTCATGAGCATGTGAATCCATGCCAGACCCATGCTGGAGAACAACAGTTACAGGTAAGTAACTTGTTCCTCGCCCCTCCCATCCATCCCCGCAGTAATACTTCCCTTGTGGGTGTAGCTTACGCTCCTTCAAGGTCAATAACCAATTCAGGCATGACTTATCTTATGCTACAAAACGGAACTGAGCAACGAACGCCACGCATGGCTATTTATGGGCATGGTGACGTCGGCGCCGATTCGGTGGCTGTCGAGGGACATCGACTCAGCGGATGTCGACGCGCAGCACCCTCTACAGAGAAAACATTTCCGAGGCCAGCAAGCTGGAGACGAATTATCAAAGATAAGGAATACATTGGAGGAACATCCCATCGAAAGAACGTTACAATGTAAGAAGTAACTTGTTCATCTATGGATGTAACATCCTTAAATAGATCATGCAGGTTTTGACCTGCATGATGGGAATTCCTTCTGAGTGGTAAGGGGTTTGGATGATTGTACATCATTAGTTGGTTGTAATTGTCAACCAAAGATTCAGTAATGGGATATCATGCTTTTTAGGCATACAGAAGAATTTGAATGAATTAAGACAAGGCTGTTTAATAAGCCTTGAAAACAGATATCTGATCCGAAACACATCGGCATATGTGAAGTGCTACCATGTGTGTATTACTAGGACTGGACACTTTTTTTTATTTAACTGCTTGATGTTCTGAGAACAATCTTGATTGAAGGTTTCCTGTACCTGTATGGACATTGAAACAGTTAGGAAGACACTTTTTCCCAAGTTGTTTTGTTTATGTAAATCAAACATGAAGTCTAACATATGACTTTTAGTTGTTTTTATCAACTTTATTTATGGTTCTTGCATTAAATGTTCTTTGAGTTTAACGAAGTCCTTTTTTCTTGATACATTTCTTTATGTTGGTGTGTAATATTGATCTTTAGAATTATTCAGGGATTAGTCCCATAGGAGTGCACGAGGGGTCACCTGTTGGAGACACCAGGTTTATTTTTCCTTTTTTCGCTTAGGGGTCTCATATGGTCAG
The DNA here is from genome assembly GCF_040938575.1 of Ambystoma mexicanum. Lineage (NCBI taxonomy): Eukaryota > Metazoa > Chordata > Amphibia > Caudata > Ambystomatidae > Ambystoma > Ambystoma mexicanum. The sequence goes on along the minus strand of NC_090931.1, from coordinate 226,895,578 downwards.
GGGTTCTTACCCAATTGCACCTTTAAGATATTTAATTATTGAATTCTCTAGAGCATTTTTAGTTACATTTTCTTGAATGAGTAGTGCATCTCACCACCATTGTGTGTTCTTTCACCCACACAGCTCCATGAATGTGTTTGGACCAGTAGTACCACAGGAAGAAAATACTATTTTAACTGCCAAATTGGAAGAAGTAAATATTTATCTTTTAATGTGCATGAATATGGGTGTAACGTAATAAATACGACAACAAGATTTGTTTTTCAGTTAAAACATTTTTACTCACTTATAAAATGCTCTCATTGGAAATTGGACTTACATTTCTACTCCCTAAAAAATCATTTTACTTCTCACTTTAAAAAATAGAGGGTACACATTAGTAGCAGTCCTTTTGTTTCAAGAGTTGTTTCATCAGCTACAGAAATGACTCAGTTCATCCTATCACTACCAGGAAGCTTCTTGTTAACAAGTGACTAGTATAAAAAAGGTCACAATTCTACCATGCTGGCAGCAGACAGAAAGGAGCATTGCAATCCAAAAGCCTGTTAGGCAAGCATGCATGACCCATTGCACCATCTACACCCATACTTCATCACCTGAGTGGGGAGAACCTGACAGCATTTGTGGATCAATGAAAAAGAATAACAGTGGCCCAACCGGCGCTTTCCATGAAAGCCTACGGTCACACTCTTCAATTCCCTCAAAGGCCAGCTGTTACCCCTCACATCTGCAATGTGGAGAATCATTTGGATGTGCTCCAGAAGAATGTAGAAGCGCTCCTACCCCCACAACTATATGTTGCCCCACACTAACAATGTGGAGAATCATTTGGATTTGCTTCAGAAGGATGTAGAAGCGCTCCTAGCCCCACAAGTCTCTGTTGCCCCACACCTGCAATGAGGAGAATCGTTTGCATGTCCTTCAGAAGGAGGTAGAAGCACACACACTACAGAAGGCTCTCGGGCAGGACCCCCTTATGCAGGAAGTCTTCTCCCATTATTTCTTGGTCCAGAAGAAGTTGAGGGGTTGAAGGCCCATCTCGGTCCTCATATTCCTTAACAAATTGCTCAGATGTCATTCATTCCAGAATGTCTCTCTACAGAAGATACTGAGCCTTTGCACAGCAGAGTCTTCTCTTATCCTTGGACATGGAGGGTACTGATTTCCACATTGCTATTCTTTCAAAGGACTAAACATATCTATGCTTTGTGGTGGTGGGGTAGCATTACCAATCCAGACTGCTCCTGTTCAGCTTAAAGTCTGCCCCAAGTGTGTTCCCAAAATGTCTGACCCGGTAGCAGCACATCTCAGAAGGGAAGGCCTGCACATCTACCCATACCTCAATGACTGGATGATTCAAGTTCCAATATTGGGCAAGTGCTGACAGAACATGCAATGCGCAGAGAGATGTCTGATATGGTTTGGCTTCTCTATCCATTGCAAGAGATCATCCAGAGTTCCATTGCAGTGCAGTGTTCCTATGGGTATCTTTGAACACCACAACTTGAGGGGCAAGACTTTCTTACATTCTGGGTATTCTGTGCAAAGTATGGGCACTGTCTTTTCTATGTATGATCACAGTCTGGGCAGTCAGTCCCTCACAGTCATACGGTCATCGAGTATTACCCTTGCATGTAATTTTAGTCTTTTCATGCACCAAGTAAAGGAATTTCTAGACCTGAGATGGCGGCAAGTCTCTGAGAGAAGCGATGACTGGATCTTTCTCACCAACATATTTCCCAGGAGACTGCTCTGCTAGCAGAGCGAGAGCAACTTGAGGAGGAACTTCATATAACTGCACCCAAAGTTACCATTATGATGGATGCATCAATGGAAGTCTGTGGAGTCCTCTTGGGAGACCTTCATGCCAAAATGCTGAGCTTGCTGATCGAAAAACAGTTGCACCTAAACATGTTGCAGCTCAGGACCGTGTTTTGAGCCCTGAAATCCTTCTTACCTCAATTGAAACAGAAGACAATGAGAGTCCTTGCTTACAACATGACAATGACGATCTGCATCCAGGAGAACGGAGGAACAAAATCGCAAACACTGTCCACCGAGGCACAGAAGCTATGTAAGTGAGCAATGCATCAGGGAGTGTTCCTGATGCCCTTCAATCTAACAGGAGCCAGGAACTCAGTGGATGATTTGCTAAGCAGGGTTAAAGCAATGCAGCCAAAAGTGGGAGTTGTAACAAGACCAAGTAGACAACATATTTCAAATATGGGGAAAATCGAAGTCAACATGTTGCCAATTAGAAGAAATCCAAGTTCAAGTGGTTTGCAATCAAATTCCCACAACCAAACCCCTTGGGTAGGTATTCACATTTCCTTGGGACATCACGCTCCTTTATGTGTTTCCACCTTTTCTGCTAGTTTCCGGCATCCTACAAGCAGTAAGACGGAAGCTCTGTGGACTGGGCGTCATTGCTCCTACATGGCCGAGACAGTTTGGTTGTCAGATCTGTTATCTCTCGCACAAGCACAGCACATTGCACTTCTTCCTTCTACCTTAAATACTGGCTCCTGAATCCATGGAATTTGGACACATAGAAATGCCCAAATAGGGTATGGATATTTTTGCCACCGCAAGATCTTTCATCACCAAGTGTTACAGTAAAAAATGGAAATGGTTTTCCATCTGGTGCAGAGACCAGAACTTTGATCCTCTGCTTTGAACCATATCAGGTACTTCCGCATCTTATGTACCTGGCCAAAGAAGGCTTAGCATTCTTGTCCATCAAGGTAAATATAGTAGACATTTCTCGATGTACTCGAACACTAGACAAGTAATCTTAGTGGTTACAAAGATTGATAAAGGAATGAATTAAATGATTATTTACAGCATTTCCCCAGTACAGAAAATTGCTCCTTTGTGAGAATTGAATACAGACCTAACCAAACAGATGAAGAGGCCGTTCGGACACATGCATACAACAGACATTACATTTGTTGCATGGGAGACATCCTTTTGTTGCTGTTACCTTGAGTAGAAGAGTGGGTGAGCTGCAGGCCCTCTTGGTGCAGCAACCATACCACCCATTCCATAACAACATGGTTCCTCTTCGGGCAAATCCAAAATTCATGCCTAAGGCTTCTTCTTCATTCCACTTAAACAAGCCTCCTGTCCTTCCAGCTTTCTTCAGTGCCCTTCCCCACCTCCAGAAGCACCTCTGGACTTTAGGAGGCAGCTAAATATTTGTTGGATTGCACCAAGAGATTTCTTCACTCCCCTCCCCAGTTTAGATTCTTTGGGTCTAATGGGACTGGCCAAGGGATCTCAAAGGCTGGAATCGCAAGTCGACTATTAGGTTGCATCGCCTTTCTGTCATGTAAAGGCTAGAAGACTGCTTCCTGGTATGGGGGCATCCAACAAGGGCTGTATTATCCACGAAAGCCATATTAGCAGGGGTGCCACTTGAGGACATTTTCAAAGACGCAACATGGAGAACACTGCATGGCTTTCTGAGGTCTCACTGTGTCAACAGTAAGACTGTGGAGGTGTCCAGGGTCATACAGGCCGTTCTGCGCTACATGCTTGTGTAAGGTGATGATGTTTCTAGTCATCTTCCTCCTCTATGTCTACTGTTTTGCAATCTGTTCAGCAGCATGTGAATCTAGGAAATATCCAATGCTGCACATGGAAAAAGTCACTTAACTGTAATTATAATTCTCCATCATCGGTATCTTTAATAAATACACATGCAACATTACCGCCAACCCTACATGGGGTTCAGTGTCGGATGTTATGTAGGCAACCAAGAATATGAAAAGGGCCAACAGGGGTGGAGATAAAGAAGGGAGTCCCCATTGGTAGAGGGGAAAAAGACCCAAAATTGCTCAGATGGAGTATTAAAGTAAGTGCATTTCCTAATTGTATACAGTGGGAACTGCTTTATTAATTTACTGAGGATTCCCAGCCTGATGACGGGGAATATTCATCAGCATGTAAATCTGTGAAGGATACCAATGCTGAAGAACCATAGTTTGAACTAAGTACCTTTTTTCCTTATTTAACATGCTGCATTTCGATTCCCACATGGCAGCTCTCATATTAATGGCTGAAATGTGTTTGAAGGAATCTCATAGTGAGCAGCTCTGTCATTTTGCTAACAAGTTATTTGTTTTGATTAACTGATTACTACTCTTCAGCAGTACAGGGGTGAGCAGTGGCTGAACCGCCTTCTCAGCCCCACTCTAATAATAAGCAAGCAGTGATCCCAAGTCTAGAAAAATAGGAACTTTAATAAAAACAATCAATACAATGAGCTAACTAAAACATTTCAGACTAAGCTCTGTAAAGGAAATAGAGAATGCAGAGTTTGAGAATAAAAGGCATTTCTGGTTGATAACATTGGCTGTTCAGCAAATAAATTTCAGCAGCAATGTCGATGTTCAAGGTTATGGGCCTCATCACGAGTTCGGCGGTAATGCGGCGGTTTTCCCGTCGGATGTAAATAGCGCTAACGCCAAGGCCCCCGGCGGATAATCCACCAAATCACGAGTTTTCGTGCACGCGCACCGGGACATGGCGTTAGCGCAAACAGCGCGCAACGGGTAGAACCCTTAAGTCCGGCGCACAGTGCGCTACCGCCATATTGCGCTAATAGCGCGCGCCATGTGCGAGCGCGGGAAACGCGTCACTGCCGGAACGGGAAACAAAGTGGCAGCTATCTTGGAAATCACAATCTGTCGGATATCACAGCCCCTGGAAGCCATCCACCCCATCTAACAGCAAAACATGTCACAGGAGCTCACTAGGGGCAAGACTGCCCTAGACAAGGTGAGAAAGCCCAAATTTAGCGACCAGGAGCTGGCTGTACTGGTGGAGGAAGCCGAGACACATCATGAGGAGCTGCAGCAGTGCAAAACCAGTGGCCAGCGCAGAGCACAGATTTGGCGCAACATCAGCTAAAGGGTCACTGCTGTGGGGCGCATGCCCCGGGATGGGGAGGATTGCCACAAGCGCCTCAATGACCTGCGTGTACGAGTCCGTGGCATCCTCTCACAGCACAGGAGTGCAAGCAGGGGCACTGGAGGAGGGCCACCATCACCCCTACCCGAACTCACACCTTGGGAGGAGAAGATGAGTGCCCTGATTGCTACTGGAACCATCGAGGGAATTGGTGGAGCGGAGGCAGGCACCGGCATCGATCTAACTGCAGGTGAGTCCCATCCAGAATGTATGCAACTGAAAGTTCCACACATGCAGACCCTGACTGAATTAATGTGAAGAAATGTGTGTGAGGAACTGCAGACACCCATAAGTGAGCCCTACATCCATTGAACCGTAGTGCTGCCTAGACGACCCTGCCCGTGCAGTGCATCAATGTTAGGGGCAGCGGATAGACATCCATAGCCATGGGACAGCCACGTAGAGTTTGAGTGTTCAGGAATATACCCCCAAGACCCTGAGCTCAGTGCACCCCCAACCACGTATGCAATCTTGTCACGCAAACATTCCCATGCAGTGAACCGCCATACTCACTCACACCAAGCACCACATGGCGACTGAACAAAATGCAAGTTGAATGCATGATTGATACTGTCTGCAATCCCACTTGTTAGCATGAACTGCATTACACTAATGTAGGTAGCATTTAACTCACACCACACCCTATGTACCCCACTGGCACACGTCAAACCCAACGGGACGAAGATGATGGGGAGGAGGCCACACCATCACGGCGCCCACAGCAGCGAGCCTCCACCAGCACCACTACCCCACAAAGAGGCCGCACGGAAGGGAGCCGACGCAGGCCACCCTCCACTCCACCACAATGCAGCCCTACCAGACCGTAGTAGCACCCACATGCCCGCAGGGAGGCCACGGCCAGCTTGCCCCAAGCCACCAGGCACAGCCCCGATGCAGAGGAACTGACCTGTGGATCGGAGCCCGACATGGGAGCGACACCTCCACGTGCACATCATGCAGGAGGACTGCATTCACCCGAAAGCAGTGACGTAGAAGGGATGGTCACACCACAGGGAACCCCAAGGCCAGGCACACAGCAAGCACAAAGCCCACATGTGCATCGTGTCCACACACCACAGCCGGACAAGGACACGCCATCATATGGCAGCCCTGAAGACCGGCACTCAGAGCCTGGCAGCCCAATCCAAGCCGGCGCCATGTTCCCATGCAGCCCCCCCCCCCCCGACAGCGCACAAGTGGCAGACCGGCACCTGCCACACCAAAGGTGCCCTTCATCACAGGGGCAGCAGTGATGGGCCGACTGGACGTGATAGAGGCCAAACAGGCCAAGTTAGAATCAATGGCCAAGGTGCACAGCCGGCACCTCAAGGCTATCAGTGCATCCATACGCCATGGATGTAAGAACATAGCGCATGACAATGCGCGCACACACAGAGTTGTAGAGCAATGTACCGCTGCCCTGACTGGGTTTGGACAAAGAGTGAGGGAGTTGTGCGAGGCAGTGTCAGCACTTGCTGAGCAAACAAGGGAGGGAAACAACCTCATCCGACAGCACATGCAGGCAACCGGGTCATTCCCTTCGACCTCAACCACATCCACAGAGGGATCCCTTGAGCCATCTCCTAGGTGCCGGTCTATGCGCCACCTGAGGTCACACACACCAGAGGGGCCCGGACAAGGAAAACGCCCACGACCATCCTAGTCGTACATGGCATTGTTGTTGGTGCCCTGATGAGACACATGCACCAACCTGTACAGTTGTGGGGAGTTCACTGGGGGGAGGGGGGATTGTGTGCTGGGTGTTCACTGGGGGGAGGGGGGATTGTGTGCTGGGTGTTCACTGGGGGAGGGGGGATTGTGTGCTGGGTGTTCACTGGGGGAGGAGGGATTGTGTGCTGGGTGTTCACTGGGGGAGGGGGATTGTGCGCTGGGTATTCACTGGGAGGAGGGGGGATTGTGTGCTGGGTGTTCACTGGGGGGAGGGGGGATTGTTGCACTGAAAATAAATCACGTTTCAAAAATCACAAAGCATGGACAGTAGTGATTGTGGAAACATTCTATTTAATGTTGAAGTGACATCTGTTCAATTTACCCATCACCTGTGTTAGAAAAATACATCAATCAATCCCTGTCTGGCCAACCTCCCCTCCCTCAGCCCAACCCTTTGTGCACGTGCAACACCTTCAGGCACATCATCACCCTCACTCCCATCCTCAGGTGGCTGCACATGAGCATCAGGGGGCAGTGGCACATTTCTGCGACAGCAGATGTTGTGCAGCATGGCACATGTCAGTATAATTTTGCCAACTTTTTCTGGTGCATACATCAATGCCCCTCCTGTGCGGTCGAGGCACCGGAAGCGTGCCTTCAGCAGTCCAAATGCCCTCTCCACGCAGATCCGTGTACGAGCATGGGCAAGGTTGTATGCCCGCTCCGCTGCCGTGTGTGGATGACGCACAGAGGTCATGAGCCACGTGTACAGGGGATATCCAGAATCACCTGCAGGGGACAGAAAGCCGGTATGGGGACAAGGTAAGTCCAATGGGTGTACAGAGCTCAGTCATCAGTGTCATTTTGCCATACCTGTCATTAGATCAACAACATTGTGGAGTGTGCTGTGCTACAAGCAGTATTGAATCAATGAGGTACTCTCCACTAGGTATGCCTCTGTTTCAGAAAGTAACTGTACTCATTCACTTGTCACTGGGTAAGGGGGCCCTTACATCTACTTCTGCATGAGAGAAGTGGCTGCCTCATGTTTCATTGCCATTCCCTTTGGATGCAGTTGCATTTGCTGGTTGTCACTATTCTGTACTGTTCTCCATGCATTTCCTTGGCCATTCTGGGGACAGTGTTTGTGGGATGTACATTTCCATTACTCAGGCTACTTATGTGTGGTGCGTTTGTGGATGTGGCAACTTATGGGTTACATTTGCATAACTGTCTGGTGGGCAGGGGGGGATGTCTGCACTGTGTCAGTGTTGGGAGCCATAGTGCTACTCACACAGGAGGCTTTATGGTGGTGGGCCTTCCATATGTCACTGTGCTGCCACTTGTCTTTTACATCCTGAATGGGTGTGTTCTGCTGTGTTGGACATGTCCAAGCTTTCTCGTGCAAGCTGCTTGAATGGAAATGCTGCAGTAATGGTGCTGCCTATTGAGATTCATGGATTTCATTGTGTGTAACCCGCCCCATCAGTTGTGGATTGACATGCATTATGGTATACATTTGTACTCACCCAGCAGCCATGTCTTTTGCCCTCGGTGCCTTTCCATGTACGCTGGGAGGGTACTGTTGCGCAGGACCATGGAGTCGTGGGTGGATTCTGGGTAGCGGGCACAGCAGTGGCTGAAGGTGAGGTCAGGCCCACATGTCATCTGCACATTGAGGGAATTGTACTGTTTCCGGTTTCTGTACGCTGCCTCATGTGCCTGGGGTGGTACGAGTGCTACATGTGTGCAGTCCAGGGCTGCTATTACATTCAGGACTTGGGCAACGGCATGGAATTGACCCTTCAGCTGGTTCACCTGGGCCTGTGTGGCTGGCAATGCAATGTGCTCATTCACATGATTCAACAGTGCATCGAGCACCTGTCCCAGCATGGCACTGAATGTGGACTGGGCCATTACATGAATCATGGCAACGGTATGTTGGTAGCTGCCAGTCCCAAGGAATTGAAGCACAGACACGAGCTTCACTAGCGGGGGTACTGCTGTGCTGATGGCTATGCGGCTGCCGATGTCGGCCTGGATTGTGTCCAGCAACTGGGTGATGGTAGCCCTGTCCAACCGATATTCAGTCACCAACTGTCCTTCAGTCAGGGCCCAGGGTGTTGGCCTGACCCTGGGGATGGCTGGCCGCCTTGCTGGTGCTGCTCTCCTCCTCCCCCTGCACTCCCAGGGCCCTGGCCTGGTTGGCTGGCCTCTGTAGCTCTAGGTGCAGCAAGTAGATGTCCACATCAAGGCTCCCGGCTCTAAATGGCAGCATGGTGTTGGGGAGGGTGTGTTGTGCATGGGTGGGTCCATTGTAGGCCTCAGAATAGCATTGGTTTCACCTGGGCCCTTATTGCTGTCTCCTCCCTGCTCCTACTGGTGTAATGGTGTTGGGGAGGGTGTGTTGTGCCTGGGTGGGTCCTTTGTAGGCCTCAGAATAGCATTGGTTTCACCTGGGCCCTTATTGCTGTCTCCTCCCTGCTCCTACTGATGTAATGGTGTTGGGGAGGGTGTGTTGTGCATGGGTGGGTCCTTTGTAGGCCTCAGAATAGCATTGGTTTCACCTGAGCCCTTATTGCTGTGGCCTGTGTTATTTTACCTCCAGCTTTTTGCTGGGGGTATATTCGGCGGATTATCCGCCGCTTTTCTGGTGCTAATTGCGTGATTACTGATGTTTTAGCGCGAATGTTTACTGGCGCTTTTACAGCCGACGCTTGTACAGCCGGCTGTACTTGCTCCGGCTGTAATGGCGCCAGCGGTATTTGGACACGTGATCCGACGGACCCTTAAAATCAGCGCTGATAGCATTACCGCTGATTTTAAGGGTTACCGGCAAACTCGTGATGAGGCCCTATGTCTTTAAAAGGAAAAGAGGGGGACTTAAAAGTCACTATGGTAAGTCACTATGGTCTGTGGCTCAAGTCTGCGCTTGAGATGATTCAAGTCGATGGGTCCCATCATCTCGAGTTGCTGATTGATTCTGATCAAAACGAGGCATTCGCTGGGTAGAATCAGAGGCGCAGACACTCAAGTTGATGGCTTCCAGCTGGATGAGTCTGCAGCTCCAAACAATGCGTCTGTTGGGTTCATTCGATGCTTGGGATGCAGCAGGTTGGGTGCTTTCTACATCGGCGAGACGGCGGTCGAAATGTGGTGTTAATGTGCTTCTCTGGTTTGAGTTGACGTTGCGACAGCTCTAAAAAGCAGTTAAAGGAATGGTTCGGTCAAAATCTTTTATTGGCCCTACGGGTTGGCCATGTGTTTTTAAGCCTAATTTGCTCGATTTTAGAAAAATTTCCTATGGACCTTACCCGAGTTTTCGTCCATTAAACACACGTGAAAACAGGCAGTAGGGCGCCGCCATTTTGTGCTAATCCTATCACTTGCCGCATCGCCCTGGCTGACCTGCTTTTGCGGCACTAAATCATATCCCCCACCCCTGAGCCTGTCATCAGCAGAACCGTACCGCCCATTTCACAACACCAAAGCACGTCTCGTGTCAACATTCGCTGCGCTTCAGCTAATGATGTGTCGCCATGGAAATGGCAGGACGCCTCTTTCCTCAATAAGTATAAACAGACTGTTTCACAACACAAAACAGCAGATTTTCGATTCCGTTCCTCTCTCTGTATTACTTTGAGTATTCTGTGACTCGTTTCTGTGCTCTGGTCAGCTACCTTCGTTGCTTGTAGCCCGTGTGAACAGATACCAGTACCACCGCTATAAATTATTTTAGTTTGTTTAACACACAATGGCTACAATAATGCCCTACATGTACGAGCCTGAGTATACCGAGGAGGAACTACTGGAGAGGGAAACACCGAAAACGATGGGTCTTCGGACGGCAGTTGGGAGGACGATTCAACAGCTGAAGAGCCTGGACCTAGTCGCATGGATGGTGTTTCCACCTGGTGCACATGCAATCGGTGCGAGCTAATGCCAACCGAGGACGAGAACTGCTGCTGCTGTGAAAACTCGGGATGCGTGGCTTACATTTCGGAAGGCGAGCCACGACCGCAATGCATCACCGAGCTGCCAGACTTCAGGGCAGCCTGCCTTACATGGTCCGTGTTGAGGATAATGATGGTGCTTATGCACGAACTTTGCGCAACTGTTCGTCCTCGTAATCCGAGTAACGAGTAAGTATACTCTGCTTGTCATGAACAGAGAGTGTGTCAGTGGAAACCAGATTCAAGTTAAAGAGGTGACCGGCAATGAGTTGGGGAGAGGGGGCCCCTGGATTCGGAATCACAGATCAGGCCATATGAACCAAACAATAATTGAAAAACATGAATATTTTATTAAAATTTCATTTGTTTAAAACATACATATTAAATTTTCAATTTTGTTACGAGCTCATCTCTAAATAGCAGCATATTATTGTTGAATAAAGTGCATAGTAAAACAAAGTGCTGATATAAAACAAGACTGAAAATTCAGTCAATACATTGTTAAATGTGGCCATAGCCTTTGACCACCAGCCGGGTGATCTCCTTCAGCCGACTTGAGGTTCAGACAGCTTGGCAACATGAAGTTAGTATTGACTAAATTTCCTCTTTAACTTGAATCTGGTTTCTGCAGACTGTTAGACGGAAACATGTACAGTTGTCTCTGGGACCACTGCAAAAGATTTAGGACTACAGGTGTTTGGCAGTAAACCCACTTGGTAGCAGTCTGTACCACACAGATTCACTTGGTAGCTGTGGCTGAGCAGTCAGACTTCCCTCAAGAAGAGTTAGGCAGTATGTGGAGTATACAAAATAGGGCAATCTACACAGTAGAACAAGTAAACACGGAACAAGGCTTCGGTGTAAAGATATAAAGGTATTTATTTATAACGACACATCTATGGAGAACACTCTGGCACTAATATGGCAAACAACTTCAATCACAATTACTAATACGAAGAAAAAGATCAATCCCCCTAACAATAGTTCGAAAAGTCTAGGTTCACCAGCATCACTTATTTGCAGGCAGAGGTGTATGCTTTAACCTAGATGGCACTCTAGTATTCGTTAGGACGGGAGAGAAAAATAAGGCAGGTTATGAAATCAACTCGGTACCAATACTTTACAGACAAATGCAAGGCAAGTAAGGCAGGGTCTACTGCAGATCACAAAGTTCAGAGGCCAGGCCCACTCGGAGAGAGGCAAGGCGATAAGTCCCAAAAAGTGTCTCAGTGGAAATGCGCTTCGAGTCTTTATCGCAAATTGTTATGGAAAGATTGGACCAGTTCAGAACAGCAAGTTAAAGAAAGCTTGGAGGCGACCCAATGGACAAGCGAGGATTAAGACACCTCACTCTATCCAGCAGAAAGGGAAGCCAGGCGGACACGGTACCTTGTTTGTGGAGAGACAGCTCCGGCGGGGGCAGTTGTTCCTGGTGGTGGATGCACGTCGGGTCTTTTCCAAGAGTAGAGATGATCTCGTCGTCAAAGAAAAGTGAAGTCCGGTGCACCACCAGGGAAGAGACCAGCCGCGGAGTGCTCCGTCACAAGGCACCACCTTTTGGTCGCGGTACAGTGGTAGTGGCTATCCGGTTGCCGGGGTGCTCTGCACAGGCAATTCGACCACTGCGTCCTGGAGCGAAGAAAAAGCAAAGGGGACTGGTTGTTCCCACCAGTCAGGGGAAGAGACTCTCCGGCAGGGAGATCTCCTCTCTCGTCGCGAAGTGGTGAGTCGGTTCAGCAGGGCTCCACCGGAGGTGTCGTCGTTGCAGGTAGGCTCAGCTTTACCCTCGTCGGATTCTTAGGTCCTGTGGCGACTTCTGAAGATCCAGTCCCAAAAGCCCTGCTTTTATGCAGAAAACCCCCATTCATTCAGCCTAGCTGTCAATCAAAACACGCTAAGTGGTGAGCGGGGTGGCTCACCACTTGGGCCAATCACACCAGAGTGCGACTGGAGTTGGCAAGGCAACTCAGTCCAGGGTGCCTAAACCCCCTCCCACACCCTTGTGGTAACCCAGACAGAATGGCACCCCTTTGGAGGGTCTCTGTACAGAAGCCCGCCAAAAGTGGAACAAAGGGCTCAACCTTTGGTTTAGGAGTCACAGAGACGAACACAGACGCCATTTTAAAAACCGAGGTCTGGCAGAAAATACCATCCGATAGACTTATTTAAGATAAGTAAACCGGTGGTATGTTAGAGATTAGCGAGAAAAAGTATCAATCTCCAACAATTGGAAGAATCCCATAGGGTTATATTCAGGGTCGAATATAACAAGTAGTTTCCACTGCCACCAGCCAAAACTCGACGAGGGGGGACGGGACAGTGCCCCCTCGAATAACAGACCCATGAGTAATCGAATTACCCCTACTAGTACGTCCACAATAGGATGGTTGTACTAGTTATGTTAGTAAATTTAGGTCTAGTAAAGCCAATGGTGACTTTACATGCCCGGGGAGACAGTAGTCAGTCCCCGGGTATGGAGTCTATGATGGAGGTCCACTAGGACGCACCAGTGCTACGGCACGGAGGGTGCAGTGTAACACACATAGCAAAACATATGAGACCCTATGGAGTAAAAGACCCCATAGCCCATAGAACACATTGACATTCAAAGGAATTACACACATTCATGTCCAAGAGTGGGAGAAAAAGAGTCTCACTCTTGGCAGGATGGAAAAAACAAACTCCAGAAATCCAGCAAAGCTGCTGGGGGACTCACTAGGTTAGGAAATTCAGCCTAAACAGAGAATTCTCCCTAACACTGACACACTCTCTGTTCACTACATTTGCTATTTCCTCTTTGTCAGCGAAGTAGAGGTTTACCCATCGTTTGTTTTGCTTACTCTGCTTGTCATTTCACTCCTATTTCATGGTCTTCTACTATATCCAAAATTACATATAAATATAATTGTAACGCATGAAAGTCGTTCAATAGTGTGCAGTCTCTCAATAGCATTTGTCCGAGCAGAATGCCATTATTTACAAGAATTGTCATTGACAACAAACGTTTATTAAACTTATGTTGGTCATTTAAAAACAGTTTGTTTCATTCGTTTTCACAGGTTGTACAGGCCTATCGTTCCTTTACATGGTGGCTTCACGGGAGGCTTGGACACCACGTTCGAAGAGTAATACCCGCCTGTGCCGTTCGTGCCATAAGAGAAACTTTCCCAAGTGACAGCGGTCAGTACAGGGGATTTTCTCTCGCTGTGCTGCAACCTGACCAACATTGTCATTGACCTGACAATGTCTAAAGTCTTATATTTTTGTGTCATCAAAATAAGATACAAAATAAAACACCACATATATTTTAACAACGGTTGTTTCGATTTTTTAAATGAATCAAGTGTGTCTCCATTCAAGTATGGACGTCAGACATCTGTGCTCCGAATGGGTGAAGGTCAGGTCACTGTGAAGCAGGATGGTCACTATCTAAGCTAACATTATATATTCTCAATAATGCATGCACTAAATAACACTTGTTAAAAGTCTTTCAGTCGGTTATGTCTCTATAAAAGTCACACATATATCTATACTATCAATTAACATTGGATTATACAGGCCTTAGGTTAAGGGGCTTGACCCCTATAATACACTGTTTGAAGTGTGGGTCTGTGCGCACAAGAATCTCCGGTATGTGGCATTTGTTATTGATAGGCAACAATATACTGCAATAGGGCTCTAATGTTAGTTGGGGATCTGCTAGGTGGGCATCATGGCGTGGTCAGTGGTCTGGCACATGAAGAGAATACCTTGCAGGGACACAGGGTCAGAATGGCAGTAAGTTTCCACTGGCGAGTGTGCGTGGGCAAGGACACGTTTGTGGAGATGAACGAGATATGTGCTTAGTTCAGGCTGGTTCACATGGAGGACAGTGATCTCAGAGGAAGAGTGATGTGTTACATTTATTAGCTGTTGCAAATACCTCTGGAGTTTTCCAGTCAGAGGGGAACGAGGGTGGGGGCCATGTGCTCTGCGCAGTGAGGCCTGGTCACCAAGATGGAGTGGAAAGGGGGTACAAAAATGGATGCCCCGTGTCCTGCTCAGTGGTCCCATCTACGCGAATGTCAACCAAAGTTAACATCACATAAGGGCAAGGGGCAAATCCACTACTGGAGGCACTTGGTCCGATTTTCTACTGAGAAGTAAAGGATGAGAGGGGCCTGATGGCCCCTCGCTCCCACTTACTTGCCTGCACGACCCAGGCCCATCCACCCCACCCCCCTCTATCAAAGGCGGTTCGCACCCGGCGATGAGCGCTGGCATGGGGGGCTGTCATGGGCGCAAACGGCCAAGGTGCCAAACAGCATGTACACTTCAAAAGGTATCCCACGCCCAGGGGCCATCGCTCACATGGCCTCCTCAGAGCCCATGTCTCCAGGCAGGCCTCCCCCGAGGCAGGCAGCCCCCCTGCAAACCACATAATACCACGACATACACACGTCATTCATTCACAAACACACCCCTGTTTCTAATACTTTATAAACCACTTGATGTGTCTCATGAGAACATCTTTGTGCTTTGCAAGTCAACTCCTGAACCTTCTACCTGAGAAGCACTGAGATCTATGCTAATCTGCTCGTCGTCGTGCTATCTGTGACCGCTTCGAGAATACCCGTCAGTGTGCTACCTGTGGCCATCTACCTGTTCTCCTGCAACATACTGCTCGGCCTGCTGAATCCAACTGTTTGTTGGTCAAGGTAAGGCCATGTATCCTAGTCATATTTTGCTCATTTTTACATTTCTATCTATTACAGTACCCAATTACAGTATCGATTACAGTACCCAATAGTGCTATGTTCGTTGGTCTCATTGCTATTGACTTGAGTTTCAATTGTTATGTTATCAATAGATCTATTTATTTTCATCTGTATCAATTGTCATCGAATTGCATCCTTCGGGGGTCCAGTCTAAATTGTAAGCATGTTTCCTTCTCGTGCAAGACAGAACATCCAAGGGACAAGTCACATGTTCAGAGTTTAGCCACATCATTTAAAAAATGTCTGTATCTTATGCAAATACTAAGCCGCACATGATGAACTGGTATAGTTCCGGCGACCAAAACAAACCTTGCATTGAACATGGTATGGTTCATTTACTTTTTTATGACATTTTTATTCATCAAGGTTTTATAATAATCTAGATATTTACTTTTCTGAATTTTCAACAATGCCTGCCTGTTCGATTAGCGGTTGCCCTTCGAAGACCCATGCTAAATCTGAGGGCACTACAATGCATGTATTCCCTAAAACTGTTGATCGAATAAGAGAATGGGTCAGACATTGCTGATATCCACCGGAAGAGCTTGAAAGTAGAGTCCAGCAAGTCTTTGAGGACAAGAGGGGTGATCGATACCGCATCTGCAGCCGGCACTTTTCCTCGAACATGTACGCCACATCTCGGGTAACAAAGAAGAATAAACGGCGAACGACACGAAAATTGCTCGCAAACGCTATTCCAACTCTATTCGTCCACATTCCGCCACTGGTGAGTCAAGTGTCCAGATTTAGCTTTAGGCCTTGCGGTAGTGTGTAGGTAGCCGAATGGATTAATTGATATTTTAGGTGTTGTGTCCCTTGTAATACTTTCGATATTGATATGAGTGTATAGCTTTTTGAATAATGACATTTATCAATAAATTATTTTTAGATTTTATAACCCCCAAAGGAAATCTATTTATGGGCACAGGGAACTGTTCTATATTGCGCATTTTCAATAGCATTATTCTCAAGTATTCTGTCAGTTTACATGGCAAGTTTTTAATATTTGCATTTCATTATCAAACAATAATTTACCTTTACAACTGTTTGACTATCCACTGAATCTGAAGCAAGAACATTCTACATCCGTGATGTGCCCGCAGTTATCAACCACTTCTAGCGCGTATCAGGTAATCATACTTGGCTATTCCGCTACAGACTTGTTTTATGCATGTCAAGTAATAGTTTTTCTGTATCGTGTGATTATTTTACCAATTGTTTGGTTAGTGCTTTCCAATTGATATACACCTTAGTTGTCGTCCCCTGGTGTTTGTTTTCAGTTATAATTAGTGTTATCCATACTAATGCAAGTAATGTCTTTCAGGGAGATGCTGAAGCGTCCACCACATTGACAACAGCCCTAGATGTTCTTCAGCAGCACAAGGTATGGATACTGACAGCTCCGTCGACCGTGATCATCAGGACTGGAACACTTGTCGTTTGATTGTTCTACACCATGTTTCATTCGTGGTTAGCCATTGATATGTACCTGTGCGGTCGACCCCAAGTGTGTGTTGTGTTTTCAATATTGTAATCCTTACTAATGCAAATACTATGTTTCAGGCAGTTGTTGAAGCGTCAACCCACGCACTTGATGCGGAGTCTGACATTCAAGTAATTCCAGGGGAAGCGGGACCATGCGGATACAAATCGTTGCAAAAGCTTTCGGAAGTGCGCACCACATTTACAACATCCATAGATATTCTTCAGCAGCACGAGGTATGGATACTGACAGCTCCATCGAGCGTGATCTGATAACGTGATTCCATTTGCTATACTTTCCTCCCTATTAACGCAAGTACTGTGTTTCAGGGAGTCGATGGAGCTTCCACTACAATCACAAGATCCTATTTAGATGATGCCGATGTAAAGAAATCAGAGAAATAAGTCGATTAAATCTGATCATATTTAAATATTCCTTGATTCTTTTAGACAATGCATCATTTGTGGTTATCTCTTTATATGTACCTGTGCCGTCGACCCCAAGTGTGTGTTATTTTTACAATATTGAAAACCATACTAATGCAAGTACTGTGTTTCAGGGAGTTGCTGATGCCTTCTCTCCAATACAATCATTCATGGCAGTCCATGCAGAGCCAGAGGTATGGATAGTGACAGTTCCATGGAACTAGGTCATCAGAGCTCGAATACTTGTCATTTGATTGTACACAATGTTTAATTTGTGTTGAGCTATTGAGATGTACCTGTGTGTTCGTTCTCACGTGTGTTTTATGTTATCAATATTGTGATACATAGTAATGAAAGTACTATGTTTCAGGGAGTCGATGGAGCCTCATTCCGTGCTGTCTATGCGGATACAGAAAATATAGTCGTTGCAGCGCAAGAGGAAGGGCAGAGATGAGGAAACGAATCGGAGCTACAGCGTGCAGATGTTGAATGTCGAGTCAAGAAAGTTGCAAAGAAAAGAAACAAAAATAAGGTTAGTTACAAAGAGTTCATAACTTTAGACTTTCTTTGTGCTGGGGACTAATTTATGTTTTTTGCAGTCAATTGTACTATACTTTATCTTGTGTTTAAACTGAACATACCTTTTCCAATCTGTCCTCTAGTTACCCGTGGGTTTACGAACTATACATACACAGACAGTGAAGCGAATGAGAGATGTTGCTTGCCAGACCATTTACACTATGGAGGAACTATTAATTCAGACGCCGCGTGTTGAGACTAGAGATGCTCAAATCCAATGGCCAGAACATGAAATGAATGTGTCCGGAGAATCCAGTAAAGTTGTAAAGGACCATCGCTACAGTGCGATTGCAACACAAGAAGATGATACTGAATGTATTGAGGATAGCTCGGAAGTAGTTGCAGATCAATTCACACAATCTACACCTGCCAAAAAATTGCCACCAAAAAAGCTGTCGACATTGTTGTGTTCTCCCATCAATGTTGAAGTAACAGATGTTGAAATGACAGAGAATGAACCAGCAGCAGCATTCACCGGCGCATCAGAACCTGATATCGGCGATATTTCTTTCAATGCTGCTGATATGTCCTCAACGATGCAGTCCGAAACAAGTGCAATGCCGTTGACAGTCTAATGAAAGAGGGCAAATACATAGTATTCGACAGTTGTTTGATGGATATTATAAGTATGCTGAAATGTGGGCATTCCGTCAGAGGGAAAGTATGTGGGAAGCCATTGATTCCTGTGACTCGTCAAAAACAAGGCAGTAACGTCACAATACATGCCGCCTGTATATTAAATCATACGTTCTAATAGCCTGCACAACCGATGCTGGGGAAACTGCCAGCAGGCAATCTACTGTGTGCAGCTGCATCACTTTTTAGTGGCTCCAGTTTTAGAAAGTTAGAGTCTTTCTTTCAGTTTGTGGGACTTCATTTCATTTCTAAAACGCAGTACTGCAAATACCAACATGATTATCTGTTTATGCCCATTAGTGATGCTTGGAAAATGGAACAATTGTCTCTAGCAAGTACATTCGAAGGGAAACGATTCAGGCTAGCCGGCGATGGACAGTGCGACAGCCCTGGATTTCTGCCAAGTACTGCACCTACCACTTTCAGGACATGGATAGTAAGAAAATTGTGAGTTTGGTGGTCGTGCAGGTAACACAATGTACATCCTCAGTGGCCATGGAGAAACTAGGATTTATAAAATCAGTGGAATATCTACAATCGAGGGGAATGCACATCGACCTCATAGCCACGGACAGACATGTTTCAATTGCCAAGACAATGAGAGAGCAGTTCCCACATATTAAACATCAATTTGATGTATGGCATCTTGCTAAATCAATCAATAAGAAAATCTCGGCAGCAGGGGAAAAAAATGGTTTGGAAAGTATTTCACAATGGTCTCAGTCTATCAGCAACCATCTTTGGTGGAGCTCCAAAACTTGTGAAGGGTCAGTGGAAATACTACTTGAAAAATGGCAGTCACTGATGCACCACTGCACCCAACGTTCACTGCTGGTCAGAAAACCTAAATTTCGACCAATGTGAACATGGCCCTTTGTCCCCAGAGGAGGCAAGGAAGAAGAAGTGGTTGATTCCATCTTCACCGACACACAAAGCCATTGAGAAGATTGTTTTCGATAAAACTTTATCAAGAGATTTGAGGGGACTGACAGAAATCTGTCACACAGGAGGTTTGGAGGTGTTACACAATAGGTGCCTAAAGTACAGGCCAAAGCGCTTGCATTTCAACATACAGGGCATGAAACATAGGACTCTACTTGCGGTCTTGGCCCATAACGAGAATCTCTGCCATGAACAATCTAGGACTACGGGTAATGTAAGGATCCCTCGCTACACTAAGGTGTTTTCTAAAAGAAGTAAGCAATGGGTGATCAAACCAGCCTATGAGGAAATGGAGTTCGACTTTGTAAAAAGCCTTATTGTTGCTGTACTCGAGAAGCACAGATATGGAATTTTGAACGTTTCTGTGCAGAGCACTGATGCATTGCCACCAAACATTGCCACTGTGCCATTGCCACCCAAAGCAGAGCTGGTTGTGAAGTACAAATCCCGGTTTAAATAATTGTAATATGATTGTCTTTTTGTAAATAAATGTTATTGTACAGTGTACATACAAAGTATGCTAACCCTAACCCCTCCCTTCACCATCCTGGGTAGCGAACAACCTGGGTGTCATCTTTGACTTCTCTCTCTATTCACCTCATATCGCTGACCTTGTCAATATGTGTATGTATATATTTCTGTTGCTGTAACTAAGTTTTGCAATCTCATGTAAATGCCGTGCACTGTTAACCGAGGGGAGGCTTGCGTATTGCAAATAATAAAACAAACAAAAAATAAATCTCACTTTCAACTCAACTCCTCGGGTATGTTATACTTTCCCTGACCTTCCCCCAAAAAGTCAATGTCTCCATAGTTATGGTTCTCTAGGGCTGCAAAGCTCGCGGATGAGGACAAAATTGGGGGCCTCAGAACGCGCCAAGCGAACCATTGCAGATGGGAGAGAAGCCAGTTCGCATTTGCACATTGAGGCCTAGTACATAGATGGATTTGAAAATTCAAGTTCTCAAAGATGGCTTTACACGGGATGTTTCAAAGTAAGAATGTATGCTCATTTAGTGTGAAGGTCAGCAGCTTTGATTTTCAGCTGGCGGCCTGAAGAGGCCCACAACTCGCACTGGCAGTATAAGGTTCTATTGTTTTTTGACCTTGAGAGACAGGGACCATGCTGAAAGGACTTCATTTGAAGGAGGGGTGCAATAACGTAAAAGACGATAAGGCAGAAAATTCTGAAACTAGACCGAGTTTCATGTTAGTTCAGTATACGAAAAATCGTTGTCAAGAGCACAGTGGGATTTACGGACTGCATTACGCAGAGACACAATGGAAATTGCAAATATAATGTAAGTAACTCTTTAGACGCTTTTATACCGGAATGAAGAATTAATGAATGGATGAATGAATGAATGAAGAGCAAGTAAAACGTTTGTGAGATCGTCTTTGTACCGGGCACATGGGCATGCAGGTCCACATTCCACACGCATGTAGACAAACAGACGTTTCTCATTGTGTGTTAACCTCGATTTATTTTGTTAGTTTTCACATTGATTTTAGAGCCGAACATACTCCATTGCACTATCCTTGAATGCAAATAGTTTCAGATCGGCCGTAATAAATAAAATGAATAATATTAATAAAGATCGGCTGGCGAGACTAATTATATTTTTTATGTTTTCAAAACAGGTATATCCTTCCCTACTGCTACTGCCACCAGTTTCAGACCCCGGCAGATGTTTTTTTCAACCGCCAGCTGCAGTTTATCGTAAACAACTGCACCACTTTGATGATTTTATGGGACGATCGCCAAGTGCCCATATGCCCTTATGTGGTACTAGCGGCTAAAAGCAACATATCAACCTTTACGCTGGCCTAGTGCCTAGTTGATGGAACAGCCTTGCGGTTCACCGTGCGACCAAAGTGCTTCTTTTAACGAAAACCAACACCCTGTGTACCATAAAGGAACAGCGCGTGACTCACGATAAAACGGAACAGGATTTGCGGATAGAGAGAAAAGTAAAAAAAAAATACCATTCCGATTTAATATGCCAATTGCTGAATATTCTATAAACATTTAATGTTAAATAATTGTACTTTACCAAATGTACCGTGTTGCTGTTTGATTTGAAAGTCCAGTTTCATATTCCGAATTGTGGTGCGCTGTGTTGTGAGTTGATCTGTGTTGGTTTCCGGGTTCTGTGTGAAGTTGTGTAGAAGACGACTGGGCGCGTTTGCCTACGCAGCACAGTAACGTCACGGAGAGAGGCGGGGAATATGAATGTTTTGATAATGTCAGGCTCAGGGGCGGGGGATATGATTTAGTGCTGCAAAAGCAGGTCAGCCAGGGCGATGCGGCAAGTGATAGGATTATCACAAAATGGTGGCGCCCTACTGCCTGTTTTCGCGTGTGTTTAATGGACAAAAACTCGGGTAAGGTCCATAGGAAATTTTTCTAAAATCGAGCGATTTAGGCTTAAAAACACATGGCCGACCCATAGGGCCAATACATTTTTTTGACCGAACCATTCCTTTAAGCAGTTTGAAATCCTTGCTGTACCAAAAGCAGCACTCTGGTTCCTGTATTGCTCAAAGTGAGTAGAGTGCGGTTGACTCGGCCCGATGATGTCTCCAGGGTTCATAGGTGCTTTTGAACTTCTGGGTTGCTGTGAGACCCAATCAAGGGACAAGGGGAGACCTTTATTTCACACTTCCGCTCTTGAAAGATTGTCTGGCCCCAACAGAGGGTCAATCACCTTTAGTGAGTACAGTACTGGTTTCAGTGCACAGACAGCAAAGATAGCATGGTCTACAACAGTGTCACTCCACTGTTCTCTCTAGATGGTTAGGGAGCAGAGCTTTCCTATGACTTGTGGCTCACTTTCTTCACCTGTATGCCAGAGGACCTTGGAATAGATTGTATCCCCATCAGAGTTACAGTGAATCCTTCTTGTCTGTAGTCCAAAGATCTATAAACCAAGGATAGGATTTCCTGCCTTTATAAAAGTAAATTAATGCAGAGGTTTGGTCCAAACCAAGCCACCTGGCAGGGGTCCAATTCAGGCTTCTGTAACAAGTGTCCTTTGACTTCTGACATATGACCCACAGTATTTTGTCTGCAGGAAGTGGCAGGGGGCAGGAAGCTGTAGAGAGACCTTGCAGGAGCCAAGATGGTGGTATTCATCTTCTTGCCTACTTTGTCCTCTATGCTGCTCTAACTTCACCCCTTCCTATGTCTGTTTACTTTAAAAGGGTTCCAGTGATTAGCACCCTGTTTCGAGAATGGCTTTGTTATGTCAGGGCTGGCTTTGGTGCCCTGGTTCCCTGGGGACCTCCTGGTAGAGTTCATGGACTCTTGTAGGAAGATGGTGACTTCCACAGCGGGATCAAAGAAGCAGCTTCCTGGCCGTTGACCCACATGGCTGTTGTGGAGACACCTAGGTCAGACCATTAATGCAAAACAGCCCTCTCATGGCTGAAGCACTGCCCACCAAGCTGGCACAAAATGACATCCAAATGATGTGGCTATATAATTGTGTGACTGCAGCAGCCACCATTCCACAACCAGGCAGGGCGTATATGTACAGTTTACCAGGCTGACTAAGGTGCACATGTATTATGTTTTGACTCAGAGGAGCAGAAGATTAAAAAACACCTCTGCCTGTGTGAACTTTCTGTTTCAGCAGATGTCAGGAAGGCATGTGTGATCTTTAAACCTGCCCAGCTGCCACAGCAGAGCAATTGTTGTGGGTGTCAGGAGACTGTCACAGAAAGGCACACAAGTCCACTATATTTTTGGCATTGAACATTATGAAAGGGGGGGTTGATCATCAGATCTCCTTTTCAGAAACTGAATTACCTGAATAATTTTATTTAAAAAACTTTACAAAATTCACACTACCCCACTCTCTCCGGATCGAATTCTGTCACAAGTGAAGTACCAAAATTCATCAGTGGGGACCAGCATGCAACCAACCCTGATAGGTTTCTATGCAACAGGTGCCACTCATATTCCGAAAATGTTCCATGACGAGGATTGAAGGTGAAACCTCACCCCAAAAATAGTCTTTGAACCTCAGGCGGAAATGTACTGTGCTCACTCTGCTTGTGTAAAGCCTCTTAAGAAATTATTTTGGAAAATGAGTGTCATGCGCTGCATATCCTGGCACCTGTGGCCTCGCATCCGTCTAGGAGGCCATTGTTATTCCATCACGTAATTGCTTTCAGCAGCGGTCTAGTTGTTTTCTTCCGGAGTTACTCCGGAGCTTATTAGCCACGCCGTGTCTTTCCCACAGTGCGTTGCAACCCCTTTCGCTCAGCTGTACTCTTTCGTGCTGCCGCTTGTTGCTCTAATGCTGCGTGCTGTTTGTTTTTGTCCGTTCCTGTCTTCCTTGCAGAACGTCTCTGCTATTTCTGTGCTTTTTAGCTGCTAAGCGGCTTTGCCGGTTTGGGGCTGCCGTGTCTCTATTCCTTCCTCCCCTCTTCTGTTTATTCTTACTTTCTCTCTTTTCACTTACCTCTGGTTCCGCTAAGTACGGGTGTGCTCCTCTGTGGTTTCCAGTGTACTTTCTTTCTTCCTGCAAGTTTTTATACTGGGTTCCCTACTCCCGCTTACCTGTAATGCTGTACTTTGGAATTACCGGCGGAGCCCATTTTCCATCAAGGATCCTGTCTGCAGCCTTCTTTGGGGTTTTTTATGCCACTCCTGTCTTTTTCCCCATTTTTTGTCCCTGTCGGGGTAAGGGGTCACAAGGTGGGCTCTCCGACAGGCCTTCACTGTGGCTTCTCTTCGAGGGAGACTCTGTCATCAAGCAAGAAATAAGAAAGACTAACGGGCAAGAAGCTCACTATCACCAGTCGCCACGGACGTCGATCTACCAGGTGAGTAGGAGGAGGAGGAGGGAAAAGGGAGAGTTCAAGACAATCAGAGTGCTGAAGTTGATAGTTTGCAACACCAAGTACCAAAGATGGCTACCCCAGAACAGTTGCAGGAGCTGGTATCGGCTATGCAGAATCTCAACCTTGAAAGGCAAAACCTCAAAGCTGAAAACAACCTATTGAAACAGATGGTATCAGTCCGAGAACCACGAACCCATAAATTGCACCCTATGGCACTCTCCTCGGGCAAATTTGACAGATCTCCTAAAAGACTTAAGGAGTTTCTGGATGCCTGCAAAATATACTTTACGTTCAGAACACACACTTACGCCACTGACCACGTCAAAGTGGGGTTTTTGATTTCAAACATGTCAGGGAATGCCTTGGCATGGGTTACCCCCCTGGTCACTGGAGCTGATCCTGTGCTCAAAGATTATGGGGTGTTCATTCAACTCCTGAAACGTACTTTTGAAAGGCCAGATATAGCTCTTGCTGCGGGGGAAGATCTGTTAGATGTCCGCCAAGGGCAGACAGATGTCCCAACCTACATTTCTTCCTTCTAATGACTGGCTACAGAGACTGGATGGTCAGAACAGTCCCAGTTCATACTTTTCAGACAGGGTCTCCGGGAGGATCTTAAAGATGAGCTAGCAAGATCACTGTGTCCTGCTTCTCTTACAGAATTGATGGCAGCTGCCCTTCAGATTGAATTTTGGATGCATGCGAGAAGACACGAAAAAGGCTGTTTTTGCCCATCTTTCACAGGAAGCACCTCTCCTCCTCTGTCGCCTCTACCAAACGAACTGACGAACCCATGCAAATTGGTGCTACCCGGCGATCTCTTACACTTGAAGAAAGAAAGAAAAGGAGAGATCAAGGACTTTGTACCTACTGTGGGTCAGACAAACATCAGATCCAGAACTGCACAGAGATCCCCTCAAGGCAGTCGGAAAACGACAACCCTCGATCCTAGAAGGGACGGGATATCGAGGGCTCTCTTCCAGTCCCTATGTTTTACTTTCCATATGTCCTAAAAACATTCTCGAAGATTCCCGACTGATGGTGCTCAGTGTTCATTTGAAAATAGATTAACGCCAGGTTGAAGCATTAGCATTGCTAGATTGTGGTGCAGCTGGTAATTTTGTGGATACATTATGGGTAGACAAAGTGGGCTTACGCCGCATGGACCGCAAGGAGGATCAAAAGGTTGAAGGAGTGGATGGTAAACCTTTGAGTTCAGGCCTCATCACTCAGAACACAGAGACTTTACAACTGACCATCCAACAACATAGCGAAGAAATCAAATTCCACATCATACGTGGGGCTCACTTTCCTCTTATATTGGGCATCACCTGGTTGTTCAAACACAACCCACGCATAAATTGGGCTGCAAACCAACTGGGTTTTGAATCTTCATTCTGCCAAAAGAATTGTTTACAAAACGTACAGTTTCAAGGATCTAATGCATTGACAAGTACTCTCAATACGAACGTAGGGATACATTCCATACCTACCCTCTTGGCTGAGTATGAGGCAGTATTTGCAGAAGAGACACCCTTGGCATTACCGCCTCATAGACCCGAAGATTGCTCCATAGACCTTGTATCTAATGCATTGGTCCTGTTCGGAAGAATGTTTGTGTTGTCCCAAAAGAGAGGGAAGTACTACGAAAGTACTTAGATGACAATCTACACAACAGACTCATAAGACCATCTAAATCCCCAGCTGGAGCTCTGCTCTTCTTTATACCTAAACAAGATTCCTTTGACCTCCGACCATGCATTGACTTTAGGGGTCAAACCAACTGGGTTTTGAATCTTCATTCTGCCAAAAGAATTGTTTACAAAACGTACAGTTTCAAGGATCTAATGCATTGACAAGTACTCTCAATACGAACGTGGGGATACATTCCACCCCTACCCTCTTGGCTGAGTATGAGGCAGTATTTGCAGAAGAGACACCGTTGGCATTACCGCCTCATAGACCCGAAGATTGCTCCATAGACCTTGTATCTAATGCATTGGTCCTGTTGGGAAGAATGTTTGCGTTGTCCCAAAAGAGAGGGAAGTACTACGAAAGTACTTAGATGACAATCTACACAACAGACTTATAAGACCATCTAAATCCCCAGCTGGAGCTCCGCTCTTCTTTTTACCTAAACAAGATTCCTTTGACCTCCGGCCATTCATTGACTTTAGGTGTCTCAACAAAGTTACAGTGAGGGATCGCTATCCCATGCCCCTCATTCCAGATATACTGGAAGCTGTTCAGGGATCTATGGTGTTTTCCAAATTGGACTTACGCAGTGCCTATCATTTATTAAGAATTTGCTGTGGAGATGAGTGGAAGACAGCGTTCTGTACACCCTTCGGCTTATTCGAGTATCATGTGATGCCTTTTGGGTTGGTTAATGCCCCAGCTGTATTCCAAAGAATTATGGACTGCACCTTTTCGGACCTTCTGTTCCTCAATGTAGTAGTGTATCTTGATGATATCTTGGTTTTTTCACGGAGCATGCAGGAGCATCTCATACACCTCGTAGAGGTCCTGAATCGCCTCAAAAACATTGGTTACTAGCGAAAAAGGAAAAGTGTGTCTTGGGAGTCAACTCGGTACCCTATTTGGGGTTTATCCTGTCCTCTCAAGGGATTCAGATGGACGACAAAAAGACAGACGCTATTCTGCAGTGGCCTGCTCCTAACTCTGTAAAACAGATCCAAAAGTTCTTGAGTCTAGCCAATTTTTACAGGCGTTTTATTGCCGGGTTCTCTGAAGCTGTGCTGCCTATTACTAATCTTCTCAAAAAATTGTCTTTGCCATTTCATTGGAACGAACAAGCGGAAAACAGTTATCAGCATCTCAAACTTCTATTCTGCAGTACTCTCATTCTATGACACCCAGACCAAATGAAACCGTTTATACTGGAGACAGATGCCTTGGCGGCCGCCATACTCACAGTTCTCCTACAAAAGCAAAATCAGGAAGAACATCCCATTGCTTACCTATCTAAGACTTTGACCAATAGTCAACGCAACTACTCAGTCATAGAAAGAGAACTTCTTGCTATGAAGATGGCATGCGAAGAATGGAGGCATTTATTACAAGGAGGTGAACATCCATTTACCATTAGAACGGATCACAAGAACTTACAGTTCCTGCGGACAATGGATTGTGTCAATTCTCGCCAAGCCCGCTGTCCCCATTTCTTTGCGCAGTATGATTTCCAAATCACGTACATTCCAGGCAGTCAGAACACTGTGGCAGATTCCCACTCTAGGAAGATCAGCGATTCAGGACCACCCTTTCATTCCCCCGAAAGACTGTTTCCCAGGAATAGGATTATCAGCAACATCTCTGTCTTTCTCCGAAAGGTTAAGCACACCATAATCTTGCAAGGTAATCAAGTACAAGACAAAAGGTTAACCAAACAAGACGGCCTGTTGTTCCATAACTGTCGCTTATACCTACCCGCTGGGGTCCTTCGCCAAAAGGTCTTATCATGGTGTCATGATCACAAGACGGCCGGTCATAGAGGTCAAGCTGGTACGATCACAAGACGGCCGGTCATAGAGGTCAAGCTGGTACTTTGGTTTTGATCAAAAGGGTGTTCTATTGGCCAGGTCTCTCCTCTACTGTGAAGCAGTATGTCAAATCTTGTGGGGTCTGTAACAGAAGCAAACACAGTACCTCTAGACCAGTGGGGTTATTAGAACAGGATACTGTCCCAGACAGTCCTTGGAGCCATATCTCCACGGATTTCATAGTGGATTTACCGGTATCACAAAGCTGCTCCCGTATAATGGTCACCGTGGACACTCTGTCTAAGATGGCACATTTCTCCCCCCTGCCGGGGTTACCCACTGCTGCAGGTATGCCGAAAGTGTTTGTCAAAGACATTTTTCGACTACACAGACTTCCAGACAAGATAACGTCAGATCGTGGTATTCAGTACGTCACTAAATTCTGGACATCCCTTTGCCAGAATTTAGGCATAGAAAGGGCCTTGTCATCAGGTTACCATCCTCAATCCAAAGGCCAAACTGAAAGGTTGAACTGTACTCTGGAGCAATACCTTTGCAGCTATACCAACACAGAACAAGACAACTGGGTATCTTTACTACCTACAGCAGAATTTTCCTACAGCAACGCACGACATTCGGTCATGAGATGTGCACCATTTTTCTGTACCTATGGGTATCATCCATCCCATAATGATGGGATGGGTATCATCCGTTCCATAATACCACAAATTCCCATACAGTCTACTCTCCCCGCAGTAGAAGAAGCCTTGTCTCGGATTCAAGAAGCTCACAACACCGCTAAGCTGAGCTTGTCGGACAGTCTTCGTAACTACAAAACACAGGCCGACAAGCATCAACAAGAGGTTCCAGACTGGAAGGTGGGCTCCAAGGTCTGGCTTTCCACTAAATACTTGCCTCGATGGACTCGTCCCTCTAAACTTTCTCCTCGCTACATTGGTCCTTATCCCATCTCAACCAGGATTAACCGTGTAGCTTTTTGTCTTAAGTTGTCCCACAGTTTGAGACGAATTGATCCCGTTTTTCATTCTTCCCTACTCAAAGGGTCAGATCCAACACACCCCTCCAGACCTGTTCCGTTGCAAGCCCCTTCTGACTCAGGGGCGGAATATGAGGTGTCGCAATTGTGTGATTCCCGATACAGAAGGGGCCGAATAGTGGACCTTGTACATTGGAAGGGATTCTCTAGTGCAGAGGACTCATGGCAGCCACTTTCACATATTCATGCTCCTCTTCTCCTTCGGAAGTTCCATCGGGCTCATCCTGGTAAGCCGGGAGGTTCTAGATATGGAGGGGGGATACTGTCATGCGCCGCATATCCTGGTGCCTGTGGCCTCGCATCCGTCTAGCAGGCCGTTGTTATTCCGTAACATAATTGCGTTCAGCAGCGGTCTAGTTGTTTTCCTCCGGTGTTATGCCAGAGCTTATTAGCCACGCCCTGTCTTTCCCACAGTGCGTTGCAACCTCTTTCGGTCAGCTGTGCTCTTTCGTGCTGCCGCTTGTTGCTCTAACGCTGCGTACTGTTTGTTTTTGTCCGTTCCTGGCTTCCTTGTCGGAACGTCTCTGCTATTTCTGTGCTTCTCAGCTGCTACGCGGCTTTGCCGGTTCGGCGCTGCCGCATCTATATTCCTTCCTCCCCTCTTCTGTTTATTCGTATTCGATCTTACTTTCTCTCTTTTCACTTACCTCTGGTTCCGCTAGGTAAGGGTGTGCTCCTCTGTGATTTCCAGTGTACTTTCTTTTTTCCTGCAAGTTTTTGTATTGGGTTCCCGACTACCGCTTACCTGTATTGCTGTACTTTGGAATCACCGGCAGAGCACATCTTCCATCAAGGTTCCTGTCTGCAGCCTTCTTTGGGGTTTTTTATGGTGCTCCTGTCTTTTTCCCCATTTTTTGTCCCTCTCGGGGAAGGGGTCACAAGGTGGGCTCTCTGACAGGCCTTCACTGTGGCTTCTCTTCGAGGGAGACTCTGTCATCAAGCAAGAAATAAGAAAGACTAACGGGCAAGAAGATCACTATCACCAGTCGCCACGGACGTCGATCTACCAGGTGAGGAGGAGGAGGAGGGAAAAAGGGAGAGTTGAAGACAACAGAGTGCTTAAGTTGACAGTAAGACACAGTGTATTTAAAGAGAGCTATTTTTGTTAATTCCACCAGTGTGTGAATTAAATAAAAGCTACAAATTAGATAATTGCTTCTGTAGACATAAAACATAATTCAGAAACCTGTCTTGCAAGGTTTTAATGAGATGTCAGCAGAAAGTGAAATTGCTTTAAGGAATCCTTCAAGAACAAAACAGACTCCCAGTTTCAAAAATGTCCAGGAATAAACAGCCTCAGTACTAATTATACAACTTGTGAACTACGTTCCTTGTAATGGCAGCGCTCATTTTGTCGTTGTAGTGTGATGGCGGCTTAAATAAACGGTTCCATATTTTGCCATTCATTGTTGTTGTTTTCTAGGATTTTCCGTAATTGTGAAGTGTTGAAGGTTTCCAGGTTCTATCATACTGAAAATGCACCCTGACACAGCACATACAGCCATGCACTGCACCTTCTCACTTACTGCAATGTAAATAACCTGAACACAACCAGGTACTACACTCACTGAAAAACATGATACACATCCTTGCATTGCACATACATCTACACACACCCTCATGGTGCACATGCACACTAAACCAGAACATACATGCACATATATTCCCACTCCACATATGTGCACTACACTAAGGTGCACCAATTCATACACACGCATTCGGTGCATAAATGCACATTCACGCTATGCATATGGCCAGCATTGCTGCCAGGACCAAACCACCAAGGCTCTATGCCTTGCTTTGGCTCCTGGTGTTTTCCCAGACCATCCAGCCCCACCACTATTTCTTGCGGGTCTGCTCTTCTGCCGTCCCCAAATACCGTTACTAGAGCCTCTTGAATCTCTATCCAGAAGATTTGCAGCTTCAGGAACTTCCACCATAAGTGGGACCAGATTCCAACCTCCCCAGAACCCCTCCGGCATTCCTGAGACGTTATGGGGAACATTTTATGAATTATAACCGGGGTGTAGTGGCATCTAAAGAGTAGTTTATGCCACATTTCCTACAATTGAATTGATCTGGTTAGTTTAATCATTTTTGATGCAGGTCTTTGCCATCACACATTATAGGTGACTGCATGCTTTTTCTTTATACCCCTGTGCGTTTCCCCTGCTTCCATTTATTTGAAAGGAAACCTCATACTGTCCCAATAGAGACTGTATGGCAATGTATCTATTTTCTATCTGTCTATATATATGAAACTGTAAATCTGTTTGTTTGTTTGTTTGTTTGTTTGTTCCTCATGCAATTCCACACTGTTTCACCAATCTGCACCAAATTGTGCACACTTACCTGTTAGGAACCTCTGGATGTCACTGTCTACATTTCACGGGGACACCACACACCCTCCCCTATATTTCAGCCCCTGCCCACATGGGACGGTTGCCTGGAAGCGGCAAACATCAAGGTGGTCTTAGAATGACCGAACATAGCTCATTTTAAGCATCTGGATGCAACGAACAGAACTTCAAGGTCCTTTGACCCTTTTAAAAACCACATTTCAAGGCCCTAGGATGCACCGTTTTCTGAGATATTTGCGCCACATGTGAAAAACATCAGTGTGGTCATAGAAGGACCGGA
Organism: Ambystoma mexicanum; assembly: GCF_040938575.1. Lineage (NCBI taxonomy): Eukaryota > Metazoa > Chordata > Amphibia > Caudata > Ambystomatidae > Ambystoma > Ambystoma mexicanum. The sequence goes on along the minus strand of NC_090931.1, from coordinate 226,864,110 downwards.
CAAAGCTCATTTTAACCGTCTCAACACAGGAACACAACTTCCAGGCTGGGGACCACAACAACCAAGTTTCAAGGCCCTAGGATGCAACGTTTCTGAGATATCTGCACTGTAATGCACTGCAACATACTGCGCCGTGCCAGGGTGAGGCGATCGATAGGGTTAGTGCACAGAAGATCCCATTATGCTACAGCACCCACATTCTCCCCTCCTATCCATGGCTGCTTTGTGATTGTCAACAATTGATGAGATGATGAGATTGTTATCATGTCTGTTTACAGAACCTGTGCGAACTAAGGGCACTTTTTTCTAGTATGAATTATAAAACGAATTTGTTGAATTGTATTTTTATCAATTTGTGATACTACTTATATGGTTTTGTTAATGGATTGTGGTTATATGCTGTTATTATTCAAATGATTAAAATAATTATTTTGCACAAAAAATGTGCTCTTTTATTCCTTTACTGCATCGGAGGATCACAGTGCTCCGCTATCCTTTTAGTTTTATATCCTCTAGCACAGCCAGCAAAGTGTCAAAATATAGCCATGTTTGGTCTTTCTAGGGATTTATGTAGTGACACTGTCCTTTGGCACAGGAAGTGTAAGTGCCTAGGTTACTGAATGCACTGCATGTGTATGTGGGCATTATGCCATGAGATAGATTGTGGCATTGCAATCTGACTGCACCCCTTTCTTTCTCAAAGTATGTTTTCTAAATTGCATGCTTCTGAAGAAAACATGTACTTAAAGTGCATTTGCTAAAATGTAATTCCCAGGTTCCTTTAGCACATTTGTGGATGGCAATGCTCCCTTATCCTTTTTAGTTTTGTCTATTAGGTGGCGCTGAAAGCACTACCTTTAAGCCAAAACTATTGTCATTAAACTAGGAGCTTTAAAATGAGAGCTTCAAATTGGAGCAGTGAATGAGGGTCTGTAATGCGTTTCAATGGAGATGACACATGAAGTTGGATACATAGGCTGTTTGTGTTGTTTGGTTATGAGTCTGCCTATTCCTAAATCAAATCTATATGATTGTCCACCCATTCCCACCCAAAACCACACCCATGTGCACTCTTTGCTTGCATTTGTATTGTGTGCTGAATTTGGCAGCCATTTTTACTTCCAAAACGGCGACCGTTATATGTTAATGTTTCTAAAAAGTTATTTTACTTTCTTTTTTATCTAAAAAAAATATATTAGTGTTTTTAAGTTATGTAATATATGTTTCTTTATTTTGTATTAAAAATAAACAACTTACTGTTAAAGATACATTTTGTTCCAAAATGTCTCTGAAAATATCCATGTACTTACTTGTGGGTGTTGCTCTAGTGTTTTGTGATGTAAGCAGTACCTGATTGGATGTGCAGTATGTTAATGATGTCAGTAGGATGTGATTGGGTCTGGCGTATGTGTTTGTTTCCACAAGATAGCCATTTTCTTTTAGCATTGGAAGAGTGAGGTAAGGCTGTTTTTGTTCTGTTGTTGTTACTTTGTTAATTGTGTGGTGAAACCTTTGCAAACTAGTTATTTATGTTAGAATGTGCACTATTAATGTGCTCCATGGTGCCTTAGCAGTTATAAATCATGTATGACTGTACATTAAGGCCTCAGGGACTTAAAACAGGAGTCGTGTTGCCATCTCTTTGTTTCTCTTTACTACCTCGTCGGCCGTGGCTCAGCTAAAACGTCATCATTTGCAGCCTTATTTTTAGATGGTTAGGGCACACCTGCTGCTCTTTACTAGTCGCTTCACCAAAAATATCTTTGCAGTCTGCTTCGGGGACATATTTGCATTTCCCTGCGTGCCAGGTGCCGTTGCTAGAGCGCTCCTGCTGCTCCCTCCTAGCGGTTTGTCCACAAAAAGCTTTGCAGTCGACTTCGGTGGCACGTTTGCTTTTACGGGTGTGTCGGGGGTCGCCTTGCAACTCACAAATTAAAAATTACAAAAGTAGTCAAAAAAGGAGTGTTCACAGGCAAGAAGTAACACAGGTTAACTCAGGACCCAGACACAGCTGGGATAGCTATATTCAAACAGATCGAGGAAATGAACTGCATGAAAAGGCGCTGTCAAAGAAACACCCATGAATCTAAGACTTTTCTAATAATCGACCTAATTAACATTAGTAACTTTGCAACATGAATAAATCTCCCCACACCGAGCTGACTGGTGCTTGCACATCACACCCTTATAGAAAAACATACATTATATTCTGTAATTGGGTCCACAAATCTTCCCACACTGCCCTCAATTTTAATAAGTGACATTGCAATCCGACCTCAACTTCCCACATCATAAAAACAATTCACTGAAACGATTGAGATGACCAGCAGAACTTTATTCATCTATCCCGAACATCTCATCTAAGTTCTCGTGAGAAGTGCTCACTACCAGGACACTGTCAGAGCCCTGAAACACAGACATACTGCTATACAAATGTTGCATATTAAGAACTCTTGGACCTTCTTCCCAGGCAAAATCTGCTAAAGGGCAATTTGAAACCGCTTTGGTTCTCTTGACTACATCTAAAAATCATGTTTTGCAAATCATTTTTTATTATCAAATGGTTATGCTCTCCATGCCTGTCGGCGGGACCCATGTGTTCTAATCTGTGACCTCGAAAAATAACAACTGTTGTTTTGCTTTTTACCATACCAGCCTGGGATCATGGGACCTGCGATGTGTTACCAGCCACTGCGGCATTGTTGCAGATTAATAAAAAGCTAATACACGTTGTCGGCAGTGGCATGCTACAAGTCCTATTTATCGCGTTTTACTCTACCTCTAGGTTTGGTTATATTTACCTGTGCCCCTATATTTCTTTTATATGTAAATAACTTTTATTTTGGGTTTGACTTATGTAATCATTAAAAGGAGCACCCTCCCCTTTTACAGTGCTACTCAGTGTATACGTGCACGCTTTTGAAGTCGCTTCAAGTTGCTGTTCTGCTGGTTGTGCTGCAGCCCGATGCCCGAAGTGGATCATTAATTTCTACAAAGAACAGCATTTGAGTTAAACTGTTCTTTTAAACAGAAGCCACACCCCCTGCTTACTCAGGAGGCTTACTTATTGCGGAAGCGCGTGCTTTTGAAGTCGCTGTTCTGCTGGTTGTGCTGTTGCCCGAAACCCAAAGCGGATCATTAATTTCTACAAAGAACAACTTTTGGTATGCAATCAGGACAACAGCCTAATGGACTAATGGACTAATACTGGCTTAAAGTAAAATAATATCCTTCTCCCTATTTTTTAGAGTTAAACTGTTCTTTTAAACACAAGTCACGCCCCCTGCTTACCCAGGAGGCTTACTTATTGCCGAAGCACGTGATTTTGCGCGTGCGCTTTTGAAGTTGCTTCAAGTCGCTGTTCTGCGGCCTTGGTGGCGTTGGCGCTAGGGCAGTGGAACTCATTTAACCTCTGCGTTCGGAGTTAGCCATGTATTATGGTTTTTATTTGTATGTGAAGATACGGCAGAAGATTGCTTTAATCAAACCACTACACCATATTCAAATTTGGCAGACTAAAGTAAAGATATATCATTCAGAGTACAATTGGTATTGTATAATCTGGTGAAATTCCTATATTCAATCATTGGCCTTAAGTGAAGGAGATTTATTGTTGTTAGTTTATTGAGTGCGGCCATAGATTGAGTTTGGTTGGCCATACGATAGACACATTTAATCGGGCCAGGGTATAGTAAGTAAAAAAAATATATATCTTTTTTAAAAAACATGCCACCTAAACTTAGGTCACATAAAGGTACAAGGAACAAAAGCACCAAAGGTTCGACACCCAGGTAGGCAAGGAATACAATAGTCTCTGGGGAAAAAACGAAAAGAAGGGAAATAAACAAAAACACAACGGGGTTAGAGCAATCTAAAATATCAGACTTCTTAATTATTAAGAAGACGGGGTAGGATGTCCTACAGAGGAAACTGCCAATCGATCTGAGACTAGTTTTATGGTGGACAATATTTCACTGCTTAATCTTACTAAGGATTTTAGGAGACATTCTATGGGCCCTCCACCAGGAGCTGATCAACAAATAACTGACAACGTGCAATTGACGAATATGCAACATGATTTCCAACGGCATGCTATGGGTATGGCCAATGTGCAAACCAGTCTATTGACCAGGAATAGCATGGAGAACATTGAGGAAATTAATAATATTATTGGTACGAATTTGTCACTGACTCTGGATTTAGAGAGATTGGCACAATAGGATACTATGTTTGATGAAGATGAGAATGGGTCCTGATGTGATGCACCATCAGAAATAGATTACAATCTTAGTATAAAAGAAGAAATTGATGCGTTGATTGCGACAGTTAACATCTTATTAGGCATTTGTACACAAATGATGAACAAACAACTCTCACTAAAAGATTTGGTGGCTATTACATATGAAAATGTTAAAGGAATGAATCTATTTGTTGAGAGCTCTACGAAGAAAGATTTTGCAGGAGCCAATGTCAGTTTACAGGAAGAAAAGAGAGATGATTTGAGTGAACTTTGTATACTGGTTAATAATGAACAGGTAGAGGCCATTGAAGAAGGGGCTGAATAGCAGACAGCACATGTCAGTATAATTGATCCAGATAGTGGAAGAATCATGGAAGTGGTGGGGGAAGATGAAACTAAGTATTCCCAGGGACAGAAAAGACGGACAAACTGAAAAAGAAATTATAAAAAGGGTAATAAAGAAGAACAAATGCAATTGGAAAGAAGAATATAGTTAAAAAGAATAGTATTGCCCTGGCTGAAACATCGGTTAACGATATAGAATGCATAGAAAGTGCCAAAAGATATGAGCTCCACCCTGGAGGTAAAGTGAGAAAACAACAAGAGGGGAGTTTGAAAGTATGGTTCAAAGGAAAGGGTGAAGTTAGAGGTAAAATGGAGGATAGGGATAGAGAAGCCGTCAGTATAGGGACACCTGTCAATGTTGAATTTGAGGAAGCCATGGGCGGTGTTAATATAGAGAATTTTGAACAGCTGGTAGGTATGGAGGTTGGAATCAGATTCCTAGATATAAAAATCAATCGGGAAAGGGTGGACCTCAATCCTAGAGATAAGGAGATTTACAGGGTAGAAATGGAAAGGCTGGCGATGAGTGGGAACCTAAATGTAAAAGCTAAGGAAAGGGATGAATTGCATGGGCAACAAAAAACGAACCAGGATTGGTAAAAGTATAAAGATAATTCAGAAGTCCCCAAAAGAAGATAGCCCCTTTTTGAATGGAGGTTGGTTACTCAATCATCTAAATCAAGTATCCAAGCTACAATGCATTAAAAGCTCTGATATTGATAGAGTGATTTTGCCAGAGGTTGGAAGTTGGGAGAACTGGGCTATAATTCAGTTTGGAACAGCGGTTATTGAAGAATTGATTAAAGATCATATTAATGAGCTCTGAAATAAGGATTTTGAAATAATTGTATGTAATAATATTGAGGATAGTAGAGAGGTAGAGGTCCGTCTCCAAAGACAAAATAGGAGGATTGATGCTCACCAGGAGGGAATAAGGGAAATGGACAGATGGATCCCTGATGAAAATTATCTAATAGAAGGTTGAAATGAGGTTGAATACGTAGTAAAATGATCATATCCTGGAATAGTAGGGGGATTCAGTCCATATTACATAAGGACAGTGTTGCTATCTTAAAATGCTGTGATATCATTACATTACAGGAAACCTGTGTTCAAGGCTCGATAGTATTTGATGGGTATAATGTATTGACAAATCCGGCTAGCATGGGCATAAGAGGAAGACCTAAAGGGGGTTTATGTGTGGCAGTTAAGAATACTCTAAGAGTAAGACAATACGATAAATTTGGCGAATCTGACTCTGTTATGGTTGTAATTATAGAACATATTGTTACCAAGGAGGAATTCCTGTTGATAAATGTTTATGCTCGGCCTGCGGGAGTTAACCTGATGCAAGTAATGTAGATAGTTGTGGATATTTTGGAGAGTTGGCATATCGAAGCCCTGAAAGGGAATGTTATGATAGTGGGGGATTTTAACTCTCTAAGTGATGTGACAATGCTAAAAATGGAAGAGTGGGACGTATTGTGTGGGGCCTATGAGTTACCTCCATCTGTTGAGTTGAGGTATTCTGGTCCTAAAAAAGATCAACTTACACAAATCTCAATTGGAATGATCTGGCTAAATATGTTGTATAGCTGGAGTCTACAATTTTTGCAACCAGTAAATCAGGAAAATATTTGCCCCACTTGGACAAATGGAAGTGTCTCCTACCGGTTGGATTATATATACTCCTACGTCCCGTCCCCTTTCCTCCATACTTCTGGGACATCTCTCTGTCCTGTGGGACGGGACCGGAGCACTGTGTAAAAAGCATCCAAAAATTTAGCAACATTTCTGTCCTTCCTCTCTTTCTTGCGCGGGGCCTGGCACGCGGCCGTAACCCCACCCACCTGGGCACCGCCCCATGCATCGCCCATCAGTCCTTTTCTCCGCTCGTTCGGGACTGGACGCATTTGCGTCCGCGGAAGATTGTCTTCCTTTTCTTCCTCTCTGGCTCTCGCTAGCGATCGTGTACTAGTCTGTCTATGTCGTTCAAACTAGACTTTTCAGATTTTTCATCGTGTGACCGTCGCTTCACGAGGGCGGATCTCCATCCTCTTTGTCTAGAGTGTTTGGGTCCGGATCACCGTTGGGACTCCTGTTTTTACTGCGACTCCCTTTCGGTCCGGGCACTTCAACGTCGGTTGGAGCGGTGGGAGGAGGTGTTTCAACTGACTCCTCCTTCGCATTTTCAAGCGTTTATCGATGAAAAGAAGAAACGCCCAGTAAGTTTGTGACTTTTCCGAGTACCCTGGCCGGGAGACACCTTCCCGGGTTCTTCCCGAGCCGGGAGGAGCGTTGATAGCTCTGTCACCGGGGATTGCCCCGAGTTGCCTTCGGGGCCTAATATTTGTACCAGAGTTTTCTCTGAGGGTCTCCGTAAGGGGCCTGTGGATACCGGAGTACACTCCGAAGCCTCTCCTGTGGGATACCGGAGCTAGCTCTGAGGCCTTTTTACCGGCTTCCCTCAAAAATAAAAGGTCTTGAGGCCTTGGTTGGGCTTGGTGTTACCGAATTGATGTTTGAGGCCCACGCTAGTAAGGCTGTTACCGGACCTGGATCCGAGTCCCTCGTACAGAGGCTAAAGTTACCAAAATTTCTGAGAGGCCTGGCATGGCCTTATCGGTGTAAGTCGTTTCTCACCGTTCCCGCTCTTCGGGCGACGCCAGAACTGTTGAGGGGGCAAAGAAGGAAAGTTCTTCTTTTACCGGCAACGCTGAGGTCCTTCCTGAGAAGGCTAATTTGGCTTTTGGTATGTTGCAGAAGCATTCCAGGCCTCATAGTACCGGTTCAGCCGAGGTTCCTTATGTTAAGGCTAAAGTTAAGACCCCTGATCCATTGACGAGGACTCCTGCCTCACTTCCTCACGTGCTACAGTTCCCCTCAGGTGATGACAAAATGGCGGCCGTTCCCGCCACGACCACGGTGGCCATTTTGGGTGCTACCCACTACGCCATCGGCCTCAGCTGTAGGGCTTGGTTCTGTGGGTGAACATAGAATTCCTTGTGCGCATCCTTTTCGCCCAGTTTACAACTGGAACACTCGGATGCCCCTTCCGCACAATGTTTCGTTGCCTGTAGGGTCGGCACCTTTAATTTCTGTTGATTCATCAGGAGATGGACCTGTGTGGCAAGCCTCCCCGTTGCGTCCCTGGAATTATCCTCCTCATGAGAGGCCTCCTCCGGTACCAAAACAGTCCCAGGAGGATGCCTTTTTCGGCAAGTTTCAGACGCTCATGCGTACCGATCCCATGAGGGAATATTTCAAAGGGCTTTTAAGTGAGATATGTCCACCCGCTCCTCCGGCGGCTCCGCCAGTGCCGCCCTTGCCTATGGTGCCTTCGCCGACCCTTCCGCCATTGCCCCCATTCTCCCCTGTAGACAAGGCAGTGCTCGACACGGTTCAGCAGGATCCTGACCTGTCGGATGAGGCGCAGGGCGATCAGGACAACGAGGACCTGCCCCGCTCTATCAGAGCTTTCCATGACCGGGTACTGGACATAATGTGCTTTTTGGATGTTCCGTTGCCGAGGCACCCGCTCCGCAGGAGGGTGTGCTTTCTGGGGTGTTCACCCTGTCTCCTTTGGAGAGTACCGGCCTGTTCTTGCAGCAGGACATTCTGGCCGAGGTCCGTAGGGTCTGGGAAAAGCCACACTCTGGACTTTTTGCCAATAGGAAAATTGACGTGCGATACAGGCTGCATTCTTCGGAAGAGGTGGCCCTGTCATCTTGTCGGCCCCCCTCCTCCAAAATGGTAGCTGCAGCTACTTTGCAGTCCAGGCCTGCAGCCACCTCTTCTACAATGGCTACTCAAGTTCTGGGGGAGGAAGACAAGCTCCTCGACTCCCTTGGGAGGAAGATTTTCGCTAACTCAGCTTTGCAGCTCCGGTAGGCCAATGCAGAGCTAGTGTTAGCGGGGGCGAATATGCGGATGTGGAAAGGTCTGTCGGAGTCGAGGAGTTCATTCCGGTCGAGAAGCTGGAGGACTTTAAAGCAGGATTGTCCGATGCCAGGTTCTTGGCTCAGAATCTGATGGAGGCTTCGGCTCACCACGTAGACACTTCGGCTCAGGGCCTTATGCTGGGACTTGATACCTTCCGACAGGTGTGGTTGCATGCCACCAAAATTTCAAAGCAGGTGCAGGACAAAGTGTTGAACCTTCCGTTTGACGTTAAGGAGCTGTTCCATTCTACAACGCATGTGGAGCTGACCAAGACGAAGGACAGCACACAGACACAGGGCCATCTTAATCACTTTTGAAGCCCTGGGCACGGACATCTTTGGGTGCCCCCTCCACCAAACCAAACAAATTAGGGGATCAAGAATAATGGTCACACCACCCCACCCGTTGCGCTCACAACCTATAGGTTGATATGCTGTCTCGCAGCATAATGAGCATGTTTACTCCCTTTAAGTCCCCTTACCTTCGTCATTCTTGCTCTAATCAGAATGATAAACAAGTAGCATTTGAAGACCAACATTAGCAGTCTACGAATAGGTTACTGCTCTAGTTCTAGTATTAATGCAGGACCATATGTAAAAGGTACATGTCACCCATAATAAACAGAGAACTCACATTAGCTGCCTCACAGAATGCAAAAATGATCATGCATGGACAGGAGGCCAATTGGAAGGAAGGAGAACGATACACATACCGAATCATGGATAGTGGATGCAGATTAGAAGCTTCCAGAAAAGTGTCTTTATCCAGACAGATTGAGATTAGAAGTGGGATATGGTTTTCCAATAATGATCCCATTAGATATCAAAGGAACAAATGCCTGTGGTGTGGGATATGAATATGCTCACTATTAAAGTGGAAGCAACCCTATAGCCACTGAACCCATGAATAAGACTTTTATGAAGATCATACCATGAGAAGGAAATCACTCTGAAGCCATTTTGAAAGGTTTAGGGACTGGCAATATAAGATTAAATGAGATGCCCAGGATCACACATTGGCTAAGGACTGAAGGGGTGAAGCTGGGATTTGTGCCAACACTGTCATTTCTGCATTTGAAAACTTTCTTTTCCAGTTCTTACCATTAACTAAAACAATCTCATTTATAAAAATGGACTTGGAATGTACACAAATCACATTACCAAACATGACCATTTTTAACAAAATATTATAAAAGGGTTCTATGCAAAATGGGAATGGTTCTAGCTTCATTCTCTCCATCATCAAGGCAAGTATATAAGTACCAGCATACCAATCAATGTGATTTAACAAATGTAATCTGGGTTTGTCTTTTGTTTTTTAAAGCTTTAAATACTTCCAAAACAATGTCTTGTGATATTTTCATTTATAAACGTGCATAAAAACCTTTGACTTTTACCAAAAAGCTGACCGTTTTTTGTGTCAAACAAGCAGACCTTGAAATATGCTTGCCTAAGGCCTGCAATATCTGGTCCACTCTCCTACCACCCCTTCCACTCAAATGGTCTACATAAGAAGAAAGATCAAGTAATGGGCTAAATGATGCCAGAAGCATGCAAGAAGGCAAACCTCACAGAAGACAGCAAAGTAATGCAAGATATATTAGATGATTTGACTAGGATCACTGTATCGTCTGCTGGCAAAGCCAGGATACAAGCATGAACGATTTTGTTCCATAGTCTTGAAATTGGATACTTATTCACCTCTTGGACTAACAGTTTATGCCATTGTTGGAGGTGATTGCCTAGGTTTTACAACACCTCATCCGAACAAACCAATTTCTAGACCTTCACCATACTGATGACAAGTTAGTTTTTATAGCATTCCCTATCTGGTACAGGTACATTGCTGATACCAGCAGATGTTGTTCTGCAAAACCAAGTACATATGCAGGCAGTTTTTAAACTTCAGACATAGGAAAGGCTCAGCCAGCCTTGCTGGGATATGATATTCTAATTTTGCTTATGAACACATATCTCTGCAATGGCTGCTTCACACACTGAGCTTACTTCTGGACCATTGTCGCACTCAATTTATCAATATGCATTTCACTGTTGCCTATTGCACATGATCAACATAATTTCCACAGGAAGGAAAGAATGCTACAGAGTTGTGCTGTAAGGAACATACAAACTATGTATACCACAGTGAACACAGAAAGCAATACATGATGAGATGATCAAGGCAGAATGTACTTGTCAAAACAGAAAGGCAATGGGATTAAGGACTCAGTACAACCCCATTAAATATCCCGACGTGGGCTATTTAAGACTGGTTAACAATGTAATCTTACTTCTTCAGATTAGGCAGCCTTTTTAGGGCCCCACTCCAAGGTGGGGGCCCTGGGCAAGTGCCCCTTTTGCCCTCCCATAAAAACGTCTCTGCACAGACAGCTAAGTCCTTATAAGTCCTAGTTAAAACTCCTTTTAAGAATCAGAGACCGTTATCACAAAGCCGGCCCTATTCTGGGTTTAGAGGTTTTCTAGACCGAAAATCTCGTAGAGTGGATGCTCCTTCAGGTAATAACTGCCGGAGGCAGCAACATACTCGGTTTTTCTCCCGCTCCTCAGCCTCCTCCACAGGTTCAGGTGGTTACACCACTGAAAAGCCTACAAAATGAGGGTTCTCCGCGCTCGCACGAGACCCCGGTGGGAGGACCCATTGCGTCTCATTGGGAGGCGTGGCAGACCATCACCGAAGACAGGTGGATCTTGTCAGTCGCTCGGGCGGGCTTCCGCTTACCCTTACCCCCTACCCCACCCTTCAACCCTCCTTTTCAGCAGTCGGGTTCGTCCTCCCTAAAAGCCGAGATTCAGAAACTTCTGGATCTCAGAGCTGTGGAACCCGTTCCCCTGAGGGAACGAGGGGAGGGCTTCTACTCCCAGCTGTTTAAGGTGCCCAAACCCAACCAGGCTGGCCTACGCACCATCCTAGACCTTTCCCAGTTCAATCTTTTCCTACCCCAAGAGAAGTTCAAGATGATCACGCCCGGCCAGATACGGTCCTCCTTGCAGATGGGCGATTGGCTCAGGGTGGTGGACCTCCAGGATGCGTACATGCATATTCTGATTTGGAATCCACACAGGAGATATCTACGCTTCTCTGTGGGAGATGAGCACTTGCAATTTCGAGTGCTTCCTTTTGGCCTCAGCTCGGCGTCGCGTGTCTTCACGAAGATGATGTCGGTGATCGCGGCCTATCTTTGTCTGCAGGGTATCCATGTGTATCCGTATTTGGACGACTGGCTCTTGGGCAGCCCGTGCCCTTTGATAGCCGCCTGCAATCTTCAGTCTCTCCTCCAGCTCCTGTTCCACCTTGGGCTGTTGGTGAACTGGCGGAAATATTCCATGACGGTCTCGCAGGACTTGATTTTCCTGGGTTTTCGCTGGAACACGATCGACTGCAGAGTGTACCTGACCGGGGACAGAATAGCGGACCTGTTGGCCACGTGTCAGATGTTTGCGCAGTCGGAGAGCATGTCGGCCTGGTGGTTCCAGAGACTTCTGGGCCTCATGGCCTTGTGCGTGTTGGCTCTTCCTCTTGCTCGTCTCAAGATGAGGCGGACTCAGATGGCTCTTCGGAGTTCTTGGCGTCAGGCGGTCGACCCGGACTCCAAGGTGATAATGATTACGGCTTCCATGAGAGTGGACCTGGAGTGGTGGTCGTCTCTCAGCAACCTGTCGGTGGGTGCGGGTTTCGGGACCCAGTCCCTATGGTGACGGTCACAACAGACTCCTCCCTTCTAGGGTGGGGTGCGACGTTGGATCTTCTTCAGGTCTCGGATCTTTGGTCGCATCAGGACAAGCTCCTCCACATAAATCATCTGGAGCTTCTGGCGATCTTCCTTCCGCTCAAGGCGTTCAGACCGATCATTGCCAACAAAGTGGTCCGTATCCACACCGACAATGTGGTGTTGATGTATTACATCAACAAGCAAGGGGGAACCAATTTTCCCCCCTCGTGGACCTGTCCATCCATATTTGGGAGTGGGCTGTTCTTCATGGGGTCTGGCTTCTTGCAGGACACATCCCGGGTCAGCTGAATGTCATGGCAAATGCCCTCAGCCGGCGGACAATGGTCAGCTACGAGTGGGAGTTGAAGGCAGAGGTCCTCTCATGGATTTTCCTGCGCTGTGGCAATACCGGAATTGGACCTCTTTACTACAATGGCAAACAAGAAGCTTCCTCTGTATGCCTCCAGAAGCGGACTGGAAGTTTCCTCAGTGGGGGATGCTCTCGAGATTCCATGGCACAACATGAGGGCTTATGCTTTCCCGCCTCTCCCTCTGGTTCACCGGACGATTTGCAAATTGAAGAGCTCGGTGAACTGTTCTCTTCTACTCATAGCCCCGTGGTGGTCGGCCAGATTTTGGTTCTCAGAACTTCAACACCTGTCGGTGTATCCGCCGATCAGGGTACCGGTGACCCCCGATCTTCCTCACCAGGGGGAACAGTAGCTGTGGCACCCCTCCCCACAATCGCTCAGCTTGGCGGCATGGTGCCTGAGTTCAAGTCTTTAGAACATCTTAACTTGTCTGCGGATAACATGCGTATTATCCAGGCAGCCAGAAAACCCTCAACTAGGTCCCAGTACAGAAGCAAATGGTTCAGGTTCTGTCATTGGTGTTTAAGCAAGCAGTTGGACCCAAGGGGGGCTACAATCGACACAGTACTGTCCTTTGTATCCTTCTTAGCAGAATCGGGTGTCACGTTCTGTCATGCAGGACTTATCTTTCAGCGGTTTCCGCTTACCTATCTACGGACCAATGCCCAGTGGTTAAGGGGCATTTTGCAGGCGTGACGTGCCTTTATCCTCCGATTCGTAGTCCGCACCCGGCGTGGGATCTAAATGTGGTCCTGACGGGGTTGTGCCATAAACCTTTCGAACCAGTGGCCACGGTGGACCTCAAGCACCTGTCGTGGAAGGTGTCCTTTTTGGTCATCGTTACTTCAGCAAGGCGTGTGAGTGAGCTCCAGGCTTTGTCGGTGGAGCATCCCTTCTTGGTCTTTCACAAGGATAAGATGGTCCTACGGACAAATCCTACTTTCCTGCCGAAGGTGGTATCTGAGTTCCATCTGAACTAGTCAATCTCCCTGCCGGTCTTTTTTCCGAACCCTGCCTCAGAGGCAGAAAGGGTTCTGCATTGTCTCGATGTCAGAAGGGCTCTTAAGTTCTATCTGGACAGAACATCCGAGCTTAGGAGTTCTTCTCAACTGTTTGTAACCTTTGGTAACCCACAGGGTAAGCAGGCCTCTAAGGCGACTATTTCTCGGTGGATCGGCGCCTGCATCTTACACCGTCCAAGGGCTGAAGCCTCCTAAAGGTATTCATGCACACCTGTGCGGGACAAGGCAGCCGTGGTTACATTTCAGAAATATGTCCCCTGGCAGACCATCGCAAAGGCGGCTATTTGGGCATCCCCATCTGCTTTTTGTAAGCATTATTGTCTTGACATGAGCTCAAGTTCTGATGCTCAGTTTGGTCATGCTGTGCTGAAGAAACTTTTTCAGTAAGGGTTTTTTTCCATCCACCCGTAGTTCCTGTAAGGAGTGCTTGGGAATCTCCCATAAGTATGGAGGAAAGGTGACGGGATGTAGGAGTATAACCAGGTTACTCACTGTAGTGACCACCATACTCCTATTCCATAGTCCCCTTTCCTCCATACGCCCGCCCGCCGTCCCCTCTAATAAGGTTCCTCTGTTATTGCTAAGAGGTCTTGGACCTGGCGATAGAAAAGGACTGATGGGCGATGTGCGGGGCGGAGCCAGGGTGAGCGGGGTTATGGCCGAATGCCGGGCCCCGTGCAAGAAAGAGGAAGGACAACATTTTTGCAAAATGTTTGGATGCTTTTCACAAAGTGCTCCGGTCCCGTCCCACAGGACGGAGAGATTTCCCATATGGAGGAAAGGGGACTATGGACTAGGAGTAAGGTTGTCACTACGGTGAGTAATCTGGTTATTTGTGAATAAGGGTTTGAGTAAATTGATAAATTGGTTTGAACATATGCCAACACCCCATAGTGACCACTTTATATTAAAATGTACACTGGATGGCCTTCATTTGAGTAAAAGGTTCAACACGTGTTTCAATATTCAATGTAATACTAGAGGAAACAGGATATGTTGGACTGAATCCAATTTGGTTAAAATTGAAAAATTATTTAACATCCTACCCATCAGTGGACAAGATTTAGCAATAAATTGACAATAGGTTATTGGAAATTAGGTATGATCCTAGGTATGATACAGCTGACAGAGATTAGAATCACTATCAATAACAGAAGGGGGAAAAACATAAAAATCCCTATGATTGTCAGATATCAATTAAAAAGAAAGGTAAAAGGAGCTATTAAACAAGTGAATAAAGAATTGAATCTGAATGTGAAGGAACGCACTCAGAAGATTGCTAGGATTCGTATGAAATTTAAGAACTGGCTAAAGGTATATAAACATAACCTTCATAATGTAAATTGGAAAATAGTATTTAAGTTATACAGGACCCATGATGCAAAAAGATTCTGGTATTTGTATC
The DNA here is from genome assembly GCF_040938575.1 of Ambystoma mexicanum. Classification (NCBI taxonomy): domain Eukaryota; kingdom Metazoa; phylum Chordata; class Amphibia; order Caudata; family Ambystomatidae; genus Ambystoma; species Ambystoma mexicanum. The sequence continues at coordinate 226,849,055 of NC_090931.1, read as the reverse complement.
GGCAGTTTATGACCGAAGAGGCAAATACAGATGTAAATATACCTATTGAGGATTGGATAGAGTTCATCTCATCTCTATATTATAGGGAAGACAAGGTGATACCGCTAATAGAGATCAAATGGTTGGTGGATGAAATGATCTTTCCATTTGGATTGATAGATGTGCTTAAGATGATTAAAAATATGAAATCCTCGAGGGCACCGGGGCCGGATAAATTGGCCAACATCGTACTAAAGCGTAATCCGGAAAAATGGGCTTACATTTTGCTAGAACTCTATATATGCATTTGCAAAACAGGAAAGATACCAGACAGCTGGAGAGAGGCAATATTTATCCCAGTTTATAAAAAAGGGGGAAGAACCTGCCTGAAAAATTATGGGCTACTTGCAATGGCAGACTCCAGTTGCAAAATGTTCTGCTCCCTCCTTTTGCAAATTATAAATGCATTGAGTAGGAATAATAAATGCATCTCTCCTCTGCAAACCGGGTTTAGAGCAGGGTATGGCACCATTGATAATATCATAACGTTACATTTTCTGGTGGCTGAGGCAATGAAACAAAAAACGAAACTGTATGCTTGTTTCATTGATTTCTCTCAGGCATTTGATTGTGTTGATAGGACTAGATTATGGGGAAAATTTGAGAAATGGAAAATGGGCCCCATTGTGCTACATTTTCTAAAAGAAATGTACAGAGAAAGATCAGCTGCGATGTATGTGAATAAAAGAAAAGAAAGAACCTTGCCCATAGAAACTAATATAGGCCTCAAACAGGGTTGTGTAACCTCACCCACCTTATACAACCTGTACGTATCTGACATGGGGGAAAGATTTGACAATATTAATAATTTCCCTCCCAAGATTGGTGATATACCCATTTGTTGGATGTCATATGCAGATGACACAATTATTATAGATAAAACCCTGATTGGGTTACAGAGGTTACTAAATGAACTCAATAGTGACGCTAAAGAAAATAATTAAAGTATCAATGTGGGTAAAACCAAGATATTAATATTTGGGGGAAAAGGAGGGATGAAGAAAACATCTAAATATAGATGGCAAATTGAATCCTGAGACATTTATGTGCTGGAATCCTACCCATATTTATGTATGACAGTCAGGAATAACCCCCTACAGACCATTATGTTGACATTATAGTTAAAAAGATACAAAAATAATGGACTATAATGAGATCTTTTATATCCGCTAGGGGGATATTCCATTGAGAGACTGTTAGAAATGTATAAGTCATGCATTATACCTGGTGCCATGTATGCAATGGAGACGGTGGCAGCTAAGCAAACGCACATCTAGGTAAAATAGAAGGGAAACTCTGGAGACCTGAATTAAGATTGGTCAATTCAACGTCTATTGAGCCCATTCGTTGCGAATTAGGGCTAACGTCCTTGTTAACGTTATGGAAAATAAGGTGTTGCAAGCTTTACATAAAAATGACACTGGAAGCAAACATGGATGGCAATCTGATGAAAGTCATCGGGGAAAAAGCTATTAAAAAAAAGACCACAATAATGAGGCCTTGAAGGATCTACCTAATACCTCACTAACTTTCCTTAAAGAGATAAATCTACAATACCAAAAGAAATTGATCATGTAAATTGCTTGTATAATAAATTTAAAAAGAAAGCTATTCAATGGGACTTAAATAATTTGGATAGCCTGGGGAAAAAAAGTAAGTTTGCTACCTATTGTCTCCAAGGGAGGTCTCCGAATATATCTTGTAGTTACCTTTGGAAGGTCAATAATAGGGAGCTTGTTATATTTATATTACTGCTAAGGTTCAATATGCTACCTTGTTATGAGTATATTGGATCCTTAAAGGGTATCCCTATAGAAAAAAGATTATGTAGATTATGCAATTTAGAGGTGGAGACATTGAGACATTTATTAAAGGCATGTAATAGATTGATGGGATGGTAGGTTATAGGGATATTGCTTCGGATAAAAGTATGATTGAGCCAGATCAGTTATGGTCCGCAATTTACATGGCGGAACCCATCGTGTATATTGGAGCTGCATTCTATATATGGAAAATTATTCTGCTGGAGTGGGAAAAATTATCACTGGCAGTGGTTGGCATCGAAAATGAAGGTGTAAATTATACATTTATGACTAATTGATTGATGAAAATGTAAACATTCATGAATAGAGGTTGTTGGATGTTCATTTAGAACAACAGTGTGGGATGTTAAAAGGTAGATTTTAATATAGAGGGAGATGATTACACTAGACATGTTTGAAAGGGTAGAAGTTATGTTTTAACATATGTATAGATTTTTATCTAATGTTAAATCTACAGAACTGTTATGCTGATTGGTATTATAATTATTGAATTGTTATTATTACTGAATCATTGTTTAATGGATTCTTTTTAATTGGATTCTAATTGAATTGAATGTATTACTTATGTGACCTTTTAACTTGTTATGTGAAATGCTAAATTGTTAATATTGGATTATATATTCTTTGTGATGTTGTAAGTGTTTAAGGTTTCAATTAACCAAATACACTATAAATAATTTTTAAAAAGCATACGGGCGCACTGTTTAACCGCACAGAACTTGCATTTTTTTAAACCAGCATGCCATGCACACAAGCATCAGTAGTGCTCTCCTGCTGCTCCCCGCTAGCTGCTTCTCCCAAAATATGTTTGCTGTTGGCTTTCTGGTCACGTTTCTATTTCCTTGCTGTCATGAACCGTCGCCTACATCCTTTCTGGACTTCGTGGTCCCTGACACGTAGGGGATTGAATGCAGTAATCCTTCCAACATGGCCGCCGGACACGGAACGCTGTTTGCCAGTCCTTGCGCTCCACGCTCTGCGTTCTACTAAACAGACATGCCCCTGCGGCACTGCGCGTCTCAACGCTACCCCTTGCTGTAGTTGGACGTGTGTTACCGGAGTTCGCTCGGGGCTTTCATCTGCATTCTGTTTCCCGGTTCCTTGAATCCCCTTTCCTTCCTTCCTTTCCTCAAAACTTACCTTCAAACTTCCTGGATTTTCACCCGCGCTCGGGTCACGGCGTTCCGTGTCTCCGAGCTCAGATATTGCTCCTTCCTGGTCTCCGTCCTAGACATCTGAATGTATCCTGGAGTTGGATTGTCATCCTCACGCTGGAATCCGAAGACCAGCGCACGGGTCTATACAAATCCCGGACCGTGCGAAAGAAGTCACCAAAGAAGGTCTCAAGCAAACAACAAAAACAGGTGAGAAGGGGAGAGACTTGTGACAGATTGAGACGCCTAAAAACGATACAGACATAGAGTTGGAAGCCGCGGTTCAAGACCTCATGCGAGGCATGCAGAAACTAACCACAGAAGTTCAGAACCTTAAGGCTGAGAATGCTGCATTAAAGCAGCTAGTCTTGTCACGTGAATCTGCATCTAAGGAAAGTGTGTTGTTGGGAGGAGTAGTGGACAAATTTGATGTTTCTTCAAAGACCCTCCGTGCCTCCCTTGATTCATGTTTGGTACACTTCACCTTCAAGCCCTACTACTTTTCCACTCCTCGAGCAAAGGTGGGGTTCATGATCTCACACCTCACTGATAACGCCTTGATCTGGGCAACCCCCCTAGTGAATTCGGGCGACGCCCTCCTGGATAATTACGATGTGTTCGTGGAAGCCCTAAAAACCATGTTTGATCGCCCAGAGCAGGTTTACAGCGCTCAAGAAAGCTTACTTGAATTTCAACAAGGATCCCAGGATATGCTTACCTATGTGATCCACTTTAAACAACTTGTGAAGGAAGCTGATTGGTCTCAAGAAGCCAGCTTCACCCTCTTCCGAAGAGGCCTGAATGAACAAATGAAGGACGAGTTAGCCAGAGTAGCTCGCCCAAACTCCTTCCAGGCTTTTATGGATCTTTCCTTGCAAATCGACTTTCGAATCCAGGAAAGAAAGGCAGAGAAAAAGAAATCCAAATCAACCTTCCAGAAGGCTGCCACAGACCACTCAATCAGACCAGAGGCCACAGCTTCTCCTACCTCGGATCCAGAACTCATGCAACTGGGGCCCTTCCGTGGAACCATTACCCCACAAGAAAGAATGCGCCGAATTCACGCTGGTCTATGCATGTATTGCACCTCCGATAAACATCTCGTGAGTGAGTGCCCTATTGCTCATCCACGGCGTTCGGGAAACGCCAGCTCCTGATCCTAGATGGGGCACAGTGTCGGGAGAGAGATGTTTGCTCCACATCAATTCCTTCCTTGAACTCTCCTGGACAAAATAATCTTGTGATTCTACAGGCATTCCTATCGCCTTCCAAGAAAGAATCTTACCCCATCCTGGAATTAGTGGATTGCAGAGCCATGGGGATATTCATAGATCATGATTGGGTCACTTCTCACAACATTCCACATGAAACTCAAGAGACAATGCAACCTGTAGAAGCTATTGATGGGAGACCCATCTTCGGGACCCATAACCCATAACCATAACCCTTCAAACTAAAGAAATCCTACTTTCCATAAACCACCATCAAGAGAGGCTCAAATTTGACATCATAAGGTCGGCCCACTATCCAATTGTTCTAGGCATGCCCTGGTTACAGAAGCATAACCCCTACATCAATTGGGCAGCAGGCTCCTTGTTTCTTGGTTCTGAACATTGTATGTCCCACTGCTTATCACAAGACACCTTACCAAGGTCCTCTGAAGACTCTCAAGAAACTCCGCAAATTCCAGTCACTGTTTCTAACATCATCCGGATTCCCAGGGCCTATCAGGCTTACACAGATGTATTCTCGACAGCCATTGTTCAAGCTCTTCCACCACACAGACCTGAGGATTGTGCCATTGATACTGAACCTTCTGCAGTAATCCCTTTCGGGAGAATATTTATTTTGTCAGAACCCGAAAAAAGGGCCCTCCGGGAATACTTGGATACCAACTTGGAAAATGGAACTATACGACCATCCAAGTCCTCGGCGGGCGCTTCTCTATTTTTCCTCCCCAAGAAGGATTCCAAGGAGCTTAGACCATGCCTAGATTACCGTGGCCTTAACCAGTGTACTCTCAAGGATCGTTACCCATTGCCTATCATCTCGGACATCCTGGAAGCAGTCAGAGGTGCAGTCGTCTTCACGAAATTAGATCTCAGGGGTGCCTGCCATCTTATTCGTATAAAGGAAGCTGACCAATGGAAGACAGCCTTTAGAACACCCTTTGGCCACTTTGAATACTTGGTTATGCCCTTTGGACTTGCTAATGCCCCATCAATCTTCCAACGTTTTATGGATCGGGTGTTTTCTGATATGCTGTTCCTCTTCGTTATTGTATATCTGGACGACATACTGATATACTCCAAGGACCACTTGAAACATGAAGAGCACGTAAAGACAGTCTTACAACGTCTACGTGAACACAAGCTCCTGGCTAAACCCGAGAAGTGCCTCTTCCATGTATGATATGATATGATATGATGATATGATATGATATGGTATTTGTAACGCGCCTATACACAGGTGTTTCAAGGCGCGACGAGGCAGGGAGGGGAGGAACAATGGGACACAGACAACGATCCTACTAGGCCAGGTGTCATTCAGATCGCGCAAGTGCAGGGGTGGGGGAGGGGGAAAAGTGCAAAGGGAAGGGGAGGGGGGGAAGTGCAGTACAAGGTAAGTGGCGTAAAGTAAGGTAAGTGCAGAACAAGTGCTGGGGAAGGGGGGGCTGTAGGGATACAGAGACAGTCCCGCAGTGCAGAGGGGTTCCAGGGCATCAGTGCAAGTGGAGAGTGGCTGGGCCCAGGGCCGAGGCCATTTAGAGAGGTCCAGTTGCAGGATCAGTGCAGTTTCAGTGAAGAATATTAGCTGTTCAGCAGGGGAGAGGGAGAGAGAAAGCAGAAGCAAAGAGGAAGGTATTGAGGTGCTTCCGGAACCGGAGATGGTTCTCCTCGAGTTTCAGGGAGGCAGGAAGGCTGTTCCAGAGGGAGGCCCCTGCCGCGGAGAGAGATCTACCCCCAGCTCGTTGCTTCGAGAAGCGGCTGACCCTGAGGGAGTTGGAGGCGGATGAGCGAAGGGCTCGGGAAGGAAGATATTTGGGAAGAGAGAGTTGAAGGTATTTAGGACCCAGGCCCCAGAAGGCCTTGTGGACAATGCAGAGGGTTTTGAACTTAATCCTCGCAGCCACTGGGAGCCAGTGTAGAGATTTCAGTCCTGGAGAGATACGATCCCTGGGCTTGAGGCCAAGGACAAGTCTCGCAGTTCTGTTCTGGATAAGTTGCAGAGGGCGGAGAGTGGAGGCAGGCAGATTAAGATAGAGGCTGTTAGAGTAATCCAGCTTCGAGAGAACCAGGGCTCGGGAGACAGTGAGCTTCTGGGGGAAGGAGAGGAAGGGAAGAATACCTCTGAGGAGGTGCAGCTGGTAGTGTGACCTCTTGGCGACGTCAGAAATATGAGGAGAGAAGGAGAGTGTGGAGTCGAAGATGACCCCAAGGTTTTTTGCCTTGCAGGTAGGAGCAGGGAGGGGGCCAAGGGAGGCAGGCCAGAGAGCTGCAGGGAAGGAGGGAGTGGGAGTACCGATGAGTAGAATCTCAGTCTTACTGGCATTAAGGCAGAGGTCATTGGCGGCACACCATTCTTGGATAGCAGACAGACAGTCAGAGATGAGGGAAGGAGAGGGGGAGGCTGAGGGTAGCCTGAAAATGAGCTGGATATCGTCCGCATAGCACTGGAAATTAGGGCAGAGAGCGGCGATGCGGTGGGCAAGGAGTGCCAGATACTGGTTGAACAGCCAGGGAGAGAGATTAGATCCCTGGGGGACACCACAGGTGGAGAAAAAGATGTCGGAGAGGAAGGACCCCAGTTGGACCTGGGAGGGTCGATTTGAAAGGAAAGAGGTCAGCCACGCCAGAGCCTGACCAGTGATACCCAGGTTTTCCCGGAGACGGTTGAGCAGGATGGCATGGTTGACAGTGTCAAAGGCAGAGGAGAGATCGAGCAGAATGAGAACACACGGAGTGTTGGAGTCGAGGTTCAAGAGCAGGTCTTCACGGATGTTCAGGAGAGCAGTTTCCGTGCTTCTGGCAGCTCTGAAGCCAGATTGATGGTCATGAAGACTACCAACAGATTCAGCATGGAGGTTAAGCTGGGAGATGGCCAGTTTCTCCAGGAGCTTGCCCAGGAAGGGAGTGATGGAGATAGGGCGATAGTTAGCCGGGCAGGAGGGGTCGGAAGAGGGTTTCTTGAGAAGAGGGTGCACAAGGGAGTGCTTGAGGGGGGAAGGGAAGACTCCAGAGGCGAAGGAGTGGTTGCAAAAGTCAGCCAGGGCAGGAGCCAGGGAGTCGATGTGGTCCTTGATAGTTTTGGAGGAACAGGGGTGAACCTGTTAAGACGAGACTTTCATTGATCGGACTTGTCTGGAAACCTCGTCAGCAGAGAAAGGTGGAAAGGCAGAGAAAGAGGGAGGAGGGGTGACTGCAGAAGGGCCAGAGGAAGAGCCGGGAAGGTAGGGAGGGAGGTGGAAGGAGGAGAGCGAGGACAGGATGTCCTGAGTTTTTGAGATGAAGTGAGAGGCCAGTGCAGTGCAGAGGGCCTGGGAGGGGACGGGAGAGGTAGAGACTGCAACAGGGTTGGCCAGCTCCTTGCAGATTTTAAAGAGTTCGGCGGAGTTGTTTGATGCCGCAGAGATGCGGGCTTGGATAAGGGCTCTCTTCTTGGTGAGAACGGAGAGCCGGTACTGCCTTTGGAGCAGGTGGCAGGCCAGTTTGTCAGAGGATGAACATGATGCATGCCATTTCCTCTCGGCAACCCTGCACTTGCGTTTTAGGGTGACGAGATCCGAGTCATACCAGGAGTTACATTTGGCTTTGGGCTTCAGGCGGATTCTCATGACGGGGGCAAGGATATCAAGAGTAACAGATATAGCAGAGTGGAGCCTGGAGAGGGCTGTGTCAGGGTGGGAGTCAGCCGAAGGGGCAGGGGGGGGCGAGAAGGTAGCAGCGAAAGCCTCAACTGACACACGCTTCATGGGTCGGATGACCGAGAAGGTGGGTGGCAGTGAAGAGGGTGGCTTTGCCTGTGGGGTAGGGAGGGTGAGGTGGGAGGATAGGAGAAAGTGATCACTCCAGGAGAGAGGAGTGGAGAGAGGGACGGAGAGGGGAAGGTCAGAAGAGATCAGAGCATCAAGAGTGTGCCCAGCAGAGTGAGTAGGCCCAGACGGGAGAATAGAGAGTGAGAGAGAGTCGCAGAGGTCACGAAAGAGACCAGTGGGGGGACTGGAGGCATCAAGGTGGATGTTGAAGTCGCCAAGAAAGAGGAGTTGAGTGGTTGAGGACAGGAGTGAGGAGGAGAGGTCAGCCCACTCAGAGAGGAAGGAGGAAATTTGACCAGGTGGCCGATAGATAGTAGCCACGGTAAGGGAATGGCTAGGAGAGAGAGAGAGTCGGCAGACAAGACATTCAAAAGAGGAGTAGGTCTGCGTAGGAGTGACAGTGGCAGGAATCCACTCAGGGAAGATAAGGGCAACACCACCCCCTGCACGGTTAGGCCTGGGCATGGAGAGGATCTTGTAACCGTCAGGTAGGAGTGTGTCAAAGCTGGTGGCAGAGCTGGCTGTGAACCATGTCTCAGTGAGACAAAGGACGTCGAGGTCCAGTTCCTCAAGAAGGTGACAGATATCGGAGGAGTGCTTGATGGCAGAGCGAGTGTTTAGAGTGGCAATGTGGAGAAGGCTGCCATCCTTGAAGAACTTCCGGGGAGGGGTACAGATCAGAGGTACGCCCTGCGGAGGTATTGAAGAAGGAGGTGAAGAAGGAGCACGAGAGGGGGCAGGGAGGGAGGGTAGAGGCAAGGTAGCCAAGGATAGAGGAGGGGGACAGCAGGAGAGGAGAGGAAGTTGATGAGGTGTGGGAAGCGTCTATCGAAGAGGTGAAGGTTGGCCTGAGGGCCTTGGACCAAGACGGTCCCATTAGCGTAGACATTAATGATGGCCTTAGAGGAGCGGAAGGGGGCCAAGAGGACATCCCAACGGGTGCCACCATTAATGGGAGAGGAGGAGAAAGGAGAGAGCACAGAGACCATATGAAGGGTCCATAGGTGAGGCGAAGGCACGAAAAAGAGGATGTCAGTGAGAGTTTCCTTAGAGCAGGCATTAGTGTAGGTGTCAGCGATAGGGAGGCCTGGGTTGGAGACCAGGATGTCCTTTTTAAACTTTTTCCTACCAGATTTAGTGAGGAGAGCAGGATAGTCAATGGAGAAGCAGTTAGAGAAGATAGGCGAGACAGAGAGCACCATGGAGTAGAAGGGAGGGGAGAGGGGGGGGGGGAGACAGACGAAATGAGAGCACGCAGACAGGAAGTGAGCGGCAAGCACAAGTTACCACAATTAGAGCAAACAAACAGTAAAGCGTATTAGGTAACCGGGCCACCTAAGTTTGAGAATCCTGCGAGGGGAGAAAGGCACCCTAGTTTACCACAGTTCAGAGCAAACAGTAAAGCGTATTAGGTACCGGGCCACCTAAGTTTGAGAATCCTGCGAGGGGAGAAAAGCACCCTAGTTTACCACAGTTCAGAGCAAACAGTAAAGCGTATTAGGTACCGGGCCACCTAAGTTTGAGAATCCTGCGAGGGGAGAAAAGCACCCTAGTTTACCACAGTTCAGAGCAAACAGTAAAGCGTATTAGGTACCGGGCCACCTAAGTTTGAGAATCCTGCGAGGGGAGAAAAGCACCCTAGTTTACCACAGTTCAGAGCAAACAGTAAAGCGTATTAGGTACCGGGCCACCTAAGTTTGAGAATCCTGCGAGGGGAGAAAAGCACCCTAGTTTACCACAGTTCAGAGCAAACAGTAAAGCGTATTAGGTACCGGGCCACCTAAGTTTGAGAATCCTGCGAGGGGAGAAAAGCACCCTAGTTTACCACAGTTCAGAGCAAACAGTAAAGCGTATTAGGTACCAGGCCACCTAAGTTTGAGAAATCCTGCGAGGGGAGAAAAAAACCCTAGTTTACCTCAACTGTGTATACAGTGAGGCAAGGCCCCATGCGGATGTAACCAGGCGTAGGAGGGGTGGGCCGGGGAACGGAGAACAGGTGGAACTGGCGCCTGGCGTCCCCTGCGGACACCTGCAGACACACAGGGAGCCGCACTGTAGGAGTCGCCCTTGTATCGCCTAGTATCAACTGTTCACTATCTCGGATTCGTTCTTAGCCCAAAAGGAATTGGAATGGACCCCTCAAAGGTTAATTCCATTCTATCCTTGCCTGTTCCAACCACTGTAACACAAATCCAATATTTCCTAGGGCTTGCTAACTTCTACCGGAAATTTATACCAGCATTTTCTGAGATTGTGCATCCCATTGTTACATTGTTAAAGAAAGATGCCCCCTTTCGGTGGACTTCTGCCCAAGATTCGGCGTTCCAGCGGTTGAAGTCGGAGTTCAGACAAGCTCCCATCCTAGCTCAACCTGACATTGATCGACCTTTTCTTGTCGAAACTGATGCCTCCAATTACGCCATTGGGGCAGTCCTAAAACAGGAACTTGGCGACAAGTTAGAACACCCTATCGCCTATCTTTCTCGCACCTTGACCCCCAGTGAAACTCATTATTCCGTCCTGGAAAAGGAATTGCTGGCCATCCGTCACACCTTCACTGATTGGCGTCATCTTCTTTTGGGAGCCAAACACCCGGTACAAGTCCGCACGGACCATCGGAATCTTCAAGTCCTGCAATCCCTAGAATGTAGAAACAGTCGCCAAGCCCGTTGGGCCTTCTTTTTTGCCCAATACCAATTTCAAATCCATCATGTTCCTGGAACACATAACATTATAGCCGATGCCTTATCCAGACGTCCTGATTATGAACCCCTTGAAGATCGGACCTTTCCTAAAATGTTTCCCCACACAATATTTGTTGCCCAAGCAATTACCCTCCTGGAGGATATTCAAATTCAAACCCAGTCCTCTGAACCTTGGAAGGAGTTTAAGAGAAACAATCGGTGGAATCTCAAAACAATGGACAGATACCTGTTCAAGGACAATCGCTTGGTCATTCCCACTCCTGGACTGAGACAAAAGATCACTAGCCTATGCCACGATACTTTTCATTCAGGACAACGTGGCATCACCAATACTCTCCATCTAATACAAAGACAGTTTTGGTGGCCAAAGATGAAGGATGATATCAAGATCCATATCCAAACATGTGAAGTCTGCAATCAGACCAAACATGATAACAAAAAAATCAGCAGGTCTCCTGCTCATACCAACAAGACCCTGGGAAATCATTGCCATGGATTTTATCGTGGAACTACCCTCTTCCAGGGGCTACACAACTATAATGGTTACCATTGATTTGTTCACTCATATGGTTCATTTTACACCTTTATACAAACTGCAATCCTCATCTGAACTTGCTGGAATTTTCCTGGAACACATATTCCGGCTTCATGGTCTACCATCCAAGATAATTTCTGACCGGGGACCCCAGTACATATCCCAGTTCTGGAAACAGTTATGTCGTATACTGGGAATCCAACGTGCCATGTCATCGGGTTATCACCCACAGACCAATGGAGCCACTGAACGAGTAAACCAAACCCTGGAACAGTATCTTCGTTGCTTTGCCACCAAGGTCCAGGATGATTGGTCACTCTTAATACCTTTGGCCGAATTCGCATGCAACAATTCGGATCATTCAGCTATCAAAACCAGTCCTTTCTTCTGCAGTCAAGGATTTCATCCTTCAGTTCTACCGTCCATTCTTCCACACCCTACCCCAGTACCTGCGGTTGATTCCTGGATTGAAACACTAATTAATGTGCACAAAGAAGCAAAGGAACACCTTGAAAAGGCCCGAAGAGACGTTAAACATTATGCAGACTCCAAAAGAAGACCTGGGCCTTCCTATTCAGTAGGCGATAAAGTCGGGTTATCCTCGAAACTCCTTCCCCGTCACCTACGACCAATTAAATTGGCTCCCAGGTATTACGGGCCCTTTTCTATAAAAGAAATCGTCAACCCAGTGGCCTTTCGACTTCGACTACCAGAATCATGGAAAAGGACCCATCCAGTCTTCCACACCTCTCTGTTAAAACCATATGTTCAGCCCTCTCGAACTGCTCCAAGATCTACCCCAGTGATTGTCAATGACCAACTCGAATATGAGGTCTCCAGAATCTGTGACTCTAGGTACCGATGTGGTCAATTACAATATTTGGTCGAGTGGAAAGGTTATCCTCCCAGTGAGTGCACTTGGGAACCCGTGTCAAACATGAATGCCCCAGGCTGATTCAAAGATACCATCTTATCCATCCAGGCAAACCCAGAGGACCTGGGCTTCAGAGGAGGCATACTGTCATAAACCGTCGCCTACGTCCTTTCTGGACTTCGTGGTCCCTGACACACGGGATTGAATGCAGTAATCATTCCAACATGGCCGCCGGACACGGAACGCTGTTTGCCAGTCCTTGCGCTCCACGCTCTGCGTTCCACTAAACAGATACGTCCCCGCGGCTCTGCGCGTCTCAACGCTACCACTTGCTGTAGTTGGACGTGTGTTACCGGAGTTCGCTCGGGGCTTTTATCTGCATCCTGTTTCCCGGTTCCTTGAATCTCCTTTCCTTTCTCCCTTTCATCAAAACTTACCCTCGAACTTCATGGATTTTTGTCCGCGCTCGGGTCACGCCGTTCTGTGTCTCCGAGCTCGGACATTGCTTCTTCCTGGTCTCCGTCCTGGACATCTGAACGTATCCTGGAGTTGGATTGTCATCCTCACGCTGGAATCAGAAGACCAGCGAACGGGTCTATACAAATCCTGGACCGTGCGAAAGAAGTCACCAAAGAAGGTCTCAAGCAAACAACAAAAACAGGTGAGAAGGGGAGAGACTTGTGACAGTTGCATGCCAGGCGTGCACTCAAATGCTGTTACTAGCTCATCAACCCAGTTGTGTATGGAGGGTTGAGCCAATTATCCAAAATTTCCAGTCAGTGATGTGACAGGCCCTGCTGCAGGCAACACGTAATTCAATTTAACTTCATATATGAGAGCCATCAGGGCACATTTGCATTTTCCCGCATGCCAGTCACTCTTGCGTCGGTAGTGTGCTCCTGCTGCTCCCAACTAGTTGCTTCTCCCAAAATATGTTTGCAGTCAGTTTCTGGACACATTTGTATTTGCCCACATGTCGAAACAAACTAAACAAATAATGTTTTACTTTATATTTGAGAGCTGTCCTCCGACCGTATGAACCTTGGGAGGCGTAATCCCGCAGCCTGTGAATATGCTGCATTGTTTGGCTATTTGGAGTTCTAGAGTTGGAGGTTTGTTGGCCCCAATATAGTACTAGTCTGATTTCTGGTTTTAGTTACTTTATGTACTGATGATGCACTTTGGCACAAGAAGTGTAAAGCTATGTTGCCGCACCCCGCCATATTTCTCTTTGTGGCAACACACAGAAAGGCATGAATGCCATGCCTTTTCCAGTGAAGTAGCGTGACATTGTCCCTATTCTTCCCCTTCCTTCCTATGATGTGCCTGTAACCACATTATTATTTTTTATCATTATTATTATTATTATATTATTATTATTATCATTATCATTATTATTGTATTTATTGAGTGCTGACCTGGCTTAGAGAAGCAGCGTAGCACTTTACAGAGGTATACAACAATACAGATATATAACGGAACGCTTTACAGAGGTACACAACAGTACATATGCATAACAGAGCACTTTTCAGAGACAACAACAGAACAGACATTCAGCGGTTGGGGTGGAATACAGAGGGACACAGAGGAGGGGTACAGCTGTACCGGGTGGCTGGGAGGAGAGTGGCAGGCACCATCTAGCGGGTCAGGTGGTGCGAGGGGTGATGTGATGGCCTACATGTTGAGGCTGAGAGATTCCTCGAAGAGGTGGGCCTTGAGTTCTGCATGCATCCCTAACACAATCCCTATTCAAAAGCCCAAACTGTTATCTTTGTCAGTGCTTGTTTTCCGTTTGCAGTTGTTTTTCCTTTGACCAACACAAAGAATGGGTATTTTATGAGGGCAAAGGTCAACTACCACACATAAGAACCCTGCTTATATAGGGTCTATCGCTAGCAGAGCTGGTGTACCCAGAGGAGTTAAACCGTCCGGGAGTATGCTCACCAGATATAAAGCAAAGGGGGTACCAATGTAGAGTTCTCCTGGAAAACTTAGGGTGACTTAATTTGAAGACATTTGAAATGGACCAAGAGTTTTCTTTCTTACCCAGCAAATGACGGAAAAATTGAGTAAATATCAGGGATCTAACATAGCACTTATCAGGAGGCACACATCTGTGCACCCATCAGGCTTTGCACTGCAACATTGCACATATATTATACATACATTCTGTGAGATGCAAATGAGGCAGACAAATAGATTATGAAAGCAGTTTTGCCTCATTTACTGAAAGAGAGCAGGATGAAAGTCATGCTGCGTACAGAACCTTTGAATTGCTGGTACTGTGGTAAATCATTTGGAGGTACGAAAACAGCTCCACAGTAACAAAAGCATATCAGCTTCTGGTTACTCCACATGGCCCTGTTCCGCTGTCCTGGCTGCCCAACGCCCACCTGATTGAGAAAAGGAAAGTATCTGTGGATCACATTTCACTGAAATTGTCTGTCAAAGGTGTACAAGGAAAAGATATAACTCGCAGCTTGAAATGCAGGCTTCTACCAGCAGAGTCCACATTCCAAGCTAGCTGATTGGCTGGCCTACCATTACCATGTTCTAAATAAGCCTTGTAGACTCCGCTCAAGGTCCGTTCCCGACGTTATGGGCAATGAAGACCGAGTTAAAGGCCCAAGCACAGCAAGGGCATTTAACAAGATTTACGGTCCATAATACTCAGTCGGCATGAGGGTAGGATCCCTAAAACCACTATAACCTGCATTGCTCTTTCAAGTAAACGAAAAAAGGTTAGAAGGGCATTAAGGATGAATGTAACTAGTTCTCCAGCATTGGATCTTTCATAGATTCAGATGCTTGAATATTCCCCGTCGTCAGACTGGGAATCCTCAGTGATAAAAATAATAATTCGAATCTTTTTAAAGTATACACACATTGCTACCTAGAAATGCATGTACATAGTCCATTATGGCCTATGAGCCATTCTATTGTGTAGTCCCTCCACCTCACTTTGGTCCTTTATGACCCCAACCAATGAGGTGGCAGGGCTTAAACTCCGCCCCAGGCAGCCATCTTCAGATTTTTCACTGCAGTCTAATTGACACAGGGAATCCCCAAGCTCTCTGAGCTTTTTCAAATTTACTTCTATTGTCACAGTAGTTTATACTTTAATATACTCTACCACATTCCCCTTTCTAGGGGCTATCTCCACTGTGTTTTGGAGTTTCAAAAAACTTTGTTTTGACCCAGAATTCATCGAGTGAACTTTCTCTTCAGATGGCTGACCTTCAGACTACCAAGAAGCCTTCCCTTTTGAGGGATTGCACGAGGTGCAGGTGAAAGGTGGTTTACATGAAAGACCCCCATGAACACTGTACATACTGTCTTTATCCCCATGACATCCAGAAATGTCTTATTTGCAAGTCTTTTTCAACTAAGACCCTACAAGAGAGGCACAGAAGACTACTCCTGCATTTGGAAGCCAAGGGACTTTCTTCTGACGAGGAATCTGCAAAGACATTCTGTGTTCACTCCAGCAAATCATCTGAGAAGCAAACTTCTAAAAGAAGGGCTTCTTCAGTGGAAAGGAGCTCCTCTCCCACTTCCAAGAGCAAGAGGAAGCTACAAAATATACCTTTCCTACCTCCCCTAGAGTCTACAAGCCATAAGATGAAGCATTCTATGGCAAAAATTACCTCAAAGGGAATGAGGAGTTTGCAAAAAACCGGGGGGTCGCAGTCCTCCACGGAGAAGCCGTCTACGAGCGGCAATAAAGATAGAGGCCCGTCGTCCACCAAGCCGTCGACGACATCCTCATCGACGACCCCCACGTGGCAAACCGCATCGTCGACGACTAAGTCCTCGTCGGCGAGTTTATTATCCACGAAGCAGTCGTCGACGAAGGAAGCTCATCATTCATCCACAAAGCACTCATCCACGAGACTTTCGTCCACTAGGCACTCGTTGACGGAGAAGTTACCATCCACAAGCTCTTCTTCCACGCACTCGTCGACAGATTAAGGCAAGCCACCGTCCATGAAATGTTCGTCAACGGCCCCGTCATCGACGAGGCCGTCGTCGACGAAATCTTCGACCACGGCTCTGTCGACGGCACCGCAAGCTTCTTTACCGGCGGAAGAATTAGGGCCCAAAATGCCCCATGCTGACGCCACTGTTACACCAACCAATGAAGACAGTCTTCCTGAGTCTTTAGAAGCGCCGCCTCAGTTTGTGGATGCTCTTGAACCACAGGGAACGCAATTATCTCCCTTTTGGAGAAATGCCAGAGTTACCTGACGTCATCCTACAGGAGGCGTTTTCAAACACTGAGTTTACTGAACAACAGCATTGTCTTACATCTAATGAGCACAGCCCTCCTTGGCAGCCTACTACAGAGGTGCCTGCTGATCCTTATGACCCTGTGCTCATGTTATCAATGCAAACGATCATGGAGGAGTTCAACAGATGGCAAAATGAAAAGAAAAAGTCAACTGGAGCCAAGCTTTCCGCAGAGGGATCTCGACAAAGTACACCAAGACATTTGCCTCCCAAGAATAGACCACAAAAAAGAGTAAGTTCACCTGAGTCTCCGCGCAGGTCTAGAAGCAGGACACTCAGTGCTTCACCGACAACGGTCCCTTCTCCAGCATCGTCACACAGGTCAAGATCTCCAATTAGAGATCCAACGGTTGTACCATCTTCTGTTTTGGTCTCAGACTGGCAGGAAGATCCGTTCAGAGAACTTTCTGAACCGGAAGAAGGCGAGATTACGCAAGGGCTGGATACTAGTGAATGGGACGACTACATTGTCGAAAAGCCCAGAAAGAAAGATTCTCCGGGTGGCTCTTCATCGCCGGACGGTCTAGTCTCTTTTCATACTATCATCGGCAAAGCCGCAGAATTGTTTAAGTTGCAGGTCACATCGGAGGAAAAGAAGTCAGTGCTTTATGAGCACAGAGACAAAAGTAGGAGAACTGTTACTACCATTCCTCTCCTTGACACCATTTGGGAATCCGGATCCAAGATATTGGCCACGCCCTTATCCACCCCGGCTCTAATTTCCAGACTAGAGAAAAAATAAAAGGCTCCTGAGTCTGCACCTCTCTGTCTACGAGGTCATACAAAACTGGACTCAATGATCACTGTAGCAGCCAGGAAAAAGCTAACCAATCCAGCATCACCTCTATCAGCCCCACCGGACAACGGACGGTCGTAAGCTAGAAGCTATGGGCAGAAAAGTGTCCGCATCAGCATCGCTTACCATCAGAGCGGGCAACGTGCTGGCCATGACGGCGGGATTCGACCGCAAGCTTTGGCTCCGCATGTCCAAGCTGGCTAAACAGCTACCTGTAGACCTCCAGGAGGAAGCCAAGTCGATTATCGCCGATGGGGAAGCATCTTCGGATCACATGATTGACGCTGCAGTCGATGTGGCGGAGTCAGGTTTCCGGCAGATGGCCCACGGCATAGTGCTGAGAAGACAGGCCTGGATGAAGGCTACCAATTTCAGACCTGAGGTCCAAGCTCAGATATTGGACATGCCCTTTGATGGTCAAGAACTCTTTGGGAAAAAGATTGATGACCACCTTAAAGGAAACAAAACAGATAAGGACACGGCACGTGCCATCAGTTCTTTGAAAGACAAAGACAAGGATTGCAGGTTGTTTCGTCCTTTTCGAGGTTCATCCTCGAAATACAGAGGTTTTAACCGCCCTTCCTACGGCCAGAAGTCGCAAGGTAGTTCATACCAGGACACCAAGTACCAATCTTCCATCAAGTACTCCCAGAG
Source organism: Ambystoma mexicanum (assembly GCF_040938575.1). Lineage (NCBI taxonomy): Eukaryota > Metazoa > Chordata > Amphibia > Caudata > Ambystomatidae > Ambystoma > Ambystoma mexicanum. The sequence goes on along the minus strand of NC_090931.1, from coordinate 226,831,150 downwards.
AGGGAGGCGGGGCTCCGCTCAAGGTAAGTCGCAGAGCAAACAAAACTGACAGCCCAGCTCCTCCCCCTCAATGTCACACCCCGGTGGGGGGAAGGGTGAGTCAGTTCTTCCAATGCTGGCAGTCAATAACATCAGACAAATGGGTTTTAAAGGTGGTTCGCGAGGGACACACATTAGAATTTCTAAACCAGCCCCCTTCCTTGCCCCCGACTCCGCGCAAGGTGCATATGTTAAAGCAAGTCATGTCTGAAATCCGGAATCTGCTGCACAAGGTAGCAATAGAGCCAGTACCTTAATCTTTAAGGCGGAAGGGTTTCTACTCCCGTTTCTTCCTCATCAAAAAGAAGAACGGTCAATGGCGACCCATTTTGGACCTGAGAGCCCTAAACAAATATATCAAGCGCATCAAATTCAAGATGATAACTTTGCAAGGAGTGCTCCCTTGGCTAAACATGCACGATTTCTTGGCCTCTCTAGACTTGGAGAACGCATACTTCCACGCACCAATCCACCCAGCACACAGAAAATTCCTCTGGTTCACCGTGGACAATCTTCATTTTCAATTTCGAGTGTTCCCGTTCGGTCTGAGATCAGCACTGAGAGTGTTTACGAAATGCCTGGCACCAGTGGCTGCGAAACTCAGAAGGACAGGAACAGAAGTCTTTCCATATCTGGACGACTGGTTGATAAGAGCAAGTTCCGCTTCAAGCGCACGCTTGGCAGTTGCAAAGACTATAAATCTCCTAAGAGGATTAGGTTTCGCCATAAACAACGCAAAGTCCTGCCCAATTCCCAGCAAGACAGTTTCTTTCCAGGGAGCCGAGCTCGACACCAGCATTCCCAGGGTAAGACCGTCGGCAGAAAGAGCAACAGCAATTCTCCGCTTGACCTTGTGTTTCTTAAGGCAAAAAAAACCCGACATCGGTGCGCTCTTACAAATCCCTCCTGGGCATGATGTCCTCATGTATATTCCTCATACCAAATTGCAGGCTTCGCATGAGGCCTGTTCAGGAGGCACTGGACCACCAATGGAAACAAGCTCTCAGCTCTTGAAAGGACATCGTCCAGATTCCAACGACGTTGTACAAGGCACTTCGATGGTGGAACACTCTGCAGAACCTCTTACAAAGGATGTCGTTTCAGGCACCAACATCAGCCCTTCTCTTGAGGACGGACACGTCTCTTTTGGGCGGGGGCGCTCATCTTGCGGACCTACAAACCAAGGGTTCCTGGTCACCCCAGGAGTCACAACTCCACATCAACGTGCTGGAACTCAGGGCCATACGGTGGGCACTGAAAGCTTTCCTTCCGGTAGTAGCGGTGCAGGTACTCACTGTACAGACAGACAACACAACCTCAATGCACTACACAAACAAGCAAGGAGGTACGAGGTCAGAGATCTTATCTCAAGAAGCTCAACTACTATGGGCATGGGCCTTGCATCACGGAGTCCAAATCAAGGCGGAACACCTGCCGGGAGTGGACAATGTCCTAGTGGACAAACTGATCAGGGACTACTCGCCTAGGTGTAAAGCGCTCTATAAATCAATAAATCAAATCAAATCATCTTTTCACGTGTGGGAGCTGGACGAGAAGGAAGCCCAATGGATCTTCGCCTTATGGGGCCATCCACATCTCGATCTTTTTGCCAACAGGGCCAACAAGAAATGCAAAATGTTCGCCTCCAGGTACCCAGAGAGTCAGTCAGTAGGAGACGCGTTCTCTGTAGATTGGACGGGGAAATTCCTATATGCCTTTCCCCCTTCCCCCTCATTTCCAGGATACTAAGCAGAATGAAAGAGCAGAAGTGCTCTATGATCCTAATTGCACCAGACTGGGCGCGGCAGGTCTTGTACTCGACCCTACAGCACCTGTCCCTATGGCCCCCGATTCGCCTCAAAGCGCATCAGTTTCTATTGACGCAACAGAACCGCAAGGTCCTCCATTGCAACCCAGCAAGCCTGTCTCTCAAGGCCTGGTTCCTGAGCAGCGTAAACTGTTTAATCTCAATCTGCCTGCGGAATGCTGGGATATAATCAGGGCCTCAAGGGCTCCTTCTACACCCATCACCTACACTAGGAAATGGACTCGTTTTTCCAAGTGGTGTGAGACGTATGCTATTGATCCTCTCACCGCTTCGGTTGAGCAAGTACTTCCTTACTTATTACACCTAGCCAAAGCAGGACTTTCACTTTCTTCAATCAAGGTCCACCTATCAGCCATTATGGCATACATGATGGCACCATAGATGTAGTCCTTGCTCTCCCTGCCCGCTGTCAAGGTCTTCTTGAAAGGCCTTTTGCATACATACCCACCTACGCCCACGTCGGTTCCAACCTGGAGCTTGAACACTGTGCTAACAGCCCTCATGGAGCCTCCTTACGAGCCCATCCACAGGTGCGACATAAAATTCTTGTCTTGGAAAGCGGTTTTCTTGATAGCCATTACTTCGGTCAGGAGGATCAGTGAGTTACAAGCTTTATCGTCTGAACCTCCTTCACCTTGTTCCACAAGGACCGTGTCATTTTAAGACCACACCCTAAGTTTCTTCCGAAGGTAGTATCGGAAATGACGCTCACAGAACGCATTGTCCTGCCAACGTTCTTCCAGAATCATTCTTTGGAAGCAGAACAAACATTACATTCTCTGGACATAGCTAGAGTATTGAAGTTTTATTTGCAAAGAACTAAGGAGTTCCGGTCTTCAAATAGACTGTGCATCGCTTTCTTGGGCCACACAAAGGGCCAGCATATTTCCAAACAAGGTCTGGCGCGCTGGGTTTCTTCTTGCATCACCCAAAGCCATCAAACGAAAGGCGACCCCCTTCCCAAACCACTCCCAGCACACTCAACCAGAGGGAGAGCGGCGTCAACAGCGTTCCACGCACGGGTGTCCTTGAAGGACATATGCAAAGCCGCCACATGGAGCACTCTGCACACGTTCGCTAAACACTACTTCCTGGCTGAAGATGCCAACAAAGAAACTGCAGTTGGACAGGCAGTGCTCCGCCACCTCTTTTCATAAGGTAGGACCAGCCTCCTTTTTTCCCACCTTTCCCTGAGTATTTAACCGTTGTGTTGCGGCATGGTAAAGGTTTGATCAGAGATATGTTTTCTGTATTATGCATATATGGATATGATGGTGGCATAGTTTTAACTGCTTGGTATTCTATTCAAGCATCTGAATCTATGACAGATCCAATGTTGTAGAAGTCTTAGTTACTTACCTGTAACTGTATTTCTCCAGCATTAGTATCTTTCATAGATTCACATGCACCCACCCGCCTCCCTTGAGAGGCTGCTCCTATGCTCAGCTGCCATCATACTGTAATTCCTACGGTTCAAAATCTGAAGATGGCTGCCTGGGGCGGACCTTAAGCCCTGCCACCTCATTGGTTGGGGTCATAAAGGACCAAAGTGAGGTGGAGGGACTACACAATAGAATGGCTCATAGGCCATAATGGACTCTGTACATGCATTTCTAGGTAGCAATGTGTGTATATTTTAATAAAATGTAATAATTATTTTTATCATCGAGGATTCCCCGTCTGACGATGGGGAATAGTCAAGCATCTGAATCTATGAAAGATACCAATGCTGGAGAAATACAGTTACAGGTAAGTAACTAAGACTTCCTTTTTAGGCTTAGATAACAGGCAGATTAGCATTCTCTACTTTCTGTGTAAAGCCCACTCTGCTTTTGCTACTAACATTAGCATGGACAGGCAGAGGCCTATTGTTACATTTTAAATCTTCCTGGGCAGCCATCGGGATTTGGCTGTGGGTACATAGGCAGGGCCTGTTGACAGCTAAAAACGTGCTTTGGTGGTTGCAGGGAATTTGCTGTGAGGAGCTCAGCACTTTGGTTGAACAATCTAAAGGCTCTACCAGTTCTTAGGGTCCCTAGATTGATTGTCCAATGAGAATGCCCAATGAACATTCCAAAGGTTATATTTAAACCATAAAGACCTAGCTTGAGGGCAGTACCGGGAGTAATGGTCCCTGAAAACTGAGTAGTGAATTGGATAAAGTGTATGAGCCCATAATTCTTGGTTAGGCCTGAGCGTGTTGTCTATAAGGCGTTCCATTACATTCCTGCTCCTTCACCTTCTCCCCTCTCCATCCCGTCGTATACCAGATAGCGCTTCCAGATTGTATAGCCCTGCATGCAGTGAATTGGACCTGTCCACACATACCACTGCTACCGACAGCTGCCTACATAAGACCTCTAAGGTCAAGCAATCTGTAAGGTATGCACCCATTTGTGCATCCATTAAAACCGCAAAACCTTCCGGCACTAAGCTACTTTCAAACTATCCCACTATCATGTCGGTTCATACCGGACAACCCAAGTGTTTACCCAGGTGTCTCATATCGTTCTCTTACCTCTATTGTGCCTAAAAGGCGGACCTTGCAACTTCCACCGCTCCTGGATGTCTATTCTTTATTGAATCCTCACGCAACTGATGTAGCCCCCCACCACACGGGCTGAGCCATTGAGAAACTGTTCTCCTTCTTGCTCGATGTGTTCCCGCACACCTACGAAGCTTATTATGTACCAAGCATTCGGGTTATCTCACCAAGTTGTTTTCTTATAGACTCAAATGTGGGCCATGCAATACACTATAACTGACTTGAATGACCTACCTCAGAACTATCTCTCAACAAGGCAACACCTCTACCTCCAAGCTTCTCTTCCTTTTATCTTGATTCCTTTGATGTGGCCACTGTACTCTTCTGCGACCTCTGTGACTCTTTCCCTCACCATTTTTCCCTCTGGTCTGTCTCACTCAGCCGGACACACCTTGCATGCGCTAATTTCAGCAGACATCCCTATCTCTAACCCTCTCATCACACTTCCCTCCTGGTCTGACCATTCCCTCCTCTCTTCTCATCTGGAGCTCTCGGGCTCCCTGGCCAAGCCTTTGCCCGCACTGCCAGTCTCTTCCTTCATTCGACCGATGAAGCGAATGTCACCCACTACACAGCCCTCTCTAACCTTCACCTCTCCATCTCCAATACCCTGGACACTGTTGCCCCTGTCATGAGGATCCGTATGAAGCCTGCCGCCAAGTGCAACAGTTGGTACGATTCTGACCTAGTCTCTCTGAAATGCAAGTGCAAAGTTGTGAGCGGAAGTGGCAGGTTACAAACATATCCAATGACAAACTGACCTGTCGCCTGCTCCAAAGGGAATACCATTTTCCATCCGCTCCAAGAAGAGGGCCCATATCGAAGCACGCATCTCTGGGGCCACCAACAATACGGCTGAATTGTTCAAAATCTGTAGGGAACTCGCCAATCCGACCGCCTTCTCCACTTCTCTTTCATCCCAGGCCATCTGTACTGCATTGGCCTCCAATTTCACAAACAAAACCCATGGCATCCTGTCATCACTCTGTTCTACTCTCCTCCCTACTCCTCCACCTGCTCTTTGGACTCCCTTGGCCCCCCTTTCTCCCTCCCCTATACTCTCCTCCTTCTTGCCCATAGCTCCTGATGAGATCTCTAAAGCGGTCCGCTATATGAAATTCTCCTCCAAACAGGTGCTCCCCTGCTCCTCCAGAACTATCAAGGACAATATCTCTGCCCTCGCCCCTGTCTTGTCTGATTTATGTAACCACTCTCTGGCCACTGGCTGCTTCTCACTATCCCTCAAGCCCTCCCTTATGCACCCTATCCTAAAAAAGCTGTCTGCTGACCCCTCCCGCCCGGCAAACTATTGCCCCATCTCCAATAGCCCCTTCCGGTGAAAACACTTGGGGAAGTTGGGCATCTCCCAACTGTCCCGTCACACTGAATCTGTTGGCTGTCTCCATGACCACCAGTCTGGCTTCAGTGCATCCAGGAACTGCTCTCCTGAACACCCGTGAAGACCTGCTTTTAAACCTTGAATACAACTCTCTTTCTGTTCTCATACTCATTGACCTCTCCTCTGCCTTTGACACAGTCAATCATGCCACCCTCATAAAGACCCCATGACAGCCTTGGGTTCATGGACCTTGCACTTGACTGGCTGACCTCCTTTCTAACCGTCCTTCCCAGGTGCAACTGAGCCCTTTCCTCTCATCCATCTCACTCTCTACCTGCGGCATCCCTCAGGGCTATATGCTATCGCTGTGGCTCTTTAACATTTATCTTGCCCCCCTGGCCCACTTGATTTCCTCCTTCTCTTCTTATTTCTAGTGGTATGCTGATGACACCCAGCTCTACTTCAAGCTTCCCTCCTCTACTTCCTCTCCCTGCTCTGTCATTCCAGACTGTCTGACTGCTATTCAGGCATGGTGCATGGCTAATGAACCCTGTCTTAATGCCAGTAAGACCGAGATCTTTCTCATTGGGACCTCTGCTCCCTGCTTTCTCATTGGGTCCCCTCCCGTCACCCTCTTATGTGGCAAAAAACCTTGGTGTCATCTTTGACTCCTCTCTCTGCTTCTCCCCTCACATCACAGACCTTGCCAAGAAGGCCTACATTGAGTTTCACCCCCTCAGAGGCATTCTCCCCTTCCTAGCCTTTCCCTAGAAACTCAATATCTCCAGATTTCTTTTTCTCCCTAGGCTGGACTACTGCAACATCCTCTTCCTCAGTCTATCTTGTTCCACTCTTCTCCCCCTTCAACTAATCCAGAACAGGACTGCAAGACTTATCCTTGGTCTCAAGCTCAGGGACCACATCTTTACACCCCTTAAATCTCTCCATTGGCTCCTGGTGGCTGCAAGGCTCAAATTCAAGACCCTGTGCATTATCCACAAAGCCTTCTGGGGCCTGGGACCCTGCTACATCAAACCCTCTCTCCCTAAATACCTCCCTGCTAGATCCCTTCAGTTCTCTAGCTCCAACTCTCTGCGGACCAGATGTTTTTCCAAGCAGATAGTGGGGGGTAGATATCTGTCATCGGCAGGAGTCTCCCTCTGGAATGGCCTCCCTGCCCCCCTCAGACTTAAGCCGGACCTCCTTAAATTCCAGAAGCCTTTCTCTTCTCTACCTCCTTCCCCCTCCCTCTTCCTTGTTAATTGCCCCACCTGCCACTGCAACTACTGGCCTGGTTCACCTACGAGTCACACAGAGCACCAGGCCCTCCCTAACCAGTCTTCACCAGCACCACCTCAACCAGCACTGCCCGTCCGGGCCCATTTCTGACTAACCTGGTGGGAGCGGCACCCCTCTTGAATCTGGTCCCCTCGCATTTAGAATGTGGTCCTCCCCCTTGATCCACGTTATTGTTGATTGTATATCCCCTGTCTCCCCCGTTTTTTACTTTGTGGCACCTAAAAACACTTTTGCTGTATAGTGCGCCTTATAAATATTCAATAAATAAATAAACAATGTAACTTGTACGTTTTATACCTTACTGAAACCTGCTGCTCACGCCTTGCGTGCGCAGCCAATGTAGCCCCCCCACTACACGGGCTGAGGCTTTGCCAACATGCGCTGGGCAAGCCTCTGATGCACTGCTCCCCCTCTGGCTTGTTGTGTTCCTGCACACCCTCCATGCTTAGGATGAACCCAAGAAGTCGGTCATGTCGCTAAGTTGTCTACCTGCAAACTCAAATGCGTGTCATGTAGTGTACTCTAGCAGATTTAAAATTTTGAATTACCTACCTCGTAACTACCTCACAACAATGTAATTTGTAACTTTTATACTTTACTGATTTCCGTGGTTAACGGCTTGCGCAGCCGATGCAGCCTCCTCACTAAGCTGTCCCATGTAGACTTAAATGCGAGTCATGTACTTCACTATAACAGATATTAAATTACCTACCTTGTAAATATTTCACAACAATTTAACTTTAACCTGTAACTGCTCAGTAACTGTTACTAGCGCCTAGATGCCTCTGGACTTTGCGCGCTACTATAAATGTAAAAAATAAAAAAATAAATGCGCCCCCTCATTGTTGAAATTTACAATGAAAAAACTTAATATTTTCATATGCTGGGCAAAGAGCCTAAAATATTTCAATTATATCTTAAAAAAAGTTCATGTATTTTGTCTCATTTTGCCACTATAGAAATATCTGAAAGAAATGGTTGCTTCTTCTCTTTATGACTTATAAACAATAGACAGTCCCCCAAAGCGGCTGTGAAGTTGTGTTTATCAACTATTAGCTTCTGTGGATGTGGCCTAAGCCACTCCGGAATCTAGGGGTGCAGGCTTACACATAAGATGTAAGCCAGCATTCCTTTCCAGTAACAGTGCCACACCTGAGGTAGCACCTTTTTTTGGGCTCTGGGCCAGTCTCGCTCCCCCAACCCACCACCCCCTTCTCTCCCTTCCACCTTACTTCTCCCTGCTCATCCCTCGCCCAATTACCTGTGGTTCCACTGCATCCATCGCCCACACCGCCTGATGCTATGCAGTCCAAAACATGTAAAGCGACTTGCGTCCCTTTCTTCATTGTGTGGCAGTCCAACTCTTTTTTTTCAAAGGGAATCAAGCTTGTACTGTCATCAACCACCCGATTCCCTTCCCAAAAAAACGATTAACACCCTGGAGGGAGCCTGAGGGTGCTAATACTGTTAAGCGCCAGGTAAGGATTGTGAGCTTGACCAGTAACAGCACTAAGCTTGACATGGCTTAGGCACGCGGGCTGTTACCGGCCAAGCCTGCCCACTTATTAGCTGCTTACCTCTATATTATCCAGCTTAGTTTCCTGTAGCACACTTTCGAATGGATTGTGTCCTCCAACGTATTCCTCATCTTAGATATTCACGTCCAGCTTTAGCTGCTTTGGGATTTTTACTCGGCAGAGGGCGTCGTGCGTCGATGGCGCTGAGGTCCCTCGAAGGCCTCCGTCGAGGGTGACGTCATCGGGTACACAAGTAGCTTGCGCGGAGGCCGTTGACCTCAGTTCTGTTTTTCTGCAGAGATTGCAGTTCAAAAATGTCGATAACTGACCCACACCAATCGAGTTTGTGGTGCCTCGGTGAAGATCACGACACTTAGGCCTGCACAAAGTGTCAGACGATGACTGGTAATGCTTTGCGGAACGACCGTTGGAGGTCATCGACGCCATCCAAGGTCCCGCATAGCTCGAAGGACAAAGCCTCGAAGAGCGCCTTGACGCCTTTGAGACCGGTTCCGTCGACGGCTCCAATTTCATTGACGCCATCAACGCCTTTGTCGACGTCGACTCTAAAGCCGTCGGCACCGAAAATTCCTAAGGCTCCAGTTCAGTCATCTGAACAGGTTGCAACAAAAGAGAAAGCTGCAAAGCCTACACCCTCTTCAAAAACAGTTCCTATAGAGAAAACTGTCACTTCTCTGCCCAGGAAAGAATTCTTTAAATCCATATCCTCCATTTTTGAAGAGCAGGAAAGGTCTGAGGATGAGGAAGTCCCATTTGGCTTGGAATATGGTACCCCAAATGTCCCAGAATGTCTCATCTCTGACTAGAGTAGAATGAAGGATCTCATAGACAAAATAAACAATGCTAATGGTGTGGATACATCACCTGAGGCAGAATTTGGAAAGCCAGAACCAGGAGACCATGACAGTTCCTCATTCCGTCAACTAATGAAAAAGGTGGTTGATTATTTAGGTTGGACTAGACCACAGACCCAATTTGTCCAGGATGATCTGACGGACATTCTAGATCAAGACCCGCCCACTGATCCAGTTTTACCTTTCCACGTGGCATTGCAAAATAGGGTGGCCAAGAATTGGGAGAACCCAGACTCTATTGCTTCTGTGAATAAGACCCTTACATCAAAATACCGCCCTTCCAGTAGTGACCCCGGCTATCTGTCCAAACACCCCACTCCCGAGAGTCTGGTGGTCCAGGCAGCCACCGCTACATCCAATAAAGCAGCATACTCTTCTAACCCTCCAGATAGGGACGACAAGCGTGTGGAGGGATGGGCACGCAAGGTATTTTCAGCATGCAGTATGGCCTTAAAGTCGGCCAACTCCACATGTGCCTTGGCAACATTTTCGTACACTCTCTGGGAATGCATCTCCATGATGGCAGAGCATATACCAGAAGGGGAGGAAAGGGAAGGATTCCTGGCTATCTTTAGAGATGGAAAGGAAGCCATGCAGGAATCCCTTCAATCTGGTTTGGACACTGCAGACAGCGTAAGCAGGTCCATGGCTACTAGCGCAGTTATGCGCAGGTTTGCGGGGTTGCGGAAGTCAGGTTTCGCACCAGATGTGCAGTCCCGTCTCCTGAACATGCCTTTTGACGGGTCTCACCTTTTTGGCAGCAAGGCTGACGAGAGCCTTGATAGGTTGCAGACCTCAAAAGCGGCTGCCAAGTCTTTGGGAGCCACTATCAGGCAACCTCAGCCTTTTCGTTCATCAGGAAATTCTTGGAGGGGACGATCCTATCGTTACTACTCCTCATATGGAAAGGCGAGAGGAATAGCCAGTCTAAAAGGCCAAAGAAAAATCCCTCGTGGTGGACGAGGTAAAAGTGCTAAGCCAGCTCCAGCTGCAGCTTCCTTGCCATCAGCAGCCACAGCATCTGCCCCAAAACTGCTTTGAGGGCTTGCATCATGTAACACCGGTGAGGGGTAGACTCCCTCAGCATCTGCAAGAATGGCTAGCCATTACTTTAGATGCTTGGGCTCTGGAAACAATAGCCCAAGGTTACTGCTTCCATTCTTAATGCAGCCTCAAAACAATCCACTAGGGAGACACTCTTTGAAGTTTCCAGATCCGCTTCTACAGCAGGAGATTTTAACCGTGCTAGAGAAAGGTGCTATAGAACCAGTGCCTGTAGCGTAGAGGAACAAGGGTTGGTACTGCCCATATTTTTTTATTCATAAAAAGGACAGAGGACTGAGACCCATCTTGGACTTCAGATACTTGAACAAGTTCCTCAGACAAGTTCAAGATGGTCACTCTTTCTCTGATCCTTCAGGCCCTTCAACTTCAGGATTGGTTGGTATCATTGGTCCTTCAGGATGCTTATTTTCATGTGTCAATACATCCCAAGCACAGAAAATACCTGAGGTTCACCATTGCCGGCTCACATTATCAGTTTCGAGTCCTGCCATTTGGATTGACCTCCGCCCGATGGTTTTCATTAAACTGATGTTTGTTGTGGCAGCGTATCTCAGGAGAGGGGGGATCCATGTCTACCCCTACCTGGACGATTGGTTGATCAGGGCGCGTTCTCCCGAACAAGCCCTGGATAATCTGGAAGTCACCTGCCACTCCCTTCACAGACTGGGCTTCTCCCCAATTCAAAGAAGTCACAGATGACACCTTCTCAACAGCTCCAGTACATCGGAACGGTATTGGATAGAGCTTGCCTCCCAAGACGAGGGCTCAAAATATTCTTCAGATGGTCTCCAAATTTCAGAGTGCCCAAAATTTTCCGGCCTGCGACTTCTTGAGGTTGCTTGGTCTCATGGCATTCTGCATATTCCTAGTGCCAGAGGCTCACCTGAGAATGAGATCCCTTCAATGGGCTCTAAAGACTCAATGGTCCCAGTTCTCAGGAAAATGACAGATCTACTTCAGGTTCCGAGCAGGGTTCAACAAGACCTTCTATGGTGGACCTGCGAGAACAATATTCTGAAGGAGAACATTTTTGGCAACACATGGCGAAAGATTACAGTAGTGACGGACGCCTCACTCATGGGGTGGGGAGCCCATGCCAACAATTTGACAGTCAGTAGTCGTTGGTCTCCATCGGAGTCCAACCTACACATCAACCTTTTAGAGCTGAGGGCAATCAGACTAGAGCTGAAGGCTTTTCTGCCCTCGTCAGAGGGAAGAATGTCCTGATAATGACAGACAACACTGTAGCCATGCATTACCTCAACAAAAGAGGGGGTGTAGGGTCACTACCTCTGTGCAGAGAGGCAGTGCGGCTCTGGTACTGGGCAATTCAAGAAGGAATCTCCTGATGAGCAGTTCACCTAGCCGAGAGAAGAACACGACAGCGGACGCTCTGAGCAGGCAGGACACAGTCTCCCACGAAGGGGAGCTAGTTCAGGAAGTCCTTCAAGAGATCTTTGCCCTTTGGAGAACCGCTCAAGTAGACCTGTTTGCGACCAGAGTCCAACGGAAGTGTGAAAGGTATTGCTCAAGGGAATTTCTTCCGAGAGGAGCTCTAGGAGACACGTCTGTGATGGACTGGGAATTCCCACTACTTTACGCATTTCCATGTATTCCCGTCATTCCTCAAGTGATCAGGAGGTTGAGACGGTTCGGAAGCCGCATGATCCTAATTGCCCCGGATTGGGCCAGAAGAACGTGGTACCCGGACCTTCTAGATTTGTCCATCTGTCCTCCAATTCGTCTTCCTCAGAGAGAGAATCTCCTCTCACAAAGGGAGGATCAGGTTCTCCATCCAGAGGTGAACACTCTCAACCTTCATGCTTGGTATCTGAAAGGCTGAGATACAAGGATTGGGACCTCCCGGATGATGTCATGGAGGTGTTGCTTTCGGCATAAAGGCCAGCAACGAAGTCTCCATACCGTTGCCGTTGGAAGAAGTTTTGCAACTGGTGCAGGCAAAAGAATATTGATCCTTTTCTATGTTCAATCCCAGAGGTGTTATCTTTCCTCTTATCACTGGCACATAAGGGTCTCAATGTTGGGACCGTTAAAGGTTATTTGGCAGCGCTTTCTATTTTTAAGCGGTCTTCAGAAGAGTGTTCTTATTTTAAAATTCCTTTGATAATCCAATTCCTAAAAGGGCTCACAAATGTGTTCCAACCTTCTTCCTTCCAAGTTCCAGTTTGGGACCTTAATATGGTTCTAAAGTTTTTAATGTGTGCCCCGTTTGAACCCTTGCACACATGCCCTTTAAGGTTGTTAACCTTCAAGACCATTTTATTGGTCGCATTAACATCTGCACGAAGAGTGAGCGAGTTGCAGGCCCTATCTTCTAGGCCACCCTATACTGTGTTCCACAAAGATCGGGTTGTTTTGAGGGTTAGACCATCTTTTTTGCCTAAAGTTGTTTCGGATTTTCATCTGAATCAGAAGATCATTCTACCGGCTTTCTATCCTCCCCTGCATCCCGGTAAGGAGGATGAAAGACTCCACAGGTTGGACCCTAGAAGGGCTTTAAGTTTTTATATTTCTAGGCTCTCCAAGCTTAGAGTTGATGATCAACTTTTTATTGGCTACACTGGAAGGAAATTGGGTCAAGCGATGTCTAAAGATACCATGTCAAGATGGATTGTACTTTACATTACTGATTGGCTGGTAAAGACCCGCCAGAAGGCTTGAGGGCCCTCTCAATCAGAGGTATAGCCTCTTCGACAGCCCTTCAAAGGGCTGTCCCTGTTAAGTCGATTTGTGATGCAGCGACTTGGTCCTCAATACATACTTTCACAAAGTTTTACAGTTTAGGCGCTTCCCACTCTAAGGAACTTGCATTTGATAAGGCAGTACTATATTCAGCACTGTAAAAAAATATATATTCTTCTCCCTGCTCCTCCAAATTCTTACACTGCTTTGGGAGTCTATCTAAGATGAGGAATATGTTGGAGGACACAATCGATTCGAAGAACAAGTTACTTACCAACTGGTAACATTATTTCGACTGGATGTTCCTCCAACGTATTCCTCATCGACCTCCCAGCCTACCCCTCTGTAGAATTTCCAAGGTTATCACTATTTCAACTCTCGCAATGCCGAACCATGTTGACCTAGACTGACTACCATCACGAGCAAGAGGGGAGAAAAAGAACTGAGGCCAACGGGCACCGCGCAAGCTACCTGTATACCCGATGACGTCACCTTCGACAGAGGCCTTCGAGGGACCTCGACTCGATGCCATCGACGCACAACGCCCACTGTCGAGAAAATATTTCCGAAGCAGCTAAAGCTGGACGTGAATATCTAAGATGAGGAATACGTTGGATGAACATCCAGTCGAAAGAACGTTACCAGTTGGTAAGTAATTTGTTCTTCTCTGGCATGCGCAGACAATCAAAAGACACACAATTCTGCACACTGATCAGGCTGCAGTAAGATATTGGTTGGCTGGGGAGATGACTGCCCCCTTTGCTGTTCATAGGGTTGTGAGACAAGGCTGCGTTCTTGTCCCTCTCCTTTTCTCTATATAACAGGAAGAAATGATAACATCTCTTTTGGTGGATAGTGCGGATTGATGGATCAGGACAGATATCCGGCACTGTGTTTCATGCAGACGATGCAGTATCATCTGTCTACCACTACTCGGGGGCTAAAAACCTGCTTGGCAACTTTTATGAAGAAATGTGTAGACCTTGAGCTACGCCTGAACGTTGAAAAGATGAAGGTCATGGTCTTCAAGCGTAAATTTTCCCAACTGTGTAGACTGAGTATCAACGTGGCCAGATGCTCTCCGGAGCAGGTTACATGCTATGATTATTTGTGCACCAGATTCAACGAGAACAGCCTTTGGACCATCCAGGTAGAGAAGGCATGCTCCACGTTGGGGAAGTACAGTAAAGCAACAATAGCTTTCTTTTACAGGCATGGCAGAGGGGCACTCCATTCGGATATCGATCTCTAAGGCAAACAAGAAATTCCTGCATCTATTTATGGCTCAGAGTTGTAGGTTATACAAATACATCAAATTTTAACAGGGATTAAAATACATTTTTGAAGCGTTTATTAAAGGTACCCTGTAGCACTGCCAATGCCTTCCTACATTTAGAGTTTGATGTTTGCCCAATCAGTGACTTAGCCTCTCCCCATCCAATTCTGTATTGGGTGAGGCTGTGGAGTTCTAAAGGACTGGGGAAGTACCAAGACACCTTGAAACACCTCCTGAGCCTTGAGGATGGCAAAAGCATTCCCTGGGTGGTCCATGTAAAAAGAAACGCATGCTTGAATTGAACGAGGCTAGATTGTGGGAGGGACCGCATTGTGTAGATAAGGCAGCCTCCAAAATAATTAAGAAAGCAGCTTTATTTCTTTCTAGGACAAAAGATGATTGAAGATGCAAGGAGGCTGCATTCAGGAGGAGTATACTTGAGTTGAAAATCTGAATTTCGCCTATAAACGTATCTCAATTATCTATCCCCCTCATTCGTAAGATCACTCTTTGTTAGTCTCAGGTTTGGGACCCTCCAGATAGCCACTTTAACACACCAATGGGCTGGAGGATGCGCAAACACTTGCCCTCTTTGTGGATTGGGCGAGGAGACGATGGCCCACTTTTTTATTTTTGTGACTTCTGAGAGTGCGATATATGCGCCCCTTGTTTAGGGAAGCTGGGTCCGCTCAATTAACGAGGCCTTGGAACTGTGCAAAGGAACTTGAATACCAAACATTGTGAGCTCTGTCCATCAATATGTTCACAGAGTTTGGCTTTTAAGACATTAAGACAAACTGGGCCTGACCATGAGATGGGCGGTATCCTGGCGGTGGGGGCGATCACGAGTTGGGGGATGTCTCAGGAGGATAGCTCAGGGGTAATGTGCTCGCCTTGGAAGCAAGACGACACAGACCAACACAGGTCCAATCCCCAGGTCCGTGCTTAGAAACCTCTGGATACTAAGCATTTTATAAATATACAATTACAATAGTGCTGGGATACCGGCCAACACAAAGGGCCTCATTCCGAGTATGGCGGTAAGGGATAGCGGCCACCGCTAACGAGAGCGGTGGCGGTAATCCCTTACCGCCATACTCCGAGTTCCCTTTGCGCCAAGGAGGTTTTAACACCTGCTTTTAGCAGGTGTTAAAATCCATGGCGCTAAGGGACCTTGATGTTAATTACGCCACCGTAATTTACGGTGGCGTAATTAACGCCTTCCCCACTCCCATTATGCCCTATGGGGCAAGAATGGGAATGGGGAAGGGTAAATGGGGATTGGGGAATTACCGCCCCGCCAACCTTGGAATGGGGCGGTAATTCCGCCATCCACCAAGGCGCTGCCGGTCCGGGTACGGCGTCAACCAAGGCGTTAATAGCGCCATTGGTTAGCGCCGTACTCGGAATGAGGCCCAAACAGCGTTACCGCTTCTCGGACCAGCGCTGTTAGCGCCGGATCAAGAGTAGCGTTAAGGCGGGAAATCCCTGTTCCCTATTGGACCCAATGGGACTGGGGGGCAACTATTGGTGCCCGTGCTAACTGCGCTGAAAACAGGCGCTAAATGGGATCTTCAAATCCAGCAAAAAACTGGAGGTAATGCAGTCAATTTAGCGCCCAACTTATTAATCGGACTAGCCCTTTAGCCCGACTCGTGATGAGGCCCAAAGACGGATCAGGTGATCCAATGAGGAAGATTAGTTTCAAACTGAATAGAAGTGGAATACGGATACTACTTATTGTTGTTATGAAGTGTCTTTGGGGCTGCGATTATATTCTCCCGACTAGACCGTAAAAACAGGTTGTATTCACTGTTTCTATTATGCACTTAGCACTTTAACTTTCTTTATGCTCTCTTTTGTGCAATGATTTTTTTTAGCTGGTTGTATTTTAATTTCATACCTTCATGTTCTTATCTTTGTAATTGTATGAACTTGTACGAATTTCACGTCGAATAATGTTTTATTGATTGATTGATTGACTGATAATTTGCCTTAGGTTAAGGTTTTTGCCAAGTTGAAAGGTATCTAACTGGAGTATACACATATCTTCTGAAAGGCTGGCCTGCACATATTACCCGCAAGTTATGGAGGACACAGTACATTTTATGTTCTTGTGTGACCTATAAAGGGAGATTAGGCAGAAGACTGTTCTCCCTGTGTTCAGACGTGCGGGCATTAGAACAATTGGGCAGACCTTGCAATATCGATTAATTGTTGTAGATCCAATAGCCTTAGATGCAACCCAGAGTTATATCTGCATTGCGTCAAGGCTAGCAAACAATATCTAGGTGGGCTATCGCTTCTCCATAAGAATGTGGTTTTACTTTCAAACTGTATGTGGAGTGATGGGTTGATAATTCTTTTTGTATTTATGTAATTATTGTATGTATAATCTTCTTGCAATGCATTGTACTTTTATGGCTTGTACCTAATAAAGTTATTATAATTATAATAGTAACTGATTTTTTAAATATTAACAATGAGTATATACTAGCCTCACTGTCGACTTTATAAATATGCATACATATATTGATCGATTTTTTTATGGAGAAACATTTTTGATTTCTCCCAGTAGAGAAAATATACATCATTTGAATAAATTCCATAGTCTGTTTGAATGTTATTTTTGAAACTGTTATAGCTGCACAAGAAACGGTATTACGTGACTACAATTTTATAAATATTAGACTTTATCAAATGAATAATGCATCTTTCGTTTTCCATTCCAGCTGCCCAATTTTAGGTATTTTGATATTCAAGGAAATTGTCCGAGCCAGAAAACAAATAATTTTGAATTTCCTGAACCCACGGTAACTACTGGGCACAGCATGATAGAACCAGGAGAGCAAACAATTCAAATTATTAGGAAAATAGAACAACTAATTCCCAGTGTCACATTAACCCATGTAGACAACGCAACGTGTGCTAAAAAGATCAGCGTTTCCCTTGTAAAACGTCAAGAGAAGTATTGCGTGGGAGATAGCCTGATCTTTCGACTCGACACATACGATTATGCAGGCCAGAGGAAGAAACATGGAGGAGACCTCTTGAGGGCCCGCATCTATTCGCCAAAGCTGGAGGCAGGAGCATCTGGGAATATCGAAGACTTCAACAATGGATCTTACCTGGTTAGCTTCACACTATTTTGGGAGGGAAGAGTTCACATTTCAATATTGCTAATGCATCCCAGTGAAGTTGTTTCTGGCCTGTGGAGAGCAAGAAACAGTGGGTACGACAATATACAGTTCCTTGGCATGTTCGCCAATGCCACACACTCTGCACGCACTGAATGCAACTTTGCATTGCAAAAATTGGAAGGCAGGTGCTTGCACCTTGGCAAGATGGGGGAATTTTTCTACTGCATCAAGCCTGAACATCTACCATGTGAGACTTTAATTAACATGCAGTCGTTCAACAGGGCGCATTCCTACCTCAGCGATGTGGAGAAGCGCCTCCTTACTAGGTAAATTTCCGCTATGATGGCTTTTTCGTGAGACCAAAGTCACCATCACATGTTTTGAAATGTTAATTGTTAACAGTTAAGTGCTTGACAATTAGTTGGGCTGACTTCAACAATTAACCATTAAATCTGCCTCATATACTCGTGAACAACCCCTTCCCTAACCTGCATCCCATCTCATCACATGTTCAGTTCCCTAACCTGCATCCCATCTCATCACTTGTTCAGTTCCCTAACCTGCATCCCATCTCATCACATGTTCAGTTCCCTAACCTGCATCCCATCTCATCACTTGTTCAGTTCCCTAACCTGCATCCCATCTCATCACATGTTCAGTTCCCTAACCTGCATCCCATCTCATCACATGTTCAGTTCCCTAACCTGCATTCCCTAACCTGCATCCCACCTCACTTGTTCAGTTCCCTAACCTGCAACCCATCTCATCACATGTTCAGTTCCCTAACCTGCATCCCATCTCATCACATGTTCAGTTCCCTAACCTGCATCCCATCTCATCACTTGTTCAGTTCCCTAACCTGCATCCCATCTCATCACATGTTCAGTTGCCTAACCTGCATCCCATCTCATCAGATGCTCAGCTGCACCCCTCAAGTTACCTCTTGATCGGTGAAGGGATCATTGCTAAACACAGCTTGAGGTTCTCCTGGATGGGGCTCGATCATCTGCTTCTGTGGTCGCTTAAAGAGAGGCAGATACCCAGAGTCTGTTGCAGGTTTAGCCATTTATCTATAATGAAGTTATTGGGGCAAAACCGAGGAGATGAGTCATGCATTTTCATTTGGTTCGCGTCTACCATCGATTGGACACGTTGGGAATGATGCTACCAAAAACACTCGAAGGTCAGGGGCTAATGACTAGTATAATGATAAGGATTTGTTATTTATATAGGACCTATGGCTAAGTGCTCCACATAGAGCACATTTACATATATCATGGTAATTCGAACTCAAGCTGGTACTCATTTATTGGCCTCCGAAGGATGAAAGGGTGAGTTGTCCTTGCCGGTCTTCGAACCTCCAACCTGCAGATCGTACTTATATCGAAGTAGCGACACCACTGAGCCGCTTTAGCGGCAGAACATAACAGAATAGCACACAAAACATGAATTGATTTAGAAATGTAAATGCTGTTAACTTCATTTCAATAAGTCTATGCTCACTATAACATTGGGGAATGGATCATAAGTACACATGAACAGGGCGTAGTCACCCTAGCATTGCTCATAGAGACAGACAACACAGATTAAAAGAACTCTGCCCAACACTCACAGCTGATCCTATGTAATTGCTGGTGAGTGACGCACACTGGACCAGCTGCAGCTGGCACTAAAAATAATTCAGGTACACTAATTGATGTTGTAAAATATTGGCTTTTTTAATTCCTGTACCAAATGCGAAGTACATTTTCCAGAAAAAATAAATATTTCCCGAAAGAATGCTACTACAACCCTAGCTACAAAGCATGCACGTTGTTCCCAGTGGTTGCCGCGTTCTGTTCTTGACTTTGTTGAAAGACTCACTAAATCCAAGAACTCACTGTAAAAGAATGGATACAAAATACGGCCACCATATGATTCCTGACATTTTTAGTTCATACTTTAAGGCCGTTTTTTTAACCCAATTTGTTACATCACCTTAAGATCTCGCAGACTGGGGTTGCTGCTTAAACAACAAAACATACATGTCCCAAACTGCATCCAAATTTGATCTTTGGTCGCGTGTGAGAGAATGGTTAGTCCTTGGTCCAGATTCCCTATTTTCCAATTCCAGCATAAATGGCATAGTGTGTTGTTTGCCATGCAGGTCCACACCTTGGGTTCACAGAAGAAGCCAAGAAACCCCCTTTTTTGTTTTTACTACTGAATGAGTGCACTTTTTGTGTGTGGGGCAGAGGTCATGTTATGCCTTGCTAGGCTTTGTCGTGCCTTGCTATGCCTTTTAATTCTTGGTTTCCTTTTGTGCCTTGCCCTGCCTTACAACGCCATGGTATGTCTTGATATCTGTAGCTTCTTGATTGTTTGCGCTCCTCGTCGCTAACCTGCTCACCCTTTTATTGTCTCCTTTATACAACAAACATCAACTAGCTGTTGTAAATACCTTCATTGATGTGACAGTCCACTCACAGACCAGCTGCAGAGCCATGTTGGATTCCAGGTCACTTTATTGTACATAAGTATATATATATACAGAACTCGAGTTACTTGTGGTTTATTTACATAGTACATGGAAAGTAGATTAAGATACATCCAGTGACAGGGAAGACACCCACCGGCCATCCTCATCCATCCAGCTCAGGCCCCCAACTGACATTCCTGGACCACTCATACATCACATTTACTCAACATTCCCCTGAGTTTATATCATCCATACACCAACATTCCATAAGCATATATTCATGGCCAGTGAGGCAAACAGGACCAGCTCACAACATAACACTAGCCACGCATACATTTCAGAGGAACACCAATAATAACCCCCTCCCCCTGCTGTATATAATACCAACATCCGAACTGTACACCTCTCCCACCAGCTTGTCATACACAGTCGGTCAGCAACCCTCCACCCATCCTGGCTCTCAGGACAGACCTTACGAGTAACAAAGCACTAGTATCCTAGAACAAGGCAGTTTCTGGACAATGTTTCACCCAGGGCGAAACACAAGAATAAATCGCCCCATGTTGTTCTTCTACTGCTATGCGCGCTGTCCTCCATCTCCCAAATAATGTAATCAATGCAATTTAAATAACGTATAACTGACTTGTACTTAAAATGAACAAGAAGACAAGGAATACAACAATATTTTAAACAGGAATTCATTTTCTTTCTCATGTTTTTATTCGTTGTCGAAATGAAGGGTACTCTCCTGGATGTTGCAGCTGCAAAAGCATGCATTGCTTCCGATTGATCTATTTGTCCAACAATGTTGCCCTGAATTGAAAGAGTAGCAAGTAGCAAGAGCCAATAGTTCTCTTTAGTTGGTGAACACAGCGCTCAAGGGGCCTCTCCAAATGTTCCTTCATAAGAATGAAAGATGCATGTAAAATAAAGGGAAAGACTTAAGCAGTGGTGAAAAAGAAGGACGTTCCCAGCTATGTTAAGTATAGGTTCTAAAGAATTCCTTAAAACGACTTAAACACTTTGTAGGGAAAGACCAGAGAAGTAGGTAGGCTACGAGGTGAAGCAGTCATGTTGCCAGATGGCCTGTGCGCCTAGACATAGTATAACATGGTGTGAGTGCATGAGTGTTCAATTTAAAAAACTGGTATATGATAGAGTACCTCAGTATAGGATGCCAAAATCTACAACAGGGTTCTGCAACCTGTGGCTCTCCAGAGGCTATGCACTATGGCTGCCATGATGCCTCCCAATTGACTATGGTTGGCAGGGCTTATGGGATTTGTAGTCCAAAACATCTGGAGAGCCAAAGGTTGCTGATCCCTGATTTTAACAATTGCATGAGTACTTATGCATGTGCTGGCAACAGCCACCTAACAGAGTGAATTCCTGGTTATATTAACTTCTGGCAAATAGTTGCATGCTGGATGATAGCTCATGTGTAAATGCTATTTTTTTTTTGGAATGGTTCAATGCCATGCGACAGGTTTGAAACCCTGGTTCCACCGACCAGCCCCTTTCTTCATTCTCAGGGCGATGAATCGAGTACAGTGGGAAATAATAACATTGATTAATGCAGAGCTTAGAAATCACCAAATTATACTTATATGATGCAAGTGCAATGCCAAAATATTGAAATGCCTAGTAAATTGTTTTAGTTGCTGTTGTCTGATAGCAAAAGCTGCACATGTGTGTGAATACTTGGCAATGAGGCTAGTGCCTTACTGTAGGATGACAATACCTGCAATAAGCTTTATATTAACATAGCCCGGCACAGTGTTCGAAATTGAAGGGAGCTGGGAGCTGTTTGTAGTCTGGTTAGCATGACAACAAAAGCTACCAGGAGCTTCTTTTGGCTCCTCAGGCCAACTGATGCTGAACAAACATACTGTTGTGAATTTAACTGTGCCTTTGGGAGAGTATATAAATAAACATTAGGACACATTTATTCGATATTTAAAGCATAAGAGTTCATAGATAATGGACCAAACAATACAAAAAACAGAGACCACAGGGAACAAAAGAACACATGGGTACCCTTGGTATATGCTTATCTACAAACTAAACAACCCTTATGTCTGAGACAAAAGATGCACTGTCTATGTTAGTGTTGCATCAATTTATTCAATAAATACAATTTGCCAAATGCCATATGTCTAGTGCGTACAAATGTAGCAGAAAAATGCAATAATCGTCTATTCTTCAAGTTTTTCAACTTTCATAAAAACATAAAACACAACAATGTTCAAGACATATATAACCTACACAACAAACCTCTAAGTGGACTATTCTATGCAATAAATGCATACTCATTAATTTGTTGCTAATCTGCAGTGTGCTATATTCATAAATTACATTTTACAAATGTAATCTCTTATGAAATTGCATGTCATATTTTAAAATGCAAATCTGAGCCTGCCCAACATGTTTCATTCCTCATCGGCTAATCATCAGACCTTCTTGAGGGGCTGTGTTTTTTTAAAGTGTTTCCGTTGCACAATAGGGTACTGTTCAAACGCACATGTGCGCTTATCTAAACACTATAAATGTATAGCACGCCAGTCCGGAATCGTCGTCGTCAATGTTAAATGAAGGCGGAGGCATCAGAGGTTTTATAATGAAGGTTTATTAAGTAAAAACCATACCACAGCAGGCACTGCTTTCAGATGCTCTGCCAACTGAAACTCCTCACATTCCAGAACACCCACTCCTAAGTAAACATTCCTGGAACCGAAGCCCCTGACCTCATAATGTAAGTCAAGGATTCCTTATAAGTAAAACATGAACTGCAAAATAAAAGACAAGCATGTACATAAAGTGTATAACACAGTCTGAGCATTATACTAAGATGCAATATAACAAGAAAATTGAGACAGGTGGGACAGGTCCCTCTTTGATGAAATCCCTCCTGTTTTCCATTGGCGCTGAGAGGACGGAAGGCGAAAGTGGTCGATTGGAGGAGGGGAGACGATACCGAAGGCCTTGAGCTGAAGAGCGAATGGTGAGTAGACTAAGGGGAATGTCAAAGTGAGGGGATGGGATTGTGGTAACAAAGAAAAGTAACGGGTTATTTAGTATATAACGCGGAGCGTTAGAGATATAAAACGAGGAGCGTTAAAAGAGCCCTGTTTCCTAGTTCAAGGAGCTTTAGAAGGAGTCATTTCAAAACCCAAATGGGTAAAATTAGGCAGCACATAAAAAGGTTCATGAGAGGGAATGACTCAAACTCCAATTGGTGTATTTTAGGGGCTAAGAGAAAAGGAGTATCATGATGTATATGTGAAAAGTCGACTAGTCTATCTGTGTATTTTGTGTATTGAAAAAGAGAAGTGTCGAAGAGCGACAAAGATAGACTGTCTAAAGTAGAGATGAAAAGTTATTATCTATCTTGGGTCATTGCCTTGCCGACCGTAAGGTAGATTGAGATAATTGAGAAATAGAGGCTTTGGGCGGCGAAGGTTGGAGCGCGCTCATATTTGTTATTTTTCTGAAACGTATTTGTGTAAACTCTGGTAAGTATTGACAGTCAATTGAGACTCATCATAATGGGAGAAGTTACTCTACTGATGCATTTGTGTAAAACTTTGCCAAAGCACATGCCCAAGCTCAAACAGTACAGTGCAGAATGGGTAAAGGGCACATCAGATAAAATGTTCATGCCGTGGCCACCAGGGGGATCACTGTCAAAAGCAGTATTGAAACACATGACCAAATACTTGCACGCTGCATACACAGGAAAGAAATTAGAGAAAAGGTTAGCTATTTTAGAGCTTTGGAAGATGTACCAGGAGGAGCGGGAGGATCCGCCTCCTGAGGAGTGGATGCTTAGCCAACGTAAGGAGGAAGGTGTCGAGCCTTCTGCTCCCCTTACCTCGTTGGAAGTAAATGGCGATAGTACGGAAGGTATAGGACTGTATCCGTTAAAGGAACTGAAAGCAGCGACAAGGTATAATAACCCAATAATGAACCGCCTGCTTATGGCAGTGACGATAGTCCAGAAGAGACTAGAGGAAAGGAAGAGATCTTTAAGATCTTGCAGAACAAGGAGGAGAAAAGCAAACAATCGAATGTAACCACAGACATAGAACAAGAGATTAAGAGGTGGAAAGGGGAAAAGGACCAAGCTGACGACGTAACGCTCATACAGAACGAATGGATGGGTGGACAGATATTGCTCAAGCTCGATGGGAAAAGTATCGAGGAAGTCAGACAAAGGGAAGATCAAGTTGAACAGGATAGATAAGACGGGGAATGAGAAAAAAGGTTAAAATTGGAAGAACACAAGAGAAAGAACAGACAAAGGCGAGAACAGACGTATCAGGAAGAACAGTACAAGAAGGAAGAAAGGGTATGGGAGCAGAGAAAATATGACAACAGGAAGAGGGCAAGCGAAGAATGGGATAGGCAAGAAAGGAAGAGAGAAGAGGAGGAAGCGCCGAAATTAAGAGATAAAAGGATGCAGAGACAAAGGGAAGATGAAGGGCGAACGAAAGAAAGGAGGAGAGATGACAAGAAGAGGAAAGAGTTAGATGGGATGCGAGTAAGCGAAGGGAATTAGACAAAGAGAAGGAACGAAAAAGGAGACAAAGGGAGCGCGATATTGATTGCATTCAGAAAGAGTTAATGGAACCGAATCTGGTATTACAATAGAGCAATATAGAGTAGTTTTCCCCATTAAAGGAGGCAGCACCAGGGCCACTAGGGTAGCCCTGGAAGAAGATTTTGACATAGGGAGCATCGGAGATAGGATCGATAAGGCCTATCAAGACTTAAGGGAAAGTAGTCCATTGGAAAGTCGAGGGAAGAGAGATCAATCTTTGGTCCTCCACCCACGAAGAAGAGAAAGAGACCTATTTAGTCTTGAGCATAGAGCACTGTCTCTAAACAGGCTAACTTTCAATAAGGGTGAAGGGGACGAGAGTTACACCAGCTGGGGCCTAGATATGTCAGACAAACAGAGGGAATCCTTCCGTGGAGAGGAGGGTGGAAGCGTATGAGGTCCCGAGGGATGCCTGCAGACAGACAAGGAAGTAAGATGGTCTGATCTCGAGCAGCCTAAAGATAGAATGCCGGATCCTGTGGCATATTCAGAGCGTCCAAAAGGACGATCACATAGTCAGAAGGAAGAGTCACTATCATATGTGAGCAGGCTAAGGTCATTGCCAGATAGAAGACGATGTGGAACCATTGTCCCCACTATGGATAGGCAGACAATGGGAGCCGATTGCGGATTTGGTTCACGCAGTTCCCTTTATTGGAGAGAGGAGGGGCTAGACTAAAGTATATTTCATGGCCACAAATGATAAGGGCTATGATTTACGAGCTAGAGAAAATGACATCGGGAAATACGATAGCAATAGGGGACATTAAGGGTCTCCTAGCAGCAATTATTGGGGAAAGGGCTGATGACATTTGGACAAGAGCAGGTTATTCAAGTGTCACTGCACAGAGTACAGCGCTTGATGGAACGCCATTTAATAATTGTAGAGCAGGTGTCTGGAGAGCTCTCAGAGTACAATATCCTGATACATCAGATATGGGTGCAATTATGGCACGTAAGATCCAAGAAACAGTGGACCCTTGAAACGCAGGACCCGTGGGGAAAGACAGTGGCAGTATTTTACCACATTTTATGTCAGGTATTGCCAGAACAGGTACAGAGACACCTTAAAAAGTTAGTGGGAATGGAAGCAAGACCGTGGGCGGAGATACAGTTGACCAAAGTGCATCACTGTCGGCTGTTGCAAGAGAAAAATAGGAAGAAGGAAGAGGCTAGAAAACTTGAAGCCAAGTTAGTTCAGAAGAAATTGTCAAAATACACCATAGAAGGGGCGGTACTGACAAGTGGAGAAGGACTGGGAATGCAGCAAGCAGTGGGTGCATCACAGGCGAATAATCAACGCCAAATGACCAAGGAGCGAATGGGTTTATGCCACGAGGCAGAAAATGGGGTATAGAGGAAGGGGTGGTTTTCAAAACAATCAAGGTGGCTTTCAGAACATGCAGAATGATAATCAGAATATGCTAGGAGGATTTAATCAAGGAGGACAAGTTAGGAGAGCTCCTCCTGTATGTTGGACATGTGGAATGACAGGGCACATTGCGCGCATGTGTGGGAGCCAAGGGTATGCACAGAATGGGCAATTCTCAAGAGGGGGGACAGCTTATCCTCCAGCATATAGCCCACACGTTAGAAATGGGTTCGGCCAAGATCAGACAGTGTATCAAGCACAAGCACCGCAATTGCAACAGGCACAGCAGCCACAGTAAGCACCATTGAATCCACTGCAAGGGCAGTCACAGCATGCACCAATGCAAATACAGCAGAACGCAAACACAGGATAGTTATTGATGCCTAGATTAAGGGTTGTCACTGTGGTGGGAGGAAGTCCCTTCACATGTATGGGGATGAGTATGTATCCACAATAGGACAGCTCACAGGGCGACTTGATGTGTTCAGTATTATCAGTGACACCAGACCCTCAAAAGGAACCAAGGGTTAACATAACATAACAGGCACACTATCACCCCCAGAGGTGCACTTTGGAGCTAATAACAGATGTTTAGTATTACCCAACTTAATGGTACTACAATGGGTTGATGTAACGATATGTAGACATTGGGGCTACTCGTTCACGTATACGAGAGGGAAACTACACAATGTTGGGAAATGCCATGTATGTGCAAGGATCCTGTGGAGCTACGAGTCAAGTTTCTTTTACCTACGAATTACCAGTATCTGTTGGAGAGTGTGACATGTCTGTTCCATTATAGTATTCACGGCAGACACCAGTTAATATTCTGGGGTGAGATTTAATGACGAGGCTTAACATGACGATTTCTTTCACTGCTAAAGGCATAGTGCGTTGTACTTCAGGGATACATTATATGAATGTGGGCAAATGTATATTGTCATTTACAGGGCACATGGCCCTGCGAGGAGTGCCAATGGAGCCAGAAGTTTTTCTTTATGGGATTCACATTCTGTTAACGTGGCTACCCGGCTTAGTGGGAAAGACTAACAAGTTTCTGTTCAGGCCACAGATACCTATGGACGAAGAGGGGGGACATACTATTCCCTTAGAGTTAGATGCAGCCATAGAAAGAGGGGAAATGGCCATGCTCGGAGGAACCGATGACGAAGGCAGGCCATGGAGAACAGTGATTGCCATTGGGGATGGGTGTAGATTAACTGACGTCACTGACGATTATATGTTTAGAGATGATTTAGCAGATGACAAGGTGATATTTGAGATAAGTATTACATATTGGATCAGAATAGAGAAATGAGAGGTCCCACCGCGAATTATGATAATGCGGCAGCGTCCAGCATTTTTTGACAGACTTGGCAAAAGTGCCAACCTCTTTATAGACTACAGGCCTCTATGACGTAGGCCTATTGAAAGGGCTAGGGGAGGTTAGGATTAAGCTGAAAACAGGAGCAATTTTACCTCAAGCAAGACAGTACCCCATGTCTCGAGAGGCGGTTGAGGGTATTTTTAAGACTATTTCAGCACTGATGGAACAGGGTATCCTAGTGAGGTCAGAGTCACTGTGCAATACCGCAGTGTACCCTGTGAAAAAATTGAAGGGGTGGAGATTAATTCAGGACATGAGACCAATTAACCAGATTGTAGAGGCAGAGTTTCCTTTAGTTCCTAATCTGGCGACAATACTATGTAGTATCCGATATTCCACAGTGATTGACTTGAAAAATGTGTTTTTCTCAATCCCGTTGCATAAGGACTTCCAGGACTTGTCATCATTTACGTTTCGCCAAACCAAACTGAAGAGCGCTTGTTTGCCCCAAGGGTATTGCGAGTATCCATCGATCTTTAATAGGGTACTCCAGAAGTACCTAGGCCATATTGATTTGAAAAGCGTTGTGATACAATACGTAGATGACATTTTGGTTTGTAGCACCACAGAAGATGTGTGCAGACAAGACGCGATTCAGTTGATGACTATCCTAGCAGACAAGTGATACAAAGTAGACAAAGAGAAGTTACAGTATTGTCAAGAAGAAGTGTTGTATTTAGGCCAGTTGATCTCACATGAGGGAAAGAAGGTCACACCTGAAAGAGCTTAGGCAATTATGAAAACAGCAAAACCGCACACAGTAAAGCAAATGCAGCAATTTTTGGGATTATGCAACTATGTTGGAGCATGGGTGTTTGATTATAGTTCGTACACAAGACCCCTTTTGCAGGCTCTAAAGAAAGCACAAGTGAATAAGGAATAAATAGAATGGACTGAGGAAATGGAGGACGGTTTGAAGAATTGAAGAAGCAATTTGTATAGCTCCAGTTTTAAGAATTCCCAATTATGCTGAGGAGTTATTTTTATTTTCGCACACAAATGGGACGGTCATGACAGCAGTGCTTACACAGAGGACTACACTAGGGTACAAACCTCTGGCATATTATAGTAGGATTCTAGATCCAGTTTTGAGAGGGCACTTTCCTTGCGAACAATCGCTGGCAGCAGCCACGTTCTTAATTGAGAAGTCTACCAGCATTGTGATGTGGTGTTCTATGATATTGTTTTTTTAACATGCTTTTTTGCTATTTTGGAAAAACCTAAGGGTACACTGACATATCAGACAGCATCTGCATATCAAGTAGTTATATCAAATCCAGCTATTAAAATAGTCAGATGTAAAATAGGGAACCCTGCCACATTTGTAGCCGACCCTGTGGTAGAGGGTGAGCATGTGCATGACTGCTCTAGCTATAAGGAGTTCTATGATGACATACAGCGTGTAAAGGAAAACGCATTGTCTGCAGGGGAGATTCTCTTTATTGACAGGTCGTCAACATTTTTTTAAAATTGATGGGGAAAGGCATTCTGGTGCCGCTGTATCTTAAGACACAGAAAAAATGGGGAATTTGGAGTGGTAGCACGTGCAAGACTACATCTCACTTTTCAGCACAAGCAGCAGAATTGGTAGCACTTATTGTTGCACTTGAAAATCATGCAGAAAGGGAAGTGACGGTGTACAGTGACTCCACCTATGTGACGTCAAACCTGCACGCAGGACTAGCACGTTGGAAAAGGAGGTGCTACCTCGGCGTGGACGGCACTCCAGTGCAACACGCTGCATTATTGGACAGGCTAATTAAAGCACTACAACTCCCAGTAGCCATTTGAATAGTTAAATGTGCAGCACATACTAAAAGAACAGATTTTATTTCTCGCAGGAATGAAGCCACAGACGTAGAGGCCAAAAGGGTTGCATATTCACCAGGCATTTCTAGTTTCGATACTCCAGATGCAAAAGAGAAAGTAGTCACGATTATGATAGTGAATGAAGGGTTTAATCATTTATCAAGAACACAGTTGATGGAAGTTCAAGGCAGGGCTCTTTATCCCCCTCAAAAGCATTATGGTGACAAGACAGCACTGGAAAGCCGGTGCTGCCAGTAGCATTATTGAAGGTAGCGCTTGAACAGTTGCACTACCCCATGCCTGTAACTAGGGATAGCCTTGCAGCAGCTATTACGGAGGACTGGTTTGTACCGAACCTGTTAGAACACGTTGCATTTTATGCAGTAAATTGCATCGTATGTCAAAGGTTTATCGTTGAACATACACTGCGAACAATCAGAGGAGTAATTCCTCCACCAAATGGTCCTTTTCAGCATTTACATATTGACTATCTTGGTATACTGCAAGTATGTAGTGGTTACAGGTATATGATAGTGGTGGTGTGTCCCTTTTCAAGGTGGATCGAAGCAGGTCCTTGTACATGCCTTGATACCACTTATGCAGCAACATTTCTGGTACGAGAAGTCTTTCAAAGATGGGGAGTATGTGAGGTGCTGAGATCCAACAATGACCCCTATTTTGTTAATGAAGTATTTGAACAGATTAGCCTATTATTGAACATTAAGCACAAGTTTTCTTTTGCTTATCACCTGCAAGCGAACGGAATATATGTGAGAGACTCAACGGTCTTCTCAAAGAGGGAATTGCAAAACTCAATTTGTCACTGAAGAAGGGAAGGCTTTATTGCCTGCCCCTAGCATTATATGCATTAAGGAATCGGCCTGGGTCGGACCACCACCTCACACACCATGAGCTAGTGACAGGGAGGGGAATGAGAACATCCTTGTCTCCTCCATCGAGGAGCAGAAGCGATGCCCAGAAGACCGCAGAAATGTTAGGAAATGAGTTATGTGCGTACATAACATGCATGACTGCTAGTATATCTGTCATTTCAGATCAACTCAAGAGCAAGGGGGCTCAGCCTCAGAACACAGATGAAGACCATTCAGCAGCCGGACTTTCAACACTATTCTCTGGAGATGCAATTTAATACGCAATTTCACTCGAAAGTGGCATGAGCAACGATTCTCAGGACCGTACATTGTGGAGGACATTACTCCATCAGCAGTAAAAGTCCAAGGGAGATGCGTATGGATATATCTTGGTGATGTGAAACCGTGTACTGGCGAGGCCGCAGCACCCCGACTATCGATTCGAAAGCAAGACAAGTAGAAGTTCAGCACATGCAGACTTGATGGATGATGAGGAAGAAGGACGCTAAAGTTACTGATTAAATCAATGAAAGTGTTCAATTGGACTGTGGACATCTTTATAGATATTATAGCAGGAGTGCAAACTTAATTCTTGATTCACAGGAATCTTTCAAATTGAACTTCAGAAAGAGTTGACCTACTGCAAAGTATGCCAAACTTTGAATTTGACGACTGAAGCACAAACAGTTTCCAGACTCGTTTCTCACTGAGTGTCTATTTGGACAAATCAATGGTTCTAACTGATGTCGATGTCCATAGGCTCCTTCTTGCTGTTTTCGTTTTTTATTCTGCAAGCTTATCCTGCTCTTGTTGGGCGCAGTACTGATACATGCATTTTTCTGCACGATCCTAAAAATGGCCCTGCAATCAGGAGGCTTCTTGTGGCAATAGTTGAACAGATCTTGCAGTTACCTGACCATCTAACAGAGCTGCCTAATTAAAAAGGCAGTACACGGGTACAATGCGGAATACTGAGAATGGCTCAGTTTTGGAAAGTGAGCAAACTCAACGACGTGTGTAGAATCGTAATTGGTGGGGATTGATGTATTGTTGTATAATGTATGCATGCACATCATCTATCATTGTTTTCCTGATTCTTTGGTCCACACAGTTTACTTTGTTGGTCCAAAGAAGGCAGAAGTCCCCTTGATTTTCCCCACTCCAGTGATTCTTGCAGAATTGTCTGCTACCAAAAGACCAAGGCCATTTGTAATTTTTCCTACACTAGTAGCTTGTGTAAGGTCGCACATTTCTATGACAAGTGTTCCTATGATTTCTCCTGTGGGAAGGACCATTACTGATATACTTCTTGAGTATTATGCAAGCACTCACTTTGTGAAAGGGAGACATAGGAGAAGCACAAGGGAGATGATCATGAATTAAATAATTATTTAGACAGTACAGCACATTTGGGGAACAATATGTGGTGCCAGCACATGGAAAAGGTGGGCGAGAGCACATCCAAAGAGAGTTGTTATGTTTGTGCTCTCATATCTTATGCTATGGGGACATCTAAGATATTCATAGTTGTATAAGTGGCAGTCCAAAAAGCTCATTGCCTGAAACACTGTTAGGGAGAATTCTCACTCTATGGCTAATTTCTCTTACCTAGTGAGTCCCCCGGCAGCTTTGCTGGATTTCTGGAGTTTATTTTTTCCACTTGGTAAGAGTGTGAGCTTTTCCCCCACTCGTACCTGTGTTTTGCCATGTGTATTTCCTCTGTTTTTGTGATTGTGGACTCTGGATTACACCAATCAGTAGCCCCACTCTTTTGTGTGTTATACAGCACCTTCAGTGCAGTGACACATGGTTGTCTTTTAGACTTCCACCGACTCCATTTCTGGGGCTGACTGCTGTCCCCCAGAAAAGGATAAAGTTGCCATTAACTTTACATAGTGATTTAACCACAGATCTAGTACACCCCATCTTACATAGAGTATTGGAAAGGGTTAATCCTTAGCCCTTTTTATATGTACCTCTTGGAGCATGCTTTCGCTCCCTTGACATTAAGACTTGGCTGGTGGCAATGGTATCTACCCTAATTTTCCTACTGCGGTTATATTACATAACGTGGTATTGTTTTAGGCTATTTTAGTAGCCTCAAACTTTAAACCTGCTAGCCCAAATACTTTTTATTTCGGCTCTGGTTGGGTTTAATCGCCATTTCTTTTTGTTAAAATCCTTCTTGGGTCTTTCTTTGCGCGGCAAACCAGATTTGCCTCCTTTGTTCGCCGACCTTTGGCGTTTGGATGTCTAGGTGGGCTGAATGTGAGGGAGGGGTGTAGTCACCCCCTGCACATGGTCTCCTTGGAGACCCAAGTCGCACTTTGTGTTGATTGGCCGAGGTGGTTTTCCGGGCTGGCCAACCCCCGTGCTGAGTGATTGACAGCCAGGCTGTGTGAATGGGGGATTTTGGCATAAAAGGCAGGACTCTTGGGCTAGAAGGCAGAGTCGCCTCTGGAACTACAAGGAACCGAAGAGAAGCAGAGAAGATGGCTGCTGCAACCCTGAGTCCCGGTGAAGCCCTGCTGCAGTCCTGAGCTATCTTCCCCTTCAACGACTAAGAGAAGATCCAGTCCGGAGTCTTCTTCCCTTGAGCCTGGTGGGATCAACCAGCTTGTCTTTTCTTCAGTCAGATAATCCTCTCCTGGGTCGAAATCACTGCTGTGCTGTAGTGGTCCGGATAGCCATCAGAAGAGCCCTCTCCTGATTAAAAGGAGCGCACCTTTTATTCATTGTTGTCTTTTTCGCTGCTGCTGGCCTCATCCCTGGGTAGTGCAGATTGCTCCAGATGTCCTCCTTCTTGTCCCCACGACTGAAGCCGCAGGAACCCTGAGTCTGCAGGAACTACCAGGAACAACTGCCATGGCACCAGCTTTCTCCAAAGGAATAAGGTACTGTGCACACTTGGTCATTCTCTCCGTCTGACCAGCCGGAATCGGGGTGAACCCTTTTCCTCCACGAAGATTTGTTCTTTCTTCCCTCCTTCTTATAACTTTTCCTTCCATTCGAAAATCTTTACAAACTCTTGGCATCTTGAATCTCGAACTGTTCAATCTGTGATCCTCGGCAACTGAGCATCTGCTCCATTGACACTGGCGCAGGCCTATTGACTTTGATCTGTATCTTTGAATAAGTCCTCGAGTCTCCTTGCCTTGAAAAAGTATCGCCTATGATTTTTATCCACTTTTCCCTTGTTTGAAATTCTAAAGAACAAAGTGGGCCTCATTACGGCTTTGGCGGTAGCCATACCGCTATTGGTGGCATGGCTGCCACCAAAACGGGGTCCGGGTCTGGGTTCCCAGAAGGCTCCGAGTTCGGAGGGCCCGGTAATTCCTCCCTCTGGGATCCTGGGCCCGGACCTTCCCCATTCCCATCTGAGCCCCATAGGGCTCAATGGGAATGGGAGAGGGAGCTAACAACGGGCCGATTACGACCGGCCCGTTGTTAGCTCCCTGGTCCCCTCGCGGGACTCGGTAAGGACGCCTGGTTTCACGCCTGGCGTCCTTACCGGTTCGCGCAAGGGGACCTCGTAATTTTGCGTGATGGGATTAACGGGTCCGCCTCCATTAGCGGAGCCCGTTAACCCATTACGCAAAAGTCGTAATGAGGCCCAGCGTGTTTTAACGCGGGAATGCGTTAGTATCGCAACACCAGTCTGTCAAATCCTAATGTACGTACCTTGAATTTGTTGGAACAAGTGGAATTGGTTGTGTGTAGTGTATTTTACATATGGTTCCGAATTTATAGAAGTGAAGTGTTTTCTAACAGACGGTTTAAAAAATAAATGTACTTATATTTTTTACCTGAAACCTTGAGTCAGTGTTTGCTTGAGTCACAGTAATTGTGGTCCTTTTTGTAATCTCTACTACTTCTCATTTACTCTTGAGATAAGTCTGGCTGCTCCGCTACTGCTACCACTTTAACAGTGTAGTACAGGCTTGTACCAAAGGTGAACTTGTAGTCTTAATTGTGTGTAGTGGTCCCTAAGGGCACTGCACAGGATTCTGCCTAACACACACCTTGCACTCTGCCATATACGAAAGGTCAGTTCCAGGGTCAAACAGTATCCTTGGTATGGGTGACTGAGAAGACAGCTCCAGAAGTAGACAACTATGTGCAAGATTTAAAGACAAGAGAGAGACCCCCACACCAGAGATCATGTGATGAGATATGAACAGCCTGGAATGAATGGAGCAAGAATAAGTTGGGAAGTAAACAAAAAGCTCAATGGTTAAGGAGAAAATTACAAAGAAATACAAAGATGCAAGGAGAGAGGTCAGCTGCAGATCATGGGAACCGTGCTAACTCCAGAGGGATGGGCCAAAGGCCTGATTATATGTAGGCCATTATCACTTACAGGATATTATGAGCAAGTTATAGATACTGCAGAAAATGAATGCAAGCATCGTTGGCCGAAGATTGCAAAGTTACTGACTTGGGTCGATGATAGAGGAGGACCCTTGCAGATAGTGCCTTTAGCCAGTGCAGGGCTGTGTTTCCGAAACAATGGCACGAAAAAAGTCGGAATGAATCAACAGTGTGGTAGAATTTTCGATTTAACAGGCATGAAGGATGGGACAGTAGGGATAATGGACGACTACTGGGCCTCCAGATCCAGAGTTTATCTGAAGTTGTCCAAGGACTGGGGAGGGCTGTGTTCCCTAGTACTCATTCATGTTCCAGCATTAGTGATTCCAAAGATTGACCTGAACATTGGATAGTTTCTAAAAGCAGATGCCCATCTAAGGAAGATGAGGTCACTTGAGTTTCTTAATCTGACAAAGAGGGAGAATTACTTCTCAGCTAAATCGATAGAAGCTTTTGTTGCTATTCTGTGTGAACACAGGTTGTTCAGCCAGACTTCAGCAATATTCAACACTATATTTATGCCAGAGATCCAGACAATGGTGAATGCGAAATGGTTACAGATCACTCGCTGGGAGCTTCAGCAGACAATCAACACTACTATAAAGGGATTCAACGCTATCAAAGAAGAGTTGAGAGCCATAAGATTGATGACTCTCCAGAATAGGTATGTTCTGGACATGATTACAGCAATGGATGGATGTGTTTGTGCCAAAATCGGGGAATCATGTTGCTTATTCACACTTTCTATTGATGACGAGAATTGGACCTTGACAGAGGTCATAACATTGCTGACAAACTTGCACATCAAGATGGAAGATGAAGTAAAAGATATTGCAGATGACCGTTCTCATGGGTTACGCAATGGATGGCGAATATCTTCAAGTTCCTTGGAGCATTATTGGTGATGATCATGTATGGATTCTGTGTGATCAGGATAATAATCACACAGTGCAAAAAGACAGCAAAGAAGGCTGTAGGAATGAAGATCATGATCAATGTTGAATCTGGATTTGGACCCAAGAGTTGACAGATGGAGAAATCTGAAAATATATATAGTATTCAAGCACCCGAGGGAATGTTCCTGTATCCAAGAAACCACAAGAAGTATGTGGGAAGATGGGTTTACTGCAGCCCGAATGAACAATGTAGCCACATGACCTTGAGTGTTGAGGACCATATAAAATCAGCAGGAACTTTGAAAGGTGTGGTGAAGATATGGATTCCAAAGAAACACTTCTTCAAGAAAGGATGTTTAGATGTGAAGACAGATGAGAGAGTGGTCGATGAATCAACCAGAGGGGGGAGTGTAGAGGAGGAGTCAAAATGCCTCTACCGGAAGTCCCGCCCCTGTTTTGCCTATATGTTGGGAACCGGAAATAGTGACAAGCACAACACCTGTAATTGTGCCCGTAACACAAGACGCCTTTGAGACAAGGTATACATTGAGAAAACCATTCTTTATGTATCCACAGAGAGATGACCGTCTCTTGAGAGAGATCCCAGAAAACATGTAAAGACGGATGGAAGAGGAGACTATTGACATCACATGAGGCAAAGGTGACGTACCAAGAAGAGATGCCAAGAGAGAAGGTGAATAGACCATATAGAATCTAATGATGAAATAAAGAATCAAGTGACCCTTTACGCGCGAAATGAAGATTGCACGTGCAAAGTGCACTGAAGAAAATGAAAGCTGTTTTATAATTGTGCAGATGCTGTAACGCAAGTAGACTAAGTATTCGTGAAGGCTGGCTATACATAGTAAATAGGCTGCAGGCGGTGCTGCCATTATATAGAATTTGGATGTTCCACGTCGTGTTTTAGCAAACTAGGACCCCATGAACAGAAGGGCTGAAAATGTGGCGCAGTAGAATAAGAACAGCTGACGATGGAGAAGAATCGAGAAGGCTTGTCTGGCCCAGGGTCAAGGGTTGAGGCAGCCAAGAAACTGGTTATCTATCATGGAAAGATACAATGAAGTTGAGATGAGAGACAAGCTCCTGTTAAGGTGCGACGGAAACACAATGAGTGCCAAGTTTTATTAATTTTAACAGTAATAAATACGAAGAAGGAGCTCAAAAACACAGTCTCCTATCACATGGTCTAGATGTAAATAGATTTTGGGCAAACTACGCCGAGACTTGAAGATAAGGCTATGCTCACACTCCCTTCTATTCCCAGCAGCAGTGATACTCTGCAAGGCCAAGTTCAAAGACTATTCGAATGGCAGACAGCTTGAGTGATGATGGATGTTTGGCTAATTGGGTAGGCAGGCATGGTCAAGTCCAACCCACCAGCACCGGGGGTACCAGCTTGCGTGCTGATAGCGATTGGAATATTCCAGTATGTTGCAAGCGTGCCAACCAATTGAGGGCCAAGTAGTAAAAAGCCCTATAGTTTAAGACCCAATGAAACGTTGTGTATTTTATGACACTGAAGATGTCTTGCCCTAGGGGTTGGCTTAGTTGTCCACCTGACTGTAGATACCCAATCATGATCCTATCCCCCATAAAAAGTATACCTAGATGTTCCCCGTTGACCTACCACAATTCAACTTAGGTGTTCTTAGTTTGCTGCATAGTATGACGTCAATCATGATGAGTTTTTACTGTAAGTGTGTTTTTTATGAAATTCGCTGCGCAAGCTTGTGCAACTTCTGCTGATGTCCGTTGTACTCCTTGTTTTAGATCATTGTTAATAACACAGCTTAAACTTGCCAACTTCCTGAGTCAGTCATATAATTGGTGAGTGAGTAACTTATGCATCCCCATCCATTCCATATAGCGCTACCTCGCTTAAAGGGCCTATGGGTTCAATATATTACTGCTCCTTGTCGCCTTATGCCTTAGTCCGGCAGACTCTACACCTGCCTTTGCTGCCAAAGACCATGTACAGGATCTAGCCCTTGCAGCTCGAAATGAATACATGTTTCACTGTCCTCAGTGATAGTCCCCCTCAGCATTGAAATGGCGATCTCCCATGGATTACGGAAATCTTAGACAACATTTTTGCTAGTCATCTACATGAGTATGTGCAAAACTAAACTTGGTACGTTTCAGCCAGGCTTACTCCCACTCTATCTTTCCTCTAGCTACCCACAAACCCTGTGTATTTTGCATCTAGGTATCCCCTGCTGTATTTTCCGTCTAGGTATTAGCCCCAGTATTTCTTTCACCTGGGTATGCTGCCACTGTATTTGCCTATATTTTTGCATTCAGATATTCACCTCGAGCTGTATTGTGCATCTAGATTAACCCATTTGCGTCTTGCATCTACATATTCCCCACCATATTGTGCTTCTATGTTACCGCCCCACCATTGTATTTTGTATTTAGGCATTGCCCTACTGTATATGGATTCAAAGTGAACCTCCCATTTTACCTTACATCCAGATATTCCCCTGTTGCATCGTGCTTCCAGGGGATCTTCCACTGTATCTTGCAACCATGTATACCTCCACTCTATTTTGCATCCACTTTGTTTTGATCCTGTTTTTGTCTACTAGGGTCTTCTCCTCAGTGTCCATTTGCTTTCTTCTGGGCTACGCCTTGGATATTTGCTTCTGGGCCAACACACACAACCCTCTGCCTAGTCATCCCCATGCTATGCTGTGCCTAGAAGTTGCAGATTTGTTTGACAATTTATACCACAGCTGATTA
The DNA here is from genome assembly GCF_040938575.1 of Ambystoma mexicanum. Lineage (NCBI taxonomy): Eukaryota > Metazoa > Chordata > Amphibia > Caudata > Ambystomatidae > Ambystoma > Ambystoma mexicanum. Next base: position 226,792,996 of record NC_090931.1, on the reverse strand, counting down.
CCAAACAGTGACAAGACCCACCAGAATAGTTCTCTTCTCTTCAAGATTGAATCGCCAAAGGTAAGATGATAGTTTCCCCAACCTCCCACCAGTCACCACCAAAAACAAAAATGCTTACTTTTAGGACAAACAAAAGCATTCTGGATGGCCACACAGTTTGACCAATGCCATGGCCAAGGGACAGAAAGATATTGAGATATAAGCATTGTAGAGGCTCAGAAAATGATATAAAATTGTTTCATCGACAGGTGTTACTATGAAAACACTTTGCTGAAAAAACTGATCAAAACTTTTTTGGGGGGCTGGAAAGGGCAGATAAAGGGTTGGTGGGGGTCGGGAACAGTTACAAACTGGTGGGGGAGGCGTGGTTTGGAGGGCCACAAAAATACAAAAATAAACATTTCAATTACTTTTTTCAGCAAATTGTTTTCCTAAAAGCACCCATCGAAAAAAAACCTGTCGAACATATGACATAGAACCCAGAAAATCTAATTGGACTCAAGAATCTGATGATCTCTCAACCAGAATCATCAGTAGTAAGAGTAAATCCAACAACCAGTGGTCGAAGTGTACGAAGAAAAGTAGTGGAACTATGTTCCCTGCTGGCCAGCACCCCCTCTCCACAAACCCTATCACCAGGCCCCTCCCACACACAATACAAACCCCCAAACACAGCCTTCAGATAATTCCTGAAAATGTGGCAATTCGTGTGACACACTAGCATGGCGCATTCAGTCGAAATGTAAGCACTTCATAGTAACATCCACTAACAGGCCTCACATGAGCGCAGACATCGCCCCGAAAGAACTGTCTCTGCTCACTGTCACCAACATGCTGTGCTCCCAAACATACTGCAGCTAAGGAATCGGGTGATCAGATTTTTTAGGGTCGATCTTTCTTCACCCTCGTTTGGCACACAATGCTTCATACAAGGAATTCGAGTTGGTCTTCCAGCGTCTCTTATAAGGAATCAGAATAATAAGATAAGAATTCTTCATTCAAAGGGATTGTGTCCTCCGACGTATTCCTTATCTTTGATGTTATCCATTCCAGCTTGCTGGCCTCGGACATTTTTTTCAGTAGAGGGAACTGTGCGTCGATGTCCTTCGAGTCGGTGTCCCTCGACAGCCTCCGTTTCGGTGCCGATGTCATCATGAGTATAAATAGACTTGCGCAGCGTCCGTTGCTCAGTTCCGTTTTTCCGCGCTTCGTGGGCCTTGGAAACATAATGCTCGGCTCCTTTTTTCAGGAAAAACCTTTGTATTCTCCGAAGATTATTACCTTAAAACTATGGCTTCTTCATCCGAACCATCGACTCCTCGGTCCGGTTTCCAAAAATGTTGTGACTGTGGGAAGAAAATGTCATTAACGGATCCTCACAGGATCTGTTTGTGGTGCCTAGGATCGGAGCATCACTGTTCTGAATGCGAGGACTCTATGTCCATGAAGGCGAAAGCCTTGAAGGAGCGTAAGGGGAAGTTAGTAAGATGTAAGGACTTTAAAACTTCTACTCCCTCGAAAGTTTCTTCGGATGAGTCGAGATATTCGTCTCCTCGTCGACAAAAGAAACATTCCCGTTCAAGATCTCGAAGCAGTTCTCATCAGTCTTCGAGATCAAAACACTCTAAGAAGAGATCTCCCTCTTCTTCTTCCTCTACTTCCCCAGAAAGGGTCACCTGCCCCACGAAACACAGCTCTCCGGCTAAGTGGGAGGAATTCTGTAAAAAAAAATGCTTAGCGTCTTTGAGAAAGCGGCTTCAACCCCCTCTGAGACGTCTAAAGGTGATACCCTGGGTGAAAGACCCGAAAAATCAAAACGGTGCGAGTCGTTGAACCCGGCGAGAGAAAGTACTCAGAGCGTCATGAACCTTCGGGTAAAAGCAGTAAGACCACGTCATCGACGCCGTCGTCGAAGGTTTCTTTGATTCATAAATCTGTGTCATCAATGTCTTTTTCGAAGGGTCCTTCGACGCATAAATTGGTTGCATCGACGCCGTCTTCGACGCCACTGTCGACTCTAATAAGAGACAAACCTACAACTGTCACTACGTCACAGGCAGTAGAGGTGTCGAAAGCTTCGACCATGACGTCGAGGATGCTATCGACAATCTCGACGACACCGAGTAGGATTCCGATCCTCTCGAGTGCATCGCGGCCTTTTCAAACTTTCTCAACGCCTTTTTCAGGATTGTCAAAGCCTATGACGTCCACGTCGACAACCTCGACGTTTTCTCAGGCAGTGACAACTAATTTAACTCCTTCTGCTCTAGAAATGGGTTTTAAACCATATCCTAGGTCTGACTACTTTAGAGCCTTGTCCTCTAAATATGAGGAAGGGGAGGATTCCGACAATAAGAGACCTTTTGGTTTACAAAGGACTACAATACCCATGGCAGAGGAATTAATCTCTGAGGAGAACAGGTTAAAAGACCTCCAAGACTCTCTACATGAGGCAAGTGGTTTAGATACTTCTCCAGAAGTAGAGTTTGCTAAACCAGACCCTGGAGAGCATGCTGAAACCCCTTATAGGATTCTGATGGCTAGAATTATTGAATTCATGGGGTAGACAACACCTACACCTTCTTTTCAGCAGGATGACCTTACTGATATTTTAGATAAAGGTCCACAGGAGGATCCTGTTGTTCCCTTTCATACTGCTTTGCAAAGAAAAATATCTGCAAATTGGTAAACTCCTGAAGTTATCCCGGCAGTAAATAAAAAACTTTCTGCTAAATACAGAGTATCAGCCTCAGATCCTGAATATCTGAGCAAGCATCCAACTCCAGAGAGTTTGGTTGTACAAGCAGCAACTTCATCTAACAGTAGGTCGGCATATCCTACTATTCCACAGGACAGGGATGATAAAAGATTTGATGCCATGTCAAAAAAAGTATTTTCGGCATGTAGCATGGCGCTTAAGTCTATCAACGCCACTTGCACGCTAGCAAGATTCAGCCACCCACTTTGGGAGTGTTCTTCATCTGCGGCTGACTGTCTCCCAGAAGGAGAAGAAAGGGAAGCATTCTTAAACATCATCAGGGATGGAAAGGATGCAATGTGCAAGTCCCTCCAAACAGGCATTAATTCTGCTGACAGCATCAGCAGGGCCATGGCGGCAAGTACCACAATCCGCAGATTTGCGTGGTTGCTGAAGTCTGGTTTTGCTCCAGATGTACAAGCTAGACTTCTGAACATGCCCTTTGACTGCACTTCTTTATTTGGAAAGAAGGCTGATGACAGCCTGGAGAGATTAAAAACATCCAAGGCAGCAGCGAAATCTCTTGGGGCTGCAATCTGGCAGACTCCAAATCGCCCCTCAGGAGCTTCCTGGAGGGGTAGGTCTTTTCGCTTTTACTCCGCATTCGGAAAAGGCAGAGGACAGCCAGCTCAAAGGGGCCAGAAAGGATTCACCCGTGGTGGACGGGGCAAAGGTACAAAAACCGCTGCAGCAGGTGCCACTTTACCCTCTGCATCTGCTACAGCCGCTTCTAAACCCCTCTGAGGTCTCTCCTCACAAGACACCAGTAGGGGGCAGGTTAACTCAACATCTGGCAGAATGGCAGGCTATTACGTCCGGTGCTTGGGCATTGGAGACAGTTGCTCAAGGTAACTGCCTGCCCTTCCTACACATTCCTCAGAGGCATCCACCGGGGAACAACTCTTTGAAGCTTCTAGACCCGCTCCTTATGCAGGAATTTTTAGACCTGCTAGAGAAGGGTGCCATAGAACCGGTACCCGTAGCGGAGAGGAACAAGGGTTGGTACTCCCTCTACTTCCTTGTACCAAAGAAGGACGGAGGACTGAGACCCATCTTGGACTTGCGAGAATTGAACAAATTCCTCATGAAAGACAAGTTAAAGATGGTAACCCTTTCTCAGATCCTTCAGGCTCTCCAGCTTCAGGACTGGTTGGTATCTCTAGACCTTCAGGATGCTTATTTCTATGTGCCAGTCCATCTCAAACACAGGAAATACCTGAGGTTCGCAATTGGCAACTCTCACTATCAATTTTGAGTTCTGCCATTTGGGCTGACCTCCGCCCGAGGGTCTTTACCAAGCTAATGTCGGTAGTGGCTGCAAGTCTAAGGAGGGAAGAGATCCACGTCTACCCCTAACTGGACGATTGGTTGATCAGAGCAGTATCTCCGGAGCAAGCTCAGATCCAGCTAGATTATGTCTGCCACATCCTTCACAAGCTGGGCTTCTCCCTCAACTTAAAGAAGTCACAGATGATACCATCACAGAGACTCCAGTTCATTGGAGCAGTCCTGGACACTTCCCTGGGAAAAGCCTCGCCACCAGAGGTGAGGGCTCAAGATATTCTACAGATGGTCACCAAGTTTCAAAATGCCCAACATCTACCAGCCTTCGACCTTTTGAGGTTGCTAGGCCGCATGGCATCCTGCATCTTCCTAGTGCCAGAGGCTCACCTGAGAATGAGATCCCTCCAGTGGGCACTAAGAACCCAATGGTCGCAATTCTCAGGAAGAATGTCAGATCTCCTTCAAGTCCCGGACAGAGTAGCTCGAGACCTTCAGTGGTGGGCCTGTTGGAAGAACATCTTGAAAGGAGAACAGTTTTAGCAACCATGGGCAGAGGTAACAGTAGTCACGGATGCCTCACTCACGGGGTGGGGAGACCATGCCAACGATTTGACCATCAGCGATCGTTGGACTCCATCGGAGTCCAGACTACATAACAACCTTTTGGATCTGAGAGCAATCAGACTAGCGCTGAACGCTTTTCTGCCATCAGTACAAGGAAAGAATGTCTTGATAATGACGGACAACACAGTGGCCATGCACTACCTCAACAAAAGAGGAGTCATAGGGTCACTGCCACTGTGCAGAGAGGCAATGCAGCACTGGTTTTGGGCAATTCAAGAAGGAATCTCTCTTATCGGCAGTTCACCTAGCCGGAGAGAAGAACTTGACGGCGGACGTTCTGAGCAGGCAGAGCACAGTCTCCCACGAGTGAGAGCTAGCTTAGGAAGTCCTTCAAGAGATCTTCACCCTTTGGGGAACCCCTCAAGAGGATCTGTTCGCCACCAGCATCAACAGGAAGTGCGATCAGTTTTGTTCAAAGGAATTTCCCCCGAGAGGAGCTCTAGGGGACGCGTTCATAGTGGACTGGGAGTTTCCACTTCTGTATGCGTTCCCTCCAGTCCCTGTCATTCCTCAAATGATCAGGAGGTTGAGAAGATTCCGGAAAACTATGATCCTAATTGCCCTGGATTGGGCCAGGAGAACGTGGTACCTGGACCTTCTAGAAATGTCCATCTGCCCTCCGATTCGTCTTCCGCAAAGAGAGGATCTTCTCTCGCAGAAGGGAGGTCAGGTTCTCCATCCAGACATCGGAACCCTCAACCTTCACGCTTGGTTACTGAAAGGTTGAGATACAAGGATCGGGATCTACTGGATGACGTCTTGGAGATGTTGATTTCAGCCAGAAGGCCAGCAACAAAGACTTTATACTGCTGCCATTGGAACACATTTTGCAGCTGGTGTAGAGAAAATAATATTGAACCCTTTTCATGCAATACACCAATGGTGTTATCTTTCTTGTTTTACTTAGCAAATTCATGTCTTCAAATTGGTACGATCAAGGGCTACCTGTAACGCTCACCTGGTTCCCTCGGAGGCGCGGGTCTTGACTGGGCGGTGAAACCGTCTTCAATGTCAGGCGTAGGATTCGTTGGGCTCCCGGATTTGGCCCCTTTCTCACCGAAAGTTTGACCTGAAGGGTGAGGTGTCTGCAAGTGGAAAATCAAGGTATTAGTGCCTGGAAGATTGGGAGAAGTTCCAAGCCCCTCTCTCCCTCTCTCCCAGTGGTACTCGGTCGATGGTTGTGCTCACCTTAAATAGGTGAATGCTGGGCTCTCCATCCTGCGTCTCATGCAGGGGCGCTGGGTCCAGTTACTTCACTGGATATGAGTTCAGCCTCTTAATTGCAGAGGGTAAGTTGAGAGCGATGCCGCCGTGTGCTGCACGAGCGTGACTTGTAAGTATAAAAGTTCCCTTTAGATTGCTCTCTTCAAATGTCTTATCTCCTTAATGTCTGTCTTTTCCCTTTCAGATGCTGTCGTTGCCGAAGAAGATGCTCCCCCCAGGTTCGTGGCAGAGAGCGTAACAAGAAGATGGTGCATACGAAGGCACGTAAGTAGAAAGGCTGCTCTAGGGCTGTAGAATGCACCTTAATGTCTCTTTTGTCTTTACAGGTGCCGGAATGCAGCGCGAACAGAGTTGGAGCGAGCGTAACACAGGTAAGCAGTTTTGTAACTAAGCGTTACTAACCAATGTTCTTTGTCTTTGCAGGCCCGATGCCGTACGAGATGTGCAGAAAAAACGCCTTGAATGCTGCCGATGGATCGGGTAAGTTGAACCACTAACTTTGCCTTTGCCTAACCTGTGCCTTTTGTTTTGCAGGAGCTGCTGAAGACTGAGGATTGGATCCCAGCAGGTAATTTTCGTATTCACAGGATCCGGAACTGAAGATTCACTGGAGCTGACACGGTGAGCGTCCTGCTGCAGATGCAGAATAACGCGAAGCACCTTGCATCAATCGGGTGTGGTTTAAATAGTCCATAGGAGTGCTTAGGTGTCTTCTTCCACAGCCTCGCCCAGACAAAAGAGTTCCTGCTTCCAGAAGGGGTCCAGCATCAATGATCCAGGGAGTGGTGCCTGCCCCACCCAGAAGGAAAAGTAGTCCCTGCCAGAAGAGAGTGAAACATCATCTTGCTGGTAAGTAAGCAGCATGGTCTGCTGCAGGTAGGTCCACCCAAGCACTCTCACACTTGTTATGAGCCCGGCGCTTCCTGTGCCGGGACGGGTCCATGCTATGAGCCTGGCACCACCGGTGCCAGGACAAGGTCCAAAAGGTCCCTATTGGGACTTGCTGGTGCCGATAGTATATGTTATGAGCCTGCTTCCAAGGATGTTGGGTAGGTCCTGACTCTTTGGAAGCAGTGGTCATGACAGCACCCCCCCTCAAGGCCCCTCCCAAATTCGTCTTCTCCGGGGGTTTCGGTTTATCAGGAAAAGTTCGATGAAACTTCTTAACCAGACGGGGTGCATGAACATGTTCCGACGGTTCCCAAGATCGTTCCTGGGGGCCATAACCTTTCCAGTCAATCAGATAGTATAATTTTGATTTGGAAATCTTGGAGTCTAAGATGTCTTGTATTTCGAATTCCAGTTCTCCGTCCACAAGAATAGGGTCTGGAGATTTCGGCAAACGGGTTCCAGGTTGCAAGGGTTTTAGTAGAGAAACGTGGAAAACTGGATGTATTTTCATATGGGCAGGTAGGCCCAATTTAACTGCCACTGGATTCATTATGGCAGTGATTGGGTAAGGTCCCAGGTATCGCGGATTGAAAGTACGCGGTCCTTTTAGCGGTAAATGTTTGGTGGATAGCCAGACTTGATCTCCCACAAGATATTGAGGAGCTTCCTTTCGATGTATGTCCGCACACTTCTTGTATTGTTCCTTGGCCCGCTTAAGGTGAGACGTGGCCTCTTTAAAGGCTTGAGTGATTGTAGAATGCAGATGATCTACAGCGGGTGTCCCAAGATTTTGAGGTGGATCAAGATTTGAAGTGCGAGGGTGGAGTCCATATAAAAGAAAAAAAGGAGTTTTTCCGGTTCCGGCATGGACTGAATTATTATAAGCGTACTCCGCAATCCAGAGAATGTCTTTCCAAGTATCCTCCGTCTGTTGTAACATGCAGCGCAGATACTGTTCCAGAGTTTGGTTGGTCCTCTCGGTCTGCCCGTCGGTCTGGGGATGATGGCTGGTTGAAAGCCTTACGTCAATTTGGGCTAGGCGACAACAACTCCGCCAGAAGTGGGAAATAAATTGACTTCCTCTATCTGAGATTAAAACTGAAGGAAAGCCGTGCAACCGAACGATGTTTTCGAGGAACTCTTGAGCCAGAATTGAAGCTGTAGGTAACCCTTTCAATGGGATAAAATGGCCATCTTCGAGAATAGGTCCACAATCACTAAGATTGTATTAAATCCGGAGCATGGTGGTAAATCCGTGATGAAGTCCATGGAGAGAGTATGCCATGGGTGTGGAGGAATGTCTATTGGATGTAAGAGACCTGCTGGCTTCTCCTTCTGGCTTTTGCTTTGAGTTCACACACCACAGGAATTTATGAAATCTTTAATGTCCTTTCTCCAAGACGGCCACCAGAAATGTCTTTTTATCTTTTCCGACGTTTTGGCAATGCCGGGATGTCCTTCCATTAAGGAGTCATGGTAACAAGAGATCACCTGTCTTTGTAAATCGGTGCATGGTAGATATAATCTTCCTCGAAAGTATAGTAAGTTCTTATCCATTGTGAAATCTTTTCCCTTGAGTTGCCAGTCTTGCACTTCTGCTGGAGTCAGAAGTTCTTTAACTTTAGGTTCAAGATCTTCAATGGTTTGTGCACTTATCAAACCCAGGATTCTCTGTTCCGGAATTATGGGTACTGGTTCAGGATTGGTCGTGAGTTCACCTACTCCAATTCGGGAGAGAGCATCTGCTTTACCATTCTTGTTGCCTGGTCGGTAAGTTATCACAAAGTCGAACTCGGCAAAAAATAATGCCCAGCGAAGTTGTCTAGATGATTGAGCTTTGGCTGATTTAAGGTACTGTAAATTACGATGATCCGTGATGACGGTGACTGTGTGTCGGGCTCCCAGGAGATAATGCCGCCAGGCTTTAAAGGCGGACTTAATAGCCAAAAGTTCCTTATCTGTAATAGTGTAGTTGATTTCGGGAGCCGAAAATTTGCGGGACCAGAATGCTACTGGGTGTAACTGGTTTGTTTCTGGGTCTCTTTGCGAGAGCACTGCTCCCATTGCGAGACTGGAAGCATCAGTCTCCACGATATAGGGAAGTTCCGGGCGAGGATGTTTTAAAACTGGAGCCGAGGTGAATTTTGTTTTTAGTTCCTGAAAAGCTTGTTCCGCCTCCGTAGACCACTCGAAACGTTTATTCTTTCTGAGAAGGGCAGTAATGGGTTGGACTACTTGAGAAAAATCAGGAATAAATCTACGATAAAAGTTGGCGAAGCCCAACATGCTTTGAACTCCTTTCACAGACATTGGTGAGGGCCACTTAATGATAGCGTCCACTTTTCTTGAGTCCATGTGGACTCCATTAGGTGACAAAATAAATCCCAAAAATTCTACCTCCGTGACATGAAAAACGCATTTCTCCAGCTTTGCAAAAAGTCTGTGTTTTCGGAGCCTCTCCAGTACTGCTGTGACGTGTTTTCGATGATCCGCTTCAGAGGACGAGTAGACCAGAATGTCATCAATATAGACAACTACACATACGTCGATGAGCTCTCTGAGGACGTCATTCATAAAATACTGAAAAGCAGCCGGTGCGTTGCATAACCTAAAGGGCATTACTTGATACTCGAACAGTCCATATTTAGTACGAAAGGCCGTCTTCCATTCGTCGCCCTCTTTTATTCGTACTAAATGGTAAGCTCCTCTGAGGTCCAGCTTTGTGTAGATACAGGCACTTTTAACTTGGTCAAGAAGTTCAGGGATCAAAGGTAACGGATATCTGTTCTTAATTGTAATCTGGTTCAGGGCACGGTAATCTATACATGTTCTCAGGTCTCCTTCCTTTTTTGGAACGAAGAACAAAGCTGAAGAGGCTGGGGACTTTGAAGGACGGATAAATCCATTAGCCAGGTACTGGTCCAAATACTGCCTCAGGTGAAGATTTTCAGGTTCTGTGAGGGCATAAATTCGACTGCACGGAGGAGTGGATCCCGGAACCAAGTCTATCTGGCAGTCGTATGATCTGTGAGGAGGCAGCGAATTAGCTTGATCTTTTCGAAAGACATCCTGAAATTCCCGGTATTCAGGAGGCAGGTGATGACTCTCAGAAGTAGTTGCTACTAGCTTAGTGGTAGGCTGAGGATAACAGGTAGGAGCGCATTCTGGAAACCGGATTGTCTTTGCTCGCCAATCGATCTGGGGATTGTGTTTCTCCAACCAAGGGATTCCTAGGATAACTTGAAACTGCGGAGCCTTGATCACATCAAACACGATCTTCTCTTGATGTCCATCTTGGCTTACCAACGTCACTTCCATGGTGGTGTGAGTTACTGGTCCAGAAGCTATTTCCGTACCGTCCACGGTGGTGATGACGTCTTTCACCGTCTTAGGACAAAGAGATAAATTCATCCTGGCGGCCAATTCACAGTCCACGTAATTGCCGATTGCGCCACTATCAATGTATGCTTTAATGGCATGCATACGATTGGGTTGTTCTGGACACACGAGGACCATGGGCATGATGAAATGCGAGGTCAAAGAACTGGTTTTAACGCTCGGCAAGCGGACCTCTACACTTGTCGGGCGAGGTCGTTTTCCGACTCTGAACCTTTGGCACCTTTATCGGAAGCTCCTACTATCTTCTTTCTTGGTTTCACGGGGCAATCTTGAAGGAAATGCCCTGAGTTTCCACAATAGAGGCACAATTGCAGTTGTCTTCTCCTTTCCCTTTCCTTTTGAGTTAGAGGTCCTTTCACAACCCCAATCTGCATGGGTTCCACGGTATCATTTCCTTTAGCGGAACTCTGTGGTCTTGAAAAAGTTCGAGTCTCAATTCTGGAACGATCGGCTTTTCGATTTTGTATTCTATGATCCAATTGAACCACCAGATCGATGTATTCGGAACAGTCTTGTGGAGGATTCACCACCTGAGCCAGAACGTCTTTGAGTTCTCCACGCAGACCTCTGTAGAAAAGGGTGATCCTCTTATCCTCAGGCCATCCGGTTTCAACCACTAGTCTGTTGAATGATGCAATGTAGGCCAGAAGATCTTGATTGCCCTGTCGTAGTGAAAGAAGTTCATTGTCCAGGGCCTGTCCCTGAGAATGTCTTGCGAACAATCTTTCCATACTAGCTTGGAAGTCCTGGAAATTGTAAAGAATTGGGTTATCCTGAGTCACTAAAGGAATAGACCAATCTGCGGCACTGCCACTAAGATATGAGAGCACGAAGGCCACCTTAGCCTGGTCCGTTGGGAAAGCGGCAGGTCTACACAAAAAGTGCAAACGACACTGATTGATGAACACAGCATATCTTTTCGGATCACCTGAAAAGCGTTCGGGCGGGGCCAGAGGTACATTTCCGGGTAGATTAATTTGCACCGGATTAGAGGAAGTCGTTGGAGCATGGCTCCCCCCAGGGGTAGGCAGAGGAGTTTGTCCCGCTTGGGTTTGCAACAATTGTCTAGCCAAATCATCTGTTCGTTCCTTAGAAACCACTAACTCCCTCCTTAGGGCATTTGTTTCCTGACGCGCTGCGTGTACTTCTGCTCTCAACTCCCCGAGCAACTGGGCCAATTGGTCCGTGTCTGAAGTTTCCATTGCGCCTGGGTGGGAAATATGTGGTAAGGCTTCGCGTTCTGTAACGCTCACCTGGTTCCCTCGGAGGCGCGGGTCTTGACTGGGCGGTGAAACCGTCTTCAATGTCAGGCGTAGGATTCGTTGGGCTCCCGGATTTGGCCCCTTTCTCACCGAAAGTTTGACCTGAAGGGTGAGGTGTCTGCAAGTGGAAAATCAAGGTATTAGTGCCTGGAAGATTGGGAGAAGTTCCAAGCCCCTTTCTCCCTCTCTCCCAGTGGTACTCGGTCGATGGTTGTGCTCACCTTAAATAGGTGAATGCTGGGCTCTCCATCCTGCGTCTCATGCAGGGGCGCTGGGTCCAGTTACTTCACTGGATATGAGTTCAGCCTCTTAATTGCAGAGGGTAAGTTGAGAGCGATGCCGCCGTGTGCTGCACGAGCGTGACTTGTAAGTATAAAAGTTCCCTTTAGATTGCTCTCTTCAAATGTCTTATCTCCTTAATGTCTGTCTTTTCCCTTTCAGATGCTGTCGTTGCCGAAGAAGATGCTCCCCCCAGGTTCGTGGCAGAGAGCGTAACAAGAAGATGGTGCATACGAAGGCACGTAAGTAGAAAGGCTGCTCTAGGGCTGTAGAATGCACCTTAATGTCTCTTTTGTCTTTACAGGTGCCGGAATGCAGCGCGAGCAGAGTTGGAGCGAGCGTAACACAGGTAAGCAGTTTTGTAACTAAGCGTTACTAACCAATGTTCTTTGTCTTTGCAGGCCCGATGCCGTACGAGATGTGCAGAAAAAACGCCTTGAATGCTGCCGATGGATCTGGTAAGTTGAACCACTAACTTTGCCTTTGCCTAACCTGTGCCTTTTGTTTTGCAGGAGCTGCTGAAGACTGAGGATTGGATCCCAGCAGGTAATTTTCGTATTCACAGGATCCGGAACTGAAGATTCACTGGAGCTGACACAGTGAGCGTCCTGCTGCAGATGCAGAATAACGCGAAGCACCTTGCATCAATCGGGTGTGGTTTAAATAGTCCATAGGAGTGCTTAGGTGTCTTCTTCCACAGCCTCGCCCAGACAAAAGAGTTCCTGCTTCCAGAAGGGGTCCAGCATCAATGATCCAGGGAGTGGTGCCTGCCCCACCCAGAAGGAAAAGTAGTCCCTGCCAGAAGAGAGTGAAACATCATCTTGCTGGTAAGTAAGCAGCATGGTCTGCTGCAGGTAGGTCCACCCAAGCACTCTCACACTTGTTATGAGCCCGGCGCTTCCTGTGCCGGGACGGGTCCATGCTATGAGCCTGGCACCACCGGTGCCAGGACAAGGTCCAAAAGGTCCCTATTGGGACTTGCTGGTGCCGATAGTATATGTTATGAGCCTGCTTCCAAGGATGTTGGGTAGGTCCTGACTCTTTGGAAGCAGTGGTCATGACAGCACCCCCCCTCAAGGCCCCTCCCAAATTCGTCTTCTCCGGGGGTTTCGGTTTATCAGGAAAAGTTCGATGAAACTTCTTAACCAGACGGGGTGCATGAACATGTTCCGACGGTTCCCAAGATCGTTCCTGGGGGCCATAACCTTTCCAGTCAATCAGATAGTATAATTTTGATTTGGAAATCTTGGAGTCTAAGATGTCTTGTATTTCGAATTCCAGTTCTCCGTCCACAAGAATAGGGTCTGGAGATTTCGGCAAACGGGTTCCAGGTTGCAAGGGTTTTAGTAGAGAAACGTGGAAAACTGGATGTATTTTCATATGGGCAGGTAGGCCCAATTTAACTGCCACTGGATTAATTATGGCAGTGATTGGGTAAGGTCCCAGGTATCGCGGATTGAAAGTACGCGGTCCTTTTAGCGGTAAATGTTTGGTGGATAGCCAGACTTGATCTCCCACAAGATATTGAGGAGCTTCCTTTCGATGTATGTCCGCACACTTCTTGTATTGTTCCTTGGCCCGCTTAAGGTGAGACGTGGCCTCTTTAAAGGCTTGAGTGATTGTAGAATGCAGATGATCTACAGCGGGTGTCCCAAGATTTTGAGGTGGATCAAGATTTGAAGTGCGAGGGTGGAGTCCATATAAAAGAAAAAAAGGAGTTTTTCCGGTTCCGGCATGGACTGAATTATTATAAGCGTACTCCGCAATCCAGAGAATGTCTTTCCAAGTATCCTCCGTCTGTTGTAACATGCAACGCAGATACTGTTCCAGAGTTTGGTTGGTCCTCTCGGTCTGCCCGTCGGTCTGGGGATGAAGGCTGGTTGAAAGCCTTACGTCAATTTGGGCTAGGCGACAACAACTCCGCCAGAAGTGGGAAATAAATTGACTTCCTCTATCTGAGATTAAAACTGAAGGAAAGCCGTGCAACCGAACGATGTTTTCGAGGAACTCTCGAGCCAGAATTGAAGCTCTAGGTAACCCTTTCAATGGGATAAAATGGGCCATCTTCGAGAATAGGTCCACAATCACTAAGATTGTATTAAATCCGGAGCATGGTGGTAAATCCGTGATGAAGTCCATGGAGAGAGTATGCCATGGGTGTGGAGGAATGTCTATTGGATGTAAGAGACCTGCTGGCTTCTCCTTCTGGCTTTTGCTTTGAGCGCACACACCACAGGAATTTATGAAATCTTTAATGTCCTTTCTCCAAGACGGCCACCAGAAATGTCTTTTTATCTTTTCCGACGTTTTGGCAATGCCGGGATGTCCTTCCATTAAGGAGTCATGGTAACAAGAGATCACCTGTCTTTGTAAATCGGTGCATGGTAGATATAATCTTCCTCGAAAGTATAGTAAGTTCTTATCCATTGTGAAATCTTTTCCCTTGAGTTGCCAGTCTTGCACTTCTGCTGGAGTCAGAAGTTCTTTAACTTTAGGTTCAAGATCTTCAATGGTTTGTGCACTTATCAAACCCAGGATTCTCTGTTCCGGAATTATGGGTACTGGTTCAGGATTGGTCGTGAGTTCACCTACTCCAATTCGGGAGAGAGCATCTGCTTTACCATTCTTGTTGCATGGTCGGTAAGTTATCACAAAGTCGAACTCGGCAAAAAATAATGCCCAGCGAAGTTGTCTAGATGATTGAGCTTTGGCTGATTTAAGGTACTGTAAATTACGATGATCCGTGATGACGGTGACTGTGTGTCGGGCTCCCAGGAGATAATGCCGCCAGGCTTTAAAGGCGGACTTAATAGCCAAAAGTTCCTTATCTGTAATAGTGTAGTTGATTTCGGGAGCCGAAAATTTGCGGGACCAGAATGCTACTGGGTGTAACTGGTTTGTTTCTGGGTCTCTTTGCGAGAGCACTGCTCCCATTGCGAGACTGGAAGCATCAGTCTCCACGATATAGGGAAGTTCCGGGCGAGGATGTTTTAAAACTGGAGCCGAGGTGAATTTTGTTTTTAGTTCCTGAAAAGCTTGTTCCGCCTCCGTAGACCACTCGAAACGTTTATTCTTTCTGAGAAGGGCAGTAATGGGTTGGACTACTTGAGAAAAATCAGGAATAAATCTACGATAAAAGTTGGCGAAGCCCAACATGCTTTGAACTCCTTTCACAGACATTGGTGAGGGCCACTTAATGATAGCGTCCACTTTTCTTGAGTCCATGTGGACTCCATTAGGTGACAAAATGAATCCCAAAAATTCTACCTCCGTGACATGAAAAACGCATTTCTCCAGCTTTGCACAAAAAGTCTGTGTTTTCGGAGCCTCTCCAGTACTGCTGTGACGTGTTTTCGATGATCCGCTTCAGAGGACGAGTAGACCAGAATGTCATCAATATAGACAACTACACATACGTCGATGAGCTCTCTGAGGACGTCATTCATAAAATACTGAAAAGCAGCCGGTGCGTTGCATAACCCAAAGGGCATTACTTGATACTCGAACAGTCCATATTTAGTACGAAAGGCCGTCTTCCATTCGTCGCCCTCTTTTATTCGTACTAAATGGTAAGCTCCTCTGAGGTCCAGCTTTGTGTAGATACAGGCACTTTTAACTTGGTCAAGAAGTTCAGGGATCAAAGGTAACGGATATCTGCTCTTAATTGTAATCTGGTTCAGGGCACGGTAATCTATACATGTTCTCAGGTCTCCTTCCTTTTTTAGAACGAAGAACAAAGCTGAAGAGGCTGGGGACTTCGAAGGACGGATAAATCCATTAGCCAGGTACTGGTCCAAATACTGCCTCAGGTGAAGATTTTCAGATTCTGTGAGGGCATAAATTCGACTGCACGGAGGAGTGGATCCCGGAACCAAGTCTATCTGGCAGTCGTATGATCTGTGAGGAGGCAGCGAATTAGCTTGATCTTTTCGAAAGACATCCTGAAATTCCCGGTATTCAGGAGGCAGGTGATGACTCTCAGAAGTAGTTGCTACTAGCTTAGTGGTAGGCTGAGGATAACAGGTAGGAGCGCATTCTGGAAACCGGATTGTCTTTGCTCGCCAATCGATCTGGGGATTGTGTTTCTCCAACCAAGGGATTCCTAGGATAACTTGAAACTGCGGAGCCTTGATCACATCAAACACGATCTTCTCTTGATGTCCATCTTGGCTTACCAACGTCACTTCCATGGTGGTGTGAGTTACTGGTCCGGAAGCTATTTCCGTACCGTCCACGGTGGTGATGACGTCTTTCACCGTCTTAGGACAAAGAGATAGATTCATCCTGGCGGCCAATTCACAGTCCACGTAATTGCCGATTGCGCCACTATCAATGTATGCTTTAATGGCATGCATACGATTGGGTTGTTCTGGACACACGAGGACCATGGGCATGATGAAATGCGAGGTCAAAGAACTGGTTTTAACGCTCGGCAAGCGGACCTCTACACTTGTCGGGCGAGGTCGTTTTCCGACTCTGAACCTTTGGCACCTTTATCGGAAGCTCCTACTATCTTCTTTCTTGGTTTCACGGGGCAATCTTGAAGGAAATGCCCTGAGTTTCCACAATAGAGGCACAATTGCAGTTGTCTTCTCCTTTCCCTTTCCTTTTGAGTTAGAGGTCCTTTCACAACCCCAATCTGCATGGGTTCCACGGTATCATTTCCTTTAGCGGAACTCTGTGTTCTTGAAAAAGTTCGAGTCTCAATTCTGGAACGATCGGCTTTTCGATTTTGTATTCTATGATCCAATTGAACCACCAGATCGATGTATTCGGAACAGTCTTGTGGAGGATTCACCACCTGAGCCAGAACGTCTTTGAGTTCTCCACGCAGACCTCTGTAGAAAAGGGTGATCCTCTTATCCTCAGGCCATCCGGTTTCAACCACTAGTCTGTTGAATGATGCAATGTAGGCCAGAAGATCTTGATTGCCCTGTCGTAGTGAAAGAAGTTCATTGTCCAGGGCCTGTCCCTGAGAATGTCTTGCGAACAATCTTTCCATACTAGCTTGGAAGTCCTGGAAATTGTAAAGAATTGGGTTATCCTGAGTCACTAAAGGAATAGACCAATCTGCGGCACTGCCACTAAGATATGAGAGCACGAAGGCCACCTTAGCCTGGTCCGTTGGGAAAGCGGCAGGTCTACACAAAAAGTGCAAACGACACTGATTGATGAACACAGCATATCTTTTCGGATCACCTGAAAAGCGTTCGGGCGGGGCCAGAGGTACATTTCCGGGTAGATTAATTTGCACCAGATTAGAGGAAGTCGTTGGAGCATGGCTCCCCCCAGGGGTAGGCAGAGGAGTTTGTCCCGCTTGGGTTTGCAACAATTGTCTAGCCAAATCATCTGTTCGTTCCTTAGAAACCACTAACTCCCTCCTTAGGGCATTTGTTTCCTGACGCGCTGCGTGTACTTCTGCTCTCAACTCCCCGAGCAACTGGGCCAATTGGTCCGTGTCTGAAGTTTCCATTGCGCCTGGGCGGGAAATATGTGGTAAGGCTTCGCGTTCTGTAACGCTCACCTGGTTCCCTCGGAGGCGCGGGTCTTGACTGGGCGGTGAAACCGTCTTCAATGTCAGGCGTAGGATTCGTTGGGCTCCCGGATTTGGCCCCTTTCTCACCGAAAGTTTGACCTGAAGGGTGAGGTGTCTGCAAGTGGAAAATCAAGGTATTAGTGCCTGGAAGATTGGGAGAAGTTCCAAGCCCCTCTCTCCCTCTCTCCCAGTGGTACTCGGTCGATGGTTGTGCTCACCTTAAATAGGTGAATGCTGGGCTCTCCATCCTGCGTCTCATGCAGGGGCGCTGGGTCCAGTTACTTCACTGGATATGAGTTCAGCCTCTTAATTGCAGAGGGTAAGTTGAGAGCGATGCCGCCGTGTGCTGCACGAGCGTGACTTGTAAGTATAAAAGTTCCCTTTAGATTGCTCTCTTCAAATGTCTTATCTCCTTAATGTCTGTCTTTTCCCTTTCAGATGCTGTCGTTGCCGAAGAAGATGCTCCCCCCAGGTTCGTGGCAGAGAGCGTAACAAGAAGATGGTGCATACGAAGGCACGTAAGTAGAAAGGCTGCTCTAGGGCTGTAGAATGCACCTTAATGTCTCTTTTGTCTTTACAGGTGCCGGAATGCAGCGCGAGCAGAGTTGGAGCGAGCGTAACACAGGTAAGCAGTTTTGTAACTAAGCGTTACTAACCAATGTTCTTTGTCTTTGCAGGCCCGATGCCGTACGAGATGTGCAGAAAAAACGCCTTGAATGCTGCCGATGGATCGGGTAAGTTGAACCACTAACTTTGCCTTTGCCTAACCTGTGCCTTTTGTTTTGCAGGAGCTGCTGAAGACTGAGGATTGGATCCCAGCAGGTAATTTTCGTATTCACAGGATCCGGAACTGAAGATTCACTGGAGCTGACACGGTGAGCGTCCTGCTGCAGATGCAGAATAACGCGAAGCACCTTGCATCAATCGGGTGTAGTTTAAATAGTCCATAGGAGTGCTTATGTGTCTTCTTCCACAGCCTCGCCCAGACAAAAGAGTTCCTGCTTCCAGAAGGGGTCCAGCATCAATGATCCAGGGAGTGGTGCCTGCCCCACCCAGAAGGAAAAGTAGTCCCTGCCAGAAGAGAGTGAAACATCATCTTGCTGGTAAGTAAGCAGCATGGTCTGCTGCAGGTAGGTCCACCCAAGCACTCTCACACTTGTTATGAGCCCGGCGCTTCCTGTGCCGGGACGGGTCCATGCTATGAGCCTGGCACCACCGGTGCCAGGACAAGGTCCAAAAGGTCCCTATTGGGACTTGCTGGTGCCGATAGTATATGTTATGAGCCTGCTTCCAAGGATGTTGGGTAGGTCCTGACTCTTTGGAAGCAGTGGTCATGACACTACCTTGCAGCACTGTCAATCTTTAAGCTTACTGCTGAGGAACCTTCATATTTCAAATTGCCCTTGGTAATTCAATTCCTGAAAGGATTAACTAATTTTTATCCCCCAAAGCCTTTTCAAGTTCCATTGTGGGACCTAAATCTAGTCTTAAAATTTCTGATGGGTTCTCCTTTTGAACCACTTCATTCCTGTTCATTAAGATTTCTCACTCTTAAAAAAGTCTTTCTAGTAGCTCTAACATCCGCCAGAAGAGTGAGCGGATTACAAGATCTATCTTGCAAACCTCCTCATACAATCTTTCATAAAGACAAGGAGGCCGATTCATGGAATAATTAGCGCGGCGCAAGTGGCCAAAAACGTGCGAATTGCAGTGGAATAGCGAAAATCGCAGTGCAAGTGCGAAAATCGCACGAAAAGCAGCGCACATCGATTCATGGAAGGCCGTGTGCGAGAAAACCATCGGATGTGCGATAATAAAGTGCGCGGCGCACGTTAGCGCACAGGCCATCTAACTGCGTGCGCCAGGTCACAGCGAAAATCGCACATAGCGCGGCGCACGCAACAAAAGTAGGCGGAACACGGGGCGTAACACTCGGAATGGGGAACAACTTGCCAAAATGTGGGCGTCACAGGGGAAGTACAGGGTACAAGGGCGCGGAACGCCCACACGCTCGCCTACAACACGTATTCATGGAATAGAATAGGGCAAAAAAGCGCACACTCAAAACAGCGCACAGGCACAAACACGACCGCCACAAGAAAGCAGGCGGTAGCGTCTCTGCGCCTGTAAGAAATGTGCGCCAAAAGGTGCGGGCAAAAATAGCACCTATATACTGCCATGATGAATGTCCCATACTGTGGCCCTCCAGGACAAATGACGTGCAAAGGGGTACCCACAAACACGGACACCCGCTGACAAAAAATACGTGTGCGTGTATACCGGGGTGCGCGGGAAGTCTCACACGCGAATTGGCAGGGCATGTGAATTCCAGGGGTTTGCGGGAAGTTCCACACGCGATTTGGCCGTGTACGTGGATTTCAGGGGTGCGCGGGAAGTCCCACACACGATTTGGCCGGGTACGTGGATTTCAGGGGTGCGCGGGAAGTTCCACACGCGATTTGGCCGTGTACGTGGATTTCAGGGGTGCGCGGGAAGTACCACACACGATTTGGCCGGGTACGTGGATTTCAGGGGTGCGCGGGAAGTTCCACACGCGATTTGTCAGGGTACGTGGATTTCAGGGGTGCGCGGGAAGTTCCACACGCGATTTGGCCATGAACGTGGATTTCAGGGGTGCGCGGGAAGTCCCACACGCGATTTGGTCGGGTACGTGGATTTCAGGGGTGCGCGGGAAGTTCCACACGCGATTTGTCAGGGTACGTGGATTTCAGTTGTGCGCGGGAAATTCAACACGCGATTTGGCTGTGTGCTCCCAGGTATTCCCTGTACACCCTCCACGGCCCCTGCAGGCAGCACACACCACAGGGGACTACCCTGCACACCTGCTCATGTCACCCAGCACCCCCACCCCCCAGCATCCAGGGCCACCCTCCACCAGGCCCCCACTCATGTCTTCCACCACCCCCAGCCACCATGGGCAGCCCCCACCAGGCCCCCACTCATGTCTCCCACCCACCCCCACCCCCCAGCCACCATGGGCAGCCCCCACCAGGCCCCCACTCATGTCTCCCACCCACCCCCACCCCCCAGCCACCATGGGCAGCCCCCACCAGGCCCCCACTCATGTCCCCTATCACCCCCACCCCCCAGCAGTGCAGGGGCACCCTCCACCAGGCCCCCACTCATGTCCCCCTGCACCCCCACCCCCCAGCAGTGCAGGGGCACCCTCCACCAGGCCCCCACTCATGTCCCCTATCACCCCCACCCCCCAGCAGTGCAGGGGCACCCTCCACCAGGCCCCCACTCATGGCCCCTATCCCCCCCACCCCCCCGCCACCAGGGGCACCCTCCACCAGGCCACCACTCATGTCTCCCACCACCCCCAACCCCCAGCAGTGCAGGGGCAGCCTCCACCAGGCGGCCACTCATGTCTCCCACCCACCCCCACCCCCCAGCCACCATGGGCAGCCTCCACCAGGCCCCCACTCATGTCTCCCACCACCCCCACCCCCCAGCAGTGCAGGGGCAGCCTCCACCAGGCCCCCACTCATGTCTCCCACCACCCCCACCCCCCAGCAGTGCAGGGGCAGCCTCCACCAGGCCCCCACTCATGTCTCCCACCACCCCCACCCCCCAGCCACCAGGGGCAGCCCCCACCAGGCCCCCACTCATGTCTCCCACCACCCCCACCCCCCAGCAGTGCAGGGGCAGCCTACACCAGGCCCCCACTCATGTCTCCCACCACCCCCACCCCCCAGCCACCAGGGGCAGCCCCCACCAGGCCCCCACTCATGTCTCCCAGCCACCATGGGCAGCCCCCACCAGGCCCCCACTCATGTCCCCTATCACCCCCACCCCCCAGCCACCAGGGGCACCCTCCACCAGGCCCCCACTCATGTCTACAACCACCCCCAGCCACCAGGGGCAGCCCCCACCAGGCCCACACTCATGTCCCCTATCACCCCCACCCCCCAGCAGTGCAGGGGCAGCCTCCACCAGGCCCCCACTCATGTCTCCCACCACCCCCACCCCCCAGCAGTGCAGGGGCAGCCTACACCAGGCCCCCACTCATGTCTCCCACCACCCCCAGCCACCAGGGGCAGCCCCCACCAGGCCCCCACTCATGTCTCCTACCCACCCCCACCCCTCAGCCACCATGGGCAGCCCCCACCAGGCCCCCACTCATGTCCCCTATCACCCCCACCCCCCAGCCACCAGGGGCACCCTCCACCAGGCCCCCACTCATGTCTACCACCACCCCCACCCCCCAGCCCCCACCAGGCCCCCACTCATGTCCCCTATCACCCCCACCCCCCAGCAGTGCAGGGGCACCCTCCACCAGGCCCCCACTCATGGCCCCTATCACCCCCACCCCCCCGCCACCAGGGGCACCCTCCACCAGGCCACCACTCATGTCTCCCACCACCCCCCAGCAGTGCAGGGGCAGCCTCCACCAGGCCCCCACTCATGTCTCCCACCCACCCCCACCCCCCAGCCACCATGGGCAGCCTCCACCAGGCCCCCACTCATGTCTCCCACCACCCCTACCCCCCAGCAGTGCAGGGGCAGCCTCCACCAGGCCCCCACTCATGTCTCCCACCACCCCCAACCCCCAGCAGTGCAGGGGCAGCCTCCACCAGGCCCCCCCTCATGTCTCCCACCACCCCCACCCCCCAGCCACCAGGGGCAGCCCCCACCACGCCCCCACTCATGTCTCCCACCCACCCCCACCCCCCAGCCACCATGGGCAGCCCCCACCAGGCCCCCACTCATGTCCCCTATCACCCCCAGCCACCAGGGGCACCCTCCACCAGGCCCCCACTCATGTCTACCACCCCCCCACCCCCCAGCCACCAGGGGCAGCCCCCACCAGGCCCCCACTCATGTCCCCTATCACTCCCACCCCCCAGCAGTGCAGGGGCACCCTCCACCAGGCCCCCACACATGGCCCCTATCACCCCCCAGCCACCAGGGGCACCCTCCACCAGGCCCCCACTCATGTCTACCACCACCCCACCCCCCAGCCACCAGGGGCAGGCCCCCACTCATGTCCCCTATCACCCCCACCCCCCAGCAGTGCAGGGGCACCCTCCACCAGGCCCCCACTCATGGCCCCTATCACCCCCACCCCCCCGCCACCAGGGGCACCCTCCACCAGGCCACCACTCATGTCTCCCACCACCCCCACCCCCCAGCAGTGCAGGGGCAGCCTCCACCAGGCCCCCACTAATGTCTCCCACCACCCCCACCCCCCAGGGGCAGCCCCATCAGGCCCCCACTCATGTCTCCCACCCACCCCCAGCCACCATGGGCAGCCCCCACCAGGCCCCCACTCATGTCTCCCACCCACCCCCACCCCCAGCCACCATGGGCAGCCTCCACCAGGCCCCCACTCATGTCCCCCTGCACCCAGGTCCTCACAATCACCAACCATGTGCGTAATGGTCAGCCTCCACAGCCAAAAGGCCCTACCAAGTAACCCATTCACCCACATGGAAATGAAAATTACATGTTACACCCCCAACGTACATAAAGCAAATGAACCCATGTCTGTCACACACAATGGTTGCAAATGAATTTGAAAACACCCAACATGACATGCATGAAACCAATGAGATGATACCACACAGTGAAGTATGAAAACAAAAATGTATTAAAAAAATATGAATGCAAATGAAATGAAACAAACTACAATGCCAATGAAAAAAAGAAAAGGTGCATGTCCGTCCCAAAAAATGAAAAACACCAAATCCAAAAAAAATGTACTTCAAAGTCACATTAAAAATGAAATCAATCCGACAGAAAAAAAATAAAATCCAAACACCATTTCTCCATGGAGAAGAAAAAATAAAATTAAAAAATAAAACAATCCAATGAAGAACTATGTACAAAATATCCAAGGGTCCATGAGCCCAACTGAACAAAGGAAACCTACAAAAAACCCTAACAAAAATGCAACTATATACAAAAAGTGGAGCTGTGTCCGTCGACTCCAAATCATAAGAATAAACAAATGAAACCTAAAACTAAAGAACTATATACAAAGGCGGCGGGCAAGTCCAGCGGCTCACTCCGTAGTGTTCCGGGCCAGGGCATCATCAAACTCCTCGTCTATGTCCCGGAGGCGGTCCTGTTCCATGGCCCCGAGGGTCCACAGGGACGACGCCATCTGCTCCTCCAACCCCCTGTGGATTGCCTCAAGGCACTCGGCCCGCCTCAGGGCCCTCCGCATGGAGTTCTCCGCCCTGACCATCGTGAGCCGCTCCTCTTCCGCCCGCCGCCGCTCCGCACCTATCTGCTGGCCCAACCGCAGCCACACGGAAGACACTTCCTGTCCTGGGTCCGCCTGCCCCTCCGATGTTGATGGCCCCGAGCCATGATGCCTCCCACGTTGACTCTGCTGCTGCCTCTGACGCAACTGCCTCTGCCAGCACGACGGCATCCAGGCTGATGGAATCCACTGACGCCGTCGTGCATGTGCCCTGCCTGATGATGCCGGCACATCCTCCATCTGCTGGGGTACACTTGCTGTGGTGTCCACCCCTGCTTGACCTCCGACTCCCGACTGTGGCAGGGATGGGATCCCCACCGAGCTGGCTGCATAGGTCAGGGCAGGTCCACAGGGAGCCCTGGTGGCATCTGGGCCGGAAGACGGAAAGGAGAACGACTGGCATATAGCCTCCACAGAGGAGGAGAGGGCCGCCAGATTGGCCGACACATGCAGGAAACCCCCGAACATGGAAGATCCCAATTGGGCCACGTCGGCACGGTGCTCTTCGTGATGATGTGCGTGCTCCTCCCGGGAAGCACGCACGTCATCACGAATTGCACCCGCGTGCATCGCAACCCCAATCAGGACCTTCTCCATACGGACACGGGTCCCCTCGTCCGCAGGTGGAGGGGAGTCAGGTGACATGGACATCCCCTCTACCTGCGGACGGGCCTGGGACGGGGCAACCCTGCTGGTGCATGGTGGTGCACTCACAGGGTCAGGGACAGCGACATGCACAGGCCCCTCCACGGTGACCTGTGCTGCCTCCTGCCCCTGGCCCTGGACTGCACCACTTGCACCAGCAGGGATGCCCCCACCAGGCCCCATGTGTGCCCCTGTGGCGGCCTCCTCCTCCTCTGTGGAAACCACCAACCTGGATGGCTCCTCACCGTCTTCCACCGTAGCAGGCCCCTGTGGGGGCTCACCCACCCCTTCCGCTGCAGCCGTGGGGGCATCCCCGCCGCCTTGCTCCACAGCGCCGTCTCCGCCCTCTTCTTCACTAGCCGCTGCGTAGAGGGAGACAAAGAACACAAGCATCAGGGTACTGTACAATGGTCCCCTAGACAGGAAGCAATAGCAGATGAGTACCACTGTCAAAGTACACTTCCATCATGTCCCTCCACAACACATGGGTCAGTCCAGGCAAAACACACACAGTAACAGACATGGTGCATGCCATGGACATTTCCATACATGTCCAATGGACTCTTGAAACATACAATGATATGGAACTCACAAGCATCATGGGTCATGCCTATCACATGCACACACTTCACCTCAGTCACATCCATCTGGCCCCATACACCCCAAACACAGCGGATACAAGGGTAACTAGGCTGCATCAGTGAATCTGTGCATTGTCACACACATGTGTCATGCATCCATGGCATGCACAAGTCACAGACACGCAGGTCAGGCACACAGACATGGCTACCATATATGTACCTGCCATCAGCACCCATCCCTCACCCCCACCCATGTCCAGGAACAGAGACTGGCATGCTCTCATGTCTAAAATCTGCATAGGGCTCCCCATGTGGCATTTAAACACATGCAACAACCATGTGGTTCACATATCACTGGTCGCACATGCATTACCATGATGTCCCTGCACACATACATGCATACATGGCCTATGTCACACATACAGGCAAGTATCAGAGATCCAGCACACCGCAACATGCCCTGTCTCACACAGCAATGCTTGGAGACTTACCGCTCAACTCCAGACGGGTCTCCCTTTCAAGGATCTGGGCGTGGAGCGCTGGGCGTACGCGTTCCAGGACTCTCATCTGGATGGAACTCATGCGGCCCCGGCCCCCCTCCACGAGGCGCCGGGCCTTCACAAGGGTCCTGGACCTCAAGTCCTCCCAGCGCTTCTTGATCTTCTGGACGTTGCGGGATGCCACCCCCTCCGCGTTGATGGCAACCACACAGTCGGCCCAGATCCTCTCCCGTCCTTCCTTGCTGGCGCGGGACGATCCAAAGAGGGCATCATACTGCCCCAGGACATGCTCCACCAGGACACCAACTTCGGTGGCAGTGAAGCTGGTGCCCCTCTGCCCCTCTGGCCTGGGGTTGCCACTGGTGCCAGATGTGGAAGTGCCCGACATGGCAACCCCAGAGGCAGGTGTGGGTGGGCAACTGGGTCCTGGGGCTGGGCTGTGGAGCGATGTAATCCCAGTCGGGAGTCTTCAGTTCCAGCAGGGGTGGACACAGCAACTGGACCCCTGCAGATGGCTGATGTGCAGGCACCAAATGGCAGGGCACGGTGGCAGCAGGCAGGCAGGCAGGCAGCAGCAGATGGCACGTGGGAGGCTGCTCGGGGCACTGGGGGGCAGTAATTCGGCCTTCTGGGCAGGAGCGTGGTCTTCTGTGTGTTTTCGCGTGGCCAGCTTGATACGAAGTAATTTGGCACGTGAAAATCCTGCACGTCAGCGTGAAATTCGAGGAAAGGCCCTTAGCGCGTAAGCGCGTCAGCACGCATACGCGATTCTATTGGACCAAAGGCCCTCAGCGCGTCTGTGACGTGACCCGCACGGGTGTTTCCCACACAGCACGTGATGACAGAGCACACGTGGAAAGACTGCACGTCAGAGTCTCATCGCCTGTAATTGGACAGCACGTCAGAGTGTCATCGCGTGTAATTGGACAAAAGTGCGCGTACACGCGATTGGCCTATGTACGTGTATATCAGGGGTGCGCGGGCACTTACACACGCAAGTACGTCAGCGCACCTGTATCCCGGGGTGCGCGGGAATTTCCACACGCTATTGGACTGGGTACTGGATTTCAGGGGTGCGCGGGTCACACGCTCGCCTACAACACGCGCAACGCATAAATTTGCGCGCTAACAAAATAACAAGCTCAGACCCAGGATGAACATACCGTTCCTAGCAGCAGTGGGCGTGGGCTACCAAAGGAGGAGGAGGAGGATAGTCAGGGCCAGAATATTCACACCCAGAACCAGCCTTTTCGGGATGCCTGATGACCAGGTGTATGGGAGGTACAGGTTTCCACCACACATAATACTGGACCTGGTGAGTGAGTGGGAGGATGACCTCACATCACCCACCCTGTGCTCCCAAGCACTCAGCCCCCTGGAGAAGGTCCTCAATGTACTGCACTTCTTAGCCACTGGATCATTTCAGCGGACAAGTGCCATAGTTGGTGGGGTATCACAGGCCACCCAGTCACGCTGCCTACACCAGGTCTTGAACATCATCACTGCACGCCCATCAGTCCGCAGGCACATATACCTGCCCAGAACACCTGCAGAAAGGCATGCTGCCGCCCTGGATTTTTACGGTGTGGCACGATTCCCCAAAGTGCTGGGTGCCATCGACTGCACCCATGTGGCTCTACGTCCCCCCAGGGCATCAGAGCACATCTATAGGAACCGCAAGCACTGGCATTCCATCAACGTGCAGGTAGTATGTAATGCCAAGGGAATCATCACCTCAGTATATGCCAACTATCCTGGGTCCACCCACGACAGCTTCATTTACCGAATGTCCACCCTAAGCCGGGACCTAGAAGCTGGGCGGCATGGCGATACATGGCTGCTTGGTGAGTATGAATGCCACTGCACATGCATGCATGTCAGATACTGAGCAAGGTCACAACCCCACCAATGATACCAATCACCACCTCCACAGGGGACAGTGCCTACCCTCTCAGCCCCCACATGATGACGCCAATTCGGAACCCCACCACGCCACCCCAGGTAAGATATAACACAGCCCACATTACAACCCGGGGCTTAGTGGAGCGCACATTCGGAGTGCTAAAGTCACGCTTTCGCTCCCTTGACCGTTCTGGCGGGTAGCTGTTGTACGCTCCCCCAGTAGTGTGCAGGATCATAGTGGCAGCATGTGTCCTGCACAACGTTGCAACACGCCGGGGCCTGGCCGTGGACATGGTGGTGGCCCCACATCCCCAACCACATGCACAGCCGCTGCGCATGGGAGGGGAAAGGGCACGGGGGGAGGCAGCCCGTACACAGCTAGTGGCTAATTACTTCACATAGAAATCACACCCCTGTGGAGTGCACACTGCCCTGGCACATTCCATCTGACAATCAATGATGACTCAACCTGACACTGATCCTGAATGTCTGGAGAATCAACCGTGAAAACCATATCAGCCTGAGATTGTTCACCTGGAAGTGTTACAATGTGTGCATCCCTACCCACACAGACACCACCAATGCAGTTTGTGAAGAAACACATTCAAGCAGCTAAAATGAATACCCACTTGCAAAATGCAACAAGAGGACAGTACCATGTCAGCCAACCCATCCCCAGCACCGCCACACGACACACCGTGCCATGTCATGCTATTTGCAGGTAAACAAAGTAATCCCCACAACATGACACTAGTGTCACAATGTACAGTGTCCCTAATTTAAACTTGCAACACCTGAAATGCTCACAGTAATGCAGGACCAACAACAAACTTGAGCAGGTACTACCATTAACATGACATCACAAATGTAATAAATTAGTAGTCTCACCACCTGGAAATGCCTGCACTCCCACCACTACCAACTGTGCAGTGTTGGCGCCATGTAGAGTTGTAGGTGCACTGCTGCCAACATGGACCCCATCTCCAAACTAGAGGGCCTTGTGTAGACATGAGGAAGGGACCTGCAAATTGGGAGGTAGACACAGATGATGAGTTACACATCAATGCAACATGCAGTGTACAACACAACAGCAATATGCACTATGAATGTATACACAGTATTGACTAGACTACCCACACATGTAGTGGGAGTCCAATGTCACCATGTACGTCAATGTCACTTGGGCACACCCTTTGCAAGCCCATGGAAACGGGAAGCAGGAGGGGTGTGTGACTCAAACCCAAGCATCTGAACCAAATACATGAGAAGCCTGCATGTGCCCAGCCACAATGCAGCGTATGCCCACAGGAACCACGGAAGGCAACAAATTGTCCCAAAAAAATTGGGAAAAAAAATTAAAAAAAAAAATTTAAAAAAATCAAAAATGGCCATTGATGGGCCCGGGGGGGTTGGGGAGGCCACCCAGGAGGTCCGAGGACAGGGTGCACACCAAAACCCACCTGTGTGGATCCTGGGAAAAAAAAACACCTCCATGGGCTCATGGCCCACACGGCTACCCTATTGTGGGAGTATCACTGCTGTCGCTATTATCACCCTGTGCAGCTGCATCCGGAGGTGGTTGCACTATGGGAGGCAGCCCATGCAAGGCCCTAGTCTGCTCCTCCATGGCTGCAAGCATGCGGGTGTGGTAGGTCTCGTTCTGGAGGATGAGCGTGCGGAGGTCCCCATGCAACAACTCACGGGATGCCCGGACCTCCGCCCTCGTTGTCTGCATCTCAGCTGAGAGCGTACGGGTGAGACGCTCCAGCTGCTGTTCTGTCCTTTGGTGTGTTGAAGCCTCAAGCTCAACAAGAGTCGTCCTGAGGTGAAGGAGCTCCTGCCTCAGGGCTTCCCTGTGGCCCTGGGACTCTATGGAGATGGCCTCCTGCAGAGTCGCCAGTGCCGCCCGCCTGTCCCTGTTGGACGCCAACATGTCCTCCCTGTGTGACTGGCAGATGGAGTCGGTTGCCTGCTGTAGTCGCTCCATCAGCCTTTCAGGGGGGACAATGGAAGTGGCCACCCTATCCATGGCCTGAGCCATCATCTCGGATGATGCTGCCTGTTGGGTTTCCATACCGTAAATGGATTGCTCCCATGCGGTATTGCCAGGTGGAGTACGGCCACCACGTCGGCGGGCACCACACCTGTCTGGGGCAAGGCGAACTGCGCCTTGCTGTTCCGGCACTGCCTGAGGCTGCAGGACTGCATTCCCCCTCTGACCTGCTGGCCCAGGAACAGGATCAGATGTCGCGGAGTGTGACCCTGCATCCGTAACCACCAAAGGCGTAGCTGCCAACACTGACATCCCCATTGAGGGTTCTGACCCTGGTGCAGGTGGGTGGGACAGAACAGAATCCCTCCCTGGAACACTCACCTGCGACGGCACGTAGGTCTCATCATCCGAAACAACACCTGAGTACAGCTCGGGGGAGGTGCAGCCAGAGACACCCCTTGAGAGCACGACCTGCAGCACTTGTGGGTTCTCACCCACCACCACACCACGTCCCTCACTGGTGGTTGTTCGGCCCTCGGACCCCTCCTGGGTCTGCACCATCTCCACAACCCCAGCAGTATCAGGTGCGTCTTCCCCTGCAAAGACATAAAAACAAAGAAATGGAAACAGGCATTAGCACCATGGCACACAATGAGGGCTGAGAAGCAAGAGAACCAGTACTTGATTGACTCATGTCCCACATGACTAAAACCCTCCCATGCATGCACCCTCACTGCGTATGAAGGGGAGGCAAATGGCACACATTGATGACACCAAGATGGAAGATGAACACATTTTCTGCATGCTGCCTGGCAGTGGCATCACACATTGGCCTGTGATTGCCAGGTGAAACACACATGCCATCACACAGATGGCATGTACCATTGCTATTGAGTGAAGATGGAGAGGAGGGCAGCACCTATTCATTCAGTCCAGTTCCCGCATGTAATAGCTTTTCTAATTCAAACAGGTCAGATTTTTCACCTGGAGCTGCCAGTCCTAAATGGTCCAATTGCACAGGGACATGTGTGAACAAATGATATCCAGGTAACAAAGTCACTCCACTTTACCATAGCCATGTCAGACATGTGACTAGAGGACTGCGAAATGCCTAGTAAAAGTGGTGGAATGCAAACAATCTGACTGAATGAACAGTGAAAAATAAGCAACAATGTTGTGGCAAGGTGACACTTCAAGGGCAACTGGCGTGCAGTTGGGCTAGATGTCTACTGTTGGCAGAAGGGATACTGCTATGGCCAAATGCAGCTGCGCAGGATGTATTGCATGAAGCACATGGCTGACCCATACGACTCAGGCGCACACACTCTCACCTGGCACACAAACAGAAGCCCTCACACACACACCATGCACATGGATGACACACACATGCATGTGCACTCACCGGACAATGCCTCGTAATCAGGCAGATCTCCCACGCCTTGGATCTGTTCCTCCGTGACGTAGGTCCCAGCGACTGACTCATGTGGAGTGAGTTCCATGTCTACTACTGGAGACCCACCTCCAGTCACTAGAGTTGCGGCATGACTTGAGGCCAGCTTACTCTTTGCCCTGCGCTTTAGGTCATTCCAGCGCTTATAGCAATCATTGGCTGTGCGCCTCACGATTCCAAGGGCACTTACGATGTCCGCAATGGTCTGCCAGTGTGCCTGGCGTTGTGCAGGTGTGGTCTTGGATCCTGCAACAATGACCATCTCGTTATCATGTGCGGACACATACTCGACAAGTGCATTCAGTTCGTCATCCGTGAAGCTGGGCTTCCTCGACGGGCCGGACTGTGTAGCCGTGTCTGGGGCATCAGCCTGTGCCGGACGAGCACTCTTCCTCTTCCGCTTGGAAGGTGGTGGTGATCCTGAGTGTCCTGCGCCGCTCTGGACACTAGGGGCAGGAGCCCTGGTGGACTCTGTATCAGGAGTGTGGGATTGCACACTCAGCATGGGAGTTGGTGCAGGCATTGGCTCAAGTGTAATGGTGTCAGGGGGAATGTCAGCAGGATGGACTAGGACCGACACTGTCCTGGCTGGGTGTGTGAGAGCTGGGGTGGATGGAGCCGCAGCTGCCCCTGCAGCCTCTCCGCCCTGCCTACTTGGGGCAGCAGATGACCTTGCTGCCCCAGATGCACGTGGCATGATGACATCAACGTGCACCAGCGCACGTGTCATAGGCCTGCTGACCTGGAAGTCAGCCATGGAGTCAGCCAGGTCTGGTGCCACAATGGGCTGGTCCAACAAGGGCTGAGCATGGATGGTGTCAGCCACATCAGCCTCAAAGGGAGGGGGGGGGATTATGGGTGCCCTTGATTGGTCCTCCACACATGGGGGGACAGGCTCACCCTCAAGTAACGACCACGTCCCCTACCGGATCCACCACGGCCACCACTTGTGGCTCTTCCACCTTTGCCACCCTTACGGAATCCTCGCCTCCCAGCCATGGCACTGATGTTAATGTGCGTATGGGAGTGGCTGTAAGCTAGTGTCCTGGGCAATTGGGGGTCAAAGGGGTTGGGTACCAGATGGTAATTGTACCCTAGTGCTCTAGCAAGGCTGAATGTAACCCCTGGGGAAAGATGACGGGTCACGCTACGCACAGGAGCCCCAAAAAAGGGAGATGACGTGCACGCAACCCCTCCTAGACCACGTGTGCAGAAAGAAAAACCTGCACTACGCTGTGTCACCCAGTAACACAAGAATGAACATATGCGTGTCACACGCAGCCTAGAATGACCTCTGAAGGGGTAGGCTACACACGGGGCAAGCACAGATGTTAGATACGTGCGTGACTCACCGTCTGCCAGGTAAAAGAGCGTGAAAAAGGAGCGCGTTTGGTTGGCAACACCCCCGCCAAAAGAAGATTTGTACGCTGTCTGAGGAGACAGGACAACAGTAGAAGGGAACACTGTTTGAGGGAACAGGCCCAGGTAAACCAGTAAAAGAGAAAAAAGAGAAAAAGCTGTCAGAGCTAACAGGGAATACGAACTTGAAACGCTGTGAAGTAAATCGCGTGTGAAACGACAGGAAGTACAGAATTCACCCACTCGCTCTCCACGAAAAGCACGTACAAGGAAATGGTGTTCTACACGTACCTTTTATACAGGCCCACACGTCCTGCGTCACTTACGCGGCGTGTACGCGCTAGGGCCATTTCCACCAATTACACGCTTTGTCACTTCTGCGTGTAGGGCCATTTCCACCAATTACACTCTTTGTCATTGCCGCGTGTACGCGCTAGGCCCTTTCCCACCAATTACACGCTTTGACACTCGGACGTGTCTTTCATTTTTTTAACACGCAACATTTTCAAACGTGTGCCCAATTCAACGTGCACGTGACTTCATAGATGCGCATACGCTGGCGACGCGTTTACGCGCTAAGGGCCTTTGGTCCAATGACATCGCATATGCGTGCTGCCGTGCATACGCGCATGGCCCTTTCCTCGTATTACACGCGGACGTGCAGTTTTTCACGCGCGCTGAAATGCGCATGCACGTCTGTACGCGTCACGTCACAGGGGCGCTTGCGCTTGAGGGGCCTTCTGTCCAATGAAAATGCCTATGCGTGCAGACGCGCTTACGCGCTAAGGGCCTTTCCTCGAATTACACACTGACGTGCAGATTTTTCACGTGCCAAATCACTCCGTATCAAGCTGGCCACGCGTATGCACACGGAAGACCACGCTCCTGCCCAGAAGACCGAACTACTGCCTCCCAGAGCCCCGAGTACGCTCCCACCTGCCATCTGCTGCTGCCTGACTGCCTGCTGCCCACGTGCACTGCCATTTGCTGCCTGCACATCAGCCAGGGGTGCTGTTGCTGTGACCACCCCTGCTGGAACCGAAGACTCCCGACTGGGATTCCATCGCTCCACAGCCCAGCCCCAGGACCCAGTTGCCCACCCACTCCTGCCTCTGGGGTTGTCATGTCGGGGCAAACACCATCTGTGACCACTGACAACCCCCGGCCAGAGAGGCAGAGGGGCACCAGCTTCAGTGCCACCGAAGTTGGTGTCCTGGTGGAGCAAGTCCTGGGGCAGTATGATGCCCTCTTCGGAAGTTCCCGCGCCGACAAGGAAGGACGGACTCGGATCTGGACTGACATCGTGACTGCCATCAACGCGGAGGGGGTGGCAGTCCGCGACTTACAACTTGTCAGGAAGCGCTGGGAGGACTTCAGGTCCAGGACCCTGAACAAGGCCCGGCGCCTCTTGAAGGCAGCGGATGCCAAGGGGCGCCGGGGCCACTTGTCGGAAGAACAGATGAGGGTCCTGGAACGCATATCCCCAGCGCTCCACGTCCAGGTCCTAGAGAAGCAGACACGTCTGGAGTCGAGCGGTGAGTGTACATGCATCCTGATTGTGAGCAGTGCGTGTGGTGATTATTCGGTAGTGTGCAGGTTGCACATCTGTTTGTAAGGGGTCGAGTATGGGTGGGGGTGTACAGGGCCGTGGGGCTGACACATGCGAGGGCTGTAATGTGTGAGACATGGATGGTGCTTGTGTGTGTAGGCTTGCATGCCAAATGCAGTTGTGTGGGCACACATGTTTGGATGAATGTGTATGTAAGTAGACATGTCCGTGATGTCACGCATGTATGTTGTTTTCGGCTGCATGTATCAGCACTGTGTACATGTGCATGTGTGTGTATTTGACAAGGGTGCAACAGTGATGCAACATGGATGCATGTGACAGTGGTATGTGGAAGCTTGATTGGCAGATGTGACATGGATGCCCGTCTGAACACTGCGACACTTGGCAGAGGTGTACATATGCATGCAAGTGTGGTGGTGTGTGTACATGTGTGGTGCACTTCCTGTGTTGCATGTGATGTCGGGCTCACCTTTGGCTGCTCATGCTGTTGTATGTGTAGGGATGGTGGTGGCAGTTGCGATATGGCTGTGGTATGGCTCATGTGTTCGAGTTGTAATGACATGTGTGTTGGGGATTGTGATGACATGTCTGAGGTTTGCCAATGCCACTCATGTGCAACTGTCATGTGTGTATGTGTCCATTGTACAGTGCCCTGATGCCTGTGTTTTGTTTCTCCCTGTCTGCAGCGTCAACTGATGAAGAGGGCGGAGAAGGTGCTGTGGAGCACAGCGGCGGGGATCCCACCGCCAGCCGGAGACGCAAGGCCCGGCTCCCCTCCCGTGTTGTCATCTCGTCGGGGAGTGAGGAGTCCGGTGCCGCGTCCCAGGCCGCAGCTGCCGGGGGGAGGTCCAAGAGGCGGAGGTTGGAGTTGGACTCCTCGGCAGCAGAAGGGGCAGCTGGGACCCCACAGGGCCCCACAGGAAGATGGCACGGAGTCATCCAGGTTGGTGGGGGGTTTGGTGGAGGAGGAGGCCGTGCAAGCACCAGAGACGGGGTCTGGAGGTGGGGATCCCACTGGTGCTAGTGGTGCAGTGCAGGACCAGGGACAGGAGGCAGCACAGGCCGCCGCGGAGGTGCCTGTGTGCAATCCTGTCCCCGATCCTGTCCCTGCATCATCTTGCACCAGCAGGGATGCCTACGTCCAGACCCGTTTTCAGGCAGGGGATGAGCTGACGTCAACTGGCCTTCCTCTGCCTGCGGAGGTGGCTATCCAGGACCGGGTTGAGCCTGTCCTGGCTGGTGTGGCGTTGCGTCAACGGGCCATGCGAGGTGACCTGCAGTCTTTTCATGGAGAGACTGCACGTCATCTCGAATGGCTCGTTGACCACGTCAGCCTGCTGGGACAGGTCACCCAGGCCGGATTCCTCCGTCTGATGGGGTTTGCTCCGACCCCCTCCTCAACTGGACCCCCTACGCGCCAGTCGTCCTCTGTGCCATCTTCCCACCCATCAGTCACCTGGGTGCCCTGTGGAGCTGCCTCTGACGGTGCGGCCAGGCTGGTGGAGGAGGCATCCCTGCCACAGTCGGGAGTCGGACGTCCAGCAGGGGTGGCCACATCTACGACTGCACCCCAGCCGGCGGAGGATGTGCAGGCAGCAGGAGGCAGTGCACGGGCAGAGGCAGAGCAGCAGCAGCAACATGGTGGGAGCCATGAAGGCTCGGGGCCTTCGACATCAGAGGGGCAGGCATCGGCCGGAGGGCAGGAGTACCCAGGACAGAGAGTGTCTTCCGTGTGGCAGCGGTTGGGCCACGCCATAGATGCGGAGTGGCGGCGAGCGGAAGAGGCGCGGCTCACAATGGTCAGGGGGAGGACTCCATGCAGAGGGCCCTGAGGCGGGCCGAGTGCCTCGAGGCAATCCGCAGGGGGTTGGAGGAGGACACAGCGTCGTCCCTGCTGACCCTCGGGGCCATGGAACAGGACCGCCTCCGGGACATCGAACAGGAGTTCGATGATGCCCTGGCCCAGAACACCACGGAGTGAGCCGCTGGACTTGCCCGCCGCCTTTGTATATAGTTCTTTAGTTTTAGGTTTCCTTTGTTTGTTCTTATGATTTGGAGTCGACGGACACTGCTCCACTTTTTGTATATAGTTGCATTTTAGTTAGGGTTTTTTGTAGGTTTCCTTTGTTCAGTTGGGCTCATGGACCCTTGGAAGTTTTGTACATAGTTCTTCATTGGATTGATTTTATTTTTCATTTGACTTTGGACAACATTTTTTTGGATTAGGATTTGGTGTTTTTATTTTTTTAAACGGACATGCAGCTTATCTTTTTTTCATTGCCATTGTAGTTTGTTTCATTTCTTTTGCATTCTTATTTTTTTTAATACAATTTTGTTTTCATACTTCACTGTGTGGTATCATCTCATTGGTTTCATGCATGTCATGTTGGGTGTTTTCCCATTCAATTGCAACCATTGTGTGTGACGGACATGGGTTCATTAGCTTTATGAACATTGGGGGTGTAACATGTAATTTCCTTTTCCATGTGGGTGAATGGGTTACTTGGTAGGGCTTTTTGGCTGTGGAGGCTGACCATAACGCACATGATTGGGGATTGTGAGGACCTGGTTGAGGCTGCCCATGGTGGCTGGGGGGTGGGGGTGCAGGGGGACATGAGTGGGGGCCTGGTGGGGGCTGCCCATGGTGGCTGGGGAGTGGGGGTGGTGGGAGACATGATTGGGGGCCTGGTGGAGGGTGCCCCTGCACTGCTGGGGGGTGGGGGTGGTGGGAGACATGAGTTGGGGCCTGGTGGAGGGTGCCCCTGCACTGCTGGGGGGTGGGGGTGATAGGGGACATGAGTGGGGGCCTGGTGGAGGCTGCCCCTGCACTGCTGGGGGTGGGGGTGGTGGGAGACATGAGTGGGGGCCTGGTGGGGGCTGCCCATGGGGGGTGGGGGTGGGTGGGAGACATGAGTGGGGGCCTGGTGGGGGCTGCCCCTGGGGGGTGGGGGTGGTGGTAGACATGAGTGGGTGCCTGGTGGAGGCTGCCCCTGGTGGCTGGGGGGTGGGGGTGATAGGGGACATGAGTGGGGGCCTGGTGGGGGCTGCCCATGGTGGCTGGGGGGTGGGGGTGGTGGGAGACATGAGTGGGGGCCTGGTGGAGGGTGCCCCTGGTGGCTGGGGGGTGGGGGTGGTGGGAGACATGAGTGGGGGCCTGGTGGAGGGTGCCCCTGCACTGCTGGGGGGTGGGGGTCGTGGGAGACATGAGTGGGGGCCTGGTGGAGGGTGCCCCTGGGGGGTGGGGGTGGTGGGAGACATGAGTGGGGGCCTGGTGGAGGGTGCCCCTGCACTGCTGGGGGGTGGGGGTGGTGGGACACATGAGTGGGGGCCTGGTGGAGGGTGCCCCTGCACTGCTGGGGGGTGGGGGTGGTGGGAGACATGAGTGGGGGCCTGGTGGAGGGTGCCCCTGCACTGCTGGGGGGTGGGGGTGGTGGGAGACATGAGTGGGGGCCTGGTGGAGGGTGCCCCTGGTGGCTGGGGGGTGGGGGTGGTGGGAGACATGAGTGGGGGCCTGGTGGAGGCTGCCCCAGCACTGCTGGGGGGTGGGGGTGGTGGGAGACATGAGTGGGGGCCTGGTGGAGGGTGCCCCCGGTGGCTGGAGGGTGGGGGTGGTGGGAGACATGAGTGGGGGCCTGGTGGAGGGTGCCCCTGGTGGCTGCGGGGTGGGGGTGGTGGGAGACATGAGTGAGGGCCTGGTGGGGGCTGCCCATGGTGGCTGGGGGGTGGGTGGGAGACATGAGTGGGGGCCTGGTGGGGGCTGCCCCTGGGGGGTGGGGGTGGTGGTAGACATGAGTGGGTGCCTGGTGGAGGCTGCCCCTGGTGGCTGGGGGGTGGGGGTGATAGGGGACATATGTGTGGGCCTGGTGGAGGGTGCCCCTGGTGGCTGGGGCGTGGGGGTGGTGGGAGACATGAGTGGGGGCCTGGTGGAGGGTGCCCCTGGTGGCTGGGGGGTGGGGTGGTGGGAGACATGAGTGGGGGCCTGGTGGAGGGTGCCCCTGCACTGCTGGGGGGTGGGGGTGGTGGGAGACATGAGTGGGGGCCTGGTGGAGGGTGCCCCTGCACTGCTGGGGGGTGGGGGTGGTGGGAGACATGTGTGGGGGCCTGGTGGAGGGTGCCCCTGCACTGCTGGGGGGTGGGGGGGGTGGGAGACATGAGTGGGGGCCTGGTGGAGGGTGCCCCTGCACTGCTGGGGGGTGGGGGTGGTGGGAGACATGAGTGGGGGCCTGGTGGAGGGTGCCCCTGCACTGCTGGGGGGTGGGGGTGGTGGGAGACATGAGTGGGGGCCTGGTGGAGGGTGCCCCTGGTGGCTGGGTGTGGGGGTGGTGGGAGACATGAGTGGGGGCCTGGTGGAGGGTGCCCCTGCACTGCTGGGGGGTGGGGGTGGTGGGAGACATGAGTGGGGGCCTGGTGGAGGGTGCCCCTGGTGGCTGGGGGGTGGGGGAGGTGGGAGACATGGGTGGGGCCCTGGTGGAGGGTGCCCCTGGTGGCTGGGGGGTGGGGGTGGTTGGAGACATGAGTGGGGGCCTGGTGGAGGGTGCCCCTGGTGGCTGGGGGGTGGGGGTGGTGGGAGACATGAGTGGGGGCCTGGTGGAGGGTGCCCCTGGTGGCTGGGGGGTGGGGTGGTGGGAGATATGAGTGGGGGCCTGGTGGAGGGTGTCCCTGCACTGCTGGGGGTGGGGGTGATAGGAGACATGAGTGGGGGCCTGGTGGAGGGTGCCCCTGGTGGCTGGGGGGTGGGGGTGATAGGGGACATGAGTGGGGGCCTGGTGGAGGCTGCCCCTGCACTGCTGGGGGGTGGGGGTGGTGGGAGACATGAGTGGGGGCCTGGTGGAGGGTGCCCCTGGTGGCTGGGGGGTTGGGGTGGTGGGAGACATGAGGGGGGGCCTGGTGGAGGGTGCCCCTGGTGGCTGGGGGGTGGGGTGGTGGGAGACATGAGTGGGGGCCTGGTGGAGGGTGCCCCTGCACTGCTGGGGGTGGGGGTGATAGGAGACATGAGTGGGGGCCTGGTGGAGGGTGCCCCTGGTGGCTGGGGGGTGGGGGTGGTGGGAGACATGAGTGGGGGCCTGGTGGGGGCTGCCCCTGGTGGCTGGGGGTGGGGGTGGTGGTAGACATGAGTGGGGGCCTGGTGGAGGCTGCCCCTGGTGGCTGGGGGGTGGGGGTGATAGGGGACATGAGTGGGGGCCTGGTGGGGGCTGCCCATGGTGGCTGGGGGGTGGGGGTGGTGGGAGACATGAGTGGGGGCCTGGTGGAGGCTGCCCCTGCACTGCTGGGGGGTGGGGGTGGTGGGAGACATGCATTGTTGATCAGTAGTGCAAGGTGACATGTGGGTTGGCTGGGGGGCATGCCCATGGTGGATGGGCTGCCTGCGGGACATGAGCAGGGGTGCAGGGTAGTCCCCCGTGGTGTGGGCTGCCTGCAGGGGCCGTGGAGGTTGTGGAGCGTACACCTGGGAGGACCCACACGGCCAATTCACGTGTAGTACTCCCCAGAACCCCTGAAATACACATACCCTGCTGAAATCGCGTGTGGAACTTCCCGCGCACCCCTGAAATACACGTACCCTGCTGAAATCGCGTGTGGAACTTCCCGCGCACCCCTGGAATACACGTACCCTGCTGAAATCGCGTGTGGAACTTCCCGCGCACCCATGGAATACACGTACCCTGCTCGCACTGGGCCAATCGCGTGTGGAACTTCCCGCGCACCCCTGAAATACACGTACCCTGCTTGCACGGGGCCAATCGCGTGTGGAACTTCCCGCGCACCCATGGAATACACGTACCCTGCTCGCACTGGGCCAATCGCGTGTGGAACTTCCCGCGCACCCCTGAAATACACGTACCCTGCTGAAATCGCGTGTGGAACTTCCCGCACACACCTGAAATACACGTACCCTGCTGGAATCGCGTGTGGAACTTCCCGCGCACCCCTGGAATACACGTATCCTGCTGAAATCGCGTGTGGAACTTCCCGCGCACCCCTGGAATACACGTACCCTGCTGAAATCGCGTGTGGAACTTCCCGCGCACCCATGGAATACACGTACCCTGCTTGCACGGGGCCAATCGCGTGTGGAACTTCCCGCGCACCCCTGAAATACACGTTCCCCGCTTGGCGTTTGCTGTTTGCCAGCCCGGTGAACTGGTCCAGGGTTAGCGCAGCCCTTTGCGATGATTTAGCGATTTTGATGGCTTTTCCTTGCGCGAGGGCGTTCTTGGGGGCGTTACTGGCGCTGCTGCAGGGTCGCTGCGATTCTCTGCGCCACGGCTGGTTTGGGAGCCTAAAATCCATGAATACGCTGTGCGCGGAAATCGGTTTTAGCGCACGTGCCTGGCG
This sequence comes from Ambystoma mexicanum, assembly GCF_040938575.1. Taxonomy (NCBI): domain Eukaryota; kingdom Metazoa; phylum Chordata; class Amphibia; order Caudata; family Ambystomatidae; genus Ambystoma; species Ambystoma mexicanum. The sequence continues at coordinate 226,753,171 of NC_090931.1, read as the reverse complement.
CAGACAATCGCACGCGGACACTCTGCGCCAGCCGCTTGCGACACTTTTCTGCGAAATTCTATGAATTACCCTGAAGGTTGTTTTACAAGTGAAGCCTACTTTTCTCCCAAAGGTGGTCTCTGAATTCCACATTACTCAGAAAATAACCTTACCTTTGTTTTATCCTCCTCCCCATCCAGGAAAAGAGGAAGAGAGATAACACAGGCTGGATCCAAGGCATGCCTTGAGTTTTTATATTAGCAGACTTGCTAGGATAAAGCAAGCAGACCAATTATTTGTAGGATACGCAGGGCACAAATTAGGATTGCCAATCACAAAACAGACCATTTCAAGATGGATCATTTTAACCATTCTAGAATGCTACACATTGGCAGGAAAAGAACCCCCTCAACATCTTAGGGCTCATTCAACCAGGGGTATCGCAGCCTCTTCGGCTCTCCAAAGAGGGGTTCCAATTAAAGACATATGTGCGGCTGCCACATGGTCGTCCGCACATACCTTTACCAAATTTTACAGCCTGGATTCCTCCTCTAGTCACTAGACAAGATTTGGGAAAGCTGTGTTACATTCTGTACATCTTTTAAGGGAAATATTTCATCTTTACTCCCACCTCCTCTTTGCACTACTGCTATGGGAGTCTATCAAAGATAAGCAATACGTCGGAGGACACAATCCCTTCGAAGAACAAGTTACTTCTTACCTGGTAACGTTCTATCGATGGGATGTTCCTCCAACGTATTCCTTATCACCCCTCCCATCCATCCCCGCAGTAAAACTTCCCTTGTAGTTGCAGTTTATGGTCCTTCAAGGTTACTAACCAATTAATGTAAAGCAAATTTTAGCTTCAAAACGGAACTGAGCAACAGACGCAGCGCAAGTCTATTCATACTCATGATGACTTAGGCACCGATACAGAGGCTGTGGAGGGACACTGACGCAAAGGACGTCGACGCGCAGCGCCCTCTACTGAAAAAGATTTCCGAGGCCAGCAAGCTGGAATGGATAACATCAAAGATAAGGAATACGTCGGAGGAACATCCACTCGAAAGAACGTTACCAGGTAAGAAGTAACTTGTTCTTCTGACACAACAACTCATTATTACTAACCAAAACCCTGTTCCATACCCCCACTAACCCACTCATTCCTCATTCTCTTACCAACTTACACAACTCACACAATCAGCCCTCACAAATGACAGTGAACCGCCTACAAACAAACCACATTAAAGGACCAACACCATTGTTCATTTCTATAGTCCTACCACATCCACCTCATGCCAGCGGCTAACCAGGTCTCGAAGAGCTAACTTACAAGGTATTGATCGTGAGTTCTCCCCGTTGATAAAATATATACCCAAGTGTCTCTGACACTAACCACTTAATTTTACACCATGTCTCAGGATTTATGAACTACTGACCTGCGCGCATCAACACCTTAGGATTCACACTTGCCTTTCCCTGTATCCCATGAATTGCCAGCCCCTCAATTCGGCCTGGGAAACCCTCCTTTTCTTGCAGGGCCACATGCCGCAAGACTAACAAGCATTGGCAATGCCAACAGTTGGGGCTTTTGTGCAGGCATGGGAAAGGCACTTGCTAGGCACAGCCGTAGTGTTATTGACTGGCTTTGGTGATTTTCCTGGCAAGAGCCTTGTTTATCTTTACGGGTCCCGAGGAACAGGAATATGTAATTGCTCATTGAGCTGTGGGCCAGCAGGCTGGGCTTGGGGATGATAGATTGGCCCCTCGTGTTAGGGGCCATACACTCCAAGGTACCTGAAGCGCTCATCCCGGCTTCGTGTAAATGCTATGTATAGTCCTGTTAAGGGATTCCCTTTAACAGCACACTATATTGTGGGCGCTGTATTCTTTGTTTGTTTCATTTGAATCGGTTAGATTTAAGCGACAGATTGCAAGATAAGATTTGCACATGGCAATCCCTGAAATTGAATACTGCATCCCCAATGACACGGGTTTACCTATCAACTTTAACAATACTGACATATCCACTGCAGCCCTCCAACCCAATGAGCTATCTTTTTAGCTGGGGTAACTGGGAGACTGAAAATCAAAAACATGTAATAACTTTTTTGACTGTGGACATAATCACCACATTCTGCCATCCTCAATGTCTCATACACTATGGAAATAACCATACAAAGGTTATACCAGAAGCCTGCCTTGCATAGATGTAGATACCTGCCACCACGCCCCACTTCCTTCTGCGCTTTATGTTTGCTTCCTGGAACTTGTAGATTTGCGTTTAGCATTAACCCAACATTTAACAGGGCAATTCCAACACCCTCTCTTGAATGACTCATCCCCTTTCATAGGAACAACACAATCACTTTATTTGCTTAAGAAGTAAGGGAGAAGCCGTTTCCCTGAAATATCAGCTTCCATTCCCTTTCACCTCCTTCCATCTCTTTGCATGCTTCGGATGCTGAAATCACTGAGTCTGCAGTAGTCAGCCATTGCTGCGGCCAATCCTGCCTCGAACACACAGAGAATGGGGTGTTGTTTTAACCACAGCAAGCGTGGGAGTGTGGGTGTGCAACCACCATTTACAGATACATGCACAATTCCTGAGTCGCTTATGGAGACATTGCTGGGTATCTTCTAGCAGGCAGTAAACTGTTCACTGTATTCTGGTGGTGCACTAGTGTTTTGGTGAGCACACATTGAACATTGATACCCTGTAATGCAAGTTTCTAGATAAGGAGAGAGGGGCATGCTGTGCCAAAAGCATAGTGCGTACATGTGCCCTTTGTGCATCAGTCTCCTGACAACTGCAGCGCCTGCTCTTCAGTAACATAGGGCAGGTTCAACAAATGCATTTCTGACAGCTGCTGTGACCCATAGTCACTGCGTCTAGAGATGACATTTTAATTTCTGCATCACTGATCCAAAATGTCATAATTCTTGCATTATCTGTTTGGTGGCGGGGAGTATCTAAGAATAAGCCATATCTGGTTATGGTATAGAGATTAATAAGGGCAAACAATTATTAAAATCTCACCAATCTGATGTCATACCAGTGACATATATCTCAGCTCACACGGCCGGAAGCCATTGTGTTACACGTTGACACGGCCCAGCGATAACCTTGTCTCAAACTGACTTGACCTCCAGCCCAAACCTGTTGGATACTTCAAACCGCATCGCTACAAACACTGCAGCGAACTGGACAAAGTTCTGTCTCAAAGCTGACCTGAACCCAGTTCGACCGCAAGGGCAGTACAGTGAAGCATAGTTCGACCCTATCGAACCATCCAAGATCAAGAGCAAGGTACTGTTGAGAGGCCAAGTCCCCCATGTCCAGTTTCTGGAATCCTAGAGACTAGTGCTATTCTCTGCAAGTTAGGCATTTACAGTGTTCATTCCATAGGGGTGGGTTTTTGTTGCTGTTTTCCGAGCTTGTTATTTCAATTCTTGATTATTTAGTTAAAGTATATATATTTTTCTAGAACCTTCATTAAACTTTTTGAACTTTATTTTGGAGATTTTGAACTATTGCTCTTTGGGTATTACTTTGACCACTTCACACCCCTCCTGGAAGTACAGCCTGCCCTTGGCCCACTTTCCCAGAAAAGGCGAAGGAGGTTACCGGTGAGGCTGTGTCTGTTTTACATTTATGATTGGGAACAATGCTGGTCTGATAGTAGATGTGTTGTTGAGTAGGCGGTATAGCCACTACTCATCCCTATACCCTGTACAGAGCAGTAGTCATTTAATCAAACCCATCCCCCTGTGTCTAACTCACACAGGCACAGGGGATTGAGTCTTTTTTCTGCACATTTCAGTGCTCATTCCATTTTGGAATATGTGATGCGCTATGAGATGGTCAGAAACCCCCCAGTATTTGCACAAATGGGCAACGGGGTTGGAAAGTGCATCTGAATGTGAGCATCCATGATGTGCACATTCAGATGCCCTTAATGCACAGGGCCCAATTCTTTTTTTGTGCAATTTATGAGATGCACTTGCACATCACCTCCCTTTTGGCATGCCTCCAGTTTCCTGTTGCACAATTGTGTGTAGTCCCATCAGTTATTATACCATCCTATTGTAATCCCAGTTTACTGCTAAACAATTACAGTAAACCCAGTTGTAAAATCCCATAATATTACCATTCTGTACCATCACCATATATGTAAGATAAGAATGAAGGTAGGGTATACTAAACATTTTAAAATCTCTGCATACCCTATTTGCAAAAGCTGAGCGAATACCTACTTTTACTCCATTATTACATACAAGTGCATGGAATTTAAAAAAAGAAAAGCTACTGGCTTAGCTTCCAGTAAAAATGTGTTTCCTTTAAATACTTTATTCTGTATAAAACCATAAGGTAGCAAACACAATACACTTACAAAATCATTAAAAATATGTGTGGTAGAATCTCAAATCTCAGCCTTGGATGTATAGCATTACGCAGACTGGTTTGCTTAAAAAATATTGCAATTTATACATCACGAAAAATAACCCCAGAACAACAGGAAAAGTCATGATCTCATAGATAATTATCTAACACATAGATTAAGATGTATTGTCTGTTGGGGACTCCCACAGATTATTAAAATACCCACAAAGTGGCGACATTAGCCCCATAGTGTTCATAGGGGTAGGAATGAAAGGGTATCTCCTAAGTGGCATGCCAAGGAAAGAACAACATGGTATTTGGGGCTGAGAAAAAACATTCTGGAAGGAAACACTGACACAAGAGATTTTCTGCAGAACAATTGAACAACTGTTCTTGTAAGAGTTAGTTGTCAATGAGTGTAATGAAGAATGTAGAAATGTGTATTGTCTGTATTGTACACATTATCTGTCCTGGTTTACACATTGTGGAAGCCGCAGAAGAATCGCGTGAGCTGGCAGGGAACCGACTCACTCCAGTGCAGGGGAAGTCAAGGTGGTGGCATGACCTCTGGGAGGTAGACCGCTTGGTCCAACAATGACTTCGAGACCGCTAGCCCCAGGCCTTCACGGACCTGTGCTTACGAATTAGAAGGAAGCGACGAGGGAACAGCAAACCACCCGCTACCCCGGGAGAAAAACCGGACACACGTTCCCAAAACAAACAAGGTAATGGGAACTGCAGGGACCCCAGGTGGGTTCCGGGGGGTAGCAGAGATTGGAAGTTGCATTGGGAGTAATCTTCCTTGTCACAGTATTTACCATGAAGACCCAGTGAGTGGAAGCTGCATCAGGAGTAATCTCGCTTGTCACAGTAATAACCAAGAAGACACAGAGAGTGTAAGTTGTATAAGAAGTAATTTCTCTTGTCACAGTAATTACCAAAGAAATACAGAGAGTGGAAGTTGCACCAGGAGTGATCTCCCTTGTCACTGTTATCATAGGCAATATACAGAGAGTAAGAAATACGTCAAGAACTTAAGAACCATGGAGATAGCGGGAGTGATCTCTCTTGTCAAAGTGAGCACCAGAAAGGACCCAGAGATAAAGAAAGCCTCTGGAATAATCTCCCTTGTTACAGTAGTGATACCAGAGAACCAAGAGTCAAGAGAATCTCACAAGTGATCTCCCTCGTCACAGTAGTGATATCCAAAGGTCTAAAAACCAAGAGTGCATCGGGAGGAATCTCCCTTGTCACAGTGATAATCTAAGTAATATCAAAGAAGATCCTAGTCAACACCTGGAGATAATCTTCATAACATCCTAAAACAGGCAAGAATTGCTGTAACTGTAAAGCAAGCTTTCAGAAGCCCTTGGGGAGTAGTGAAGAGACTTTTGGGGACTATTTTTTAAGAATTTTACAAGGCAGCCCTCAAGGCTGTACAAGGTGGGTCAGGAGATGGAAGTCATTCTCCTAACCATACTCTCCTTGTTGAATCAGATACTAAAGCAAAAGAGTGATGGGAAAGAGATAAAGACTGAGCCAGTGCACTCAGAGAAGGGAGCCATTCTCCTGGTACTATTTTATTTTGGATGCTGAACCCGTTTGCAAACCATTGGTAGGTTTAGAGTAGGCTTTTGTACAGAGGACGGACACTTTTCATTTGGACAAACATCCGGACGATGAGTACCTGAGTTATATTTGTTTAGGCTGGGATAACGCTTTTAGAGATAGGTAGTGGTAGGACCTTTTCTTTATTTTTAAAATAAAACTTGTTGAAACATGCCACCCGTTTGTCTGGCTCCTTACTCCACCTCACCACAACGCACACCTAAAATTGGTCCAGGTAATTACTTTATATGTCAATTAATAAATCAGGTCAGGAAAGCAAATAATTATGTTGTCAGATACCGTGGCGGGAGAGGGAACGGATGGCAAAGGCAATAGGGACCCACAGAATAACATGTTGGAGTCTGACATAATATAGTCCTAAGAAATGTTAACTATTTATTTCTAAAAGATTGCATAGACCAAACACCTGTACACGAAAATAATGACTTAGAGATGTCGAACTTACCTGAGTCAGTGGTAGATGAGGGAGATAAGAGGGAAATACTGCCACATGACGATTGGCCAGTAGGTAAGCCCTCAATGGCTTGTTGGAATCTTTATTCTCATAACCTCAATATGAGTCTCCAAATAGGAATTAATATTATGACCATTTTTAAGTTAATCAGCTCCAAATATGGCCTCATTACGACCCAGGCGGTAAGTTACCGCCTGGGTCGTACCCCCTACCACCATGGTGTAAACTGCGTTTACACCATGGTGGATGGCGGATTTACCGCCCCATTCCAAGGTGAGTGGGGCGGTAAATCCCCATTTTACCCTTCCCCATTCCCATTTTTGCCCCATAGGGCATAATGGGAGTGGGGAAGGCGCTAATTACGCCACCGTAAATAACGGTGGTGTAATTAGCACCATGGTCCCTTAGCGCCATGGATTTTAACGCCTGTAAAAAGCAGGGGTTAAACTCACCATGGCGCAAAGGGACCTCGGAATCAGGCGTTAAGGGTCGGCGCCGTTTACGGCGCCGTTAACCCCTTAACGCCCGATTCGTAATGCGGCCCATAGACTTGGTGTAATTCCACATCTTTAAACATTTGTCCAAAATGTGATTGTTTTTAATTCTTCTTTAATAATGCAAATGAGTCCTTTATTACCTTTGGTTTATGGTGTATTTTTGGAAAAGGATCCTCTAAATACAGAACTTTAGAATTTGGGCAAGATGGAAGATCACGTCATGTCTATAATATCCCTTCAATTCTCAAGTCAAGAATCTGGCCGGGGAGTAGATTTCCTGCTACCACAGAGGGAACAAGATATGCACCCTCAAATAGATTGGTTGTGTGCAATATCATAACTTACATCTTGTATAATCATTTGAAATTTATTTTGTGGAATTCCCATGATTTGAAAACAAAATTCAGGTATGGAATAGTTTAAGAGAATTTGATAAAATTTTGCTTTGAGAATTATGGGAATGTGGAGTTGTTATTTAGATGGTTTTACTACTATTGTAAAATATATGCTCAAAAAGGAATAAAAGGGCGTCCGTTGTTAGTCCTGTCCAAATCAGCAAGATACTGAATAAGAATCCCCATATAGTAGTATAGTAAATAACTTGGTATAGCTCTTATGTTATTTCTGATTGACTTATTATTCATTTATATAATATGCCCAAAGACTGCCACCTTTATTTGTATCTAGGTCTGATGGTACCATCTGATACCCCTTTTTTCCTGCCCCACTGTGCTTTACGTTTCTCCTCACCCAATGTAACTAGCACCTAGATTCCTAAGGGTTCAGTGCACTGCAACAAATGCGAAAATAAATAAATAAATAAATAAATAAACAAAGCTAATGGGTACATTTCAGATGTGATGTCATTGAATTAGTGCTGGATTACACATCTAAAAAGGAAGAGATATGTATAATAGTAACAGGCAATTTCAGTGTCTAGGTATGTTTCAAATTAATCCACATTGTGATGATTTTTTTTCTGGCCCATTTGGTGAAGCACATTGACACATAAGAAGATCTCTCAGGAAGCGAAAACTTCTGGTCAACTCTTTAATTTGTGGAGCCTTATCATGGTGAATGGTTGCATTGAGGGTGACATTCCAAGTCAGTGCACCTGGGCAGATGGAAAGACTTTTAATATAATTGATTATATTTTTGTAACTGAATTCCTTTTTAATCAGGTTACAAGAAAGAAGGTACATTTGGATCTATGAGGGGTCATAGTTCTTAAATACTCACCATAAGTATTTTTAAATAATCTCCTCATTCTGTAGGGCTTATTGTAACAAATCAAATTATTTGGATGTTGAAAAACATAGAAAACTTTAAGATATCCTGGAAAGAAATCAAGATATTCCCCTTTCCAAGATATTTACCCTGAAAGGGGTGAATCTACACAAAATGTTCTTGACATCTCAAAATGAAATCTAAAGAAGCAGCCCTTACACATGCATGTATGGCTCCCTTAACGAAAAACAAAAAGATCCTACATTTAAAAAAAAATCATAATATTGTGCAAAAGAAAAAGCATTTGTGAAGCAATATTAAAGTATTATATCACATTGTTTTGATTCAGAAACATTTAATTTACAGAAAATTGGTGTTACAGTGGTTTAGAAACTGGTTGAATCAACATAATGGAAATCATGTAGCATTGGGATGGCAATGAATGTTAGCAATAATAAGAAAAAGTAAAACAAAGGAATTTTGTGTGTTGTTAAATAATATTTCTTTGACACAATGATCCATGCAAGTAAATCCATTCAATGAAGTTAAATGAAGGCCGTACATTGAGCAAAACTTTGCAGTGCTAATTTTGGCTTTAGGAAAGCTTGTTCTATCTTTTAATTCCAAGTGGGTGGGTACGACGATACTGAAAATATTAGAAGTAAATTAACTCATTCTAAAGCCCCTGATACTAGCAAATGTGGTATTAAAAATAATCATCTTTTTTAATTTACCTTGTATGGGGAAATTATTGATACTAATAAATAACAAAACAAACCTAATGCCTGGGCCCTGAGAATAAACATTCTGTCTGTTTTTCAAACACATTTTCAAAACTTGTTGGGCACAATAGAAAAACAAATGATTTTAAATTTGCTGAAAGGAATAGCAATAAAGTCTGAAGTTCCTCCACTTTATGTCCCATTTATAGATTTGACATCAGCAAACAGGGTATTACTGTGGTTGAAGCTTACTAAACAGGTTATTTTTCAAAGCCTTTTAAAATTGTTTATTCTTTTTTCTACAAACACTTCAGTTAATGTGAAATAATGGCCTTTTTTAACGAAAGATATACATACATTTAGAGGTGTAAAACAGGGGTTCGTAGTAGCCCCTTATTGTAATCTGTGCATTTCATATATAGGTTAAAATTGAAAGTAAAAACAGAAATCAGCTGACAGAAACTGACAACATTATAATAATGCACTTTACAAAAATGAGTCTTCAACATAGTTTAACAGCTGAAACAGTATATGCTGAGCAACATTTTCTATCAATTAGTATAGATAAAACAAAGATGAGATGTTTAAGGAAATATTTTAACAATGGAAAATATAATTGGTATTTAGGTTCATCTGTGGTAGGAGAGGTTAAAGAAATAGGTTTTTTAGGTTTTTTCATTGATAAGAGCAAAAAATTGAATAGATTGGTGCCCGAATTGCAAATAAGGTGGAACCAGTTTTTACACGCTTAAAAGCATTTGATAATAGCAACAAGGGTTTCTCGCTGAAAGCTTTGAAAAAGCATATGTAGCAAAAAAGTCACAAGTAATCATTATCTTAGAATGGTTGGAGGACTTGGAGGGGTGACACATAAATTGTTCTGCTTGCATTTGCCAAACATGAAATCTATAGTGAAGGTATTGTAAGGAAGGCATGGTATCAACAGCAGAGACAGACACAATAGATGCAGTTTTCAAAACCTTTATTTAGTAATGGAAGTAGTCTCGACCATTGACCAAATCAAACAAGTCCAAGTCAGTCTAGTCAAAATAAACAGGCCTATACTAAAAAAACAAACCTTGCCCTCCTTCTTAAATATCAAATGTGTAAAGGGAATGCATAAACGAAAAATAGTGTCTCAAAAGAAATGTCAGAATGGCTCAGGTAACAACACCCTTCCCCATGTTCAAAAGCACTGGGCATCAACAGTTTCTTAAAAGGATAGGTGGATGGCACAGTTCTATCAATCTGGCACACTTTGGCTTACTGGTACAATTCAACAGTTCAGGCTTGGGCTTCAAGCTTTTGACAGTTCAACAAATTATTTAGGCTTCGTCCGCCTTGCCTCAAATGCACAGTTCTGCTTTTAACTTGTATTTTACCGCAATTCAACACAGGCTTCCCTCCGTCGGGCTCGAGTCTGTCTTTCTTTTCACAAATGACTTTTACTTCTCACATGGATCTCCCTCTCCGGGGCTCAAAACCACTTTTCTCTTTGTAGGAGTTCCCTTCCCCAAGACAGTTCCATACAACTTTTACCTTACTTTACTTTCCCTGTTGAAGACTTTCCAAACTGCAAGGATTTTACATAGACCTCTGTATGACCACTTCAACCTCTCTTTAACCAATTTAACAATCTTCATCAGCTCTCACCACCAATGCTTCCTGGTACTTGTATTTCTAACAATCTTCACCAACTCTCAGCACCAATGCTTCTTGGTACTTGTAGTTCTAACAATCTTCATCAACTCTCAGCACCAATGCTTCTTGGTACTTGTAGTTCCTTGGTATTATCCTTTCTTTCCTTCGCTCTCTTGGTGTTACAATTTAAAGTTCATACTTTGCCCTCTTGGCATATTAAAGTTCAAATACTTTCTTTTCCTTTCAATCAACTTTCATTCAGGATTGCGGTTACTTTCTTGCTATTGCTTCCCGCTTCATCACAACTTCAAACACTTTACAGAGACACTTTACAGAGACTTTTGTATGTGCGATTCCGCCTCGCAGGACCACTCTGTTACTTTGTATACTCTCATCACAGTTCAGTAATTGTCTTTTCCATTAAGCGTTTATCAGCCACACACAGCCTTCAACTCTTACTACAGTTTCACTTGCCGGGCCTTTGTTGCCTTCGATAACTCACTGCTCGTGTTAATTGGGTTTCTTTCGTCAACGCCTTTCATATAGCAGTCAAAGCCGTTACCAATGTCTCCTCTGCTCCTCCCCTTCGTCGTTCACCTGGGAGGGGAGTGGATCACCTTGACGCACTTGACTGCTCCTTCTCTGGCCTCATTCCTCTTCTCAGGGTCAGTAGTGTTGTCAGTATGAAGTGAGGAGGAATTATGGGAGCTGTAGTTTCCCCTAAAATATGTAGGGATAGGGGTTAGATGGGCGGTGGGAAAACGGGGAATACAATGTCTCACCATCAGGTGCTCCTCCCCCACTGCTTGAGGACCCCCTACCCAGGTGATCCTCCCTCACTTGTCCATCCCCAGGGTCGGGATCCAAAAGCGATGGACTTTCCCTGGCCACCTAAGTACGGGATCCCCGGGGACTAGGCTGTGAAACACCCTCTGATTTTTCACAATATCTAGGGGGAAGTGGGCCTGCAGCCCTGAGTGGCCTAAAAGAACAAAAGATATGGAAAAAGACGATCCAATTGAAGGGGAAGAACTGGGAATCTTAGGGGGACATAAAATAGGTGAGATAAAGGGTTTAAAGGAGGAAGGAAAGGGCATCTTATCTTTAGGATTTCATCCACAGTATATTATTCTGTATTTCGTATTCTTTCTGCTTTGTTCTTTCGCCAGTTCTCTCTGATTCTTTCTCTATCACCTCTATCTCATCTTGTAACCTTTCTTACCTTGCTAAAATATTCTCCTCTCTCTTTCTCTTGCTTTCTCTAGTGCTTCTTGTCTCGCTCTCACTCTGTCTCTCTCTCCATTTGCCCTTCTATACTTTCACACTCTTTGTGTGTTCCCAAATGTGTACTTCTCTCTAAGGTTATACCTCGCTCCCTCTGCCACTCCCTCTATCTTCATAAGCAGTCAGCCCTTCACTTTGTATTCCTTCCTGTTCTCCTCTAACCTCCTGCCTTTGCTCCTCTCTCTGACTATTGGCATATTCACCTCTCCCATGTGTACTTTAAAGGTTTCTGTGGTCTGCCATGGAGCTTCACTTTAAGTGCTCGGCAAACAGCTTTGGGCAGGGAACTTGTTGAAGAGAATGTGTTGAAGACCTAAGCGTTCAGTCGTAGCGGCGGCCCGGGCCACACGCACTCTCATACACCTATCACAACCCTGTCCTCTCTCCAAGGGCCACTAGCTAATTCACAGCATTGTCACATGTAATGTCACAGAACACAGGAACATCTGCACCTGGAAAATGGACAGAAAACGGACCAAACACAACAATAATACTAGAAGCATGGCAGTTAGGATAGACCCAACGCCTCCTCCACTGCATTTGAACACCTGACACAGATAGAAGCGTCTGACCTCTTGCGGCGTTTAGTTGGAACATAGACTGCTATTTGCTGCGAACCGTTTCTTTTACAGCCACAAGAACCAACAGGAGAAGCCAAATACCTGAGCGGGCACCTTAACATCAAAGCGCCTCCAATTGGAGGCAATGGTGTGTATAATACACCACTACACTGGCCACAGTCAAAGTTAACGACACACCTCAGTATACAGAAAGGATTATGACAAGAAATTCGGTCATGGTGTCCACATACATTTTCCGCCTACCTACACCCAACTATGCCTCAACACCTTTTGACAGCAGTATGGGGCGCAGTCTTACAATAATTTCTGGCATGCTGAACACATAGCGAGTCACTAGCACTGACGCCACCTCCGTTCTTCCCGCCAGCCATCCATGTGCCTGACTACACGGGTTGCTTTTCTACCGGAGCCTGGCCAGCCCAGCTAAGCATTTTTTGGCCAAATGCACACACGCATCATAATCGTGCCCCAGGCCTCAAACACTCTGGACTTAGGTCCTCCAACGGCGTTCCCACTAACAGCGCATTGAAACTATAACAATGGTAAAATGTGCACTATACAAATGACAAGTACACTACAATAGAAAAGGCAGAAATTGCGCAAAACATATGTGTATGTCATGAGTAAGGTTCCCAGAGCAGGTCAGTGTTTAGCCATTACATGGATGTTTACATTTACAGCTGTGATTACTTTCCTTTTGTATGTTATGATTGAGTCCAGCAATACAGGGTCCTTTAAATCAAATGAAAAAAAGTATTTCCAACAATTCAATTGTATTGGCCTGGTGGTTGATCCACTTCAGATTTTCTTGACACGCATCGTTTTAGCATTGTGGCACTTTTCTGCTTTGATGACTCAGGAGCTACATAAAGTGATGCAGAGCTCAGCACCCGGTCTCTTCCTATATATGCTTTTTCAGTGATTATTTTGGCATTGACCATGACTAGCCTGTCTCTGTTTTTGGCAAGCCAAGAAATCATCTACATTAGAACTGTGCAACCTGTGGCTTTCCAGGTGTTTCGCACAAAGAAACTGTAATCATTTTTTTATGACAGACTCTGGTCGCTAAGTCAAGTACCGGGAACCGAACCAGTGCTGCTCGGAGCTGTCGTGTTTCCAAGAAAATGGCATTGTCCCTGAGCTATCGTCCCGGCACATGACTCACATAACCCTCCACCATTGGGTATGCTGGCTAGGCTTGATGGGAGTTGTAGTCACAGATATATGGGGAGCCAAAGACCCCGGATCCACTGCAACCGATAGGAAAGAACCCCAACCCTCCACAAACTCCCTCATGATTGGCAAAATTGAGAGAACTGACATGTAAAGCACTGTTGACAAAACAGCGCATAAAAAAAATAAAGCACGATAATTGCTGCCATATTCACCCAAATTGAATATTGGGCAAGTGAGTGGAATACGAGGAGACAAGTTTCTGGAGTGGGTTGTGCCAAAAGACTGGGGGGTGGGAGGAGTTTGCAGAATTGAGGACCCAATTACTTTCACAGTAGAAGCTCTCATGATCAACCATGCTCATATTTTGTAAAGCCTTTCCTGGATGGATAATAGTGTAAAATAAATATTCTAAAGTAATACCTCATGTACATGCAGAGTGATCAATACAGAGTTGCATAGCAGGTTCAGTGAAACATGCAGACATGTGCAAACACTTTCAAGCCAAGTTTCTCCCATCCACTCGTCACGCCTTCACGACAGATCTTTGCTAATATTGGAAATATATTTAAAAAATAGTTTGTACAATTCAACGTGAACAACGACTTAAAACAGCTACATGAAGGGTTTTCAATTAATAAATGGTCACTTGTTAACTGTGTTTGAAAACGGGAGCCTATATTACATACGTACACTATGGGGCTCATTACGAGTTTGCCGGTATCTCGCTGGTAATTCCGGTACCAGTGATTCTGGCATTTATTTGCTGGTAAGGCCCTGATTTACTAGCAGATCTGAACAACAATGAAGGAGAAGATTCAAGCTTTGAACCCTCCCGTCCCCTGCACACAATAGGGTGTGTTGGATAACCAACTAGTAAATCCTCAAGGAAATAATTACTGTGGGTAAAAAAGCATTCAAACACAAAAAGTTTTTTTTGTAAAGCATGTGGGTGCATATATTATTGATTTTAAATTGTAATTTTGAGTACAGAGACAAAAGCAAAAGAAATCTCAGTATAATTGCATAAAACAAATGAAGGATGAAGAAATGTTGCCAGTAGTCTGATTTTGAGTGGCGACGCATTTCGAGGCTGGACACCTCTTCTTCATAGGCCACAACAGACTCTGATAGAGTAAAGTAGAGGGGAGTCATCTAGACACAATATAGAGCATCCCTCCAACAAGCCGGGATGAGGCACATGTTCGATGCCGGGACTTCAATTGCAAAGGTAAAGGTATATGTACTGACTCAAGATGGATCTCAACTGGGAATCCCAAAATGAACTAGTCCGATAATCTATCTTATAATTGGCGGGATAAGTGCCAATAGATACTCGTGTTAATCAGCAATCTTCCAAAAAAGCGCATGGCGCTCAGTCTAGCCCAATAGCAATCTCCAGGTGTTGTAGAATGGGTAACCCTTCACGCTTTTCTTACTCAATACTACCGATCCTGCAGCTACAGGTCGCCCGTGTATGGTACAATCACAATCATGCCTACACTGGATCTACTTCAGGGCGTTTGCTGACTTGAACTTTTACCTATTCTACAACACCTGGAGATTGCTATTGGGCTAGACTGCGCGCCAATGCGCTTTTCTGGAAGATTGCTGATTAACACGAGTATCTATTGGCACTTATCCCGCCGAATATAAAATAGATTATCGGACTAGTTCCTTTTGGGATTCCCAGTTGAGATCCATCTTGAGTCAGTACATATACCTTTACCTTTGCAATTGAAGTCCCAGCATCGAACACATGCCTCATCCCAGCTTGTTGGAGGGATGCTCGATATTGTGTCTAGATTACTCCTCTCTACTTTATCAGAGTCTGTTGAGGCCTATGAAGAAGAGGTGTCCAGCCTCGAAACGCGTCGCCACTCAAAAGCAGACTACCTGCAACATTTCTTCATCCTTCATTTGTTTTATGCAATTATACTGAGATTTCTTTTGCTTTTGTCTCTGTACTCAAAATTACAATTTAAAATCAATAATATATGCACCCACGTGCTTTACAAAAAAAACTTTTGTGTTTGAATGCTTTTTTACCCACAGTAATTATTTCCTTGAGGATATAGTAGTTGGTTATCCAACACACCCTATAGTGTGCAGGGAACGGGAGGGTTCAAAGCTTGAATCTTCTCCTTTGTTGTTATTTGTAGAGGTCTTGTGCCAGGATCTCAGTTCCTCCCCTGCACCTTAAAATTTAAATATTAGTATTTTTTACATTTCTTTATACAGCTATTATACTAGGTTGTGCACCTGTTTTGGTATCTCCTTACTAGCAGGTCTGGCCTGCTGGAAGATCATTGCCCCAACCGGCAAAACGTATGTTTCCCCAGTCTGCAAAAAATGCTGGTGCCGGAATTGCCGTCATTTTTTCTGCATGTATTTCCGGAATGGGGAACTCATAATGAGTCTGGTGAGCGGGACACACAGACACCAGGCTTTCATCCCACTGCCCCAGGAACAGAGGGCACCTCACTTTTGAATAGCACAAATGCAAAGTGCTGTCCTGTCCCCTTTCCTCCATTCTCACAGAGCTCTCCTTTCAACAGAGATCAAACCCAAGTTTTGTAGCACCAAAAATGTATTGGCCTTTTATAATTAGTGTGAAGGTGGCCACATTCGTGAGCACCGCCCCTCCTCTCCAAGCACATCCCTTGCCTTCTCCTTTCATTTCTTTTCTCTGGAACCTTGTGGCACCAGGACCTTTTTCACGCTCTTTTCTTGTTTATCATTTCTTTATTTTGTTATTTTTCCCACACAGTCTTCCGCTTACCATCAGGTCCCCTCAATTTATGGTGGGGCAAAGGTGGATTTCTACTTCCTCATCATGTGACATTCATTACATCATTAGCGACTCTCAATCACTGTGCTTGGAATACCACAGGCCTGATAATTCATTGGGAATGTGTCTTTGGTGAAACAATCTCTCCATCAGAACACTCATTCAAAGGCTTCATCGGTGGTAAGAGGCATTCAACGAAGTTCCTCCTGCACCTTCAAGGAGTTCATTTATGGGAAAAAGTTGTATAGTTTTATGATAAGTGACTTGGTTTCTCAGAGCACCTAAGGCCAATAAACTCTTCCCTGGGGTAGACGATTATGGGAATGAATCTTGTGATCCTTGCACAACAGTGGTCAATCTTCTGGGTGCAATCCTGAGGCTCCCTTGAAGAGGGCTAACATCAGTGACTCAGCTATGGATATCAATGGCAACCCCAAGTTTCATCCAACATAGTCTAATATGTGAACCCACTCTGGGATTCCCCCCATGCCATGTTCGAGTACTCCATCACCCCCTCTGGGTCATGATAAATTATGCAGATAAGTGGTCAGCCTTAATCTCCACCCACCCAGCTCCTCATTGGGAGAGACCCTTATGTTTTGCTCCTGCATCGAATGGCCATCTCCTACCAGGATGCTCTCCCTGAAGCCTACGTTCTCGCCTTTGTAGTTTGTGGACCACTGGCTATATTGGTCTTCTTGGCAACCAGTATTAATTGGACCTGGCTTAACCTCCTCTAGTCCAACATTCCTCAGAAGAAGACAGGTTTGTCATACAAACTTTAGAACCTTATGCACATTTGGCCCCTATTTTAGGGGTTTGATTAAGAAGGGAATGCCGCTGGCTCCTGCTTCCCACCGTCACTGGGGATTTCACATTTGCCACCTTCAACCATGGCTCCGCCTTCTGTACCACTGCTGAGGGCCACCCGTGTCTCTTCTTTTGCACTCACTCTGGCACTGCCCAGACCCCGTTAACCAGGCGCACCTCTGCCAGTTTTTCACCCCTCTCCTATGCCTCCAGGCATTGACTGGTCTATCACACCAATGGACACAGTGGGCCTCATTACGAGGTATGCCGGTAAGGCAAAAACGATGCCGGTGTGGTAATACCGGCATCGTTTTCCGTCCCGTTGCATTCCGACCCGTAAACCCGGTATTAGCGGCACACTAAACAACAGTGCCGCTAATAGCGGCATAGGCGCGTACACGCGCCCCTTCAGGGGGCAAATACCGGCATGCCGGTAATAGGGTAATTCCAACCCTCGCATACATGCAAATACCGGAATCGCGAAGCCGGTAATCATGGCCTGCACGATGCCGGCCATACAGGCATCTCAGACCACCCACAAACAGCAAGAAGGATACAAGTCAGCTCCCACAGATGCACACAATCCCCACAGGTGGAGTCAATGGAGGCTGTGCCAGTATAAACTGAGCTCACCCACACACCACAACCCCCCCCCCACACAGGTGTAGGCAATGTAGAGTGGCCCAGTACAAAAGGAGCACACCTACACACCACACCCCTTCCTACACCAAAATGCTAACACTAGCAGTTGCAATCATGGCACTGGAGGACATGCCTGTACTGCTACAACTACAGCAACAACAGCAACAACAACTACAGCAGCAACAACAACAACTACAGAAGCAACAACAGGCAGCACAGAGGAGACACAGGAGGAGAAGGAGGGTGAGCAGGCCCAGCAATTACCACCAGCGCAGCCACCAGTGCCTCGTAGGCAGCCACCAATCCCTCGCACCAGACCCAGCCCATTCAACCCTACCCCTGAGCAGATCCACACCCTGTACCGGTTGGACCGTGACACCATCACCACCATAGTGCACATGATACAGAACGACATTGCCAGCCACATACAAATATGCACTGCCATCACCCCACTACTGAAGGTGGTGTCTGTGCCACACTTCCTGGCCACAGGCACCTACCAACACACAGTGGGCCAGCTGCATGGCATTTCACAACCACTATGTTCACGCATGCTGAACCAAGTGCTGGATGTCCTCCTGGAGCACACAAGCACCCACATATCCCTACCATGGACTGCCCAGGAGATAGCCGAAACTAAAGTAGACTCCCATGCACTGGAAGGCATGCCCAATTGTGTCGGTGCCATCGACTGCACCCATGTGGAATTGATAGTCCCCCATGCCATAGAGGCCGTGTACCACAATTGCAAACAATGCCACTCCATCAATGTGCAAATGGTATGTGACTCCAGGAAGATCATCTCCCATTGCTGCGGCTGATTTCCTGGATCAACACATGATGCCATGTTACTGGGTAAATCCACGGTACCCCATCGAATGGAGCGACATGCCGGACCACGTGCCTGGCTGCTTGGTGAGTTGCACAACCGTCCCATGGCAGTGCTTTGGGGTACTGATGTGTGGGGATGCATGAGGGGCGGGGGCAATACTGCACCTGGGTGGGAATAGCCGGTGATTGGAGAATGCATGCAGAGCCAAACACTCCTGACCTGAACCAGTCAAACGATACATGACACTTCACTGGGCCACATATCACAAATAATGCATATCAATGAGAACAAGTAAGAGGCACAACCAGTCCACCATGGTGATGGCAAGCAATGCATGAATGAACAGGACGGCAAGTGTGGCTCTGTGGGCAGTGTGACTATGCATAGTAAATAATGAACAGCATGAATTGGAGTCAAAACATTGTTGCACTACCACAGCATATCTGCCTCAGCATGCATGATTACACCCTGCATCATCTATTGAATGCCAACCGAACTACCACACCTCATGACAGTACAGATTGCACCTAGATAACAATTTTTCATGCTTACAGGGCCATGTGCATGGCCACACCAAATAGCTGGTGGCATGACTGTGCTCCCTGAATTACGGGAGTTCAGAGTGACACACACCTATTTGAATCTGCTTGCAGGTGATGGAGGATATCCCTTGAGGCCGTGGCTACACACCCCTATGCCTAACCCGCAGAATGGCCATGAGGAGGAGTACAATTGTGTGCACACCCATACCCGTGTTGTGATTGAGCAGACCTTTGGCCTGTCGAAGGGGCGGTTCCGCTGCCTCACCAGGTCTGGTGGGGCACTCCTATATAGGCCTGAGAAGGTGGCAAAGATCACCATGGCCTGTGTCATGCTGCACGACATGTGCGTCCGGAGAAATGTACCATTGTCACCTGACATTGACATGCATGGACCGGGTGAGGATGATGAGGACGGAGACGGAGGTGAAGTAGCCCCACTGCCAGTACGTGATGCACGGAATGGCCATGCTGTACGGCAAGCACGAATTCAAGTATACTTCTGAAACACAGGGACTATGAAAGACTTGTGTCAGTCAGACACTGGGCCAATGTGAACATGCACACAGGGAATGTTGGGAGTTGGGCATTGAACACCGTAACACATTAAATGGATGCACACGAAAAATAACAATAATAATAATAATAATAATTATAATTATTTGGCATTTATATAGCGCTACGAACCCTCAGGTATCTGAGCGCTGCTTATTATTACCCACGGTGTGTGGTGCTCATTTATTGACCTCGGAAGGATGAAAGGCTGAGTTTGGCCTTGCCAGGATTCGAACCTGCGTTAGCAAGCTCTGCACGGGTGTCAAAGCGAGCGCTCTACTCGCTGTGCCACTTGACCGGCAATGTCCAGCCATGCATTTTTCTTCTCATAACTTGTGTATTTTTTAAAACTGCAAAATTGTGCCCACTCCCCCCCCAGACTCCCCCAACAAACTCCCTCACCCACCCCATAAACCCCAGAAAATACTCCAACAAACTCCCTCACTCACCCCACAAACCCCAGAAAATACCCCAACAAACTCCCTCACCCACCCCACAGATCCTAAATGTCCCCAGGTGTGCAACAAACAGTGTTCCCTTTACCAATTTAGTTTTTCACATTGTCATTGCCCATACTGTTATTGCTTTGAGACTTTTGGGTCTGGGGGTGCCATGGCCGAGCGCCGTGCGCTCCTCCATGTTAACCGCACAGGGCTCGATTGCACCGAGGTGGAAGGGGTTGTTGTAGTGAAGGTGTCTATTGTCAGTCCCATGGCTGGGCCAAGGTGTGGCGGCTGCATTTGCGGGATGTTTGCAAGAAGGTCCTGTATCAATGACCCCATGCACTCCCTGAATGCACACGTAGATGCCTCCACAGCAGCTGTATTGGCTGCAATGGCCGTGGCTATGGCCTTCATGGCCTCATTCCCAGCGTCGACCTGTTGACGCATGATTTGCAGCATTGAATCTTGGCGGGCCTCTACCCTTGCCAGGTGAGCCTTGAAGGAGGTGTCGGCCGCAGGTGTACTGGTGGCTGGCAGGGTGGTGGCTGGCAGGGTGGTGGAAGGCACCCGCGTGGGGTCCTCGTCCTGGGCACTGTCCTCCTGGAAGATCCCAATGTCTGATTCTCCAAGGTCAGAGTCATGGAGACACAGATCATCCAGGCTCTCAGACTCCGCAGGTGGGTGGGGGCTGGCAATGGGGTTTGGGGTGGGTGTTCCAGACATGATTCCAGCCTCATCATCCACCTCTGTGGACACAACGTCCGTGGTGGCTTGCGGAACGGCTCCCACTGTTGTGGGTGCCTGCTTCTGTACTGTCGCTGCAGGTGCCCCCTGCAGGGTTGATGCCATGCGTGGCACACTGGGTGTTGCTGCAGGCATTTTCTTGGACGGGGTGGCGGTGGCCCTGGTCCCTTTGCGTGCACTGGATGTACTTGCACCCTTGTCCTGTGTTCCACCTTCCTCATCGGTGCCTGGGAGATAGAAGAGATGCAGGTCATCAGTGATGTTGTCAAATAGCAGCTATGATGTATTGCGGTGTGATATGTTCATACATTCAGGCATCATTTCATTTCTGGTATGTGGCATTTGGTGTACTGAGGGCACATGTTGGCAATCAATGCATGGCTGGTGGCATAGCATTGGTTTGGTGTCTGTGTGGTGGGTCCCATGGGCATGGTTGGGTCATGTTGCACCTCTGTTGGGATTGGGATTTTCACTCAGCATGCATGTGGTGCAGGGTGTGGCACTCATTATTCTATGGATGTGTTGATGTAGCCTTGGAACATGCATTGTGTTGCCTAGTCTAACTTCCACATCACTTGTGCCACATCATATTTTGGTATACGTGGATGTGATGGTTCACTCACCTTCCTCTGTGATAGTTGCCGCGCCGAACTCCTGGTCTCCTATTCCCTCTATGGATTCCGGGTCATTGAATGCACTTGCGGTCTCCTCCCATGCAGTGAGCTTCACAGGGGAGTGTGGGCCACCCCGCCTGTGCCATTGCGGCCCTCCTGTTCTTCGCCAGGATCTTCCTGACCGGGAGGCGGAGGTCGTCCCAGCACTTCCGGCAGTCACGTACACTCCTTGGGGTGCTCCCCACTGCTGACACCCTCTGAGCGACCTCCTGCCAGACCTGTTTTTTTTTGGTTTGGGCCGCATGCTTGAGGTCTGTGCTCCTGATTGTGTCTGCATGCTGTTCGAGGGAGTTAGCAAGCATAGTGAGTTCAGCATCAGAAAAACGCTGCTTCCTCTTCATTTGGGAGGATTTACTGGTGGCCTTCGACATCCTGCTTCAGTTGGGGCACACAACAACACGAGTGTAGTGGTGGTTAAGGAGGATGGCAATGGCCGCCAGCTCATTTCCTGTTCCTGCGCGATGACGTAATTTCCGGGTCCTTTTTTGCGACTACGGTAATACCGTGCCGGTATTACCGTGCCAGTGTTTAGTGGTTGTTATGACGCGGTTACGGAATTGGCGGTACCAGCAATGCCGGTATAGGGGGGTTGGTGGCCCGTTACCGGCATGGCGGTTTTGCCACTACCGGCATGGGGTAACGCGCATTCTCGCGCACTCATAATCACCCGCTGTTAGCGGGTTCATACAAGCACGGACCCGCTCATTCCGGCATGCCGGTAATGAACCCGGTTTTACCAGGCAATTCGTAATGAGGCCCAGTGACCCTTAAGACAAACTGGCATTGTTTTTTTCCACAAAATGAGGAGCTTAATAAGAAAAGGGTAGTACCCAGACAGGTAGTTGTTATCAGTGCTTAATAAGGCTCCACCTAAATCCTTCCAGGGTGTCCTGCATCAGGAATTTCTATCCCAATCCTTTGCTGGATTTTGTGGCACCCAAGATTGCAAGGCTAGGCAAACCAACAATTCCCCCAGCTTCCAATGCAGGAAACCGCAGCAGACACTCTCAGCCTTCTACTGATGTTCATCTATCTCAACATCAGAAAAACCCACAAAGTGACTTGCGTGTTAGTTCCCTCCTCTCTACAGTGGGGACCATGTAGACCTTCACATGGAGGCTTGAAGGTCCATAAACTCTAACCCGTGATCCTGTCCGTGATGAGTCAGGACTTCCTGCCCCATTCCTCCTTCCCCCTTTCTCATCCCCCATAGTGCTGAGCGGGTGTTCACCCTCTGGGGTGAGATTGCAAACAATCTACAGATGAGGCCCACAGAGGCAGTTTCCCTAGCATAAAAGGAGTCTGGAAGACAACTATCTCCACATCTGCATTTCCGAGCAGCTCTTATTTTATTGGTTGGGCGTGGGTAACTTCTAACATTAGGCTCCTCTCTGTCTCACATATCTTCTCCAAAGTGATGCTTTCTTTTTCCTGAGAAAAGTAGTCCATGGGCCTCATTACGACCCAGGCGGTAACCATGGCGCTAGTAGCGCCATGGTTGCCACTGGTATTTTACTGATTCTGCCATGGTGAATGGCGGAATTACCGCCCCATTCCAAGGTTGGTGGGGCGGTAATTCCCCATTCACCATTGGCCCTTCCCCATTCCCATTTTTGCCCCATAGGGCTCAATGGAAATGGGGAAGGCGGTAGTTATGGTACCGCAAATTGCAGTACCGTAATTACCTCCAAAGTCCCTTTGCGCGTCCAATCCTTAACGGCTGGTAAAACCAGCCGTTAATGTAGGGACCCGCAAAGGGACCTCGTAATTAGGCGGTAAGGGGTTAACGGCGCCGCCACCTTTTACGTCGCCGTTAACCCCTTACCGCCTGGGTCGTAATGAGGCCCCATGTCTACTCTCACCTCAACTAACTAGTTTTCCTGTCTCCTTTGCTACAGTTGGCCAGATCATTTCTTCCATACCTTTTTCGACATACCGTTTGACCTGGGTCAGTCTATGAACTTTAGGAAGTCTTCTATGATGGCCACGCACTCAATGTCTTCTGCTAGAACCTATTAATTGCTTTGGTTGTTCTAATCAACAGAGATCATCAGATGTTGTCAATATACGTTTCCAAAACGTATGTTAAACAGAAAGATGATGGCTGGAAGGTTTTAAATTAATCTTAGCCACTGGAGTTACTCTGGGCAACCCTCCAGACCCTCATTGTTCTGCCTGCCATGCCATTACAGATTTTAAAAAAAATTTACAAATCAGGCCTTGTCTCATGCCAAAAGGGGCAGTTCAGCCAGCCTAAGCTTCTAGGTAACATCACTTCTGCATGAAACCACAAACAGCCCCAGATATGATTCAGCCTCATTGGGCCTTGCCAGTGATGTGTAGTTTGGTACTTTGGGCATGGTAAACCCCGGACCCACATATAGGTATACCAGTCCTACTTATAATGACTTTACGCATATCTGAAGGGTGATGGCTGGACGATTTTATTTGTTACTTTCGAGGGCCCATCGAAAGACGGACAGGCCTCCAAGGTTTTGATTGGGCACTGAATGTTCTCTTGCATTGAGGAAAGATACTCTATGCAGAAGATTCCACCTCTGATAGGTATCTACGCCCATGCTGTGCTTACTATGGGAGCCTCCCTTCAACTGGAATGTCATTGCCATGGTAGCCACCTGGGCCTCTGAGTCTGTTTTTGGTAAGTATTATTGAATGGATGCTAGTTAGAGAGCCGACACACAATTCAGCAAGAATATTTTCCACAAAGTGAGTCGTGGGCTGAGATGCCCTGTTTCTTTCAGTGCTTGGGAATCTCATTTGAGTATGGTGGAAAGCGAAAAGGACAGAGAAGTACGAAAGAATTGTTCACTCTAGTGACTATTGCATTCTTAATCCATAGTTCTCTTCCCCCATAAGCACACCCACCTTCCCTTCTAAAACTAAGCAATCAGTCAGACACTGCCTAAACTGATGGAAAAGGACTGAATGGTGTAGCTGGAAGTGGTGCCCTGAAAGGTGAGGCACTGGCCATGCAGGCGCCCAATTCATATTAAAATTAAAAGGACAGAGAGGCACTCGCCAAGGTTGCCCACTCTCTCCATTGTTATTTAATCTTGCGTTAGAACCTTTACTCCAAAATATTCATTTAAATCCTTATATTAAAGGAATTTCTTTAAATAATATAGAAACTAAATTATCATTTTACGCAGATGATATACTTATTTATCTCTCTAATCCGGCCACTTCTATTCCTCATTTAATAAACATAATAACAGATTACTCTCTAGTTTCAGGATACAAATTAAATCTTGATAAATTCGAGATTATGCCCCATAATTGTTCGTGTAACAGAACTAACACCCCTATTTTTGGATTAAGTTGGCAATCTTTCCAAATTAAATACCTAGGACTAATGATATAGTCTCTTCAGGTAATCTTAATACCAACTATATTAGTAGCAAAGTTACAGAACTAGTTGAAAGGTGGTCTCCGCTCTATCTTACATGGTGGGGCAGATCAGATACCATAGAAATGATGATCACTCCTATTGTTTTATACTATCTATCAATGATCCCTATCAAAATTCACTCCTCTTTCTTTAAAAAACTAGACTCTAGACTATTAAAATTTATTTGGAACTATAAAGTTCCCAGAATTGCTTCCAATAAACTGAAACTACCCAAAGCACTTGGCGGTGTCAAATTTCCGAACTTCTGCCTTTATCATAAAGATTTTGCTCTGAAACAACTCAATACTTTTTATGGTTGAACAAACTTAATTCTACTAAATCGAACATAGATATCATTCATAGATGGTATTCAGTTGGCATACAATTCGTAAAACAATTAATTCAAAATGGCAATGTTATCCCCTTTATTAATATTTGCTCTACATATAATATTCCTGCATCGGATTGTTCGTTTCATACCTCCTTAATTAATACTATCGCTAAATACGTGCATATAATTAATCAGCAATCCCCTTCCCCAATCCCAATTTTCCTAATCAATAATCCTTCTAATAAAGCTGCTAAATTGTATTCCTTCCTAAATAATCCTCATTCGTCAACTTCACTAAAACTTGCCTTAATCAGGAACTTGGAAATAGATTGGGACTTTCAACCCTCACCTGAAATTTGGGATAAAATCTGGACTATATGTCATTCCACCACAACAGCTGCCTATTGTAACGCTCACCTGATTCCCGCAGAGGCGCCGGTCTCGACTGGGTGAATGCCGTATCTTCAAAGGTGATGTGTAACACACAGTTGGCTCTTTGGGCTGGACCTCTGTGCACTGTATGTCTGACTCGAAGAGTAAGATGTCTGCAGATAGAAAATATGGGATTAATGGACTGGGGTTATTGGGTGCCTCTCTCCTCTTCCCTTTCTCTTCTCCTGTAGAACCCAAAAGGTTAACACCCTCACCTTAGGTAAGTGAACGCCGAACTCTCCATCTGCCTCGGGGCAGGGTGCCGTAACCAGTTTCTTCACTGGATAAGGGTGCAGGCCTCTTGACCTCAGAGGACTGCTGTCCGTCGTTAACTGCACGAACGGTAAGTTCTGGGCACTTCAAATGTCTTAAAAGTCTTTTGTAATGATATCTCTTGTTTTGCAGGGTTCCGGCGATGGTGGATGGCGGGCTGATGAGAGTTGAGGATCGAACCCGCGTGAGGAATAGAAGCGCCTGGAAGCACGTAAGTAAGTGCTTGTAGCCTGCTTCACGATACGCACTAACTGTCCCTTTTATCTTGCAGGTACAAGTTCGGAGCTTTAGAGAAGCTGAAGGGTGCTGGAATACCCACTGGATTCGGCGTGGGAAGGAGTAATGGCACGTGAGTAATAAAGTTGCCCAATGTCTAAAAACGCACCTTCTTTTGTCTTTCAGATGCGGGATGCAGCACCGAAGGCCTCCGGAGCGTGCGAAGAGCTGGTAAGCTTTTGTGTTTCAGATGCCGGAATGCAGTGCGAAGACCTCCGGAGCATGCGAAGAGTAGGTAAGCCTTTGTCTTTCAGATGCCGGAATGCAGCGCGAGGCGTTGGTGACAGCCGATGGACCAGGTAAGAGATGCGCTGCCACTGAAGACCGTAGTGCTAACCTGTTCTTTCTTTGTCTTTACAGGTGCTGCTGAAGACTGGATTCCAGGATGGTAAGCCTTTGTTCCCTTAGGCCCAGGATCAGAAGCAGAAGACACGATGAGCGTTCTGCTGCAGAGAATGCAGAATAACGCAAAGCAAGATTCATCCATCGGGTGTGGTTTAAATAGCCTTCTGTAGTGCTTAGGTGTCTCCTTCCACAGCCACGCCTAGGTAAGAAAAGAGTTCCTGCTTTCCAGAAGAGTTCCAGTGTTCTGAACCTAGGGAGTGGCTCCTGCCCCACCCAACAGGAAAAGTAGTCCCAAACAGAAGAGGATCAGGGGTTCAACTGGCAGGTAAGTAAGCAGCATGGTCTGCTGCAGGTAAGTCCACCCAAGCATTATGAGCCCGGCGCTTCCAGCGCTGTGACTGGGCATCTTTATGAGCCTGGTGCCACTGGCGCC
This sequence comes from Ambystoma mexicanum, assembly GCF_040938575.1. Classification (NCBI taxonomy): domain Eukaryota; kingdom Metazoa; phylum Chordata; class Amphibia; order Caudata; family Ambystomatidae; genus Ambystoma; species Ambystoma mexicanum. The sequence goes on along the minus strand of NC_090931.1, from coordinate 226,726,071 downwards.
AGGTCAGGGTCGAAAAGGTCCCAATTGGGACTGGCTGGCACTCGGAACCGGGATTATGGGTCTGCTTCCAAGGGAGTCGGGCAAGTCCTGATCTTTTGGAAGCAGAGATCATGACACCTATCTCACTTAAAAATTTGATGTGTGGCTCCTTCGATGTTCTTATTATCAGTCAATCTGAATATTCTAATTTGTTCAATATATTTCTTATGATTGCTTTTCACAATATTACTAGCAACTGGAAAAATGTAACCAATCTCTCATATATTTTGTGGTGGAATTCAATTTGTTCAATTAATAGAATGGAATATTGCTTTGCATCAATAAATAATTTGTTATCCAAATTGAATAAGAAATGGAATAAGTTTATACAGTACTTGAATTATAAGAATTAACAGGTGTATCTTTAATTTCACTGTTTATAGTTTCCCTGCCCCCCACCCTTTTGTCTCTTGTCTGTTTGCTAATATATTTTACATTCATTCCTTGATGTTTTTGTTATTGTCCCCTTTATGAAATATTTTTGGATTGAATATTTAGCCCATTGTTAACTTCATATGTTTTCTTACATTATTACAATTTGACCATTCGTGTTTTCTATTATTACTCTTAAATGTTGTGTAAAAGGTTACTTACTACATTTTTTTTTTTAATGACTTGGTATTGTTCCTGAATGTATGAATTCTTAACTTAATAACAATACTTAAACTAAAAAAATAAAAGGACAGTACATTTATGCTGCTACAAAGAAAGCACGCAAGACCAGCCCCATTGGACTTAATATTCCATGAGTCTGAAGGAAACTGGGCTATGGGCGTAGGAGGACAGTAGTCCATTTCTTTTATTCCATAAGTAACCTCTATGCCAAACAATTTTACAGACCTGTCATTGTGCTAAGCATGGTATGGTAAAGAATGTTCTATACCAGGAGATATGCACAGCTCCAGGGTTGCATTCTATATAGAGAACAGTAACATGTCTAAAGAACTTCTTGATAAGAAATTGCACGGAGAACAAAAATGAGGCCTGGGTAGTGATGTGCCTTACAGTAATACAGTGTTATGTAGCACTGGTGGGTGACAAGGTTGACACCTCATTTCCAAGATAGTAACTTACACTGCTGCCACCGAGTTGCATGTGTGACCATCCCCCATCTTGAGAATTATGGCTTAGTGATACCAAGGAAAGGCAGAACCATCTTATGATTGGCCAAATGTGCTGAAAAATGCTCTGAGATTCAAGGTTGATAGCAAAAAGTCGAAAAATCACTGGTCCATCACCAAAGAGAAAATCACATAGCGTATCAAATCAGTGAAAAAAATGAGTCCTTATGTTCATGACAGCTTTTGTAGGAAAGTGAGGATTTGTGGAAGCTAATGAGGCTGGCGTGAGGGTTGAGGGGCGGCAGAGGTCTTTGATTTGATTGTAGGTTAACTGATTTCTCCAGAAGTGTGTCAGCCCTGTATATTGTAATTGTCCAAATTGAATTAACACCCAGACATAAGAAATGTTATGCAGTGGGAAATAAATACACATTACTGATTCCCTATTCTAGGAAATGCACTTTACTTGACTTATAAATAGTAAGTAATGAACATTTGAAGCAAATCTCTTCAACGTGACCATTAAATGAATTATTACAAATCTATGTATTCATGGGTTCTATTTAATCACAGAATTAGATTCAACTGTTTAAGGCATTCCTTAATAAGATTAAATTTTTCAACATGTTTGAAGCATTTGACATGCAAATCAAAAATTCGAATAGCAGTTGAGTAGGAAAGTCAATTTCAAGATGTGAAGATTAATGAGTAATGTTGAGGGTGTTTAAGTCACGCCATAAGAGATTTGTTCATTAATATGTGTTTGATTCTTTTTTTTTAAGGGACAACATTGGAGTTGAAATACCAAAACCTTTTGAATATATTGATGTGTTTCAGTGTAACAGTAAGTTATCATGAGACCTTTTCCTCTCATTCTAGTGCATCTGCACAATTGGATCTGGAGGCTGGAATGAAATTGTTTCTTTTTTCTTTAATGCTTTTGGATTATATCTGATGGGCTAACTGGGCAGACGACTCTTACTTGATGTTATTCTATCAGCTCTTTAATTGCACCTGCACCTCTCGAATGTTTTGTTCTGCTAGAACTCCAGAGACAGGACTGGATGGCAATGATACGATGAAAACTGGAGTCTTCTCTGTCCTTGTCGTCTTTCCCAATTTGATTAGCTTCTCATCGCAGTGTTTAGCTGCAAGCTAAACAAGATCTTTAAGTAGATGGCTAGATTGATAGGTGGATAAATAAGAAAAACTATCTTTGAAGGGAATTCCAACTAAGCACACGAAGAGATTCATTTTAAATGTGTAAATATGTTACCCCTATTTCCTGAAAACCTTGACAAATATACATTTGAAATGTAAAATTCATGAAATGCACTGCGTTCATGTAGTTTTAAGGTGAGTCATTTCTGTGACAGAGTAGGCCTGTCAGCATTGCATGCTTCATCACACAACACACAGACACTCCAAAAACTTGCCATGCAATAACATACACTGGGTGTAAAAACTGTGTAGTTTGACCTCTGCACCTATAATCGTATTAATTTGTGTACATGTTTTAGTCGTAGATGCACCTTTGAAATGAATATTATTCCCATAAAGTAAATTAGAAACACTTAGGCGCCCATTTTGATGCCTACATGACTCATAAAGTCATTATGCACATTTTAAGTGGCGATAACTTTCATTAAGTAAATCCAAAAAGTAAGTTCCTATTGGCTTCAGCACCGTTACAGTATCGTGACTTACGATCACTACAAAATTGGATGACTTTGAAGATCAATCTTAAAGGATGGCAGTAATATTCTTAGTTGGTCATACTCTTTGTTAGCCAATGTTTCATAGATTTTAATATTCACATGGACATGCAGAGACATCCGAGTTAAACATAACAGGCAACTTTAAAGTGGGGAAACCAGCAGGAATGCTTTCATAAATAGGTGGGAGTGGAATAACTACCAGAAGAAAGTAGTCTTGTCACCTTTGTGCACAGTTCTTAGGTATAGGCTTTAGTAGGGAACAGAGACAGGGGTGGGTGCCACCTGTATTCTAGGATCTCTTAGAGCTGAAATACCAATGCCCTCCCCGGCGCATGGCTATGTGGTTATCCCACTGTCGGCTACCTCTTGGAGAGACTGCTCTAGCCCATACCGCACAAGATATTAGGGTAACACTTTGTTACTGACAATTATTATACAGAGGTGTCAAGTTTCACAATGAATCACTTTATTCCAAAATTCGTTGTCTGAAGTGCAGGCTGGTTCATACATCATCCTTTACTGGTCAACACGTGTTTGCCACCAAGACACAAAAGAAATTGTCAGAACTTTGCCTATGTGGTTAATTTGAAGAAAACAAAATTGTCATCCAATTAGACAGAAATCCTAAATTGATCCATTGAGCAAGAATTATATTAAAAAGTCTAGAAAACCAAAGTGAAGTAACTCTGGAGAGAGGTAGATAAATATATAGTCAAGAAAGGGCTCCAAAGGTTGTCAAAGTGAGAACAGAGCTACTTGTTTCTTGGTGTTGTGTTATGTCCCAGTTCCAGCATCTCATATGGGCTACCATTATGCAGGGACTCATATGGGTGGCCCTAATGTTTAAATATGTTTTTATTAAGATCAGTAAGCATACAAGGTTCATACAGCAAGTATAACGGCAAATAAATGTAAACAAACTCCATGTACGTGCTTGAGCAAGAACTTCATCTACAACATATGTAAGCAATATAGGGACCCCATATGATGTATATAAATACTATATCCTAATGCATAAAATGCAATTCAAAATGAACTCATAGTTATATGAAGCATTCATGATAGACATTAAATACGAACAAAGACACAAAGGACTAACATGAACAAAAGGAACGGAGGGATGGGATATTATTTACCAAGGTGTGTAATAATAGTGAAATATTATCTTTTCCATTAACTAGGCATTGCATTTTCCAAAAAAAATCCAGAAACTACTGCCATTTTAATTCATGCTTGTACTGCAAGAATGGGGACATAGCATTGCATTTTTCCATTCTATGAATGTTACATACTGAATTCCACCATCATTTAACCCCTTAACTGCCATGGGTCCCCCCGCGCCCCAGTCGCAAGATCTTTCTTGGTGATTTTGGTATGTCGCCATTCAATCCCTTGTAACTTTTTTGTTACATGAGATATCTCTGCCAAATTTTGCCCCTTTTTTCCCCACATGTAGGCGGTCATAATGCCACCAAGGAATCCTAGTTTGCTTTAGGGGGTGAGAGAAAATAACCAAAAAAGGAGAAAATGTGTTTTTTTTTTAAAAATGCCAATAAAATGATGTACAAAGAAGCCTGTGCTTTTTTCCTTGTAAGAGCTAGGAAGAAATGGTTTGCTGTGTTGAATTCGCCATTTACCAAGCTTCCAAGAACATGTTGAGGGGAAACCAAAAAAACATATTTTGATATGGTTACCAGCCGTTTTGTGAATGGTAGGCGTTTTTAGACTTTTTTTCCAATAGGACATGCGTGGACGGAATGGAAGAGGAGGGTAGAAAAGCTGAATGGGAAGACAGAAAGGCATACATTTCTGAAAAGTAGACAAAGGCCCTCATTACAACACCAGCAGTAACCAATGGCGCTATTAGCACCATGGTTGCTGCCGGTATTGTAACAAGTCCGCCAATGGTAAATGGGGAAATACCGCCCCATTCCAAGGTTGGCGGGGCGGTAATTCCCCATTTACCATTGGCCCTTCCCCATTCCCATTTTTGCCCAATAGGGCTCAATGGGATTGGAGAAGGCGGAAATTATCGTACCGCAAATTGTGGTACTGTAATTACCTCGGAAGTCCCTTTGCGGGTCCCTACTTTAACGGCTGGTCCAGACCAGCCGTTAAGGTCGGGAGCCGCAAAGGGACCTCCTAATCAGGCGTTAAGGGTTTAACGGCGCCGACACCTTTTACGGCGCCGTTAAACCCTTAACGCCAGGGTCGTAATGACCCCCAAAATCCCAAATTCAGGAAGGGGTGATTTGCAGCGATCGGGCCAGAATTTATCACCCACAATCCCCGGCAAATTCCCAAATTTTGCGAAAATACCCACAAGTTTCAGACATTTCCCTCTGGCCACCCACCGAAACAAGCCGCCAACGGCACTTGTCCTACGGTCCCACGTTCTCACAGGTGTAGCGACAAAAACGGTACTTCACATGTGTGAGTGCACCTACCTGGGCGCGAAAGGAAAAGGCTAAACCACTGGTAACCCCAAGTCTTTCAGCAGAGTAGATTTTGTGGAATTTTGCTCTGGTGGACAACCTACAGATTTGGGCCTAGGGCGTCCATGCCACCAAGGAAAACAGGGAACCCCATGCATTTCTGAAAAGAAGACTTCCGTGGGAATCCACAGAGGTCTGACTTGTGCCAATCGGCCCAGAAGGTATTACCCACAATCCCTGACAAATTCTGAAATTTGGTGAAAACAATCACAATTTTAAGACATTTCCTTCTGGCCACTCACCGAAACACGCCGACAACAACACATGTCCAACCGTCCCGCGTTCCAGCAGGTGTCCCGCCAAAAATGTTACCTCACATGTGTGGATTCACCTACCTGGGAGCAAAGGGAAAAGGCTAAACCACTGGTAACCCCAAGTCTTTCAGAAGAGTAGAGTTTGTGGAATTTTGCTCTGGTGGACCACCTACAGATTTGGGCCTAGCGTGTCCAGTCCACCAAGGAAAACAGGGAACCCCATGCATTTCTGAAAAGAAGACATCCATGGGAATCCACAGAGGTCTTACTTGTGGCAATCGGCCCAGAATTTATTACCCACAATCCCTGCAAAGTCAGAAACTTGTCAAAAAACCCACAATTTTCAGACATTACCCTCTGGCACCCACCGAAAACACGCCGCCAACAACACATGTCCTACCGTCCCGCATTTCCACAGGTGTCCCTCACATGTGTGGGTGCATCTACCTGGGCGCAAAGTGAAAAGGCTAAACCACTGCTATCCCCCAAAGGGTTCCGGGAGCCAACCTACAGATTTGAGCCTGGGGTGTTGCAGCCACCAAGGAAAACAGGGAACCCCATGCATTACTGAAAAGAAGACACCCTTGGAAATCGACAGAGGTCTGATTTGTGCGAATCGCCCCAGAATGTATTACCCACAAGCCCCGGAAAAGACCCACATGGGAGTTGGATGAAAGGCATCTCATGTACCCCTTCCTAGGGGCAGATATCTGCCCACAGGGAGGGCTACATGAGGAGCCCCCCATCCACTTGGGGTGGGGGAGAGGGCCACCCCCCCTTTTACTATAAAGCATACCTGGTGGTCTAGTGACAATATTTTGTTTGTTTGACCCCCTGAGGGCACCAATCTGCCCCAGGGGGCAATACTAGCTGCCCCATGCTTGGGGGGGGGCCCGCACCAATGTTTCTGGTGGCCCTCTAACCCCCACCCCAAGTAGATGGGGAGCCTCTCATGTAGCCCTCCCTGGGAACAGATAGGGGCAGAAATCTGCCCCCAGGGAGGGCTACAAGAGGTGTCCCCATCCACTTATGGTGGGGGGAGAGGGTCACCCCCCTTTCATGGGGAAAAACATGGTGGCTAGTGGCCCTCCAGCCCCACCCAAATCTCAGTTTTCTTTTTTTTCTTTTTTTTTTTTGCTTCCCTGGGGGCCCCCAACTGCCCCCAGGGGAGGCAGTACTGGCTGCCCCATGTTTGGGGGGGCTGCACCAATATTTCTGGTGGCCCTCTCCCCCCTACCCCAAGTGGATGGGGGCATCTCATTTAACCCTCCCTGGAGGCAGATGGGGCAGAAATCTGCCCCAAGGGAGGGTTACAAGTGATGCCCACCCATCCACTTAGGGTGGGGGAGCACCCTCTGTATGGGAAAAAAACCTGGTGGCTACCACTCCCACCCAAATGTCCGTTTTGTTTTTAATTTTATTTTAAAAGTTTTTTCATGTGGCCCTTCCCTGGGGGTAGATGATCACCCATCTGCCCCCAGGGATCACAATACATGTGCCCCCATGCTTTGGGGGCCGGGGGGAGAGGGCCCTGTCCCCCCCACGTCACAAACGGATCCCTGGTGGTCCAGTGGCGTTGCTGGGCGCGGATCGAGCACTCTGTGCCCGATCCAAAGAAAGGTGTCGTTGGAAAGGGGAGAGTCTCCCCTTTCCAACGACACATCTCTCGATCGGAACAGCACAATAGTGCTGTTCAGATCGAGGGAGAAAGGTGAAAACTCAGCCTTTATTTTCACTGCGACCCCCCGAAATGGCTGCCGCAGTGAAAATTACTTTCACTTTAATGTCGCCGTTCATTACGCACGCTGACGTGAAACTGAAGGTAATCCAACCTGCGGCCCGTGAAGAGGGACCTCCCCCTCACATAGCCCTGGGGTTGGATTACTGTTTTGTGCTTTGCAGGGATTGCACAAAACGAAGTGCAAAAAAGGACAAACTATCTTGAGTGTCCTTGTCAGGTCCCTGGGTAATAGGAGGTGTCAGGTTAGGCATCATTAATTACTAAGAGGCTAGTAGTGGTTAATGAGGGTCATTCACATTGAAAAGGTATTTCCTTAATCTGATCTTCCATTCAGCCAGCAACTCATGATGGAGAACTTCCTGTACAGCAGTGATTGGCCAGTGACTATTGTGATGTTGTTTGGAACCCCTGGAGAGGTTCTAAACTGCCTTTCATGAAGATCAGCTCAGGAATGGTCACAGCGCACAAAACCTCCAGATTAAAACAAGAAAACAGAGTAAAGAAAGCACATCTCTTAAAAGAAGATTTTCAACTAGAGTCTGGAAACAACTAGAGATAAGTGACAGTGATAAAAGATCAAAGTTTATTCAAAAGAAAAGATGGAAATGTTTTAAGCTTAAAAGTAAGACTGTTTCAATCTTCCAGTGCAGTGTAAATATTGTGAATTCAAGTTACGTTAAAAGACATATATTTTAAAAGAAGTTAAGATATTATGTTCAATACTTGTTTATTTTCAAAAGGTCGGACAGTATATTTCGTTCGCGTGTGATTACATCAGCTGAAGAAGTAGCGCGTGAATTTTACATGAAGGCGTTAGTTTCTTTGAGCGTCGTGTGTTTTCTCGCGTAGCATATGAGTAAGGCACCTTGCAGCGTGGCTTGCGTGCTGACGGTTATTTAGGAAGTAGCGTTGAGTGTATCTTGTAAATGAGTGGCGTAGAATTAATTCAGACGCGGCGTTGAGCAGGAAGTCTGTTGTCCGAAAACCGCATTGAGTTTTTGAATGCGCGGTGTGAGAAGAGAAATCCGAGGCATTCTCTCCGTGCGGGGAATCTTCTGAAAATATATGCGCGCAAGTGAAATTCAGAAGATATTTTACCTCGCGGCAAGTCCATCGAAGTTACTTGCGCGCATGTTGTTTCAAAAGCATTTTTCCTTGCGGCGGGTTCAGTGAAGATACTTGCGCGCGTGTATTATTTTAAAAGCAACTCAATAAGTATTTTAGAACTATACTAGCAGCAAGAGGATGTATGCAGTCAGAAAGTAAATACTGAACTACACTTTTGAAGTAAAACGAAGCCATAGTTTATATGAGACGCTGAAGTTTATTTGCAGGTTTCTAATGTAGCAGTTCTTAAGAAAAGTGTTTAAATGAACATTTATTGAAGGAAGTAAAAGACTGTATTTGAAACTAAATAAGAGAGCAGAGAAAGACTTCAAGGCATCATAACATTTTGAGTAAAGACTTTTCAGTGGAATTTAAAACAATCTCTTTGAGGATAAGAAGAAAAGGTCACTAACTAAAGCACAGCATTACAGCAGAGAAAAGACAACTATAGTGGCCGCGATTTCACAAGTATAAATTTACCTCTCAGTTTAGGGCAGAGGTAGTCAGGTAATTGATGGTTAAATATGGAAAATAATAATTTATTATTAAGATTAATTATTGAATGTTAAATCTGAGATGTGTTATTTGCAGGTTATCTGGTGTTTCCAGAATTAAGGAGGCCAGGGGAATCCTGACCGTTTGTTTTGTTCTCCACGTCCCTCTTTCCCCCGGTTTAGTCAATTGAGCAGTTGTTCATTTGACTGTTGGGTGGACTGGATTGGAGGATTGGGTGGGTTTACCTCTGCTCCTGCAGGATTTTGGCGCTGGGACCTGATAGTATGAAAGGCCCACGTTAGAACACCTGCCTGAGCAGAAATGGAATCTGAAGCAGGGGTATCTTTAGATTCTTTAGCAAAATTGTTATCTGAAATGAGAGAGGAGATGTCTAAATCTAGAAAGGAGACTACTGAGTTAAGTGATAGGCTTAAGGAGTTAAGTCTTTTGGTGAGCAAGGAAGGAGTAGAGGTTAGTAAACCAAGCGTATCTAGTTGGAACCCAGAAAGAGAACCGCCTATATTAATTCCAGAGATAGAAAGGGTTGCTGTGGAAAAGGTTAGAGGGTTTGAGGGGCGAGAAGGAAGTTTGCCAGCGATTTCTGTGGTGACAACTCCATTGGCTCCACCAGAGTGGTTTTCTGGGGATCAACACAAGTTTAAATCATTTTTAATGCAATGTGAGTTGCATTATTTATGTAAATCATTTTTGATGCAATGTGAGTTGCATTATTTATGTAGACCAGAGTATTTTCCTAACGAAAGAGCCAAGGTGGCCTTTTTGATATCTTATTTGTCTGGTGAAGCAGCAGCTTGGTCTGTACCTTTGGTTTCTGGAGGAGCAAGAGATCTGGAGAATTGGGAGTTATTCAAAATTGACTTTACTAAGATGTTTGATAGGCGTACTTTCTCTCAGAGTGTTGACTGTGAGTTATTGGAATTGAAACAAGGAGGTAAGGATTTATCAGTTTATATCACTCAATTTCGAGCATTAGTATTAGAAAGTGCTTGGCATGAGGAGAAAAGGTCTTCTCTATTCTACAGAGGGTTGCGTGAGCATTAAAAGATGCTTTGATGACTGTTCTGGAGAAACCAGCCACTTGTGAAGAATTAATCACATTAGTGTGGACATTAGACGCTAGAATTGTTGAGAGACGGCAGGAGTGCAGGAGATCTATTCCAGAGGGTAGGATGTGGTTGCGAAGGGAGAGAACCAAAATTGACTCAGTTCATAAGGATATGAAGGTTCCAGGGAGAGAAACACAGTTTAGGCCTCCGCTAACAAAAGAAGAAAAGGAGAAGAGACGTAAGGGGAAACTTTGTCTTTATTGTGGGGATAGTGGTCACTTTGTAGGGAATTGTCCCAGAACTCCTCGAAAAACATTCACATCTTCTGGAAGAAATCAGGTGGTGGCGAACACTATCCAAGCATCAGTTCCACACATCACTATAAATGTATCCTTGTATTGGAAGGGAGGTTTGAAATGTGGGGGTCCCTGTGTTTTAGATTCTGGGGCAACTGGCAATTTCATGGACACAAATTTAGCTATCCGTTTAGGGATACCAGTTGTGGCTAAGGAGATTCCAGAACAGGTTAGAGCTGTTGATGGGACACAACCTAGTTTGGGACTCATAACACAAACCACAGAACTTCTTGGATTAAAGATAGCAGAAGGGCATTGGGAAAAGATCATGTTTGAATTAATTGATGCCCCTCAATTACAAATTATCTTAGGTATGTCTTGGTTGACTTTGCACAATCCTTTAATTGATTGGGCTAGGAGAACAGTGGAATTTAGATCAGATTTTTGTTCTGAACATTGTTGAAAGGCATGGGAGGAGAATGTTGTCACGGAAGGAGAGAGTCTGGGAGAGTTATTGGTGGGTGGAGTGGCAGAGGAGCATGTGATTGGGGCTGTGATTGGTTGTCTGCCAGAATTTTATCAGGAGTTTGAGGTTGTCTTCAGTGAACGTGAGGCTAATGTGTTACCACCACATCGCCCATATGATTGTAAAATAGAGTTGGAGGTGGGGGCTCCAATTCCTTGTGGCAGAATATATGCGGTGACTGAAAAGGAGAATGAACATTTGAAGACACATTTGCAAGAAAACCTTGAGAAAGGTTTTATTCGCCACTCACAATCTCCAGCAGCATCACATTATTCTTCGTGGCCAAGAAGGGCAAAAGTGTAAGAACTTGCATAGATTATCGGGCTTTAAACAAGATAACAATTAAGAACCGTTATCCGCTTCCATTGATTTCAGTCATGTTAGATGCTATTCAAGGAGCGAAGATATTCACTAAATTAGATCTTCGTGGAGCTTATCACTTGGTAAGAATCAGAGAAGGTAATGAGTGGAAGATGGTGTTCCGAACACGTTTTGGCCTATTTGAATATCAAGTGATGCCTTTTGGCCTTTGTAACGTTCCGGCAGCGTTCCAATATTTTATTAATGAGGTTTTGAGAGAATATTTAGATGTATTTGTTATTGTCTACATTGACGACATTTTGATTTTTTCAAGAAATGAGAGTCAACATCAGGAACATGTAAGAAAGGTGTTAGTCAGACTGCGCTAGAACCATTTGTTCGTCAAATTGGAGAAAAGTCAATTTCACACGTCTAGAGTGGAATTTTTGGGTTTTGTTATTTCTCCGGCCGGATTGGAAATAGATTCTAGTAAGATCAAGGCGGTTTTAGATTGGCCAGCACCTACTTGTGTAAAAGATGTCCAGAGTTTCATAGGATTTGCCAACTTTTATCGGCGATTCATTCAAGATTTTTCATCTGTTGTAACACCTTTAACTCGATTGCTTAAGAGGGGAGTACAATTTTGTTGGGAAAAACAAGCTGAGGAGGCATTCAGTTTTTTGAAGAAAAAGTTCATGTCTGGTCCGATATTGTTACATCCCGACATAGAGCAACCATTTTTCGTTGAAGCGGATGCCTCAGATCAGGCTTTAGGAACAGTTCTGTCACAAAGACATCCTAGTACGGGTCAATTGCATCCTGTAGCATTTTATTCTAAGAAGTTTTCAAGCGCTGAAAGAAACTACACCATCTCAGACAGAGAACTTTTAGCAATTAAAGCAGCGTTTGGAGAGTGGACACACTATCTGCTGGGAGGCCGCCGACATAAAGTGACTGTTCTTACAGAGCATCGGAATTCAACTTTTCTGCGTTCTGCTAAAACTTTAACTCCACGCCAACTGAGATGGTCCCATTTCTTTGCAGATTACGACTTTGTAATTACTTTTAAACCTGGGCGACAAAACGGAAAGGCGGATGCCTTGTCCAGATGTCATCCCGGAAGTTCAAAAGAAGATCCTTTAACTCCAATGCCATTGCTTCAAGATAGTAACTTTGTGGTGGCAGAGATACAAAAGGTTGCAAGTTTGAGCGAACAAGTGTCAAAGTTATTTTCTGAGGAGCAATTGAATGACTGGGCAAGGAAGGATCCGACACGAAAGATTAAGAATGGTTTGCCATTTGTGGATGCAAGATTATTTTTGCTTTCTGAGGGTTTGCAAGTAGAGGCTCTTAAACAGTGTCATGATTCTTTTCTAGCTGGACATCCAGGTTTTAGAAAGACCTTACAACTTTTACGTAGAGAGTATTGGTTGGAAGGAATGCGTAAGGATACTTTGAATTATGTCAGAATGTGTGAAACATGTGCGCGAGTGAAGTCAGAAAATCAAAGACCAGCAGGGTTGTTGACACCTTTACCCATTCCTCCTCGTCCTTGGCACACAGTTTTTTTAGATTACATTGTGGATTTACCTCTTGATCAGGGTTGCACAACAATATTAGTGGTTGTAGACTTTCTCTCCAAGGCTAGTCATTTTGTTCCTATTAAGGGTTCAGCTACTGCTACTAATTTAGCACAAGCTTTTATGCAAAATGTGGTGGATTACATGGACTCCCTACACAGGTGATTTCTGATAGAGGATGCCAGTTTGTGTCCAAATTTTGGCAAGCATTCTGAAAGGAGTTGAAAATAGAAGTTAGTTTAACTACTAGTTTCCATCCCGAGGCGAATGGTCAAACTGAGAGAGTGAATCAGGAGTTAGAAAAATATCTGCGTTGTTATTTGAAGGCAGACAAACGTTGGGTGGAGTTAATTTGGTTGGCAAAGTTTTGTTACAATAATACGGCAAAAACTTCAACTACTATGTCGCCATTTTATTTGAATCAGGGGTTTCATCCCAGATTTCTCAAGGATGTGAATTTGGAAGAAGTAGAAGTTCCCGATGTTGAGAGTAGATTGAGAGCCATGGTTGAGAATGTTAAGAAGGCTATAGTGGCTTTGCTGAAGAGTAAGTCAAATTATAAGAGGTTTGCTGATCGAAAGCGTAGGGCAGCTCCAATTTATCAATCAGGTGATTTGGTTTGGCTTTCCAGCAAGAATATAGCTCTGAAGGGTAAGGATAAATTTAGCTCACGTTTCCTGGGGCCATTTGAAATTGACAAAGTTATTTCTCCAGTCACTATTAAGCTCAAGTTGCCCTCTAGCTTAAAGGTACATCCCACATTTCATGTCAACCTCTTGAAACCCTGTATTTTTCGGGAACTAGATTAACTCAGGTACCGGGTCCAGTTAGTGTTGATGGTTCAGGAGAGGAGTATGAGGTTCAGGACATTCCCGATTCTAGATTGGTTCAAGGTAAATTGCAGTATTTGGTAGATTGGAAGGGTTATGGACCTGAGGAAAGATCATGGGTAGCTAAGCAAGATGTACACTCACCAATGTTAGTCAAGCGATTTCATTCACGTAGAACCGAGAAACCAGGCCCTGGGGCAGGGCTTTACCGGGGGGGTACTGTCAGGTCCCTGGGTAATAGGAGGTGTCAGGTTAGGCATCATTAATTACTAGTAGTGGTTAAGGAGGGTCATTTACATTGAAAAGGTATTTCCTTAATCTGATCTTCCATTCAGCCAGCAACTATTGTCACAACTCATGATGGAGAACTTCCTGTTCAGCAGTGATTGGCCAGTGACTATTGTGATGTTGTTTGGAACCTCTGGAGAGGTTCTAAGCTGCCTTCCATCAAGATCAGCTCAGGAATGGTCACAGCGCACAAGAGCTCCAGATTAAAACATGAAAACAGAGTAAAGAAAGCACATCTCTTAAAAGAAAACTTTCAACTAGAGTCTGGAAACAACTACAGATAAGTGACAGTGATAAAAGATCAAAGTTTATTCAAAAGAAAAGATGGAAATGTTTTAAACTTAAAAGTAAGACTGTTGCAATCTTCCGGTGCTGTGTAAATATTGTGAATTCAAGTTCAGTTAAAAGACATCCATTTTAAAAGAAGTTAAGATTTTAAGTTCAATACTTGTTTATTTTCAAAAGGTAGTACAATATATTTCGTTCGCGTGTGATTACATCAGCTGAAGAAGTAGCGCGTGAATTTTACATGAAGGCGTTAGTTTCTTTGAGCGTCGTGTGTTTTCTCACGTAGCATATGAGTAAGGCACCTTGCAAAGTGGCTTGCGTGCTGACTGTTATTTAGGAAGTAGCGTCGAGTGTATCCTGTAAATGAGTGGCATAGAATTAATTCAGACGCGGCGTTGAGCAGGAAGTCTGTTGTCCGAAAACCGCATTGAGTTTTTGAATGCGCGGTGTGAGAAGAGAAATCCGAGGCATTCTCTCCATGCGGGGAGTCTTCTGAAAATATATGCGCGCAAGTGAAATTCAGAAGATATTGTACCTCGCGGCGAGTCCATCGAAGGTACATGCGCGCATGTTTTGATTTAGAGACTTACCCTGCGGCGAGTCCTCCGAAGGTACGTGCACGCGTGTTTTGTTTCAAAAGCATTTTTCCTTGCGGCGAGTTCAGTGAAGATACTTGCGCGCGTGTATTATTTTAAAAGCAACTCAATACGTATTTTAGAACTATGCTAGCAGCAAGAGGACGTATGTAGTCAGAAAGTAAATACTGAACTATACTTTTGAAGTAAAAAGAAGCCATAGTTTATATGAGACTCTGAAGTTTATTTGCAATTTTCTAATGTAGCAGTTCTTAAGAAAAGTGTTTAAATGCACATTTATTGAAGGAAGTAAAAGACTGTATTTGAAACTAAATAAGAGAGCAAAGAAAGACTTCAAGGCATCATAACATTTTGAGTAAAGACTTTTCAATGGAATTTAAAACAATCTCTTTGAGGAGAAGAAGAAAAGGTCACTAACTAAAGCACAGCATTACAGCAGAGAAAAGACAACTATAGTGGCCGCGATTTCACAAGTATAAATTTACCTCTCAGTTTAGGGCAGAGGTAGTCAGGTAATTGGTTTTTAAATATTGAAAATAATAATTTATTGTTAAGATTAATTATTGAATGTTAAATCTGAGATGTGTTATTTGCAGGTTATCCGGTGTTTCCAGAATTAAGGAGGCCAGAGGAATCCTGACCGTTTGTTTTGTTCTCCACGTCCCCCTTTCCCCCGGTTTAGTCAATCGAGCAGTTGTTCATTTGACTGTTGGGTGGACTGGATTGGAGGATTGGGTGGGCTTACGTCTGCTCCTGCAGGATTTTTGGCGCTGGGACCTGATAGTCCTTGGCGCTATGAACGTAATGTCAAGGATGAGATAGCTTGTCCATGGCACTTAAAAGGGTTAAAATGTATAACTTTGAGATCTTTCCAATTGAAGTAATTGTCTGGATTGCTATAGCAATGAAGAGGTGGCACAGATAAAAAATGTTTTATTAATAGCAGGTTGGATAACTTTGCTACCATAAAACCGACCAGTAAAGGAGAAATCCAGTTGTACCTGAAAAATACGCTCAAGAGTTCTCCAAACCCTTTCCCAGAATACTTTGACATGAATACATTCAAAAACAATATGTTTAAAAGACCCCTGCATATAAAGACAACTCCAAAATTTGTCATTTTGGAGAATCCACCTTTGAAGAGCATTAGTGGAGTGATAAAGGCCCTATGGTGGAAGAAATACAGTGTTTGAAGTAAACTTGCTTAGACAATCGCTTTAGATATATTAGTCTAGATAGAGGGCCATACCAGTTGGGAGTCACTTAGGGAGCAATCTTGACTACACGCCTCTTGACATTTGAATAGGACTCTGTCAGTTGACATGGAAGAACAGGTTTTGTAGAACATAGATGCTGTAACATTAGGGTTAGATAGATGACGTATTCTTTGAGCTTGATAAACATTCTGTTGCAAGTTAACAAATCATAATTTTCCATAATAGCATCTATTAAACTTACATATTGCTGCAAAAAAGACATTGGCACATGGAATTTGGTTATGAACTCAACAAAAGTAAGAGGAATACCCCGAATGAAGAGCTGCCCTACATATTTAATGCCAAGAGATAACCATGGTCTCCATCATATAATTCTCTTGTTAACCTTTATCAGAGGATTCATCCATATATACTGTGATATAAACTGGGATCTTTTTGTACTCAAAGAGAATAAGTATGATCGTAGGTACATAATAGAAACATTAATACTAGTACTAGTAAAGCATCTGTTGTTAACTTTAATATTGGTACAGTCCATAAGAACATGGGGAGAGACCATCACTTTCTCTATAAGAAGCCAGTTTGGCACATTAGGATTAGTGGGAATGAACCATAACTGTGCCTGTCGTAGAACAAAGGCTGAGTGATATTTTTTATAATCCGGGAAGCCAACTCCCCCCAAGTTCTGAGCTTCTTGAGATTACACAGTGAAATTCTACGATTATTTTTCCCCCAGAGAAATGTGAGGATACAGGTGTCCAAAGATTTAACAAAAGAGGCAGGAATAGAAATAGGGAACATATATAGAGAGTAGAGTATGTATATGCTTAAGGAAGTCTGATGCATGGGTACTATTGGGCAATGCTTCAGACGAGTATAACTTTTGATCAGAATTTGAGAAAACGGCCCTCATTACAAGTCCGGCGGTGGACCATGGTGCTCCTAGCACCATGGTCCATGCCGGATTCCGCCATGGTGGATGGCGGAATTACCGCCCCATTCCAAGGTGAGTGGGCCGGTAATTCCCCATTCACCATTTGCCCTTCCCCATTCCCATTTTTGCCCCATAGGGCATAATGGGGATGGGGAAGGTGCTAATTACGGCACCGTAAATTACGGTGCCGTAATTAGCACCCAGGTCGTTTAGCGCCTTGGACTTTAACGCCTGCAAAAAGCAGGCGTTAAAGTGTGAATCAGGCGTTAAGGGTTAACGGCGCCGACAGCGCCGTTAACCCCTTATCGCCTGACTTGTAATGAGGGCCAACGTGTCAAATGTCCTTATCGGTAAGGACTGTATTGCCATTGTGATCTTTAATAACAGCAATCTTTGCTTTATCTTTTTTAACTTAAGATATGATGCTAGTGATTTACCAGATTTATTAGAAAACTGATAAATCTTGGATTTATACTTTAGAAAAGTGGCACATGAGTATTCTGTAGCTAAGTTATTGTACTGTATTCTAAGTTTAGTGATTTTTTGAAGAGTAGGGGCGGAGTTAGTACGAATGTATTCTGATTCTAAAGATTTAATTTGTTTAAGAATATCTTCTGTTTCTTTTTTGAGTTTTTTCTTTTTAGTGGCAGTGTAGGATATAATGTGTCCTCTTAGTACCGTTTTATAACAGTCCCAGTTATTATGTATGGATGTATCAGCAGGAAAGTTTTCTGCTGAAAAATTGGTATGCTGTTGATGGATTAATCTCACAAATTGTTCATCTTTTAAAAGAGCTGAATTGAATCTCCATCTATTATGTTGATGTATATTTTGTATATTGGATAGTTTGATATGAACAGGAGCGTGATCTGACAGGTTTATACATTCTATCTTGGCATCTAACAAACGGTTAGTCAAGAATTTGGATACAAAGACATAATCAATTCTTGAGACAGAGTTATGAGGAGGGGAGTAGAAGGTATAGTCCAAATCGGAGGGATGAGTGATATCCCATGAATCAATAAAGCCTAATTCAGAGACAAAGTTGGCAAATTGTAGGTGGGATTTAGTTGCTTTAAAACGTACATTAGACTTCTTGTCGAGAAGGGGATCCATAATCTCATTACAATCTCCACATACAATGCGGTTGTTAGGACAAGATTTGAAAATAACATTTCATAACTGAGTCCAGAAAGCAGGGTCAGCATTTGTATGGCCATATGCATTTAAAACTGAATATTCTATAGAATCAATAAGAAATTTAACCAAAACCCATCTCCCTACATCATCCGTCTCTGTAGATAAGACCTTGCACTGAAGATGTTTATTAATAATGTTGATAACTCCATTCTTCTATCCATTCGCCGTACTCGAAAAAACTTGACCCACCCTTAGGCGTTTCAATTTGGCAGCTTCTGCCTGTGAGAGGTGAGATTCTTGTAGGCATGCAATGGATGGTTTAGCCCTATTAAGGTGTGAACGAATGTTCTGCCATTTAACAGGATTATGCAGCCCTTTGATGTTCCATGTGGCTATGTACATACAAACTTGGAGTTTATAGTGATGTACTGGTGAATTGAAACACATAAGAGAAAGAGACATATGGGAGTGGGAAAGACAAACAAAAAGAACATTGAATTTTGCAATTTCCATACAAACCCACTAATGTAGAAAGGAGTAGTGGCTAATGGGAAACAGCCACTCCAAACCATGTCTGAGTGAAGACAATAAGTAGTAGGGTTGGAGAGCCAGATCTGGAAGGGCTCACCTTGTGCCCCATCCCGGTGAGAAAGTCATGTTATGATAAACATCTTGTGCACATATTCCAGTTCATATAGGTGGTCTGGCGGTGTCCATCTAGTCTCTTCTGTGGCTCTGGATAAAATTGCGCAAGTCAATTGGATTCTGAAAGGTGAACATGTGACCATTAAGAGTGACCTTTGGAGATGCTGGATGGATGATCCCATATCTCGCATTGAGTTGCCTTAGCGCTGGTCTAAACACTAATAACTCTTTTCATCTTTCTGCAGTGGGGTTGGAGACATCCTGAGACATAGATTTTGGTGCCCTCTCATGTAAGTAGCTTTTTCGAATGGTTTGTACTCTCCCACGTATTCCTCATCTTAGATATCTTGTCTCCCAGCTTTGCTGCTTTGGAAAAAAAAATTCACCAGAGGGCGCTGTGCTCGAAGCAACAGAGTCGTAGTCCCTCGAGGGCCGCCGTCGAGCATCAACATCATCTGCAGTATAAAGGGCTCGAGCCGCGCCCGTTAGCTAAGTTCCGTTTTTCCGAGCACTGCTTCATGTCACCAAACGGCGCATCAGTTTTTCTTCGACGAAATGTCCTCATCATCGACTCCAACCACACCCAAGACAGGTGTCTACAGTGTGGAAGAAAAATGTCGATTACTGATCCCCCATGTTATTGCCTTTGGTGTCTGAGCCCTGACCATCAGGTCGACGAATGTGGTTCCTGTCAGACTATGTCCAATAAGGCTCTTAATGAACGGAAAGGTAAGCTGGCGGTGGGGGAGGAATCTTATAAGTCTTCGAAAAGACAGAGATTTGGGAGGGTCGAGTGGAAAGTATCGACAGGGGTCGAGGAGATCGAAGTCTAAAAGTCGCTCAAGGAAATCGTCCTCTTCTTCGTCCAAAAAATCGAAGAAGCAACGACATAGGTCTTCCTCGTCCTCTTCCTCCTCGTCTGACAGAAGGGTTATATCCTACCCTTCCAAGCACGATTCCCCAGAAAAATGGGAGGCTTTTAGGGCTTCGATATTAAAAGAAATATGAGAATGCAGCCCAGACCCCCTCGAAAAAGCTGTGTGAAGATCATGCCACTGCCCACTCCAAAAGTGACAGAGGGAGATAAAAGACCAGGCATGCGAGATCAGACAAAAAGTTGAAGGTGTCATCGGGGGAAAGTACTCCAACACCTCACGTAAAAAAAGTGAAACCAGCGGTGCATAAATCGGGGGTGACGGCCAGCAAAATGCCATCCACATCGAAGTCGAATATCGACTCCATGCAGCCTTCGACGACAGCGTCAAAGCCCCCTCTCGATGCCTTTATCGAGGCATTCCTTAATTCTGATGCCAAAGTCGACGCCTTTGTCGCTGTCACGACCCGTGACCCAGAACCCCACTGGCATGGTCACATGCCAGGTAGGGTTAGGACTCGGGGTTCATTTGGGGCCCCAAAGGCCTTACATTATCACCAGGGACTCTCCTGGAGTCAGTCCTGGAACCTTTGGTGCCAGGCTCATATTTGGAATGGGACTTGAGGGGACTACTTTTTGTGTGGAAGCATGCAGCCAACATGGAGACACCCACACAGTCTAGTCCCTAAGAACCAGACTGTGCGGTGCAGTGTTTTAGGGTGTGGTAGCCCGACTACTTTACCTGAACTACTTTACAGGGGTAGGCTATATAAACCACACCCAAGCTGAAGAACGTGCTTCGCGTTATTCTGCAGCCAGCAGCGTGACGCTCATCGCGATCAGAGACCAGCACCTGGCGTTCCTGGAATCGCAGACCTGCAGACTGGACAAAAGAATATCATTAGCAGTCCCAGCTTACCTGCAGCTTTCCATCCTTCGATCCCGGCTGCTCGCAGTCTTCCATCGATTGGCAGCATCTTCAGAACATCACGCATGAACCGGAACGAAGCACCTAGAGGGGATAGAGAAAAAGGGACAACGTTAAACAGGTTACTCACAGCAATCCCAGCAGTAACCATAACCTCCTCACCTGGCTGGGCATATCTTGGCCGGTTCCGCTCCGGAAATCACTGCACGCCCAGAAAGACCATTGCGACCTCAAAGGAATAAAGAATGCAGGTTAGCCCAAAAAGACATTAGCGCGTCGCACTTCGCGCTGATCCTACTTTTCTTCATACGCTCCGCCTCCATAAATCCAGGCAGGAGCCTGACCCAAGCAGCACAACCAGCGAACCTCCACACACCTAAGGGGGAAATAATCAGGGAAAGACATTAATAGCACGAAAGAAAAGCAAAGGCCTTCAGCGACTGCTATAATCAAACTTACCTCCTTAAAGACACTTGGATGGGTTGGCACCAGTGAAGTTAACTCGGTTGCTTCAACCCGCAAAAAACTACCCGCCCCTGCGCAGAAAGCAGGACGGAGAGCACGCCAGACATCATAACAAGGCCCACCTGCCATAGAAGACATCATCCCGAATTGAGCACATCCGGGGGGAATCCGGCAACCAGGGCATACGGGCGTCCCCGTGGATACCAGGTGAGCGTAACAGAATGCGAAGCCTCATAACAAAATCCACCTGGGCGCCATGGAGACTTCAGAAATGGACCAACTGGCCCAGTTATTAGGACAATTACGCGCCGAAGTGCATTCCGCTAGGCAAGAGACTAATACCCTGCGAAGGGATTTTGTCGTCACCAAGGATCGCACTGAAGAACTCAGCAGACAACTACTGCAATCACAGGTCGGGCAGGCTTCATTACCCGGGACAACTTCGCCGGCACAGGCAACCATGTCGTCTACCGCTCCAGTGCAAATCAATTTACCCGGAACAATACCGTTAGCTCCGCCAGAAAGGTTTTCAGGAGATCCTAGAAAGTATGCAGCATTCATGAATCAATGTCGCCTTCATTTCCTCTGCAGAGCGGATGCATTCCCTAATGATCAGGCACGAGTAGCATTTATTTTGTCATATCTAAGCGGTAGTGCAGCAGATTGGTCAGTGCTGCTTGTGAGCTATGATGATCTGTTACTACGTGACTTTGGGGGCTTCCAAAGGGAAATGGAAAAGCTCTTTGCCCGACACACCCATGAACAAGCTGTAGACAACAAACTCTTATCACTCCGGCAGGGGAATCAGGACTTCCTAACATACATAGCAACCTTCAATAGGTTAGTGGCCTGAAGACAAGAGAACCACATTGTTTCACCGAGGCCTTCGAGGGGAATTAAAGGACGTCTTGGCTCAGGTAGTTGACCCACCTAGAGACCGTAGTGAATTTATCAATCTGGTGGTGCAATTAGATCATCGACTACAAGATCGGAAAGCGGATCGGTCGAAATCCAACACACGGGCCGTGTATCTACGAACCAAGGATGCTACTCCGCGCACGTCAGAGAATACCACAGAGCCAATGCAGATTGGAGGCATACGACCACCGTTAACAAAAGCCGAAAGAGACAAGAGAAGGCAATAGCAGTTATGTTTGTACTGCAGACATTCGGGGCACTTCTTAAAAGACTGTCCAATAAAAACCCCCAAGCGAGTTGTGGGAGCTACAGAAAAGGATGAGAGTAAGGAGTCGGAAAACTGCCTAGCTCGACAAAAGTAGAGGTCAGTTTGTTGAGTGAGAAGAATGAGCCACCAACCTCACATTTTGCAATACCAGTGATCCTAATCAATCACCAACAACCTTCAAGGATGCATTCCAATGAAGCTTACATAGACAGAGGAGCAGTTGGGAATTATATTGATCAAGATCTGGCCGCACGGATGGGGCTTCCCTTAAGTTTTAAGCCGAACACAGAAAAGGTGAACACAGTAGATGGGACTGAAATTGCTTCCGGACCAGTAACCCAATGTACGGCAGGAATAACCCTGCTGTGCCAGGATGGACACCGGGAATCGATTTCCTTTGATCTCATCAAGGCGCCTCAGTTTCAGCTAATGTTAGGGATGCCATGGTTAGTTGCTCATAACCCTCGGATAGATTGGCGTGCAAGAAAACTGACTTTTTCTCATGATTGCGCCTCAACCTGTTATCTCCAAGAAAACAAGTCCAGTTTCAGGGTTTCTATGAGTCCTAGAGTCGGCATATCTACACTTGGCGCAACCAGTACTCTCCCTGAAGAATATCAAGATTTCCAGGATGTGTTCCAGAAGGAACAAGCTAATAAACTACCACCGCAGAGGTCCTATGACTGTCAGATTGACCTCATACCTGGTGCACAGATCCCTTGCAGCAGAATCTATACGCTCACTGAATCAGAAAACCAGCATCTAAAGTCCTATCTGGACCAGTACTTGGCAAATGGGTTCATTCGCCCATCCAAATCACCGGCAGCCAGTCCCCTGTTCTTCGTACCAAAAAAGGAAGGGGACTTGAGAACCTGTATTGACTATCGCGCCCTGAACCAGATCACCGTGAAAAACTGTTACCCACTGCCCCATATTCCGGAGATACTAGATCAAGTCAAAGATGCCCAGATTTATACGAAGTTAGACCTCAGAGGAGCGTACCACCTGGTCCGAGTTAAAAAAGGAGATGAATGGAAAATGGCCTTTCATACTAAGTATGGGTTGTTTGAGCACCAGGTAATGCCTTTCGGGCTTTGAAATGCCCCAGCGGCGTTCCAATATTTTATGAACGATGTCCTAAGGGAGCTGATCGATGTTTGCGCTCTAGTCTACATAGATGACATCCTAGTGTATTGAACCTCAGAACAAGACCATGTCAAGCATGTTCACGCTGTCCTTGCGAAACTGCGCCAACATCGACTATACGCAAAACTTGAAAAATGTTTTTTCCATGTAACCGAAGTTGAATTTCTTGGTTTCGTTCTTACTCTGAAAGGCATTCGAATGGATGCACACAAGGTAGATGCCATTCTAAAATGGCCCTCTCCAACCCCAGTAAAAGGGATCCAGAGTATGCTGGGTTTTGCAAATTTCTACCATTGATTCATCCCAGACTTTTCTCAGATTGTGCATCCGATCACGTTACTTCTACGAAAAAACTATAAAAAATTCATATGGTCAGAAGATGCCGAAAAGGCCTTCCAAAAACTAAAGGAAAGGTTCACCTCAGCCCCGATCTTACAACACCCTCATCCAGATCTTCCTTACATTGTGTAAACAGATGCTTCCAGTATGGTGATGGGGGCGGTTCTTTCTTAAAAAGACCCTGAAACTGGCCAATTGCACCCCGTGGCCTTCTGGTCGCGAAAATTCACACCTCCTGAACTCAACCATGCCATCACTGATAAGGTACTGCTTGCTATAAAATCCGCCTTCAAGGCATGGCGGCATTATCTCTTAGGGGCCAGGCATACAGTCACTGTAATTACAAACCATCAGAACTTACAATATTTAAAAACAGCAAAGGCGTAGTCCTCGCGCCAATTACGATGGGCCCTTTTCTTCGTCGAGTATGACTACGTTATCACTTATCGACCAGGCGTAAGAAATGAGAAAGCTGACGCACTATCTCGCATGGGCATAGATGAAAGAGAATATGCAACTCCAGATCCAGTAGCCATTATACCTGAGGACAAGCTTTTAGGCCTCACCACAGCTTTAACACAAACTGAACTTAGAAATATGATCCAACGGGAAATAACCCCAAGCGAGTTACTGGAATGGTATTCTCAAGGAATACAATACACTGTCAAAAATCAACTGCCATATTTTGACGAACGCCTGTACGTGCCTAAAACCGAGCTACAACAACAAATCATTTCAGACTATCACGACTGTTTGATGGAGGGTCATCCCGGAATTGCCAAAACTCTAGCCAAAGTAAAATGCAATTATTGGTGGCCCACATGGCGTCGAGACGTCATCCAATACGTTCAGTCATGTGGAGTGTGTACACAAAACAAGTAATTGAAGCAAAGACCATCTGGCATCCTGCAACCATTAGAAATACCTCCGGCACCATGGCACACACTCTCTTGACTTCATTACTGATTTACCTCCCAGCCAAGGGTTCAATACCATTTTAGTTGTAGTGGACCTATTTTCTAAAATGGCACACTTTATCCCTTTCAAAGGCCTTCCAGATGCATCCCAGCTAGCAAAGGTGTTTTTGGAAAACATTATCAAGCTGCATGGATTCCCTTCAGTCCTGGTCTCTGATCGAGGGACCAATTTGTATCAAACTTCTGGAAAAAGTGCTGCGCTATGGCTCACATCGACATACGGTTATCCACCAGCCATCACCCCCAAACGGATGGTCAAACAGAGAGGACCAACCAGACTCTCGAACAATACCTACGATGCATGCGGCATCAAGTCGAGGGAACCTGGAGAGATCTATTATGGATAGCCGAATATGCTTACAACAATTCTGCACATTCCAGTACTGGGCAAACACCTTTTTTCACCACCCTCTACAGCAGACATCTGCATACTTCCGAACTTGACAGCCCTCCCAGCCTCGAAATGCTGGCTGTAAAGACTCTTCATGCAAACATCACTCAGGCCTTTAAAAAGGCAACAGAGCAGTTAATCCAAGCCAAAAGTAAGCAAAAAAGGTTTGCAGACCAACATCGGAAAAAGGCTTGTGACTATCAGATAGGAGACAAAGTTTAGCTAGCAACAAAATACATACCACTAAAGGGAACCCAGACTTTTCGCCCTCGCTAATTGGGGCTTTATCCTGTTCAAGCAATCATCAACCCGGCAGCAGTTAAACTAACATTGCCGGCTAAAATGCGAATTCATCCAGTGTTCCACGTCTCACTGCTAAAACCAGTACAACCCGGTACACGAGTTAAACCACCACCTGAACCCATCATGATCAATGGAGAATCCGAATACGAAGTGAAAGAAATCCTGGATTCCAAATATACCAGATCCAAACTATACTATCTAGTCGATTGGAAGGGTTATGGCCCTCAAGACCGATCTTGGGAACCTAGTTTGAACATTCATGCACCACGTTTAATTAGAACGTTTCATCAAAACTTTCCAGACAAGCCTGGACCAGGCAGAAGAATCACCTTAGGAGGGGTCTTGGGGGTGGAGTGCTGTCATGACCGTGACCCAGAACCCCACTGGCATGGTCACATGCCAGGTAGGGTTAGGACTCAGGGTTCATTTGGGGCCCCAAGGGCCTTACATTATCACCAGGGACTCCCCTGGAGTCAGTCCTGGCGCCTTTGGTGCCAGGCTCATATTTGGAATGGGACTTGAGGGGACTACTTTTTGTGTGGAAGCCTGCAGCCAACATGGAGACACCCACACAGTCTAGTCCCTAAGAACCAGACTGTGCGGTGCAGTGTTTTAGGGTGTGGTATCCCGGACTACTTTACCTGGACTACTTTACAGGGGTAGGCTATATAAACCACACCCAAGCTAAAGAACATGCTTTGCGTTATTCTGCAGCCAGCAGCGTGACGCTCATCGCATTCAGAGACCAGCACCCGGCGTTCCTGGAATCGCGGACCTGCAGAGGAGACAAAAGAACATTATTAGCATTCCCAGCTTACCTGCAGCTTTCCATCCTTCAATCCTGGCTGCTCACGGTCTTCCATCCCACTGGCAGCATCTTCAGGACATCACGCACGCACCGGAAAGAAGCACCTGGAGGGGAGAGAGAAAAAGGGACGACGTTAAACAGGTTACTCACGGCAAACACAACAGTAACCATAACCTCCTCACCTGGCTGGGCATATCTTGGCCGGTTCCGCTCCGGAAATCACTGCACGCCCAGAAAGACCATCGCGACCTGAAAAGGAATAAAGAATACAGGTTAGCCCAAAAAGACTCTAGCGCGCCGCACTTCGCGCTGAACCTACTTTTCTTCATACGCTCCGCATCCATAAATCCCAGCAGGGATTTGCTGACCCAAGCAGCGCACCCAGCGAACCTCCGTGAACCTAAGGGGGAAACAATCAGGGAAGGACATTAATAGCACGAAAGAAAAGCAAAGGCCTTCAGAGACTGCTATAATCGAACTTACCTCCTTAAAGACACTTGAATGGGTTAGCACCAGTGAAGTTAACTTGGTCGCTTCAACCCACAGAAAACTATGCGCCCCTGCGCAGAAAGCAGGACGGAGAGCACGCCAGACATCATAACAAGGCCCACCTGCCATAGAACAAAAAAAGAAATAATCAGGATGAAGAAGATCCTTCAAATAAGCCAGTTGTGCCGTGCATGTGTATTTATTTTACATTGACACAGTCCTTTTTTTAGTTCAT
The DNA here is from genome assembly GCF_040938575.1 of Ambystoma mexicanum. Classification (NCBI taxonomy): domain Eukaryota; kingdom Metazoa; phylum Chordata; class Amphibia; order Caudata; family Ambystomatidae; genus Ambystoma; species Ambystoma mexicanum. Next base: position 226,699,313 of record NC_090931.1, on the reverse strand, counting down.
TCAACAATTTATTTTACAGATCTTTCGATAAGCACGAAAGTTTTTTGGCATCAAACGGACAAAAGTTATTGTGAACGGTGGTAACACGGGTTAAGTGTCAACCTCTGATGTATTGAGGTTGAAGCTCCACACTGAAATACATTCCCTGTATAGATGTGATAGAGAAAGAACTATCAAGCAGGGAAAGTATAACTGAGGCTTGAAGATGGGGCCATCTAAACATACACAAGAATTTTTCAGATCTATGTCCTCTATTTATGAGGAGCAGTCCTCTGAAGAGGATGTTACTTTAACTGGAGTTAGATTTGGAACCAAGAAGGTTGCTGAGGAATTGATAGCCCCAAACTCTAAGATGGCTGACCTTTATGATTGCCTTCAGACGGCCAGTGGCCTAGATACTTCCCCTGAAGTAGAGTTTGAGAGGCCAGACCCCGCAGATCATGCAGACCCTGGGTATAGAAACCTAATGGGAAGGGTCATTGACTTCATCGGATGGAAAACAGCTTCCCCAAGATTTGACCAGGACAATATGACAGACATCCTTAATGAGGGACCTCAAAGGGACCCTGTCCTCCCTTTATATAAGGCACTGCAAAAAAGGGTGATGGCAACTTGGGATATCCCAGACTCTGGGCCTGCAGTAAATAAAAAGTTTGTAGGAAAGTACAGGCCATATTCCTCAGATCCTGAGAACTTGTCAAAGCATCCCTCGCCAGAAAGCTTGGTGGTACAAGCTACAACCTCCACTTGACAGTCAGCGTATCCTTTGATACCACCTGACTTTACTTTACTTTACTTTATTACATTTATATTGCGCAGCCACTGACCCTTGGGCTTAAGGGTGCAACAAAGACAGAGACAGCAAGTAACAGATAGGCGTTAGTAACGGGCGAGGACAGGAAGAACATGGATGCAAGTAACTATGCAAACAAGTAAGTCTTGAGTTTCCTTTTAAAAATGTTGAGGGACTCAATGCAGCATATTTCTGGAGGCAGGTCATTCCAGGCTTTAGGTGCAATAGCATAGAAGGCAGCATTGGCGGCCTTCGCCGTCCTACATCTTGGAATAGAGACAGAGTTCTGCTGACTGGATCTAAGTACTCTAGCATGAGTTTTATTGGTTAGAAGTTCTCGCAGGTAAAGGGGCATTTTTCCCTGAAGACATTTCCACGTAATGGTGAGGATATGAAAGAGGATTTGTGAGTGAATGGGTAACCAATGCAGGCTCCGCCTTCCATCAGTGAAATGATCTCTGCGGTCAAGCCTCTTTACCACTCTTACCGCACCATTTTGGACTTCTTGCAATCTGTTGCATGTAGTTTTATCAATGCCTATCAGAAGGCTGGAACAATAGTCAATTTTAGCGCCTATGATCGCTCGCGCAATTGTTTCTGCGTTCTTTTGAGATAAGAATGGTCTATGTTGGGCAAGTAATTTAATATAGTATGCACAGGATGATATCAAACTGCTTACATGTGGTTTCATGGTGAGTAGCTGATCAAATATTACTCCCAGTGTTCTGACTTTTTCAGGGGGTGATTTTTATAGCTCCTAGTGCAAAGTTTTCATAATTGGGACCCAGTTTCTGTAGGGTATGAGGGGAGCCGATGACCAATAATTCGGTTTTCTCTCTATTAAGTGCTAACTTATTAGAGATCATCCATGACTCCACTAGAGAGTAGATCTTATTGATCATAAGGTCATCTTGGCCTCTAACACTGGTCTTCTATCACCGACATCTACTCCAATGCTTCCTCCAAACAGACTCTCACCGACATCCTCTTTGTCGTTCCTTCGCCAGATCTATGGACTCCTCATATGATCTCTGTGCTCTGTCCTATCTCCTCCTCTCCCATTAATGGTGGCACTCGCTGGGAAGTTCTCATGGCTTCCTTCGACTCCTCTAAAGTCATCATTAATATCTACCTAAATGGCACTGTCATGGTCCAAGGCCCTCAGGCCAATCTCCTCCTCTTTGATAGGCGCTTCCCTTGACTCATCAATTTCCTCTCATCTCCTGCTGTCCCCTCCTCTCCCCCCTTCGCTACCTTGCCCTCTCTCTCCTCCTCCTCTGCCCCTCCTAGGTCTCTTTCTCCTCCGCAGGGCATACCTCTGATCTGTACCCCTCCCCGGAAGGTCTTCAAGGCTGGCAACCTTCTTCATATTGCCACCCACAACTCTCGCTCTGCTGTCAAACACACCCCTGACATCTGCCACCTCCTTGAAGAACTAGACCTTGATGTCCTTGGTCTTACTGAGACATGGTTCACGGCCAGCTCTGTCACAAGCTTTGACACTCTCTTCCCTGATGGCTACAAGATCCTCTCCGCACCCAGATCCTCACGGTCCGGTGGGGTGGGTAGCCCTGATCTTTCCTGAAAGGATTCCTGCCTGTATGTGGAGGTTTACAGGAGAGAGCTTGTAGCTCACTCACCCTCCTAGCAGATGTTAGTGCTACCAATAGGACAGTTTTAAGCGTGAGAAATCTCAGCGCGCAAGAGTGAAGTGGTTCGAATGGAGTGCCCATTAAGAAGTTTAAGACTAAATTTAAGTCCCATAAGGGAACCTGGAATGGTTTTGGAGGGTAAACATTAGTTAGTCCCTTGAGAAATTGTACCACTAGAGGAATTTTGAAATACGATGGTTCCTCCACAGTGCGCTTGAAGATAGAGAGCGCTGCCAGATAGCCCTATACAGTGCCCAATTGAAGGCCTGAGTTTGCCAAGTAGAGTAGAAACGATAACACCGTTGGTGTACCACATGAAAAAGGGTCGATATTCTGTTCCCTACACCAGCTGCAAAATTTGTTCCAACGGCAGCGGTATAAAGACTTTGTTGCTGGTCTTCTGGCCGAAAGCAACACCTCCATGACGTCATCAGGGAGATCCCAATCCTTGTACCTCAACCTTTCAGAAGCCAAGTGTGAAGGTTGAGGGTTCTGGTGTCTGGATGGAGAACCTGACCTCCCTTCTGCGAGAGAAGATTCTCTTTGAGTGGAAGACGGATTGGAGGACAGATGGACATATCTAGAAGGTCCGGGTACCACATTCTCCTGGCCCAATCCGGGGCAATTAGGATCATGGTTTTCCGGAATCTTCTCAACCTCCTGATCATTTGAGGAATAACAGGGACTGGTGGGAACGCGTAAAGGAGTGGAAACTCCCAGTCCACTACGAACGCATTTCCTAGAGCTCCTCTCGGGGGAAATTCCCTTGAACAGAACAGATCGCACTTCCTGTTGGTGCTTGTGGCAAACAGATCCACCTGAGGGGTTCCCCAAAGGGCGAAGATCTCTTGAAGGACTTCCTGAGCTAGCTCCCACTCGTGGGAGACTTTGCTCTGCCTGTTCAGAGCATCCGCTGTCAAGTTCTTCTCTCCGGCTAGGTGGACTGCCGATAGAGAGATTCCATCTTAGATTGCCCAAAACCAGAGCTGCATCACCTCTCTGCACAGTGGTAGTGACCCTATGCCTCCTCTTTTGTTGAGGTAGTGCATGGCCACCGTGTTGTCCGTCATTATCAGGACATTTCTCCCCTGTACTGATGGCAGGAAAGCTTTCAGCGCTAGTCTGATCGCTCTCAGCTCTAATAGGTTGATGTGTAGTCTGGACTCTGATGGAGACCAACGACCGCTGATGGTCAAGTCGTTGGCATGGGCTCCCCACCCCGTGAGTGAGGCGTCTGTGACTACTGTTATTTCCGGCCATGGTTGCCAAAACAGTTCTCCTTTCAAGATGTGTCACGCTCACCTGATTCCCACGGAGGCGCAGGTCTGGCTTCGAGTGCTGATGCTTCTTCAGTGGTGAAGCGCAGGACTCTGAAGATGGATTGGAATGGCCCCTCTACTCTGGTCTTTTCTGGCTCGCAGGAATATTCCTCTTAGGGTCTGGAAGGATGATTTCTCCATCCTGCTTCTGATGCAGAGGCGCGTTGAAACCCAGTTACTTCACTGGATTGAGGTTTGATGGGAGTTCAAAATAAGCTTGACTATTCAGGTGAGGCACTGTAAGAGTTCTGTTGCAAGTTCAAAAGTTCAAGCTTAATAATAATGTTAATTGTCTTATTGCAGCAAGCGCTAATGCTTATGTCTTTTTTCCCCTTAGGGACCGGGGTTCGGAATGTCGGAGATATGGCGCCGACCCGAAGTGAAACGTGCAGTTCCAGTAAATAACGGTAAGTTCTGGATGAGCGTTCAGGTAATGTCTTTGCATTCGCTCATTCAATGTCCTTGTCTTTTTTCCCCATAGGGGCTGGGGTCCGGAATGCCAGGAAGCGGCAGGACCCGAAATGAAATGGGAATAACCCAACAGGTAAGTCTTAGAAGGAAACTGAGCCTTTCCTATTCCCTTCCTTCTCTCACCTTGTCTTCTTGTCTTTTTCTCTCTAGGCTCTGAGAAGTGGGTGCGGATCCGGATGATCGCTGCTGAAGATGGAGGCGCCCAGGAAAGGTGAGTGAAATGCAGCGCTGCAGCGATCGAAGCGAAATGCTTTTAAAATGATGTCTTCCCTTTCAAGATCGTCGGTGTGATGTCTCCGTGATGCAGCTTTAGCTGGTAAGGTCTTCTTTCTCCCCAATTCTCTCTTATCTCCCTTTGCATTTGGCTGAAGTCCAGATGCAGGAGCTGACACAGTGAGCGTCCAGCTGCGAGGAGCAGAACAACGCGAAGCGTGAGTTGCTGATCGGGCGTGGTTTAAATAGCTTTGGAAGAAGTTTCAGGCATGTATCCTTCCACCAATCAGGTATGTATCCTTCCCCGACCACACCCAGGTGGAAAGTAGTCCCACAGGTAAAGTAGTTACATTCAGGCCTCAAGAGGGCCTGGATGTAGCAGCATGGTCTGCATCAGGTAAGTGCACATTAAAACACTTGAACACATGTCTAGCTTTATGAGCCTGGCGCCTAAGGCGCTAGGACAGGGGTCTACCATGAGCCTGGCGCCTAAGGCGCCAAGACTGTGTCCAAAGGGCCCCAGCTTGGGCCCGCTGGCACTTCCGTGGGGGAAATGATGCCTGCCTCTGGGGTTGCTGGGTCGGACCTGGCTCCTTGGAGGTAGGCATCATGACAGATGTTCTCTGGATAGGCCCACCATTGCAGGTCGTGGGCTACCTTGTCCGGAATCCGGAGGAGATCTGTCATTCTCCCTGTGAATTGCGACCACTGACTTCTCAGTGCCCACTGAAGAGATCTCATTCTCAGGCGAGCCTCTGGCACAAGGAAGATGCAGGATGCCATGAGGCCTAGCAACCTCAAAAAGTTGAAGGCTGGGAGACGTTGGGCATTTTGAAACTTGGTGACTATCTGTAGAATATCTTGAGCCCTCACCTCTGGTGGTGAGACTTTTCCCAGGGAAGTGTCCAGGACCGCTCCAATGAACTTGAGTCTCTGTGATGGTATCATCTGTGACTTCTTTAAATTGAGGAAGATGCCCAGTCTGTGAAGGAAGTGGCAGACATAATCTAGCTGGGCCTGGGCCTGTTCCGAAGATACGGCCCTGATCAGCCAATCGTCCAGTTAGGGGTAGACGTGGATCCCTTCCATCCTTAGACTCGCCGCCACTACCGACATCAGCTTGGTGAAGACCCTTGGGGCGGAGGTCAGCCCAAATGGCAGAACTCGAAATTGATAATGAGAGTCGCCAATTGCGAACCTCATGTATTTCCTGTGTTTGAGATGGATTGGCACATGGAAATAAGCATCCTGAAGGTCCAGAGATACCAGCCAATCCTGGAGCTGGAGGGACTGAAAGATCTGAGAGAGAGTTACCATCTTGAACTTGTCCTTCCTAAGGAACTTGTTCAATTCTCGTAAGTCCAGGATGGGTCTCAGTCCTCCGTCCTTCTTTGGTATGAGAAAGTAGGGGGAGTACCAGCCCTTGTTCCTGTCCGCTACAGGTACCGGTTCTATGGCACCTTTATCTAGCAGGTCTATAATTTCCTGCAAGAGGAGCTGATCTGGAACTTTTAGAGAGCTGTTCCCCGGTGGATGACTCTGAGGAATGTGTAGAAAGGGTAGGCAGTAACCTTGGGCAACTGTCTCCAATGCCCAAGCATCTGACGTTATAGCATGCCATTCCGTCAGATGGTTACTTAACCTGCCCCCTACAGGTGTATTCTGTGGGAAGGCCTCAGAGTGGTTTGGGGGCGGCTGATGCAGATGCCGAGGGTAAAGAGGCACCTTCTGCGGTCTTAGTACTTTTGACCCGTCCACCTCGGGTGGATCTCCTTTGGCCTCTTTGAGCCGGCTGTCCTCTGCCTTTCCCGAATGCGGAATAATAGCGAAAGGGCTTTCCTCTCCCAGAGGTTCCTGAGGGGCGAAAAGGAGTTTGGCGGATAGCAGCTCCTAAAGATTTTGCTGCTGCTTTAGAAGTCTGTAACATTTCCAGACTGTCATCAGCCTTTTTCCCTAATAATGAAGAGCCGTGAAAGGGCATATTCAAAAGTCTAGCCTGTACATCAGGGGCAAAGCCCGACTTTCGCAACCACGCATGCCTGCGGATTGTTGTACTTGCCGCCATGGCCCTGCTGATACTGTCAGCAGAATCAATGCCAGTTTGAAGTGATTCGCACATGGCATTTTTGCCATCTTTAATAATGTTAAGGAAGGCTTCCTTTTCCTCTCCTTCGGGTATGCAGTCAGCCGCTGATGAAGCACACTCCCATAGTGTGTGACTGAACCTGGCGAGCGTACAGGTGGCGTTGATGGACTTCAACGCCGTACTACAGGCAGAGAAGACTTTCTTTGCCATAGAGTCGTACCTCTTGTCATCTCTATCCTGTGGGACAGTAGGGTAAGCGGTCCCACTGCTAGATGAAGTTGCCGCTTGAACCACCAGGCTCTCTGGGGTCGGGTGTTTTGATAGGTATTCAGGGTCAGCAGCCGCTACCCTATACTTGGTTGAAAATCTTTTATTGACTGCAGGGATAACTTCGGGAGTTTCCCAATTAGATGCAATTTTTCTTTGTAAGGCTGCATGGAAGGGGACCACCGGGTCCTCCTGTGGGCCTTTGTCCAATATATCTGTTAGGTCATCCTGTTGGAAAACAGGTGAAGGCGCAGACCAACCCAGAAACTCAATTATTCTTCCCATCAGGGTTCTATATGGTGTTTTGGCATGTTCCCCTGGGTCTGGCTTAACAAATTCCACTTCTGGGGAAGTGTCCAGCCCACTTGCCTCAGGTAGTGACTCCTGTAGTTCCTTCAGCCTCCTTTCCTCAGAGGTGAAATCCTCTGCAGTAGGCAGTGTTGTCCTCTGTAACCCGAATGTTTCCTGGTCAGAATCTTCCCCTTCTTCATAAATTGAAGAAAGTCCAGGGTATTCTGACCTCTGAAATGGAGTAAAACCCATTTCTAAGGCAGAAGGAGCCAAACTTGTCGTTATTGGACGAGAAAACGTCGATGTCGTCGACGCCGATGTAACAGGCTTCAAAGGCGCCGAAAACGGCGTCGAAAAAACTAGAAGGGGTCTCGAAGAACTCGAGAGGATCGGGATCCTACTCGAGGGCATCGACGACGGTCTCGGCGTCGTGCCAGAGGCCCTTGAAATCACTGTTGGCTGTGGGGTGGCCTTGGTCCTCTCTTTCATCGGCGTTGACAATGACGTCAAGCCGATTGACCGATGCGTCGAGGAACCCTTCGACAACGGCGTCGATGGTTCCGATCCGTGCGCCGAAGGAATCCTCGACGACGGCGTCGAAGACGGTGCCTTCTTACCCGATGGCTCATGGCGCTCTCGGGTGGAATGTTTCGCCGGGTGCTGCGACTCGTGGTGTTTTGATTTTTTGGGTTTTTCACCCGGGGTATCACCCTCAGCTGTCTTCGAGGGGGACGAGGCCGCGTTCTCGAAGACGCTTAACATTTTCGTTCTGAATTCCTCCAACTCAGCTTGAGAACTGTGTTTGGTGGGACAGGATACTCTTTCTGGGGACACAGAAGACGACGAGGAATGGGACCTTCGACGTCTCTTTTTTGAGTGTCTTGATCTCGACGAATGGTGGGAGCTGCTTCGAGATCTAGAATGGGAATGTTTTCGACGGCGAGGAGACAAATGCCTCGACTCAGCCGACAAAACTTTTGAGGAGGTTTTGGCTGACTTACCTCTCTCGAGCTTCCCCTTGCGCTCCTTCAAGGCTTTCGCCATCATGGACATGCAGTCCTCACACTCCGAACAATGGTGCTCGGATCCCAAGCACCATAAGCAGATCCTGTGTGGATCCGTTATTGAAATTTTTTTACCGCAGTCTCGACATTTCTTGAAGCCGGATCGCGGCGTCGTCGGTTCTGATGAAGAAGACATCGAGAACTATAAGGTATATTCGAGTAGAAATAAATAACTATCCTGACTGAACTGAGCAACGACGTTCCGAGGGCACACGAAGCGCGGAAAAACGGAACTGAGCAACGGACACAGCGCATGGCTATTTATGGGCATGGTGACATCGGCGCCAATACGGTGGCCGTCGAGGGACATCGACTCGACGGACGTCGACACGCAGCGCTCTCTACAGAAATAATTTCCGAGGCCAGCAAGCTGGAAACGTGTTATCAAAGATAAGGAATACGTCGGAGGACACAATCCCTTCGAAAAGGAAACCACAACTAATTGACTTAAATTGCCACCTTCAACCGCCTCATAGCACAGACTAACTGGCCGGAGGAGAAACAGACCACACTTTTTTACCGGGGGCTTTGTGGTGATCTAAAGGACGTACTAGCTCAAGTTGTCAAACCAGTCGAATGTTGTGCGGACTATATCAACTTAACTGTGCAATTGGACCACCAATTACAAGACCGAAAAATGGACCGCACGAGGGCGGAAGGGAGATCAGTTTACATAAGGCCTCGGGACACTCAAGCCAGGGGTCATGAAACCCCTGAACCTATGCAATTAGGGGGATTACGAGCCCCATTTCTAAGCTGAAAGAGAAAAAAGGAGGGAACAACGACTTTGTTTATATTGCGGAAAGGCTAGACATTTCTTGCGAGATTTCCCTATTAAACCCCCCAAGAAGATGATAGGTGCCACGCACAATGACAAAGAACAGAAGTCAGAAAACTCGGACGTCCGGCAAGTGTAGGGGTCCACTTGTCGTGCGGAATCAAGAAAGTTGTAACAACCTCACACCTGGTCATTCCGGTATTAATAGCCCATCACCAACAACCATCAAGAATACATGCTCTAGAAGCCTACATTGATAGTGGTGCGGTGGGAAATTACAACGATCAGGAGTTGGCTGCATGGATAGGCCTCCCACTTCAGCAAAAACCACACTCGGAAAACATCACTGCCGTGGATGGATCTCAGCTGTCTTCAGGGCCAGTAACTTAACACACCAATGAGATAATGCTGACATGTCAGGATGGTCATCGGGAAAGCATTTTGTTTGATCTCATAGGGGCCCCCAGTTCCAAATGATCCTAGGAATGCCGTGGCTTGAAACTCATAATCCAAGGATCGTCTGGCGCACAAGAAAGCTGACCGTCCCCTAAAAATGTGCAAAGAGCTACTAACATAAGAACGTGGGGAAACTACAACACAAAGAGAAGCCCATCCTAGGAATTTCGGGTTCATTGCCTTCCGAATATCAAGATTTTGCCGGCGTGTTTCAAAAGGAACAAACCAACACCCTGCCTCCACACAGAATTTACGATTGCCAAATCGATCTGGTCCCTGGAGCACAAATTCCCTGCAGCAGAATCTATGCTCTGACTGAGCAAGAAAATCAGCATCTAAGAACATATCTCGATCAGTACCTAGCTAATGGGTTCATCCGCCCATCCAAGTCTCCAGCCTCCTCACCTCTCTTCTTCATGCCAAGGAAGGAAGGGGACCTCAGAACCTGTATAGATTATACAGCGTTAAGCCAGATTACCGTAAAGAATAGGTATCCTCTGCCACTCTTTACTGAACTACTTGACTAAGTAAAGAATGCTAAAATCGATACAAAGTTAGATCTGCAAGGAGCTTACCATCTGGTCAGAGTGAAAAAAGGCGACGAATGGAAGACAGCATTCCAAACCAAATGCAGGCTTTTCGAGTACCAGGTCATGCCCTTTGGGTTATGCAATGCACCAGCCGCATTCCATATGCTCATCTATTCGGCATCCAAGGAGGTGCACATGGGCCATGTAATAGCCGTTCTGGAAAAACTCTGTAAGAACCGGCTATTCGCTAAACTGGAAAAATGTTTTTCCACGTCACGGAAGTCGAGTTCTTGGGCTTTATGCTTACCCCATGAGTGGTACACATGGACACTCGTAAAGTGGAAGCTATTCTTCAATGGCCATTACCGACATCAACCAAAGGAGTGCAGAGTGCACTCGGGTTTGCCAATTTCTACCGGTGATTCATCCCGGGATTTTCTCAAATCGTTCAGCCTATCACCTCTTTGCTAAGAAAGAATAAAACGTTTTCTTGGACCCCCGACGCAGAAAATGCATTCCAGGAAGTAAAATCGGCTTTCACTTTCACTTCTCTGGCCCCCTCGTCCCGACCTATCTTAGATGGTTGAGACTGATGCCTCCATTGTGGCCATGGGGCGGTGTTATCACAGAGAGACCCAGACAACGGACAGTTAGATCCGATAGCATTTTGGTCCCGTAAGTTTACAGCACCAGAAATGAACTATGCCATAACCGACAAAAAACTGTGGCGATCAAGGGAGCCCTTAAAAACTGGAGACACTACCTCCTGGGGGCTAGACATACTGTCACTGTTATCACGGATCATCGCAATTTGCAGTATTTAAAACAGCCAAGGCCCAATCTTCTCGTCAGCTTTGCTGGGCTCTCTTCTTCACAGAGTATGATTTCGTAATCACACACCGACCAGGAGTGCGTAACGGAAAAGCAGACCTGTCAAGAATGGGCAATAACAAAGACGCATTTATTCCATCAGAACCAGTAACCATCACTTGGAGGAACGAATTCAGAACTAGATCGCAGTAACCGCCTGTTGGGAAGAATTGAAGGTCGACCTCCAATCTCAAATGGATCAAACCGCCTAACAAGAATGGTTGAACAAGAGAGACCAGTACTCCGTCACTGACAATTTACCCTATTTTCAGGGAAGACTATATATTAGGGATAAAGAAACTCAAGACAAGATTATAGCCAACTACCACAAATCATTAGTGGAGGGACACACCGGGATTACTAAAACACAAGCCAAGATCAGGAAGAATTATTGGTGGCCAACCTGGAGAAAGGACGTGGCCCAATTTATTGCGACCTGCGGAGTTTGCGCACAACAGAAATCCCGAAAGGCCAGCCCCGCAGGATTATTGCGTCCACTAAGTATACCACTGGTCCCTTGGCATACATTATCCATGGACTTCATTACAGACTTACCTCCCTGCGACGGCTTCAACACAATTTTAGTGGTGGTGGATTTATTCTCCAAAATGGCACACTTTATTCCACTAAAATGACTTCCTACTGCTGGAACCCTGGCCACTGTATTCCTAGAGCAAGTAGTCAGACTACATGGCTTCCCTTCAGTACTGATTTCTGAACGGAGAACACAATTCATCTCAGCCTTCTGGAGGAGTTGTTGCAAAATAGCGCAGATCGACCTTCGCCTCTCTACCAGTCACCACCCCCAGACCGATGGTCAAACTGAAAGGACTAATCAGGCGCTAGAGCAATACCTGAGATGCATGTTGCAGCAGACTGAAGGATCCTGGAAGGATGTTCTTTGGTTAACTGAATTTGCTTACAATAACATCATGAATGGTCGGCACCCTCTTACATCTTCCTTTGACCCGCTTGATGAGCTAGAAATGCCAGCAATCACCTCCCTACATAAGACTATTACCCAAACCCTTAAGGCCAAAGAACAACAAAAGAGGTTTGCTGACAGGCATAGAAGGGAAGCTCCACATTACCATATCGGAGATAAAGTATGGTAGTCTGCCAGAAATGCACCACTAAAAGGACCTTGGGTCTTCCGTCCCAGCTACCTTGTGCCCTATCCCATCAAAGCCATCATCAACCCAGCCGCAGTGAAACTAGACCTACCCGACAATATGCAAATTCATCCAGTATTTTACGTTTCCCTCTTAAAGCCCATGAAGCCTGAGACTAGGATCAAAAAACCACCGGAACCTGAAATTATCGGAGGAGAACCTGAGTACGAGGTTAAGGACATCCTAGATTCTAAAATGGTACGATCAAAATTGTACTACTTACTCGACTGGGAGGGTTATGGACCTCAAGATCGCACTTGGGAGCATGTGGAATTTGTCCATGCACCTCGACTAATCAGGCTGTTTCATCGTAACAATCCCACCAAACCTGGACTGGGGAGAGGAACGCCTGTAAGAGGGGCCTTGCGGGGGAGTGCTGTCAGGGCAACTAGACAAGGGGCAAGTCCTTCCTTATCCCCAGGGTCCAAATGGCCCCAGTCCTGGCGCCTCTGGTGCCAGGCTCATGTAAATGTGTGCCTTGCACACTCTATGCAGCAGGGCCAGGCGTGACCGTAGAACAGCATTGGAAGGCACGTGTCAGAGTCCCTGGGAAGGGCAAGGTGGAGCCAGTAGGCTGGGCTAAATGGAGGGGCCAGAGCCGGCCTATATAAGGCCAACCCATCCACGTGCCTTTGCTTCACGTTATTCTGCTTTCAGCAGCGTAACGCTTTCCGCTGTGCTTACCTATGCATCACTAGATTCCAGCAGCTCCATCTCTGAAGACATCTCTGAAGGCGCTCCTTACCTGCGACCAGCCGCTACATCACCGTGTGCGCCTCTTACCTGAATCCAGCTACTCCATCGCTGAGGGCGCTCCTTACCTGCTGCCAGCCGCTACATAGCTGTGTGCGCCTCTTACCTGCATTCCATCACTGCCGGAGTTGGAGTCTTCATCTCACCTGATCCGGGCGTCCAGCTACCCGGAGCTCCACGTCTTTCCATTTCTTCGCGGTATCTTCATCCTGCAACCGCGGATCTTCATCGAGCATCCACACTTCATTCTTCGCCATCGGCCTGCACCTGCAAGGGAATAAAGAACACAACAGGTTAGAATTCATATGAATAACGAACGCTTGGCCGCGCCAAACCAGGGATTAGAGTTTTCTTATAAAGACCAATTTATCAGCTACTTTTGAAATTCCATCAGTCTCAAGGGACTCCCCGGACCCTCCTCGGTTCAGATGTACTTCTTCATACCTATGGGGATGGAATGAGACATTGCCAGAATTATTATTGGACAAGAAAAAGACAGTATAAACGAATAATAGTCATAATTAAAAGACTTACCTTCTAAGTGGATTGGTCGCAGCTGGTCTGGATCAACACTCCCACGGACCAGTGAAGCAACTTGGTCTGTTCTACGCGCCCCTGCTAGGATAAGCAGGACAGATAGCTCAACATTACAAAACAACAGGTGAGCTTGCATTGGAAAGCGCTTGCACACTGTATTTTGGCACGAAGGGGTTGAGAGAAGTCACGACACCCCTATGCCATTTTCATTGCCTCTCATCTTCACTCAGGGGCAACACCAGCATCTCGAGCAGAAGGCCCTGCAGCAACTGGGAGAGGGAGACGACTCCGAAGAGCCAAGTCAAGGGAGGGCTCCAACCGCGCCCAATGCCCCTGCGGAGACCAGGTGAGCCTAACACTTGATGACCTTGCCCCTGTCATGAGGATCAGATTCAAGTCCAAAGCCAAGTGCAATTCCTGGTATGACTCTGACCTAGCTACACTTAAACGTAAGTGTAGGGCGGCTGAGAGGAATGGAGGGCTTCCTGTTCATCCTCTGATAAACTGGCCTGTTGCCTGCTACAAAGGCAATACCTACTCTCTGTCCTCACCAAGTAGAGACTCCACATTCAAGCTTGTGTCTCTCCGGCATCTAACAACTCGGCTGAAGTCTTTAAAATATGCAAGGAGCTGGCCAACCCTGCTGCAGTCTCTACCCCTCCTGCTGCCTCCCTGGCTCTTTGTAATGCCCTTGCCTCTTGCTTCATTTAAAAAACCCAGGACATCCTGTCCACCCTATCCAGTCCCACCCCTCCCCATCTGTGCTTGCTGACCCTCCTTTAGCCACCCCCCCACCATCCTTCTCGTCCTTTCCTCTTTTCTCCCCTGATGAGGTTGCTGGACAAGTCCGATCTATGAAAGCCTCATCAAAACAGATTCATCCCTGTTCCTCTAAAACCATCAAGGACCACATTGACACCCTCGCTCTGGCCCTTGCTGTTTTTTGCAACCACTCCTTTGCCTTAGGATCATTCCCCTCCCCTCTGAAGCACTCCCTTGTTCATCCTCTTCTCAAGAAACCCACAGCTGATCCTTCTTGTCCAGCTAACTATCGCCCAATTTCCATTACTCCCTTTCTGGGCAAACACCTGGAAAAGTTGTCCATCTCTCAGCTTAACCTTCATTCGAATTCTGTTTATTGTCTCCATGACCACCAGTCTGGCTTCAGAGCTGCCAGAAGCACGGAAACTACTCTCCTGAACATCCGTGAAGATCTGCTCTCCAACCTTGACTCTAACATTCCCTCGGTCCTCATCCTCCTCGATCTCTCTTCTGCCTTCGACACGGTCGACCATACCATCCTGCTCAACCATCTCTGTGAAAACCTGGGTATCACTGATCAGGCTCTGGCCTGGCTGACCTCTTTCCTCTCTGATCGACCCTCCCAGGTCCAACTTGGATCCTTCCTATCATCTATCTTCCTCTCTACCTGTGGTGTCCCCCAGGGGTCTAACCTCTCGCCCTGGCTTTTCAACCAATACCTGGCAACTCTCGCCCACTGCATTGCCATTTTCTGCTCAAATTTCCAGTGCTATGCTGATGACACTAAACTCATTTTCAGGCTGCCCTTTGCCACCTCCTCTCCCTCTCGCATCTCTGAATGCCTACCTGCCATTCAAGATTGGTGTGCCGCCAATGATCTTTGTCTGAATGCTAGCAAGATAGAGATCCTCCTCATCAGCACACCTTTGCCATCCTTTCCCCTCACTCTCTGGCCGGCTTCCTTTGGCCCTCCTCCTACCCCACATGCGAGGCTAAGAACCTCGGGGTCATCTTTGACTTCACCCATTCCTTCTCCGCCCACATCTCTGAGGTCTATAAAAAGTCAAACTTCCTACTGCACCTCCTCAGAGGTACTCTACCTTTCCTCTCCTTCCCCCAGAAGTTCATGGTATCTCAAGCTCTGGTTCTCTCTAGGTTGGTGTTAGGCAGAATCCTGTGCAGTGCCCTTAGGGACCACTACACACAATTAAGACCACAGGTGGCAACACAAGTTTATTTTTGGTACAAGCCTGTACTACTAAGTTATAATGGTAGCAGTAGCAGAGCAGCCAGGCTTATCTCAAGAGTATATGAGCAGTAGCAGAGATTACACATAGGGACCACAATTACTGTGACTCAAGCAAACACTGACTCAAGGTTTCAGGTAAAAAATATAAGTACATTTATTTTTAAACCGTCAGTTATAAACACAACACCTCTATTAAACTTTAAACAAAACCACACGTTAAATATACTACAACTAACCAATTCACTTTGTACAGTATGTCTCAAGGTAAGTACCCTGTGTTTGAATGAACCGGGTTTATGAACAAAACACGATACTGCGGATACGGTTGCGATCACTTTTTGACAGTTCGGTCTACTCAATAAACGCGTATCCATGACATGAAATGCTACCGGGGCAAAAGCACACTTAGCAATTGAGATACCCAGAGGGAGTTGGAGGCAAAAATCACAGGCAATATTTAGGTTAGGCAGACAGTATCGAGAAACACTCAGAAACAGGAGTCGAAGTCAAAGGGTCTGAGCCAGGTTTAAGTGACCCCGGAGACCTGTGCCGAAGATCACACCGTTAGACAGTTCACGATTCAGCGTAGTCCAAAAGTACTTGGATATTGTCAATGTTCGGAGCAAAAGTCATAAGAAGGAGGGAAGACAAGGACGAGCCTTGAGGATGAAGAAAAGGGATTCACCCAGTTTCCTCGAACAGAACACAGTACCTTATTCCCACGATGCAGCTGGTGCCCTGGCAGTTGTTCCTGTTGGTTTCCCGCAGACCCACGATTCCTGGAGCTTTGTTGTGAAGGAGGACGTCTGAAGGGGGTCTGCACCACACAGGGATGAAGTCGGCAGCAGCGACAACGAATAAAAGGTGTGCTCCTTAAAAACAGGAGAGACTCAGCAGGTGGCTATCCGGACCACTACAGCAGTGTGCAGCGATTTCGAGCACGGCAGAGATCTCTGGCTGAAGAAGATGAGCTGGTTATCCCCACCAGGCTCAAGGCAAGAAGACTCCGGACTGGATCTCCTCTTAGTCGTCGAAGGGTAGATAGCTCAGGACTGCAGCAGGGCTTCAGCGGGACGGGGTAGTTGCAGCAGCCGTCGTTCTCTCCTCTTCTCTTCGGTTCCTTGTATTTCCAGAGGCGACTCTGACTTCTAGCCCAAGAGACCTGCCTTTTATGCGCAAAACCCCCATTCACACAGCCTGGCTGTCAATCACGCAGCAGGGGGGCTGTCCAGCCGGGACAACGACCTCAGCCAATCATAGCAAAGTGCAACTTGGGTTTCCTAAAATACCCTGTGCAGGGGGTGACTACACCCCTTCCCCACATTCAGTCTACCTAGACACCCATGCGCCAAGAGGAAGGCTTCTCTGCAGAAGCCCGCCAAAAGACGGTGAACAAAGAAGGCGAACCTAGTTTGCCGCGCAAAGTAAAACACAAGAAGGACTTCAACAAAAAGAAATGGTGAATAAACCCAACCGGAGCCAAAAGAAAGACGATTTGGTCAAGCGGGTTTATGTTCGAGGATAATATAATAGCCAAGATCAATACCAAGTTTATCTAATATACTTGCGGTAGAAAAGTTAGGGTAGATACCACTGCCACCAGCCAAGTCTAAATGTTAAAAGAGCGAAACAATGCTCAGGGAGCTACAGACAAAAAAGGGGTACAGAGTAGCCCTTTCCAGTACTCCATTTAAGATGGGGTGTACTGGGTCTGTGGTAAAAATGACTATGTAAAGTAAATGGCAACTTTACCTTTCTCTGGGGGACAGTAGTCAGCCTCAGCGAAATGGAGTCAGAGGGAAGTCTTAAAGACAACCCTGGGTTACTACACTAAAGGTGCTGTGTAACCCGTACAAGAACAGGGGCACCTGGAGTGGTGTGCTCCAGTGCCCAAGATCACACAATGAGTAAAAACACATAGGTCAAAACATATGTAAGAGTGGAAAAAGGATGTACACTCTTACCAGGTGGAAAAAATAAACTCCAGAAATCCAGCAAAGCTGCTCGGGGACTCACTAGGTGAGGGGAAATTAGCCCTAGAAGGCGAATTCTCCCTAACAGTTGGACAATTGTAACAGCCACTTTCTAAATCTACCTGCCTCTACTCTTCGCCCTCTGCAACTCATCCAGAACAGGACTGTGAGACTCCTTAGCCTCAAGCCCTAGGATCGTATCTCTCCAGCTCTGAAATCTCTCCATTGGCTCCCAGTGGATGCAAGTATTAAATTCAAAACCCTCTGCATTGTCCACAAGGCTTTCTGGTGCCTGGGTCCAAAATACTTTCAGCCATCCCTCCGCAAATACCTCCCCTCTCAAGCTCTTCACTCCTCTAACTCCCTCAGGGTAATTCATTTTTCAAAGAAACAAGCTGGAGTAGATCTCTGTCTTCGGCTGGGGCCTCCCTCTGGAACAGCCTCCCTGCCGCTCTTAAACCTGAGGATAACCGTCTCTGATTCCGGAAGCACCTCAAGACCTTCCTCTTTTCTTCTGCCTTCGCTCCCCCTCTCCCCGGCTGATCTGTTCTGTCTTGGCACTGTGCACCTGGCCACCCTCTGTCCTCCGGGTCCAGGTACCTGTTCACCCTGCCACCCTTCCGCACTGCCTCCGGGCCACCCCTTGCACTGGGGTCTGATCTGTACACATACAGCCCCCCCTTTTTTCTTCCTGCACTTATCAGACCTACCCTGTCTGCTAACGCTCACCTGGTATCCACGGGGACGCCACCCAGTCTGGCTAGACTGCTTCTGAGCGTGGACCCACTCCCTTGGACTCTTGTTCGGCTGAGGACCCGGTCTGAAAACACAGGAGTTTTGGTTTAGCTTTATTGTCTCTTCTAGCCCGGAGCCCACCTCCCTTGTGGACCCAACGACCCCTTAGTGCTCTCTTCACCTTGCTTTTTGGTATGGTGCGCTCTCCGTCCTGCTGTTTTGTGCAGGGGTGCGTTGTGGATGGGCGCGTCGCAACCTAGTTGCTTCACTGGTGCGGGCCCCTCAGAGTCCAGACCTGCTGCGGCTCCGTTCATCAGGTAAGTCTGCTGTTTTGGCAGTTTGTCCTTTATTTTGCAATTGCCCCTGTTAATGTCTTTCTTTCGTAGGTGCGGAAGGAGTTCTGGTGATGCCGTGCTGCCTGGGGCTGCGCACGAGATGGTAAGTGAAAGCGCTGAGCTATGTGCCTTTCTTGTGCTAACCTGTTTGTTGTCTCTTTCTTGCAGGCCTCTGTGATGTTCCGGACTGTATGTTGCCGAGAAGATGGAGAGCGGTGAGTAAGTGTTGCGCGAACCGCCTTCTAGCACTCCTGCGTGTTAATCAGCCTTTTCTTTCTTCTTGCAGGTCCTTGAATGGCCCGGAATGGACGTGGACCAAAAGCAAGTCAAATTCAGGTAAGCGTGCGCCTCTTTGTTGTTTTTCAATGTTGAAGAATAAACGCTTCCTAATGCTGCTTCTCTGTTCTCTTTCTTCCCAGGTTGCAGCTTCCAAGCGTTTGCCAAGAAGCTGGATTTTCGGGTTTCTGGAGCGGGGGACAGAAGCAGGGCTCACTAGTAGGTAAGGAATACTAACAGTGTTCTTGTTCTTGCAGGTTATCGGGCCCGGAATGCAGAGATAGATTCCAACAGACCGTGGTGAGCGTCATGCTGCGACCAGCAGAGAAACGCGAATCGTGTTCTCCAGCTTGGGCGTGGCTTATATAGCCTGCAGGTATCCCAGGTGCCCCCAGGCCTGACCACACCTAAAATGCTAGACCGCATGGCTCATTTCTGGAACTGAGCTATGCGGGGGCATCCCTATTGTGTAAATGCTATTGTGAGTTCCAGTTCTCTGATTTCCCATATGAGCCTGGCGCCAAAGGTGCCAGGACTGACTCCAAGAGAGTCTTGGGGGACATGATGGGGCCCTTGAGGCCCTGATGGAAGACAGTGGTGTAGCCCAGATGGCCTGACTGGCAAGGCCAGGGGCAGGGATCATGACAGCACTCCCCCCAAGGCCCCTCTCAGGGCGGTTCTGCCGTCTGGTCCTGGCTTGGTGGCATAATCACGATGGAAATGCTCTATCAATCGTGGTGCATGGATGTAGTCACAGGGTTCCCATGTCCTGTCCTGCGGACCATACCCCTTCCAGTCCACTAGATAGTATAGTTTCACTATGACATACTTTGAGTCCAGGATGTTCTTGACCTCAAACTCTGGTTTTCCATTGACCTTTACTGGTTCGGGTGGTATGGTTACCCGGGTTCCAGGTTGAACTGGTTTCAAGAGAGACAGATGGAACACAGGATGAATATGCATGTTGGCAGGCAAGACCAGTTTAACTGCAGCTGGGTTCATAATAGATTTGATGGTGAAAGGTCCTAAACATCGTGGGCGAAATGTCCAGGTTCCTTTTATAGGCACATGCTTTGATGTTAACCAAACTTCGTCTCCCACCTGGTAGTTGGGAGCCCTTTCACGACGCTGGCCTGCGTATTTCTTTTGGCGGTCTTTGGCTTCATGTAAATGTTTGACGGCTCTTGTGAAGGCCTGAGAAATGATGGTGTGCAAGGTTTTAGTGGCCGGCATTTCCAGAGTCGTGGGGACGTCCAGTTCAGAGGTGCGTGGATGTCTGCCGTATATTGTGTAAAATGTGGTCTGTCCCGTACTGATGTGCAGGGAATTATTATAAGCATACTCGGCTATCCACAGCAAGTCTTTCCAATTCACTTTGACTTGATGTAACATACAGCGCAGGTACTATTCGAGCGTTTGGTTCGTTCTCTCTGTTTGGCCATCCGTTTGGGGGTGGTGGCTAGTGGATAGTCTGATGTCGATTTGAGCCATTGAACAGCATTTTCTCCAGAAGTTGGATACGAATTGGGTACCTCGATCAGAGATCAGCACTGATGGGAACCCATGAAGTCGTAAAATGTGTTCGAGGAATACCTTTGCCAGGCTATATGCATTTGGGAGACCTTTAAACGGCAGGAATTGGGCCATTTTAGAAAATAAGTCCATGACCACTAGAATGGTATTGTATCCTTGACTGGACGGTAGGTTGGTGATAAAGTCAAGAGATAATATATGCCAGGGTGCCGGCGGAATTTCCAGCGGTCTGAGGAGTCCAGCTGGTTTCTCCTTAGACGACTTATTTTGTGCACATATGCCACAAGAGATGATGCATTGAATGATGTCCTTACGCCACGTGGGACACCAGTAGCTTTGCTTTACCTTGGCTAGAGTCTTGGCAATTCCAGGGTGGCCCTCAATTAGGGAGTCATGATACCCCGAGATGACCTGTTCCTGAAGCTATTTCTTGGGCATGAATAGACGGTTCCTGAAATATGGTAGTTTGTCCTTGACTGCATTGTGTTCTCCCCACGAATCCCATTCTTGTAACAACTCGGGAGTCATCACGTGTTGAATCTCTTGCAGTAGGTCGTCCTGAGTTATCGTGGTTGTAATGCCCAGGAGCTTGTCACTCGGGATGATAGCCACGGGATCGGGGGTCGTGTATACCAGTTCATCAGTACACATGCGGGAAAGGGCATCGGCTTTTCCGTTTTTGACCCCGGGTTGAAACGTGATCACATAATCATACTCCGCAAAGAAAAGGGCCCAGCGTAGCTGTCGTGAAGATTGAGCCTTCGCAGTTTTTAGATATTGTAGATTTCGATGGCCTGTTATCACGGTGATAGTATGCCTGGCACCTAGAAGATAGTGTCGCCAGTCCTTGAAGGCTGATTTGATGGCTAGGAGGTCCTTGTCCATGATAACGTAATTGAGTTCAGGTGTTAAAAACGTACGCGACCAGAACGCTACAGGATGTAGCTGGCTGGTTTGTTGGTCCCTTTGTGAGAGAACAGCACCCATCGCCATGCTGGAGGCATCTGTTTCCACCACATACGGAAGATCTGGCCGAGGGTGTTGTAAGATCGGGGTGGAAGTGAATCTCACCTTGAGTTCTTGGAAGGCCTTTTCTGCCTCTTCCGTCCACTGGAACTTCTTGTTGCACTTCCTCAATAATGATGTGATTGGATGCACTATTTGAGAAAATCCCGGAATAAATCAGCGGTAAAAGTTTGCAAAGCCCAACATGCTCTGAATCCCTTTGAATGAACTTGGGGCTGGCCAGTGTAGAATGGCGTCAACCTTGTGCACATCCATTCGGATTCCCTTTGGAGTGAGGATGAAGCCGAGGAACTCTACCTCAGTGACGTGAAATGAACATTTTTCGAGTTTGGCATAGAGTTGATGTTGGCAGAACTTTGTAAGGACAGAATGAACATGCTTGACCTGGTCCTGTTCTGAGGCAGAGTATACTAGGATATCGTCTATATAGACAAGGGCACAGACGTCAATCAGCTCTCTCAAGACATCGTTCATGAAATACTGAAATTCAGCGGGGGCGTTGCAAAGGCCAAATGGCATTTCTGGTATTCATATAGGCCATATTTGGTATGAAACGCGGTCTTCCATTCATCCCCCTTTTTAATTTCGGACAAGATGGTATTCTCCTCTAAGGTCCAATTCGTGTAGATTTTGGCATCTTTGACTTGGTCTAACAATTCCGGAATAAGCGGCGGGGGTGTAACAATTTTTAACGGTGATTTGGTTCAGTGCATGATAGTGGATGCAAGTCCTCAAATCTCCTTCTTCGGCACGAAGAATAGGGGAGATTCTGCTGGTGACTTCGAGGGGGTTTTCTGGTTCTGTAAGCGCAAAGATTCGACCACAAGGGATTTGTGCACCAGGTACCAGATTGATCTGGCAATCATAGGTCTGCGTGGTGGCAGGGTGTTTGCTTGTTCCTTTTTACAACACATCTTGAAAGTCCTGGTATTCACTTGGTAGGGTACCGATCACACCAGGGCTATTGCTGCTGTTCCTTGGACAGATGTGCTTGTATTCGTTGACTTCCTTCGTTTGTAATAGCAAGTGCGAGTACAGCCTTCGGAAAAGACCAATTCCCTTGCACGCCAATCAATATGCGGATTGTGTGCGACCAACCACGGCATCCCTAGGATCAACCGGAACTGAGGCGCCTTGATGAGATCGAAAGCAATAGATTCCCGGTGGCCATCCTGACACAGAAGTGTTAGAACTGTTGTGCATTTGGATACTGGACCGGAAGCGATTTCTGTACCATCAACGGTGGTCACTGTCTCAGTGGTCGACTTATGGCACAGAGAGAGCCCCGTCTTTGCTGCGAGATCCTGGTCCATATAATTCCCAACTGCTCCACTGTTGATGTATGCTTCAACAGTATGCGTCCTAGGCGGCTGCTGGTGGTTAATTAGGATCACGGGCAACGCAAAATGGGAGGTCTGTAGTTGACTTTCTTCGCTCGACAAATGGACCCCTACATTTGCCGAGCTTGGTAGTTTTCCGACTCTTCATTCATGTTTTCCTTATCCGTGGCTTCTACGATTCTACTTGGTGGCTTTACTGGACACCCTTTGAGGAAATTACCTGCTTTTCCGCAGTATAGGCATAGCTGCTGTTCCCTTCTCTTGTCTCTTTCAGCTTTGGTTAAAGGGGGTCTTACCCCTCCCAGTTGCATTGGTTCCACCAAATTGTCTGCCACCTGTGGAACATGGTCCTTAGACCACACGAACATAGGGCGAGTGTCTGGTCTGCTCCGATCTGCCCTTCGGTCTTGCAACCTGTGATCAAGTTGAACCACGAGGTTGATAAACTCTGCACAGTCTTTTGGTGGTCCACCACTTGGGCTAGAACATCCTTTAGCTCCCCCTGTAGACCCCCGTGAAATAGCAAGGTTCTCTTCTCCTCCGGCCACCTTGCTTTGACCACAAGCCTGTTGAAAGTGCTATATATGTTAATAAGTCTTGGTTTCCTTGACGGAAGGTCAAGAGTTTGTTGTCTAGTGCCTGTCCATGAGTACGATGGACAAAGAGCTTCTCCATCTCCTGCTGGAAGCCCCCGAAGTTCCGTAGCAGTGGGTCATCCTGACTAACGAAAGGTACAGACCAGTCTGCAGCACTAAAAAGGTGGTTCCAGTCTCACTGAGCCAACACAATAATCAATCAATTGTTGCTTATGTTGCAAATGTATTGCAAAACTTCAAAGTTCAACAGCCTGACACGTGTTTCGAGCAGTCCTTGCTCTTCATCTGAGGCTTATTGGTGTAACGTAATCACATGAGTCGTAGTGTTCCTGTATTCTTATACTTCGCAGTTGTGGCAAATATAATTATAACCCTCTGTGCTCGGGGGTCTGGTGTGTGACATGGCTGGTTCCTGTCTGCAGCACTGCCACTCAAATAAGACACCACGAAGGCAACCTGTGACTGATCATTAGGAAAGGCCCCAGGTCTGCAAAGAAAATGGAGCAGTTTCATGAAGGTTGCATACTTCCTAGGGTCCCCCGTGAAACGCTCCAGCGGGGCTAAAGGAACTGCTCCTGTAAGAGTGATCTTTACAGGATTGATCGGCGGTGCTGACATCGATGAAACGTTCCCAGGCAATGGGGCTTGTCCGGCCTGTGATTGGAGGAGTTGTCTACTTAAATCATCAGTGCGTTCCTTAGCCACTATCAATTCCCTCCGCTAGGCGTTGGTCTCCTGCCTGGCTGAATGCACCTCAGCGCCTAACTGCACCAACATCTGAGCTAACTGGTCGGTTTCCGAGGTTTCGATAACGCCCAGGTGGATTGTGATTTGTGAGGCTTCGCGTTCGGTAACGCTCACCTGGTGTCCACGGGTATGCCAGCCAGACTGGCTGGACTGCTTCCGACTTTGGACCCACTCCCTTGGACTCTTGTTCGGCTGAGGACCCCGTCTGAAAACACAGGAGTTTGGGTTTAGCTTTATTGTCTCTTCTAGCCCGGAGCCGACCTCCCTTGTGGACCCAATGACCCTTAGTGCTCTCCTCACCTTGCTTTTTGGTATGGTGTACTCTCCGTCCTGCTGTTCTGTGCAGGGGTGCGTTGTGGATGGGCGCGTTGCAACCTAGTTGCTTCACTGGTGCAGGCTCCTCAGAGTCCAGACCTGCTGCGACTCCGTTCGTCAGGTAAGTCTGCTGTTTTGGCAGTTTGTTCTTTATTTTGCAATTGCCCCAATTAATGTCTTTCCTTCTTTCGTAGGTGTGGAAGGAGTTCTGGTGATGCCATGCTACATGTGGCTGCGCACAAGATGGTAAGTGAAAGCGCGGAGCGCGGCGCTATGTGCCTTTCTTGTGCTAACCTGTTTGTTGTCTCTTTCTTGCAGGCCGCTGTGATGTTCCAGACTGTATGTTGCCGAGAAGATGGAGAGCGATGAGTAAGTGTAGCACAAACCGCCTTCTAGCACTCCTGCGTGTTAATCAGCCTTTTCTTTCTTCTTGCAGGTCGTTGAATGGCCCGGAATGGATGTGGACCAAAAACAAGTCAAATTCAGGTAAGCATGCGCCTCTTGGTTGTTTTTCAATGTTGAAGAATAAACGCTTACTAATGCTGCTTCTCTGTTCTCTTTCTTCCCAGGTTGCGGCTTCCAAGATAAGAGTGAGCATTCGCCGAGATACTGGATATTTGGGATTCTGGAGCGGGGGACAGAAGCAGGGCTCACTAGTAGGTAAGCGAATACTAACTGTGTTCTTGTTCTTGCAGGTAATCATGCCCGAAATGCAGAGGAAGATTCCAACAGACCGTGTTGAGCGTCACGCTGCGACCAGCAGAGTAACGCGAAGTGTGTTCTCCAGCTTGGGCGTGGCTTATATAGCCTGCAGGTATCCCAGGTGCCCCCAGGCCTGACCATACCTAAAATGCTTACCGCATGGCTCAGTTCTGGAAATGAGCCATGCAAGGACATCCATGTTGTGTAAATGCTATTGTGAGTTCCAGTTCTCTGATTTCCCATATAAGCCTGGTACCACGCCAGGGCTGACTCCAAGAGAGTCTTGGGGGACATGATGGGGCCCTTGAGGTCCTGATGGAAGACTGTGGTGTAGCCCAGATGGCCTGACTGCCAAGGCCAGGGGTCATGACACTGCTACCTTAAACCTAGCACTTGCAAATTGCTAGCTGCACTACCACTGTTTGTTGCATTTTATTATTTATGTATTTATTATTATTTATCTGTTACTCCTCTGCTTCGCACTTTCCACTTTCAATTCCCCCTCTCCCACACACTTGCACGTTCTCAATGACACTTGGCCTAGTAAGATCGCTGTTTTGTTCTCCCCCGTTCCTCTCCCTTGCCTTGTCACGCTCTGAAACACTTGTGTACGAGCGTGATACAAATAAAATATCGATATCAATAAAAGAGTGTCTTTGTCATAGTTGCCAGTTAGTGGGATGTTCTGAGGCAGAGTATACTAGGATATCGTCTATATAGACAAGGGCACAGACGTCAATCAGCTCTCTCAAGACATCGTTCATGAAATACTGAAAATCAGCATAGTTTGTAAATATCACTCCTTCTAGGGTCAACATGGCAAATAAGGGAGCAGTACAAATGTTACAAGCATGGTGATGTACATGCACCCTGTGGTACACCCATGGCAACATTAATGGAAGTTGATTCAGCTTCCTTAAAGAATACCCTACTTTCTCGGTTGCTAAGAAAAGAAGAAATCCAGTGGACCGCTAGAGAGGAGAAATTAGCTACTTCCCTCAACCTGTTGGACATGATGGAATAGTCCACCAGGTCCAAGGCGGCCGAAAGGTCGAGTAGCATCAGCAGGGAGGCTTCCTGTTTGTCCAAGCGTGCTAGGAGCTTAGATTTAAGTTCTAAAAGAGTTGTCTCCGTGCCGAAGCCCACTTGAAAGCCTGACTGATGGTCGTGTACAATAGAATATTTATCGAGGTGCTTGGCTATTTGTTCATAGGCTACACGATCCTGAATCTTCAGAAGAATCCTGGTGTTAGTAATGGGCCTATAGTTTTTTGCGAGATTCACATCAAGGCCTGTTTTTTTCAGGATCGGCATGACCCAGGCATCTTTCAAATCCTGAGGGACACTCCCGGTGACAGGAATGACAAAAAAGTTGATGCTTGGGCCCAGAAAGTCTTCTCTTCAGGCAGCATGGCCCTTAAATCTCCGAATGTAACTTGCACTCTGGCAAGATTTACATACACCCTGTGGGACTGTATGACATCAGCGGCTGAGCACATCCCGGAGGGTGAGGAATGGGATGGTTTCCTGGCGATTGTGAAACATGGGAAAGAGGCTATGGAGGAATGCCTCCAGTCAGGACTAGACACTGCTGATAGTGTAAGCAGGTCCATGGCATCAAGCACAGTCCTACGCAGATTTGCATGGCTGAGGAAATCTGGCTTTGCACCGGACGTGCAGTCCAGATTACTCAATATGCCCTTTGACGGCTTGAGGCTGTTCGGCAGCAAGGCGGACGAGAGCTTGGAAAAGCTGCAGACCTCTAAAGCGGCAGCTAAATCACTCAGCACCACTATAAGACAGCCTCAGCAACACTCCTACGCAGGGTCATTTTCCTGGAGGAGCTCTCCCTTTCGTTTCTACTCCTCTTTTGGAAGAGGGAGGGGACAGGCCAGTTAAAGAGGCCAACAGAGAAAACCCCCTTGTGGTGGAAGAGGGAAGGTTGCTAGATCAGCCCCATCAGCGGCTACTACCTCCTCAGCCAATGCTGCAACCACTGCAAAGCCACTATGAGGTCTTAACCCACAAGACCCTGGTGGGAGGCAGGATCACTCAGTATCTGACTGAATGGCGGGGCATTACGTCAGATGCCTGGGCGCTAGAGATAGTGACCCATGGTTACTGCCTTCCTTTTCATTAAAGACCTCAAGATCATCCACCGGGAGCCAATTCTGTCAAAATTGCAGACCCGCTCCTTGTGCAGGAAATTTCAGCCCTGCTAGAGAAAGGTGAAATAGAACATGAACCTGTAGCGAAGAGGAACAAGGGTTGGTACTCCCTGAACACACTGAACAATAGACCCTGCCAATAAATGACAATGCCAACCACGTACACATTTACAGGGGACAGTGCCTACACGCTGACTACCTTCATGATGACACCCATCCGGAACCCCACAACACCAGCTCAGGTGAGGTACAATACTGCACATGTAGCCACTAGAGGCATAGTAGAGCGCACATTCGGAGTGCTAAAGTCACAGTTCCACTCCCTTGACCACTCTGGTGGGGTGTTGCTATATGCGCCACCAGTAGTTTGTAGAATCATTGTGGCTGCATGTGTCCTGCACAATGTAGTCACACAGCGCGGTGTACCAGTGGACATGCATGTAGTACATTGGCCGCAACCACAGGCACCACCTTTCCCCAGGACTGGGCAAAGGGCAAGTGGAGAGGCTGCACACACACAGCTGGTGCAATCGTACTTCACATAAATGACTGCCCCAGTGGAGTACACACAGTGAAGCCACCTCACAGGTGCCATTCAATGATGAATTGGGGCCTATCCTCCGTGCCACTACCACTGGTTGATGTGTGGAGTGAAATCATTCTGGAGGCTCAAGAACTGTACAAATGCCTAAAATATAAGAGCAATTAAAAATATGTTGAGAATGAAAAATGCATGAACTAGGCAACAATCAAATATTAGCAACCAGCCATTCATGGCCACCAAAACAACAATACCACCAGTTCACAAAATCAAAAAACAATCTTATTAAAGACCTGTGTTACCATGGGCACTACAGGCACTAACATATCCATATAGCTGTGAACGTGATAGTAGGAGTGCAAGATTGCATATGTGGCATACATATTGGGAATATGGGGCCACCAAAACAACAATACCACCAGTTCAAAAAAAACAATCTTTTTAAAGACCTGTGTGACCATGGGCACTACAGGCACTAACATATCCATGTAGCTGTGAACGTGATAGTAGGAGTGCAAGATTGCACATGTGGCATACATATTGGGAATATGGATACATTGCCCCCATATTAAAACAACCACTGAATAAGACACAATTTGTAAGTGTCCAAAAGTGGTTTTCATACCCCAAGGGACACATTTACAGAAGAGTAAAACAATGGCCCAATCACACATGACAACAGCCTGTGACTCATGGCCAAATATGTATGGCAATGCTGAAATGAACACAGGCATATCAACTTGCACCAACAGTGCCCATGTAGTGCACACAAAAGCACACACAACAAGCAACAAAGTCCCTGACCATGTCACCTGGACAACAACTGTACTGCATGTAGACACCAAACCACACACACCAGACCACAATTATGAAATGATACTACAATATAGATGCTAAAACTCAAGCAAGGACAGTCCCGGACCCACAATGTGTGTTACACAACAATGAATATGTTCATTGGCCAACTCATCCCCTGACTTGTGTAATAAACAATCACATCAAAGCATCATGTTAATCTTTAAAACAAACGTGTACTGCAAGAGTAATGCACATGTTACCTCATCCCATGTGAGCCAGCAGCAGCTAGACTGTGCAGTCCTCCTAAATTCTGCCAGAATGTAAACCAACCAACAAGATTGCAGTGTCCTGTGTACGCATTTAGCATGAACTCCCTCCACAATTGCTGCATCCATCATTCCATGGAAAATTGATCTGTAGAGAAATACAACTTAATGTGAGGACAGGCAACACATCCATGCACCCAGACAAACAGCAACATCTGCCCCCCTCAGTGACCCGCAACAAATGCATACAATACCTCACCAGCAACCCATCACCATGTGTCCTGGCACACATGCAGCCACATCCGCCCACCTCACCCCAATGAAACAATTACCTTCCCCACAGTGACACCTTAGCCATCCATCCCCACAGTGACACCTTACCCACTCATCCCCACGTTGACACCTTACCCACACACAATACTTACACTGCCCCCTGCCCTGTATGTCATGCAGTGAAGGACCATGTCACACCTATCCAGCATGACACTGAGAGAACCCACAAAAAGAGACTATGTAGAGCAAGGAAACCCAGGAGCACCTTCGTAGTATTCTCAATACCCTGATATGCCATACCCTCATCCATTTGGCAGTGGGATAATGCAGCAAACACTGTCACGGTAACCGATGATGAAAAGCCCAATAAGAAGTGAAACAAAAATCTCACCCATTGCACAGAAGACAGGATCTTGCAGAATGCAGCACTTAACAGAGGCAGTTGTCAGACTGGAAGACAGGGCACCAAGTCAACTGGCCATAGAGATATAAGCAAACATGATAAAACAATGACAGGGGCCAAGGACAACCACACATAAAATGGATCAAGCAACAGGAAAGTGCAAGTAAACACTCCCAACCCCAAACTTAAACAAGTGTCACAGCACACAACCATCCGGGCATGCCACCCTCATGACAACTCACCAACAAAGGCCCTACATTGGTAGCCACCCCCCCCCCCCCCAATAGGATTCCACAAACCAAACCACCATCAATGTGTGTTCAAAACCTCATGCATATACACACCAGCCTAATAACACATGTAACACGCACCCACGATGCTGTACCCCTACCCACAACAAAAAGGAAAACAAAACCAAAGACACACAGTGCCAGAGTACCTGCCACAAACCACAAGACAAGTGACACCCTGAGTGCCCTTCAACTACCTTCACAGGATACCCACCTGGCTTGCATCAACTGCATCACCCCGGGAAATACATTTACAAATTATAAAGACATGCATTGCAACAATCAAAAGATAATGTCTCAGGAGGATAGCACATGGGCAACGTGCTCGCCTTGGAAGCAAGATGACGCGAAGCAACACAGGTTCAATCCCTGGGTTGCTGCACTTAGAAACCTCTGGGTATTAAGTGCATTATAAATAAACAATTAAAGTTATACTGGACATCCCTGACAACACATCACATGTAGTAAACAATACATTTAGCTTGTAACACCCAGTGTACTTGGATCACAGAGTGCAAGAGGTAGACAGGACACAGTGTGACGATTGTCTAGCAGTGGAGTGGAGCGGGAGAGAGAGAGGGACAGGAAAAAAGCATTTCAAGGAGGAGACTGTCTGCAGCGGAGATGAGGACGGACATGTCTGGTGCCACAGTGGGTGACAGCAAAGATAAGGCAACCTCGGGATGAAGATGGAGACATGAACACCTCTGGAAGTAGTATGCTAGTTTGAGAGCACGGAACAGACAGAGATGGAATCGAACCACATTTAGTGGTCCATGAAGGACAAAAGAAGGTGAAGCTGAAGTTCAGATGGGCAAAGAATGTGCACATATGAAAGGTCATTCATCAGCTCTACGTCAGAAACAACACAGACAACACCCAGCATGGCATGCAAATCAGAAAAAGACCCATGTATACCACATCCTTTCTAAGAAGGCACTCCAAACACATACCCAGACCATACAACAACAAACATACACCCCTGTGTACAACACTGCAAATGGACCGCCAGACAACATGCAGCTGTTCACTCACCCCCAACACACCACACACCCTGTTTGAGACTGTCCCAGTAGGTGTGCATGGATTCCAGGGTGCACTTGCAACTCACATGGGGAGATCAGATGAAGACAATCTGTGGGGAGTGGACAATCTCACACATGCATGGGTCCCCAATGTGGGCACACAATGTTCACTCGCTGACATTGGCAGAGGACATGAAGAAGGAATCCAAACCAATGAACTCTGGCAGTGCAGATAACCAATATAATTAAACACTGTAACACAAGTCTCTTTGCGTAACACAGAAGAAGTCAGTCATAGGAACATATGCGCTTATTTGGCCAACCCAACATGTATCAAGTGTGACAAACATGTCCTGTGCAGTCAATGAACACAAAAGGCGAGAATGATTCTCAATAGACTACGTCATGAAGCGCTACAGCGGAGGATGAAGATCCATGAGAATCGGTGTGTGTGGCACATGTTGAACAGTGGCATGTCTGCAAAGTCATGTAAGTGGAGAAGGGATTGGATTGTGAAGTGACACAGGTCAAAGAGAAGTGTGCACAGGGAGTACACATACAGGGCACTGTAGGAAACATGGTGACAGGGGGGAGTTGAAGGGTGGCAGTAAGGATACATCATCAATGTTGGTCATGCAGATGCACAGTGAATGCATGGCACCAATCAGTACGTACATTCAGACTGAATGAAACACTGCCAATGGGTAAAGTGTGTATAGTGTTGTCCATCCACTTCCAATCATGGTGTCACGTATCTAAGTGCATCCAACCAAACAATGCACATGCATCGAAGTGTAACTGCACATATGCACACATGCATGTGTACAGACCCATATCTGCCCAGGCATTCCCTTTGACACAAGGTTAACTCACCAGTATCTCAAGATTTGTAATGCATGCAAATACCACTGTGACCAATAACAGTGACACAGCATGCGAGGCAGTGCACATGCTTACCTGTTTACTGAGCTGGCATGATGTGATTCCCTCATCACCTCCACCAGGAACTTTGCCTCTAAATTTGTGAGAGGAGGGTCAGTGCCTGGCAGAGGGCATGGGGACTAGGGATGTGAAAGTGTACAGGATGTTCTCCCCCCTATGGAGTGCAGTCACTGCATGATTTTGTAGCACTGCAAAAACATGGGCCAATTCATTACAACAGCTGTATTTCACAATCATGCATACAGTACACATGCGTAAAGATTCACTCCACCCAATGCTACCTGCACATTACCTCCAGTTGACCACGATGCAACCATGCCAGTTGATGCCACTGCGCTTGGCTGTTTGTCGACAACTGCATTCATCATGCCCCTGAGAGTGCAACTGCACATTTAAAGGTCTAAAAAAAATAAATGTGTATACACAAAGGGTGAGTCCCTATTTTTTGTTTTAGGGGGATTGAGCTAACAACGGGACTAGATACTGAAAGAAAAAGTAACAAAAGCTCAATTACCCCTCTTTTTGTCCTCCTTGCAAAAGGGTCAGGGACCAAGGGATTTTTTGATAGAAATCTTTCTTATCTATCTAGGGGTCGCATATAAACATATCATTGTCCAGAGAGCATTCGAAGTACAAAACATAATATTTTTTAATAGATTGAATTACACACTTCTATAAATGGTCGGTGCTTTCCACAAGGCACCTCCAGACTTTAGAAACAAATTAGAACACATAAAGTTAAAAAGTCCAGCACAAACACACACATATTCTATTCGTGGTATCTAGGCTTAGTAAAGTGACAGTTTTTATGAAACACCTTTCCAAAAACAATTGTTTAAGTTTCTGATTCCGTTCGGGGAAACCAAGGCATTAATGCTATTACTTTTTCTTTCTAAAAAAAATAAAGAATATAATAGTCCATCATGGACTGGTGAGGGGAGGTGGGAGTGCACCCAGATGGGGTGAGGGGTAGGGTGCATGTCAACGTCCACATGAGTGGACACAAAAATAAGACAAAAAATTAATAATTCCACTCCATGGGCTTGTGGGCCTCGAGGCAACGGCGGACGAAGAGACTGGTATGTGCTGGGACCCCCATCCTGCATTTGATCTGCAGGTGGCTGCGATGTTGGAGCCCTACCACACAGTGCCACAAGACTGGTCTACAGTGGCTATGGCCAGCTGTGACACAGTCGAATGCACCAGCACAGTGAGGTTGGTGATGTCTCCATGCATTTCCTCACGGATGGCTTCAAAGTCTTTATGCGCACACATCCGTGATGCATTGAGTTGTTCAGAAAGTGTCTGCCTGAAGGCATCCATCTCCTCATGGATCAGTGTTCTTGTGGCTGAGAGTTCTTTATGGATGGCAGTTCTCATGGCCTGCATGTCATGCCTTTAGGGCCTCTCTGAGTGTCTGCTTACAGAGACTTCTGCAGACACCACAGAGCAGCCCATTGGTCCTTGATGTTTGCCTCCATGCGCAGTCTGTGGGAGCAACATGAGGACCGCATGACCTGCAGCTGTTGCTCTATCCAGGCCACTAGGAGTTCATGGACTTGGCCATTTTATCCATCCCATCTGATAACTTGTCCAAAGCATTCCCATGTCAGAGGGCAGCACGTAACATCTGCTGCTCCCACTCTGTCTCCCCAGCCTGCACATGTCCCCCATGACGGCCTGATGCATGGGACCACTCCTGTTGCTGTGGTGCCCCTGTCATTGGCTGCAGGTCTGCAACCCTTCCTTCGACATCAGCCCCAGGACCTGAAGCCAAATCATAGGAGGTTGGCCTTGCAGCCGTACCCCTGCAAATGGTGAGACAACCACTGACTGGCTTTGCAAAACCACCTGGGCCACTGCAGACTCACGTGTCCCATCTGATCCACCCATTGGGCCACTCACCTTTGCCCTCTTTGAGGGATGTAAATCAGGTCCAGCATCAAAGCCAGCTGAGTCAGAAGAGTGCAAAGAGTAAGCAGCACGACTCAGGATGGTCGAGAGCACCAGTGGGTTCTCACTGTCTGTCACACCACATCCCACTCTGGCAGTCTGACGTACCATGAACTCTCCCTCCTCTGAATCTGGTGCATCCTCACCTGCACATGTACAGAGAAAGACATATTGAGACATGTTCAAAGAGACAATAATGCACATTGCTTCAAGGTGCACTCTAACAACAAACGGCAGGACACGTACCCATCAGACATTGTGCATTCACACGCTTTGTTCAGTAAGCAAAAGATGCATGGCATTTGCTGACAAGTGCCCCCCCCACCCATCATGTCCATGCCAGCATTGGACACATTGGCATTCAACAGTGGCGTAAACGCAGAATGAGGGGCCATTCAACTATCAATTCACCACATATTGCAGGGGAAAAGTAATGCACATGTGACATTTGAATGTTCAGTGACATCACATGGCAACAGCCAGACATCCATATCCACAGACAACACCACGGTCAACACATGACACACTAATCCGGTCTGTTGCAGGGAATTGGATAAAATGAGGACCTGCAGGAAGGTGTGGAAAGGGAAAAAGCCCATGAGTAGGTACAGCAAAAGGGTGCATTATAGTCAAGGTCTGTGAAGTGCAGAGAGACG
The DNA here is from genome assembly GCF_040938575.1 of Ambystoma mexicanum. Taxonomy (NCBI): domain Eukaryota; kingdom Metazoa; phylum Chordata; class Amphibia; order Caudata; family Ambystomatidae; genus Ambystoma; species Ambystoma mexicanum. The sequence goes on along the minus strand of NC_090931.1, from coordinate 226,665,157 downwards.
GAGAGTGGATTGGGCAATGTAAACAAGGTACACTGAGCCACAAGAAGGTGAGGGGAGTGGCCCCATGGATTGGTGCAGAGTGTGGGAGTGTAAAAGGAAGCAGCCGTCACAATGAGTTGGCTCTCTGTGTCACAGAAATTGAGTCACTGTGGATGTTGTCTGTGGACACTTATGCAACTCCACTCTGGGAAAACCACAAGGTGCGTTGACAGACAGCTGTGATATGCATTGTGACAAGTAAACCCATAGGAGCAGGTGACAAATGGAACATGTAGCTCTGCATGACATTGCGTGAAAGATAAACTTTGTCTGCATGCACCTGTCTAGCAGCACAGAGTGAAACGCAACAAGAATGTAGCACTCAACAGTTTATGTAGGTGTTCCATTGTGCACATGTACCAGGGGAGTACCATGTGGGGGATGTGTCCTGTCACACAGACATGTGCCACAAATGGCAGCCACAGGGGGCACTCTCAGTAGGATGGCCATTTGACATGAGTCTGTACTTCACAGGACATGCTGTACCCAGATCTGGCATACAAATGCAGCCAGATTTGCCAATACACAAACGATGTGGGTGTTGCATGACTGCCAAAATACAGGAGGCGCAATGACGGACACTCACCTGACCAAGGAGGATGAATGGCTCGTAGCCTCCTCATGCAGTGTCATCACTAAGGCGTTTATCTGTTCTGTGACATTCTGCCAATGCACCATACGTTGTGAGTGTGTGTGCTCCCCGCAAACAGGCACATGTCACAATGGTAATCGATCATGTAGTCAATGAGGACCTGTAGCTCTTCATCAGTGAAGTTCTTCTTCCTCTGCGGGCCAGCGTCCTGTGCCGTGTCTTGGGGTTGAACCTGTTCATGCTGTGCTTGTTGTCCCTTCCTGCCACAAGTGGCAAAGGGTGTTGGAGCTGCCCCTGTCTGGCTGGAACCACGTTGGCATCCTGCAATGTTCTCCTGGGGCTGGAGCAGATGTCTCCTCACTGTGTCGGGTCTCCCTAGGGCTGTGGCAGGTGTCTCCACACCACGTCCCTGATCCCCTAGGGCTTGGGCAGATGTTTCACCACCATGTCCCTGACCCCTTCTGCCCACTTTCCCTCTTAGGGCCTTTCCACTCATGTCACATGTGTAAGGGATAAATGGGAGGCACACTGAGTTATTGTCCTGGGCAGTATGAGTCAGGGAACAGTTTATGTGATGTAGATCGTAGATGTGTGGTCCAGCAAGACTCAATTGTACCCCAAAAGGGAATAAAAACGGTATGCAATACGAAGTGGCACCCTGAAAAAGAAAATGCATATGCGGTACCCAGAAAGCTTCTGATAACTGAAAAAGCGGTACGCGATATGCAGTGGCACCCCAAACACAAAAATCACATACGCAGTACCCAGAAATCTTCCGTTAAGTAAAAAGTGTGGTATGCGATACACAGAGGCACCCAGATATACAAAAATTGCGTTTGAGACACACCATATGCCTCAGAAACTATACAAATACATGTGCGCATACGCAGAGGCAAACACCCCGCAAAAGAAAAATGGGTACGCAATATCTGAAGGTAATGATTTCATAGCAAAATACAGATACGACTTCGTAACTCCTAGATCGTAACCTTTGCGCACAACTAGTGATGCACGCTGATTGACTTATATTAGCACATCATTGCCATGAGCTGCGCAGGCATGTTTCGTAGGTGCGCAGCATCACCATACACGTTTAGGGCCGTTACTCTGTTTTCAGTCCCTATGATGTCCTCTTCAACTCAGCTACACGCTGGCACCAACGTAATGCAACACCACGGCTGACATCACAACTGCCATCTATGCGGAGTGGGTGGCAGTCCGGCCCAGGAATATGGTCTGGAAAATGATTTGATTACCTCAAGACCCGCAGCCATACCAATGTGTTGGCAGCCCTCTCCACGGAACCCACTGTGGAGGTGCACCGTGCTGGCTGCCACCAGTTCAGCGAGATACAGCTGCGGGTACTTGAGAGGTTCTATCTGGAAATCCTCTCCCGGCTCTTTGCCTGCAAAAGTCATCTGGATGCCTGTGGTGAGTACCTATGTGGGTCAATGCTCTAGGGCGTATGTGTGGCATGCATGTTTGCAGATGCCACATCCTGTTTGTGGCTTGTGTGTGTTGTCAGCCGCAGCTGATTGCTGACTCATGCCAATGCAAGCCATTTGTGGCATCAGACATTGTATGGTGCGATTTGCATGAGGATCGCCGGATTGGGCATTCTTGGCTTGTTCTTGTTGTGCATGTGCCGTGTGTGAGCATGGAGCAAGTGCCTGAACATGACCGATGTGGGCATGTGAGTGACGTGCATGATGTCCAAGTCTATGTGTGGCACAACTGACAGTGCATCCATGCAGGCACATCTAATGATAGTGACACGTGCTTTGATGCCTATGTGTGTGGGGTTCATGCATTGATGCTTCCAGGACTGGGACGTGACATATCCTTCCACTGGATTTGTAAGATGAGTGTATGTGTGTACATGCAATAATAGTATGGTTGGCCAACTGACATGTGCAATTTGATGTCAGTCATGGCTGGCGGCACATGTTGCTTGCTTGCAGGACATGGTGTGGAATGTGGATATTGGTGACTGTGTTTGTGTGGGCAGGTGCCCTGGTGTTATCTCCATGATCATGGCTGCAGGTTGTTCTTGTGTTGGTTGCTGATTGGTGTGGTGGTGTTGCCTGTTGTAGGGGATGTGTTGGGCACTGTACAATGTGCTTTGTTCACATGTGCATGGGTCATGCCTGTGATTGAGTCTTCACACTACAATCATGCCACATTTTCAATGCAGTTTGCCAGGGCACATATATGTGTGTGTGTGCATTGTGTGTGTGTCAGTTCATGGTTGTGACATGATGTGTGATTCCTCTTGTTAATTTTGTGCATGCAAGACATCCATTGATGACCATTACTGATGTCAATGTTTTATTTTTTTCTACAGTTACTGCATCTCGTGAAGAGGGTGGAGGCATCGTTGTGGAGCGGAAAGGCAGGGACAAAGCCACCAGGCAAAAGCGTAAACCCTGGCCAGCCCTACTGGAGGCTACATCATCCGAGGCTGAGTTAGCTGGGTGAGCGCTAGTTGCATTGGGTGGAGCTGCTGGGGGTATGTCCCAGTCGGCTGTTGTGGAGGGGGACGCCTCAGTGGCTGTGGGCTAGGGTGTGGGGACGGAGTGGGCATCCATGGAGGAAGACTTTCTGGGGTCACCCAGGGAGATGGAGGTGGTGTTGGAGCAGTCAGAAGACGAAGGCCAGCGCACAGAGTTGGTGTGGACATCCAGGAGGGTGTTCAGGCTGCACCCCTGGGCCAGGGACAGGAGGATGTGCAGTACACCATGGAGGGAGCAGACCAACCTCCTGTGCCTGCCCCATCTGATGCAGCCATGACCACTGTTGTGGATGCCTCCACCCAGTCCGGGCCCGCCTTTAGGACCACAGAGATCCCCCATGAGATGTTGCATGCCTTGCTGGCTAGGATTGCAAGGCGTACGGGTGGGATTCGTGATGATGTGAGAGAGATTTGTGAGCTTCTCTCACATCATCACCAAATGATGTGCATCTCAATGTCCCAGCTGTCATGTGCGCTGCTCTCGGGTGGTCTCTGTGCGCTGGCACATTCAGCTGCCCCCTCCTCCACTGACTCCTCTCTGCCCCATTCATCCTACGGGGGGCCTTTCTTGCCACTTCCCATCATGGGCCCCTCTTCTCCTCTCCCAGTCTGGTGGTCAGCATGTCCCTACCTAAGGTGGAAGTCAAAAAAAGTACAGCGGATGTGGTTGCTGTGACAGCCCAGGCACATGCACAGGAACAGGCATCAGTGGGGCAGCTGGCACATCAGGACAGTGCTGGTACTCTACCCCCCATTGTGCAACATCCAGATGGGGTGCATGTGCAGAGTACACTTGACCAGGCAGAAGCACTATAGGAGTGTCCAAGGGCAAGCAACACAGGGCCCAACAACATCGGAGAGGCAGGCTTCACAGCAAGGTTTGGACAACTGGCAGGAGGAGCGCCGCTGGTTCAGGCAAATGGTGTGCGTCCAGAATGGATTTGAGAATGCAGTTTATGGTGGAGAGGGAGCGGGCTAGGGTGGCACAGGTTGCCAGGGCCAGGACAGAGGTGGTGGAAAGAAGGACACTGAGGCGTGTAGAGATTCTAGAGGAGGCTTGCAGGGATGCCGGGGAGGAGGAGAGGAGGACGAGGGACCCCCTGCAAGCCATCCAGGACCAGACGGTGGCCCGACTCCAAGTGGAGGATGAAGAATGTGACTCTGCCCTGGAGGACATAGGACATAATGGCACAGTATTGAGCCTGCTGCCCATGTAAATAGTTGATTGTGTGGTTTATTGTTTTGGTTCATTTTTTCCCTTGGACATTTCCCCCTTCCACATTTTTGATAATGTATATATTGTTCATTCAGTTTCTTGTTGTAAACCACACAGTTGTTGTTGTCTCTTTGTTCAAGGGTTTTTGTTTTACTTTGCTATCCATTTGTTGTGTGACTCTCACGTAGGTTAGGGCCAAACTGTGGGGAGCTGGCATACTGTGATTCTGGAAATGCATTGGAGGGACAGGGCCTACCTGTCCTTGTCCTGTAGTCCTTTTTCATTTCTGCTCTGTATTGTTTTCTGCCCAGGAGTCCATGTGGGACTCCTGGCAGTGCAGCTCTTCATGTTTTTGGTTTGGTGTACAGACCCATGGGATACCATTATGGCACCCATGGGTGGGGGTACAACCCTGTACCCCTAGTGTATGTTTTTGGGCACCTGTGGGTGGCCCACAGAGCAGGGTATGGGCTGGTGGCAGCTCCATGCTGAATTTGACAGGTGCTCTGAGTATCCTCCATTTTGGGATACCCAGGCCCTGCCATTGGAATCAGTTGATTCCTGATAGAAAACAAGATGGCCCCTGTGGCCTCTTGCTTTCTATTGCCTGTTACCTTGTTTTCCCAAAGTCTTGGGAAGCCCTGACTCTGTCCCTTCCCCCTGACTGGCTGTTGGGTGGAAGTTCCATATATGGTGTTGTTGTGAAGTCCAGTCCAGACTGGCTGGAGCCTTCACAGTGACTGTATGTTGTGGGTACACCCTGTGGGTGGGACCTGGGTGAATGGAGTGTGTGACCAATATGTACTTCTTGTTGTGGCTGTCTGGTTTCTGGCATGAGAGACAAAGACTGAGACAGCCCTGCCCGAAATTCGCCTGAAAGCAGTGTGTAGTGTTTAATGGCTGGGTACTTGTCCCAATCCACATCCCTTGTTGTGATTGTCTGAGATGGAGGAGGATGGCCTGAATGCACTGTGTGCCTGATTGGCTGACTGACTGCATGAATGCCCTTCTGTATGATTGGCTGCTGAGTGTGACCCAGCAGTGTGGATGAGAGGCAGAATAGTATATCTGGGGACCTCTCACCACTGGAAATTGTTCAGAAGCTGTGTCTACACTTGAAGAGTAACTGGAACTGCTGATCCTCGACGCCCAGCTGGAAGAAGAAGACTTGCTGTTGCATTTGCTTCGACCTGATCTGAAAGCTGCCAAATTCGTCGAAGATTGATCCGAGAGAGGACCTGGTAAGGCGCCCTCTTCCCGTGCTCTGAGGGACCATCGAGCACAGCTGACCTTCGCCAAAGCTCCCTGGAAGTCAGACCCTCGAAAGGCTTCTGACCGGAGACGGGACCGCCGAGGATATCGAAGTGAAGCACCTGGACTTTGCCGCCGTCGAAGTCCATTGCCGTTGACCAGGGTTTGCAGGTTTGTGTAACCGCTTGAGGCCCGTCGAAGTTGTGTTGCCCTAGAAGAGGGGACCGCTTGATGCCATGCCGCCGAGAACGGGAGCCGCCCGCTCCTTTGCATAAGAACATTTGAATCGAAGGACTCCCTTGTCCGCACCGACGACCACTTACTCCCGCCGGAGAAAGTCGAGGACGCTGATGCGCCGAGGAGAATCCGCCGGTGGGTTTCCCGCCACCTGAAGGCCACAAAGACTTCAAAGACTCGACGCCCTTGCTGGGCCACAGTTCTTCAGAAACTCTTTGCGGTCCTGAACAATCAATCGCCTAGGTGCCCCGCACACCTCATCCTCGCAGGACGTCACTGACGAGCACCGCCTGGATCAACGCCATGGTCTTGGCACCCTCGAACTTCTCATCGACGCCGTCGATGCCAAGTTCACCCTCTTCGACGCCTCTCGATGATCTGTGGCTCCTGCTTTTAAAGGGAGTCACTCAAGAAGGATCCATTGACGCTTCTTCGAAGAACTCTGCTCCACCGGGTACATTGGGGGGGGGGGTAGAAACATTATAGGAGAGAATAAGACTATTGAACAATATATGGACTGGACTTGTGCTGTATCTTTATTTTACAGGTTGCCCAGGTGGGGGGATCTCCACACAGAACTGTGTTTAGGTAACTGACTCAGTATTCTGCTTATTGTTTCAACCATCTTGCTTTCCCTCCTCTCTCTATTTCTGGTTTCCTTGTTATTGATATGTGTGACATTCTAGCAGTATAGTTGAAGCACTTTAATGAGATCTGATAATATTGGTGGTATCACTATAGAATTGTACATATATGCCATTGTTGATTTCTGAGTACAAAGTGCGTTATTGTGATAGTGTACATACCTTTGAATATTAATTCTATAAAGACTGCATTTTCAGTAATACAGTGTGTGGACATTCTTTTGTGGGGGCTTGGGGACTACACTGTACTTAAGAACCAGCCTGCCTCACCTCCTGAGAAGCTAGGCCTTGATTGCTCGTCCATTGCTACCGTAATAGAGAATCTTGGCTGGGGTCCTCTGTGCCTCTCCTCTACTATATAGAGAGCAGAAGTACAGACCCCCCTCCAGTCTTTACACATACCCTCAACAATTATGTATGGGGGTGGTGTGGGTGTGGCTCACAGTGCATGGACACCAACCAACACACTTCAGCTAACAGTGTGTGGTCTCATGTCATGCAGCACCTCTGCCACTGTATTGCTTATTCATCACATGTGAGTTTGGTTATATATGTGGCTGTACACATCATACGTCTGCTTGGCTCACACACTCTCACAATTTCTTTGCATCGCACCAAAACATGCCTGTTAAAATTATGTTAGCTGCAGGGGCTTAGAATGCTGTGCTTTCCGTCCTCAGTCCCTTGATTCATTGCATGTTGTTTGCTACTATGCACTGACATCACATGTGACTCTGTCCTGTGAGTGATGTCTTGGACTAGTGTCCTCCTAGGCCATTCACCTACCGCAGTTTGAGGCAATTGCAATGACACATTTGCACAATGATACATCACATTGCATCACATTACGTTACTGTGTGACATGTACATGGTGGTTTCACTGTGTAGCTGCTGCTAAATTCAACTGTCCTTTTGCTGTGCCACTGGTTGTGATGTACCAGGGAGTCCGGTGATGAGCTAAAAACCTGCATTCTGCATCAGTGCACCCAGTTGTTAGGTATAGGGGTGGGTATGGGGCCAGTGTGCTTCATGTTGGTGGCAGGCCAGTAGAATTGAGGTAAGCTGTTCCGCAATATCGTACTGTTAGGGGGGTGATGTGGCAGGGCCAGGCTGGGTTGGTGTCGGGGCGAGGTGGGCTGGTGGGTGGTGTGTAGACTGGAGGGGGCTGCCTGGGGTAGTGTCAGAAGTGAGGGGGGGCTGGTGGGTGGTGTGTGGACTGGAAGAGGGTGCCTGGGGTATTGTTGGAGGTGAGGGGGTAGGTGGTGTCAGGACTTGAGGGGGCTACTGGGGTAGTGTCGGAGGTGAGGTGGGCTGAGGGTGGTGTGTGGACTGGAGGGGGCTGCCTGGTGTTGTGGCAGAGGTGAGGGGGGCTGGTGGGTGGTGTGCGGACTGGAGGAGGCTGCTTCGGGTAGTGTCAAAGATGAGGGGGGCTGGTGGGTGGTGTCATGACTGGAGGGGGCTGCCTGGGGTAGTGGCAGAGGTGTGGAGGGCTGGTGGGTGGTGTGAGGGCTGCCCGGGGTCGTGTCGGAGGTTAGGGGGGCTTCCATGTAAAAGTTGTAATTTTGTATGTGACTCTAGTACATAATTACTAATCCCATCCATTCAGGAAGACGGATGATTCTGGTTGCAGCAACCGCAAATGGCTCGAAGTAGATAAATATGTGTGCCAATACCCATGAATTGTATTTTTGTAACATGTCTTTGAAGTCATCTTCAGAGACCTACCAGGTTGCAACAGGTTACTCTGGATTTTTTTCATAATGGGCCGAAGATATTCCAGAATTCTGTTCTTGTGAGCTCTTATTGTGCTTCTAGCAAATATCCTCCCACAGAGAGAAATTAAAATGTGAACAACAAATCTGTTATTTCACTTAATGCATGTTTTGATCGGTTATGTACTGCTGCTGATGAAGCTAAGCTGAAGTTGTCTGTTACTTATTGATGTATACTGGCATGGCAGACAGGTGCCATATTTAAGGAAAGCTTTCGGTCGGAGTGGTAGCAAACTCCCCTTAGTTGAAACTGCCTCTACTAGGAAGCTAGGGCTCATCAGGCTCTCGATGGTATGTTCCTTTCTGGAGCTGCTTATAGGTTAGGGTTTGATGTGGCCTTGTAGACCATTACCCATTGTGAGAAAGTACCAGTGTCTCTGGGCAAGCTTCCACATTTTGCAATTAAAGCCTTCCTAGTCATTAATGATATGATATGTTATTTTATTTATATCGTGCTCGTGCACAGGTGTTTCAGAGCGCGACCAGGCAAAGGGAGGGGAAACGGGGAGAACAAAAACAACGATCTTACCAGGCCCCTTGACATTGAGAACATGCAAATGCATAGGGAAGGGAAAAATGGGGAAAGTGCATGGAAGGAGGGGAAATTGGAAAGTGCTAAACATGGGAGAGAGCAAAATAAATAGTAATCAGTCAAATAGGAATAAATAAATAAAGGTGATACACAGTAGTAGTGCAGCCGGAAACTGGCAAAGTGCTAGGTAAGTCAGATAGGGTGTATCTGATAAGTGCAGGAAAAACGTGGGTGGGGGGCTGTATGGGTACAGCTACAGGCCTCAGTGCAAGGGGTGGTCTGGAGGCAGTGCAGGGGGGTGGCATGGTGAGCGGGTACCTGGGCCCAAAGGACAGAGGGTGGCCATGTGCACAGTGCCGAGAGAGAAAGCAAGTCAGCAGGGGAGAAGAGGAGCAAAGGCAGAAGCAAAGAGGAAGGTCTTGAGGTGCTTCCGGAACCGTAGATGGTTCTCCCCAAGTTTCAAGGTGGCAGGGAGGCTGTTCCACAGGGAGGCCCCAGCCAAAGATAGAGATCTACCCCAGCTCGTTTCTTTGAAAAATGACTGACCCTGAGGGAGTTAGAAGTAGAGGAGCGAAGGGCTCGAGAGCAGTGGTATTTACGTAGGGATAGTTGAAGATATTTTTGGCCCAGTCCCCAGAAAGCCTTGTGGACAATGCAGAGGGTTTTAAATGTAATCATTGCGTCCACTGGTAGCCAGTGAAGGGATTTCAGAGCTGGAGAGATACAATCCTGGGGCTTGAGGCCAAGGGCAAGTCTTGCAGTTCTGTTCTGGATTAGTTGTATAGGGCAGAGAGTGGAGGCAGGTAGATTTAGAAAGAGGATGTTACAGTAGTCCAACCTAGAGCGAATCAGACATTGGGAGACAGTGCGCTTCTGAGGGAAGGAGAGGGAAGGTAGAGTACCTCTAAGGAGGTGCAGTAAGAAGTTTTACTTTTTAGAGACGTCAGAGATGTGTGCAGAGAAGGAAAGTGTGGAGTCAAAGATGACCTTGAGGTTCTTAGCCTCGCAGGTAGGAGCAGGAGGAGGGCGAAGGGAGGCTGGCCAGAGAGTGAGGGGAAAGGATGGTGAAGGAGTACCAATGAGGAGGGTCTCAGTCTTGGTGGCATTTAAGCAAAGATCATTGGTGGCATGTTAGGCAGAATTCTCTTAGAAAGGCTAATATCCCAAACCTAGAGAGCCCCCCAGCAGCTTTGCTGGATTTTTGGGGTTTGTTTTTTTCTACTGCTAAGAGTGAGACTCTTTTGTTCCCACTCTTAGGCATGATTTGAGGTTTATCTTTGACTTGGTATGTGCTTATGGGTTATGGGGTCTTTTACTCCATAGGGTATCATCTGTTTTGGTATATGTGTTACACAGCACCCTCAGTGCAGTAACACAGGGGTGTCGTAGTGACCCCCAAACATAGACTCCATACCCTGGGACTGACTACTGTCTCCCAGGGCATGTAAAGTCACCATTGGCTTTATTAGTCCAAAATTGTGAACAGAACCAGTACAAACCATCATATTGTGCAAGTACTGGAAGGGGTTAATTAGATTGCCCCTGTGTCTGTTTCCAAGGGGGCAATGTCCAGTCCCCCCTTGTCGTGTTTCTGGCTGGTGGCAGTGGTTACCACGCGAAATATTCCACCAGAATATTTCCTATGGGATTTTCCCATTCGTTTTAAACGCACCACTTTTTTTTTGGTGTATTGTAAAGATACTGCTGGTTTATTTAATTAATATAAAATCGCCGGTTGGGTCTTTTCACCAGAACTCTTTTACAAAATGGCGTATGTGTCCGTCTCTGTAACTCCAACCAAGGTCGGGCCCTTTGTTCCACTTTTTGGCGGGCTTCTCCACAGAAGCCCTCCAACTGGTGCCACTCTGTCTGGGATTCACAGGATGTGTGGGTGGGGGAATTGGCACCCTGGACTGTGTTGCCTTAGCAACCCAAGTCGCATTCTGTTCTGATTGGCCCAGTGGGGAGCCGCCCGGCTCACCACTTAGCATGTATGAGTGACAGCTAGGCTGTTGAATGGCTGTTTTTCTGCATAAAAGCAGGGCTTTTGGGACTGGAACTTCAGAAGTCGCCTGGACCTGAGAAATCCAAAGAGGGGAGAAGCTGAGCCATCTGCAACGACGACACCACCGGTGGAGCCCTGCTGCAACAACCTCACCACTTCCCCGACGACAAGAGAAGATCTTCTGTTGCAAGAGTCTTCTCCCTCTGGGCTGTTGGGAACAACCAGTTCGACATTCGCCTTCCAGGACGTCTCTAGGTTGAATCGCCAGTGCCAAGCACCCGGCAGCCGGCTAGCCAAGCTTCAGTCCACTGGGACCGTGAATAAAAGGGACGCACCTTTTAACCGATCGAGCAACTCAGCAGCTGGTCTCATCCATGGGCAGTGCAACAACTCCAAGTTTCCTCCTCGACAAGATCTTCTCCTATTCTGGTCGAAACCACAAACTGCACCCGCTGCCAGGAACAACTGCCACCGCTGGAGCTTCCTCACTTTTAAAGGTACTGTGTTCCACTTGGCCTCCTTTTCCACAATTGCTAAAGGTGACACTTAAATCCTTGGCTTTCCAACTGGGTTGGCTCCCAGACCTTCTAACTTTACCTTTTGCATCAAACCAACCTCTTTTGAACATTTTTAGCAAAGGCGTGAATGCATTTTTAAACTGTGTGATCTTGGGCACATTTCGCCTTGCTCCACTTAAAGTGGCCCTGGCCTATGAACTTTGGCTCTACAGTAGACCCAGCCTTCACTAGCTTGCTGAGGTCTTAGAAAAGAGTTTGGGACCTGTTTTATTTTCATGACCTGTCTTTTTCTCTCCCTCTAACTTAATTATTGGAGTGCCATCTGAGTTAAGTGCTCGCATCTGTTTTACAAATAGTGGTGTTTTGACCTAGACTTGTCTAATAATTATTAAGGGAGGTGTGTATACTTTTTATGATTGTGTTTGAACTTGCTTTGATCTATAGTGCTTAGTGTATTTCCTAAAGTGTGTTTTAAATAAATAATTATATACTTTTGATACCAAGCTCTGGTCTGTGTTTGTTTGCTCCACTGTGTTTCTGGTCCTATTTTGTATCCTCTGTATACTGCCCTACTCACCTTGAGAGAAGTCTGACTGCTGAGCCACAGCTACCAGGTAAATCTGGGTGGTGCAGACTGCTACCAATTGGGTTTACTGCTTACTCCTGTAGTCTTAATCTTTTTGCAGTGTTACCCAAGGGAACTGCACAGGATTCTGCCTAACATGGCACACCAATTTTGAATGGCGGATAGGCAGTCAAAGATGAGGGAAGGAGAGGAGGTGGCTGAAGGAAGCCAGAAAATAAGTTGGGTGTCATCAGCATAGCACTGGAAATTTGAGCAGAAAAAGCAAATGCAGTAGGTGAGAGTTGCCAGGTATTGGTTGAAAAGCCAAGGCGAGAGCTTAGACCCCTGGGGAACACCAGAGGTAGAGATTGAGATAAAAGATAAGAAAGACCCAAGTTGTACCTGTGAGGGCCGATCAGAGAGGAAAGAGGTCAGCCAGGCCAGAGCCTGATCAGTGATACCCAGGTTGTCACAGAGACGATTGAGCAGGGTGGTATGGTTGACCGTGTCAAAAGCAGAGGAGAGATCAAGTAGGATAAGGACAGAGGGAATGTTAGAGGCAAGGCTGGAGAGCAGGTCTTCACAGATGTTCAGGAGAGAGGTTTCTGTGCTTCTGGCAGCTCCGAAGCCAGATTGGTGGTCATGGAAGGAGCCAACAGAATCAGAATGAAGTTTAAGCTGAGAGATGGCAAGCTTTTCCAGGAGTTTACCCAAAAAGGGAGTAATGGAGATTGGGCAATAGCTGGACAAGAAGGATCAGCAGTGGGTTTCCTGAGGAGAGGATGCACAAGGGAGTGCTTCAGAGAAGAGGGGAAAGATCCAGAAGCAAAGAAGAGGTTGCAGAAATCGGCAAGGGCCGGGCGAGGGTATCGATGTGGTCCTTAATGGTTTTAGAGGAACAGGGATGGACCTGTTTTGATGAGGCTTTCATAGATCGGACTTGTCTAGCGACCTGATCAGGGGAGAAAAGAGGAAAGGAGGAGAAAGAGGGACGGGGGTAACTCAATTTGGGTCAGCAAGAAGAGAGGGCGAGGGGAGAGGAAGGGGAGTAGGGGAGAGTCTGCATAAGATTTCCTGGGATTTAGAGCTAAAGTGAGAGGCAAGGGCATTGCAAAGAGCCTGGGAAGCTAGAGTAGGGGTGGAGACTGCAGAAGGGTTGGGCAGCTCCTTGCAGATTCTAAAGAGTTCGGCCGAGTTGTTAGATGCTGCAGAGACATGGGCTTGAATGTAGGCTCACTTCTTGGTGCGTACAGAGAGTATATATTGGCTTTGGAGCAGGCGGCAAGCCAGTTTGTCAGAGGATGAGCAAGAAGCCCTCCATTTCCTCACGGCCCCCCTACACTTACGTTTAAGTGTAGGTAGGTCAGAGTTATACCAAGAATTGCACTTGGCTTTGGGCTTCAAATGGATCCTCATGACAGGGGCAAGAGCATCAAGAGTAGCAGAAATAGAGGAGTAGAGCAGAAACAGGGCTGTGTCAGGGTGTGAATCAGCCTGGGGTGGAGGAGGGAGAAGGTGGCAGCAAAAGCCTCAAATGACAGATGCTTCATGGGCCGGGTGTCCGAGAAGGTGGGTGGCAATCTTGGGGTAGGCATGGCTTGAGGGGAAGAGATGGAAAGATGAGAGGAGAGAAGGCAGTGATCACTGCAGGAGAGAGGAGTGGTGAGGGGAGTAGACAGGGGAGGCCAGAGGAGATCAAGACATCAAGTGTGTGACCAGTAGAGTGTGTCGGGCCGGAGGGGAGGATAGAGAGGGAGAGTGAGTCGCAGAGGTCACGAAAGAGCGCAGATGAGGAACAGGGAGAATCCAGATGGATATTGAGGTCACCAAGGAGGAGGAGTTGCGTGGTAGAGGCAAGGAGGGAGGATGAAAGGTCTGCCCACTCAGAGAGAAAAGAGGTGATTTGACCAAGGGGCAGGTAGAGAATGGCAACAGTAAGACAGTGGCTAGGAGAGAGAGAGAGCCTACAGACAAGGCATTCAAAAGCAGAGTAAGTCTGAGCGTGGACGATAGAGGCAGGAATCCACTCAGGGATGATCAGGGCTACACCCCCTCCGGGCCGTGTGGATCTGGAGGCAGAGAGGATCTTGTAGCCATCAGGGAGGAGAGTGTCAAAGCTTGTGACAGAGCTGGCCGTGAATCATGTCTCGGTAAGACGGAGGACGTCAAGATCAAGTTCTTCTAGTAGGTGGCAGATGTCAGAGGAGTGTTTGACATCAGAGCGAGAGTTGAGGGTGGCAAGATGAAGAAGGTTGCCAGCCTTACTTAAAGGCCTTCCGGGGAGGGGTACAAATCAGAGGTACGCCCTGCACAGGTGAGGAGGGAGCTTGAGATGGGGCAGAGGAGGAAGGAGAAAAGGGCAAGGTAGCCAAGGGAGGAGAGTAGGGGACAGCTGGAGATGCGAGAAAGTTGTTGAGGTGAGGGAACCGCCTATCAAAGAGAAGGAGATTGGCCCGAGGGCCTTGCACCATGACAGTGCCATTTAGGTAGACATTAATGATGACTCTGGAGGAGTCAAAGGAATCCATGAGGACTTCCCAGCGGGTGCCACCATTAATGGGAGAGGAAGAGACAGTACAGAGCACAGATATCATATGGGGGTCCAGAGATCTGGGGAGAGAATGAAAAAGAGGACGTCAGTGAGGGTTTGTCTGGCAGAAGCGCTGGAATAGGTATCGGCAATGGGGAGACCAGGGTTGGAGGCCAAGATATCCTTTTTTAATTTCTTCTTACCAGACTTAGTGAGAAGGGAGGGGTAGTTGATAGTGAAGCAGTTTGAGTGGATAGGAGAAATAGATAGCGCCATGGGCAGGTAAAGAGAGGAGGCAGTGGGAGGAATATGCAAGTGCAGCGGTAAGGGGCAGTCACTGAGCAAGCAAGTTACAAGTGAGGGCCAAAGTAATAATGGAAACACACCCAAATAAGAATGAACTAAAACACACCCAAAGTTGCTTAAAAAAACACACCAAAATTTGCTTACAAAAACACACCCAAAATGTGCTTACAACCCCCCCCAAATTTGATTTCCTCTAACACACCCAAATTTGCTTACAAAAACACAACCAAATTTGATTTCCTAAAACACACGCAAATTTGCTTACAAAAACACACCCAAATTTGATTTCCTAAAACACAATCAGTGTGTTTGTTTCCAATGGTCGTCTCCTTTTTCGAGTGCTGATAAGATGGGCACTTTCTTCTTTCTCCATTTATGAAATAACGTGTTCCCATTTTCTCTTTTAGTAGCTTGCGGTTGGAATTATGAGCTCACCCCTTTCAAGTAGTCTTTCACTTTCAAAGAGTGTGTTACAATTCCGGAAACGGATCTATGAACATTTCTCGAATTTGGTTTGCCGATTGACATTTTGCCTAATTATTTTCCCCGATTTTACTACTTTTTTACTGCAAAAATATCGGCAGAGATTCCCACACCCCCTTCCACTCCACCTTTCTATATACCTTACCCAATCTTACCATCTGTACGTTTGCAGTTAAAGACGTGGTAAAGAATTTGGCAAAAAATGTAATTCGGGAAAAGTGGGTAATAGCCCGAAAACTATTGATGTATGTTTTAGAATGCAGGTTGCCCTATGTAGGATATATGTGGCTGCAGTATACTGGCAGTGTAATGTCTAACTGAGTTGAAATTCTTCATTGCATAGTTTTAAATCCATAGCGAGCAGAGCACTTGCACTTCACTGTAATTTATAATCAGTTTAATATTCCATTTGTTAAAATTCAGATTTGCAGCATAGGGCACAATCATCTCTGGGGATCAGTTCCAGACACAAGAATGTTGTCTTTTTTTCTGGATCCAAAACAGTAGCCTTTGTTCCATGATAAACCAGCTGATACGAGGCAAATCATTAGTCAAAACCCCCTTTATGAATGTCACCCAGAGAACGAGTAGGGCCTTGACATGGATGATGCATTATTTTTCTAAAACAACATATTTTTTAGTATAGGTGCAATGGTCTTATATTGAAGACCTTTCAACATGACATTAATAGCTGTTTCATACATTCATTTAAATTAATACAAGCATTAATCCAATCTATATATATATATATATATGTATTAAAATATATAAAAGTGAAAATGTGTGGGTTTGTGGCTTCATGTATGTTCCGTATACAATTCTACACTGTTTCACCAATCTGCACCAAATTTTGCACAGTCGCCTGTTACGACCCTCCGGACCTTACTGGTTACATGACTTCTGGAAACCCCACCCCTTTCTACGGATTTCAGCAAAAGTGCACATTTGGTTGTGGGTTTGTGACTTCACGTATGTTCCCTATACAATTCCACACCGTTTCACCAATGTGCACCAAATTTTGCACAGTCACCTGTTAGTACCCTCTGGACATTTCTAGCTGCATGACATCTGGACACCCCACCCCTTTCCCCAGATTTCAGCAAAAGTGAAAATGTGTGTTTGTGCCTTCACGCATGTTCCCTATACAATTCCACACCGGTTCACCAATCTGCTCCAAATGTTGCACAGTCACCTGTTAGGACCCTCTGGACATTACTGGCTGCATGACATTTGGACATACCACCTCTGTCCCTGAATTTCAGAAAAAGTCTCTGGGGTTGTGGGTTTGTGGCTTTGTGTATGTTCCCTATACAATTCAACACTGTTTCACCAATCTGCACCAAATTCTGCACAGTCACCTCTTAGGAACCTCCAGACATTACTGGCTACATGACATTTGGACACCCCACCCTTTTCCACGGATTTTAGCAAAAGTCAAAATGTGTGGGTTTGTGGCTTGACAAAGCGTTGTTCCTTATACAATTCCTTACTGTTTCACCAATCTACACCAAATTTCACATTTACCTGTACCATGAGGGAATGAAAGTCTGGGTAACGCTTGCATATGAGCTAGTTTTACAATAAAAGAAAAAGAAACCGGAATAAAGCAACAATGGGCACAACTAAGCCTCTTACTACATCCCAGCATTCCAATACACACATTCACAGTAACATATGAAGTGTGCCTATTCTTCGAATCGCTTGTGTCCATTATATACATTCCGATTTTGATACCAAATCCATATAATCGATGTCTTAGTGCAAAGAGTCTTTTCTATATGTTTTTTAAATATAAATCTCAATATCAATTGCCATGGTGACATAATGTTCCATTAGATGTTCATCTTATATATTTTTAAAATGATCACACTCTGTCAACAGGTGACTGGTACTTTCCGAGGCTGTATTTCCACAGAAATGGGATGATACATTCATTTTTGCAACACAAAATAGTGTTCATTAAACTAAATACACCCAAAATGAGGATCATTTTTTTATGATGTGTAGCTCGCTTGCCTCTCATTTTTGAGCAAGTAATCAGCTGACGCTGGTCATGGTGGGCCGATGATTGAAGCAATGGAACACCCATAGAGTAAGTGAGAAGTATTTTTGCCATACTTATGCGACCTCTGGCTCTCAACATCCAGACTACCTTGAAGATAAGAGCTGTTTTTTTTATTTACTAAAGGTGATAAGATGCAGAAAAATGCAAAAATATGTGCAGCGGAAGAGCCTTTTCATGTATGATTGGACAATATTCAGAGACATTATGATATTTCTTGCACGTTGTTGTCAGCAAATATATGATGCGTATGATGAGAGGAGATGTAAGATAGTATTTATGTTCTCCCTGGTTGATGAGGGGATCCCGTACTCAATGTGAAAGTCTCTCTGTCCATCTTTGTTGAATCACTCGTATAAGGGGGGCCTACCAAGATACAGCCACAGTGACAATTGGGTACCAAGAAATAGCTGGCACTTAGCTCTCATTTGAAGCCCTTTCTTGAATATTAAGTATCTTTTGGTCTACTAAGTTACTGTTCTCTAGTTTCCTGCCACCTTTTTTCCTTTAATCTCCTCTTGGTCCTTCTTCACTTTCTGCTACAATGTGGTTGCAGATGGACTTTGACGTGCACAAGGTTCACGTTGTGCATTTGTGATAGGTTGTGTTGCATTCAGGTTTTATAGCCCTTGCGCTAATTTGAATTCTTTCTCAGTAGATCAATTTAGTTGACCTGTTTGAAAGGCTAATCACGTGTTTTATTTCAATGTAATCATACAGGCAAGTCCTGATGAAGCATGGGTAATAATGTTGCCTCTGAATAATAATATCATTGACGTACTATTACCATCACCACCTGCACCACATGTATATGATCATTCTCCCGCAAACACCACCAGCGAGGTCAAATCTGGAGGTTTCTGTTTTTCTGTTTAGTTATGTGGGCCTTGGTCCAAAGTGCTGTGACCAGTTCTGAAGATCATATCTAGATTATTGTGTACAGCTCTGGGAGCTTTATCTGATTTCTTTCTATCAAGTTCTGAACCCCAAATATGAATACGGTGCCTAGCAACTAAAGGCCCCTAATGGGAATTGTGGCTATCTTTCAGGAGCACATCTGAAGCACTGTGCCTGGTTCTGGTGCCACAACCAAACTATTACCTCCAGATGTGAAGCCCTCTTCTAAGTATTGTGTCAGGTTCTGGGAGCGGCCTCTGGCTTATTCCACCTTTTTCTGGGGGGATTCCTCAGAATGCTAAAGACAAACTGCACACAAGCTTTATTCTCGGATAAACTGTGTTTCTGGTGTAAATCAACACAACTCTTTGAAATTAAAATGTGCACAATTGGGCAAAGAAAGTGACATTATATTTTGTTTGCCTCCCAGAGACTGATAATTCGTGGAAGAAAACATGCAAGATCGGGATGCAATCACCATTCCCCAGTGGCTATTTCTTAAACAACATTTGGCACCCTGTTTTTTGCAAAATGATGCCACTTGAAAATATGGATCAGAAGCGAAACTGCCTGGCAGGAAAAATGATCTACTTAATGGGAGATTCGACACTTCGCCAGTGGATATCTCACTGTACAGCAGTCATCAAGAGTAGGCTTTATTCTATTTTGATTCTGCCATCTATTTGCATGTTACCAAAATAGCATGGGGGCAACGGTATTACCAACATGTGTTTAAGAAAATACGTAGTTTACATGGTGAAATGCCAACACCATCTTGTTTATTTTCTCTGTCAGGGGTTCACAAGCTTTGGCTCTCCTGATGTTTTGGCCTACGACTTCCATGATCCTTCACTATTGACTAGGCCGGCAGTGGCTGATGGGAGTTGTTGTTCAGAGTACCTGGCGAGTCAGAGTTTTCAGTCCCCTGTTCTAAGAGAACACTCACTGTTCCATGTTCAAGAAGTTGATAGGAAGACTTGACTTCCACCTTCCTCCCTTAAAGCCATGCCAGATTTTCAATTGCCTTCTGCACTAAGATTTTTGACCAGTGCCTAATAGCTTTGTTCATTGAGATGCAGGCATTTCATCAGGGGTCAAGTCCTAAAAAAAGAAGTGTGGGAACTCATTAACAAACGCAAATGGATGCAACGTCGCCGGAAATTAGCATATCAAAGTGAAATATGCACAATTCATTGAAGTGGCTTTGTATAACTACCCAAATTGCACAGAACAAATGGCATTTGCCTTTCATAAAATCAACACACACGCAAAACAAATAGAGGATATTTTCTTCTAATAGTGTTTTTGAAAACGTTTAAAGGTGTGCATATTTTAAACTCCAAGAACCAATACCAATGTTTTTCCTGGAACATGCAGTAGCGAAATGAGACATATCACCTTTAGTTGTTTATTATTTTACCTCAGGTTATATATAGTGCAGTGGTGAAGTGTCCGACCTGCAAACCTAAAGACTTGCGGTTTGATCCACGAGGTTTGTGTTACTTCATAAATTCAAAGAGGACACTGAATATGTCTCCTTTTTGCTGGGGGCTGAGTCCACCCTCTGAAAAATGTGGGTGGACTCCGTCCACCCGCGTGTACCCTCGACTTGAACCCTGCATTTCGTTTTTCATGTTGGATTTTGTGTATCTTAAGTTGAGAGAGGAAGCAGGGGAGTGGAATGTAAGGGGAAGGGGGAGGCAGAGGGGAAGGGAGAGAAAGCGAGGGAGAGTAAATTGCCAGGTCTGCATCTTATGACATTTTGTAATATTGACCATGCTGCCACCAACCTTTTCCTCTTACTCCTACATCCCGTCCCCTTTCCTCCATACTTATGGGACATTTCTCTGTCCTGTGGGACGGGACCAGAGCACTTTGTAAAAAGCATCCAAAAATGTTTCCAAAAATGTGTCCTTCCTCTCTTTTTTGTGCGGGGCCCGGTACGCGGCCGTAACCCCGCCCACCTTTGCTCCGCCCCGTGCATCGCCCATCAGTCGTTTTCTCCGCTCGTTCAGGACTGAACGCACTTGCATCCTCGGAAGGTTTTCTTCCCTTTTTCCTCTCTGGCTCTCGCTAGCGATCGTGTGCTGTTCTTTCTATGTCGTTCAAACTAGATTTTCCAGATTGTTCATCGTGTCACCGTCGTTTCGCGAGGGCGGATCCCCATCCTCTTTGTTTAGAGTGCTTGGGTCCGGATCACCGTTGGAACTCCTGTTTTTACTGCGACTCCCTTTTGGTCTGGGCACTTCAACGTCGGTTGGAGTGGTGGGAGGAGGTGTTCCGATGAACTCCTCCTTTGCATTTTCAGGCGTTCATCGACGAGAAGAAGAAACGCCCGGTAAGTTCTTTACTTTTCAGAGCACCCCGGCCGGGGGATATCTTTCTGGGTTCCTCTCCGGCCGGGAGGGGCGTTGATCGCTCTGCCACCAGGGTTCACCCTGAGGTCCCTTTTGGGCCTAATAATTGTACCAGAGTTTTCTCCAGGGGTCTCCGTAAGGGGCCTGTAGATACCAGAGTGCGCTCCGAGGCCCCTCCTGTGGGGGCTGTTTGTAGACCCAGTTCTACTGAGTCGTGGTGTACCGGAGCTCGCTCTGAGGCCGTTCTGTCGGCTTCCCTCAAAAATAAGACCGGGGTGCGCCCCGAGGCCTTGGGTGGGCTTGCTGTTACCGAACGGATGTTCGAGGCCCGTGCAGATAAGGCTGTTACCGGACCTGGGTCCGAGGTCCCTCGTTCAGAGGCGAAAGCTACAAACAGTTCTGCGAGGCCTGACAAGGCCTTGTCAGTGAAAGCTGTTTCTCACCGTTCCCGCTCTTGTGGTGACACCAGACCTGTTGAGGGGGCAAAGAAGCAAAGTTCTTCTTTTACCGGCAGTACCAAGGTCCTTCCTTCGAAGACTAATTTGGCGGTTGGTATGTCACAAAAACATTCCAGGCCACACAGTACCGGCCGAGGTCCCTTATGTTAAGGCTAAGGTTAAGACCCCTGATCCATCGACGGGGACCCCCGCCTCACTTCCTCATGTGCCGCAGTTCCCATCAGATGATGACAAAATGGCGCCCGTTCCCGCCATGACTGCGGTGGCCATTTTGGGTGCTACCCCTACAACTACGCCATCGGCCTCAGGTGTAGGGCTTGGCCCCTTGGGTGAACTTAGAGTCCCTTGTGTGCATTCTTATCGGCCAGTTTATGACTGGAACGCTCAGATGCCTCTTCCGCACAATATTTCGCTGCCTGCAGGGTCAGGCCAGTTGATTTATGTGGATACGTCGGTGGAGGGGCCTGTGTGGCACCCGTCCCCATTACGTCCCTGGATTTGTCCACCTCATGAGAGGCCTCCTCAGGTTCCGAAGCAGTCCCCGGAGGAAGCCTTTTTCAGTAAATTTCAAACGCTTATGCATACCGACCCCAGGAGGGAGTATTTCAAAGGGCTTTTTAGGGAGATATGTCCTCCTGCGCCTCCGGCTCCACCTGTTCCTCCGGTGGTTCTGCCGGCGCCTCCCTTGCCTACGGTGACTCCCCCGACTCTTCCGCCTTTGCCCCCATTGTCCCCTGTGGACAAGGCAGCGCCCGACACGGTTCAGCAGGATCCTGATCTGTCGGATGACGCACAAGGCGATCAGGACAGCGAGGACCTTCCCCGCTCTATCAGAGCTTTTCATGACCGGGTACTTGACATGATGAACTTCTTAGATGTTCCAGTGCCAGAGGCATCGCTCCACAGGAGGGTGTGCTTTCTGGGGCGTTCACCTTGTCTCCCTTGGAGCATACTGGCCTGTTCTTGCAGAAGGACGTTCTGGCCGAGGTCCGTAGAGTCTGGGAAAAGCCACACTCTGGACTTTTTGTCAATACGAAAATTGACGCTAGATACAGGCTGCATTCTCCGGAAGAGGTGGCCCTGTCATCTTGTCCGCCCCCCTCCTCCACAGTGGTGGCTGCAGCCACTTTGCAGTCCAGGCCTGCAGCATCCTCTTCCACGACAGCTAGTCAGGTTCTGGGAAAGGAGGTCAAGCTCCTCGACTCCCTCGGGAGGAAAATCTTCGCCAACTTGGCCTTGCAGCTCAGGCAGGCCAACGCTGAATTGAAATTAGCGGGAGCTAACATGCGGATGTTGAAAGGTCTGTCGGAGTTTGAGGAGTTTATCCCGGTCGATAAGCTGGAAGACTTTAGAGGAGGCCTTTCCGACGCAGGGTCTTGGCCCAGGATCTCCTGGAGGCTGCGGCTCATCAGGTAGACACCTCGGCTCGGGGCCTTATGCTGGGGGTTGATACCTCACGGCAGGCGTGGCTGCATGCAACTAAAGTCTCAAAAGAAGTGCAAGACAAGGTGTTGGACCTTCCGTTCGATGGTAAGGCGCTCTTTCATGCTACAACAGATGTAGAGCTCACCAAGACGAAGGATAGCACTCAGACAGCTAAGTCCTTATCTGACCTGGTTAAGGTTCCTTTCAAAACCCAGAGACCGTTGTTGCAAAGTCGACCTCCCTCTGGCTTTAGGGGCTTCACCGACCACAAGTCTCGCAGAGTGGATACCCCTGCGGGGAATAACCGCCGTAGGCAACAACGGACACGGTTTTTCTCCCGTTGCTCAGCCTCCTCCTCAGGTTCAGGTGGCACCTAAATGAGGGTTTTCCACGATCGCACGAGACCCCGGTGGGAGGACGCATTGCATCTCATTGGGAGGCGTGGCAGGCCATCACAGAAGACAGATGGGTCTTGTCAGTCGCTCGAGCGAGCTTCCGCTTACCTCTACCTCCTACCCCATCCCTCAACCCTCCTTTTCAGCTGTCGGGCTCGCCCTCCCTCAAAGCCGAGGCTCAGAAACTTCTGGACCTCAGAGCTGTGGAACCCGTTCCCCTTGGGGAGCGAGGGGAGGGCTTTTACTCTCAGCTGTTTACGGTCCCAAACCCAACCAGGCTGGCCTGCGCACCATCCTAGACCTTTCCCAGTTCAATCTTTTCCTACCCCAAGAGAAATTCAAGATGATCACGCCCAGCCAGATACGGTCCTCATTGCAGACGGGCGATTGGCTCAGCATCGTGGATCTTCAAGATGCGTACATGCATATCCTGATTTGGAACCCACACAGGAGATATCTATGATTCTCTTTGGCAGAGGAGCACTTCCAGTTTCGAGTGCTTCCTTTTGGCCTCAGCTCGGCGCCGCGTGTCTTCACGAAGATGATGTCAGTGATTGCAGCCTATCTTCGTCTCCAGGGTATCCATGTGTATCCATATTTGGACGACTGGCTCTTACGCAGCCCTTGTCCGCTGGCAGCAGCGGGCAATCTACAGTCTCTCCTTCAGCTCCTGGTCCATCTTGGGCTGTCAGTGAACTGGCGGAAATCTTCCATGACGGTCTCGCAGGACCTGATTTTCCTGGGTTTTCGCTGGAACACGATCGACTGCAGAGTGTACCTGACGAGGGACAGAATGGCGGATCTGTTAGCCACGTGTCAGATGTTTGCGCAGTCGGAGAGCATGTCTTCTGGGCCTCATGGCCTCATGCGTGCTGGCACTTCCTCTTGCTCGTCTCAAGATGAGACGGACCCAGATGGCCCTTCAGGGTTCCTGGCGTCAGGCTGTGACCCGGATTCCAAGCTGATAATGATTCCGGATTCCATGAGAGTGGACCTGGATTGGTGGTCCTCTCTGAGCAACCTGTCGGTGGGTGCGGGGTTTCAGGACCCAGCCCCCACGGTGATGATCACGACAGACTCCTCCCTTCTGTGGTGGGGTGCGACGTTAGATCTTCTTCAGGTCTCGGACCTCTGGTCGCCTCAGGACAAGCTCCTGCACATAAATCATTTGGAGCTTCTGGCGATCTTCCTAGCGCTCAGGGCATTCAGACCGCTCATTGCCAACAAGGTGGTCCGCATACGCACGGACAATGTCGTGTCAATGTTATTACATCAACAAGCAAGGGGGAACAAAGTCTCCCCCCCTCGTGCACCTGTCCATCCAGATATGGGAGTGGGCCGTGCTTCATGGTGTCTGGCTGCTTGCAGTACACATCCCGGGCCAGCTGAATGTCACAGCGGATGCCCTCAGCCGGCAGAGAGTGGTCAGCTATGAGTGGGAGTTGAAAGCGGAGGTCCTGTCATGGATTTTCTTGCGTTGGGGTACACCGGAGGTGGACCTCTTCGCTACGGCAGTAAACAGGAAGCTTCCTCAGTATGCCTCCAGAGGGGGGCTGGGAGCCTCCTCTCTGGGGGATGCTCTTGAGATTCCATGGCACAACATGAGAGCTTACGCCTTCCCACCTCTGCCTCTAGTTCATCGAGCAATTTGGAAGCTGAAGAACTTGGTAAACTGTACCCTTCTACTCATAGCCCCGTGGTGGCCGGCCAGGTTTTGGTTCTCAGAACTTCAACACCTGTCGGTGTATCCGCCAATCAGGTTACCAGTGACCCCCGATCTTCTTCATCAAGGGGAACAGCAGCTGTGGCACCCTTCCCCACAATCGCTCAGCTTGGCGACATGGTGCCTGAGTTCAAGTCTTTAGAGCATCTTAACTTGTCTACGGATAACATGCGTATTATCCAGGCAGCCAGGAAACCCTCGACCAGATCCCAATACAGGAGTAAATGGCTCAGCTTCTGTCATTGGTGTTTGGAAAAGCAGTTGGATCCAAGGGTGGCTACGATTGACACGGTGCTGTCCTTCGTGTCCTCCCTAGCAGACTCGGGTGTTCACGTTCTGTCATGCAGAACTTACCTTTCAGCGGTTTCCGCTTATCTTTCTACAGAACAATTCTCTTATTCTCTGAGTAACCCAGTGGTTAAGAGGCATTTTGCAGACTTGACACGCCTCTGCCCTCCGGTTCGTAGTCCGCACCCGCCGTGGGACCTAAATGTAGTCCTGACGGCACTGTGACATAAACCATTTGAACCAATGGCCATGGTGGACCTCAAGTACCTATCATGGAAAGTGTCCTTTCTGGTCGCCGTTACGTCAGTGAGGAGAGTGAGTGAGCTCCAGGCCTTGTCAGTGGATCATCCTTTCTTGATCTTTCACAAGGACAAGGTAGTCCTACGTACAAACCCGGCCTTTCTACTGAAGTTGGTAACTGAATTCCATCTGAATCAGTCGATCTCCCTACCAGTCTTTTTTCCGAACCCTGCCTCAGAGGCTGAAAGGATTCTGCACTGTCTTGATGTCAGAAGGGCTCTTAAGTTCTACCTTGACAGGACTTCCGAGCTTAGGAGTTCTTCTCAACTTTTTGTGACCTTCGGTAACCCTCAGGGTAAGCCGGCATCTAAGGCGACTATTTCTCGGTGGATCGCCGCCTGCATCACGGAGTCTTTCACCGTCCAAGGGCTGAAACCTCCTAAGGGTATTCATGCACACCTTGTGCGGGGCAAGACAGCCGCGGTTGCTTTTCAGAAATATGTCCCCTGGGAGTCCATCGCTAGAGCAGCTACTTGGGCCTCCCCAACTGCTTTTTGTAAGCATTATTGTCTTGATATGAGCTCAAGAGCTGATGCTCAGTTTGGTCAGGCTGTGCTGAAGAACCTTTTTCTGTAGGGGGTATTTCCATCCACCGTAGTTCCTGTTAGGAGTGCTTGGGAATCTCCCATATGTATGGAGGAAAGGGGATGGGACGTATGAGTATAACCAGGTTACTCACCATATTGTCCACCTTACTCCTCGTCCATAGTTCCCTTTCCGCCATACGCCCGCCCGCCGTGCCCTCTAATAAGTTTCCTCTGCTATTGCTAATAGGTCTCTGACCTGGTGATAGAAAAGGACTGATGGGCGATGCACAGGGCGGAGCCAAGGTGAGCGGGGTTACGGCCGCGTGCCGGGCCCCGCACACGAAAGAGAGGAAGAACACATTTTTTGACACATTTTTGGATGCTTTTTACAAAGTGCTCCCGTCCCGTCCCACAGGATGGAGAGATGTCCCAAAAGTATGGAGGGAAGAGGACTATGGACTAGGAGTAAGGTGGTCACTAAGGTGAGTAACCTGGTTATTCTCTTCCTCCCTACAACCAGAAGAATGGAATTAATGTATGTCTGCAAAATCCTCCAGGTTTTCCTCATCATCTTCAAATACAATGTGTATGCAATGTTTCCTCCTCTTTTCTTCTTCATGTCCCACACCTCAACCCTGCACCTCAACAAAGCCACTGCTGAGGGTGTTACCTAATATGTCCAGACCGCTTTCCTCCAACACCTATTCTCGTAACCCTTCTGGAACATTAATTATCCACTGGTCCTCTAACAGGCAGTAAGGCCCCAAAATCCTTCTATTCCCATTTGCCATTTTATCCTAGTGGCAAGAGAAACAAATAACCTTGGTGGTGAACAATGAATGGCCAAATATATAAAATAAACTGACAGTAAGAAGTAAACTTGAAAAGATAACAACAAGTGTCATAAGTAAACTAGCAATGTGTGCAATGAATTGTCCATTTCAAACTCAGAGTATTGGTCCCTTGAGCAGGCTGGTTCCTGCAATTCCCCTACAATTCCCCCAAAAACCATAAAACGTTCTTAATAGTAAAAACATGCTTTCGTAAAACGGTAAACCTCAGTACATAGTAACTTGGGAATATGTCTTCTTACACCTTTTTTTCATCTGCCATATTTCTTTTACAGTCACGAACATTAAATATAGATTAATGATTATGTCAAAATGGTTGTAATTAGAATTTAAATATTCCCTCTGTCCATGCCTCAATTTCATTCAAATGGCCGTGGTTGCAAGCCCACGTACTGTCTGCCTTGGTGTAAAAAGTATTGCATTAATTTAGCAACATTTGAAGCATTATCTTATTTTGAATATTCATCTATTGCTTTCCCAACAGCACTGAAATATTATAACCTCCATCGGACTGGTCTGGAAACTAAACTTTTGGCGTTGGACATGGAGAAGAATATTCTATTACAGTGGAAAAGACATGGCTATCCATATATTGCTTCGCAGCATTATTCAGTGAAAGATCCTGACTATGTTGCCCAGGCCATTGACCAACTCCCTGGAGGAGGACATTTCATCATCGTCATCAATTTGGGCCAACACTTCCGGCCTTTCCCAATTGATGTGTTTATTAGAAGAGCCCTTGACGTCCGGAGTTCTGTAGAGCGCCTCTTCCTCAGAAGTCCTGATACAAAGGTTATCATCAAAGCCGAAAATACCAGGGAGATGACAATAGACCAGGAGCGATTTAGTGACTTTCATGGTTATGTACAATACCTAGCAGTGAAGGAGATCTTTGAAGGACTCAACGTTGGTATGGTGGATGCTTGGGATATGACCATTGCGTTTGCCACAAATAACGTACACCCTGCTGAAGTTGCAGTTAGGAGCCAAGTAGATCTGTTTTTAACCTACGTCTGTTAGCTGAGGGTACAATTGCAAATTTCGAAATCCTTCATAATGTTGCCATGATGAAATGAGAAAGTGTTGTGTGCTTCTCCAGTGCCCTTTTCTAAACATTTTGTTTACAGAATGCGTGATGACTCATGACACATTTTTCGTAAACATTAATACCACTTTGTGCTAATAGTTGCAGCACATCTGGGTCGGAACGTTAAAACTGAGGTTTACAGTTAAGAAAGGTGTGTCACTCAATATAGTCAATAGCCACCCCATACAGTGGCGTAACACAAGATGTGCCCCCCCCCCTGCGAGCCATGCTGAGGGGGCCCCCCAACTCAGCAACAAATCAATGGTCGCGCCACACTCTGGGCCAGCCTAGATTATCACACTAGCGCAATACGCACAAACGTGCTGCTGAACAGATATGCCGCACACTGCACTAGGAGAAAGATATACATATGTGTTTTAATATAACATACAGCACACTGTCTGTAAAAAGTTGGCTAAAAAGCCAGAGTGTTTGCAATTGTTTTGTAGGGAACACCAACCCAATAGATGCAAGTCACCAACAGAGCACAGGAACATTAAAGCTTTGCTATTAAAAATGCCATGCCACAGTGAAAACATGTCCAACAGGTTGCACAAGGTAGAACAGTGTCGACATGTAATAACAATATAGTAAAGCTTGCCAGGCCACATTTAGACATATCTAGACTGGTTGCACCACAATGGCAGTCGAAGCAATAACACTCATCAAGAATAGAACATACATTCAAGCCTGTGTCTCTGTGGCCTCTAACAACACGGCCAAACTCTTTAAAATCTGAAAAGAAGTGGTCAATCCTGTTGAGCTCTTTACATCTCCTGTTCCCTCCCAGGCCCTCTGTTTGGCTCTGTCATCTCACTTCTACGCTAAAATTCAGGACATCCTATCCTCCATCTGCTCTTCCTCTCCCTCTTCCTCTCTCGGCCCCCCTTTGGCCATCTCTACCTCTCTTCCTCCTATCTCCTCTTTCTCTCTGACAACACCTGACGAGGTTTCTAGACAAGTCCGATCTATGAAAGTGTCATCCAAACAGGTGCTCTCCTGCTCCACCAGAACCATCAAGAACCATATTGACACCCTCGCTCCAGTCTTGACCGATTTCTGTAATCACTCTTTCCCCTCTCCCGTTAAGCACTCCCTTATGCACCCACTCCTCAAGAAGCGTTCTGCTGATCCTGCCTGCCCGGCAAACTATCGCCCAATCTCCATTACCCCTTTCCTGGGCAAACTGTTGGAAAAGCTGGCCATCTCCCAGCTTACACTCAACACAGAATCTGTTGGTTGTCTCCATGACCATCAGTTTGGCTTCAGTGCCAGAGACACAGAAACTGCTGTCCTGAACACCTGTGAAGTTCTGCTCTCTAACCTTGATTCCTGCATTCCTTCTGTCATCCCCCTTGATCTTTCCTGTGCTTTCGACACGGTCAAGCATGCCATCCTGATCAATCGACTCCATGAGAACCTGGGCATCATAGATCAGGCCCTTGAGTGGCTGACCTCCTTCCTCTTGGACTGCCCCTCTCAGGTCCAACTTGGTCCCTTTCTCCACGCTCCATCCTCTCACTCTGGTTTTTCAACCTCTATGTGGCCCCTTTGACCCACCTGATCTCTACATTCTCCTCTAACTTTCAGTGTTATGCGGATGACCCTCTGCTTTCCTTCAGGCTCCCCTCATACTCCTCTCATCTCTCGCTCATTCCCGACTGTCTATCCGCGATTCAGGATTGGTGTGCCTCCAACTATCTCTGCCTTAATGTCAGTGAAATGGAGATGCTTCTCATTTGGACTTCTACCCCTGCTTTCCCTCTCTCACTCTGGCCGCCCGCCTTGGGCCCTCTTCCTTTGCCTTCCTGTGAGGCAAACAACACTGGTGTCATCTTTGACTCCACTCTCTTTTTCTCCTCACATCTCAGACGTTGCCAAGAAGTCCCACTACCAGCTGCTCCTCCTCAAAGGGACTCTTCCCTTTCTCACTTACCCCCAGAAGCTCACTGTCTGTAGAGCCCTGGTTCTCTCTAGGCTGGACTACTGCAACAGCCTCTTTCTCAATCTGCCTTCCTCTACTATCCAGCAACTAATCCAGAAAAGGACTGCAAGACCTATCCTTGGCCTCAAGCACAGGGATCGTATCTCTCCAGCCCTGAAATCTCTCCACTAGCTCCCAGTTGCTGCAAGTATCAAGTTCAAGACCCTTTGCATTGTCCACAAGGCTTTCTGGGCCCGGGGCCCGCACTACATCCAACGCTCTCTTCCAAAATATCTTCCTTCTCAAGCCCTTCACTCATCTACTTACAACTCTCTAAGGGTTAGGCGCTTCTCCAGGAAGAGAGTGGGGGGTAGATCTCTCTCCTCTACAGGTGCCAACCTCTGTAAAAGCCTCCCTGCCCCTCTCAAGCTTTAGCAGACCACCTGAAGTTCTGGAAGCAGCTCAAATCTTTCCTTTTCTCCTCTGCTTTCTCTCTCTCCCTCCCCTGCTGGCCTACCTGACCTACCTGTCTGCTGTACTGACTGGTTGCTTGGCTACCCTCAGAGTCTCACTGAGTCGAGACTCTTTCTTGATCAGTCACCCTTGCACTGCCTCTGGTCCTACAATGCACTTAGGGGCTGTAACTGTAACTCTACAGGCTCTTGTTCTCCTTGCACTACCCAGAGCTGTGCTGCTTTGACAGCACTTACTCAGAGAATTGCTGCCCTGTTTTTCCCCTCCCCTCTCCCTTGCACTTCCCCCTTGCGCTTCTCGTTATCGCACTTGCACGATCTGAATGACACAAGGCCAAGTAAGATCGTTTGTCTTGTCCTCCCTCTATGTTCCATCCCTTGTCTTGTCGCGCCTAGAAACACTTGTGTGCAGGTGCGTTATAAGTGACTGATCACAGATGCCCAGAAAAATATACAATGCTGCAGTAAGAAACAGCTGACTGGCAGCACCCAAATGGCAGTCTAGCCAGGTAATTCACTTAGCAGGACTGCTTTTTTTTTTTTTTGAAGTAGTAATTTATTGGTGTTTTGTATTAAAGGCATACAAATACAAACATATGAACTGTGTATATTAATAAGTAAAATGGAAAAGGAAAAGGAAAGAACAAGCAAAATAAAAAAATAAAAGAAAATAAAAACAAGAACATCAAAAACGACAGTCTTCATGTGGTGCAATACATGTCTCTCGGGTGAATGTGGGTGAAGAGAAATCGTGTGTCTCGGGGAACCGGTGGAGTCTTTTGTGGTATCAAGCGTTCAGTTGTGGCATGTTGTTGGAGGTTGTCAGGGGGGTTTGTGGTCTGCGCTGAAGGATGTGTCTCTTAATAGGGCCTTCCAGGAGTCTAGGGTGCCGCTCGCCATATCTCCGGTGGAGTTGGTTCTGTCTTGCCAGGCTCTGGTTTCAGCTGCTGTCCATTTTTGCATCTCCTTCAACCAGTGTTCGTGTCTGGGGCCGGATGGTTTCTTCCAGGCCATGGCTATGGTTCTCTTCGCTAAGATGCATGAAATGTCCATCATTTTTACAAGGTGTTTGTATTTAGCTGGTCTGGGATAGGTGCCTAGTAAGCATTCTCCCGGTGTCCACTTATATCTTTCCATACCTGCATCTTTGCAGGTCTGTTTGATTTTGGACCACAGTTCCATCGCTTTGGTGCATGTCCAGAACATATGGATTAAGTCGGCTCTGTCGTGTCCGCACCTCGGGCATGCCGGGGAAGCTTGTCTGTTGAAGGAAGCCACCCTGTGTGGAGTCATGTACGTACGATGAAGGACGTTCAATTGGATCTGGCCGAATCTGGAATTCCTGGACACTTTTTTGGGGTATATTAATGCTCTTTCCCATTCCTTGTCTGTGAGCGTGGTTCCGATGTCTGCTTCCCATTTCGCCTTCAGTGCCTTTCCCTTGGGGTTGGGTTTGTCAGTGAGTCTGTTGTAGAGCCTGGAGATCGGTCTCCATCCGTCCCCAAGATCGTGCATTTCCTGTAGTAGCGGGTCTGGAGCGGGCTCTTCTGGCCATCCTTTCCAGTTTTTTTTGCTGGTTTGTTTGATGCGTTGGTACCAGAGAAACTGGCCACTTGAGAGCCCTTCCTTGATCTGTAGTGATTCGAGTTCTCTGAATTCGCCTTCCTCAAACATATCTCCCCATGTGTAAATGCCTGCCATTTCCCATCTTCTTGCCGTGGATAGATCAGATTCTGATTTGCATATATCCACCAGGATGGGGTTGTCTGGGGAGTACGGGTGTTTCACTTGCCTGATGTAACAGGTTCTGGCCCATATCTGCCTGCCGAGACCGATGACCAAAGGAGGGTCGGGGGAGTGTAGTAGAGGGCTCCATAGGGTTTCCTTGGGTGTTAGTTTGGTGGAGAATTGACTCAGGAGTCCCAGT
The DNA here is from genome assembly GCF_040938575.1 of Ambystoma mexicanum. Lineage (NCBI taxonomy): Eukaryota > Metazoa > Chordata > Amphibia > Caudata > Ambystomatidae > Ambystoma > Ambystoma mexicanum. The sequence goes on along the minus strand of NC_090931.1, from coordinate 226,633,261 downwards.
TCAGCGGATGGCTCATCTGAGATCCACTTCGTTTAGTTTAGTTTAGTTTATTATTTGTATAGCGCCGCCTGGCCCTAGGGCATCCAGGCGCTTGCGATGAATACAACAAGAATAATGAATACAACAAGAATAATGCAGCAGAAATGTACAAATCGATTACATATTTACAAATTTACAGTGTTGGTGCATGCTAGTGAGGTAGGGCTAGGCAGTTTCTTTGGATAGAAGCCAAGTTTTGGTGTTGTGTCTAAATCTGTGAAAGGACGGTTCTGATCTCAGCTCGAGTGGAAGTGAATTCCAAAGTTTGGAGGCAAGCACGGGGAAGCTGGAGCCACCTGCTTTTTGGAGCTTAAATCTTGGGATATTTAAGCAGTGTGTTTGAGCTGATCTGGTAGGGCGCGCTGGGGTGTGGTGCTTGAGGTTGTCGGATAGGTATCTGGGTGCTTGGTTAGCTAGGCATTTGTGTGTGAGTGAGATGGTTTTATATTCAATTCTTTGTGGTATGGATAGCCAATGGCAGGTGCGTCTGGCGTCCGAGATGTGTTCATGTTTGGGTATGTTCAGGGCTGCTCGCAAGGCGTTGTTTTGTATGACTTGTAGTTTGTTGATGTTTTTCTGACTGGTTCCCAAGTATAGCGCATTGCAGTAGTCAACTTTGGAAAGGACTAGCGCTCTGGCTAAGGTGATGCAGTTGGATGGTGAGAGGTCTGCTGGCATTGATGAGTTTACAAGTGTAAGCAGTGGCTGATGAGATGGAATTGATCTGTCTTGTCAGTGTGAGGGAGGAGTCGAGGTAGATTCCTAGGGTTTTGACGCTGTTAGAGACGATGATGTTATTGCCGTCTATAGTGAATGCTTGATAGAGTTTGTCGAGTTTATTAAGTCTGGGTTGGGAACCTAGGAGAAGAAGCTCGGTCTTGTCGTCATTAAGGCATAGGCCATGCTTGGCCATCCATTCTTGGATAATGGAATAAATGTTGTTGAGAGCAGTGAGGTCGGTGGAGTAGTCGCCTGTTAAAGGGATCAGTATTTGGGTGTCATCTGCGTAGTTGGTGTAGATGACACCCAAGCGGTCCAGTATGTCAAAGAGGGGTTTCGTGAATACATTGTATAGAGTGGGGGAGACGCAGGAGCCCTGGGGGACACCGCAAGTGACTGGGGCTGGGATGGCAGAGGCTGTGGGTGCGAAGACTCTCATGGATCTGTTGTTAAGGAAGGAATGGATCCATGCGTTGGCGTTATCTGAAAATTTGGCTGCTGAGGATAGATGTTTGCAGAGGATGTCGTGGTTGACCAGGTCGAAGGCGGCCGATAAGTCAAGGAGGAGAAGGAGGGCTAGTTTACCATTGTCTTTAATGTTGTCCATCTGTGTCTTAAGGTCAATCAGGGCGGTCTCAGTGCCGTGTTTGGGGCGGAATCCTGGTTGTCTGAGTCCTAGTAAGTTATTTTTCTCAAGGTGGTTCTGTATCTGGAGATAGGCAGCTCTGTCGAGGATTTTTAGTAGGAAGGGTACAGTCGTTATGGGTCTGTAGTTGGTGGGGACATTAGGGTCAAGGGTGGGCTTCTTAAGTAAAGGAAGAACCCAGGAGTCCTTGAGGTTGTTGGGCACTATGTTGGAGGTGAAAGATGCGTTGATGAGGGAGGTGATGAAGGGAGCAAGTTGTTTGGCTGCATCTTTAATGATAGGGGCTGGGCAAGTGTCGCCTTGGCATTTGGACGGTTTAAGAGAGTAGATTATTTCTTCAACCTCTTTAATGGTGATGGTGGAAAACTCAAAGAGGTTATTGTCATCATTTTGGGGGGTGGTGTGGGTGTGTGTAGAGAGGGTGATGTTATCGGAGAGGGTGAGGCTTTCTTTCTTTGTCAGGATTTTGGCTTGTAGCGTGGCAATTTTGCCTAGGAGTGCTTCCTGGATGTTCGTGCACCAGTGGATGTCTTTGTTGCAAGTGTCTGGAATGGGGGAGGGTGATTCGAGTTCTCTCAGGATATTGAAGAGCTCTTTGGTATTAGATTTGGCGTTGCTGATTCTTTCATTGTACATGTTTTTTTTAGACTGGATGATGGCTGATTTATAGATGTTCGATGCCAGTGCGTAGGATGTCTTATTAATAGTGGATGGTGACTGTTTCCATGCTAATTCAGCTTGTCTTTTGGCTTTGCGGAGTGTTTTTAGTTTGGGGGTGAACCAGGAATTGAGGTGTGCTCGTGGTTTGGCTTTCCGAAGCTTGAGTGGTGCTATGGTGTTTATGGCCTTAAGGATAGTTGTGTTGTATAAATCTACTAATTCAGTAGGGTTGGTCATGGTGGGTGAGAAGTCGATGATGGGTTGGAGTAGCGGGAGGAGTTTCTCTAGTGTGATATTTTTGTTGTTTCTTGTGAGTGTGGGTGGGGCATTGGAGGAGGGCACTGGTGTTTGAGTGCCTTTGTTGATGGTGAAGGTAATAAGGTGGTGATCGGTCCAGGCGCATGGAGTGTTGGAGAGGATGGTAGTGTTGCAATTGAGGTCAGCTATCCAGTCAAGGATGCGGCCTTTGTTATGTGTGGGTTGTGCGATATGGTGGGTGAGTCCTAATTCTGAAATAGTGTTGGCGATAGTGTGAGCTTTGTCATCTTTCTCATCATTGAGACCTAGATTAAAGTCTCCTAGGATGAGTAGTCGAGAGTTAGGTTTGATATTGTTAGAGAGTAGAAGGGCTATGTCGTCATTAAAGGATAGTATGGGGCCTGGCGGTCTGTAAATGAGGTGGATGGTGATAGTGCTTGTGTGCGTTGTGGATAGTTTGAGGGTGAGTAATTCCGCTGATGTCAGTGATTGGTTTTGTATGTGTCTAATGTTGATGGAACTTTTTGCAATAACGGCTACTCCACCACCTTTAGCTGTTTGTCTGTCTGCACGGTAGATGGTATAGTCATTGGGTATAGCAAGTGATAGAGAGGGGCCAGATGCTGGGTGGAGCCAGGTCTCAGTAATAGCTATGAAGTCGAGATCATTGACGGTAATAATGTCGGCAATGTCTAAGGCATGGGCGACTACAGATCTCGCATTGATGAGTGCACCTTTAATGGTTTCGGTGGTGATGCATGATTTTTTGGTGTGGGTGCGGGGGGAGGGTGCGATCGGGCCGTGTGATATCTGGTCTGTCGGAAGTGTAGGGCGTGTGCAGTGAGGGGCAGATTTGGTTAAGGTTATGTTTTGTTTGTTGCCTAGATTGGGGAAGGATGCGGGTGTGTGTGTTCTGGATCTGAGTCGGGTGAATCTCGATAATCCTGAGCAGGGATAGGATCTGCTGGTAGTGAGGTTCGTGATAGTGGGTTGGCCGATGGGAGTAGTTTGTGATGCTTCTTGGGGGCTGGGGGTGTCTGCTATGCGATGAGAGTCAATGGAGGAAGTAGGCTGGAAGGGGTTGATGTTGGGTAGGAAGGGGGTGGGGCAGGGTATGGGATAATGTCTGGGGCAGGCTAGTCTGCTGAGGCCGTTGGGGTGTAAGCGAAAGTGTGGCCCTGTACAAGGGGTGTCATGGGGGACCAGGCAGAATGGGAACATAATGAGGAAGGTCCAGGTTATCATGTCTGAGTTTGACGCACAAAATCGTCAGAGAGAAGCTAGTGCGCAATGTTAGTACACAATGGTGCTGCAGTGAGGGTACTAGCGCAGAGAATCGGAGAAATGCTAGTGCACAGTGCTGATACCCAGTACTAATACACAGTGTACTCTAAGCGACCATAAGGCACTACACAATGTCACAGTAGTCTCTAAGCGACCATAAGGCACTACACAATGTCACAGTAGTCTCTAAGCGACCATAAGGCACAACACAAGTGGTCACAGTGGTCTCTACGCGACCATAAGGCACTACACAATGTTACAGTGGTCTCTAAGCGACCATAAGGCACTACACAATGTCACAGTAGTCTCTAAGCGACCATAAGGCACTACACAATGTCACAGTAGTCTCTAAGCGACCATAAGGCACAACACAAGTGGTCACAGTGGTCTCTATGCGACCATAAGGCACTACACAATGTTATCGTGATGTGACTAAGCTGCGCCGCAAGGTAGTATAGCTGAAGGTCCGGAAGTTTTATTCCTCCCTCCTTGTGTGGGAGAGATAGTGTGGCCAGGGACAGTTTGTGTTTTTTGGGGCCCCACAGGAAGTCTCCTATGAGCGCTTCTAATTTCTTGAAGAAGGGTGGTCTTACGTAGAAGCATATATTCAGGAAGAAATACAGGAACCGGGGAAGAATTATCATCTTTACAATTGCCGCTCTACCAACCATTGCGAGCGGGAGCTTAGACCAGAATTTCATGGATCTGCGGAGGCTTGGTATGGCAGCTTCCGTATTGTATTCGTGTGTGAGCATCGGAGTGTGGCCCACTTTGATTCCTAGGTACCTGAACTTGTCGAGTTGCCATTTTATTCCTATAGTCGGGAGGTCGTTCTCTGTTAGGCCTCTCAGGCCAGCCAGTGGGAATGCTGAGGATTTGTGTCTGCTAAATTGTATTCCAGAGTATTTCGAGTAATTGTCAAGTACCTCCAGTGTGGTCGGTGCATTGACCTTGGGGTCATTTAGGTACAGTAGGACATCATCAGCGTAGAGGGAAATTACGTTGTAGGTATTGCCGATCTTGATGCCGGCATCGAAAAATTGTTGCCTGAAATATATGGCAATCGGTTCCAGGCCAAGTATATATAGCATAGGCGAGAGAGGGCATCCCTGCCTAGTGCCCCTCTGTATCTGCCAGGATTCTGAGACCGTTCTACCTGTCTTCACTCTTGCGCTTGGAGAGTTATATAGTACCTTGATCCATCTGATGAAGCCCTCGCCGAACCCAAATCCCCTGAGTGACTCGGTAAGCCACTCCCAGTAGATGGAGTCGAAGGCTTTGATGGCGTCAAGTGATAGTACCGCTAGGTCTTCATCCCTTTCGTAGGTCTCTGCCATGATGTGTTGAAGCCTTCTGAGGTTAGCTGTGGTGTTGCGACCGGGAACGAACCCGTTTTGGTCTTCGTGGATTATGGAACCCAGCACTCTGGCGAGTCTGCCAGCCAATATGGTGGTGAGGATCTTGATGTCGTAGTTTAGCATGGCCAGGGGGCGATAGGAGTCGCAATCAGTGGGTGTTTTATGTGGCTTGAGCATGGGAATGATTATTGTCTCCCTCATGGTGTTGGGTAATATCCCGTCTGTGTAGGCCTCTTGATATACTTCGTGCAGGATTGGGGTGAGGGTGGATTCGTATGCCTTATAGAACTCAGATGGGAGGCTGTCGCTTCCGGGGGCCCTGCCGGTGGCGAGCGATCTGATTGCTGCCTTCACGTCCTCGGCCGTGATCTCCTTTTCTAGTTCCTCTCTCTGTTCGGCGGTGATCTTGGGGAGGTCTATCTCTTCCAGTGTATCGATGATTTCGTCTCTGGGAACTTGTTTGGCGTGAGTGTATAACCTGGAGTAGAATTTGGCGAATGTCTTGTTAATTCCTGTCTGCGTCTTATGAGATGTTCCTTCTTCGTCTAGTATCTCGGTTGGGAGTTGCTTAGGATGTTCTTTCCTGCATAGCCAAGCCAATAGCCTACCAGGTTTGTCTGATTCTTTGTGGGATCTGGTGGTGTACGTTGCGTGGTCGAATTTCTCTAATCTGTCCCAGGAGGATTGGCATTTTTCGCGGAGCTCTTTCAGTTGCTTCTCGATTGCCGGGGTGGTGTTGGAGGAGGATTCCAGACGTGCTATCTCCAATTCGTGTGCATCCAGGGACGCCTTTAGTTGCCTGCGGGTACCGCCAGCTTTCGATATTATTTCGCCCCTTACCACCACCTTCAAGGCCTCCCACAATGTGCTCCAGGTGGATACTGAGCCCTTGTTGGTGTCAACGTATTCTTCAAGTTTTTCGGCGAGGTCCTCTCTGAACTCTAAGTCTTCGAGGGCCGCAACAGGCATCCTCCACATAGGGATGGGGGGTCTGGGTCCTTTGAGCTGCCATTGCATGATCAGTGGCGAATGGTCGGAGATCGATCTGCCCAGATATTTGGAAGACTCCACCAATTGCATTTGTTCTCTATCAACGAAGAGGTAGTCGATTCTTGTGTAGACTCTGTGTGGAGCTGAGTAGTAGGAGTAGACCTTTTCCGAGGGGTGTTGTTCTCTCCATATGTCCATTAGGTGTAGCTGCGATAGTGTCTCTTGCATGGCGGACGATGCAGGGTTTTTCGTTTGGGGAGGGGGTGTTGATCTATCCATGGTAGCATCTACGGCACAGTTGAAGTCGCCACCCCATATGAAGGTTCTGTTCCGGTGATGAGCCAGTTTTGCACTGATCATTCCGAGGTGCGGTGGTATCCCGTGGGGTGGGAAGTATGAGTTAGCTAGGCATATCGGGATTTGTTCGATGGTGCCCCACATGATCACAAAGCGGCCTTCTTTATCAGTCTCGTATCCTTGTAGCTGGAAGGGGACATTCGGGTTTACCCAAATGAGCACACCTCTTGCGTATTTGGAGTAGGGGGATCCCTTCAGCGTCCCATCCCACCGGTCTGCTAGTTTGGCCATGGCTTCTTCCGTGAGGTGTGTCTCTTGTAGGAGCGCAATTGAGACTTTCTTCCTTCGGAGGAATGATTGTATGCGGTTCCGTCTGAGGTACGAGCCCATCCCCCTCACATTCCACGTCATCACGTTGAGTTGTGACGCCATAGAATCAGTGTTTCGGGGTCGGGAGGTGTCCCCATCCTTGGGGCCTGATGTGACAGCGGTCCGTATTCAGGGGGTCGGAGACAGGGACGGACTAAATTCGTACTTATTGTATTTCTTGCACCCGGCTTATGTTTCTTTGGCAGTGTAGGTTTGAAGACTGTGTAACTGTTGGAACAAACAACATAACTCAAACAGGTGCGCCCAGCGACTACTTTCGTGTCGTGGTGCTCGGGCGCTCTCGAGCCGTCTGGGCCCATCCGGGCTTCGGGCGCGAGTTGGGTCTGGTGTTGGCCTGACCCGGGAGGGTTGTTCGCTGGGGGTTCGGCTGGGGCCCGGCGAGGAGGCCGAACGAGGGTCGTTTCCTTGTGGCATGCTGTAACTGGATTACCTTCTGATATCCGGGTTCGATTGTTGCTGGGCTATCGCTACGCCGTGTACGTCATGCTCAGGTAATCTGGGGGGCTCATTCCTTGTTGTGTGAAGTGTCTTTGCCGTCGGCAAGGTTGTTATCCTCGAGCCACATGTTGGCGGCCTCAGGGTTTTCGAGGAATATCGCTCGTCCTTTATGTATCACTTTCAGGCGTGAGGGGTAGAGCAGCCTGTATTTCAGATCTAGTTGGCGGAGTCTTGCTTTGATCGGAACAAAAGAATTTCTCTCTCTTTGGACTTTCTGGGTGTAGTCCGGGTATATGGTTATCTTAGAGTCTCCTCTTTCGATGGGGCCTTCTTCCCTGGAGTGTCTCAAGATGGTTTCCCTATCTTGGAAGTTTAGTATCTTGGCGATTATTGGTCGGGGATGTGAGCCGGGGGGGGGGCGTTTTTGGAGTGATCTGTGGGCCCTCTCGACCGCGAATCCCTGTGTCATCTTACCGGCTCCGATCTCTTACAATAGTAGGTATTCTACGTAGCTTGTTGTGTTTGGGCCTTCACTTCCCTCCGGGACCCCCAGAATCCTGATGTTGCCCCGTCTGGCTCGACCTTCAGCCTCCTCTGCCCTTTCCTCGAGAGCGTGGACTTTCCGTTTCAGATCGGCAACCTCAGAGCGTAGTGATGCGGTTGCCCCGGCCGTTTCTTCTGCTGAGTTCTCGATTGTCGTCACCCTTTCCGTCAGGTTGCGTGCATCTTGGCGGATGAGTTGAATGTCAATTTTGAACTCATCTATTTTGGAATCTATATGGGTCCTCAATGAGGCGATGGCTTCCAGTATTTGAGAGTGATTATCTGTGGGTTCGCCCTCTTTAATTTGGGTGTTTTCGGGAGAATAGGGTCTAGCCTGGGTGGGTGTTTTAGGCTTGGTAGCAACAAAGGAGTCCATGGTGGCTGCTTTGGATTTATTCCTGGCGGCCATTTTGGAGCGGCCTTGGTGTTGGGGTGTAGGTTCGAGTCCCTACTGCCGGGGGTTGGTTGGTGTTCGGAGGGTTGTTGCGGGCTGTGAGTTCGGCGGAGATGGTGGGAGTGGTTAGGTGTGCCTGTCCTTGGGTCTGCGTGGGCTCCCAGTCTCCGTTGTGTGAATCCAATAGAGTGGCTTCTGTTACTTAGGAGCCATTGCCTTCCCCCTTATTTGGGGGCTACTGATGTTCATACAGCGCTGGGTGATGATGGTGGTGGTATTGGGGGGTTGTAGAGGCAACTCGTCGGGGGTTAGTGGCCCCCGGCACCCTTATATGTGACCAGGGGGTGCTGCAGGGACTGTCCTACCTCGCCAGTTCCTCCGAAGCTCCGGTGTTGCATACGGGGCACCGATGGGTTTCGGGGGGGGGATGTGCCGCAGATGCTGCTCCTCCGTGTTCTCGCCGATGAGTGATTCGCCTCGTTGAGGTCGGGCGTGGGCTCGGAGACCGTGTGAGCCCTCTTCAGGGTGATCACAGGCTGGATGTGGTTGAGCGGCTCCGCTGAAACTGCAGTCACGGAGCGGAGAGACCGCCCGACGTGGGTTCCGGAGACTGGTGTGAGCCTCAGGCTGCCTCCGCTCCCGGGTTCCTTAGTCTTTGGTCCTCTGCCTCCTGCCGGGTAGTGGCCGCCGACGCTGGCGCTATTCCGCGGCTGCGTTACCCGGAGCGCGGCGCCATCTTGGATTCTTGCGAGGCGAGGGGGGGGAGTGCGGTTCGGGGCCGCTGGTGTCGTCTCGGGGATCCGATTCCCCGAATAAGTGAGCTGTGCTTGTCGGGATCTGCTTCCCCCACCTCCGTGATCATTTGTTGTTGATGTAGCTTCGCTCGAGCCGGGGTAGAGGATCTGGAAACGGCGTCTCGGCCGGAGCTCGGCGGATTAGCCTCCGAACGCCATTGGCTCCAGGCCACGCCCCTTAGCAGGACTGCTTTATCATAAATGCCCCATTAAAAAAAAAAGTCATACCAAACTGAGGAATGACCAGACTGGCTGCACCAAAATGCCTCTCTAGCCCCTAATACAACATATCATGCCTGCTTAGCCTGGATATGGACAGCCATTATAATTTGTTGTATAATCCTGCCCCCCCACACATCCCCTCTCCCTCCCACCACCAAAATCAGCTCCTTGGCCGAGAATTACCTCCACGTCCCTCTTCCTTGCCCCAGAGTTTACGGTTGAGGCTCCTTGCCTCATATGTAAGCACTGGGATGAGGAAGAGTGGGACTAGGAGTAATGAAGATTACAGGTAGCTAAACCAAGCATTACTTCCATGTACCTCTACCTCATCCCAGTACTTGTGTATGAGGCAGAGTGCCTTATACACAAGTACTGTCTCATGCACACTGGGACGAGGAAGAATAGGGCTAGGAGTAATGAAGATTACCAATAAGTAATCCAGGCATTAAACACAAGTATTGGTGCAACACCATTGAGTTGACTGGGATTCAGCGCCTCCCCCTACCCCCCCCCGAAATGTTGGGCTAGGTTGACCAGACCTGGCTGACCTTCAGAGCAGTTGCCAGACAGAAAAGGACACAGATGTTAAACGGCACCTGGGTTTCTCTGTTAACAAGAACCCACCAATTACTAACATAAAGCAATTCACTGTTAGTACCTGCATTCAAATGCCAATTTTTTTAGGCAATTGAAATTGTGATGTGGGTTTAATACTTGCATGCCAGGGGAGTGATTGGGAGGGTAGGGAGGGAACAGGAGACCACTCATTCTCACAGCAGTCCATAAGTGGGTGCTTTATGCCTTAAAGGAAAAAGTTAACTGCTTGTAACATTGAAGCTGCACTAGAATAGTCTCATAAAAATGCATAAAGAAATTAGATGACCCAAACAAATAAGTTTGCCCTCCCCCACCGCCCATGATGTTGGCACCCCTCCCAACATTTGAAGGGTTAGCCCCCGAAATGTAGGTTTTGTTGCGCCCCTGAACGCAAGCACACACACCATTCATCATATACACACACGCACACCCAGCCATCCATACATTTAAGTGTGCATTCTTTCACCATACTGGCACACCCAGGCAGCCATCCATACATTTAAGTGTGCACCCTTTCACCATACAGGCACACTCAGGCAGCCACCCATAAAATTACGTGTGCACCCTTTCACCATACAGGCACACACACTCAGGCACCCACCCATACATTTAAGTGTGCACCCTTTCACCACACACTCACACAGGCAGCCACCTATACATTTAAGTGTGCACCCTTTCACCATACAGGCACACCCAGGCAGCCACCCATATCTTAAAGTGTGCACCCTTTCACCATACACTTGCACAGGCAGCGACCTATACATTTAAGTGTGAACCCTTTCAACATACACTCACACACATGGGGTTGAGGGGAGCCCTAACACTTAAAAAAGAAATTGGGCCTCATTACAACTATGCCAGACTTTAAACAACGGTGCTGGGAAGCTCACCGGCACTGTTGTTTCCGGGCCGGCATATTACAGCTCTACGGGTGGTTGCCGTCCTGCCCGGCAGGTCAGACCTGCCGGGCAGAATGGCACCCACCGGCATAGTTTTGACCAAAGCACTGGCACAGTTATTAACGGTGCCGGTGCTTCTATGGTTTCTATTCCCATAGAGTCCGATAGGACTTTATGGAAATGGGGACTTACCATTTGCGAGCGCCTGACTTCCCAGACAGCCGGGGTCGTAATCCCCTGGTGTTACCGGGAAGTCGGGCGCCGGTAAATCATTACAGGTCTGGTGGCAACCTGCTGGTAGCAATGGCACGGTTGCTGCCAAACCCGTAATGAGACCCATCATTTCTTTTTGAAGTCACTCTGACTTCATAAAGAAATTATTTCTGTTACAGAAATTATTTCTTTTTAAATGCAGAGGGAAATCAAAAAGAAAAAAAAATATTTTTTTTGCAAAAAAAAAATATTTTTTTTCTACAAGTGGGGGCCCCTCCCAGGACATGTGCTGGCGTGGCCCCCCTGCACCGCGGGGGGCCCTGTTACGCCAGTGGCCCCATATCAAGTCAAGCAGAAGCCTCTGACAAAAGAATTTCTATGTCCATTGATGTCCATTACGCCTCTTATCACTTAGATGATGGCTCAGCATTGTGAGGGAGCCATAACTACATTTTGGATAAGAAACACATTTCGAATGGATTGTGTCCTCCCACGTATTCCTCATCTTGTGATAATTCGTTATCATTGCGTTTATTGTCCCTCGGCGTACTCCATACTCTGTCGACGTCACCGATGGTATAAATAGCTCGAGCCGCGCTCGTTGCTTCAGTTCCGTTTTTCCGATCGCTTTTCTATCGAGAACAGCGCGCTTCTATTTTCTGTGAAGAAAATGTCGTCATCTTCGACACCCAGAACTGGGTTTAAGAAGTGTGCAGATTGTGGATCTAAGATGTCGATATCCGATCCCCACCGGATTTGTCTCTGGTGTCTCGGTTCCAGTCACCGAACCGACGACTGCGGTTCCTGCCAATCTATGACCGAAAAAGCTCTTCGTGAGAGGAGAGGTAAACTGTCGGTGGGGAGGGAGGCCTCAAAAAAGGTTTCGTCAAAAAGACACAAGAAAGTGACTGATTCGAAGGAATCGGATCGCCATAGGCACTCAAAGAGATCTCGATCTAGGAGTAGATCGAGACACTCTTCGCCGTCATTGAAAAAAATGAAGAGGAGTCATAGATCTCCCTCATCATCATCTTCTTCTTCAGAGTCGACCGAAGAAATTTGTTGTCCAACTAAATCAGATTCTCCCAGTAAGTGGGAAGAATTCCGCAAAAAGATGATGGAGGTTTTCGAGAATGCGGCCCGACCCCCTTGAAAGACCCTCAAAAAAGCCATACCCCTAAAGTCGCTCCATTGGATGACAAAGGGAAGTCCAAGGCTACCATGGCTAAGACCGGTAGCGTCGAGGAATCCAAAAACCCTCGAGTCAACGTAAAACCGTTTGAAGACTCTTCGAGAGTCGAGCACCTCTCCAGTGCCATGCAAGAAACATAAGTCGTCGAAGACTTCGACAACTTCGTCGACGCCCTCGACGTCGATAATTTCGACGCCAAAGCCAAATGCGTCATCGACGCCATTATCAAAGTCATCTTCGAAGACCCCCTTCTTCGTTGACGCAGTACCTGGGAGCCAGATCTGCCAACCAGCATTTTGCCAATTCCTTCGAAGCAGATGGAAAAGGAAGAAAGGAGATTCACTCCTTTGTCCAGGTCAGACTTTTTCAAATCTATGTCAGCAATCTATGAAGAGTCTGCTTCAGAAGAAGACGAGGTTACTCCTTTGGGAGTTACTTATGGTACAAGACAAGTTCCTGAGGAACTTATTGACCAGGAATCTAGAATGAGAGACCTGAGTGATACTCTACATTCTGCCAGTGGAGTTGACACATCCCCAGAATTAGAGTTTGCCAAACCTGATCCTGCAGAACATTCAGATGCTGGGTACAGGGGTCTTATGACCAGGGTAGTTGAATATATGGGTTGGGGTAATACTTCACCCATTTTTGAACTAGATGACATGACGGATATAATCGTCAAGGGACCTCAGAAAGATCCTGTTCTCCCTTTACACAGAGCCCTCCAAAGGACTGTGGAGAAAAACCGGGAGAAGCCAGAAACTATTGTTGCTGCAGATAGGACTTTTCCAAGAAAATATAGACCGGCTGGAACGGATCCTGAATATTTGAATAAACATCCGACTCCAGAGAGTTTAGTCATTCAGGCAGCATCTACTTCAAAACAAACTGCTTATCCAACTATCCCTCCAGATAGAGAGGATAAAAAAATTGATGCCTGGGCACGTAAAGTTTTCAAATCAGGCAGTATGGCACTTAAGTCGGCAAATGTCACCTCTACCCTAGCCAGGTTTACCCATACCCTCTGGGACTGTATTTCGGCGGCGGCTCATCATATTCCGGAAGGCGAGGAAAGGGAAGGCTTCCTGAATATAGTCAAAGACGGGAAGGAGGCAATGGGGGAATGTCTCCAGTCTGGACTGGATACTGCTGATAGTATCAGCAGATCCATGGCTGCAAGCGTTGTGCTACGCAGATTTGCATGGTTGAGGAAGTCAGGGTTTGCACCGGACGTGCAAGCCAGACTTCTCAACATGCCCTTTGATGGCTCGAGGCTCTTTGGCAGAAAGGCTGATGAAAGCCTAGAAAAACTTCAGACCTCGAAAGCGGCAGCTAAATCACTTAGCGCCTCTTTGCGCCAGCCTCTAAAACCCTATTCCGGCTCATCTTCCTGGAGGGGTCCTTCTTTTCGATACTACTCCTCTTTTGGTAAAGGAAGAGGACAGGCTTCTCAAAGGGGAAAAAGAAACTTCCCTCATGGAACATGAGGAAGAGTTGCAAAATCAGCCTCAGGAGCGGCATCTGTACCCTCAGCCACTCCTGCAGCCGCCTCCAAATCCCTCTGAGACCTTATTGCACAAAACACCAGTGGGAGGCAGGATCTCTCAACATCTGAAGGAATGGTGGGGCATTACCTCAGATGCTTGGGCACTGGAAACAGTAGCCCAAGGTTACTGTCTCCCCTTTCTAAAAAGGCCTCAGAATCATCCACCGGGAGCCAACTCCGCCAAATTTCCAGATCCACTCCTGTTGCAGGAAATTTTAACCCTGCTAGAGAAAGGTGCCATAGAACTGGTACCTGTAGCGGAGAGGAACAGGGGTTGGTACTCCCCATATTTTGTCATCCCAAAAAAGGACGGAGGACTGAGACCCATCTTGGACTTGAGAAACTTGAACAAGTTCCTCAGGAAGGACAGGTTCAAGATGGTGATTCTTTCTCAGATCCTTCAGGCTCTCCAACTCCAAGATTGGTTGGTATCATTGGACCTTCAGGATGCTTACTTTCATGTGCCAATCCATCCAAAGCACAGAAAGTACCTGAGGTTTGCGATTGGCAATTCTCATTGTCAGTTTCGAGTTCTGTCATTCGGGTTGACCTCCGTCCCGAGGGTTTTCACCAAACTGTTGGCAGTTGTGGCAGCAAGTCTCAGGAGAGGAGGTAATCACATATATCCCTACCTGGACGACTGGTTGATCAGAGCAATTTCTCCAGAACAAGCTCAGGAACATCTTTCGATCACCTGCCACTTCCTCCACAAATTGGGCTTCTCCCTCAATTTCAAGAAGTCCCACATGATACCATCCCAGAAACTCCAGTTTATCAGAGCAGTCTTGGACACTTCACCGGGAAAGGCCTCGCCTCCCGAAGTGAGAGCTCTCCACATCCAGCAGATGGTAACGAAGTTTCAGAATGCCCAACATCTACCGGCCTTCGATTTTCTCAGGTTGCTCGGCCTCATGGCATCCTGCATTTTCCTAGTACCAGAGGCCAGGTTGAGAATGAGATCACTTCAATGGGCACTCAGAACTCAGTGGTCCCAGTTGTCAGGGAATATGTCGGAGCTTCTACAAGTCCCGAGCGCAGTTGCTCAGGATCTTCTATGGTGGGCTTGCAACAACAACATTCTCAAGGGAGAGTCTTTTTGGCAACCATGGCCGGAGATAACGGTAGTGACGGACGCCTCACTCACGGGGTGGGGAGCACACACCAACGATCTGACAATCAGCGGTCGTTGGTCTCAATCGGAGTCCAAACTACACATCAACCTGTTGGAGCTGAGGGCAATCAGACTACCTCTGAAGGCCTTTCTGCCCTCTGTGGAGGGAAAGAATGTCCTGATAATGATGGACAACACGGTGGCCATGTACTACCGCAATAAAAGAGGAGGAGTAGGGTCACTGCCACTGTGCAGAGAAGCAATGCAGCTCTGGTTCTGGGCAATACGAGAAGGAATCTCTCTGTCGGCAATTCACCTAGCCGGAGAGAAGAACACGGCGGCAGATGCTCTGAGCAGGCAGAGCACGGTCTCTCACAAGTGGGAGCTGGCTCAGGAAGTCCTTCTGGAGACCTTCGCCCTTTGGGGAACCTCTCAAGTGGATCTGTTTGCCACCGTGATCAACCGGAAGTGCGATCAGTACTGCTCAAGGGAATTTCCTCAAAGAGGAGCTCTTGGAGACACATTCGTAGTGGAGTGGAAGATTCCACTTCTGTACACGTTTCCCCCAGTCCCTGTGATTCCTCAAGTAATCAGGAGGTTGAGAAAGTTCAGGAAAACCATGATCCTAATTGCCCCGGATTGGGCCAGGAGAACGTGGTACCCGGACCTTCTAGACATGTCCATCTGCTTTCCAATATGTCTTCCGCAAAGAGAGGATCTTCTCTCACAAGAGGAAGGTCGGGTTCTCCATCCAGAGGTCAAGACACTCAACCTTCACGCATGGTTTCTGAGAGGTTGAGATACAAGGATTGGGATCTTCCGGATGACGTAATGGAAATCTTGCTTTCGGCCAGAAGACCAGCAACAAAGCCTTTGTACTGATGTCGCTGGAACAGGTTTAGTAACTGGTGCAAAGACAAGGATGTGGACCCTTTTCAGTGTGGCACCCCAATGATGCTCTCTTTTCTACTACATCTAGCTAATCTGGGGCTCCAGATAGGAACAATCAAAGGATACCTTGCTGCGCTGTCCATTTTCAAGCGCTCCTCGGAAGAGGTTTCATATTTCAAAATACCGTTAATAATTCAATTCCTAAAAGGGCTTACTAATGTATACCCTCCAGTACCTTTTCATGTACCAACTTGGGACTTAAATTTAGTATTAACATTCTTGACTTGCATATCTTTTGAGCCTCTGCACTCATGTCCATTGAGGCTTTTGACTCTAAAAACTGTCCTCCTTGTGGCCCTATCATCAGCCCGCAGGGTTAGCGAACTTCAGGCTCTCTCATGCAAACCACCATATACTATTTTTTATAAAGATAAGGTAGTCCTTAAAGTTAAACCTTCGTTCTTGGCAAAAGTAGTCTCGGACTTCCATTTGTCACAAAAAATAGTACTACCAACCTTTTATCCTCCTCCTAATCAGGGCAAAGAAGAGGAGAGATTACACAGATTAGATCCCAAAAGGGCTCTTAGTTTTTACATCTCAAGGATGGCTAAATTGAGACAGGATGACCAACTGTTTGTGGGTTATACTGATCATAAATTAGGCTTATCTGTAACAAAACAGACCATTTCCCACTGGATCATATTAGCCATAGTTGAATGCTACAGATTAGCGGGAAAAGAACCACCAGATGGGCTTCGTGCCCATTCTACAAGGGGAATGGCTACTTCTGCGGCTCTAAAGAGGGGAGTCCCAGCAGCAGATATTTGTGCAGCTGCAACCTGGAAAACAATGCATACTTTTGTTAAACATTATTGTTTGGACACTGCCTCCTCTAACGAGGGTTTATTTGCAAAGGCAGTTCTGCA
Source organism: Ambystoma mexicanum (assembly GCF_040938575.1). Taxonomy (NCBI): domain Eukaryota; kingdom Metazoa; phylum Chordata; class Amphibia; order Caudata; family Ambystomatidae; genus Ambystoma; species Ambystoma mexicanum. The sequence continues at coordinate 226,616,853 of NC_090931.1, read as the reverse complement.
TTCTGTCCACGAAAACTGAAATTAGTATTCCCGCCTCCAAAAATTGATACTGCTATGGGAGCCTATCACAAGATGAGGAATACGTGGGAGAACACAATCCATTCGAAGAACAAGTTACTTACCAACTGTAATGTTCTTTCGACTGGATGTTCCTCCCACGTATTCCTCATCGACCCTCCCATACTACCCCACAGTACAGTTTACGTTTCTTACACTTTCCTCTCACGAAGAATTTATCGGTCATGGGACACGCCTGGGTGTTCCTCCTATATATATATATTTCATCGAAAAAACAGAACTGAAGCAACAGGCGCGGCTCGAGCTATTTATACCATCGGTGATGTCGACAGAGTACGGAGTACGTCGAGGGACAATCAACGCCACGACCTCGAGCACAGCGCCCTCTGCCGAGAATTTCTTTTTCCGAAGCAGAGAAGCTGGAGATAACGAATTATCACAAGATGAGGAATACATGGGAGGAACATCCAGTCGAAAGAACGTTGCAGTTGGTAAGTAACTTGTTCTTCTGTTTCACTGCCTTGGTCGCTGCCGCTGATAAGGCCGGGCCTGCATGTGTGAGTAGGCCTATACTTCACAAATATGTGTCCCTTCTTGCCAGTTGCATTTGAACAGGATTGTAGGAATTAAATCAATTTTCCCGGCAGCACATATCTGCTTTAGAGAAATATAGCTTTTTGTTGCATTGTTCAGAAAACTTGGTAGCAGCGAGGTAGATTCTTTTCGCTATGATACAACTTTCCAAGGGCCCAACTGGATAGTAATGGCCTGTGGTCTAAGTTAATTGGTTTGAGTGGGATATTGTAGCTATTACCACCCCAGACCAATCACCTGTGATGCTAAGTGTCGTGTTATGTGTGAGAAATGGGCCAAACTGCAAACATAACCTTTGTATTCACACACAAAACACTATATTCAAGATGGTGCCCAGGAAACAGCAAACGGTGCTCTAGCTGGAGTCCCTCGTTCATTTCTATAGTCGTGGGGTTCCCGATGCAGAGACTTCAGTGGGAGCCAGCAATGTAGGAAAAGGCACCTACATAATTCAGGCGGGAGCTAGGCAGGAGGCAGGTAGAGTCAGGATGGTGGCCAGGGTCTGAAGGCAGCAGGCGAAGAAGAAGGTAGGGAAATGGAGGCAAAGAAGGGGTGGGGGTGACAGCCACCAGGGTGGAAGGTATGCTTGTATCATTGGCACAGTTCTTGTGGGTGCTAATAATGTCTCAGATGTATGCCCTACTTTTTTGTGTATAGTCCTATTTGCGTATCGTGCTATTATATCCATTTAACGGCTCGAAGCACATACATGGAATGTGATACATATGAGAAGAATGTCTTTTTAACTCTTAAGTTAAATATTTATTGTGAAATGTATAGTTCACATTGGGGTAGATTGAGAGCGAAAGCTAAGCCCATTTATGAAACACATGTATATGCCTCTTGATAGAGTTCCCGAAAGTCCTCTGCTTCTGAAAGCTACACAAGGATGTTAGGTTTGAAGAGTCAGTCACCTGCTTGACCTTCACCCAGCCCTGCTTGCCTTTTACCGGAACTACCTATCAGGAAAATTATCAATTTCCGGGCATGTCGAGCCAAGATTGTCTCAGCTGCTGAAACACACTGACTTGGTTTCCTCTGCTTGCCTCTTTCTCTAAAGACTTTTATATCTTTAACATTATGAGAGTCATACAATTTTATCTCACCGCAGTATTGTTTAATAATAACTCAACTCTGGTAATTGTCACGAAAAAAAACAAGCTATAACGCAGTGTTTAATGTCAGACATTTTTTAATTTAAATTGATAGTTTGTAGTTTTTTTATATAGATGTTCAGCCACAGTGTATTTAGTAATATCAATATGTGTTGTAGCAAGGCAAATGGAGAGGCTCCTTTAAGGGTAAGGACTGGAGACCCAGAAAGGGAAGTTGAGAGGAAAGCGGAAGGGGAGGAGGAACGAAAGTGAAAGGACAGTACGTATGCAGACACGGAATAAGGTAGATGTCCATACCCTTGTCTCTGTGTGAGTTTTGTTTGGGAAGGACCGGCCAGTATACAACAACTGGCGACAAAGCAGAACGATCCCACGTGGGCTGACAACGTTGCTGAGTGACCACGAAAGTGGTACTCCATGATCTGTGCGCTGCAGGGGCCATGAATTACTCAGTGACGCGAGCGGCAAACAGGATGCACCTTGTGAGGACTGAAATGGAGCCGTGCTGGTGAGGAGGCCCAAGCGAAAGCAAGCGGTAAACTGGGATGGCGCCGGGGTCCCGCGGATGATAGGGGAGAAGAGAGAAGGCAGGACACGCACACGGAGGAACGGTGCGCAGTGATCACACGGCGATTAACAGCCACATTAGACTACCAGGGAGAGGAATTCCCACCGCAAGGAGGGCAGGGAGGAAGAGCCAAATAAGAAGCAAGAAAATAAAAGAAAGGAAGGAAAGGCAAACAGACCACAGAGCGGCAACAAGAAGGACAGGGAAAACACTTTAACAGCACTTGAAAGTGTAGCAGGTAAAGGAATATAACAGGCAGCAAAATACACAGGCAAGGCAGAGAGTGACCTCAAGAGGTGCCAAGGAAGCACCAAAGTAAAAAAAAAAAAGAGCAGGGACATTGCAAGGGCAAAACACCCTTTCTCAGAATAAGCACACAGGCCTCCATAAAACAGCATGGCTGATGAAGTACAAGCAGATACAGGGGCGGGAGCCTTTGCCAACATTGGTGCAGGATTCACATCCAGGGCAACAATTCTAAGGTAACCTAACCCATTCACACTACAACCAAACCATGACCAAGGACAGAGATGGGAAGAATGGGTGGAGGAATTTGAAGATTTCATGAGAGCCATCGGGGACCAGAACTCCCCAAATAAAATAGAGATTTTTGCAGATGTGGATGGAAAAGAAATCAAAGGAATACTGAAAACAATCCCTGCACAAGAAAAGTCCACATATGCGCTCCTGGTGTCTGCCATCAACAAAAAGTTGGTCATATTACCCAACAGAGACTATGAGAGATACTCTTTCAATCAATGTGTGCAACTACCTCACAAGACTGTGGGTGAGTTTGTCATAAGGCTCCAAAGGAAAATAACCAATTGTAATTTTGCTCACTTGAACGACGAAGAAGCAATCTGACTCAGGATAGTTGAAGGGTGCACATCCTCACTCTTCAGGAAACACCTGCTACAAAAGCCCCTCTCACTACAAGAGATCATAGACCTAGCCAGAGTCTACAAGAGAGTGGATGTGCAGGCAGCAGCCATGGAGAACCCCAAGAGGAATTACAGCATTGCAGCAATATACGCAGGACTCCACGTGAATGTCCACAATCAAGGAATGCCAAGTAGACAAGGACCCAGAAGCCCGCACCAACGACCCCATGGAGAGAAGCAGTGCTATAGATGTGGGTTTGAATACCCTCACAGAGGGCAATGCCCGGCCATGGGACAAATGTGCATGAGGTGTGGCCAAGATAATTATTTCCAGGCAATGTGCAGAGAAAAGTCTCTGACACTCACCAACTACAAACCAACTACGATCACCGGATCGACCAGAAGACTAGAGCAACCGAGGGGGTTCAACCCCAGGGCATACCTTGACTGCGACACCCAAAGAATGATCCCTACCATGAAAGCGTGAACATTCCAGGACCATGCAGAGGTAATAAGAGCCATGGAAGACCTTGCAGTTCACCCCATACCACGCTACTTAAATGAATACGACTACTCACCCAGCCTGCCGGCATGCTTTGCCCTCGACCAAGGCAATGACCAGGGGCGCGACTCGTGTCTACCCCCAATACCATACTACAGTCAGGACTCATACGAGAACCCAACGATAAATGGAGAGATGGAACAGATGCATGAATAATACAGCAACCACAACAGATATCGCAAAGAATACATCAGACTCGTCAGTGATGCCACGATGACAGCACAGCCCCAAAGGTTGCCATCCAGATCGGAGGCCTAAATCATCAGTTTAGCGTGGACACAGGGGCAACCGTTAATGTTATGAATGAGAGCCTCCACCAAGCCATAAGAGACATCTACCCACTATGCCTGTCCCATGCTCGAATATTTCAGTGCGGTGCAGCCGACCCACTCCAATTTAAAGAACAATTCTGGGGTGACCTGTGTCACAAAGGGCAGAGAGTATCCAAAGCCCCTCGACAGGGAGATGTCTTCTCAGAAACCGCACAGCGCAAGCTCTGGCACTGATCGACATACAGTACGACCAATCGGAAATAGTCCAGGGTCTCCAACTATGAGCACAGGCTCTGAACACAATATCACATCAGGGCATGAATATCGAAGAACTGAAGACCCTATTCCCCTCACAGTTTGAAGGGATGGGCATGCTTAAAGACACAGTCATCTCACTCCACATTGATCCGAATGTCCACCCCTACCTCAGCACCCACACACGGTAGGACTCCACCTGCAAGCCCAAGTCACACAGGAACTACAACACCTCCTTGTCAACGACAATATTGGGAGAGTGATGGGCCCCTCCCCATAGGTGTCTCATCTGGTCGTTGTCCCAAAGGAAAATGGCCGACTTGCGCTTCTGTGTCGATATGCACATACCAAATGCTGCCATTCAAAGGGAGAGACACCCATACCCTAACATTGAAGACATGCTGGTGAGACTGAACCAAGCCATCCGTTTCTCAAATTAGACCTTAACCACGGGTACCATCAGCTAGTGATTGACTCTGCATCCAGACCCATTACCATATTCGTAACACACGAAGGGCTATTCTGCTACAAGTGGCTCAACTTTGGAATATCCTCCGCTGCAGAAATATTCCAGGCGACCATTCATAGGCTGATATCCCAAGTGCTTACTGCCCTCAACTACAGTGATGACATCTTCATCTCTGGCACCACCCAGGACCAACATGACCGAGCACTAAGGGCTGTGTGCAACATCCTACATAAGGCAGGCCTCACCCTGAATGGACCAAAGTGCGCCATCAATAGGGAGAGCCTGCGATTCTTTGGTCACATATTTTCGGATCCAGAGAAGATCAGCGCCATAGTCGACCTAGCATCCCCCATTGGGGTTGCGACCTACAGTCATTCTTGGGCATGGCAGGCTACTGTGCACGCTATCAACCAAACTATGCCACCCTCACAGACCCCCTCCGATAGCTCCTCAAAAAGGAATTGCCATTCACATGGTACGAAACCTGTCAGGAGGCATTTCAGACCATAAAGGTGGAGCTGACCCACAACCGCCAGCTTGCCTATTTCAACCCGGAAAGAGGGAATGAATTAACAGTCAATGCCCTGGTCAACTTGGCGCCATACTAGCCCAGGCAGACCCTGGAGGATGAAACATGCAAGAAACCATCCCATATCCCAGCAGAGCCCTATCGCCTGCTGAGCAGGCATATTCCCATTCTGCGGTATTGGCATGTGAGAAATTCCATCACTTCATCATTGGAAGAAAATGTACACTCATAACTGACCAACAAGCGCTACCATCCCTGTTTCGCACCCCAAAACAAAAATGCCACCACGCATCGAAAGATGGGGCATCAGGCTCCAAGAGTATGACTATCACATCATTCACAAAGCTGGTGGGGATGCTAATCCAGCAGATTACTTATCAGACACACAGAGGGAAAAACTGAAGACTCCATGACACATGAAGCGGAGAGCTGCATCTTTTACCTCTCAGAAAACGCTCTCCTCCCTGACATGAACACAGAGGTATTTGCTGCCAAGAGCAGAGCGGACCACACCATACGAGCTGCGATACACCTCACCAACGCTAACAGATGGAAACACCTCCGCCAGGAAAGATAAGTGGACATGAAGGAATTAGACAGAATGGCCAAGATACAAAGGGAATTGGCCACAACGGAACATGGCATCCTGCTGCGTTGCAACCGGATAGCAGTCTGCAAGGGCTGGATGAAAGCAATAGTAAACATAGCACACAAGGAGGCACTGAGGGATCGCAAACACAAAGAAAATACTGCACAACCAGATATGGTTCCCATACATGGTCGCAATAGTTGAAGACACCCTAACATACTGTCTACCCTGTCAGAAGGCAGCGACAAACTCACTCCGTGCCCCCTGCATTTAGTACTGCTACCAGTAGGGTCCTGGCAACGGATAGCAATGGACTTTTATGGACCCATAGAAGAAGTAGGTCACCTGCTCGTGATAATAGTCAAATATTCGCGATTCTCCATAATAAAACAAGTACAGTCCACAGTATTGCATCACGTAGTAAGGGTGATCGATGAACTATTCAGCGATTGGGGGATACCGAACACTGTGAAAACAACAATGGACCACCTTTCCAAGAGTTCCGGAAACTCGGCACACACCTGGGATTCCATCACCACAGAATCACGCCACTGTGGCCGCCGGCCAACGGGATGGTGGAGCGATTCATGCCCATCATCAAGAGGACCAGTCAAAAAGCCACCCTCGACCAGACATCACTACCTCAAGCAGTGTGCCAAATGCTGAGGAGTTACAGAAACACACCACACAAGGCCACAGGATGAACGCCGCTGGAACTCATGATAAAATACAAGCCCTGGACGCATCTCCTGCGAAGACTACACGGCAGAACAAGACGCAGGAATCCAAGAATGAGATGTAGAAAGGAAAGGGAAAGAATGGGCAGATCAATGAAGGGGAGCGAAGTAACCCCAACTCCCAGTCAGCGAGATCATCCTGGTAAGGCAAAGACAACAAATAAAGACTGATTCAAGATACGACCCAGAACCATTCCTTGTGACTTAAGTAAAAGGACCAATGGTCACAGCAACAGGAGACAGGTGGGAAATAATCCAGAATGCTTCATTCTTCCACCTGCTGCGCACACATGGACCTGAGTGATAACGTGAGAGGAAGAGCAGGAAAAGGTAGAAGAAAATGGACTGCCAGCGGAAGAAAGATCAGGCAGGACCCGTGAATCACGTGGGCGGCCACAAAGGGGCCCCTGCGGCTGATTGAACAAATGTAAGCCACAGAACTTCCATGATAAGCAAGGAGGAGGTGTTGTAGCGAGGCAAATGGAGAGGCCCCTTTAAGGGGAAGGACTGGAGACCCAGGAAGTGAAGGCGGGAGGAAAGTGGAAGGGTAGGAGGAATAAAAGTGAAAGGACAGTATGTATGCAGACACGAAATAAAGTAGATGTCTATACCCGTGTCCGTGTGATTTGTGTTTAGGAAGGCCCGGCCAGTATACAACAATATGTAAATGTGTTTAATTTCAATGGGCCTCATTACGACCCAGGCGGTAAGTTACCGCCTGGGCCGTGACTTTACCACCATGGCGTAAACTATGTTTACGCCATGGTGGTTGGCGGACTTACCGCCCCATTCCGAGTTTGGCGGGGCGGTAAGTCCCCAATCCCCATTTACCCTTCCCCATTCCCATTTTTGCCCCATAGGGCATAATGGGAGTGGGGAAGGCGTTAATTACGCCATCGTAAATTACGGTGGCGTAATTAACTCCATGGTCCCTTAGCGCCATGGATTTTAACACCTGCTAAAAGCAGGTGTTAAATCCGCCATGGCGCTAAGGGACCTCGTACTCAGGCGGTAAGGGTTGGCGCTGTTTACGCCGCCGTAAACCCCTTACCCCCTGAGTCGTAATGAGGCCCAATATAAAATAAACATCACATTCCGGTGTTGGGATTTTAGCTGAAGCCTTTCGAAGTTTCGAAACGGATGGACCAAAGTGATAGAGAAAGAAATTGACGATTCTTGCACAGAACTGCAGGAGTGGAAGACATCTTTGTAGCAGAACTACACTCCATTCATGAAAGACTGAAAGCTGTCCGTTTCACTTTCACATACGAAAATAATTGTGTTAATTGCCAGTGACATTAAAGAGAGCAGATGACGTGCCAAGAGGTCCCTTACCTGTCGGTAACCACCCGCCAGAGATCCACTGTCACTTTATGAGAAGAGACACTTTCTGCAGGAGACTACTAACTGTGTGTATTTGCAGGTAAGCAAGACTCAAAATATGTATGAATGAACGGAGGAATACTTAGGCTATAATGCTCTGTTGTGAGAGCTGCATCCGTTGGTAACCACCCGCCAGAGATCCACTGTCACAGAAAGAGAAGGGAGACTTTCTGATGGAGACTACTAAAAGTGTGTATTTCCACTTAAGAAAGTATCAAAATATGTATGAATGAACGCAGGAATACTTCGGCTACAATGCTGTGTTGTGAGAGCTGCACCCATTGGTAACCACCTGCCACTCAAGTAAATAGCAAAGTCAGGGACTTTAGCACAGATGGCTGGTCATAACCACCCAGTAGGGTACACAGAACAGGGCATTACAGCCAGGGCCGGTCTTACACCAGATTACACCCCAGGCGGAAAGCATCCATGGCGCCCCCCCACACCCGACCCCTAAAAAATGGCAACCAAAAAATATGTTACAAGTGTTGTAAATAGGGTACTTCATTAAGAACCAACTAGAAATACAAATGCAATAGAAAATGCATACACTAGACACTAGGTGACAGTCTTAGAATGTCACCTGTATTATGTGTTCAAAAAGTAACTTTTCTTGACTTTGCCCTTGCAAATTGAAGGGAAGCGTCGGATAGATCCAGGGATTGGCCAATGTCATTTTGAATTGATAAAATAGCAAGCAATGTCAGTCTTTCATTGGCCATTGTTGATCAAAGGTATGTTTTAATGAGCTTCAGTTTGGAGAAGCTGCGCTCACCACTTGCAACTGTGACCAGCAGAGTGAGCAGAATCTTCAATGATATCCAACATTTGGGAAAATGTTCTTCAGGTTGGTATCATGAATATACTGGAGAACTGGTAGTGGTGTAACTATCCCTCTTGGTAACATGTAGCATATATTTTCCAATTCAACATGAAGGTCCTTGCCATTGATGTCAGAAGATTCATCATGTTTTAGTGTCTGGTGCAGGTTTGTACAATGCTCCAATAGTCTTTTTTTGTCCATAGGAAGCTTGCTAAGGTCATACAGAAAACCCCAGCATTGTTCATGATCCTTCATTTGTCCAAACCTTTCTTCAATTGAACCTTGAGCTGTGTCAACAAGCACATAAAAACATTCCCTCTTGAACATTTCTTCTGGGCTTTGGGTCTGTGTTAGATCATCTCTGCCCTCATAATCAAACTGCCTCTTTCTTTGAAAAATACAGATCTCCTAGAAGGCAGGCTCAACTCCTAGGTCAGGTGCCATTTCTTTGGCAGCAATGATGGCATTTTCAAATCCATTGTCTCTGTAGGCTACAAAGAACTGAATACATCCTGTCATCAAAGAAGTAGCAGTCACAATGTCCACTGACTTATTTTGTAATGTCTTGCTCACAATGTTAATCTGAAACAAGATATCGTGCCAAACTACAAGAGAAACCAGAAATTTGAAGTCAGTTATCTGGTTAGCCAGACTTTGGGCCTCATGTCTGACTCCAGCATCAGCTTTGCTTAACTGTGCTAATTCCATTAGTGCGTAATATATGTCAGTCACTTGGAACCTTTCTGCTTTCACGCTGTCAATGCGACTCTCCCAACGGGTGTCACTAAGCGGCTTTACAGTGAGATTTCTAGCTGCACAGGCCGGTCACAGCGCACCAATGGCAAAGTCAGCAGGCTCTGGCTCACTGGGTCTGGCTGCTGCTGGGCCTTCTGATTCGTTCACGATTTCACGCAATTTCTCACTGACAAAGACTAGTCTCGGGACAGCAGGTCAAGGAAGGGCAGGCTGCCCATGCCCAGCAGCTCTCCTCCAAGCTGAGTGAATAAACCCTACTCAGCAGGTGTCAAGTCCTAAAAATAAAAAGTGAGGGGACTCATCAACAAATGCAATGGGATGTGACGTTACCAGAAATTAGCATACCAAGGTTAAATAAGCACGCTACACCAGCTGCACACATATCCGGTGCACCCACGCACCATACAACACTCTCTTTCTCTACTGACTTGAACTATGGTTCCCGAGGGCATTCAACCCACCAGCGCTTTGAGATCATACCAATGAAACATAAGGTGCTATACAAATGCCAAGCAACATAACATAACATATATTTAACACACACAAAACCAAGAGAGGATATTTTCTTCTAATAGTGTTTTTGAAAACGTTAAAAGGTGTGCCCGTTTTAAACTCTAAGAACCAACACAAATGTTTTCCCGGGAACTTGCAGTACCGAAATGGGACATTTCACCTTTAGCTGTTTGTTATTTTTCATCAGGTTATATAATGCAGTGTGGTGAAGGGTCCGGCCTACAAACCTGATGACGGCCACAATCACGCATATCAGTACACTTGAAGTGATATGCGTGATTGCAGCCGTCAGACTCTCAGGCATGTTGTTCCATTAATACAGCACCCGGGCCGAGCCACGAGACACATGACACGGCCCAGGTGCTGCATTAATGGAACAGCAGCACACGGGCCGTGTGTCTCGGACATTCCTAATGGCAAAAGAGGGGCTCTTTGTGCCACGTTTGGGTCTTAATGACATGCAATGCGACCAGGTTCTTTTTTACACTGATCTATACAAAAAGGGATGGCCTTACTTATCATTACATAGTTTGCATAAACAGTAAGGCTCTCGCTATTCTGACGATACCAGGAATCTCAGTATATTCCAGGAAGCACAATGTACATGTGCTGCATTGCACTGTGCACAATTAAGGACTGTCTGCTCACTCCCTTAACAAACAACTGACTGAAAATGTGTAAAAATCAAAGCCATTCCAGTGTAAAATGATTTAAGGAGAATCCATCTTAGGAAGCACCCACATAAAGCTCAAATAAGGAATATTGTTCCATGTATAGCACTGGCAACTCTCTTAAATGATGTGCCCTTCTCCCCGATACCACACTTGGCCGCTGCGAATGTCACAAGGTATAGGACAGTTGTTTTCCACCTATACCCACCGCCTTGTGGCTACAGGAAACACTTCCTACTTTATAGGTGCCATACAAATGTCCAATAAATAAATAAAAGCTTGGTTTTGGTCATGCCCCTTACCATCCAAAGGGACAGACGTGAGCAAACTGGGATGAAAGGAAAAGAGTATTGGGCAAAGCCAACTGTTTTGGCATTGGCGAGGCACTGCTGCAGCGTTATGAACTAGACATCAATGGTGTGTAATACTTGCACACAAGCCAAGAGTTGGTTTTGCCAATGCTGGTTTTTAACAAGCCTTCAGTGAACGACATGCATTGCTCTTCTAAAGAGTGGCCCCTTTAGTATTGAACTCAGTTGACTGCTTTGAAAAAACACCAGCAGGCACTTAAAGCACAAAGTCTGATAATGATCAAGTTAGCTCAAAGAGATCCCAGGATTGTGCTTTGGGATGGGAGGAGCAGGAAGTGGGTGGGAATGGCCATAGGGATTAGCATGGCCAGTCAACGGGATGGTCCAAACACTGACAAGATGTGTGCCCTTGAGAAATGTGTGTGCCAATGCACCTTTTTCACGCATCCTCTTGGCAGTCATTGCCCCTTCGCACTCATCCACTCGCCATTGCCACCTAACGCATATCCACAGCCACGTCTGTCTCCACCGCGGAGCTTTCCCATAGAGCACCCACCTGTAGACCATTGTCCTCTCACACGTACCCAAGGACCATTGCCCCTTTCCAGCCATTTACAGGCCATTCCAATTATGTGAGTGGCAGCTGCGGAGGAGAGTTGTCATGTTGTCCGTTACACAGTGTCTGTTTCAGTGCACAGGGCTAGCCTTGCTTTTGTGAGGCTGTCACTTAGAGCACTTTAAGTGATTGCACTCCTGATAAACAAAAGAGCTCCTTTCACACCTGTAAGGAGAGGTGGTATGCTGCTAAAGTTTCACTGCTCGGTTTTCTGCGACTAGTAATTTAAGAGTCGATCAATCAGTGGTGGAAATGGAAAAAATCTGGTGGGGGATCCCACAAGGCCCGGGATGGGGGCGGAGATTTGGGGCTGGGCGGTGTCTTAGGAGGCGGCGTTCAGAGGGGGCAGAGCTGGCAGGTGACCGACGATCAAAGGAAATGTCCAAAATAACAGTTTAAAACAGCACAATTTCTTTTTTGCTGGTTCTTTTTCAAGCTATATATCAATTCCACTTGAAACCACTTCCATGGCACTGGTGCACCCAAAATATGATATCATTACCACTTGAAAACCGTTGGGGTCCCATCATCTGATGAGGTGTGAAGGCAAGCAACAAGCGGTGGAGTAGGGCTTGCAGTCAGGATTACGGACAGAGCCACACTGAGCCTCGCAAACCGTTTCAACTAAAATAATTGAAAGGCCCTGCCACTATACCTATTTGAAGGCTAGCCATAGATACCACCTACCTTGACGCACTGATGCCATGTCCCGGGCTACTGGAAAAATTGGTGCCAGGCAAAAAAGTAGAGGCTATGGTTACAGAGTTGGCAACCCATGATGGTGTATGGACCAGACAGACACCGTTGCATGGGGAAAGTCTGCCATGCCCCTGGACCATCCTAAGGGGCTGAGAGAAGGATCACTGGGAACAAACACAAGGATCCCTGCTGTTGGCAATTGCTTCCCTGCACTGGTAAGCAAAGTGCCCTGTTCCCACTAACTTTAGTGGAGTCAGTGCTAAGGAGCGAACAGGAGACCATCACAAGGCTGGAATACAACAATGCATGCAATTACAAAAGCTTTATTTTTGTTCTCTTTTTTTACTGCAGAACGTAAAACCACCCAGCAATCAGTGGTCAAAGTGTACGGAAATAAGTAGTGGAACTATGTTCCCTTACTGGCCTGCACCGCTCCCCACAAACCCCACCAGCATTCCCTCGCCCCCTCCCACGCACAATACAAATCCCAAAACACATGTGCCTGCTGTTTAGGGAAACGTTCAGTGCAGTGCACTGAAAGTGCAAGTTTCAACTTCATCCTACACTATTTTAAAATGAAACTGTTCTAGAGAAGTTTCATTTTAAAATAAAGGCATAGAACCCAGAATTTTGAATTAAACGCAATGCCCTGTGCGAGCACTGAGCACAAAGAGTAATCTACTCTGTGTGCATTTTCCTCGCACAGGGCGGAGATCTGCCGGTCCCACAAGGGTGGGGGCTGGGCTGCTCAGAGCAGACTGCTCCGAGCAGCACAGCCCCCACCTTCGCCGGCCCGGCTGTGTAGTCTGCTTGGCTGTGGTGCCTACATGAAGAACTCGTAGTGACAGTGCAGGACAGTCTTCCTTAAGAAGGGCTGTTCCAGTGTCCTGCTGAAAGGCAGGATCTGTCTTAAGATCGCCCAGTTTTCCAGTTGACAGTGCACAAATCAGCACTGGTTTTAGCAGTCTTAGTGCAAACAAATTATTATTTCGTGCTAAGGAGTACTACATCATTACAGTGAAGGCAGTGCTCAATAACTAGCCAGTTAGGACATCAACGTGATGTAAACTGTGTGGAAATAGTAGAGTTATTTCATTCTGTGAACAAAGGAATAAGAAATGCCCTTTGGCAGAAAGGTCCGCGTTGATTAAGTGTTTGGTCAGGTTAAAGGTCTCCACTCCATCAATGAAAGCCCTTCCTCTGACTTAAGCCCTGTCAAGGCCTTAGAGGCCACCAGCCCATTTATTACCACAGGTGTTTTTCAAAGAGCTTCCTGCGTGTCTTAAATGCGAGATGTATACCTTTCTCCGACACATTATGATCAAATGTGATTTCTGAGCTAGTGCCATAAGTTGACAGCCGGCATCCGCAATCACACGCATATCACTTCAAGTGCACATATGCCGTGATTGAGGCCGTCCGACTCTCGGGCATGTTGTTGTTCCATTAATGCAGCACCCTGGGTCCATGGCCATGTGTCTCGTGACTCGGCCCGGGTGCTGTATTAATGGAACAACAACATGCCCAAGAGTCTGATAATACAGCACCCGAGCCGTGCGCAGCGCCGCCTGTAACTTGCATATTAGCAAAAAAAATGTATTATAGTCGCACTCGCCCGCCCCAACCTCCCAAGCCCCCAAACACAGTAGTACAGACTGTACTTACCTGATAGTGATGCATGTGCATCCACACTCGCTCGCTCGCTCCTGTTTTTGGAATGGTGGGGCTGCGGGGGGCTGACAACAACGCCAGGCAGCCAGCCAGCCCCAAGCTATCAGTACACAGACGTGCACATAGCCTGAGGGGCATGCCGCACGTGCGCCCATGGGCCTGGCGCCAGCGCCACCGGGGCCCTGAAGTGAAAAAGCAACAAACAAATGTTGCTATTTGCATATTTATTAGTCTGTCAATTGCACTTTGCTGCTGACCTGAGGGCAAAGGCCAGCCTGCAGCAGTGCTCACTGCTGGCTCCTAATAACACATCAAAATCAGGATGCCACGCGGCGCCCCCTAGAGGCTGATGTCAGGCAGCCGCCTGAGCTGCCTGACACAAAGACCGGCCCTGATTACAGCTTTGAGCACGGTGGGTAAGAGGAAGCCTAACCCCCAGCAAGCACACTAGCCACACGTTTTCATACAGAAAGTACAAAAGTACAAGCAACATACCACCATTGAAATGGCTGCTGTTCCTTTCCAAGGGGCAGAGGGAAGCCTTTGCGAAAGCAGGCGTCCAGCAGCAGTGGTGGCCCAGATAGAAGGGGGAAGGGATGGTTTGAAGGCAGGCGGGTGAGTGTGGGCAGAGGGGGTGGGGGGAATGTACATGATGGAGACCCAGGAAGGAGCGTGGTACATTAAGGTGAAAATGGGCATGATTAAGTGAATATAACCTGTGTTGCAGTGGTAATAAAAGATAAGGTGTATTCAGCTTTGTGGTGCAGTATGTTTAATATCGAACATGAATCTAGAATTATAAGTGACTTGTTAAAACTAGGTGCAAAATATAAAAAATGTACAGACCTCTGCTGTGTACATGAACATTATTTACATTATTTTTCACACATTTAACAATTTACTTCAAGTCTACTTCAGAAAGAGAATCAAACACATATCCACACTGCCTGGTTGGAGCTAAATCAATTCTTTATTCAAACACTGTGTCCCTGCGTAAGGGGATACTTTCATCTTCCAACTTCACGGGGTATGTATAAAGCATAATTATCATAGCAGAAGGTTAATTACAATAAATTCAATTTTCAAACCAGAAAAATAGTAGACATCGGGTGAGAGGTTCCTGAAAAAATTGACCTAACCTCTGATATATATGATTCAATCCTCAAATACTTTTATTATAGAGTTTATCATAAACAATCTTAAAATGTATTAAAAACATGACAATACAAATCATACAAATAATTGTACTTCTTCAAACTAAAATATAACTTCCACGTGTTTTGTTACACAAAGAAAATGCAGTTCTTATTTTCATCCACAACAAAAATGAAATGTCAGGTCTGGCCCTAATCGTCAAAGATAGCTCCAAACCCTTTTCCAAGTCCTACATGCACATGTTTCGGTCCAAGTGGCCTCAAAATACCGGACATTCCCTGAGGGGATACTAGATTATTTGCACGTGTAGAAGATTAACTAAAATGGATGTTATTTCATTGTGTCCACACATTTCTTGGAACTAAATCAACACACCAAACATTTAACTTGAAAAGTCTTCCATATCCAATCTACCATACCTTAAGTGCTGCCTGGAGCACTGTATCAACAAAGTATCCTGGGGTGGCACATGCTACCCCTGGAATCTGATTGGCCACCCCAGATCTGGGGCCTCATGAGTGGGGCGGTGGAGACACTGCCTGTTCGCCTATGGCCTGTCCAGAGCACAGATCAGGCAGGTCAGCGAAGAACAAAGCCGGGGGCAGCATGTGCGTGTCATCCTGGATGAAGATGGTGGCCTGCATGTGGGAGTCTACCAGCTTCAGGGCCAGACAGGGTGAGTGGTTAAGATGCACGATCCTCAAAGGCATAAGCAGCATGTGTTGGACCGTCCCTACCGATGAAGGGCCTGTCTGGCACTAGGGAGGGCAGCAAACGAAGAGCTTACCTAGAGCTCTGGTTGCTGCATCTAATCCAGCCGGGGACCAATGTTGAAGTGCAGCAGCCCGTTGGCATCCCGACCCAGGTAGGCGAGACGTTGGCAGGGCCAAATAGAGGAATTGTTTGACGGGGCTCGCTATCCCAGCTCAAGCTCCATGTAATGGGAATACACTGCTGTAGCCCAGGCTGATATAAAACACCATAAAATGAAATATGGGCCGCTATAGCCCTAGAAATATGAACAACAATCCAAGGAGCAAAAATGGGGCACCTAGCTCAATGTCCTGCTGTTTTGGGACAGCTGTGTAATTGACCCTTGGCAACCATTCACCGCAGAATGGGGTCTGTGAATATTCTGAGGGATGACACATTTATGAGACAAAAGAAAGGTATATACATGGACATGCAGAGTTGTGTATATAGACTATGGGCCTCATTCTAAGTTTGCCTGCTGGAGCTGCTGTGCCTGACAGGTCTGACCCTGATGGGCACAGTGGTCACGGCAGGCAAAGCTGTCACGGAAGCACCGTCACCGTTCGCAATGATACTGGTGCTTCCGTGGTCCCCACGCCCACATGGAATGGGGACTTACAATTTGCCGGCGCCTGACTTTCCGGGCCGCCGGGGTTGTAATCCCCTGGGGGCACTGAGAAGTCAGGTGCCGGTAAATATCTACGGGTCCAGCGGCAATCCGCTGGTATCATCGGCATGGTTACCGCTGGACTCGTAATGAGACCCTATGACAGCTATTAGAGAGATAGGGCCTGATTCATGGAAAAGTGCGCAGAGATCCCACAAAGCCTGTGCACCGAGAATGACTCTGCGCCGGCCTGCCCTCAGAAGTTATTCAGCGCACTCCACGTATTCATGGAATTGCTCACGGAAAGTAACCATATACGCAATTTGAGGCCGGAACACCTCCACACAAAGCAAAAAAAGCTAGAAACAGCTCCCTTTGCGTACTCCTCGGGCACAAACACATGCCACCTTGAAACAGTGCGTGGGTTGCCCCGCAACCAGGTCTGCACCTCAGAGACACTGTGCGGGGTCCCCCATTACTGTAACCGCCACCCTGATAACATGCATATGTACTTCCTGTGTTTGCGCACCCCTAAGTTAGGGCGGAACCCTGGCTGCGTACACGCACCCCTAATTCAAAATACGATCTCACCTCTGCGTGGTGAATCCTTTGCGCAAGTGTCTGTATGCCTGCCTTTGTGTGGCGGATAGAATGAGGGCTAGAATACGTCTCGTTCTCAGCATTTGTGGGCGTACAATGGACTGCCTGCGGGCCGTGCCTCGTAACACCCACATTTTCCCTTGTTCTTCCTCATTTTCCGAGTTCCGCCCCCTACACTGCCCTCTGTGCAGGCCACGCCCACGCTCTGCAGGGTGTCTCGCGCAAGGCACTCGGCCGCTCGCAGAGATGTGCCGAGCCTGCACGAAGTCCCTGCAAAATACAAATAAGTACTGCACAGTCGATTCCATGAATCGACAAACAGGATTTCTCTCGCGGTTTGGCACGCATAGTTCATATTTGCCGCACAATAAATACCATAATTCAGGCCCATGGGATGGTTATGTAGGGCAGGCTGCAGGTGCCTAAGGATGTTTACCAGAAGATGGTTCGCATTGTTTGAAGGAATTAGAAGAAAAGCCCAGATAAGAGAGGGGAGGGTGCCTGTTCAAGGTAAAGTAGGTCAGGGGGTTTATCAATTATGGCAAGGCAAGTAAACTACCTTGTCAAGAAGGGACGGGAACCTTTCTCAGGCAGGAGCGAGAGGCCTATCAGAGAGGAATCCAGCGCCTGTCCTACCCCTGTGGTGCACAGTGGCAGCAGAGAGGGCCCCAATTCCCATCCCAACTGCTTGTGACCTCATGCTTCTTTACAGACCGTTATCTCCAGCCAGGCCTCATGGATTAGTTACTGGCCAGTATTTATTTTTCACTTTCAGAAATCACCAGCCAGATGCAAAAACCCCACAAACAAAGATCAAGCAAGAGAAACAACAACAGTGCCCCTCAAGCAGACCAGTGAAGGAAAATTGCAACGAGAAGACACAAACCTGCAGAGACACGATCTGAGCAGAGAACCAGCAAAGAGAGGGCGAGACCAGCTGCAACCACACACAGACACAGGGTGGAGGCCTGCATCGTGGGATCAACAGCATCTGCTGGAAAGGCCACGTAAGCATTTGGCTCTCCTCTAACGCATGGGACAAAAAAGGTGAAAGGAGTCCTCATTCCCCAAACCTACTGGGATACTGCACGTGATTCGATATTGGGACATTAAAGTTTCTACGCCACCATCCCTGAATTGTGAGTAGCTCTTGCAGAAAAGTGGCCAGGATTTAGCTCCCTTTTGTATGAATTTTCTTCTTCGTACATATGCTCCCGGGGAAGACAGGGCTAGATTGGGTAGGGAAAGCTGCCAAATCCTCACAGGGGGAGGGAGGTTTCAGAAGGGAACATGAAGCAAGAAGTGTAGGTTTCTCAGCATTCGATCATTCATAGATTCGTGTGCTGTTAGACTATATCTTGCAAGTATGAGTACGAAATAAAGTTCATGTGGGTCAGCAATCTGCAAATGCCCTTGTAAAGAACACCTTGGATGCGGCAGATTACTGTCTCTCTAAAGAGGGCAAATACATATATATGTAGTGTTTTAGGAGCATTAAAAACAAAGATCTCTAGGGTAATGGGTGCAGTTGTAAAAAAGAGAATTGTTGAGGCGTTTCTTGTCCTCATACCAGGAGGGGCACTGACCTTGAGTGTGTTCTGGAGACCATGTGTTGTGAACCAATTTCTGTGACCTCCTTGGAGGGGCTGCTAGTAGAGCTGGAATTATGAGTGGCATGAGTCACTGTTCCTTCTAATCCAGTCCTCTCTTGGCCAAAGTCAGGCATTCTGTGGGTTGAATATGTTAGGGGAGATTTAGTTCCGATGTGGTTAACCCCAATTTTGCATTATGTTTCACCTCAATTTGCGATGAAAAACGGCGGCCCCTTGATGAGAAGAGGCCTATTAGGTTGAAGAGACAGATAAATGTTACCTTATGGGTGTTCCTTCCCAGTGGGGATACACAGCATTACGAAATATGCCGGGTGGCAAGCGGTCAGGAAAAGGAGAGTCCTTAGTCTTCTCTGGAGCACACATTGGTGCTAGATGGTGTATTGTAGAGACAAAGGAAATGGGGCATTCCTATCTATTCTAAAATATTGCGTTCTGTGGATTACATTAATCTGCCCCTTCAAGGGTAAGGCACCGTAGAACGGGGGCCGCTTGTGTGGGCATGTGAGGGTTCGTGGTAAGTGGTATACTAAAAATACAAAAAAGAAAAAGTAAAAAGTAGCAATGTAAAAACTCAACTAACAGTTAATTAAACAAAGCTGTTTACAAAAAAACAAGGGGTATTCTTGTATGCTTGTAGATTGATCTTGCAAACGCAAAACAGCCATATGATTGGGTGCTTAAAGCTAAATGTCTAAAGCTACTACACTTTCTAACTCCTGGCACCTGTGAATGATGAGATGTTGTAAATGTTAAGTGGCAGGAAGCCTTCCCGTTTCATACTTAAATGAATAAGTTATTACAAGACTTGCTAAGATTTGGGAAGCTGTAGATGAGGCTCTCAAGAAAGCAAAGAAGGAAAATGACACCTATACGGCTCTAGAGCAGATCTCAGGTAAAATATACCAGTGCAGAGAATCATCATCAGGTCCACTAACACTGGTAAAAAAGGCTTCACTTACACTGTTTTGCATTATTCCGAATTGTTCTTCAGAGGATGTGGTTAGGGCATGTCTGGCAGACAGTCAAGCTCTTACACCTTGCCAAAAAGAGATCAATGGCATGGACGAGGGGCACTCTTCAGGGAAACAACCTCCTCCACAAAACAGTGACTCATACATTCAGGTTCCCTCCCTTATCACTCCAGTATGGGGTCCGAAATACAGCATTGATCCACCCATTGGGGAGCTTACAACTGACACGTTGGTGCTAAACACAAAGGAATTGCAACAGCTACTTGCTAAACCACATGGTCTACTATTACACCACAAGAAGCTGCCAAAACTTAATTAGCAACTCCTTTGCAACAAAGTGAACACCCTTTTGGTAAAAAGTCTATTCACAAATGTGCTAGCAGTAATAGCAGTAAACCTACACTGACAAGGAATGCTAGTCTTTCCCTATATGGATGATTGGCTCATAACAGGTGTCATAGAACCATGCTCATGAAATCATTCTCAGTTTGTAGCAGATTCAGAGACCATTTTATTGTTTAGCAAGACCATCACCAGAAATGACCACATGATCTTATGCAGCACCCTGTCTTACAACACATGATCTTGCACCACACGCTCTTGTGTCTGCCACTGTCTCTAGCACCACATGCTCTTATGACACACTCTTATGACACACATTGACAAACAGTCTTATGCTACACACATTATCGTCACACGCTCTTATGCCACATGCAGGCGACACAGTGTTATGCCATACACACGCACAATGTACACTCACAACATACACTGACATGCATATGTAGATACCGTGTAAACCTGACACTCATATGCCAAACACTCATGTCACACGCTCACATGCCAAACACTCATATGCCACAGATACGCTGTGATATGCAACACACCATAAGCCATAGTTACATGCCATACTCTTATATGTATATCATATACACTCACAACATCAACACGTATGCCATACATTCACATCTAATTCTCCATACACTCACATGCCATATGCAATTCAGTCATACAACATACTCTAAAACCCCCTACACTCATATGTGACACATTCAGACAACATTTATACTAGGTGTATGCCTTGGCTAATACACTGATACGTCATACACTTGTACAGCATACAAAAGACACTGAAATTAAATGTACACTCACAACATACACTGACATGCATATGTAGATACCCTGTAAACCTGACACTCATATGCAAAACACTCATGTCACACGCTCACATGCCAAACACTCATATGCCACAGATATGCTGTGATATCCAATACACCATAAGCCATAGTTACATGCCATACTCTTATACAGCATAGACTAGTACGTCATACATGTATATGCCATACACTCATATGCCATACACATGTACATCATAGCTTATATGCCATATACTCTTACAACAAACATACGCACATCATGTATTCATAAACCATACACTCATGCGCCATACACGCATACACCATATCTCTATATGCCATGAACCAGACACATATGTGACACACTCATATGCCTACCAAACACTCATGCGTGCATACACTCATATGCAATACACCATATGCAGTAATACACCATACACTGATACACCACACACATGTATATCATATACACTCACAACATCAACACTTATGCCAAACATTCACATCTAATTCTCCATACACTCACATGCCATATGCAATTCAGTCATACAACATACTCTCAAACCCCCTACACTCATATGTGACACATTCACACAACATTCACACAACATTTATACAAGGTGTATACACTTGTACAGCATACAAAAGACACTGAAATTAAATTGAAAAAATACTTTTCAAAAAGAGTTAAGGTTATTCTTGAACAAAATAACGTTTACAAGCAGAAATAACAAAGTTAAGGTACACACCCTGTATCCCAATAAAAAATGCAACCATGAAACTTGATGTAGAAACATTCACTCTATACCACTTCTCATACAACTTTAATACAGACTTCAAATATTAGGAAGTGTGAGGGTATGGACGAAGGAGACTGACGAGTAGGGGGCACGTTGTGGGTTACAAACTTTTATTAAATTAATAAAGAAACCAAACTCTCCCTTTTTCTATGAGGCTTGCCCTGCTTCAACCTGGGAAAACTTGGGTGAGTGTCAGAATGTCCGTCAAAATCAAATGTTCTCTGTCCTCCGTCAGAAGCCAACTAATCTAACCCTCACTCTATAAACATAAGTCTTTAACTAAAGTGAAGTTTGTGTTTCCTTCACCAAGAGAATGGCTAGCTGCCTTCTCCTGGTTTCTTGCTTCTGTCTTATATTAGCAGTTACTCCTTCAGTCTTCAATTACAAAGGACCAGGGGAATAACTCTCTTCTCATGGTCCTTCTTTAAAAGTTCCTCACAATTGCCCTTAAGCACTCTAGCAGAAAACATGGATCAGTCTCTTTAACTCCTTCCAGGAAATAGAACAACTCATAGTCTTGTTTGGCTTCCATTTCCCACTGTGATGAGGGAGATGGCTCCCGATCCGCTCTACTTGGGTAACAGTATTGCATAGACCACTGAAATGAGGGAGATAACTCCCGGCACAGTCTGCTTGCTCAGTGGTGTTGGTTTGACACTGCAACAAGGGAAATGTCTCCTGTTGCTATCTATTAAACAGTGGTATTTGGCTGACCACTGTGACGAGGGAGATGATTCCCATTGCACTCTGCTTAAGCAGTGGTATTTGGCTGACCACTGTGAGGAGGGAGATAGTCCCCCTTGCACTCTGCCTGGGCAGTGGCATTTGGCTGCGCACTGCAAGGATGGAGATGATTCCCATTGCACTCTGCTTGAGCAGTGGTATTTGGCTGACCACTGCGATGAGGGAGGTGTTTCCCCTTGCACTCTGCTTGAGCAGTGGTATTTGGCTGATCACTGCAACAAGGTAGATGATTTCCATTGCATTCTGCTTGAGAAGTGGTATTTGGCTGACCACTGCGAGGAGGGAGATGATTCCCCTTGAACCTTGCTTGACTAGTGGTATTTGGATGACCAATGCAATGGGGGAAATGCCTCCCGATGCTATCTGCTTGGGCAGTGGTGTTTTTCTGACCACTGTGACAAGGTAGATGACTGCTGATACACTGTGCTTGGGCAGTGGTGTTTGGCTGACCACTGTGATGAGGGAGATGATTCCCATTGCACTGTGCTTGGGCAGTGGTATTTAACTGACCACTGTAATTAGGGAGAGGATTCCTGTTGTACTCTGGCTTTTTGGTTTGGCTTCCTGGACCCCTCTCAGTATTCCCAACAATCCCCGTTACCTTGATCTCCATTGGGACACAACTCTGGTTCTTCCCGGTGTAGCGGGTTCCTTTCTCTGCGATTTCTGACACCTGTGCGGCTCTGCGGCAGGCTCCAGCTGGTGGTCTCAGCACTGTTTCCACCTTTCTGCTGTTGCACCACCACCTTGATTGCTTCATCCTTCTGGAGAGTTGGCTCCCAGCCTGCTCGTAAGATGTTGTAGCAGTATCCCATTCTGTGTGGCCTCTGCCTGGGGGAACAGATTCTCTGAGTCTCTGTTCTCCCGGGCAGAGCTTGCATGCTGCTGGCTTCTGCGATCAGAGATCTCGAGTCCTTTATTGTTTTCTAGTTTATATTGTTGACTCCGCCCTTGCGTAACGTCAACACCATCTTGGAAAGTCTCTTTGGCACTCTTGTGAGCCACCTCGTTCCAGTATTTGGCGGGTTTTGAATATGGCTTCTCATGTTCTTCTTCATCCCAGTATGTTCTATATTTGTCACAGTCATGGCTTTACAGTAAAACATGGTTCCCCCATCAAAGATGAGAGAAAAGGGTGACCATGAGGGAAGTGGGTTCTGTGACAGGGTTGTAGGGAGGCTTTTCCCCTGGTGGACGTCCTTATACCCAGGAAGGGAGCCCCTGCCTATGAGTTCCTCCCGCATATTAACACCCCTAGGGGGACTATTGGGTGGCAGCCTCACCTCCCTATCCTCATAGGAAAGGGCTCTTTTCTGGGGAGAAGTGACATGACCTGGTGAATCGTCACAGCAGGTTATATCAATACCATTGTTCAAGTGAATGTTAAGGTTGGGTAAGTAGTAGCATTGAGTGAGCACTTATAATCCAGTTTCATAGTGGAATTAGTAGCCATGTCCTTTGGCTGTGCCCATTGTCCATGTTGCAGCAATAAGGCATAAAGACAGTGGCATACGGCCAAGACCCATGCACCCCCTGTCCATCCAACTGGGCGGGTACTCCTGCTGAGGCTCCTATCCACTCTCATCCCCTTGCGTGAATCCTCCCTGGCCCTCTCCTATTGCCCCTGTATCACACTGGGTCATGTGACACATTTGGTTTTGCACGCATCTTGCAACATTTCCACGGGAATCCTGCAGGATTTCCCCAAGGAGAGAAAAACAAACAGGCTCACCAGCCCACACTTAACTCTGCCACTACACATGTGGTCCTCATTCCCCAATCCCCCTCCCCACCTCTACCCTGATAAGCAAAGCCTTTTCCTTCCAACAAATATCATTTTGAGCACTTTTCTTTTTTAGCTTCCCTCAGGTTAATCGTGGGAATCGGTTGCATTGGGGAACAAATGACAGCTTTACATTTCTGAAATACAATACATCATAGTAGGTATATTCAAGGAAAAGACGTTAGTTTCAGGGACGTTAAGGTGAGAACTTAATGCAACAAAACCCTGGAAATTCAGCTAAATCCACCTTAACTTTGCACCCCCTGTTGCGCAGACTATGACCACAATGATGAGATCACAGATCAAATCACTGATGCCATCACTAAATACATGTTGTGTGGGAACACTGATGACATTACAATTCACATCACCGATGCCATCACTAATTGCATTGTGTATAACATTACAACAATAATGGAATTAGACATAACATCATTCTTGAGTTAGCTCATGAAAACTTTGATTACCTTAATAACTATTTAGGCCGTGGAATTGGCCAGGACAAAGGCTGGGGTCACTGTCCAGCATCAAAGGCCGTTGCTAGTGGTCAGTTAGTGTTAAAAAATACCAATACACATTATTAAAAGTCATGCCTAGTAGCCCGTCACTGTTTTAAAATATACAGTGGGAACCGTAGAAAGCTGTAGTCAGTGGCCAGGGCTAAAAGCCATAGCTAGTGCCCATTAATATGTCAGAATATATAGTCGGCATAGCCAAAGCCCGTGGCCACTGGCGAGTATTGGGGGTCATTACGAGTTAGGAGGTAAAAAACAGTTTTTACCGGCATGGAGCAAATACCGTGTCCGTGTAGGGAAGGGGCCGCTAGCAGTGGGCTGTTACGAGTACGCGGGCACAAGCGTAGCGGCATGCTGGTATCAACAGTACTGGCATGCCGCAAAAGTCCCAAAAATGCCCCTTAGCGACATCATTGAAAGTGCAGACAGCACTACTCCCCCCGTCCACCCCTAAATAACGTGACCGGCATCAATGGATACAGCATTAGCGGGCACCCGCTCAACTCAGAGCAGCCACCTTCGTAGGTCTGCACGCACCTTGCAGCGATCGGACATGCCGCAACCAAGTGCGAGAAGTGGACAGAAGTAGATGGGGCAGCCTGAATAAGGCAATTGACGCAGTAACCTGCAACATTTGCGTGTACACCATTTGTGGGGTAGTTGTATTTGTATATTTGTATTTGGTTATTTATAAAGCACAGCCAGGGCCAGGGGCATACGGGCACGTAAGTTTTAAATCAAGTTACAAAGGAGTAAAGTTACATTTGCAGTATTAGGCAAAAGTTACAAATGGTTGCCGTTACAAATGGATACAGAACATTGGTGTTACAGGTACATACATACATGTTGCATTTTTCATGCGGTAGGCAATGGGGGATGCAGATAGCAATATAGTATATAGTATGCTAGTATATTATTTACAATATGTACAGTAGGCAGGCAGCAAGTCTAGGCTAAAGGAAGTTAAACTGTCATTGTGTCCAAGTCATGAAGCCAACGCTTTGTGTTGCATTTAAATAGATTGAAGGAAGGTTCTGACATGAGGAGAGCAGGGAGTGTGTTCCATAACTTAGAGGCTTGTACAGGCAAACTAGCCCGACCCGAGTTATGGAGTTTGAATCTCGGAATGGACATAGTGTTTGCTTGAGCAGTTCTAAGAGGTCTTAATGATGTGTGTGGGGTAAGTTGGTTAGTGATGTAAGTTGGTGCAAGGTTAGCCCTGGCTTTGTGAGTAAGGGCAAGGGTTTTTAGGGATATTCTGTGCTCTATTGGGAGCCAATGCAGATTACGTCTAGTCTCAGAGATATGCGATTTCTTAGGGATGTTGAGTGCTGCCCTGATGGCATTATTTTGAATTACTAGTAGTTTGTGGATATTTTTGTGGCTAGTGCCTAAGTAGAGGGCATTGCAATAGTCTACTTTGGACAAAACTAACGTTATGGCAAGTGTAATGCAGTTGGGTGTGGAGATAAACGGCATACATGCAGTGATAAATTTACAGGTGTAAGCGGCTGATGATGCTACTGCATTGTTTGTTTGGTGAAGGATAAGGTGGCATCAAGGTATATACCAAGGGTTTTAGTATTATTTGAGACAGTGATGGGGTTACCATCTATAGTGAACGATTTGAAGGCAGAATTTAGTTTTTTTAGTTTAGCGTGAGTACCAAGGATGAGCAACTCAGTTTTTTCATCATTGAGACAACGTCCATGGTGTGCCATCCACGCTTGTATTACTGCGTAGATTTCATTAAGGGTTTTGCTGTCGGTTGCGTAGTCACCAGAGATAGGAATGAGTATCTGGTTGTCATCCGCATAGTTGGTGTACGTGAGACCAAGATAGTCAACGATATCGAAGAGGGGCTTCGTGAACACATGTAGAGCGTTGGGGACACACAAGAGCCTTGCGGGACCCCACAAGGTACCGATGAAGGTTCAGCCGAGTCAGTGGGAGAGAAGACCCTCATAGTTCTGTTTGCCAAGAAGGAGCTGATCCAGGCAGTGGTGCCGATTTCAAGTGGTGGCAGAGTGTTTGGTGATTGACCAAATCAAAAGCTGCTGACAGATCAAGCAGTAAGAGGAGTGCTAGTTTGCCGTTGTCTTTTAAGATTTGGATCTGAGTAGTGAGATCTATTAAGGCAGTTTCCGTGCCCTGTCTGGGTCGTAAGCCAGATTGCCTTAGTCCCAGAAGATTGTTTGTTTCTAGATAAGCCTGTATTTGCAGGTAGGCTGCTCTATCTAGTATTTTTAGTAAGAAGGGTACAGTTGTTATCAGCCTATAGTTAGATGGGTTGGCTGGGTCAAGAGTTGGTTTTTTGATTAGTGGGATGATCCAAGTGTCTTTTAAGTTATCCACACTACTCCCGTTTTGAAGGAGGCATTGATAAGGTTGGTAATAAATGGTGCCAGATCATGTGCTGCTGCTTCGATAATCGGAGCAGGGCAAGCGCACCTTGGCAATTAGATGGTTTGAGTTTCCTAATGATGTTTTCTACTTCCCAAATTGAGAGAGGTGAGAGCTAAATGGTTTACAAGTTGGCTCAAAGGTGGGTGACTTGTTGGGTAACTTGTTGGGGAATTTTTTGTAATCAGGGTCATATAGTAACAGGTCTTTTTTCACATTAATTTTAGATTGTACGCGGGCTATTTTATCTAATAGTGCCTTCTGAATGTTACTGCACCATAGTGCATCTGTGACACATTTATCAATAGGGGCGATAGGGGATTCTAATTCTTTTAGAATCTTAAACAGTTCTTTTGTATTAGATTACGCTTGAGCAATCCTTTTGTTATACATGTCTTTTTTTGCGAGTATAATGGCTTCTTTGTAGCTAGAGGTTGCTAGGGTTAGCTCATTTTTATTGTTTACTGTAGGGCACTTTTTCCAATGTGCTTCTGCAGTTCTCTTAGTTTTACGTAGTTCTTTAAGATGCGGCGTGAACCAAGTATTCAGGTGACGTTGAGGTTTGGATTTCCGCAATTTTAAGGGGGCTATGGTATTCAAGGCTTTAAGGATTGCCTGATTGTAAATATCCACTAAGACTGTAGGGTCAGAGGTGGCAGAGTTGTTGAGAAGGAGGAGTAGTAGCGGTAGGAGTTTATCCGGTGTAATGTCTTTCTTGTTTCTAGTAAGGGTAGCTGGAGCGATGATAGGAGCCGGGTGTTGTGTGTTGGCTTTGATGGAGAAGGTTATTTTATGATGATCCGACCAGATGCATGGATCATTGGATAGAAGATCGATAGGGCAATTAAGGCTAGTAAGCCAGTCCAGTGTTCTACCTTTGATATGTGTAGGCTCATGAATAATGTGGGTGTGACCCAAGTCTGATAGGGCGTTGGCTAGATCATGGGCATTATTATTAGTGTGGTCATTAAAACCGAGATTGAAATCCCCGAGTAGGATAGTTTGTGAATTGGGTTTAGTATCAGTGGGTACAAGGGATACAATGGAGGTCATTACGACCCAGGCGGTAAGTACACCAACTTTACCACCATGGTGTAAACTACGTTTACACCATGGTGGATGGCGGATTTACCGCCCCATTCCAAGGTGAGTGGGTCGGTAAATCCCCATTTCCCATTTACCCTTCCCCATTCCCATTTTTGCCCCATAGGGCATAATGGGAGTGGGGAAGGCGCTAATTATGGAACCGTAAATTACGGTGCCGTAATTAGCACCAAGGCGAGTTAGCGCCATGGATTTTAACGCCTGCTAAAAGCAGCCGTTAAAATTGGAATCAGGCGTTAAGGGTTAACGACGGCGTTAACCCTTAACGCTTGGGTCGTAATGACCTCCAATGTCTTCTATGAATGAAGAAATGGGTCCTGGTGGTCGGTAAATAAGGTGCAATGTTGCTGTGTGGTTAGGTGATAGTGGCAGTTTGAGGGACAAGGATTCAGCAGAGGGGATTTGAGCGTCCTGAATGACTCTGATGTCATACGTGTTTCTGAAGATGAGGGCGAGTCCGCCTCCCTTCATCTGGTTGGTGTTTCTATCACATCTAATGATAGCATAGTCATTTGGTATAGCAAATGCCAAGGATGGGCCAGAGGCTGCATTAAGCCAGGTTTACGTAACTGCGAGGAGATCAAGCTTCTCATGAGTTATGAAATCAGCGATGTCCAGTGCGTGGGCGGAGAGGGACCTAGCACTCACCAAGGCTGCTTTGATGAATGTGTCTTTAGCAGGAGTTTTTTGTAATGGTAGAGATAGGTCATGCAGAGTGATAGGGGCTAGCTTGCTATCTGAATCAGTGGCGAGGTTAGCTAGGTTATTATCTCTGTGCAGATGTTTGTTGCTCTTTTGAACGTGTAGTTGGGGGTTTTTAGTCCACAATCGGGATCCTAATCTAGAATTTCTAGTTAAGATGCTAGGGTGGTGAAAGCATGGTAAGGTTGGAACGTAGTTGTTTGTGATATTGTTGCGAGATGGGGATGAGCTATTATAGAGCTTCAAGTATGGTCGCTGTTTTAGTGGGGTGGTTCTGGAATTTAGTCTGAGGTTTCTGTTAGTGATAGCGCAGGGTTGATTAGGTGTTGGTCTGGTAGCAAAGTGGCGTATCCAGAGTGCTGGATCATCCATGTAGGGGTTGGTAGTGGCCATAGTACTAGTCCAAAAGGTGTAGGTGATAGCTACCATAAGTGTGCTGGTTTATGTGTGTTGGTTAGTATGTAGGTGGGGCTGACATGTCCAACGTCTAGTGTAAATGTACAAGGAGGAGAGTGGTCAGGCACCAATAGATAGTGGAAGTAAACTATGCCAGTGGGCAGGGATAGAGAACTCCGAGTATGTAGTGCTATAGGAGTGCGCTTACGATGAGATGCAATGTCAGCGGCTGTAATCACTGAAATTCATTTAGGCTGCTACAGCGGAAGGGCCACAACTTTAATTTCCAAATTAGTCATTTGGTTAGGCGGTAGTAAGATGATACCTGAGTTCAGGATAGGAACAATTAGCTTAGGAGTTTACAGCTCCGAATTGTAAGATAAGGCAGTTGGCAAGAGCCAGAGGCAGCACATAAGTTCTAGCTGTGGGCAGATTTGACTGAGTGGTGTGGCTGAAAGCAGTGGATGACATCAGGTGACAGCAATTGGCTAGAGACACAGGCAGTACATGGGTTCAATTTAGCAGTAGATAGTACAAGTCAAAGGCAAATTGGCAGAATGCAGTGGCTAACCTTAATTCATCTAAATGCAATTGGGTGTCACCAGATTGGCTATATGTAGTGGAACAGAACAGAACAGATGACTAAGAGCGCACAGAGCAACACATGGGTTTACGTAATGCAAGTTGGCAGAAAGTAAAGGGTTGCACCAATATGATACAATTGGCTAAGGCAGAGGCAGCACATGGAACATGTATTAATCACGGTGGGACAAGTTGCATTAAACAAACCAAACAGACTTAGGCAGTTGGAGGTCAGGTTTAGGCAAGTAGCATCAAGCCACTGGTCTGGGTTGCATAGTTTGCAGACAGGTTAAAGCAGGTTATGCATAAAAAGTGCAGGCAGATGTATATCAATTATAGTAAAGGCACTAGCCTCGTAATAGGCAGAATGATGAGCAGTGTGAACATATGGTCGGTACAGGATAAATTGCAGCTGGTCTAGATAATACGAGGATGTCAGAGATGTGTAACGGACCAGGTAAATACATTAAAGGGGAACATTTATGCAGATGGACAGGCGTTGTCGCGGCTCGCGGTAAGAAGTTACCAAGTTTAACTTAGGCACATATTTGATCAATATTCCCAGTATGCAATGATTGGTAGGGAATGACAAAACAGTTCAGATGCCCTAATCCAGGAAAGACATGAGAGAGTTAATTAGGCATATGGTGTTTGGCAATCGAGCGCTCGTACTGCGAATCCTGTGGTTGGGGAAACGGACGTGTACGAGTTAGGAGCGGGCATGGCACTCAGTGCAAGAGGTATCGATCTAACAGGATGGGAAGGTGTGAGGAGCTGGCTATAAGCACGCTGAATCACAGTTACAGATCGGGAGAGTGGTGGTAGTATAAAGGATGCAGATCTCACCTTGGTTTAAAGGAGCATTGGCACGCGAGGGGAATGGAGCACTCGAGCACGTCCAGCTCGATCAGGCTCAGTCAGGAGGAGCCTTTGTTGGTTGCCTTCGTGGGGGGCCGGCTTACGCCTGCCAGTGCCTCCCAATAGGCTATCAAGCCACAGACAGCCAATCAGGAGAACACAAGGACTCAAGAGGGTTACAGGCGAGCCACAAATGCGGTGGGGGCCATCTGGGAATGGCGAAAACCTTGTGGTTTTTGCAAGATCGAATCTGGCTAAGATGTGCTTCGTTTTCCTACCCCAGGATGAGGAGGTGATGGGAGTAAGCAGAGAGGTAGTAGAATAAAGTCAACCTCATTGCAAGTGAAAATTAGCAATTTTGAGTAGATGCAGTGGTCGATGTGTAGCGCAGTGGTAAAAGCTCCTGGCTTACCTTACAAAACAACCAAAGGTAATGGTTGCATGAAGCTGCTCCAGCAGTGGAGGGAAGAGGGAGCTCCTGCTCAGACCTCTGTATGTGCGCCCAGTGGGAGGGAGGGTGAGATGGTGTGAGGGGGAGGGGGAGAGGGTGTGTGGGGGAGTTGTGGGGGGAGGGGGAGAGGGTGTGTGGGGGAGATGTGGGGGAAGGGTGAGGGGAGAGACGGTGTGTGGGGAAGTTGTGGGGGAGGGGGAGAGGGTGTGTGGGGGAGGTGTGGGGGAGCGTGAGGGGGGAGACGGTGTGTGGGGGAGTTGTGCGGGGAGGGGGGACAGGGTGTGTGGGGGAATTGTGGGGGGAGGGGGATGGAGGAGAGGGTGTGTCTGAGGTGGAGGGTATGAGCACTTTGTACTATTTTACAGTTTAATACATCTGTTGTGTTGTAGAAGAAATACTTGAGTGGACATTCCTCATTGCATATGTGTCATTTATTGGTCCACAGTGCATAGTGTACTTGTACTCACACACCCAGTGCCCTCTGTCCAACTTTCATTTCACCCTCTGCACCCAATATTGTGCAATCACAGAGTGGCGCATAGCACGTCCCTCCTGTGCATCGGCAGCGAGATGATGAGTGCCCACATGTTCTTCATCCCCTCTTCATCACCTGGTGTAGTTCATTGTCAGGGGGCAGGGGCACGTTCCATCAGATACACATGTTCTGCAGCATGACACATGCCATGATGATCTTGGCCACCTTCTCATGGCTGTAGAGGAGTGCCCCACCCGACCAGCTAAGGCAGCGAAAACGTGCCTTCAACAGGCCAAAGGCCTGCTTGATGACCATACAGGTATGGGTATGGGAGCGATTGTAGTCCTCCTTGTGCCTGTTCTGCGGGTTTCGGACAGGGGTGAGGAGCCACGGCTTCAAGGGATAGCCACTATCACCTGCGTGGGGGCAAAATAAGGTATGTGTTAGTCGATTCATGATGGAAAGCTGTACTTATCACACATGTCCGCAGATATTTGTTCGTCACATGCACATGTATCTGGTTGTATTCACACATTTTTCCATGCCTCAATATGTGCTGTCCCATGGTCTTATGGTGTGGAGGGTATCTTCAAGTTGATACATGGTGTACACTGCCTTGATGTTGCTCATGCATTGTGGACACATACCGCTGTGTTTGTGATATATATGTGATGTGTAGTGTTCTGTATGATTTTCTTACTGGCAGCTTTGGCAGTAGTCTCAGCATAATTGTGCATTCAGTGTGGATCATTACCATTGTGACATGCTGCACTACTGTGGTGGTGACCCTGTGACAAGCAGTGGATTCCCTTGGTGGTTTTGTTTTGTGCACTCTCATGGATGGTTGTCCTGTGTGGTGATTTGCTGCAGACATTTACGTTGTGAATACTCACAGCATGTTGCTGGATTGTGTTACGGAGGGTGAGGTCCGATGATGAGTGGTGCACATGTTGTGGGATGTGGGGTGGTTTCAAGTTTGCCATGTTGTGATAGGTGTGCAGCTTACTTCATTGCTATGGGAATTGGTGGTCATGTTTGGTTTGGGATGCTTTGGGGTACAGTGTTTTGGGATGTGGACATCGTGCTGTCACCACAACGACACCATGGTGGTGTGTGCATCTCTCCCCCCATTGCACTGCCATGTGCCTGTCATGCAACTTACCAAGCAGCCAGGCAGGTCATCCTGCATGTCACTCCATGTAGTGTGGTAGTGTGGAGTTCCACAGACCCATTGAGTCATGAGTTGATCCGGGAAATCGGGCACAACAATGTGTGATGATCTTGCTGGAGTCACATACCATCTGTACATTGATTGAGTGATATATATTACAGTTGCGGTACGTCACCTCTGTTGCATGCGGGACCACCAATTCCACATGGGTGCAGTGAAGTGCACCAATACAATTTGGCATGCCTGCCAGTGCATGGAAGCCAACTTTAGTGTCAAAGATCTCGTGGGCAGCAGTGGTAGGGATATGTAGTCCCTTGTGTGCTTCAGGAGGGCATCTAGCACTTGATTCAGCATGCGAGAAAATAAGGGTTGTGATATGCTATGCATGTGCCCCAATGTGTGCTGGTAGGTGCCTGTGGCCAGGAAGTGGAGCACAGACACTACCTTCAGTAGAGGAGGGATGGCGGTGCGTATTTCAATCAAGCTGACAATGTTGTTGTGTATCATGTCCGATACAGAGTGTGGATCTGCTCAGGGGTTAGGTTGAATGGACTGGCTCTGATGCCAGGGATTGGGGGCTGCCTGCGTGGTACCACTGGCTGCACTGGTGGGGCTTGCTGGGCCTGTCTCACCCTCCGTCTCCTCCTGTGTCTCCTCTGTGGTGCATGTTGTTGTTGCTGGTGTAACAATGCAAGCATGTCCTCCAGCCCCAGTATTGTTATTACAAGTGGAATCATTTTGGTGTGGTGAGGGGTGTGGTGTGTGGGTGTGCTTCTTTTGTGCTGGGCCAGACTCCATTGCCACCACCTGTGCTGATTGTGTACACCTGTGGCAGTTGGGAATAATGCACATTGCTTTTTGCGGGTGGTTCGCGATGCCGGTATTGCTGGCATCCCCGTACACCTCATTACCGCCTTCATGATGCCGGTATTTGCATGTTCGCCTGACTTGTGATGTCCTCCTGTTAGCGCCATCCCGCTATTTGCGGGCACAAGGGCCGCATGTCCCGCACATGCCGGTATGGGGGAGCACGCTATCAGCAGTGGCGCTAATACTGGTTTGTTGAGTCGGAATAGCCCGTAGCGGTATGCGGTGCCAGTAATCCCTTACTGGCATCGTTTTTCCATTACCTCCAATCTCGTAATGACCCCCATTGTGTTGAAAACCATGGCTAGCGGCTGATAGTGTATATAATAAACAGTGGGCACGGTTGAAGGCAATAGCTAGTGGCTTGTTAGTGTTGTGTAACACACAGTGGGAACAGCCCAAGGTCATTGCTTATTGCATTTTATTATTTTAAAATTTACAGTGGACATGGCCAAAAGATGTACAAACTGATCAAGGTCAAAGACCATGGCTAATGGCCCATTTATATGTTAGAATATATAGTAGGCAAAGTCAAAGATTGTGACCACTGGCCAGTATTGTGCTAAAGTCCATGGCTAGTGCCTGTTCAGTGTATGTAATATACCGGGAACACTGTTGAAAGCTGCATCCACTGGTAAAGGCCAAAATCTCTGGTTGGTAGCTTGTTAGTATTTTAAAATATTCAGTGTACATGGGTGAAAGTTGTGACCACTGTCCATAACTGAAGGCCATGACTAGTAACCATTCATGTGTTAAAATATATTTGGCCAATGCACACTGACCATGGCTGAAGGCCATGCTTAATGCCAGTTACAGTTGTAATGTAATAAGTGATGTCATCTGTGATATCATCATTGTGGTCATAGTCTGCGCAACAGGGGGTTTGAAGTTTAGGTGGCTTTAGGTGAATTTACAGGGTTATTTTGCATTAAGTTCTCACCTCAACGTCCCGGCAACTAATGTTTTTTCCTTGAATTTCAAAGGTTTCGTTACAATGTATTGCTCACCTTAACCTCCCTGCAACTAATGTTTTTCCTTGAATTTCAAGGGTTTTGTTATTGCATAGATTTTTAGAATGCTTCCAGACCACTAGTACGGTCTTCGGCCTTTGCAGGCTTTGAGAACTCACAATGTTTTTAGGCAATGCGCATTGAGATGACATTATTTGGCATGGAGCAAACACTTTGGTTAAGCAGCGTTCTCCAAGCAGTACACACCTTTTCGCGCCATCATTTTGGCGCAGGCCAATTTTGGCACACCCATTCTGCCGCAGGGCCCATTTCTGTGCGCCCTTTTTGGCACGAGGGATGTTTGGTCGTAGCTGAGATTCAGCCACGTCTAAATGCCCTCATGCTAAATAAGATCACAGGACTGCACTGCCATAAACCTCGCTACCTTCCACTTGCGTTGCTTTTCTTTTTTTAAAAAACACTTTATTTAAGCAAACAGGCAGACAGTTTCGACACAGGCTTTTCTTTTAAATAAATTAAATTAGTTAAATTAAAAAAGAACATACAGCCTTGAACCCTGTCCTGTCACAGTTCTAGGGACAGCATTTAACCACTAGGCCACAACTGCTTGATTCTGCAGTGGCATATATTTCATACTTAGCCTATGATTTAATATGTTCAATGAGAAAAGGATAGGTTTGAAACTTGTGAAAATCCAAAAAATAACATCATTGTAGGTATGAAACTTGTGAAAATCCAAACAATAACATCATTGTAGCATAATGGTTAAGTGCTGCACCTCAAAATCCTTACGGCCAGGGTTCTCTGATAGCAGCGTTCAGCATAAATGTGATTTCTTTTATTTCATTTTTTCT
Source organism: Ambystoma mexicanum (assembly GCF_040938575.1). NCBI lineage: Eukaryota > Metazoa > Chordata > Amphibia > Caudata > Ambystomatidae > Ambystoma > Ambystoma mexicanum. Next base: position 226,581,313 of record NC_090931.1, on the reverse strand, counting down.
GTTTTATAATGTTGCACAGAGAAGGCGTAGTCCTCTTGTTGAATATATGTGCAGTGTAAGGGGTAATGTGTGGTGTGAGGGTGTGCATGTCATCTCAGAGGGTGTGCATGCAATTTGTTTGTGTTTGATGTGAGTGTGTGTGCATACATGGTGTGATGTTGTTTGTGAGGGACAGTTGCATGCAGTTTATAATGTTGCAGTAAATACATGTGTTTCATGTTTAATATGTGTTAAATTCTGCAACGACGGTGTAATACATGTTCCATTCTGTTTTATAATGTTGCAGTAAATAAATATTTTTCACATTTAATCCATATTACAAAATACAAAGTGCCTACAGGTTCATGCCAATTGGGATCTCTCGCGCCAAACCATCCTTCCGCCGAGAGGTACAAAATGCATGCATGCTGTGCCATTTGCAACCTCTCACAGCAAAACATCCATGCGCCGAGAGGTCCCTGCACCAATTGGCTCCGTCTAGCTGGGCGCTCCCAAACAGAACCTGCAGCGAAACAGTCATACCATAACGGCGTGCACTTAACTGCCAAAAAATGTCCTGTCACGTGCACCAAACTCCTTGTTTTATGTCCAGTCTCTTGGTGACTGTTGTGATACATCACATGACCCCAACTAAATACATTTAAGCACCACAGAGATGGGAAAAATATGACCGGCTGCAAGAATAACATGGGACCAGGCACTTTCTGCACCCAGTACTTTCCATTGGCTTCCAGTGGATGCAATGATTTAATTCAAAACTCTCTGCATTGTCCACAAGGCCTTCTGGGGCCTGGGTCCAAAATACCTCCAGCTATCCCTTCACAAATACCTCCCCTCTCGAGCTCTTCGCTCCTCTACCTCTAACTCCCTCAGGGTCAGTCGTTTCTCAAAAAAATTTGCTGTGGTAGCTCTCTTACTCCTATGTCCTGTCCCCTTTCCTCCATACTTATGGGACATTCCTCCGTCTTGTGGGACGGGACCGGAGCGCTTTGTAAAAGCATCCAAAAATTTCAAAAACATTTTTAGTCCTTCCTCTCTTTCTACACGGGTCCCGGCATGTGGCTATAACCCCGCCCATATCTGCTCTGTCCCGCGCATCACCCATCAGTCCTTTTCTCCGCTCGTTCGGGACTGGAAGCGCTTACATCCTCTGAAGATATTCTTCCCTTTTTTTCCTCCTCTCTGGCTCTCGCTAGCGATCGTGTACTAGCCTGTCTATGTCGTTCAAACTACACTTTCCAGATTGTTCATTGTGTCACTGACGCTTCGCGAGGGCAGATCCCCATCCTCTTTGTCTAGAGTGTTTGGGTCGGATCACAGTTGGGATTCCTGTTTTTATTGCGACTCCCTTTCGGTCCGGGCACTTCAACGTCGGATGGAGCGGTGGGAGGAGGTGTTTCGACGTACTCCTCCTTTGCATTTTCAGGCGTTTATCAACGAAAAGAGGAAACGCCCGGTAAGTTCTTTACTTTTCATAGCAACCCGCCCGGACATACCTTTCTGGGCTCTTCCAGAGCCGGGAGGAGCGTTGATCGCTCTGTCACCGGGGATTGCCCCGAGGTGCCTTCTGGGCATAATAATTGTACCAGAGTTTTCTCCGAGGATCTCCGTAAGGGGCCTGTGGATACCAGAGCACGCTCCGAGGCCCCTCCTGTGGGGGCTGCTTGTAGACCCTGTTCTACTGAATCATGGGGTACCGGAGCTCGCTCTGAGGTCTCGTTATCGGCTTCCCTCAAAAGTACTGGGGTGCGCCCGAGGCCTTGGCTGTGGTTGGTGTTCCTGAACGGATGTTCAAAGCCTGCGTTTGTAAGGCTGTTACCGGACCTGGGTCCGAGGTCCCTCGTGTAAAGGCTAAAGTGACCAACATTTCTGAGAGGCCTGCCAAGGCCTTATCGGTGAAAGTTGTTCCTCACCGTTCCTGCTCTTGTGGTGACGCCAGAACTGTTGAGGGGGCAAGGAGTGAAAGTTCTCCCTTTACCGGCAGTGCCGAGTTCCTTCCTGTGAAGGCTAGTTTGGCTATTGGTATGTTGCAGAAACATTCCAGGCCTCATAGTACCGGTTCGGCCGAGGTTCCTTATGTTAAGGCTAAAATTAAGACTCCTGACCCACCGACGGGGACCCCTCCCTCACTTCCACACGTGCCGCAGTTCCCCTCAGGTGATGGCAAAATGGCGGCCGTTCCCGCCACGACCACGGTGGCCATTTCGGGTGCTTCCCCTACAACTATGCCATTGGCCTCAGGTGTAGGAGTTGGTTCCGCGGGTGAACATAACATTCCTTGTGCGCATCCGTTTCGTCCAGTTTACAATTGAAACGCCCGGATGCCCCTTCTCCACAATGTCTCGTTGCCTGTGGGTGCGGCACCTTTGATTTTTGTGGACACTTTGCGGGATGAGCCTGTGTGGCAACCCTCCGCTCTGCGTCCCTGGAATTATATTCCTCACAAGATGCCTTCTCCTGCAGTTCCAAAACTGTCTCCGGAGGACGCCTTTTTCGGCAAATGTCAGATGCTCATGCATACCGAACCATGATAGAGTATTTCAAGGGTCTTTTTAGGGAGATATGCCCACCTGCGCCTCCAGCTCCACCCGTTCCACCAGTTCCACCAGTAGTTCCACCGGTGCCGCCCTTGCCTATGGTGCCTCCACCGACCCTTTCGCCCTTGCCCCCATTGTCCCCCGTGGACAAGAGCTTTTCATGACCTGATGTGCTTATTGGATGTTCCAGTGCCCGAGACACCCGCTTTGCAAGAGGGTGTGCTTTTGGGGGCATTTACCTTGTCTCCTTTGGAGCATACCGGCCTGTTCTTGCAGAAGGACGTTTTGGCCGAGGTCCGCAGGGTCTGGGAAAAGCCACACTCTAGACTTTTCATCAATAAAAAAATTGACGCATGATACAGGCTGCATTCTTCGGAAGAGGTGGCCCTGTCATCTTGTCCGCCCCCTCCTCCACAGTGGTGATCGCGGCCACTTTGCAGCCTTCACCGTCCTCTTCTACGATGACGACTCAGGTTCTGGGGAAAGAAGACAAACTCCTGGACTCCCTTGGGAGGAAGATTTTCGCTAACTCGGCCTTGCAGCTCCGGCAGGCTAATGCGGAACTGGTGTTAGCGGGGACGAATATGAAGATGTGGAAAGGTCTGTCGGAGTTCGAGGAGTTCATTCCGGTCGAGAAGCTGGAAGACTTTAAGGTGGGTTTATCTGATGCCAGAGTCTTGGCTCAGGATCTGCTTGAGGCTCATCACGTCTACACGTCGGCTCAGGGCCATATGCTGGGTGTTGACACCTCTCGACAGGCGTGGTTGTATGCCACCAAGTTCTCGAAGGAGGTGCAGCACAAGGTGTTGGACCTGCCATTTGACGGTAAGGAGCTTTTTCATTCCACAACGGATGTGGAGCTCATCAAAACGAAGGACAGCACCCAGACAGCTAAGTCCTTGTCAGTCCTGGTTAAAACCCCTTTTAGGACCCAGAGACCGCTGTCGCAAAGCCGGCCCTCCTCTGGTTTCAGGGGCTTCCTAGACTGGAAATCCCGCAGAGTGGATACTCCTTTGGGTAATAACCGCCCGAGGCAGCAACGGACTCGGTTTTTCTCCCGCTCCTCAGCCTCCTCCTCAGGTTCAGGTGGTAACACCACTGAAAAGCCTGCCAAATGAGGGTTCCCCTCGCTCGCACGAGACCCCGGTGGGAGGACGCATTGCGTCTCATTGGGAGCCGTGGCAGACCATCACAGAGGACAGGTGGGTCTGGTCAGTCGCTCGGGCGGGCTTCCGCTTACCCCTACCCCTACCCCATCCTTCAACCCTCCTTTCCAGCAGTCGGGATCGCCCTCCCTAAAAGCCGAGGTGCAGAAACTGCAGGACCTCAGAGCTGTGAAACCCGTTCCTCTTGGGGAACGAGGGGAGGGCTTCTACTCCCGGCTGTTTACGGTGCCCAAACCCAACTAGGCTGGCCTGTGCACCATCCTAGACCTTTCCCAGTTCAATCTTTTCCTACCCCAAGAGAAACTGAAGATGATCACGCCTGCCCAGATATGGTCTTCCCTGCAGATGGGCGATTGGCTCAGCGTGGTGGATCTTCAGGATGCCTACATGCATATCCTGATCTGGGGTCCACACAGGAGCTATCTCAGTTTCTCTGTGGGAGAGGAGCATTTCCGGTTTTGAGTGCTTCCTTTTGGCCTAAATTCGGCACCACATGTCTTTACGAAGATGAGGTGGTGATCGTGGCCTATCTTCGTCTGCAGGGTATCCATGTATATCTGTATTTGGACAACTGGCTCTTGCGCAGCCCTTGCCCGCTGAAAGCGGCCTGCAATTTTCAGTCTCTCCTCCAGCTCCTGTTCCACCTCGGGCTGTCAGTGAACTGGCGGAAATCTTCCATGACGGTCTCTCAGGACTTGATCTACCTGGGTTTTCGCTGGAATACGATCGACTGCAGAGTATACGTGACCGGGGACAGAATGGCGGATCTGTTGGCCACGTGTCAGATGTTTGCGCAGTCACAGAGCATGTCGGCCTGGTGGTTTCAGAGGCTTCTGGGCCTCATGGCCTTGTGGGTTTTGGCGCTTCCTCATGCACGCCTCAAGATGAGGCGGACTCAGATGACTCTTCGGAGCTCTTGGCTTCAGGCTGTGGATCCGGACTCCAAGTTGATAATGATTCCGGCTTCCATGAGAGCGGACCTGGACTGGTGGTTGTCTCTCAGCAACCTGTCGGTGGAGGCGGGGTTTCAGGACCCAGCTCTGACGATAACGGTCACAAGTGAATCCTCCCTTCTGTGGTGGGGTGCAACGTTGGATCTTCTTCAGGTCTGGGATCTTTGGTCGCCCAGAACAGGCTCCTCCACATAAACCATCTGGAGCTCCAGGCAATTTTCCTAGTGCTCAAGGCGTTCAGACCGATCGTAGCCAACAAGGTGTTCAGGATTCGCACGGACAATGTGGTGTTGATCTTTTACATCAACAAGCAAGGGGGCACCAAGTCTCCCCCGCTCGTGGAGCTGTCCATCCAGATTTGGGAGTGGGCGGTTCAGAATGGTGTCTGGCTATTTGAAGTACACATGCCCTCGATCGGCAGACTATAGTCAGCTATGAGTGGGAACTGAAAGGGGGGCAAACAAGAAGCTTCCTCTGTATGCCTCCAGAAATGGACTGGGAGCCTCCTCTCTGGGGGATCCTCTCGAAATTCCATGGCATATGAGGGCTTATGCCTTCCCGCCTCTGCCTCTAGTTCATTGGACGATTTGCAAATTGAAGAACTCAGTGAACTGTTCTCTTCTGCTCATAGCCCCGTGGTGGCCGGCCATGTTTTGGTTCTCAGAACTTCAGCACATGTCAGTGTATCCGCCGATCAGGCTACCGGTAACCCCTGATCTTCTTCACCAGGGGGAACAACAACTGTGGCACCACTCCCCACAAGTCAGCTTGTCGGCATAGTGCCCGAGTTCAGGTCTTTAGAACATCTTAGCCTGTCTGCGGATAACATGCGCATTATCCAGGCAGCCAGAAAACCTTCGACTAGGTCCCAGTACCGAAGCAAATGGCTTAGGTTCTGTCATTGGTGTTTAAACAAGCAGCTGGACCCAAGGCAGGCTACAATTGACACAGTATTGTCCTTTGTATCCTACTTAGCAGAGTCGGGAGTTCACGTTCTGTCATGTAGAACTTATCTTTCGGCAGCTTCCGCCTACTTATCTACGGACCAATGTTCTTACTCTCTGTCTAATCCAGTGGTTAAGAGACATTTTGCTTGCTTGACATGCCTTTATCCTCCGATTCGCAGTCCGCAACTGGCGTGGCCTCTAAATGTGGTCCTGACGGCGTTGTGCCATAAGCCTTTCGAACCAATGGCCACGGTGGACCTCAAGCACCTGTCGTGGAAGGTGTCCTTTTTGGTGGCTGTCACTTCGGCAAGGGGCGTGAGTGAGCTCCAAGCTTTGGCGGTGGAACATCCCTTCTTGGCTTTTCACAAAGATAAGGTGGTGCTACAGACAAACCCTGCTTTCTTGCCGAAGGTGGTTTCTGAGTTCCATCTAAACCAGTCTATTTCCCTGCCGGTCTTTTTCCCGAACCCCGCTTCAGAGGCGGAAAGGGTTCTACACTGTCTGGATGTTAGAAGGGCTCTTAAATTCTATCTTGACAGAACTTCCGAACTTAAAAGCTCTTCTCAACTGTTCGTCACCTTTGGTAATCCACAGGCTTGGCATGCCTTTATCCTCCGATTCGCAGTCCGTAACCGGCGTGGGCTCTAAATGTGGTCCTGACGGCGTTGTGCCATAAGCCTTCCGAACCAATGGCCACGGTGGACCTCAAGCACCTGTCGTGGAAGGTGTCCTTTTTGGTGGCTGTCACTTCGGCAAGGCGCGTGAGTGAGCTCAAAGCTTTGGCGGTGGAACATCCCTTCTTGGCTTTTCACAAAGATAACGTGGTGATACGGACAAACCCTGCTTTCTTGCCGAAGGTGGTTTCTGAGTTCCATCTAAACCAGTCTATTTCCCTGCCGGTCTTTTTCCTGAAACCCGCTTCAGAGGCGGAAAGGGTTCTACACTGTTTGGACGTTAGAAAGCCTCTTAAATTTTATCTTGACAGAACTTCCGAACTTAAAAGCTCTTCTCGACTGTTTGTCACCTTTGGTAATCCACAAGGTAAGCAGGCCACTAAGGCGACCATCTCCCGATGGATCGCAGCCTGCATTACGGAGTCATACACCGTCCAAGGGCTGAAGCCTCCAAAAGGTATTCATGCACACCTAGTGCGGGGCAAGGCAGCCGCAGTTGCCTTTCAGAAATATGTCCCCTGGGAGACCATCGCAAAGGCAGGTACTTGGGCCTCCCCATCGGCTTTTTGTAAACATTATTGTCTGGACCTGAGTTAAAGAGCTGATGCTCAGTTTGGTCAGGCTGTGCTGAAGAACCTGTTTCAGTAAGGGTTTTTTTCCATCCACCCATAGTTCATGTAAGGAGTGCTTGGGAATCTCCCATAAGTATGGAGGAAAGGGGACGGGTCATAAGAGTATAACCAGGTTACTCACCGTAGAGGGGACGGCGGGCGGGCGTATGGAGGAAAGGGGACTATGGACTAGGAGTGAGGTGGTCACTACGGTGTGTAACCTGGTTAGTCTTTGGATGGGGCCTCACTCTGGAACAGCCTCCCTGCCACTCTGGGCCTGGGCATCTTGACAGTGCAAGACAGTGCTCTTCCTAAAATCAGCCTGTTTCTGTCGAGAACAGGCGGATTGCAGAATCTCGGCAGCACTTTTGTGAAATAATGAGGGATTCGTAAATTTACATAAGTGCTGCTGAGATCATATCAAAACATCTATTTAAAAAACAAAGCACAGGTTGCTTTAAAATACACACCTATAATCATGAGCAATCTCTTGACAAAAAAATCTGTGCTTCTTGTAGCACTCCTCCACAAGAACGACACCAATTTAGTGTTGTACAGCAGTGCGAATTTTAGGCAGTTCCGAAAGTCGAGGAGTGCCACAAGAATTGGCATGCAAAATGCCAAATAACGAAAGTGTTGGTTGCTAGATCAGTTTTCAGCCCTTCCTAGCAACCAACACACATATTCAGAAAGTGGCGCATTTATTCCGACTTTCGCAAGAATGCGCCACCCTCAGAATAGGTCTTAAGAACCGTAAAGGTTGCTTACGCTTTCTGCAACCTTTTCGGCACTTAACACCTTGATCAGAATCAAGCCCTCAGAAGGACGAAAAGCTGAGTTGGCCTCGCCGGGATTTGAATCTGCAGATCGCACACTCGTCTCAGCAGCGAGTGCTCAACCCACTGAGCTATCCTACCCGCTATAGCTATCTTATCGGATATAGAAAAATGAGAAATTACATGTCTGAATGCTCTCAAAGTCAGAAAACAAATTGCACTCTGTAATCAATGCCATTAAACTGGTAACTGAGATTTAAGAGCAGGCTAGTTCATCTTCAGGTCTGGTGCAAAGTTGGCCACATGTCAAGCCTTCATGGATCTACTTTTCAGGCCTCCGAGGTTGGCAAAATACATACCATTGGGATGGTTCATAACTGTGTATTAAAGAATTGAGAGTAGCGCAGGGAAAACAGCTCACTCACACAGCATCCTGTACTCTAGGCACTCGTTACCTCATACATGCAAACCAACATCCTGAACAGCATGCCATGTAGATAGGAAAGATAGACACATTACAACAAAGCATTTATTGTGGCACAGTGAAATCATGTGCCACTTTGTGCTATGGTCGAACATGTCTACACTGTGTACACAAGCTATTAGGCACAAGGAAGGATTTTGTCAAGTGACTGAGGGCACCAAGATGGAATGTCTTGTGATGATCGTAACCGAGATACGGCAGACAAAAACAAGCTAAAATTGCAACTTGCGAAAAGCAAAATACATAGTCCGAAATCGATGCTTATTCTACTCTAAATGCTTTTCGGAGGTTTTTGTCTGCATTGTGAAGCCGAGGTGTTTAAGAACAGACTAAGTCAGTGAACCACCCCCTGAAGTGTGCCTGTAAATAAACTGTTAATGAGTCTAGCAATTATTGTATAGAATTCCAGAAAGACAAATTATTTGTTATTCCTATTCTTTCTTATTTAGGGTCAGTGTCACCCTTGTGGAACTCCCTGTTTTTTAAGAGGCCTGAACAAGAAAGCCAGCCACTCCCGAAACAATGAGACACATGGAGCTGGCCACAGCCCAGGAGCTTCAATTAAAAAGAAAATATTTTTGTTTTGTTTTATGGGTAGCAAGGGAGACCTCAGGGGTCACAGTTGTGATCCCCAAATGACATCCATGGACTCACCTTTAGTATGGTCACCTTAGAACCGACAAATGCAATCTATAGATGTGTCTCCAACTCGTATATCCCAAAATGTTATCCGTGGGTCATAAGTTCAACCTGAATCTTAAAAATTGGTTTTGTCAATAGCCACTGGGAAATTGGATTAAGTACTGAGGAAAATGCATAGACTGACGCATGGTTATCCACTCAGAACTCAGAGACCTATATTTACAAACATCTTTGGTAAAACCTCCAGACTCCTGAGAAACTCTTCACACTGATGTCAAAAATCATTAAATATATTTTCAGATTTGTTAACTACTTATTTCTGACAACTCATATATGGGGAGGATTTAGGTGTGCCTAAGAGTTTCAGGTATATCAGCAAAAGACGCAATTATACGCTAGCAAACCAAGGTAGAAGGACCTCTTACCTGGTGATGGCAATGGGAACAGAGTTGGGAGAGAAGGAACATGTCTCCATAATAATCCCTCTAATTTGTTTAGGATCTGACCATCTCCAATATCAGTGATATCTTAGTTGTAAAGAATAACCAAATTATTTTGATAACGGACACGTTTTTGTTCATTCTCTTCAACTGAGCTGGGACCATAGTGAATTTAGTCCTTAATTTAGTAAATTGTAATTGGATTTCAGGATTTCTATTAATTAGGATACCAAGATACATTGCTTGGTGTACCTATTCCAGTTTATCGTTGCCGAAATTCCAAATACAGCCAGGAACGTTTTTAGCTCAAAAGTACATTTTTTGGGATCTGACTGTATTGATGACAAGGTAATTATCAGTTGCATATTAGTGATTTTTTTTTAATAGAGCCCCGAAGACCAATGGGAGTAGAATCCAGTATCACTACATCATCCGCAGAGGCCAGACGTTCCAAGCTTAGCTGTCCTTACTTTTGACAGAGCACCCCCCAGGTCAGATAGGTAAAGGATTAAAAAGACAGGAAGAAAGCATGCAGCCCTGCCTAAGCCCTCTACAGGTCAATATTTTAGAGGAGCGACTCCCTCTACTATCTAAACGGACCTGAACTTCTGATTTTTTATTTAGTGCGATCAGAATGCTCACCAAACTTGCTGTTATGCCCCATTTATCAAGTTTACCCCCATAGAATTGATCTGTGTATGCTAATCTATCGCGCCAGTTCAATGATTTTCAATACCAAAATACATGTAACACAAGCATAAAGCGGACGAGTGCCGTGAGCGGACCTGTGCAATTAGCAGACGAGTGACGTATGTTGACGGAACGAGTGAGGTATGTGGATGAAACGGGTGAAATATATCGATGGAAAGAGAAATATGTGGATGGACCGGATTAAGTAAGTAGAAGGTACTAGTGTAATATGTGAAAGGTACCAGAAGTATGTAGATGGTACGGATGAAATACGTGGATCAAGTGCATAAAAGAACTTAGAAACACACTGAACGGATCCGAGTACATCGAACGGATCGCAGTGTGTGTAACGGATTGGAGTGCGTGGAACGGATCGGAGTGCGTGGAATGGATCGCAGTGCGTGGAATGGATCGCAGTGCGTGGAGCAGACTGGAGTGCGTGGAGCAGACTGGAGTGCGTGGAGCGGACTGGAGTGCATGGAGCGGACTGGAGTGCGTAGAGCGGACTGGAGTGCATGGAGCGGACTGGAGTGCATGGAGCAGACTGGAGTGCATGGAGCGGACTGGAGCGCATAGAACTGCACGACTTACATGAAATAGTTTGGAATGCATGGAACGTTTGAAGAGCATGTAACCCACCATATCACATCACCCCTCTTACTCTCTTCTTTACACCACCATTCACCTAGAACACAGAGATACTATGACACCATTTGGAATAACTGTTCTCATACCAACATCTGCCTCATACTCCCCATCACTCTAACTAAACACTGCTGGTGACACGCCCCCCAGCCAGGCGTTCTCCTCAGGCCTAACGCTGCCACAATCGGTCTGGATAAATCCTGCCAGAACGAACACATACTCTTGAATTCTCAACCACCACACCTACCGCTAAGAAGCAGCTATTATACGAATACCACACCGGCTGCACACATATCCGGTGCTCACAAGCACCTTTGACTCTCTCTACTCTCTCTACTGACATGAACTTCGGTTCCCAAGGGCGTTCAACCTACCAGCGCCTTCAGACCATACCAATGGTATATAAGGTGCTATATAAATGCAAAATAACATAACATAACATAACTCTGAAACTTGAGGAAAACCCTCTCCCCTTCCGGAAGCACCTCAAGACCTTCCTCTTTGCTTCAGCTTTTGTCCCCCCCTCTCCCCTGCTGACCTGTTCTCTCTCGGCACTGTGCACCTGGCCTACCCTCTGTCTTCCAGGCTCAGGCACCTGCTCACCCTGCCACCCTCCTGCATTGCTTCCTGGCCACCCCTTGCACTGGGGGTCTGTATCTGTACCCATACAGCCCCCCTTTTTTCTTCCTGCGCTTGTTTGTTTGTTTATTTATTTGTAATGCACTCCAGGCCCAAGCATATCAGGGCGCAGAGGAAACATGAATATTTTCAGCTTAAGGTTACATATTTACATACAGGTAAAGACAGGTGTTTGCAAAGAGGAAGGGATGGTCAGATATTGGGGAGAAATATACATACAATTAGAACGATCAATCATTACATAATATACAATGTTATAGTTCGGCCACTACTAGGCAATGTAGTAACTGTGGTAGTGCAGGCAAAGGGCTAGTACAATAGTCAGGATGATAAGAGAGTGAATTATTGGTAATTTTCTTTAAGCCAGTTGATAATGTTAGGCTGGAAGTTTGGGTAAGTTTGGTCCGCCCTGAGGGATGGGAGAGTGCGTTCCATGTCTGCGTTGCTTTAACTCGAAAGCTGCTTCCTCCGACTTTAGTGTTTGAAGTCCTGGTTGGCCGGTTGGAGGGTTTTATCTTGATTCTCTCCATGAGATATCGAGGAGCAGCGTTTTTGAAACACTTGTGTGTACGCAAGACAGTTTTGAGCAAGATTTTATGCTGGTAGATAGCCAGTTGTTCTGTCTTCTTACCTCAGAGATGTGCTCTTTGTTTGCTATGCCTAATGCCCCTCTAAGGGAATTATTCTGGAGAATTTGTATTTTGTCGATAATGTACTTATTTGTACCTAAATATATGGAGTTGCAATAGTCCAGTCTTGACAAAATGAAGACTCTAGCCATGATGGTGCAGCTATTCTTGGATGGTTTACCTGCTTTGATTAGTTTGCATGTGTATGCAGTGGCAGAGGCCATATAATTGACCTGTTTGGCAAAGGTGAGGGTGGAGTCTAGATAAAAGCCTAAGGTTTTTACCTCTTTGCCCACTTTAATAGTGTTGCCATTGATATTAAAGGAAGTGTATTGGTGGCCATGTTTATTGAGATTGAAAGTGGTTCCTAGAATGATGAGTTCAGTTTTGTCATCATACAGGCATAGACCATGAGCAGCCATCCATGCCTGGATGATGAGATACATTTTGTTTACCAAGGCCAAATCTTTGTCGTAATCCCCAGTAAGTGGTATGAGAATCTGAGTATCATCCGCTTAGTTAGTTTAGGTGATATCAAGATTATCCAGATCATCAAAAAGGGGCTTGGTAAATATATCATACATTGTGGGTGAGACAAAGGAACCCTGTGGCACTCCACATGTGATTGGAATAGGGTCAGCCGCTGCTGATGGCGAGAAGACCTCATAGTCCTATTACTCAGAAAAGATTGGATCCAGACTATGGCCTCCTGGGAGAAGTGAGCTGCTGAGTCCAGGTGATTGCAGAGGACCTTGTGGTCCACTAAATCGAACGCAGCCGAGAGATCTAGGAGAAGTAGTAAAGCCAAATTCTCCTTGTCCATGAGTTCGTCTATTTGGGCCTTAAGATCAATTAGTGCGGTTTCAGTACTGTGTTGAGGTCTGAAGCCAGATTGTCGTGTTCCTAGGAGTTGGTTGAGCTCTAAGTACTCCTGTATCTGAAGATAGGCCACCCTGTCTAAGATTTTAAGTAGAAATGGCACTGTTGTGATGGGCCTATGGTTGGTGGGAATAGTTGGGTCTAAGGACTGTTTTCTGAGGAGGGGGAGAACCTAGGACTCCTGTAAGTTGCTAGGGATGGTGCCAGAGGAGAGCGAAGCCTTGATTAGCTTAGTCATAAAGGGTACCAAGTGTCTTGCAGCATCTTTAATGATTTTGGCGGGGCATTTATTGCCCTGATAGTTCGAGGGTTTGAGGGAAATGATGATTTTTTCCACCACCAGAATAGAGAGTCTGGTGAAGTTAAAGCTTTGTGTTGGTTTATGGGTGGGCGTTGCATTGCTAGCCGGTGTGTCAGTATTGGATAAGCTTGCTTTTTTATTGGCGATCTTATCCTGCAGCTTGGTTACTTTGTTGGTTAATGCCTTCTGTATATTAGAGCACCAAGATTTGTCCTTGACACAGTTGTCTGGTACTGGAATCGGGGCTTCAAGCTCTTTCAGCAGTACAAAGAGTTCCTTGGTACATGAGTTAGCTTAAAGAATACTCTTATTGTAAATTTCCTGCTTGATAAGGAGTATTTCTTTCTAATAGAGAGCTGAAATATTAATGAGGTTAGATCTAGTACATGAGTTAGCTTGAAGAATCCTCTTATTGTAAATTTCCTGCTTGGTAAGGAGTATTTCTTTCTAATAGAGAGCTGAAATATTAATGAGGTTAGATCTTCCTCCTAATAGAGAGCTGAAATATTAATGAGATTAGATCTGTGTTTTCAGATCATATCTTATCAGACATACCCTGTCGGCTGCCTTAAACCTAGCACTTGCCACTTGCTGGCTGCACTAACACTGTTTGTTGCTTGTATTGTTTATTTATTTATTATTATCTGTTTGCTCCTTTGATCCGCACTTTCCACCTCCCCCCCATGCACTTTTCCCCTCTTCCATGCACTTGCTCGTTCTCAATGTCACTGGGCCTAGTAAAATCGTTGTTTTGTTTTCCCCTGTTCCCCTCCCTAGCCTTGTCGCGCTCTGAAACACTTGTGTACGAGCGCAATATAAATAAAATATTAATATCAATACCCATAGCGAAAAAAGATGGCACCCATGAATGTAAGCACAGTACTGCTTAGCTTCAAAGTGAGGAAGGGGCCAGCCTCCTCAGGCCATGTCGATCTAAGTGGTCTTGTAACATTTCCTCATTTATTAGGCACAATGGCCTGAGGGGGCTGGCCTTTTCTTCAGTTTGAAACTAAGCTGGGTCAGTCCTGGGTAATGCATGGGTGGGAGTCCTGGGTCACCACTTTAGCTGTAAAAAAATCTATTTTTTATTATGTATAAAACATTGCAGGCTTTGAGAACTCCCAATGTTTTTAGTTAATGCCCTGTGCGATTAAATTATTTGCCGAGGATCACACACTTTCGTTAAGCAGTCTCTTGGTAACAGTTGTGATACATCGCACAACCCAAACTACGCACATTTAAACAGCACAGAAAAGGGTAAAAAATGATTGGCTACAAGAATAACATATGCCCAGGTACTTTTGCCCCATAGCGAAAATCAAAAGCTGGCACTCATGAATATATGCACAGTAAGTGGCCACATATTTTAAAGTGAAATATACAAATGTAGTTCAATTGACCTTCTCATTAGACAAAAGTGTGCAAGACAAAATAGCATTGAACGTTTAAAAAAAGTAATGAATAGCAGAAAAATAACCTGACAGAGGGAATCTTTCAATAAATATGCTGGCAAAGTATAAAAGGTGCTCATCTTTTAAACCTAGCAATCTGTAGTGAAATATTCCATGGAAAACAAAATTCCAATATGAAACAAGTGCTTGTTGTCTTGTGGGTTATCGTCTGCACTGCGAACATGACAAATGTAGTAAAACCCTGGTATCCAAATACTTGAGCAAGCTTACTAACCTCAAAAAAACCCTAGGGGTTGCATCCGCCCTCTAAAAAGAAGTTACGCTGTCCACCCACATGTGTCCTTTACTGGTGCCCTGAAAAGCAACCACAATCAGGGGAAATAACTGCACCAGTGTCCAGGATTTCAGGATGACTGCTGCTTGAAGACTGCTGCTTGAAGAAGCTTCGTTTTGTTTTCAAAAGCGTTCTACTGTCTGCACAGCATTACGAGCTATACACAGCTCCTGCTGGTGAAAATCTCATTCCTTGCCGCTTCCTGGAGGAGGCGGAGCCAGCCCGCAGCACGTGACGGATCACGTGACTTTACAGGGCTATTTCAGGAGCCGTGAGTCGCTCGAGCAGGGTGACTGCTGCTTGAAGAAGCTTCGTTTTGTTTTCAAAAGCGTTCTACTGTCTGCACAGCATTACGAGCTATACACAGCTCCTGCTGGTGAAATTCTCATTCCTTGCCGCTTCCTGGAGGAGGCGGAGCCAGCCCGCAGCACGTGACGGATCACGTGACTTTACAGGGCTATTTCAGGAGCCGTGAGTCACCCTCACGGCGATAAGCCCGGCAGCGAAAAGGGCGCTGCATTTCTGTTAGGCTGTTGGGCGGTTGAAGGGTGAAAGGACAAAGACAAAACCATCCCGCTTTACTGCTTCGGTCGATAGTCCAAGAGTGTGGTGAGTGCCTAGTTGTCCGTGCTACACATTGTATTGAAGCCACTCTTGGCTATTATATTTGTTCCTGACTGCTTGTGCCTTGTAAAAATGAAACGAGGCATTAACTCTTTAAAAACAGGAATGCCTCCTGCTACTGCTGCTCTTTTTACGAATAGCATCCATGCCGTGCAAAACGTGGCTGCGGAAACTCTCAACAAAACGAGATTGAGTTCAACTCCTCGTGTGAGGACTCAAAAAATGATGTCCAAAAGTAAAGCAGTGCTATCCGATGGGATGGACATTCGATCTTTTTGTTCTAAATCCACTTATGAGATCCCCTGTGATTCTAATAACAGGGATAGCACTTTGAAAGTAAATGACTGTTTGGTTGAACCTATTGCAGCTATTAAAAAGGATTCTTCACACGGACAACAAAATAAGAATAGTGTAATGGAGGTTGTTTTGACGGGAGAGGTTGCAAAAGCTGTCTCTTCAACTGAACCTATAGTAAAGTTTGCCAAAGAAAATGTCTCGCTTACAGATAGCATTTTGCTTAATAACGTACTGACTGGTGCAGGTGTACCGTGTGGTAAAATAGCTAATAGTCCTGTTATATCTATAAGTGATGCATCAAACTTTAAGACATTTATTTCAGATGAAGGCGAGGTGCCAGTAATTGATCTTGACATAAATGCCTCTGGTTTATCAAATCATACTTTACCTGAAAATCTTTCCAAATCGCCCATCTTGTTTACGAACATCAGCGTGGCAAATTCTGTAGCAAATCTATCCTTTTTAGCTCCAACTCCACGGAAAGTACCCTCACACAATATGCCAGAGTTTGGATGAGCAGAATCACAGAGTGTAAACATAGGATTTGCGCTTACCTCTTTGAATACGGCAATTATAGCGTTAGCAAAGTTGTTTGAAGTTTTAGTTACAAAAGCCGATGCACATTCAGATCAATTAAATCAGCTATTAGCTGAACAACTTGTACATTCTAACAAATTGACTGGTTTGGGGCATGCTAACTCCATCTCTAAAAAAAAGAAGTCTGTAATGTCTCAAACCTCGGCTCAAGTATCATGTAATCTTCAACAAACATATCAACCCATACCAAGTTTTCCAGCACCTTTAGTTGACCCTTTCATTCCCACAATCCAAACTTTAGCTAAACAGCAAAAAAAACCACCATACCCACTGTTTGATGTCAACACAAGCTTAGCTGATCAAGTGAAAACAGGGCAGAATAAAGCTGTTTCTCAACCGAAAAAGACAAAAAACATCAAATCTGTGACCAAATGTGCCTCACAAATTAAATCTTTTGTGAAGAACCTGTCTATACCAGCTACAACCACTTTGGCTGCCGCTAAAGTAATATCAAAGAAATATGCTCTTCAGGCACAGTCAAAAAAAGCAAAATCAAATCCGGTAGTAGTTCCCCCGGTTGTAGACCATAGCCCCCTAAATGAGCTGATACGTGTGGCTACTGACATGTCTAAAAATAATGCTACTTTGTCAGGAGCGGGGGTCAGGGATGTACGGCTTAAAGAATTAAGGCATGCAATTGACGACTATATGGTAGCCAAACCTGCTCTTAAAAATCTAACTTTTGCACCTTGTGAAACGGCTCTTGTTCATAAACCTGTTACGACGTTGATACAATCACCTCAAACAGCAAGTTCACAAGTCCCTACTAAAGTGAGCACAGTACAAGTTGTGTCTCAGGCATCAGCCGTTAACGCACAAAACACCCCGGTACCTGAGCCCTTGTCTGCTAGTGACATTGAAAGGTTGATTCAGTCTTCGTTAATTAAGTTCCTTGAGATTCCTCCCACGACCCAAGATAAAGTCTGTCCACCAGTCCAACCAATCTTGAACCCGCAGCCTCAGGTTGATACCTCAAAACGTGCGCGCATCTGTGCAAAGCGGCCAGCGATCCATGCTTTAACACTTAGTTGTTTGCCTGTACCTGTCAAGCAATATAACTTGAATCGTGCATCGGTGCTAGCTATATTTAGCGAGATTCCTGAGCTCGATGATATTGGGACGGTTGACATCGAGCTCGTCGAATTTGTTAACAACTCTAACTTGTCTGCGTCAACTCTCTGGATCAATTCAAGGATTGTAGTAAACACACTCTGGTCTGTTAAATCACAATTGTTGGATCTGGGTTTCTCCCTTCAAATTAAATCTGATTTATTAGACTCTTCTGTACACCTACAACAATCGGCTAACTTAAAACAAACACCAAACAAAAATCAAGCGCTGTCTCATCCCGCATGCACTTGTGAGTTCAAAATCAATCAACGTTAGCATGCTGAAAATACAGAATTATCTTTGTCATTTGTAAGCTGGAATTCGAGAGGGAACAGACATCTGCTAAATAATGGGAGTGTACAGCTATTAGAGCATGACGTAATTATGATACAAGAGTCATGGTTTACTAGTGTTCCCACATGGAACAATTATGATGTCACTCTGATACCAGCTGAGAAGGGTCTTTGGGGACGTCCCACTTCTGGTCTATTGATGGGGGTGAAACAGACCGTGGGTCTGAAAATGGAACCTTGGTTTTCTCCAAACGCTTTTCTACAGATGACAAAGATCGGTGGCAAGGACTTTGTGGGTGCCGCTATCAATGTGTACTGGAACCCGCTGCGCATTTCTGATGAGTGCTTCTTGGATTCTGTGGTTAAGGCTATCGATATTGTGATGCTCGAGGGCTTGTCTCATTTTATTATCCTTGCTGGTGATTTAAATCTGCATTGCCTAGGCCCTCCAGACAAATTGGAAAAAAATCGCTTGAGTAAGTGGTCAACTTTAGTCAAATCTCGAAACTTGTTCATGTTAAATGGTGCCTTCCCACAAGACACGCCACCAAGATCTACTTGGCATCGTGCTAACAGCGAGGGCATCATTGACTTTATGTATGTTAATGCACAGATGTTTAACAAGGTAACAGCATTCAAAATAATTGACTCAGACATGAGCGATCATAACATGCTATGTATGCTTCTGTCTGTAAATGTTAGCATCGACCAACTAAAACCTTTCTTTCTTATGGGCTCGCATAACATAAATCCGGCTAGAAATAGATTAATATGGACCAAGTCTTCGTTGGGAGCCTTTAGGACACACTATTATGCTCAACTTAATGATGGAGCATCCCAAAACTCTCTGCCAGTTACACCATATTATGACCTAATGCAGGCATTCCAACCGGGGTCCATCAAACAGAAAGTGAAACAAACCCCCCATCTGCACATATTTGATCACCAAATTAGACTTGAGAAAGCTAGGGTACGTTCTGAGAGGAGAGCAGCCCTTAAGCTCCCTTTGCATATGCGACAAACTGTTTTGTCCCGTATCAAAACTAAATATAGAAATTGGGTAAGAGGAAGGAGGGCAAAGCTTTACCAAATTGATGGAATTAGCATATTAAAAACCTTGGCTTCAAAGAACACTGCTCAGTCATGGAACATCATAAATCAAGTGACTGCAGGGCATCAGGTGGCGGTTCAATCAAATGATGTGTCTGAAGCAAGGTGGATACAGCACTATGCTAAACTATTTGCTGAACCTCCGGTGCATTTCTCTAAAATCTCACTTGATACTCTCCCTCCTTTCTACATACATTTTGACAGAGAAGACATCATGTATTTTATCAAGCGAGCCAACAATTCCAGAGCCCCAGGCCCGGATGGCTTATCCAATGCTCACCTTAAACGTTTTCCGGACATCTGGGCGGATATCCTTTGTCTCGTATTTGATCATGTTAACACCTCACAGAGAATTCCCCTGTCGTGGAAGCAATCTATTGTTGTCCCAATTTATAAGAAAGGTGAACGGGCCAACCCAACAAGTTACAGACCGATCTCTCTTTTGGATGTCCCGGGCAAAATCTTTTCTCAGCTGATCTTGCGTGAGCTGAAAAACTGGACAAAAAAATGCCTTAAGAGAGATCCTTTCCAATCAGGCTTTGTAAGTGGACTTGGCACACTTCCTAACATGATCACATTAAATATGTTGAAGTCGAAATATGCACTTAGGAAGCAACCTTTATATTTTGCGTTTATCGATTTTCGTTCTGCTTTTGACTCTATTAACAGAAACTTATTATTTTATAAGTTAAAAGTTTTTGGTTGCCCTTCTTCTCTCTTGTCAATTATCATTCAACTACACACGGACACGTCTATGCGTGTTAGGCTCTCTTTTGAAGGTCTTCTATCTTCTTCCTTTTCAACGTTCCTGGGACTTAAACAGGGGTGCAGCTTAGCATCGATATTATTCAATTTGTTCATATTGGATATGGGGAGTTATTTCGTGCATACGTTGTCGGATGCTCCTGAACTTGGTGGTCAGCGCATACCATGGTTGCTTTATGCGGATGACCTTGTTTTAATATTGCAAACTCCTAGAGGTCTCCAGAACTTGCTGTCTGCATTGTCTAACTATTCTAAGGAGAACCAACTTCTAGTCAACTTGGAAAAATCTCAGATTCTAGTCTGTAAGTCAAGAGGGAAAGCTAAGAGCTTAAACATAGTGTGGTATTTACAACAACAACCAATAGAAATTGTGTCAGAATACAAATATCTGGGCCTATACATTCAAAATACCATCATCGATAATAGACACTCGACTGTGTTACAGTCAAAACTGTTAATGCTGCTGTCACAGGCGAAAATACTCGTTTATAAGTACGGGAAATTTACACTGAGGCATTTGTTTATGTATTATGAGCAAAAAGTCATCCCCATCTTGTTATATGGTGCAGAATCCAAGCTGTATTATAATGACCAAGCTTGGGATAAACTTGAGGCCACATTTTGGAGAAAGGTTTTAAATTTGCCAAACTGCCTACCTTTGCCTATGCTGCGTTTTGAACTAGGGCTCAAATCATTATCTAGTAGGGTCAAATGGAGACTGTGTTCTTTCTTTCGGAAATGCATTCTTGGTGGTGGTGAGAACAATATAATGAGTACGATTGCTGGCTTCTTGACTTCCTCCGGTTTAGCCTTTCCTAGTCGATGGCGTGGCTTTGTATTAAATGCTATGTCTGAAGCTGATATATCATTACAGCTGCTGATGGAGAACCCAATTCGTGCTAAAACAAAATATTATCAATGGGAGTGGATCCAGAACTATGAACGTTGCAGACAATATAAAGATTTTAATTCTAAAATGGCATTAAATGCTTGGGTCAAGCGCCAAGTTATCTACTAAAATGTCCCTCTGCGAAAATTCGGTCCAAGTTCTTGCGTTTGAGAATGAACTTGTGGCCGACGAGAGAAGTGTTGGTGAGGCGGAAGACTATTCCTCCTGAACTAAACTTTTGTCGGTTTTGTAATCGTCACAGTGTTAAAGAGACTTTACAACACGTGATAGTTGCATGCCACGCTTTGGAAGACATACGGGCAAAACATTTTACGAATCTGCTAAATGTGCACATGCAATGGGACGATTTGGAGATATGGAGTTCTCTAATTAACAGTACCAGATTCTCGGTTATAAAGGCACTGGTGCACTTTCTAGAATTTATATTACCTTGTGAATTTTTTTTATGAACAGTCATATTAATAATTGGTCGATTGTACATGAGTTGATGTGGTTTTCTATCTTTTGAGATTGTTCTTAATAAGGTAACTTGTGCTGAAGTAATTGTATTATTTTGCAAATTGTGGTATTTGTTGTCGTTTAGCTTTCTTTACTTTATGTATTTAAGTGTATGCTAACCATGTATTGGGACCTTTTTATGGAATTATCTTGTAATTTTGAAAAGTTGATTTTATTCAGCTATAACAAAATAAAAATAAAAAATAAAAAAAAAAAAAAATTCTCTTGCCACATCGTGGGCAAATACTCATGACTTACTTGTCCTCTCATCATTTCTCCTCCTCACCCCGATGTCTGTCTTTCAACAAAAGTACACATACCATAGTGTCACTCAAATATATAAATCCATATAGAACTATGTTATGAAAAAGTGTACAATTGTGGCATTGTTCCCCTCATCTTGGCTGTGAGACTACAAATACCAGAATGCAATTCAGCAAAAGGCAACAAAATTGTCTCTGAGTGCAAAAATTTCGAGGACTGACAGTAGCACAGTTTAAAAATAGATAAAGCGGTTGCTGTGTGTTATGAGATATTTAAAACTTTGAGAACTCAGTGTTTTTTTTTTTGCCACGGAGCACACACTTTGGTTAAGCAGCGTTCTCCAAGCGGTACACCTCTTTTCGGCACCATTACTTTATGCGCTGGCCAATTTGGCAGACCCATTCTGCCGCAGCACCCATTTTGGCGCGCCCTTTTCGGTGTGAAAGCATTTCCGGCACTGTTATTTTGGCACAAAGGATGTTTGGATGTGGCTGACATTGCAGCCATGTCTAAATGCCCTCATACTAAATAAGATCACAGGACCTCACTGCAACGAACTTTGCCACCTCCAACTTGCGTTGCTTTTCTTTTAATTAAATGAAATTAGTTAAATAAAAAAAAAACATACAGCCTTGATCCTTGGTCTAACAGAGTTTGATGATCAGCATTTAACCTCTAAGCTACAATGGCTTGTGGCTCATGAGGCATAAATTTCATACTTACCCTATAATTTTATATGTTCAATGATAAAAGGGTAGGTATGAAACTTGTGAAAATCTGAACAGTAACATCATTGTAGCATAGGTCCAGGGTTCTCTGATAGCAGTGTTCAGCATGAATGTGAATATATTTATTTCATTTTTTCTGTTTTATAAAAATACAGATGCTTTGTGTTATGAGATGTTTAAAACTAAGACAACACACCGCATTCAGGACCGTGGACTTTCTGCCATCCATGCAGTAACCAGAACTGCCCCTGCTTAGTTTCAAAGCGAGGAAGGATCCTGCCTCCTGAGGCCATGTTTCTCTAAGTGTTCTTCTAAGGGGGGGCTCATATATTAGGCAACATGGCCTAAGTGGGCTGATGTGCTCCTCACTTTGAAGCCAAGCAGGGTTTGTCCCAGTTACTGCAGGGATAGGAAACCATCTATTGCTGTAAAAATACCTATTTTTTTGATTTCTGTTATTGACTGGGAGACTCCAAATACCAGAATGCCATTCAGCAAAAGGTAAAAAATTGTCTCTGAGTGCAAAACCTTCAAAGACTGACAATAGCACGGTTTAAAAAAAAGTAAATAATACCAGATGCCCATTCGGTCGTCCATCCATGCAGTAACCAGGACTCACTCAGCTTAGCTTCAAAGTTGGACTGACCCTGCTTAGCTTCAAAGCAAGACATGCGCTGGCCTATTCCTCTAAGTGGTCTTGTAAATGTGTCTTGTTTATTAGGCAACATGGCCTGAGAAGCCTGGCCCCTTCCTCACTATGAAACTAAGCAGAGACTGTCCTGGTTACTGCATGAATGGGAGACCTGGATGGCAATTGAATCACTGGCCTTTGGCCATAGCCAGTGATTATTCACCCCTACGGGTACTGAGCTACACATACAGGCACTATAGCCCAGACTACAGAAAACTTGGTGTTGCAAACTGGTCACTAGATTCTATGTCAAGACGGAGGCGAGCATTAAGCTTCATCTTCTTTATTCTCTACTCTCCAGCAGTTTCAACAAATATAACTTTGTAAACTTTCAATTTAATTTTTTTTTTTTTAAAACAAACTTCAAATCCATTCAATCCTGTAGTCTACTAGTCTCTGGCCATGTGACCTAGTCCTTCCTGTTCCTCTGTCCTTCCTCTTCTTTTCCTGCTCTCCACAAGATAAGTACCTCTTTATCTTAGCGCCGTAATATTCGCTTGACAAAACATGTTTTTATTCCATTAAAGTATTTAGAATTGTACACCATGGATTATAATAGAATAAACATGTATAGTAGAGCATGCAAGCGTTAGTGTTTTAGTTTTGAAGGGGATTCGGAGGCCCCGTGTCGTAATACACGACACCTCAGGAGCCTACGGTACCCCCTAGCAGAGCGCGGGTTCGCAGCCCCAACCCTTGGAAGGGCGGAGCTCTACGCAGGCGGGAAACTTCCCGCGAGCCGAACAGAAACGGCCGCGCGCAACCAATGCGCCAATAGCGAACGCCTCCTACGCGAGTATTATCAGGCAAATAAGAAAGATATATCCTGCAAACATACATACTGTATAAGGAAGGTGCAGCCTCGAGCAAAGTGAATCTGTGGACGCGCCACTACACCTAGACATGTATTGATTCAGGCACCGGCCAGCACAATGTCGAACTTCGAGTGGAGCGAAGAAGAGCAGGAGGCAGTCTACCAATAAGACCTAGCCTATAGCTTCAAAGAAGTGCTGGGAGATTCACTGACAGAGGAAATAGCCCAGGGAGTACGGCCTTTACAAGAAAGGCTAGATACCATAGAACTATTCTTGAGCCAGAAGGAAAAACGCACCAAGCAGGAAGAAAGCGCGTCCACAAGGGCAACGTCTGACGACCCTAAGGGGTGTAACAGGGCCCGGAAGAGCAAGGACTCTTCTGACCCCCCGGGCCAACCGACAGGGGCGAGTACAGGAGCACCAGAGGCTACGGACGCATTCCTCAGACTGAAGGAAGCGTTCATGAAAGATTCCCAGGTGCCGAGCCTCCGGACCCCCTACCCAGGGGATGACAATATGGGTTGTACAGAGGAGGAACCCCCAGAAGGCTTCCCAGACGAGGAACCGCCGATATCCCCCACATCCACTCAAGCGGATGCAGATAACGAAGGGGATGAGGGGGGCCAACCTCCGCCAAAGAAAAGGCAACGAAAACTCCACCACCTAGAGGAGGACGAAACGGCGGACATGTTCCAACCGGAAGAAATCAGAAATCTGAGATCCTCGGAGTGGGCGCCATCGCCGAGAGTGGGCGAAATACATGACGCAGAGATTGAGGAAAGCTCTCGAAAAAGAGGTCAGACAAAGACTGAGGGCTGAATGTCCACGACCAGACCTGCCGGGCAAAGTCCCGGAACCCCCGGAATGGGACCCTAAAATGTTGTTGTTCGTCTCCAAATGGAACAGAGACCTGAGGAACGGCATAGACCGCTCCTGGAGAAGCTGCCAGGAAAAACTCCTCGACCTGGCAGGTCCGCTAGCCAAAATAATGGACCTAGCCAAACGAGCCAGAGATACAGGCGAGGAGGTAGACCCAGGAGTGCTAGCGAACTGGGCCCAACGGGCAGTATGCATACTAGGAAACGCGAACTGCGCGATTTTATTGGAACGCAGGAGGGGCCTCCTTTTGAAAATTGACCGGAAACTAGGAGATCTGTCGTCATACGAAGCCGGCGAGGCAGTGCAGGGCCTATTGTTCAGAGAGACTTTTGGTAAGGAGATGGTGAGGTTCATAGGGACCTACACCTCCCTGGAGAAAGCACAGGCTTCGATGAAGAACATTTTCCCAGGGAGAGTTTTTGGCGGGACCGGTCGCTACAGAGGTCGCTTGACCGGTCGATACCAAACATCCAGAAGGCCTCAGTACAACAGAAACCAATACTGGGAATCCAGGCAGCCTGATACTTTCTTTCCCCCAAGAGGCCGCTTCCCTAGAGGAAGACGAAGCAGAGGACAGGGAAGAGGACAACACTTCCCCACAGGTGAGAAACTTTACATATCCACCAGTAGGAGGGAGGACAGCTATATTTTCGGAAAACTGGTGCTCGCTTTCCAGCGACGCTTGGGTCCTTCAAACAGTGAAAGGCATGTGTATAGAATTCACAGAAACCCCCGTTTAGGACCAAGCGCCACGCCCCATAGTCACGACGCAGACAGAGAAAGAGCTGCTAGACTCGGAATTGCAAAGCTTAGCAACGGGCGATCGAACCATGCATTGCGCCGCCAAGATTCGTGAGCAACATGTTCCTGGTTCATCGAAAAGACAAAGTGAGACCAGTGATAAATCTAAGGCACATGAACAGCTGGGTGGCCTACAACCACTTCAAAATGGAAGGAATCCACCAGCACAGAGATACGCTCAGACAGAACGACTGGATGGCGAGGATAGACTTGAAAGACGCCCACCTTACGATTCCTGTACAGAGGGATTTCCATCCATTCCTAGCATTCGACTGGGACGGGCAATTATGGCAGTTCGCAACGATGCCTTTAGGGCTCTCCTCGGTGCCGTGGGCATTCACGAAAGTGATGAAGCCGGTAGCCGCAGCAATCAGAGGGAAAGGAATTTGCATGATTATATATCTAGACGACATCCTACTTTTGGCCGACAGCAGAGAGACTCTAGTCTACCAGACCGACTGGGTAGTACACCTCTTAACTTCGCTAGGTTTCCTAGTGAACTGGGAAAAGTCGGAGATGGCTCCGGCGAGGAGGATAGAATTCCTGGGGTTTATTATAAACACCAGGTCGGCGACACTGGAACTCCCAAACAAAAAGATCAGAGACATAAAGAGAGAAATAAGAGCATGTCTCAGCAAAACAAGCATATCACTCCGCACTATAGCGAGAGTAGTAGGATTACTAGCGGCATCAATACAAGCAATCTTACCAGGGCCATTACACTACCGAGCCCTTCAGAGGCTGAAGATACGATATCTTCAGCAAGGCCTACACTACCACCAACTGGTACTCTTAGATCAAGAGTCCAGGACAGAGTTGGAATGGTGGTTAGCGAACATGGAGGCCTGGAACGGCTGAGCCATCTTCGGCGACCACCCTGACCTGATAATAGAATCAGATGCCAGCAGAGCAGGCTGGGGAGACCGGTGCGGGGATCTTCAGACAGGAGGGAGATGGAGCACATCGGAACTCCAATTACACATAAACTGTCTAGAGTTACTAGCCGGATCCTTTGCGATCAGGGCATTTACGAAAGGGAAAGTGAACTCCTGTATCCTGCTAAAAATGGACAACACTTCAGCAGTCAAATACATCAACCATTTAGGAGGGACAAGGTCCAAATTGCTGGTGGAAATAGCCAAGGATTTCTGGCATTCGTGCCTAGAATCAGGGATCTCGGTGGTAGCCGAATACTTACCAGGTTCGTTGAATGTAGTAGCGGACTGGAACTCCAGACATCTCTCAGACTCCAGCGACTAGATGCTAGATCGGATGATCTTTCAGAAACTGGAGAAGATATGGGGCCCAATATACACAGATCTGTTTGCGTCCAGGCTGAACGCTCAGAAAGAGAGGTTCTTCAGTTGGAGATTGGACCCAGCGGCAGCCGGAGTGGACGCTTTCTTACAAGATTGGAGGGAGCACACGCTTTACGCATTTCCCCCATTCATAATGATGAACCGAGTACTAGCAAAGGTACGCAGAGAGACAGCGGACCTGATAGTGGCAGCTCCGATCTGGAAATCCCAAGTATGGTTCCCAGCACTAATGGAACTATTGGTGGATTATCCGAGAATGTTGCCCCAAGGAGAACACCTCCTCACGGACCCAGCTGGGTCATCTCACCCTCTGAGAGTGAAGGGGACACTGCCATTGATGGCGTGCAGGATAGCAGGAGACGCTGGAATCTCCCAGGCATTTCGTCACAAGCTGCAAGTCTCATCGCAGAGTCATGGCCTCCATCAACTCGAAGGAGCTACGACGCAGCTTGGAACAAGTGGTCGACATGGTTCGGAAGGAGAAATATTCATCCCGTTTCTGCCCCTCTAGTTGAGATCTTGAATTTCCTAGCGGAACTCCTCCAGGACGGCAAAGCATACAGAACAATAGGGGTATACAGATCTGCGATATCAGCAGGTCACCTACCCGTGGAAGGAGTACCGGTGGGAGAGAACGTAGCAGTAATTCGGCTACTAAGAGGAATAAGATTCAGGAAACCACTGCAGCTGAAATTTGAATCTTTATGGGACGTAGCAATAGTATTGAAACTATTTGTGGACTGGCCCGACAACAAGTATCTGCCCCTAGGACAACTATCCGAAAAACTAGCCATGCTACTATGCTTGGTGTCATGCAGGAGAGTAGCTGACGTGAGAGTCTTAGAAGTGAATAGGAGAACGTACGGGCCGGAAGGCGTGACGTTCAGCTTAGCCAGAAGAACTAAAACGGATTCTAGTACCATCACATACCCGTACATGCAGGAGCACCCGAAATGGTGTGTAGCGGCATGTATAAAGGAATACGAAAATAAGACAGCCGAACTAAGACCGGCAGGGATGACTCAATTATTAATTGCACGCAGAAATCCATACAGAGGAGTAGCAACAGCCACCATAGTGCGATGGGTCAGAAACATTATGAGTTTAGCAGGCGTAGACATGACAAGATTCGGGGCACACTCAGTAAAAGGAGCGATGGCCTCGAAAGCACTAGGACTAGGTGCAACATTACAAGACATCATGAAAGCCGCAGACTGGGCTAGCGATACGACATTCAGAACGTTCTATTACCGACCTATTAATGCAATGGCAGGAATAGTAGTAAGAAGCTTTGAACAAGCTTAATGCTCGCCTCCGTCTTGACATAAAATGAAGATTCCCCCTGCTAATAGCGCAGGGAGCTCTTGATTCTATTAAAGACAAGGAGGCGAGCATTAAATTCCCATCCCGAATACACAATGAATGCAATGATGAAATACATGTTGTGAAGTACTGCTGATAATTAACATGACTATTTGCTCCAGAATAGGGTGTGTATTCCCGCCCTAACGTATACCATTTGTTTCTTATTGACTTTAGGGGATGAGCAAAAGAACAGCTGAAACACTGAATAAGAGCAGGTCACCTAGAACAGCTTTGAAAGCTCGTATGGGAGATATTGAACTGGTACAAAGCAGGAAGTTCAGCACAAGTTCAACAGTTGAGTGTGCAGTTAAAGAGAAAGGACAAGTTCAAGCAGTCAAAGAAGAGGAAGGACAGAGGAACAGGAAGGACTAGGTCACATGGCCAGAGACTAGTAGACTACAGGATTGATGGGATTTGAAGTTTGTTTAAAAAAAAAAATGTAAAAATTTAAATTGAAAGTTTACAAAGTTATATTTGTTGAAACTGCTGGAGAGTAGAGAATAAAGAAGATGAAGCTTAATGCTCGCCTCCTTTTCTTTAATAGAATCAAGAGCTACCTGCGCTATTAGCAGGGGGAATCTTCATTCCCACCAACTCCCAAATTTCACGAAGGGCTTTCTAGCCATTCCTCTACTGCGATGGCATTTGTATGTTTTTTGACCTGCAAATAGCTTTTTAATGTGATTCATTTTCCCATAACCTCGGCTATAGCCGCGATAATCTCTCCCACTGAGAGAAAACAAGATGGTGGTCATTTCATTTCTGAAGACTATGATCCTGCAATGCACCATGCGAGATATTACAATCATTTTTGGGAAGGGGCATCCCCTTCTCTGTCAGATTTTAAAATAACTTTTGCACGGAATAACCCCAAACAATGCGTGGATCGCGAGTCAACGCTTCGTGCCCACGTTGTTTTGGACCTGGTTGAAATCCGTCCAGCAGTTTAGGCTGTGCGCTTTGGCAAATATTGACCCTTTTTGTGTACAGGAAAATTAATGGGAACTAGGGCGCACAATTGGAAATGTATTTTTTTTACGCTTAATAACTTTTATATTTTTTAATGAATGCTTTCAAAACTTTGCAGTCTGCAGGGGTCCACAGACTTTTTATCACTTTTGAAATTTTGGCCAGATCCGTTACTTGAATCAAAAGTTATTAACAATAGAAATTCGAGGGGATCCTAAAAATGTTTGGGAGCAAGGCCACTCCACTAGCCATCAAATTATTTCTAAACTAGTTTAACCCAAACCAGTTAAAATGAGTTCTGTGGCAAGGTGTTTCTTATTTGGTGAAAATCCATCCAGCGGTTTTCGTGCTACGTTTATTTAATGGAAGCACCATGTTATGTTCTCTATGTGAAAATGAATTGAAGTAGGCTGAAAAACAGCTTTTTTTGTTTTCTTAATAACTATTGATCCAGTCAATACATTTTTCCCAAGGTTTCCAATTTGGAGGGTCCCATACTAAGCAACTATATCAATAACTTCATCCAAATACGTTCACCAAGTCAAAACTTATTAGCAATAGAATTTTGAGAAAAATCAATGCAAATTGGGTATACCTTATACATAGGGTTGCAGATGCCATCCTATAATATATATACATAGTAGAGTAGCAATAGGCCCATTCTGCCAACAGGCCACAAATGTCAATGCTCAAAACAGTAGCCATCCCTGGAAGTTTACCTCTAGCTCAGAGTCACAGAGAATGCATTGTGGGTACACAAAAAGGTGAAAAGCATGCTTTGTAATTGTGCGTTATCTGTTTTGGGATTCTGTAAAGCTATGTATAAAATAGTAATTCTTTAAAAGATGATATCATTGGTTAGCTGAAATGGTGTATTTTGTTCGCTCATTTCAGGTAGAAGGTTTTTTAACATTCCCCCCACCCCAGCAACATTGAGTTTGGTAAACATACCTCAAAGTGCCATCACTACCCCACTGATGAGCCCTCATGAGAGTAAAACATGTAGGTATTTATTTGCATTCTTCGGAGTGGTGTGTCTTGGGTTGAAGGCTATGCACAGCATTGCAATGTAAGACAAAGACAATCAATAAGGAATTATTCTGAGCTAATTTGCATGCCCACAATGCATTGCTCAGTGGCTCTGAACTAGAGGCTTGTTCTGTGGCTTTTGTGGCTTTTTAGCTGAAATGGTCTATTCTACTCTTGCATTTCAGGTAGAAGGGGTTTTTTCATTTTTTTTTTCTAACTCACCACAAAATACTAATATGCGCCGTCCCTGCACACTTCATGTGGTGGTCCTTGAGGCTCGGCACTGTTTTTGATAAACATCTATCTAAAAGCCCTTTGGTACTTGATCAGGAACATGGTACTTGATCAGGAACATAACCATCAAGATAGACCTGTATGCATTTAATACCTAGCTCTTCTTTAAGACCACTGCTGTGGCTGAGCCTGGCCACATCACATAGGAAAAATCAAGGCAGAGAAGTGAAACACCCAGAATGTCTGCTTCTTTCATCTTACCTTTCAGAGAACCATATCCAAAGATTGGGGTCCTGCTTCTTGACCGTAAGCCTCTACCCGCGTCCCAAGTGAAAAACCTGTGGGCTTAATACTGGATAGCTATGCAGGTGGATGGCTCACAGGTTCAGTGCTCTCCTTTAACACGGAATAAGTATGCACTTTGCAACTTTGAGTCCCCGACAGGGCAGACGCAGCCCTTATCTCTTTGATAATGCCTTCCGAGGTCGATAAGTCAAGTACCATTATATTAAGTAATGATAACAGCTATTATTGCATCTGTCTTCACGAAGCACTACGTATAGCTCTGGTATGAGTAGATTACACCTTACTCTACACTTCAACAACATGGAGAAAGCACCCCACCTGCATCTCTACACTAAGAGGAATATAAAACATCTCATCCTGGTATTTGATCGAAAGATACAGTGTCAAGTAGATACCAGTACTATCTACACCTGAATACAACAATACCTGTTTCGTCCCAAAGTCATCCTGAATATAGACTTCCCCTGGGAAAAGCAGTCCAGCACAATGCTATGCATTTGACTTTGGACACTTTCCGCTAAGGACATATCTTCCGGGGTCATAATTTGCATTGCACTGAATTGCCATTGGATCCTGGTGCCTATTCAAACTGGTTATTTCAGTGGACTCATGTGTTGTAGGTAGCAAAATGGAATTTCAACTAGAAATCGACAAACTCAGGAAAGGTCAAACACTGAACCAATCCTTCTCAGCAAGAGCTCTCCGAATGTGAAACTCTTTTATTCCTCTGGTACTGTTCCGCCCCACCCCCATTTTTTTTAAAAAATATCTTTTTATTACATTTTCAAGATATAAACAGTTCCAACATTCGCCCCCCCCACATCCCTCCAACCAAAGAAAAACCCAACAAACAAGCCACTTCCCAGTGTTCCTTGCCACTATAAGGTGCTTCAGGCTCCCCTACTGTTCACTGTAGGTCCAATAGCCTAAGGTGCGGCAGGCACCAGCCAATCCTGAAGTCGCCCCTAAGGAATCCCATCACTTCTAGTTCTGCAATGCATTGCTCATAGCGTATGTCGCCCATTCCATCGCAACTATTTCCCAAATTTTCCGGAGCCAATCTTGAAATGCTGGTAAATTCGGGCTTTTCCAGTTCCGGGCAATCAATGTCATTCCCGCTAAGGCAAGCATCACCTGCGCCCTCTCTCTAGGTCCAGGCGCCCATGCCATGTCATCGCACTGAATGCCCATCAAGGTCGACACCGGAGACCTACTCCCCCCTGGTCCGAATACCTGCTGTTGAGCCTGTAGGATTTCCTCCCAGAAGGGCAGTATTTTAGGACACTTCCACCAGATATGTTCCGCTGTTCCCACTCTCTCCAACAATTACTCGACGTCCCAGAGTATAGCCTGTTTAGACAAGCTGGAGTGTAATGCCACCTATAAATAACTTTGTACCAGGCCTCCTGGGTTTGGGACGCTCTTGCTAATCTCGGAATTATCTTCCATGGTCTCTCCCATTCACTCTTTTCAATTCCTCTCCCCAGGACTCTTTCCCATTGGGCCATGAAGATCCAACTTTGTCTCGGAGTGGCGTTGTCTAAAATCTTGTACAGTTGCGAGATCAGCCTCTTTGAGCCGTCATTGGACATTAAGAATGTTTCGAACCTAGTGGGGGTCTCTGACCGCCGCCTCCTTATTTTCTGGGTGCAATAGCCAGTGACGAAGCTGATAGTATCTCAACCTTTCCTCCTCCCCCAGGGCGAAGTCCCTTTTGCACTCAAAAAAGGAGCTAATTTCTTTCCCAATGAACATATCCCTCATTCTCCTGCATCCCCCTTCTTGCCATTTTTTGAAGGCTCCCCTTTCCAGCCCAGGTGTGAAATCCCCATTATCGAAATTTGGTGTGAAGAGGGACGGGAAAGCAGTAACGCCTCAGTATCTCAACCTTTCCTCCTCCCCCAGGGCGAAGTCCCTTTTGCACTCAAAAAAGGAGCTAATTTATTTCCCAATTAACATATCCCTCATTCTCCTGCATCCCCCTTCTTGCCATTTTTTGAAGGCTCCCCTTTCCAGCCCAGGTGTGAAATCCCCATTATCGAATATTGGTGTGAACAGGGACGGGAAGGCAGTAACGCCTCTTAGACGGGCCAGCCTTTCCCAGTTATCCACGACCAGTTTAGTGATGGAGCTCATGTACATTTGTTTCGGCCTGTGGTGTTTAGGGAGCCATAGTACCACGTCTAAGTCATACTTAGTGACAGCCCTGCTCATTCTCACCCAGTGCTTCTCTCCTTGCCGAAGCCACTCTTTAATGACTCGCAACTGCGCTGCCTCATAGTATTGTCTAAAATTAGGAAGAGCCAGTCTGCCCTCTCTTCTCGGGGCTGTAAGTAGCAGTCTATTAACCTTCCCAAATGAAATTGTTCGTTATAGTGCGAAGCTCCCTAAAGAAACGCTCTGGAACTGCCTGGGGTATAGCTTGGAATAGATATAGAAGGCGCGGGGTTATAACCATCTTTATAGCTGTGATCCTTCCAAGCCAGGAGACCCGGAGGTTCTGCTACTTATATAGGTCCATCACGAGATCTTCACTCCCAAGTAAACAATCCCACCAGGTCACCATGCAAACGGCGAGGACCTCCTGAGCTCTTCCAGCTCCGCTTTCCCCAGATTCAGATCCAACAGTTCTGATTTACTTATATTTATATGTAGTCCCGACACTTCCCCAAAGGTTTCTAGCAGTAATCTACTGGCCTTGCAAGAATTAGGTAAATCTGTGAGGGTGAGCAGCATGTCGTCAGTGAACGCTGCCACCTTGTGCTGGGACCCCCCGAACGGGATTCCCCAAATGTCCCCTGATTCCCTGATAGCCTGAAGTAGGGGTTCCAGATATATAGCAAACAATAAGGGCGACAAGGGGCAGCCCTGCTTTGTACCCCTTTGCAATCGAAATAGTCTAGATGCCATCCCATTTACTACCACCCTAGCCTGAGGCCCGTCATAGTTAGCTTTGGCCATTCGCAGGTAGGTCCCCCCAAACCCCATGCCCTCCATGACCCTAAAGAGGAGCGACCATTCCACCTGGTCAAACGCTTCTTCAGCATCAAGCGACAGTAGGGCCGCAGGGGTATTTGTTTTATCTACTTTTTCTAGCAGGTGCCCCACCCTCCTGATATTGTCTGCCGTTTGCCTGCCCTTGATGAAACCTGATTGATCTTGGTGTATTAAATCTGGGAGAAGCCCCTCCAATCTGTTTGCCAGAATCTCAGTTTAGATGTTAGCATCCACATTAATAAGGGCTATCGGTCTATAAGAGGACATTTCCAGAGGGTTTTTGCCTGGTTTCAAATTCACAGAGATCTTGGCTTCTTTCATAGAAGGGGTTATACCGCCAGTGACTTTAAAAGTGTTAAATAAGTAGGTTAAGTGTGGCACCAGCAGCCCGGCAAACCGTTTATTAAAAAGAGTCAGAGAAGCCATCCGGTCCTGGGGCTTTGCCCAAGGGCTGCTTCCCTATGACCCCTCTGACTCGTCCTCTGTCATTTCTTGGTTTAAAATTTCTTGGGCCTCCCCCCCTATCCTGGATAATTGGACCCTCTCTAGAAACTTCTCCTGGAGCCGCTCCTGGGGGTTTTGTGTCCTGTATAACGATTCATAATAATCGGCCATGCTTTCTTGAAGGTCCCCGAGTCGGGTAAGCCTATCCCCCGCCTCTGTACGCAAAGCAGTGATTGTATTCCTCGACTCTATCCCCCGGAGAAGGCGCGCTAGGAGGTTGCCGGTTTTATTGGCCTTTGCATAGAATTTTTGCCTTACAGACAAGAAAGCCCCTTCCACTTTTTTAGTTTGTAGTAGGCCCATCTGACCCACCGCCCTTCTGTAATCCCTGTGGTTGCGTCTATTGGGGGTCTCGACAGCTCTTTTCCTTGCATCCTCTACCTCCGCTTCTAACTAGGTCTCCGGGGCTAGCAGCTATTTGTGCCTTAGTGCTGTAGCTGCTATAATTTCACCCCTCAATGTAGCTTTAAATGCATCCCAAAGGATATCTTCCCCCGTTTATCCCCTTCTATTGCAATAAAAATATTCTTTTTGCTTACTCTCCATCTCCCCCATAATTCCGGGATCCCGGAACAGATACTCAGGGTATTTCCAGCCCCACAACCTCTTTCTCTTGCGTCCCAGCCTGAGTAGCATTATGATTATCTTGTGGTCTGCTATCCCCATAGGACCCACTTCCACCCCCCCTGATCCTCCCCACCATGTCCGCTGAAACCCAAAAATAATCCATTCTCTATTGTGTCCCATGGACCTCCGAGAAAAAAGAAACCCCTCCTTGTCCCCCTTCACTTCTCTCCAGACATCTCGTAAGCCTTACAGCTGACATTCTCTCCCGCAAGTCGGGTGAAGCCACCACCACCCCTCCCCTCAAATTATTGGCTGACCTGTCCCTAACCCTGTGCCACGCAATATTCAAATCCCCCATTAAAATTAATGGACCCTTTGAGTGTTCCCCGATCCTCAGTAGAAAATGCTGAAGGAATGCTTCCTGACCTGAGTTGGAGGTGTAAACGACGACTAACGTGCAGAGCCCAACATCAATTGATCCTATTACCATTAGGAATCTGCCCTCCTTGTCTCTTATCACATTATTTACCCCGAAGTTAGTCGTATTACCAATCGCCAGGGCCACTCCCCCTGATTTTGTCTCCCCTGAGGCATGCACTATTTGGTCAAAGCCTCTCAACCTTAGCCAATGCTGGTCCCCACGAAGTAGATGTGTTTCTTGCAATCCCAAAAAATCTGGTCGGAACCTTTTTGTGAAGAGCTCGAGTTTCTTCCTCTTTAATGGGGAGTTAAGCCCCCTCACATTATGTGTAATCCACTTGAACGATCAGAAATGATGAGCTCCCCCTTCGTAGCCCCCCTTGACCACTCCCCTTTCGCCCAGGGTCCGGGTTTGCGCCCCTGACAACCTCTTCCTCTGGCAAAAATAACACTTTGTGGCTTAACTGTATCCTCCCTCCCCCTTTTCGCCCCCCCCCAGCCTCCTAGGGGCCTGGATAACAGGCCAACTCCCCCGATCCCCTCCCGCATCCATGATGTTTGCTCCTCACCCCTCCGCTCTCCCTTGTCAACCTTTCTGGCCACCACCCTCTTTTGTGTGCTCTTAATCCTTTTCAGTTCCTGCTCGCCTCCGCTCCCTCCTCTGCTCCTGGACCCCTCTCCGGACTCCCTCCAGAGGGAGCCTGCCGGGCTCGCCTTCTACGTCTCCCCTCCCCCACCACCGACCATTCCCATGTTCTAGGCCTAGGACCAAACCCCGGGTCCGGCATTCTCCTCGAATTGGGCATCCCCTGCACTTGATCCTGGTCCACCTGTAGAAGAGCCGCCCCTTCCTGCGGCGATGTAATCAGTTTTTGAGCCCCATCCCACTCGAATAGAAGCCCAAAAGGGAAAGTCCATTTGTTCTTAACCCCCTGGTTCTGCAGCTTCGCTAGGAAACGGCCCATCTGCCTCCTCTTGAGTAGAGTACTGCTGGTGAGATCTTGGAAGAGTTCAATTCTCTGACCATTGTACATTATCGGCTCCTTAGGCCTTGCAGCTCTGAGAACTGCCTCCTTTTGTGCATACCTCGTAAATGCCGCCAGCACGTCTCGTGGTCTCGCATTTCGGGTGCTATTGAGGCGACCCACTCTATGTACTCTATCCAATTCAACCTCATCCGGTGTCACTTCCCCCAACAAGTCTGCAAATATTCCCTGGATTGTCTCCTTACGATCTCTGCCTAGAACCATCTCCGGCAGCCATTTCAGCCTAATGCTGATCCGTCTGGTCTGTTTTCCAAATCCTCCATTCTGATCTCCAAATTCTGAGTCGCCGTGTCCAACCGTTCTATCGCTTCACTATTCTCGGTTGCCTCCTTGCTCACTTCTTGTAGGCCCCTTTCCACCATGTCCGTTCTCTCCCCCAGCTGGCTTATCTCCTGCTTAATGTCAGACAAGGCCTGATTTACGTCCGCCCTTATCAGCTGGAACTGGTCCTGAAATGTCTTTGCCAGTGAGTTTTGCAGAGAGAGTATCTCCCCATCTAGATCTTGATGGGAGAGCAGGGAAGCATGGAGGATTTCCTCAGGTCTCGACCGAGTTGAGGGCCCTTCTTGCTGGTTGCTTCCCTCCTCCTGAGTGTCCTTGCTCGCCCACATAGAAATGAGGGGGCCCGAGATTTCTACTTGTGAGAGCCCACTCTTGTTGGACCTGCCCTTGTTTTTGGCGCCCATGTTACTGCTGTCTCGTTGTGGGCGCTAGGTTTGGTTGCCCTGATTTTAGTCTCTCCTCGTCTCGGGGGGGGGGGCTCAGGTATGAGGGGCCGAGGGGAGGGACACTCCCTTATCTCAATACTATTCTTAGGGGGGCCTTTCATAAAGCCCAGACAGTGCCCCAACGATATGGCCCCCCGCAGAACCAAAGCCTCCCCCAGATGACCCCTACAGACCGTGCCCCCGTGAGCCTGCCTCCTGAAAGACACATACTCTCCCCCGCACCTAGATCTCTGTAGGTGGGTCTCCACTCTTCAGGACATCTCGTCCTCACCTTCAGATCCCCCCCATGTCTCCTCAACGTGATCTTCCTGTTCACCGTCCGGGATCTGAAAGAACAAAGCGGTGTTGCTGGAGCCCACACCACGGCCCACCTGGCTGCCTACACCTCCTTTCTTCCAGGCCCCTCTTCGTTCTGCTGAGAGATCTCGGGGGGCGGCCCCTGCCTAACTCGCCCCGCGATCCTCTGATCTCTGCACCCGGGTGCCCTCCTGGGCTAATGTCTCTCTGGTGCCGGTGTCTCCCCGGGGTCTGGCAGGCTCGCACATTAGTCCCTACACCCAGACCCCTGCCCGGGCCAAGTCCACTCCAAGGGCCTCAGGGTACAGATCCCCAGCACTCTGCTCTCCAGCGCCCCCCCGGGACGGTGCCGCAGCTCCAGCCCCGCGTTCGAGAACGCTTGCAGGCCAATTCCTCTCTGCAACCTCATATGTGGCAGGGGGGAAGCGCCACGGGTCTCGCCGTCGGGTACTGCCTCAGGCCGAGTCGGCTCCGGAGCACCTGGGGAGCCTTCCCGATCCTCCGCTCCACTGCAACCCTGCCTCGACTCGGCAGGCTCCCTCTTCTTCGGGTTTCCTGCTGTCTTGTTCCACGGCTGGAGAGTTCACCCGACCCGGTCCCGGAGCACGTCTGCCAAACGCTCCGGCGTGTGGACGGGCTGTCACTGGGCTCCGCTCACCGAGCACTGACTGCCCAAAATACACAAATGGGTTTGGACCAACAAAACCCAGTACCAAAAGGCCACTAGAATACCCAGTTCCTTGCCTCTCCATTGCCTGAATGGGGGTGGTGGAGCACCTTCCAGGCCAGAGCGTATCGGAGCGCCGTCGACACGCGTCTATCTAGTGTCGGCAGCCATCTTCCCCACCCCCATTTTATCATTTCACAAGAAATATAACGAATTTCAATATCAGTTAGTCATACAAAACATTTCTGTGTGTCTCTATTTCTACTATAAGCATGGCAGAACCTCTCATCTGCTCTTGGCTGTTCCATTGTTTATCGTTGCTGAAAAGCACATAAAAACGTATTACCTTTCCTTTCTGTCTATTTCTATGGCTATTACTATCCCTGCCTATTTCTAGTATATTTTGTCGCCCATCTCGCCTTACAAGTCTTTCTTACTTCTGGGACATCTCCCAATTCTCCTCCCACTGACCTCACCTGCTAATGCATACATGTCCTTGGGCTTGCTGTACTCGTTATGATTGGTCACAGGTTTAAAGTCAGGACTCTTCCCTTCACTGAATTTATCCTGTTATCCACTCTTGTACTCGCCCCACTGATTTTACTTCCAAATCACACATTTTAATGGCCAAGCAGCCTTCTTCTCACCGCTTACCATAGTAACAAAAGTCTTCCACAGCTTCTCTTCTTACCTCACCTGCATGCCCACCCCTCTGAGATTCTTACTGTCTTGGAACAAGGTATATAAGCAGAGCCTTCCTTTATTGGTATAGCGTATCTTAACTTTTCTGCCATCGATCCTCTATTTGCGTTATCAACTACCTAACCCCCTCTCAAACATTCAGCCTACCTTCCTTAATTCCAGCAACTGCTAGTCTATTACACCCGGATTTTTCCTACCCTCCAAGTGCCACAGCACATCATGTGACTTTGCCTTTTCCAGAATTCTTCAACCACCCGACACATGTGTGGTCTACAAGACTGAAATGTGGCCTCATTTCTCATATCACCCATCTACAAGTTAACCTATGTGTACATTGACCTACCAGAGTGCTACCAAAACTGTCCCCAGGTTTACCAGAACTTAGTCAGCTGGGAGGAAAATGAAATAATGAGAGGAAGGTGGGAGAGAAAGAGTAGGAAGAGAAAGGAAAAACAAAATGGAAACAAAGCTTGAAATATGTGATGTTGTGCATTGAAATTATACAAATAATGAAAAGTGGCTGTATTGTATGGATGAATGAGGGTCTCGAGAAGTACTTGGGCTATCTTAAGTTTAATTAAAAGCATGATTGCCCGGGTCACCACTTGGCTAGATCATGTCCTTTAAAGACATGATGGAGAAATAGTATGCCAAGGACAAATTATGCCAACATATATGTTACTTATATTTATTTATTTTATATATATATCTCTACCCTATAATATAAAATTATAAGTGATGATTTCATGGAATGTTTTTATGTAACGCTTGAAATTGGCGTCATCGTATATCCTACAGACATGGTTCTGCTATCAATCCGTTCCACATTTAGCCAACTTTAATGGTATGCTGTCCAAATCTGCAATTCCTAACGCGTTTGAAGTTTATTCACTGATGAAGTTGTGTATAAGTGATGATTTTGTGTAACTTTTTTTGTAATCCTTTAAACTTGGGTAATTGTATATCCTACAGACATGGGTCTGGTGTCATTTTGTTCCACATTTTATCCACTTTAATCGTTTACTGGCCAAACTTCAATTCCTAAGGCGTTTGAAGTCCATTCATTGGAGTTCATTCACTGATGAATTTGTGTATAAGTGACGATTTTGTGTAACGTTTCATCTGAGTCTGGTGGTATTCCGTTCCACATGCATCCAACTTTGATGGTATAGTGTCCAAATCTACAATACCTAAGGCGTTTCAAGTTCATTAACTGACATT
Organism: Ambystoma mexicanum; assembly: GCF_040938575.1. Taxonomy (NCBI): domain Eukaryota; kingdom Metazoa; phylum Chordata; class Amphibia; order Caudata; family Ambystomatidae; genus Ambystoma; species Ambystoma mexicanum. Next base: position 226,541,801 of record NC_090931.1, on the reverse strand, counting down.
AACTGATGAATTTGTGTGATGAACTTGTGTAAGTTTTAAGTGACCATACGTAACACTTTGATATGGGGTCATTATATGCCCTAAAGATATGGGTCTGCTGTAATGCCATTCCACATTTCTCCAACTTTGCTGGTATACTGTCCAACTTTCCAATTCCCCAAAGGGGGGGGCGAAGCGAGCCCTTGGTGGCGTATCCCTACAAGCGAGCAACCCACTGAATTCAACACGCAGCAGTCGCTGGGTGGGGGGGATGAGCGTTGTAAGCCGCTCAAGGTCTTTGGGCGCCGAAAGGCACCAGGGGGGCAGATCCCCCCCAATATATACATAATAGTGCATTATTGAGTATCAAAATAAATAGGAAACCAAAAAAATGAATTGCTAATATCTTTTGACTCGCATAACGGATTTGGATGAAATTCTGCCAACAAAATATTTGGCATGACCCCGCCAGATAGGACATTTTGGGAAAGATCTGTTAAAAAATAAAACAGCTATTATGATAGTAAAAGAATGTTGTTTCAGCCTAGTCCCCATTCGTTTTCCCATAGAGAAAAAGTTAAAATTTTGCTCCAGTGCACAGCCAAAACCGCTGGACAGAATTGGACCAGATACAAACCAACTTGGGCATGTAGCATTGACTCAACATCCGGTGGGAGGGCGGGTCTGGGGTTATTCCATCCAGTAGTTGTCAAAATATTTCACAGAGAAGAGGGTGCCCCCTTTTCCCAAAATTATAGCTACATCTCCCATGGTGCTTTGCAGCAGAGAGGCTAACAGGATTTTCAGAAATGAAAAAGCGATTTTTCCAAATATTCTATTGCTAATAACTTTTGACTTGCAGGATGGATTTGGATGAAATTATCAAGACAAAATGTCAAGATTCCCTCCAAACTGCGCATATTGGGAAAAATACATTATAAAATGAAAAGGTTATTAAGATAACAAAACACCACAGTTTCACAGTTTTCAGCCCATTCATTTTCCCATAGAGAAAAGTTGCAGTTTTCGAACAGCCGTAACGCAAAAACCGCTGGGCAGATTTGGACCAAATAAGAAACAACTTGGGCACAAAGCGTTGACTTAAATTTCTTGACTGGTCTGGCATAAATCCAACAGCTAGTTATTAAAATAAATATTTGACAGAGACGGGTGTGCACCATGTTCCTTAAAACCTTTATAACAATCTTGGTGCTTTTTACAGCAGAGAGACTGAGAGAGGCTATAACCTTTGGCTTGCTGGATGGATTTAGATCAAAATTTATAAACCAAGCAATTGTCAAGGGCCTCCCCAAACTAGAAATTGTGGGAAGAATTCGTCAAAAATGAAAAAGTTATTTAGAAAAGATAAAAATGTTCTCATTGGTTTTCCCATAGATAAAAGGTTCAGTTTTTGAACAGCTGTAGCGTGAAAACCGCTTGGTAGATTTGGACAGCATAGGAAAAGAAAGTGGCCACAAAGTGTTGACTTCATTTCCTTGACAGGTTTGGGGTACATCCATCCAGTAGTTTTTAAAATAAAACTATTGGACAGAGAATGGGGTGCCCCTTAAAACCTTTATTATGGCTAATCATGTTTCTGGGAGGGGTCTGGGGTTATTCCGTCCAGTGGTTGTTGAAATATTTGATGGAGAAGGGGCTGCCCCCTTCTGTCAAAATTATAGCTATATATGAGTCCCACAATGCATCAGTGAAGCTTTTCCGAAATAAAAAAGCCACCATTTCTTTTTTTAGAAAAGTGGAAAAATTCCATTTGGAGGAGCAACAATGAATAAATGGTATTAGGTTAGAGATGGAGAGGTGGGAAAGAGGTCACCATGTGATGTTGAAATTAGAGCAAAGGGGGGACTGGGGAACAAGTTCAGAGCACAAAAATTTTCGCAAAACCAGAGTTATCCGGTGGGATAACCGTGGTTATGATCGAAAACTAGATCGGGAATGATAGTCCGTCAGACAAAAGGACAAGTGTTGTGGGGAATCGGAGAGGGCTATGGAAGGAAACAGAACTTGGAGGTAGTGGGGGCAGCATGGCACAAGGGAGAGGCACTTGTTTAGGGTCTGAGAGGGCAGGGAATAGTTTTGGTTTTTGCTGGATAACTTTAGTTATTTGTGTATGTTTACAGATAACCGCGGTTATCTGTAGTACATTGATAACTGCGGTTATGGGCGAGATTTTTTTTTTTTAAACGAGACAGTTAAAAAAATTAGATTAAGACAAAAGAAGTGGAATTTTATACAGCTATAGTGAGGTGGGTGTTCATGGGTGTGGCCAAAGGCTATGGCTACTGGGTTACTTTAAGGAACTGAATGGTACAATATGGAAAGTGGCCGAAGGCCATGGCTAGTAGGCCCCAAAGAAACCTAGTGAGCAACATGTCAATGGGCCACGGCCGAAGGGCAATGGCTCATGTGCCCAAAAGAAACCTAGATGTGTGGCCATCACCAAAGGCCCTTGAAAGTGGGTCCAAAAGACATTTATAGTGGCCATGTCCTTGGCCACCTAGTGGGTCCAAACGAAAGATATTGGGGAACAATAAATGGGTACCAGTCATGGCCCTCAGTTATGGGCAGCGGTCACACCCTTCATCCATGCGCACTGAATATTTTAAAACACTAACTGGCTGCCAACCATAGATTTTGGTCTTTACCGGTGGATACAGCTTTCAACTGTGTTCATTATATATTGTATACACTGATCAGGCACTGGTCATGGACTTTAGCACAATACTGGCCAGTGGCCACAATATTTGGCTGTGCCCACTATATATTCTAACATATAAATGGGCCACTAGCCATGGCATTTGACCTTGAGCAGTTTGTAGATATTTTGGCCATGTGACCTGTATATTTTAAAATAATAAAATGCAATAAGTGATGCCTTCTGCCATGCCCATTGTATATTATGTTCACTAACCAGCCACTAGCCATGGTCTTCAATACAATACTAGCCAGTGACCATGGCCTTTGGCTGGGCCGACTGTATATTCTAACATATTAATGGGCAGTAGCTATGCTATGCATTTTTGATGTCATCTTTGATGTCCTGGGTTTTAGTCTTAGTAATGCACAGTGGTGGCACGAGTTATGGTTGCTTAGCTTACCATAACTGGTGAATTTCATGAGTTTTTCGGTTTCACTTGGAGCCATAACGTCTCTTTAACAACGTTTTTTCACTGACTTTCATAGGTTTTTAGTAGCGAAACTTAACCAATATGTTACTGTAGCAAATTTTTTCACTGAATATACATATTATAATTTTGATACATCTTTACTAGGATTCCCTTAGTTTATATACATATAACATAGAACATACTGAACCCCCTACCTGTGCTAGTGGTTCTGATGTCTGCGGACCATGTGCATGTCCGCGGACAGACGTGGTCAACAGCAACACTATCCAAAAACGCAGGGGGTATCTTACATTGTTGTATCATGCAATAAAAACACTGAACATGTTCAAAAAGAAGCACATAAATACATTACATTCAATAATAAATAAGAAGTTCAAACTGTATATGTTAGACACCAACCGTTCAATTAAATAGCATATGCAACATAATGGAATATACCAAAACAAAATAAATATGCCTCCAACAGAATTACCTCACAGAAACTGCACAGCAAAAAGCAACAGCACACCTACACCGCAGAAACAGCAAAATTTAGCAAGAAACTAGTGAGTATACTACATTTATTGTGTATATTTATAAACGTTTTATAATAAGTACACTAAAAGTAATATTTTTTTTATTTTTACACAGAAATGTCTAGCACTTTGGAATGGCTGGAAGAAAATTGTTCTCAGGATGTAATGAGTGAAAACAGTGATACTAATGGTAGACACTGCACTTCCCAATATAAACCAATTAATAACCATTACTTTATGTGTACCTAACACATTTTTTTTAACAGACCATACAGACATTAAAAATACAGAAACAGAGACCTTAGAAAATCATCTGCAGCGAATAGAACAAAAAATTGATCTATTCATTTCAAATTTCATTCTTTTAAAATACTTTTTGGATGACCATATAAAAGAAAAAAATAAATATTGCTATCCCACATGTACCTGTACCCTTTCTCCATGTCCCAGCCAACCATCCCCAAAAACTCCCCAGCAAGAAAAACGTTACAATGAGACTTCAATCCCTTCCTCCCATACCATCCATCATGCACAAACCCCTAATTCCACGGTATTTGTATCAGTTTTTGCTTCCCCCTCTCTTTCATAATTTTTATACTTTTATGCAATAATAAAATATTAAGTGTGTTGTTACCATATTCCTCTGTGTCTTATTTTTTTAAAAAAAGGCAGTTAGAGTGTCCGCAGACAGTGCGGGTGTCCGGGATGTCCGTAATTAACCAAAATGGCGCTGTCCTACGAACACTGTACCTGTTCGTACAGTCTGCAATCAAAATGGAGGTGTCTTTAGGACACACAAGATGTCCGGCTGTCCGCAATTAACCAAAATGGAAGTGCCCTAAGGACACTGTACCTGTTTGCACTGTCCTCAATCAAGATGGAAGTGTCCTTAGGACACACAAGATGTCCGCCTTTCTGTAATTAATCAAAATGGGGTTGTCCTAACAACACTGTACCTGTTCGAGCTGTCCGTAGTCAAAATGGGGGTGTCTGCAGAACACTAAAGACATCCGCATGTTTGTAACTATGCAAATTAAAGTGTCCTAAGAACATTATCCCTGTTTACATTGTAAGCAATCAGAATTAATATGTCTGTAGAACACATAGCCTGTCCGCAAAGTTGTGACGCATATTTATATTGTTTCGAGGACCTGAACACTGTCCGTAGAACACCTGTGCGCATGCGTATCACACCCTTGGCCCCTACGAATATCGTGTCTGTCCTCAACTGTCTGCCGCACGTGTGACGCACTTTTAATTAGTTTGGGGATTGGAACACTGTCCGTAAAACACCCGCATGCATGCGTACACCGACCCCGCGCATTTGGTGTCCTACGGACAGCCGTCCCATTCGCAAACATGTCCGCAATGTCTCATGTGACCGCACCCGTGCTAAGCGTAATGAACACTCTCTGTGCCCCTGGACACCGAAAAAGTGTTTTTTTGGGTAATCCAAGGTATTTTCTTGGGAACGTTCGTCCTTGCATATGTCCCAGACCATGTCGCTGGCAATCTGCATACTTTTTGGAACTTTTTGAGCACTTTCTTGGTGTTCGAAGAGTTCGCAGACAGCGCGGGTGTCCGCGAAGCGTGCCCAGGCACCCCTATAAAAAAGCCACACGCCAGAGCTGCTCCTTATTCTGTTTTTGGGCTTCTAGGACCGAGACTGCTCCTTGTTGCATTGGATTGCTCTTGCTCTTTAAAACAGCTTTCCTGATGGCATCCATGGCTGCTGCTGGTGCTACTGCTGTCTCAACACCACCCCCACCAACACCTCCCCAAGGCCCTACAGAGGGGAACAGGCGTGAGGATACAGAGGAGAGTGATGAAGAGGGTGAACTAGTGCTCACCGTGATTCTTGGGTGTGGAGGTTATTTACCACTCTTGATGGAGTACCAAAAGCATGTGCAATCATGGTGACCTGCAATCAGTGCAAGGTTGTGCTGAGTTGTGGGAAAACGGGTTTGTACAGCTATGGTACTACCTCAATGAAGTGACACCTGAAGTCGCTCCACGGTGGAGCTATTCATAAGGTTGTACGTTGCGATAAACGTAGTAGGTTGAGTTCCCCTGCAGCATCCTCCGTTTACGCTCCTGCCACCACAAGAGACACTCCTGTGGGGCAGCGCATCCCTCCAGCTGCCTTGAAAGCCATACGTGATACTGTTGATCATTACCTTCTCCACCTGCCCTTTCTTATCCCTGTGGTTGGTGTCCCTTCCTTACCCTCCTTTCCCTTCCTTTCCTTGTGTGTCGTGTTTAAAAAACCAAAAGAAATATAAACCAACAAAAACAATCCCGCCCCAAAAAAAGGCTCTTTTCAGAGCTGCCTTTCACAGCTCAAAAATAGAAGTGTCAATGAAATGCTGCAGGGCCTGTGCATTTTTAGAAGTCTGTGGACTGTCCGCAGGCCTCTGCATTTTTGCAGTGCTGCCCTGTCAGAACCATTGAACTTTTCTCTGGGAGGAAATGGTCGCTCTGAAAAAAGCCTTTTTGTGGTGTTTTTTTATGTTTTGAAAACTTCAAATGGTCAACACCTACTGCAAACTGGATTGCTGTAATTCCAAAAAAGGTCACAATGCATTTACTATATTTCGCAGAAAATTCTGATTGCCAGCATAAGTAAGATGCACTCCACCTCTGCGAAAAATGTGTGTACTACGAAACGTAATGTTTTCATTGTGAAAAGAGGACATACCAACATCTCTCAAAAAGGCACAGACAGACGTGTTGACATTGTGCCTTGCTGTCTCCATTTGTGGACCAAATGAAGAAGAGCGCAGCCACATTTGTCTCTGTGCAATACGGGAAACAATTACTGTGGAGTTTGGATACATGTCCATGACTTTGTCAAGTTCTTCTTTCATTGCAAATTGCAAAGACATTCCAGACACAAGTCCTAAACCGTTCCCTCCACAATGAATAATAATAATATCTGGATGACACTGTGTCACCAAAGTAGCACAAAGAGGTACCAAATCCAGCCACTTCATTCCACGCACTCCATCCCAGTGCACTTCCACATGTGGGAATCCAAGATGTACAGCTACTCCACAGCGATCTGCATGCACCTCCACCCAATTTATCCATGAATCTCCCAAAATCCAGACAATCTGCTTTCTGAAACACACAGCCATAGCTATCTGCTTTCCTCTCAGGAAAAAGACTTTCTGACAAAGTCTCTGCTCACACATCACACCTAGTAAACCCTATTGACCAATCCCTTGCTCTGCTAATTCTCATTTGCATGTCTCTCAACCTCAGAAATCCTGTATGTAATACGCGTTGTCTGCGGACAACCGCGGTGTCCGTGGACAAATCGAAAAATCGGAGCGTGGGGAATTAAAATTTAAATAGTGTGCCCCATTTCCCCTTTGAAGTTGGCTCTGAAAAGAGCCTTTTTTCGTTTTTTTTTTTTTGCAGATGCTTCAGAAACACCTTTTATTTTGTATTTTTTTGGTTTTTAATTTTCTTATTTTCCTCCAAAAATCTTGGAATTTGTTTCATTACTGCCTGAACCAAGTTTTCTAGATCTTTTAACAAAGTAGGGGCACTGACATAGCCCAAGTATCAAGCACCACAGTGCAGAACAACCACATGTGGACTGTTAACCCTAGCCATATCTTCACAAACTTCTAGCATTGCCTGTAAATTGAAACCAGGCACAGTGCTCCACACCACCTCCACTCCGTTTACATAACAAATGTTAGCCTCATTCCTACATTTAGCATACTGCTCCAAACTATTCACAAACATATCTCCAAGCACCAACTCCCTGACTTTCTCCACCTCTGCCATCTTCACTACACACAGCCTCTCTCAATACAAAGCAGAACCTCAACACCTGATTGGCTATTCCCTACAGTCCTGTTTCCATGCCAGATATGTTGAGAAGCCCGGTAGGTGGAAACGCCCTGTCCGCGAACAGCCTCGGTGTCAGCACAGCGCGAAACACTGGGACAGCCCTTCTACCCTTTCCACTTCACTCTCTGCTCCATTCCCTCATTGGCTACTGTTAAGCAGTCACACAGCCATCCACCAATCAAATCCAAGAACTCTACATCTAACTCCATCATCACAATTTAGCACTTTAGATGTACTGTTGATCACTCTGAGTACAATTGGGCTGTTACTGCAAAGCACCTACAGGAACTACTAGTAAACTCTGCAACATTTCTACTTGCAGATTCATGTACATCCACATGCATGAACACAAACTACAGGTATGAATATTTTCCGCACAGTACATGTACATTTCTTGTGTAAATACACATACATGCCAACATTGAGAGCCACCTGCCAGGGTGATTTCCACAGGGAAATCGGGAGACCTACATTTCCCTATAGAAATGCATTGGGGCTATAGTAATTTTAGGCAGGAGAATGTGAAAACTAACTATATTTTTAACAAAAAAAATCAGGAGTCTCCCTCCTAAATCGGGAGGGTTGGCATGTATGAATGCCTATAAACAGAGTAACTGCCACTTACCCTGTATAACCTGTAACACAATCTTACTGTCATTTCTCCCATCTGCTATGATCAACTGTCACTTGCAAAGTTGTCTGCTCTCCACATTTTTATTTACCCATATTATTAACTGCAATGTGTAAACTGTTATTTTCTTCATTCTTTCTATCATTTGGGTAACCTCTGCCACCTTTCTATCCACATTTCAACCGTAATAGCATGTAATGCATTATAGTGCATAAGATGTACATATAATTTCCTTTCTATACATTCTGCATATTTAACATACATTGTATCATTTCAACTTCCTTTACAAATGATTATAATACTGATCAAACACAACACACACAACTAACAAAGTGTCATTTCATGTTAAAATATGCGAATAAGAACAGTAAAATTATAGAAAAAGGCTTTCTAGTGTGCTATAAAATGACAGGCACCCAGGATGAGTACATGCATCTTTATTTATGCACACAGATAGCCAATATCATTTGAAAGGCTCCCAGCTGAAACAATACCGCTGCCTCTACAATTGTTCTTCCAATCTAGACAGCTCTCTCATTCCAACTGGTTGCCCATTCCGTTCTAGAATTTATAACAGCATTCAACTATGCACAGGTGTATTCATTCATGTCTATCACATCGTCTACAACTATGTACAGTGCTGTAAAGCAACACATACATCTCCCCCCTTCCCTTCAGTCTGCAACACAAGCACGAGATTCTTCATTGAAACCCTTACTTTATTTCAGACTCTCCCATCTCCAAGCACCACAGAATCACCCAGTACTTTGGTAATGACCTACTGAGTAATAAGTTGCTGACCCCATCAAATCCTTCTGCTTCATTTCCCACACCTTCACAAATGCATACATTGCATACTTTTCCGTATAGTTCCTGCCATTTACCCTGTAAAAATAGCAAACAAAGCATACATTTATTTCTTCTATCTCCTAACATCCAATAACACCGCCTGTGCTCTAAGTGCTTACTATCCCACTCATTTCTAAAGCACAGTCAACTGACAGATTCTAAATGAAATATACAGAATGCAAGGCAAAAGAAAGTGCATGTAGATGCTATGCACAGTTATCAGAAAGCACTACTACTGCAAAAACAAAGAAATCCATGTCTACATTAACAACAGTGCTATTAACACACATATTTACTAACTTCGTTCTTTCACAATTGCAGTGAAGACCACTCCCCTGAAAAGCAGCAGCGTCTGAAGTACGAAGGAGAATTCTTAAGAAACCTATTCTTTCCATCCACAAAAGTAAGTGCAATACTGCCATAATGTTCTGTTACTCAAACACTGTAGAGTTCTAGTATCCTAGAACAAACAATTGTACTATCCTTGCAACATTAGATTCAGTATTAGTGCTTCCTCTCACCAGCTCAAAACTTTGTATTGTAATCTGCACACCAGTATATTAACACACAAATACAAGAAAAGCCTTCCCAACCTGATGTAGCAGCCCATTGCACAATCACACACCTCTACATACATCGTTACCATCATACTCAGACACTCATGCACAAAGCACACATACACTGCATCCCACACTTTCTTTTTTCTCCAACAGATCCCAAATAATGCCTATCAAAAAGCAACTCCATAGAAAGCAACGCAAAAGTAAACAAAATCAAACTAAAACTCTACAAAATAAGCATTCACTTCTAGCAGAATTTGTGCAAAAAGTTCAAACAAAACAGCTAATACAGTCATTAAGCGAAACAAAACAGGCTTCCAGTACAGAAACTTTGCCTCCTCTTTCAAAATGTAAAACGAAACAAAACAAGCTTCCAATACAGAAACTTTGCCTCCTCTTTCAAAATGTAAAACGAAACAGAAAGTAATTAACAACACTGCAGATACCACTAGTGCTAACAGTGCACCTATAAAGCTTGGTGTAGCGGCAAGAAAGCATTCCAAAAAAATGATTTTACAAAAAATGTTCTGCCACAGAGTCCTTCAGAACCTCATAAAAACAGGAGAGAAATCACGCACAACCCTTAAAACCTTCTCTTTCAAAATGTACAACTAAAACTAAATGCATTAAGAAGAATGTAACTACCAGTGGTGCTAACACTACATCTACCAATGGCAACATAGCCACAAGTAAGCATTCCAAAAAATGTATTTAACAAAAAATGTTCCACCATAGAATCCTTCAGAACCTTATAAAAACAGGGGAGAAATCACGCTTCACCCTTAAAATTTACCGGAGAAAACTGATCCTGGAAGCCCTCATAGACAGTGCAATCCTTCTCAAAAGGACATTATTTATTCTAGTTTTAAACAGAATGAAACCACTAACAATACTAAGAACTGACCTACAAAAAATACTTCTCCATAAACGGAATATCAACAAAGGTAGCTTCACCAACATCTGTGGAGGTGAATGGAGTCACACCACGAGCACAGAACCATATTTCAATGAAGAAGCATACAAACAAAAGCAAATAAACCCAATTGCCATGCATAGCAGTGGACGAGGGTATGAAAAACTTAATAATACCATTATGGAACAAGAAACACTGCTCACAAAAATATCCCCAGAAAACTCAGGTGCACATCAATGTGTAACATAGCCAAAAACCATTCAAATCTTTACGCCAGTTCCTCAATCAGTATGTGAAAGGCAAAGACAAATTCAAAATGAAACTACTACAAAATATGGACTCCTGTCCAGTGCACAAATACACAGGACTACAAGGATATTCATTAGCCTGCATTTCTGGACCTATTTGCAAAAGCATGCAAACATGAATGTATCCCACCCGAAAGAAAGAAAGTAAAATTAGTTCTAGACTGCAGCCGACTGTTACTTCACGGGTGACACTTATGTATCAATCATCCAAACCAATTGTTTAGAAATGTCTACGGAATAATTGAAAATATTGGAGAGGGAGCACATACTGTGTACCAGGTTATGATGAATTGTCATATACCCAGATTCTGTTAATTTGTGAGCAAATACACTGTGCTGTGACATATGCTATTTTAATTCACATTATATTGAAAGAAAATAAAGAATGTTTAACTTAACAATATAGTCTTTCAAAAAATGGAATAACATTTTTCATAAAAAGAGAAAAAAACACAAACACTGCAATGAACAAAAGTAATCTTGATACATTACGACTGAATCATGAGACACCATCTAAAAACAAAAATACACAACACTAAAAGTGGATTAAAATTGGAAAAACTGGATTCAATTCAATTCCCAATTCTGCACCCAACCAGGAGTGTCATTAAATAAACCCTGTGTCACCCTATATATATTATTATGCTTGGTGAAAAACAGGAAGTAGTGAAAACAGAATAGTTTCCTTAGGCTCAAATGGGGCCTGTATCCGGGTCTTTGGGTTAAAGAATGATTGCCTACGTGGTGCTCGGTTTCAACCAAACTCTTCACGTTTTGGCGGTCTTAGAAGCACATTTTTTCCGCCTTCATCAGGGCGTCTTTTCGGAGACTCTGCCGATACTGAGATACCAAGTCTTGAGTCGTGTCCAGTATGGAGCACAAAGCGATCCTTAGTCTTAAACGTGATGTAGTCTCTATTTCTTAACTCCAACAGGTATTAAGGTGCACATACAATTTATGCTGTTCCTGTTGGTTCCCCCTTGGTGTGAGATTAAGCTACGTCGGCATTACTCGAAGCTTCATTATTAGGATAAATGCAGAAACTGCTGATATATTGAAAAAAGAGGTTTATTACTTTCGCCTCACATTTCAGAGATCGCTCAGTTGCAGCTGTGTTCACTGGCGTGTGGGGTAAGTTCTTGAAATCAGTTCTGATAAAACTGGAGGCGTCCTTCTTGGTCTCTGTCCCTGAAGGCCCTATTTAGAGAAAATGCCGGGCCATAAATCCTAGTTGCTGCACGTGTAGATCTGAAGGCTGCAGAAGTGTGGGCATCCGTGCGTGGCTAAATCAAGTTGCAAAAGCACTTTCCACCATATCAAAATGATATCAACACATCATTCAACTATAGGAAATCTGGTCCATAAATTGTACTATGCCAAAAGTCCTGCTTTAGCACTTAAATAACAATCTTCTACATGGTACAGCCAAACAACTACTCGAAGAAATAGAGCATATCCAGAGAAATATTTTTGGAACTGCAATAGGTTTACAACAGACTAGCAACAACTGGGTGTCTAGTCAAATGGTCGACAGACAAATGGTCGACAGACAAATGGTCGACACAATTTGGTCGACAGGTCAAATGATCGATTTTTTTTTAAATTGATATATATATTTTTAGGTTTTTGTTTAGGGAAAAAAGGGTTTTTAGCCAAAAAAAAAGGGGGTTGGAGAGGACCCCCCCAAAAAAAAAAAATGTGAAAAAAAAACAAAAAAAAATAAATTCTACCATTTGACCTGTCGACCTTTTGGTGTCGACCATTTGTCCTGTCGACCATTTATATTCGACCAAATTACCTAGAACCCAACAACTGTACAGATGGCAACCTTCTTTTACACACATACAAAAAAGAAATATTGAAGTTTAAAAGTACATCTGCTGAAGTACCAAACCATGTGTGTGTGTGTGTTACCGCGGGACTTTTTATAAAAATAGCACAAAAACTGTAGACATAACATACAAAATAGAGGACAATGAAGATTCCAAATGGTTTCAGTTAGCTCTCTATCTTATAGCAGAAATCAAATACGAGATTACTGACCCCTTAATTACTTAGCAGTTACTGCAATGCAAAACTTGACAACAACCAAACACCTTCACGTGCTATCACAAATAACCTGGAATTATTCCCATTGTCAAAACCCCTGCAACAACTCAAGTTATATGAGAGCATCATAATTCAAACAGTGCACCCATTTCAAGCAATAATACGCCTTCAACCAAAAACAGCTAAACTACCTTCCTCTGAATTAGTGAAAGGCATTTGTGGCACAGTAGTTTATTTGCCATTAGATCTCAAAGAAAATGTACACACTCTGGGATTGCAACGTCCAATGGATCAATCTTTAACTATCTTAGTAAATGGCGTACCTACAAAAGACAAAGAAATGTGGCAACAACTCGTGGACTTACATAAAGTTAGACAAGCCCTGCAATATCTAAAAGACAAAAATGAATACTACAGAGAAATTAATATTGAAGAAAACCTGAGGGAACCCACTGAAATAATTCAAGAGTCATCAGAAACTGGTTAATTTCAACTTCTAGATCCTGCTACAGAATCCAATATTTTAGACCATTATACAATTCATCCATTACACTCTAAAGACACCATAGATGATGCATTGGAAACGTACCAAATGTGACAAGCCAAAGGATCTCCAATCAGCACATTGGAAAACAGTATAGAAGCATGTGCCTTTCCTCTACTCTTTCCTACTGGGAAAGGAGGAAGGTACGATGATAGACCCACACAAATAACAGCATCAGAATACCGCTCCTTAAGAATGTATTCTGAAAACCCTAGATTCAGACAAAACGTGGAATACATATTCCACCTTCTATTTGAAAGTGAACTAGCAACTCTATGCTACGGAGTTGCACACACATTTAAATCAGGTACCCATTTTCAAAATATATCAGCTATGGAAATTACTACAAAAAGTGCAAGAAAAAAATAAGATTTTACAGTCAAGAATTACAAATCTTTTAGCAAACATGAGTGGTACAAAAGAATACTGGTTCAGATGTCACGGAGATGTACGCTGTATGATAAGAAACCTTGGCCCACCCACTTGGTTTGTGAAATTAGGTTGTGCAGAATATGCATGGGAAGATTTACACAATATCCTACGCATAGCAAACAAAAACAAAACAAACAGATATAAAAACACCAGGAGAACTCTCCTCTCTAGATCCTGTAAATGTATCAAGATATTTCCATCATCGCTTCATTGCTTTACTACACTTCATTTGTAATAAAACTGTTCCTCCCCCAGAGAAGTGCAACACTTCTTTTGGAGAAAATACCAAGCCAGAGGAGCACCACACATCCACATGCTTTTGCGAATTAAAGATGCTTCTAATGTTGGTCAGGACAGTGATGCCACTGTTTTGTAGTTTATCTAAAAATATGACACTTGTGAAATCCCTTCACAAACAACACTTAGTGACCTTCATGCACAAACTTTACAATTTCAAAGACACAAATGTGGAAATATTGTCATCGCACACACAAAAACAAAGGGAAATACTACACCAAATGCCACTTTGGTTTCCCTAGACCAGTTACAGCAACAGGTCAAGTAAATAACTTCATGTCTTCAGTTAGACATAGTGTCAAAGGTAAATCACCAAAGAACACATATTACATAAAAAGAACAGAAGAATCAAAATACATTAATGATTACAATGCAATCATTGCCCACCTATGGAATGCAAACATAGATGTGCAGTACATTGCAGACAATTCCACTGCAGTTGCACAATATATCACAGCCTACTTAACCAAAGCAGAGAAAACAGAGCTTCAGGACCTCTGGGATGACATGTCATCTGACAAAACACTATCACAGAAATTGTATAGCTTAGGCATAAAAATGCTCTCTCATTGAGAATGTGCCTATGAAGCTACAGACCGTTTAACAGGTACTGACTTGTATGGAAATTCTGAAAATATAGTATGGCTAAGTCTTGGGCCTACTAAATCTAGAAAAAGAGTTCTCAAATCATATGAGGACAATAGCCAAAAATGATCCTAACAGCCAAGATATTTTGAAAAACATTTTAATGCACACATACTACCCAAACAGGAGTACCACTTTGGAAACCATGTGCCTATACCACGTAGCCCAAAACTTCACATACAAAAATAATATTTAACCAGATGAAAAGAAAGGTAGATACAGAGTGGCAAATTGTGAAGGCAGCTTAGTGAAACTTACCAAATGCAGCTTAATTAATATATCAAATTGTCATTAAAAATTCCTCAACATAAAGAACTGTATTACATGTCCCTGCTACAACTTTTTAAACCATGGAGAAAAGATGAAGAGTTCTAAGATACCTATGACTCCTATGAAGACGCTTTCAAAGCTAATGAAAGCACTATAACAGACGTAAACTTAACACATTACCAAACCATGTTTCACAATGAACGGCAACACGAAGAAGAACTCCAGGCCCAACTAGATGTGGACACTCCTGACAGTAGTCAACCTTCTGTAACAGGAAGCCGAGAACCACTTGGACAACCACTAAAAGCTAATGATGCAGAATTAGCCATGACAGAAGTAGAAAACACCATGTGTCAGTATGTGCAATCTACAGAAGACCCTGCTGTACTGAAATCACAACTAAACAATGAGCAGCATAGCATTTTCCAAGATGTAACAAAACAAATTGAACATGGTGTGCAATATGAAAGTTAAAACTGTACCTGACAAGACTACAAACCTATACTACTATACGTGAGTGGTCAAGCTGGTACAGGCAAAACATTCTTAATCAAAATCATCAGCAAGTTCCTCCAACAATTGACAAACAACACACTGTCAGCTATTGTAACTGCCCCCACAGGTTTAGCTGCCTACAACATTGGCGGTGTCACATTTTAAACCGATTACTACTCCTTCCAGTAGAACTCCAAAACAAATTAGACTATTACAAACTTTCTACACAGAGTTTTCAAACAAATGAAAATGCTGCTAATAGATGAGGTGAGCATGGTCTCCAACCTAATGTTGGCTTTGATTCACCTCAGACTACAAGAGGTCCTCAAAACAGACTACGAAGAGCTCTTTGGAGGAAAACACACTATTGTTTTTGGATATCATCTTCAATTTAAACCAGTGAAAGGTGAACCTATTTTTAAAACCTTAGGGCACAAACTGTGCCATAAAACTCTTAGCAGCATAGGAAATGTCAACCTTTGGAAACATTTCCAATACAGAGAATTAACTGAAAACATGCGTCAGTCTGCAGACCTCACGTACACCAACATTATAAAAAGTATTAAAGTTGGTGTATTATCTCAAGAAGCAGAATCTATATTACATACCAGGTACACCCATGCACTCTATGGCCATAACTCATGTGCTACTGATGTCATGGAACAATTAGCACACAAAAATGTCAATTGTATGTCCTTGATGCCAACTCTTGCAAGCTGTTCAAAATTTAATGAAACAATGTTAAAAAAAGAAATCCAACCAATAGTTCAAATTGGCTCCACAGACAAACTGGACGTTCATGGTCTGACACTACCCATGTGTCAACAAGCCACAACAAGGCTAAACACTTTGGAAAACTCTATCTCTAACACAGCTGGTTTAGGAGAAAAATATAAAAATGATCTTTAAACTGTAGAGTAATGCTTAAACATAACATTGACGTGGACCAAGGACTAGTTAATGGAGCAATTTGTACAGTTGTTGGCTTTCAAACATACCCACGGGACAACAACATTCAGTTTGTCAATATTTGCTTTCACAAACTATCCAAAGTTAAAAGGATAGAATGCTCAACAGCCCGTTTACGTCTTTTCAAAGACATGTATGTACGCAGAGAACAATTTTCTCTAACTCTAGCATATGCAGTCACCATTCCCAAATCACAAGGTCATACCCTAGATAAAGCATTGATAGATATTGGTAGCAAAGTCTTTAAAGAAGGCATGAGCTATGTAGCACTATAACGCTTACGTACACTTGACTGGCTATTTCTAATCAACTTTGATGCAAGTAAAGAAAATGCTTATATTTCTTGCATTCTACAATACAATAGACTGCGTTCACTCTACACCCCCATATAAAAACCTATCCTGTTCCACAAAAAGCAAAACGTTGTAAAAGAAAACTAGTTCAAACTCAAACTATGCAGGATCTCACAGCAATTCCTCCAAAGAAAGTAAAAGAAGCTAATACTTCATCAAGGACCAAAACCAAAGAAGAATCTACTGCACAAATTAACTCAACTACCTCTTCAGAGAAGCAACGCACAATCCGAACAAATCGCTAGGACACAGACCTGTCAGGTCCATTCACTTTTTCAAATACAACTGGTGTAAATTGCTGCGCAAATGTAGCAATTAATATTGTATTTCAATTGCCACCAATTATTGACAACATTTACTTACACGGTACA
Source organism: Ambystoma mexicanum (assembly GCF_040938575.1). NCBI lineage: Eukaryota > Metazoa > Chordata > Amphibia > Caudata > Ambystomatidae > Ambystoma > Ambystoma mexicanum. Next base: position 226,524,608 of record NC_090931.1, on the reverse strand, counting down.
GAACAATTGTGTTTGCAAATGTTAGTCCTTCATAGAAATGCAACCAACAATCCTGAGAACACTTACAGTGTTTCTGGAATAAGGCAGGAATTGGACTACTGTGCTGAAATGGTCAAATTCACTATAAACTCACAGGAAGAGCTGCAAGGATGTCTAATGTACTTACTACAAGTAGTAGAAAACAAAAACATACCTATAAATAAAATCTTCCAAATTTCATACATGCACTCTGGCATGTAGTACAATAAGAAGTTCCTAATGAATGCTTCATGTATGTATCCATACCTAACTGTGAATCCATTCCATTTCAGCAACTTGTACAAAATGCAAACCATGGCACATTGTGTACTACCTGCAATTCTGATAATCGTTCCACCTTACAAATACAGACAAATAGTAAATATGTAATAGTAATGCTTTTACGTTATAATGCAGATGGTACCAAAAATAACTGCAAGCTGACTGGATTCACACATGGTCAAGTATCACTTGGTAAGAAAACCTTCGCAACAATAGGTATAATCTACCACGCAGGAGCGACAACCAATGTAGGTCACTAAAATGCATATATAAAAACGAATTGTGGATGGTTTGAATGTAATGATACTACCATTACTCTAAAACAGAGATTACCAGCAAATCTTGTAAACGCTTACTTAATATTCTTTAAACCAAAATGTAATACCTAATCTGTGTATGAACATGAACAAAACTTGAACTTCAAAACTATGACCAGTTAGAATACGCCAACAGGTATCTAACTGTCCCAAGATTCTGCAACAATCAAACAGATAAATGAATACCATTAAAATGAAACCAGAAATAAACGGTTAGAATACACCAACAGGTATTTAACTGCCCCAAAAATCTGCAACAAGCCAATAGATAGATGAATACCACTACAATGGAAAAAGAAATAAACAAATAGAATACACCAACTGCTACCTAATTCCAACAATACTACCACCACTTCCAAATCAAAAACCATACACCTATTCAGATTTTTTTCCCACAGACCCAATGATTTAATCATCAAACACAGGAACTGAGCAAATTGCACAGTACACTGCTTTGAATTATAGTACTTCTAAAGTACTAACTATGAGGGCCGACAAAATACAGAAATGTCTACTATGCAATGCAATACTCATTATAAACCACCTACACTAACATGTGATGTTTTCTTTTATCACAGTGATTGAAAAAAAATGTTTGCTCCAACTACCCGTGTCATGAAAATAAACTGCATACAATACTACAATCTTGACTGCATGGCCTGGCCAAACCTCTTCATACAGCCTCAACAAAAGAAACAGTAAGTATATAATAATTAAGCTCACAAACACCACAACATAACACAGCCATGCAAACAAACACCTCACCAATGAATAGAACCCAAAATGCCTAGAGTCTTCAATACCAACATTCTGAACACAATCCAACAAACGCACATCATCTCACTATCCTATAAACACTATTACACTACTAACAATCAGTACACACATATTTGAAAACATATCCGCCAAGCAGCCCACATACCACAGTCAAAATCTTTGGTAACATGGGTGTGTTATGCTGCGGTGGTTGTAGCCAGGGCCTAGAGTCTTCGGTGTATGGCCGAAGGCCTACAGCACTTCGGCCATGCGACCAAGACTCTAGGCCCTGGCCACAACTGCAGCAGCATAACACACCCATAGAAACAAACACCTACCAAATGACCACAACCCAAAAACATATTACATCCACCTCAAAACCTATCCACTTCAATTAACATTCTAAAAAATAATCACAACCAACGCACACACTCTTCAATACATACCCTCTTCACCCAATGCTCTTCTAACGACACGAAACCAACATCATACTAAACTAAAATAACTAGTAGTGCGCCCAGTGTTAAGTATGTCCGCGGACAGCCGCGGTGACAGCGGACACCGCAAACACATCAAGGCTTTCTCCCACCTAAACAAGTACAGCATTTGACCCATCTCTTACTCCCCCACCCTCTCCAAGCACTCATACACACCAACATACTCCCCAAAATTGGATTTATGGTCACTTCCACGCCGCGCTGTCCACCAATCTGTGTCCTGTCCGCAGAGAGAACAGGAAAGTGTGTCCGCAGAGCAGACATAGATATCACTCATTTTTATGCCTTACGTTTTGGTCATTTAAAAATAACGACTTTATGGATTTACACCAAATTAACAAAAGCACGCTTTTGGGACCAAGCCGCCGCTCCTGCCACAAATTTGGTGAAAATCCATCCAACGGTTTGGGCTGTAGGCGCGACAGAAATGTTTTCCCATTATGTCTATGGGAAATAAATACATTTTGGGACCCTCCCTATAACTTTGTCCCCCCTTTACCAAACCTCACCAAACTTTGCAAAAGAATTCAGAGTGGTTCATATACTTGCAATGTTTGGTGAGGATTCGTCCAGGGGGAGCAAAGTTATAAGCCACACAAAAAGTGCTCTTCCTATGGGTTTAGCAACTTAACCATAACTACATGGCCGCTACCGCAGGCCATGTAATATATTAATAGGTATAATATACCTATTAAGTCAGAAAAGCATAAATATGACATCCATAAAGACAGTAGCAATCCACCTACTCCTGCCAACAATGCGCATCCCATAGTCTCTCCTAACCTTGTTGCCCCTCTAATCAAGGGTGCTCTCATAAACCCAAGGTCACTCCTAGCACATGCGCTAGACATAGCTGACCTCATCACAATAAATGACTTAGACTTCCTAGCAATTACCAAAACCTTGTGCCATGCTGCAGCAGGCCCCACACTATCACTAGCCATACCGGAGAACTATACGATACTCAGATCAGAAAGAGAAACTACTAGAGGAGGCGGAGTAGCCATTATCGCCAAAAATCAGCTTGGTCTAAGAAAGCTACCAAACCAAATGATCCCTTCAGCAGAACTCCTATCAAGCAAACTACCACCCACTGCAACACGAACTTTAACTATCCACTTCATATACAGACTCTCAGGCTCTTTATCCTCCTTTGAGGATGCAATTATACAACTTCTCTCATTGAACACCAAACCAGGCTCCCAAATCATGCTGATGGGAGATCTCAAATTAGGCTTTAATGACTAATGACGATACTCCAACAGCGTTAACCAACACAATCACTGAGTTTGGTTTCGCTCACCGCATCATCGATCCTATGCACAACAAAGGTAGACCCCTGGACTGGCTTGCTGACCTAAACTGTGACACCAAGATATTATCCAATTCTCCACTCCATACGCCTGGTCTGACCACCGCGTTATCTCCTTCACTATCCAAGACAGCCCGCGCTCAAATTCTGCCACTACTCAAGCACCGCCGGCTCTCACCAGAAATAATTGCAATATCACAGCACAGAAATTATTGCCTTTGTTACAGCCCATCATCAATCATCCCACTCACACAAGACTGGAACCAATCTCTCTCGTGGAGCTCTACAACCATACCCTACTTCAGGGCTTAGATAAAGTAGCCCCACAAAAAAATGCATAAAGCTAAGACACCTGCACACCTAACCACATGGTTCACTATCAACCTCAAAACCTTGTGCAAGAACAAAGGAACAAAAGAAGTCAACTAGTTAAAAGACTCTAGCAAAACAAACTTTTCCAATGCCTCTAATAAATATAATTTTGGAACCAAAGAGTTGTCATCCTGAGAGAACTTGAATCCCCTATACCACCACTAGAATCCTGCACTAAAAATGTGATCTGGTGCTCAAACACACAAAAAGCAATACTAGATAAAATCTCGCTCCTACAAACAAAAATAGAGATCAAAAACTTAGCCTCTAAGCCAACTCACAACACTCAGAGACAACCAAATCCACTACTAACCACTGTAGACCATTTGAGTTTGCTCCTGTCTCAACTAGGGATGGAGAAGGAATAATAACAAATCTTAAACCATCTAGATGCCAAGAGAACATCTGCCTACCGTCAATCATCAAAGAGGCGTCAGTGTAACTCGCTCCATTTATCACCTCACTAATAAACGTGTCCTTCGATACAGGTATTTTCCCGACAAATCCGAAAAATGCTTGGGGCCGCCCTCGACTAAAAAACATCCCTACTTATTACAGACCTATAACAACAGTACCCTTCTTACTGAAAATCTTGGACAGGGCGGCATACTGGATCACAGTACTGAATCAGCCCTCGTAGACCTGAAAACTCAAATAGACAAGTTAAAAGACAAAGGAAACCTAGCCCTCCTCCTCCAGTTAGATCTATCAGTGGCCTTTGATTTAGTTGACCACAAAGTCTTGTGTAAACACCTGACCTCAGCTGCCCACTCCACCGCCAAAGCAACTACATGTATACAGTCCTTCCTTGCCAACAGAGCCATGAGGGTTTTCGGACCCTCTGCCTCAGCTGAGCCTGCCTTAGCCACCTGGGGAGTACCTCAGGGCTCGTGCGTCTCCCCCACATTCTATAATATATTTACCAAGCCACTTTTTGACAAATTGGATGACATGGGTGTAACCTACACTAACTATGCGGATGACACCCAAATCCTCATTCCCATCTCCGGCTCCTATGACACAGACACCAAACTACTCAATGAAATATATCAAACCATCCAGGCATGGACGGCTATCCACGGCCTCTGCCTTAACAATGATAAGACAGAGCTACTCCTCGTCCGATCACAGGCCTGACTATCCAAACTTGACATTCAACTTACCTCCTTCAATATCGATGGCATCGACATTAAAGTCTCCAAGGAAGTGAAAACTCTCAGCATCTATCTTGATTCCACCCTCACTCTCACCAAACAAGTGAATGCTACGGCATCAGCAACAGCCTACACCTCTAAACTTATTAATCCCTGTAGGCCATTCCTGTCACCAGATAGCTGTATCACCTTGGCGAGAGCCCTTATACTCTCCCAACTGGATTATTGTAACAGCCTGTATCTAGGGACAAACAAACACAATTTGAATAAACTACAAGTATAACAAAATAATGCACTTAGAGTGGCACTTAACATCCCAAAAGCCAACCACATCTCATCAGCTAGACCGAATCATGTTTAAAACTTTAGCACTTATGTTATGCTATGTTATTTTGCTTATAAAGCACCAAAGCCCTCGGGCATCCAGGCGCTGAAACAGGGAGACAGGACTATGAGGCAGATATTTCGATGTATCAGAATTCTTTGCATAAACAGCCTAGTCTTCAGTGTTTTCCTAAAGGCAAGGAGGTTTTCTTCCTTCTGATGGGATTCTGGCAACTCATTCCAGTCCTGTGCCACCAAAACTGGGAAAGAGCGGCTGTTTCCCCAGGCTCTTTTCAAGCAATCTACTCTGATGAGACATGCCTTGGCTGAGTGAAGGTTCTTGGTAGGTTGATGGATTATTACTTTCTCTTTGAGGTATTGGGGGCAGTGCCAAAAATGCACTTGTGGCCTAAGGTTAGCAACTTGAAGAGAACCCTTGCTTCCACCTGTAGCCAGTGCAGCTCCCTCCGGGCAGTGGACACAGAATCTCTCTGCACTATGTGATGGACTATGCCCACCAATTAGTTTTGGATTTTCTGCAATTTATATATAGCATCCTTGCTGGCGCCTCCCAGAAGGGAATTACAGTAGTCCAGGCGCTGTAATATAATAGCCCACGCCAGTTTATTTTATCTTTAGTGATCATGGGACCAATCAATTTCAATACTTTAAGGTAGTAATTGGTGTTCCTTACAATGTGGTCCACATGGGCATCGACATTCAGGTTAGCCTCCATATATGTACTTAGGCTCTTCACTTTGGCGGCTACTACGATCCAGCTGCCCTCAATCAAGAAGCTGGAGAAAGCCTGATCTAGGCCTTCTGTAACCCAAAGATCATTAACTCGGTTTTCCCGGCATTTAAACACAACCAATTCGTAAACATCCAATTATTTATAACCTGGTAGATTCTACTTCTCCTAGTCCTCAGCATAATACCCACTAATTTCCATTAATAGCTGAAAATCATCAACATAATTAGTGAAGAAATAGCCCAGTCTCTCTAACTCCATGCACAAAGGATGGATGTATAAATTAAAGAGCGAAGAAGACAAGCATGCCCCCTGCGGAACTCCCAGACAGTGAGTTCTGCCTCTGTTGAGGCATCTCCCCAATACACCCTAGATTTGTGTCCCTCCAGGAACGATCTCATCCACCTGACCACCACCCCTGAGAAACCCCCTGTAACTGTCAATCTCTCCAGTAAGATTTTAGGTGCAGTAGATCGAAGGCTGCTTATAAATCAAGCAGTATCAGCAGCCCGTATCCACTCCTTTCCAACACTGCCAGCATCTATATCTGTAGGCCAATCAAGGCACTGTTTGTGCCGTGGGAGCAGCGAAAACCGGATTGCTTCTTGTGTAGGGTACCAGTAGCTTCCATATATTGTTGGAGCTGCATGGTAGCCACCTTATTGACTAGCTTGAGAAAGAACAAAGTGTTAGAAATAGGTCGCAAATTTGCTGCTTTATTAGGGTCCTGACCCTGTTTATTCAAGAGTGGAGTTACCGTCACATCTTTGATGGATTGAGGTATAGTACAATGTTTGAAAGATGCATTTACAAATCTGCACAGATAAGGACCAAACATAATATAGGGTTCCAGGATAACCTTGGATAGAAATGGATCTCCTGGACATCTAGTGTGGTGCATGGCTTAAAGAATATCTTCAGTTTCTGTAGTTGTTACGGTTGAAAAGCTAAAGAAGGTGGAACAGACCACCTGGTTTTGCTCCCCAGGGTCACATGGCGTATGCTCGGCCACCATGTCTATTGGCCAATTTCCTGTACTGTCCTCCGCTGTTACGAGGTTCGGCCTGTCCAGCTCTTTACCGCGTTTAGCCTGAGCAAGCAGAAGCTTATCTGAAAAAGTCCTTTGAACTCTAACACAGTATTCCTTTGATGGATTTATGTTCTGATTTAATACTTTGGGTTTTTCCCATGTTCTGAACAATTTAAAAAGTTCCTTCGTTTGATTTCCTGCCCTGCTTATTTGTTTGTTGTAGTGATTATGTTTTGCCTCTTCAATCTTGTCTTTATACTCCTTCTCCCTACGTTTCGATTCTGCTTTATTTTTTGGATTTTTATCTTTAAGCCAGGCATGCTCTGCCTGTCTTTTATTGGTTTTTAGCTGGGCCAATTCTGCGGAGAACCACCTTTGCTGATTGGGAGAGTCCCTTACACTTCTCGATTTGATCGGGGCAAGCCTGTTGAACAGAGTTGTCATGTCTCTATTTTAATTCTCTATAAGAACAACAGGTTGGTCCAACTCGTTTGATTGTGCCATCAGAGTATTCATACATCCCGCCAGATCATCAGCTGTAATAGCCTGGTAGTTTTTCCCTGATACTTTACGTGGTAGCTCATGTTGCTGCCTGAAAGCTGTGGGGAGTTGAACCTGACATGTGAGGGATGAGTGGTCTGACCGCACACAGTGAGTGGTAGTAACCCCTGTTAGTGTGATATTCTCACTTGCCACCCAGTCTAGAATATTTCCCTTTATGTGCGTAGGTTGAGAATTATGAATGACAACGTTTCCATTGTTCAAGAGTCTCTCTAATTTCAGTGCTTTCCTATCTCTGGGGTCCCCTCTCCAAAGGTTTAAGTCACTCAGATGAATGACTGCACTGTTGGTTTTATGCATAGAAGATAGCAAATTAGTAAGATCTTCATTGAAGGGTGGGGAGGATTCTCCTGGGAGCCAATAAAGTGCTACAAAGTTCATGCTAAAATTGTGATTAGGAATAATCTTAGTGTGCAGTATATCACACCCTGTGCATTCCACCTTGACCTCATACATACTGAGTTTTTTTTTACATATCATAGCAACTCCACCCCCTTGATCGGTGTCACGTTTTTTCCCAAAAAAGACAATATCCAGGGGCGGTCACTTGTTCTATAACAGGACCATGTGCATCTGAGAGCCATGTCTCTGTAATGAACATTATGTCCACGTCTTTCTCCAAAATCCAGTCATAGACATCCAAAGCATGCTTTACTAATGATCTAGTATTAAGAAAGGCATGATTCAGGGGTTTAGTATGGGGACAGCTCTGTGAGTGATTTATTCAATTGCAACACACTCTTCTCCTTCATCGGAGTGACTTTGGTGGAATCACCCAGGTTCATTTGGGATGTGAGTGCTGCAGGTCTACAGTGAAATTCAACTGCCTTGATGATTCTAGTGCCCCCTCAGACTGGATTTGCAAACCCTTCCCTCTCGTGGGCCTTATAAGCAACCTTACAGGTGGGAAATACCTCTGCAGTCACCCAATGTGAGCAGTGCAGGTTAACACTTTGTGGAGTCTACTGTATTATGCTTGCTTTGGTATTCCCCATGGTGGGCCCTTCCCCCACCAGTGACAGCACCTCTTTTATCTGCATTAACTGGGTTTTCACCCCACAGGCCTTGATAGCGACCTCGTGGTAAGGGGCAATCCTATCGGCAGAGATCGAGGTTATAGAGGAACCAGTAATGGCCGTAAACCCTGCCCATGTACTTAAAGCCGACATTATATTTGAATCACCTCGTTCTCTTAAGTCCGTCCTGTCTCGGCACAACATACCAAGGCTGTTGGAATTTAACTTACTTCTAGCCGCATTGATCGCATCTAGAACTTTGGCAATTCCCATTATAATTGGTGAATAGGAGAAAAAAAGACGAGTCCTGTAGCACTTGTACGTACCAACACAGACCGTCACAGACCGGCTAGTCACATTCGCGCCGGGGCATTAGCGACCGGAATGTGGATTTTTAGTTTAGTGAACTACAAGTCCGATGGGAAGTGTAGCTTTCCCGCTAAGGTGCACGTGCAGAGCAAAGGCTCTGATGCAAATCGCCATCAGTTGAAATACAAGCTGTTTCGCCTGAATAATGTTTTTATGCACAGCCAGAAAGGTTATGAAACCCACAACAAGTATTTAAAAGCAATTTACAAAATTTTTAAAACAGCGCTGGGATAATACCTTAAAACGCTCTACTAATACAATCAGTCGCACTGGAGTAAAAACAAGCAATCTATCAAGTGTCTCTCTATCAAGTGTCTCTCTAACTCAGCTCCAAAATGCCTAGTGAACAAATTCACCAGAAATTACTCCTACCGACCTTCACATACACATACACACTGCCTAAAGATTCTGAGAGTCAAGCTACAAAAAGCTGGGGGCAACAGTTTCCCGGTTCCAGCCGCTAAACTATGGAATTCAATGCCATTGGCTCTTAGAGCAGAACTCTTCTTCTGGAGCTTTAGAAAAAACGTGAAAACCTGGCTCTTCACACAAGAGCAATAATGGTGCCCATGACTCACTTTCGAACGCACATGTCCTTACCGTTATCTGGCTACCTGCTCTGTAATTGTTTGTCATAACTATGTAATGATTGATCTTATACCTGCTATGTAATGATCTGTAACTAACAAGTTATTGTCGCTATCATTTGGGTAACCTTCAAGCAACGCGCCCAGATACCTGTGGGTTAGGTGCGCTATATAAATAAAATATATATATATATATATATATATATATATATATATATATATATATATATATATATATATTCAATGAACAAACTTTGTTCAAGGAAAGTTATGGTTACAAGTAAAAATTTGGCACATAAATTTGGCAGTTATGGTAAGCTAAGCAACCATAACTCGTGCCACCACCGTGCACTGCCCAGACTAACACCCAGGACATCAAATATGACATTACTTGGTTTTGTTCACTGACATATCTAGTCCAGTTGTTTTTGTTTATTGACAGTGACAATTTTAAAATTTGAAGGATGATATATATGTAGACATTAATCTTGTCCAATGTTGTTAAGGTACTTTACTTAGTGTTTGGTTTCTGCTCATGGTGCACATATATGGGGCAATAAGCAGGCCTCTATCACACAATTAATTTGTGTACATGATAATGAACTTTAATGTTATTGACATTTTATGGTGATGTTGTTTCTTTCTTCCTTACTTTATTTTGCCTTTATGTACCTCTGATTTGCATGCATTGTGGGTCTTCATGTGTATTGTTTGTACTAACACGAGTATGTAGTAAGTCTTGAATTATTAGCTATTGGTTCCATGTTTACCATTACTCAAAACTCTGCTAAGGTAGCATTCATTATTTTGCTATCCAAGATTACCAGATTAAAAATGCTGTGCTTCTATGGTGACTGCATGATAATCCAAACCCATAACTACCTATTTACTACACAACCTGGCATCTCGTAAAAGAGGACCTTCCCAATTTGTCTGGCACTTGGAAAAAACACCTCTCTGCATCTCCCCCCAGATAAAGTACCTGGGATCCCTGATAAGTGCCAACATAAACGACAATCCCTGGGTTGAGGCAACCAAGAGAAAGTGTCTGCAACTAGCTTGCCAAGCAGCTATTCTAAACAAAAGATTTGGAAAATTTTCCATAAAACCCATGATTGACTTCTACAGACAAAAGGCTATACCAGCCCTCATCTATGGTGCAGAAAAAATGTTTGGCTGTCCATCCGAGTTGTGGAGTACACTAGAAAATATTTTTTGGACCAGGGCATTGCATCTTCCTAAAGGTTGTCCTACATGTAATATAAGATTCGAACTGGGTTTGACATCCATCCAAGCGAGGGTGTGCTGGAATGCGCTATTGCTATAGAGAAAGACCCAGATTTTAAACCCGGTCCCCCAATTCAAAATCTTACACAAGCCAGACAACGACCCGGAATACACAATTCTCTCGAAATGGGATCAAACATGTACAGAAATCCTTGAGGCAAACAACATAAAGATTGCAACTTTACTTGAAAATCCTGATAAGGCAAAATCAAAATTATGGAGCTCGGACTGGCATCAAACCTGCGTCGACAGAACATGTTCTCGACTTATAAAAGATGCACCACCCGAAGCAAGAGAGCTGGACAAATTACAACCATATTTGACACAATCTCCAGACCAGATCTCGAGACTTTTATATTTGCATTTTCGTTTAAACCTCTTTTTGACTAAAGATCGAACAAGCACTTGGGCATCCAAAGAAACCTCTGATCTTATTTGTCGTTTCTGTGAACATTCTATAGAGAATTTAAAACACTTGATCTTGTTTTGCCCAAAGTTCCGCTCACTACGAACAAAATTGTTCTGACCTCTCTTTGAGGCCCGTCGAACTTATTCAGCCAATGATTGCTGGAAAGCTATGTTTGACGGTTCCAATTGCAAAGTCTTGTTTGGTCTAGTTCTGTTTTTGAAAGACCTAAAACTCAACTTGGCTGAACCGAATCCCACACGAGTAAGGAACTGTTGAGTTGAACACCAACGATAAGTGGTGTGGGTTCGTATGGAACAATGTAACTGTGATGGTTTAATAATTCTTTTTTCTTGTTTTTCTTTTAAAGGTTTTCTTTTGTAAACCGAATTAAAAAAAATAAAGTAACTACCTATGTACCATTTCTGTAACCAAGACACTTTCTTGCAACAGCACCTTGATGCCCTTGAGCTGTTAGTGCGCTTCACAAATTTAGTGGAGGCATCCCCGCTGCTTGGCTCCACAGCGCCGTCTCCGCCCTCTTCTTCACTTGACGCTGCGTAGAGGGAGACATAGAACACAAGTATCAGGGTACAGTACAAAATACCCTAGACAGGAAGCAATAACACATGAGTGGCACTGTCAAATGTTACTTCCGTCCAGTCATTCCACAATACATGGGTGAATGCACGCAACACACATGCAGAAACAGTCCGTGCGCCTGCAATCAACATCAACATCCATGTAGAAGGGCCCCTGTAAACCAAGATGTTGCCTTCAAAGTCACATGCATCCATGGTGTTTCAAATTCACACACACACACACACATGTGCACCATACATGTACATGACATCAGCACCCATTCCTCACCCCCCCTCCATGTCCAGGAACAGAGACAGCCATGCATTCATGTGTGCATTCCACATAGAGCTCCCCATGTTGCTTCAAAACACATGCACCAACCATGTGGCTCACACATAACTGGTCTCACATGCATGACCATGATGTCCCTGCACACACACATATCCATACATGGCCTATGTCAAACATACAGGCAAGCATCCGACTACCAGCACACTGCAACATGCACTGTCTCACACAGCAATGCTTGGCCACTTACCGCTCAACTCCAGATGGGTCTGCCTCTGAAGGATCTAGGTGTGGAGCGCTGGGCCTACGCGTTCCAGGACCCTCATCTGGATGGCACTCAGGCATGGCCGGCCCCCCTCCGTGAGGCGCAGGGCCTTGTGGAGGGTCCTGGACCTGAAGTCCTCCCAGCGCTTCTTGACGTGCTTAATGTCACGGGTTGCCACCCCCTCCGCATTGATGGCAACCACTACGTCATCCCAGATCCTCTCCCGTCCTTCCTTGTTGGCGCGTGATGTTCTGAAGAGGGCATCATAATGCCCCAGGACATGCTCCACCAGGACACCAACTTCGGTGGCAGTAAAGCTGGTGGCCCTCTGCCTCTCTGGCTGGGGGTTGCCAGTGGTGCCAGATGGTATAGTGCCCGACATGGCAACCCCAGAGGCAGGAGTGGGTGGGCAACTGAGTCCTGGGGCTGGGCTGTGGAGCGATGGAATCCCAGTCGGGAGTCTTCTGTTCCAGCAGGGGTGGACACAGCAACTGGACCCCTGCAGATGGTTGACGTGCAGGCACCAAATAGCAGGGCACGTGGGCAGCAGGCAGACAGGCAGCAGCAGATGGCTGGTGGGAGTGTTCTGAGGGCTCTGGGGGGCAGTAATTCGGCCTTCTGGTCAGGAGCGTGGTCTTCTGTGTGTGTACGCATTGACAGCTTGATACGGAGTGATTTGGCACTGGAAATTCTTGCACGTCAGCGTGTAATTCGAGGAAAGGCCCTTAGCGCGTAAGCGCGTCAGCACATGTACGCGATATCATTGGACCAAAGGCCCTTTGCGTGTAGGCGCGTCTGTGACGTATTGTGCACGGGCGTTGCCCTTTCGCGTGTAAAACTTGCAGCGCACCCCTGAAATTCACGTACTCCCTCGACCAGGGCCCTCTCGCGTGTGAAACTGCACGCGAACACCGTAATACACGTACCCTGCTGAAATCGCGGGTGAAACTTCATGCGAACACCAGGAATACACGTACCCCGCTCGCTCGCACAGGGCCAATATTCCTGTGGTCGCGTGAAGTTTCACCCGCGATAGGCCCTGTGCGAGTGGGGTACGTGTATTTCAGGGGTTCGCGTGAAGTTTCACCCGCGATAGGCCATGTGCGAGTGGGGTACGTGCATTACTGGTGTTCGCGGGAAGTTTCACCCGCGATAGGCCCAGTGCCAGTGGGGTATGTGTATTTCAGGGGTTTGCGTGAAGTTTCACCAGCGATAGGCCCTGTGCGAGTGGGGTACGTGTATTTCAGGGGTTCGCGTGAAGTTTCACCCGCGATAGGCCATGTGCGAGTGGGGTACGTGCATTACTGGTGTTCACGGGAAGTTTCACCTGCGATAGGCCCTGTGCGAGTGGGGTCTGTGTATTTCAGGGGTTTGCGGGAAGTTTCACCCGCGATAGGCCCTGTGCGAGTGGGGTACGTGTATTTCAGGGGTTCGCGTGAAGTTTCACCCGTGATAGGCCCTGTGCCAGTGGGGTAAGTGTATTTCAGGGGTTCTTGGTAAGTTTCACACGCGATTTAGCTGTCAGAGCAGGGTACGTGAATTTCGGGGGTGCACGGGGAGTCGTACACGTGAATTGGCAGTGTGGGTCCTCCCAGGTGTTCCCGGTCCCTGCAGGCAGACCACACCACAGGGGACTACCACGCACCCCTGGTCATGTCCCGCAGGCAGCCCATCCACCATGGCCATGCACCCCAGACAAGCCACCTGTCCGCTTGCACCACTGATCAACAATTCATGTCCCCATAGAACCCCACCCCCCAGCATTGTGGGGCACCTGCCAGCAGGCCCCCACTCATGTCCCACTCATGTCCCCTTGCACCCCCACCCCCCAGCATTGTGGGGCACCTGCCAGCAGACCCCCACTCATGTCCCATTCATGTCCCCTTGCACCCCCACCCCCCAGCATTGTGGGGCACCTGCCAGCAGGCCCCCACTCATGTCCCACTCATGTCCCCTTGCACCCCCACACCTCAGCAATGTGGGCACCTGCCAGTAGGCCCCCACTCATGTCCCCCAGTCAACACGTCATTACAATCTAGATCCCTGGCCCTCATGGCCAGCCTCCACATGCCAAAGACCCACCAGTGTATTGCATCCACCCACATAGAAATGCCAATTTCATGATACAACCCCAATGGCAAGTATGTAAATGAACACATGTCCGTCACACACACACAATGGGTGCAAGTGAATGTCAAAACCCATATCATGACACGCATGAAACCAATGAGATAATACCACACATCAAAGTATGAACCAAAAAATGTATTATAAGCAACATGAATGGAACAAAAAACAAACGACAAAGGGAATTATAAACGAAAAGCTGCATGTCCGTAAAATAATGAAAAACCACAAATCAAAATCCAAAGGGAAGGTGTCCAAAGTCACAGTTCAATAAATGAAATCCAAGGGAAAAACAAAAGTGAAAACCATTGCTCCATGGGGAAATAAAATAATAAAAAAGATGAATCCAATAGTGAACTATATACAGAAGAACAATCCAGGGTCCATGATCCAAACCGAAGAAATGAAACCTATCAAAAATACTACCTAATGAAAAACTATATACATAAAGGTGGTGCATTGTCCAAGCGCAACCAAAATAAAGAAAAAACCAAAGGAAAACTAACACTATCTAACTATTTACAAGGGCAGCGGGCAAGTCCAACGGCTCACATGTTGATGTTCCAGGCCAGGGCATCATCGAACTCCTGCTCGATGTCCCGGAGGCGGTCCTCTTCCATGGCCCCGAGGGTTCGCAGGGACGATGACATCTGGAACTCCAGGTCCCTGCGAATGGCCTCGAGGCACTCGGCCCACCTCAGGTCCCTACGCATGGAGTTCTCCGCCCTGACCATAGTGAGCCGTGCCTCTTCCGCCCGCTGCCGCTCCGCATCTATCGCATGGCCCAACCGCTGCCACACGGAAGACACTTCCCGTCCAGGGTCCTCCTGCCCTCCGGCCGATGCCTGCCCCTCCGATGATGACAGCACCGAGACATCATGGCTCCCACCTTGTTGCTGCTGCCGCTGGCTCCTGCTGCCTGCACATCCTCCTCCAGATGGGGTGCAGTTGTTGAGGTGCCCACCCCTGCTGGACGTCCGACTCCCGACTGTGGCAGGGATGTGTCCTCCACCAGCCTGGCCTCAGGGTCAGAGGCAGCTCCACAGGGCACCCAGGTGACACATGGGTGGGAAGATGGCACGGAGGACGACTGGCGCATAGGGGGTTCAGTTGAGGAGGGGGTCGGAACAAGGTCCACAAAACAGAGGAATCCGGCCAAGGTGAGCTGTCCCAGTGGCTCAACACAGTCAACGAGCCATGCGAGAAGACGTGCAGTCTCCTCATGAAAAGACTGCAGGTAGGCTCGCATGGCACGTTGACGCAACGCCACCCCACCCAGGACAGGCTCAACCTGGGGCCAGATAGCCACATCTGCAGGGAGAAGAAGGCCAGTTGGTGTAAGCCAATCCCCTCCCTGAGAACAGGTCTGGACGTAGGTGTCCCTGCTGGTGCAAGATGATGCAGTGACAGGATCGGGGACAGGATTACACACAGGCCCCTCCGCGGCAGCCTATGCTGCCTCCTTTCCCTGCCCCTGTGTTAGGGAGAATTCTCTGTTTGGGCTGAATTTCCTAACCTAGTGAGTCCCCCAGCAGCTTTGCTGGATTTCTGGAGTTTATTTTGTTCCATCCTGCCAAGAGTGAGACTCTTTTTCTCCCACTCTTGGACATGAATGTGTGTAATTCCTTTGAATGTCAATGTGTTCTATGGGCTCTGGGGTCTTTTACTCCATAGGGTCTCATATGCTTTGCTATGTGTGTTACACTGCACCTTCCGTGCCGTAGCACGGGGGCGTCCTAGCGGACCTCCATCATAGACTCCATACCGGGACTGACTACTGTCTCCCCGGGCATGTAAAGTCACCATTGGCTTTACTAGACCTAAATTTACTAACAGAACTAGTATAAACCATCCTATTGTGGACGTACTAGTAGGGGTAATTCGATTACTCCTGGGTCTGTTATTCGAAGGGGCACTGTCCCGTCCCCCCTCGTCGAGTTTTGACTGGTGGCAGTGGAAACCACTTGTTATGTTCGACCCCGAATATAACCCTATGGGATTATTCCCATTGTTGGAGATTGATACTTTTTCCTTGTTAATCTCTAGCATACCACCGGTTTACTTATCTTAAATAAGTCTATCGGATGGTATTTTCTGCCAGAACTCGTTTTTTAAAATGGCGTCTGTGTTCGTCTCTGTGACTCCTAAACCAAAGGTTGAGCCCTTTGTTCCACTTTTGGCTGGCTTCTGTACAGAGACCCTCCAAAGTGGTGCCATTCTGTCTGGGTTACCACAGGGGTGTGGGAGGGGGTTTAGGCACCCTGGACTGAGTTGCCTTGCCAACTCCAGTCGCACTCTGGTGTGATTGGCCCAAGTGGTGAGCCACCCCGCTCACCACTTAGCGTGTTTTGATTGACAGCTGGGCTGAATGAATGGGGTTTTTCTGCATAAAAGCAGGGCTTTTGGGACTGGATCTTCAGAAGTCGCCACAGGACCTAAGAATCCGACGAGGGTAAAGCTGAGCCGACCTGCAACGATGACACCTCCGGTGGAGCCCTGCGGAACCGACTCACCACTTCCCGACGACAGAGGAGATCTCCCTGCCGGAGAGTCTCTTCCCCTGACTGGTGGGAACAACCAGTCCCCTTTGCTTTTTCTTCGCTCCAGGACGCAGTGGTCGATTTGCCCGTGCAGAGCACCTCGGCAACCGGATAGCCACTACCCCTGTACCGCGACCAAAAGGTGGTGCCTTGTGACGGAGCGCTCCGCGGCTGGTCTCTTCCCTGGTGGTGCACCGGACTTCACTTTTCTTCGACGACGAGATCATCTCTACTCTTGGGAAAGACCCGACGTGCATCCACCACCAGGAACAACTGCCCCCGCCGGAGCTGTCTCTCCACAAACAAGGTACCGTGTCCGCCTGGCTTCCCTTTCTGCCGAATTGAGTGAGGTGTCTTAATCCTCGCCTTTCCATTGGGTCGCCTCCAAGCTTTATTTAACGTGTTGTTCTGAACTGGTCCAATCTTTCCATAACAATTTTGCGATAAAGACTCGAAGCGCATTTTCCACTGAGACACTTTTTGGGACATATCGCCTTGCCTCTCTCCGAGTGGGCCTGGCCTTTGAACTTTGTGATCTGCCGTAGACCCTGCCTTACTTGCCTTGCATTTGTCCGAAAAGTATTGGTACCAAGTTGACTTCATAACCTGCCTTATTGTTCTCTCCCGTCCTAACGAATACTAGAGTACCATCTAGGTTAAAGCATACACCTCTGTCTGCAAATAAGTGGTGCCGGTGAACCTAGACTTGTCAAACTATTGTTAGGGGGACTGATCTTTTTCTTCGTATAGTAATTGTGATTGAAGCTGTTTGCCGTATTAGTGCCAGAGTGTTTTCCATAGATGTGTTGTTATAAATAAATACCTTTATATCTTTACACCGAAGCCTTGTTCCGTGTTTGCTTGTTCTACTGTGTAGATTGCCCTATATTATATACTCCACATACTGTCTAACTCTTCTTGAGGGAAGTCTGACTGCTCAGCCACAGCTACCAAGTGAATCTGTGTTTTACAGACTGCTACCAAGTGGGTTTACTGCCAAACACCTGTAGTCCTAAATCTTTTGCAGTGGTCCCAGAGGGAACTGCACAGGTTTCCGCCTAACACCCTGCACTGCACCACTAGCACCAGTGGAATCCCCACCTCCAGACCCCGTCTCTCTCCCTTGCACGGCCTCCTCCTCCACCAAACCCCCCACCAACCTGGATGACTCCGTGCCATCTTCCTCCGTCGGGCCCTGTGGGGTCTCAGCTGCCCCTCCGGCTGCCGAGGAGTCCAACTCCAACCTCAGCCTCTTGGACCTCCCCTCGGCAGCTGCGACCTGGGACGCGGCACCTGACTCTTCACTCCCCGACGAGATGACAACCTGGGAGGGGAGCCGGGCCTTGAGTCTCCGGCTGGCGGTGCGATCCCTGCCGCTGTGCTCCACAGCACCTTCTCGCCCTCTTCATCATTTGATGCTGCAGACAGGGAGAGATTGACAAGATCCAAGTCCACTTCCCCTTTCTCCTCACCTGACTCCTCCGAGGTAAGTTCGCAAGGGTCCGTCTCAATCTTGCCGGGCTTCTCCTTAGCCCTTGGCCCCTTGCCTTTCGGTGTTCTGGTCTTCTTTTCGTGAAGGTAAGGTCTGGCCCCTCAGGAGGCCACCTTGACAGAGGAGTGGACCTGTCACCTGGGAACCCCAGGGGACCAGCCCCAGCTCTAGGGAAAAAGCCAGAAGGCAGAAAAAACCCTAGTCTGTAGATGGGTTCAGAAGACAGGTCCTTTAGATGGTACAGATCTTTAGGTTGCAGTTCCAAGATACCAGGTATGATGATGTACTCAGTGTAGCTGAAGGCAGGAATCCAAGAAGCAAATGCCAAGATACGGAGTGGAAGGGTATCAGACCCTGGGAGAAAGGCAGGTAAGGGAAGGTATAGTAAAGAAAAGATACACAGGAGTTAGATACAACAGGAAGGGACTACTATGCCAAGTCAGGGAGAGGAAAGCAGGAATGCCCCAAGTAGTCAGAAGCAGCGCTGAACCAACACGGCGGAGCGGAAAGGAACAGCCCGCCGGAAGGCAGCACGCCGAAAAGGCAGAAAGTTAGGATTAGCAACAGGGGCTCAAGGGAACGCAGAAGCGGCAAAGCGCAGCGCCTCCGCGCCCGTTAAAGAAAGAAAACACCAGACAGAAGGGCTGAGGGAACAGCTGATAGCGAGACCAGCTGGGAAGCTCCTGTTCACGGACACGGAGCACAGTGCGAAGAAGCACCCTCGCGGCTGGAGTAAGGATGTAGACCAGGCAGGAGTGGCGTTAAGAAAAAAGGTAGATTGAAAGTTAGAGCGAGGGAAGAACAGGGAAGCGGAGAGGCACCGTACCAGAATTAGCGGCGGCTACCTCGAACAAAAAGTAGAAAGTTAGCGAGCACGAAGACAACAGTAAAGGTAGAGGAAAAGAGATACAGGGAAGGAACAAGGGGAATAAAGACCAGAAGAGTAATACACGGGATTGCGATAATCCAAAAGTCAGAGCGTTGAGAGAGTGAAACAACAGATACAACGCGCCGAGAAGTGGGCGGAGCCAGATTATATAAGCTCTGGCGCCATGTTGGGTGAGGACTCGACCGCTCACCGCCGGAACCGCCACCGATTCCAATGTTTCCAATCTTGGATCCTGACAGAGATAGGAGACAGACATCAGGGCACTGTACAATGGACTCATACACACATGACAGTTGTACATGAGTGGCATTGTCAAACTTCAGACATGGCATCACAATCCCCAACACACATGTCATTGCAACTCACACACATGAGCTATTCCACAGCCATATTGCAACAGCCAGCACCATCCATACACATACAAACAGCATGAGCAGCCAAAGGTGAGCCAGACATCACATGAAACACAGGGAGTGCACTAGACATGCACACACGGCACCACAATTACATGCATGTGTACACCTCCGCCATCTGTCGCAGTGATGGGATGGGCATCCATGTCACATCTGGCAATCAGTCTTCTACATATCAGTCTCACATGCATCCATGTTGCATCACTGTTGCACCCATGTCAAATACACACACATGTACATGTACACGGTGCAGATACATGCAGCTGGAACCAACATCCATGTGTGACACCACAACCATGCCAACTTACATACACAGTAATCCAAAGATGTGTGCTCACACATCTGCATTTGGCCTGCATGCTTACCCACACATACACCATACATGTGTCTCACACATGAACGGACTTGCATGTGTCAGCCTCACAGCCCTGTACACTACTGGCACACCACCACACGCACAGCTTCAAATCAGTATGCATGTACATTTACGGCTCGACTCCAGACGGGTCTGCCTCTCAAGGACCTGGACGTGGAGCGCTGGGCGTATGCGTTCCAGGACCCTCATCTGATGTTCCGACAAGTGGCCCCGGGGCCCCTTAGCATCCGCTGCCTTCAAGAGGCGCCGGGCCTTGCTGAGGGTCCTGGACCTGAATTCCTCCCAGCGCTTCTTGACATGTTGGAAGTCATGGACTGCCACCCCCTCCGCGTTGATGGCAGTCACGATGCCCGTCCAGATCCGAGTCCGTCCTTCATTGTCGGCGGCCGACCTTCGAAAGAGGGCATTATACTTCCCCAGGACTTGCTCCACCAGGACACCAACTTCGGTGGCAGTGAAGCTGGTGGCCCTCTGCCACCCTGGCTGGGGGTTGCCAGCAGTGCCAGATGGTGTAGTGCCCGACATGGCAACCCCAGAGGCAAGTGTGGGTGGGCAACTGGGTCCTGGGGCTGGGCTGTGGAGCGATGGAATAGCAGTCGGGAGTCTTCTGTTCCAGCAGGGGTGGTCACAGCAACAGCACCCCGGCTGACGTGCAGGCAGCAAATGGCAGGGCACGTGGGCAGCAGGCAATCAGGCAGCAGCAGATGGCAGGTGGGAGCGTGCTCGGGGCTCTGGGGCAGTAATTCGGCCTTCTGGGCAGGAGCATGGTCTTCCGTGTGCGAACGCGTGGCCAGCTTGATACGGAGTGATTTGGCACGTGAAAATCTAGCACGTCAGCGTGTATTTCGAGGAAAGGCCCCTAGCGCGTAAGCGCGTCTGTGACGTGCGCGCGTGGGCGTTACCATGAACACGGGTGCATGTTACACGTCCAAGAAGAACTGCACGTCCGAGTGTCAGCTCATGCAATTGGAGGTTAGGGCCTTAGCACGTATACGCGGAAGTGACGTTGGACGTGTGGGCCGGTTCAAAAGGCACATGTAGGACGTCATTTCCTTGTATGTGCTTTTCGTGGAGAGCGAGTGGGTGAATTCTGTACTTCTTGTCGGTTCACACGCGATTTACTTCACAGCGTTTCTAGTTCGTACTCCCTGTTACCTCTGACAGCTTTTTTCTGATTTTCTGTTGGGCCTGTTTCCTCAAACGGCATTCACTTCTTCTTTTGTCCTGTCTCCTCAGACAGTGTACAATTCTTCTTTTGGCGGGGGTGTTGCCAACGCGCACACGCGCGTATTTTTCATGCTCATTTTCCAGGCAGAAGGTGAGTCGCGCACGTATTTACCAACTGTGCTTGCCCTGTGTGTCGCGTACCCCTTCAGAGGTCATTGTAGGCTGCGTGTAACACGCGTACGTTCATTTTTGTGTTTCTGGGTGCCACAGCGTAGTGCGGGTTCATTTTTCCATGCACGTGGTCTACGAGGGGTTGCGTGCACGTTATATTCTGTTTTTGGGGTGCCTGTGCATTGCGTGACCCGTCATCTTTCCCCAGGGGTCACATACAGCCTTGCTAGAGCACTAGGGTACGAATTCCATCTAGTACCCTACGCCTTTGACACCCAATTGCCCAGGAAAATAGTTTACTGCAACTCCCATACGCACAACAACATCAGTGCCATGGTTGGGAGGCGACCAAGCGGTAAGGGTGGCAAAGGTGGCCGAGCCTCAAGAGGTGGCCGTGGTGGGCGCGGTAGGTGACGTGGGCGGGATTTGCAGGGTACCCCTAGCCCCCCATGTGTGGAGGACCAGTCAGGGACACCCATTGCCCCCCTCATAGTTGAGGGAAACGTGGCTGACACCATCTCTGATCAGCCCTTGTTAGACCGGCCCATTGTGGCACCTGACCTGGCAGATGGTGACTCCCAGGCTGACTTCCAGGTCGCCAAGTCTAGGCCACGTGTGTCGGTGCAAGTTGGTGTCACCAGGCCACGTGGATCAGGGGCAGCTATGTCATCTGCTGCCCCGAGTAGGCAGGGTGGGGAGGCTGCAGGGGCAGTTGCAGCTCCATCCACCCCAGCTCTGACTCTCCCAGCCAGGGCAGTGTTGTTCCCAGTCCATTTTGCTAACGTTCCCCCTGACTACGTAACACTTCAGACAATGCCTGCACCAAGTCCCATGCTCAGTGTGCATTCCCACACTCCAACTACCCAGTCCACTGGTGCTCTTGCCCCTAGTGGCCAGAGCGGCGTAGGCCACTCAGGATCCCCACCACCTTCCAAAAAAAAGAGGAAGAGTGCTCGTCCACTACAAGTTGATACCCCAGACACGGCTGCGCAGTCCGGCATGAAAAGGAAGCCTAGCTTCAATGAAGCCGAACGTGATGCACTTGTGCAATATGTGTCCGTACACGACAGGGAAATGTTGATAACTGCAGGGTGCAAGACCACACCTGCTCAACGTCAGGCACACTGGCAGACCGTCGCGGACATCATAAGTGCCCTTGGATCAGTGAGGCGCACAGCTGGTGAGTGCTACAAGCGCTGGAATGACCTTAAGCGCAGGGCAAAGAAAAAGCTGGCCTCAAGTCATGCCGCTACTCTGGTGACTGGAGGTTGGTGTCCACAAGAGGACATTGAACTCACTGTATATGAGTCTGTTGCTGGGACCTACGTCACAGAGGAACAGATCAAATGTGTGGGAGATCTGCCAGATTACGAGGCATTGTCCGGTGAGTGCACATGCATGTGTGTGTGATCCATGTGTATGTTGTGTGTGTGAGGGGTTCTGATTGAGTGCCAGGTGAGGGTGTGTGTGCCTGAGTGGTTTGGGTCACCCATGTGCTTCATCCATAACATTCTGCGCCCCTGGATTTGGGTATTACAGTATCTCTTCTGCCCACAGTAGACTTTTTGTGCAACATCACGCCAGTTGCCTTTGAAGTGGCATCTTGCAACAACATTGTTCCGTATTTCTCATTGTTCATTCAGGCTGATTGTTTCGATCCCCCCACTTTCACTACGCATATCTCAGCCCTATTGTCAAACGATATGTGACATGCCTATGGTACATGCCATCTGTGTGATGGCATGTGTCATGTATGTGGATTGGACATGCCACTCAGAGGCCAATGTGTGATGGCTCTGCTAGCCAGCATGCAGCTAATGTGTTGTTCTTCCATCTTGGTGTCATCAGTGTCTGACATTTTCCTCCCCTTCAAACTCAGTGACAGTGCATGCATGGGAGGGTTATAGTCATGTGGGACATGTGTCAATCAAGTACTGGTTCTGTACCTCGTGAGGCCTAATTGTGTGCCATGATGCTAATGCCTGTTTCCATTGTTTGTCTTTCATGGTTCTGCAGGGGATAACACAATTGATGCTGTTGAGGGTGAGGAGATGGTGCAGACCCAGGAGGGATCTCAGGCACGACCAGGCACCAGTGGGGGATGGGGTGTGGTGGTGGGTGAGAACCCACTCTTGCTGCAGACCGTTCTCTCCAGGGGTGTCTCTGGGTGCACCTCACCAGACCTCTTTTCGGGTGTTGATTCAGATGATGAGAGCTATGTGGCTTTGCAGGTAGGTGTTTCTGGGAGGGATTCTGTTCTGTCTGACCCACCTGCACCAGGGGCACAGCCCACTATGGGGATGTCAGTGTTGGTAGGTCCGTCTTTGGTGGTTACGGATGCAGGGCCACACTCCGCAACATCTGATCCTGTTCCTGGGCCAGCAGATCAGAGGGGGAATGCAGTCCTGCAGCCTCAAGCAGTGCCGACACAGCAAGGCACAGTTCGCCTTGCCCCAGACAGGTGTGGTGCCCGCAAACGCGGTGGCCGTATGCCACCAGGCAATACTGCATGGGAGAGATCCATATACGGTATGGCAAACCAACAGGCAGCAGCATCTGAGATGATGGCTCAAGCTATGGAGAGGGTGGCCACTTCCATTGTCCCCCCAGAGAGGCAGATGGAGCAACTACAGCAGGCAACAGACTCCATTTGCCAATCACTCGGGGAGGACATGTTGGCGTCCAACAGGGACAGACAGGCGGCCCTGGACACTCTGCGGGAAGCCATTTCTTTAGAGTTCCAGGGCCAGAGGGAAGCCCTGAGGGTAGAAGTCTGTCACCTCAGGGAGACTCCTGTGGAGCTTGAGGCTTCCACTGTCACGAGGACAGAACAGCTGCTGGAGCGTGTCACACATACGCTCTCAGCAGAGATGCAGGCAACTCGGGAGGAGGTCCGGGCATCACGTCAGGTGGTGCATGGGGATCTCCGCACCATAATCATCCAGAACGAAACCATCCACACCCGCATGCTTGCTGCCATGGAGGACCAGACTAGGGCTTTGCGTGGGCTGCCTCCCATAGCACCACCACCTGCTGTGGCGGCAGCAGCACCAGGTGATGAGAGCGACCACAGCGATTCTGAATCTCTCACGATAGCGTAGCCGTGCAGGCCATGAGCCCATGGAGGTGTTTTTTTTTCGCAACATCCACACAGGTGGCTGTTGTGTGCACCTTGTCCTCTGACCTCCTGGGTGGCCTCCCCCACCCCCACTGGCCCCCACATGGCCATTTTTGATTTTTGGATTTTGGTTTTTGATTTTCTGAGTTTTTGTTACAGTGTGTTGCCTTGTGTGGCTCCCGTGGGCATCCACTGTATTCCGGCTGGGCACATGCAGGTTTGTCCTGAGTTTGGGTTAGATGCTTGGGTTCATGAGACACACACCCCTCCTGCTTCCCGTTACCATGGGCTTGCAAAGGGTGTGCCCAAGTGACAGTAACTTACACAGTGACGTTGGACTCCCATGACATGTGTGGGCAGTCTGTAGTCAATACTGTGTATACACTCCTAGTACATTTTGTTGTAGTATTGTACACTGCATGGTGTATTGATGTGTGCTTGTGCATCTATGTCTCCCTCCTAATTTGCAGATTCATTCCACATGTCTTCACAAGGCCGTCTACTTTGGAGATGGAGTTCATGTTGTAAGCAGTGCACTTCCAGATTTGCGTGGCACCAACACTGTACAGTTGGGGGTGGTCGATGTGCTAGCATCACCAGGTTGTAAGTCTACGTATCCTTTAACCTAGTACTGTCATGTGAATGCTATGTTTGGGGTGGCTAGCTGCTTTGTATTGTGGTAAGTCTTTGGTCATGTGTGTTGTCAGTTCTACATTAATGGGAGCATATTGTGTGTGGCCATTTTCCAATCGGGACACTGTACTTAGTGACACTTGTGTCATGTTCTGGGGATTCCTTTGTTTGCGCTCACATAGCATGACATGCCATGGTGTGTTGGGGGGCGGTGCTGGGGAGGTGTTGGGTGACATGGCACTGTTGTCATGTTGTATCTTGCAAGGGGGTAATGATTTTAGCAGCATAGAAGTATGTCTTTTGATGACACAGCATTGGTGGTGTTTGTGTAGGTAGGGAGGCACACAATGGAACACTACCAGGTGAACAATCTCAGGCTGGTATGGTTGTGACAGTTGACTGTCAGTTGACTCATCATCATTGATAGTCACCTGGTATATGCCAGGGCTGTGTGCACTCCACAGGGGTGTGATTTTAGGTGAAGTAACTAGCCACCAGCTGCGTACGGGCTGCCTCACCCCGTGCCCTTTCCCCTCCCATGCGCCACGGGCGTGCATGTGGTTGGGGATGTGGGGGCACCACCATGTCCACCGGCAGGCCCCTGCGTGTTGCAACGTTGTGCAGGATACATGCTGCCACTATGATCCTGCACACTACTGGGGGAGCGTATAACAGCTGCCCGCCAGAACGGTCAAGGGAGCGAAAGCGTGACTTGAGCACTCCGAATGTGTGCTCCACTATGCCCTGGGTTGCAATATGGGCTGTGTTGTATCTTACCTCGGGTGGCTTGGTGGGGTTCCGAATTGGCGTCATCATGTGGGTGCTCAGAGGGTAGGCACTGTCCCCTGGGGAGGTGGTGATGGGTATCATTAGTGGGGTTGTGACATTACTCAGTATCTGACATGCATGCATGTGCTGTGGCATTTATACTCACCAATCAGCCATGTATCGCCATGCCGACCAACTTCTAGGTCCCGGTTTAGGGTTGACATTCTCTAAATGAAACTGTCGTGGGTGGACCCTGGATAGTTGGCATATACTGAGGTGATGATTCCCTTGGCATCACATACTACCTGGACGTTGATGGAATGCCAGTGCTTGCGGTTTCTATAGATGTGCTCAGATGCCCTGGGGGGACGTAGAGCCACAAGTGTGCAGTCAATGGCACCTAGCACTTTGGGGATGTGTGCCACCTCGTAAAAATCCTGGACGACAGTCTGCCTTTCTGCAGGTGTTCTGGGCAGGTATATGTGCCTGCGTACTGATGGGCGTGCAGTCATGATGGCCAAGAACTGGTGTAGGCAGCGTGACTGCGTGGCCTGTGACACCCCCCCCACTATGGCACTTGTCCGCTGAATTGATCCATTGGCCAAGAAGTACAGCACATTAAGGACCTTCACTAGGGGGCTGAGTGCTTGGGAGCAGAGGGTGGGTGATGTGAGGTCATCCTCCCACTCACTGACCAGGTTGAGTATTATGTGAGGTGGAAACCTGTACCTCCCATACACGTGGTCATCAGGCATCCCAAAAAGGCTGGTTCTGGGTGTAAAAATTCTGGCCCTCGCTATCCTCCTCCTGCGGTATCCCACGGCCACTGCTGCTAGGAACGGTATATTCATCCTGGCGTCTGAGCTTGTTTGTTGTTTGCGCGCACTTTTATGCTGCACGGGTCGACGTACGCCTGCTTCCTGCTTGCGTACGTGTTTCCGGATTAGCGCGACTTTTTTTGCGTGTGCGTGTGGGCGTTCTGCGCATTTGCCTCCTGTACTTCCACGCCCACCACAGTGATACACGTACCCTGCTCGCCCAGTCCCAATCGCGTGTGAAACTTTCCGCGAGCCCCGGAAGTACACGGACCCCGCTCGGCCAGGCCCAATCGCGTGTAAAACTTCCAGCGAGCCCCCGAAATACACGCTATTTTTGACACAGCAGGTGTCCGTGTTTGTTGCGTACCCCTTTGCACGTCATTTGCCCTAGAGGGCCACAGTATGGGACATTCATCGGAGCTGTATATATGGCTTTTTGTTAGCGTACATTTTTTTAATGCGCAGGGACGCTACCGCCTGCCTTCATGTGGCGGACATGTGTTGATGTACATAGTTGACTTTTGGTTTGTGTCGTGGGATCACCATTTCACTGCTGGGGGGGTGTGGGTGCATGGGGACTTGAGTGGGGGCCTGCTGGCAGGTGCCCCGCACTGCTGGGGGGTGGGTGTGCAAGGGGACATGAGTGGGGGCCTGCTGGCAGGTGCCCCGCACTGCTGGGGGGTGGGTGTGCAAGGGGACATGAGTGGGGGCCTGCTGGCAGGTGCCCCGCACTGCTGGGGGGTGGGTGTGAAAGGGGACATGAGTGGGGGCCTGCTGGCAGGTGCCTCGCACTGGTGGGGGGTGGGGGTGCAGGGAGACATGAGTGGGGGCCTGCTGGCAGGTGCCCCGCACTGCTGGGGGATGGGTGTGCAAGGGGACATGAGTGGGGGCCTGCTAGCAGGTGCCCTGCACTGCTGGGGGGTGGGGGTACAAGGAGACATGAGTGGGGGCCTGCTGGCAGGTGCCCCGCACTGGTGGGGGTGGGGGTGCAAGGGGACATGAGTTGGACATGAGTGGGGGCCTGCTGGCAGGTGCCCCGCACTGCTGGGGGGTGGGGTCCAAGGGGACATGAGTGGGGGACTGCTGGCAGGTGCCCCGCACTGCTGGGGGCTGGGGGTGCAGGGGTTCATGCGTTGGTGATCAGTAGTAGTAGTGGTGCAAGCTGACATGTGGCTTGCCTGGGGGGCATGCCCATGGTGGATGGGCTGCCTGCGGAACATGAAGTCCCCTGTGGTGTGGGCTGCCTGCAGGGGCCGTGGAGGGTGTAGAGGGAACACCTGGGAGGACCCACACTGCCAATTCACGTGTAGGACTCCCCTGCACCCCAGATATACACGTACCCCACTCGCACAGGGCCTGTCGCGTGTGATAATTCCTGCGCACCCCCGAAATACGCGTTCCCCGCTCGACCAAGGCCAATCGCGTTTGAAACTTCCTGCGCACTCCAGATTTACACGTACCCAGCCCAATCGCGTGTGAAACTTCACGCGAACCCCAGGAATACACGCACCCCACTCGCACAGGGCCTATCGCGTTTGAAACTTCCCGTGAATCCCTGGAATACACATATCCCACTCCCCAGGCACAATCGTGTGTGGAACTTCACACGCACCCCTGAAATACTCATACCCCGCGCCTCCATGCCCGATCACGTGTGAAACTTCACGCGCACACACGAAATACACGCACAAGCTAATTTTTCACACAGCGGGTGTCACTGTTTGTCGCGTACCACTTTGCACGTCATTTGTCCTAGGGGGCCACAGTATGGGACATTCATCAGAGCTGTTTATTCGTGCTTTTTGTTAGCGCACATTTTGGCACACATTTTTTTCCAGCGCAGGGACGCTACCGCCTGCCTTCATGTGGCGGACGGGTTTGGGTCAGTGCGCGTCTTTGTCCGTGCGCTGGTTTGCCCTATTCGATTCCATGAATACGTGTTGTAGGCGAGCGTGTGGGCGTTCCGCGCACTTGCCTCCTGTACTTCCCCCGTGACGCCCACATTTCACGAGTTGTTCCCCATTCCGAGTGTTCCACCCCGTGTTCCGCCTACTTTTGTTATGTGCGCCGCACTATGTGTGCTTTCGCTGTGGCCTTAGCGCACGCCGTTAGATGACCTGTGAGCCGGTGCGCGCCGTGCACTTTTTCAGCGCACATCCCTGATTTTACTCGCGCACGGACTTCCATGAATAGATGTGCGATCGTTTCCCTGCGATATTCGCACTTGCACTGCGATTTTCGCTCTTTCACTGCGAATCACACGTTTTCGAAATGCTTGCACCAAAATTTTCGGCGCACATTAATTCCATGAATCGGCCTGTCAGTGTTTTCACGCTGTGTGCTATATTAATGGTGTTACCATCGATAATAAAAGTTTTGAAGGCAGAGTCAAGCTTGCTTAATTTGTTGGGGGAACCGAGTAGTAAGAGTTCAGTTTTGTCATTGTTTAGACATAATCCGTGATTAGCCATCCAGGTTTGTATTATGCTGTAGATATTGTTCAGGGTATTGATTTCTGCTATGTAGTCCCCAGTGATGGGGATAAGGATCTGGGTGTCATCAGCATAGTTTGTATACGAGACACCCAGATGGTCCTAGATATCGAATAAAGGCTTGGTAAAAATGCTGTAGAGTGTAGGTGATACACATGATCCCTGGGGGACTCCACAGGATACTGGTAATGGTGCAGCTGAGGCTGGAGGGGCAAAGACGCGCATGGATCCATTGTTAAGGAATGATCTGATCCACGTATTAGCTTTGTCGGAAAAGCATGCAGCGGATGACAAGTGCTTGCACAGTATGTCATGGTTGACTAGATCGAAAGCCGCTGATAAGTCGAGTAGTAATAGCAAGGCTGATTTACCTTTATCTTTTAATGCCTGAATTTGGTTTTTGAGATCTACAAGAGCAGTCTCAGTCCCGTGTCTGGGTCTGAATCCAGATTGTCATAGGCCTAATAGATTGTTAATTTCAAGGTAATGCTGTATTTGTAGATAGGCAGCTCGATCTAGTATTTTCAATAGAAAGGGTACTGTGGTGATCGGCCGGTTGTTAGATGGGTTGTTTGGGTCTATTTCAATGGGCTTTTTCGTGGGCTTTTTCAATAGTGGCAGTACCCAGGCATCTTTAAGGCTTGTAGGTACAGAACCCGTAGCAAATGAGGCGTTGGTGAGCTTTGTTATGAATGGGCAGAGCACGGAGGCTGCTTCTTTGACTAAGGTGGGTGGGCAGATATCGCCCTTGCAGTTTGAAGGTTTAAGTTTAAGTATGATCTGTTCAACTTCTTTACTAGAGAGAGGTTGAAAGTTGAATAGTGGCAGTGTTGCCTGCAAAGGCAAGGGTAGATTCGGGGGTAAAGTATTGTTGATGAGGTTTTTTTTCGTATTGATTTTCTCTAGTAACATTGTGATTTTGTTTTGGAGAGCATTTTGAATATTGGTGCACCATTGGGTGTCTTTTATGCTTGGGTCAGGTATGGGTGCAGGAGACTCAAGTTCTTTTAGTATATTGAATAATTCCTTTGTATCTGAATTAGCTTTTGCTATGCGGTCATTGTAATTATTTTTCTTAGCTTGGATAATGGCTGATTTGTAGTTGTGTGAGTTTGCACTGAATATATCTTTGTTTTGCGCTGATGGGTGTTTTTTCCAATTTTCTTTTCTCTTTTCTGAGGGTTTTTAGGTGAGGTGTGTACCATTTGTTTATATGGGCGTGTGGTTTAGCTTTCTGTAGTTTTAATGGAGCAAGTGTATTGATGGCTTTAGTCATAGTTTCATTATACTCCCCATCACTCTATCTAAACACTGCTGGTTACACACCCCCAGCCAGGTGTTCTCCTCAGGCCTAACGCAGCCACAATCGGTCTGGATAAATCCTGCTAGAACAAACACATACTCCTGATATCTCAACCACCACACCTACCGCTAAGAAGCAGCTATTATACGAATACCACATCAGCTGCACACATATCCGGTGCTCACACGCACCTTTAACTCTCTCTACTCTCTCTACTGACCTGAACTTCGGTTCCCAAGGGCGTTCAACCTACCAGCGCCTTCAGACCATACCAATGGTATATAAGGCGCTATATAAATGCAAAATAACATAACATATAACTTCACTAAGTCAGATGGGTCGGTATGTCTAGGGTTGGTCTGCGTGAGAGGGTGTAGTAGTGCTATCAGTTTTTCTAGGGTGAGGTTCCATTTAATTCTTGCCATTGAAGCTGGTGCCTTTGTGGGGGAGATGCGGGTGACCGATTGGTCAATGGCGAAGGTAATTAAGTGGTGGTCGGTCCAAGCGCAAGGTGTGTTTCCCAATAACTTAATGGAACAATTAAGATCTGCTAGCCAGTCGAGAATATGGCCCTTGTTGTGAGTAGGGTTATTTATACGATGTGTAAACTCCAATTCCGACATAGTGTCTTTGAGCGTGGAAGCTTTGCCATCTTTAGGATCGTCAAGACCTAGGTTAAAATCGCCTAGGATTATCACTTGGGATTTCCATTTGGTGTTTCCGGATAGTAGTTATGAAATGTTATTTTCAAAGGTGGTAGCTCCTCCTGGAGGTCGGTATATCAAGTGCATGGTAATAGTGTCTGTGGCAGAGGTGGCAAATTTGACCGTCAGTAGTTCTGCTAATGGAAGGTGACTGTTATTTGTTATTCTTAGTTCTGACATGGTTTTGTAAATAATAGCTACTCCACCTCCTTTGCATTGATTGGAGTCTCTATCAGCTCGGAGGATGGAGTAATTGTCCAGTAGGGATAGTGCTAAGGCTGGGCCTGATGTAGGTTTCAGCCAGGTTTCTGTTAATGCGAAGATATCTAGGTCGTTGTCGGTTAGAATATAGAATATGTCCAATGCATGGGCTTGGAGGGATCTAACATTTAAGAGTCCTACTTTGAAATGATTAGGTTTAGCATTGTTAGGAGAGGTGAGGCACTTAGTTTTGATTGCCGGTTTAATTGTCGGTGTGTCTGATGTAGCCTTGTGAATGTGTTCTATTTTGTAATTCTCACGTGTTTTAGAAGCTAGGTGCAGTTGAGTTCTAGATCCTAATCTCGAATTCCATAGTGGAAGGTTGCAAGGGTTGGTAATCTTCTTAGCGGGATGTCAGTGAGGTTTTCTGCGGTTGGCTCCGTTGGTATTTTCGAGGGGTTGAGTCTTATGAGTAGTTTTAGGCTGTGTTCATTTTGGCTGTGGCGAGTTGTGGTGTATGTGATTGGTGATGAGTGGAGGGTGAGTAAGACGGGCATAGGATGTCTTAATACCACAAGGTTTTAAGAACGTGGTTGGTGGGATATCTATTGAAAGAGGTAGGTTACATGACATTGCTAACTTAATACAAGGTGCAGGGTTGGGATACTGTTGGTGGTTCATGATCGAATGTTGGACGTGATTGTGCTGTCCATTGAATTGGGTGGGCTGGAGACGGTATTGTAGCCGTAGGCGGTATTATAGAGGCTTAAGAGTAATAGTAGTTGGGGTGACATTCTTGCTAAATCTTATTTGTAGAGTCATTAATCCTAGCGCAGGTTACTCAATAGTAGTAAGTTGGTGGCAGCTTCTAAATGCGAGAGTCCACACAGAGGCACAAATATCAACTTTGACTTAGTGCTGATTTAAACCATGTTGACAGGGTGGTGGCAGCATCTAAATGCGAGAGTCCACACAGAGGCACAAATACCAACTTTGAGTTAGTACTAGATAAGCAATTAAACAATGGTGATAGGGTGGTGGCAGCGTCTAAATGAGAGAGTCCACACAGAGGCACAAATACCAACTTTGGTTTGTACTAGATAAGCAATTAAACAATGGTGATAGGGTGGTGGCAGCGTCTAAATGCGAGAGTCCACACAGAGGCACAAATACCAACTTTGACTTAGTGCTGATTTAAACAATGGTAATAGGGTAGTGGCAGCATCAGGACGTGAAGATACCCGTGTATAATGCCTGCATTGACTTTAATACATCATACTCAATCGAGGCAAATTACTGGCGACTAATGTGCCGGTAGTGAAGGTATGAAGATCGGCGTATGACCGGAAAAGACTTGCAAGTGTTTCATGCCAACAGAGAACGAGATTGTCAGAGCACTTGAGCGCGGGTGATAGTGATATAGAGGAGTTGCCTCAAATGTGCATCATGGGGTAGTAAGGTTCTCTTTAGATATAGCAATGCAGGTACAAATAGGCTGTAAATAGCGGTGGACTTACGTATTGTGGCGTGACAAGACCAATTTCCTGGCATGCGGCATGCTGGCCATGCAAGGACAGGCACTGACAGGGACAGAACGCAATACAACTTTGCAATTCAAGAGTCAACACCCAAAAAGCTTACTACGGAATTTACCGTATGGTATGTTTTTACGGTTACGGCGTAACTGTACTAACATCTCCCATTTTAACAAACATGCAGATGTACTACAAGCCAGATTGTTACTTCGGGGGTACCCTAAAAAGTTAATCAAACACTCTAGAAAAAGAGTGTGCTACACCAATCGGGATGCCCTACTCAGTGTGCGTCCCAAAAACAAAGAAAGAGAACACATTGTTTGTGTCTCCACATTCTGCAAATTCAGCGAGTCCATCAATGGGATTATTCTTAAGAATTGGAGAATTCTGAATTCCGCTGAAATTAACTTGCACAAACCTCTTTTTGCTTTCAAAAAGGCTAAGAGTCTGGCACAGAAGCTTACAAGAGCCAACAAGTTACCATTATAACGCAATGCGGTCAGGGATGTTAACCTCCAACCGGTGGTAGGTCATTACCCTTGTACCACTTGTATGGCCTGTAGATTTTCCAAAAAGATGACACATTTTGAGAATGCAGGCAGAAGATGGGATTTGCGCACGTTTACCACTTGCAAAAGCAAGAATGTTGTGTATGCCATCCAGTGCCAGGGAGGTACATGTGCGCATCAATGAACATCGCTCTAAGATCAGGATGCGTTGTCTCACTGCCCCCTTGGTCTCTCATTTTTTTGAGATGGGTCATGATGTAGACTCATTAAGATGGTTTTGCATCGAAAAAATCGCCGCAAGTGGACATGTGCAAACTACCAACAAATTGGCCTATAAAGAACAAATGTGGATTTTTAACTTAGGCACCCTCCACAAAGGCCTGAACTCCATGGAAACATAGGAGTTCAATAGCAGATAGATAGTTTCCTTGCACAGATGCCTCACGTTGCAAGTTGTCTCTACCTTAGTTCCATGTCATCTCTATTAGTCATACAGTTTCTTTTTGTTCAGAGCTAATTTAGCCCATCTGCTGCAGTTTACGCCAGTCCAGGAGTTCTACATTTAATTCTACTGGTGGGCAATATTAGGCATTATGTCTCCCCCCTGGATTCTTGAGCGAATTGTATTTATATTACGGTCCTCA
Organism: Ambystoma mexicanum; assembly: GCF_040938575.1. Lineage (NCBI taxonomy): Eukaryota > Metazoa > Chordata > Amphibia > Caudata > Ambystomatidae > Ambystoma > Ambystoma mexicanum. Next base: position 226,490,534 of record NC_090931.1, on the reverse strand, counting down.
GGGACATGAGGTCATTTTAAATTACCCTTGCACATTCCATCAGCTACGCAAGTATTAACCTATGGTCCACAGCGGGACATGGCGGTTTTTTGCTAAATTTCTTTTGTACTGTTTTGACCTTGTTATCAGGTCATCCTTGTTCATGCTGCACCAGGGTGGCATTAAGCATATGGCTTCTCTCCATCTGCATGCTAATTCCGGTTGTCCATTCATGATACGGCATCCTGTTTATTTATTTAACATGAGCCTGCCCTGTAATCTTTACGCACACGTTATCACATTATCACGTGTTCATTGGGGACACGTGACGGGTCACCATCCACGTGATTTACGTCCATAGCAGAGACGTATTTAGTCGGCTGCCGGCATATGGACTATGCAGCTTGCTCTCTGTGATTTACGGCAGGGCTGTTTTCATTATCTCCAGCCGCCCATGCCGCCCCTGATGGAAGTCTTAAGTAAGTAAGTGTGCACTATAAACTGCCGTTTCAGTTTTGTATAATTCTTTTTTTCGGACGTGGGTCTTGGGTCTGTATGCATACATAAGCTCAGCTGCAGCTGAGCTGCATGAAGATTTCTGTTTACCCAACCCGCAGTGCCACAGGCTTTCTGTGTTCATGCATCTAAGCCCGTGTTTTTGTTTGCTTGATTTGTGTCAGCAGCCAGCTAATTTTCGTTTTTTTAACTAGTTTCAGCTTTAGGCGCACGGAAGTTCAGCAGTGTGATTGTCAGCTCTAGCCTTTATATGGCACCGCGTCCCATTAGGCCGGCATACAGCCACTTGCCATCACGTTTTAATTAGTCTGCAACAGGGCCCATTGCCCCAGGTGGCAGGAGTGGTTTAGCAGCTCTTATCTTATATTTTTTTTTAATTGTGTATGGCTTCATTGGGAATTCCTTAAAGGATAGTTCCGGGACTTTTTTTCTATTGTCCCTACGGTTCGGCCATGTGTTTTTAAGCATAACTCGGTAGATCGTAGAAAACTTTCCTATGGACCTTACCCGACTTTTCGTCCATTATCGCACTCGAAATCAGCCGCCATTTTCTGATAATCCTATCATTTCCCCCCATCGACCTGGCTCACCTGCTTTTGCGGCACTAAACAAATCCCCTGCCCCTGAAACAGACTTTATCAAAACATTCATATTCCCCGCCTCTATCCGTGACGTGACTGTGCTGCGTAGGCAAACGCGCCCAGGCGTCTTCTACGCGACTCCACACAGAACCCGGAAATCAACACAGATTAGCTCACAACACAGCGCGCCACAATTCGGAATATGAAACTGTACTTTTAAATCAAACCGCAAGATTGTAAATTTGGTAAAGTACATTTATTTGACATCAAATGTTTTGAGAATATTCAGCGATTTTCATTTTTATTTGCTCACGTTCCAAAAAGTTTGTTTTGAGGCACGCGATGTTCCTTTGCTGTACACAGGGTCTGAGATCATCTCACAATACAGCGCCACAATTCAGAATATGAAACTGTGGTTTAAAAGCAAACGGCAAGATTGTACATTTGGCAAAGTACATTTATTGGACATCAAATGTTTAGAGAATATTCAGCGATTTGCATTTTTCTTTGCTCTCAATCCAAAATAGTTCGTCTTGAGGCAAGCGATGTTCGTGTGCAGTACACATGGTGTTGGTTTACGATAAAATAAGCTCTTCGGTCGCACTGATAATCGCATGGCTGTTCCAACAACGAGGCACTAGGCCACCACAGCGGTCTGTATGTTGCATCTAGCCGTTAGTACCGCGTAAGGGCATACTTGTACTTGGCGATCGTCCCATAAAATGGTCAGGGTGGTAACGTTGTTCACGCAGAGAAGCAGCTGGCGGTTGAAAAAGCCATCCGCCGGTGTCTGGTACTCGTGACACATACAATAATGAATGATGTACCTGTTTGAAAAACATAAAAAATGAAATTAGTCTCACCATCAGATCTTTATTAAAATTATTCATTTTATATATTAGGTCGGGAAATTATTTCATAGCTAGGACAGTGCAACTGGGTATTATACGTCAAGGGGGGGCTGTAGGATACTGAGACAGTCCCCCAGTGCAGGGGTTGACAGTGAGGCAGTGCAGGTGGAGAGTGGAAGGGCCCAGGACCGAGGTCGCAGACAGTGGACCAGTTGTAGCAGGGGAGAGAGAGAGAGAAAGCAGAAGCAAAGAGGAAGGTTTTGAGGTGCTTCCGTAAAAGGAGATGGTTCTCCTCAAGATAGTGCGCGGTACAAAACAATATGCCACATAGAACGAACAAGTACAACTTAACCCGTCTTTAAAGCTACTGTATAGTAATTAAATTGCGGTATAAACTCATCTAAAGAGTTACTTACATTATATTTGCATTTTCCATTGTGTCTGTGCGTAGGGCAGCCCCGAAATACCACTCCTTCTATGGCGACGTTATTTCTTCTAATGAACGAACATTAAATGGCTATCGTTTCTGAAATTTTATTCATTATCGTTTCTTACGTTATTGCACCACACCCCCAAAAAGAAGTCTTTCGGGATGGTCCCGGCCTGTCAAGGTCAAATAACAATAGAACCTTATACTGAGTCGTGGGCCATTCCGGCACCCGAGCAAAAAATCAAATCAGCTGACCTTCACTTTGAACGAGCACACATTCCTAGTTAGCTACATTCAGTGTAAGGCCATCTCACAGGACTTGAAATTTACACTCCATCTTTGCATTTTGTCTGCGTGCTTTGCAGCCCCAGAGAACCATAAATACGGAGACATTCTATATTTGTTGAAAAATGATTTATATTACTGTTTAGTTTAATTTAATGTGCCAATGAACAAGGTTGGATAGACACATTGCATGTACACTGAGCAATCACTTTTATTTACACAATACATAGCTACACATATTCAATGGGCCTGCGACATGAGGAGACTCGAGAGCAAAGTCACAGGTGACACCCGGGTGGTTCTCACTACTGCACGGTGAGGGGAGGGGCAAGGGTGGAGAGACACATTGCATGTACACTGAGCAATCACTTTTATTTACACATTACATAGATACACATATTCAATGGGCCTGCAACATGAGGAGACTCGAGAGAACAGACAATCAAATGACAATCATTTAAACCGTGATGTGTATTTCTCAATGAGCTCTGCTTTAGGTGGACATGGAACAGAGGCAATGTTGGGTGGCAATGCAGTTGTCCCCTGCACAGGTGCGTTCACAACTCCATGTATGTGCCTATCTAGGACATCAACAATAAGTCTTTCAATAAACTCATATTGCATATCCTCAAACACTGGTTTCATCACCCATTGTTTACTTCTTTTAGTGAAGGCCTTATTGTAGCGAAGCGTTCCTAAAGTTCCGGTCGTCCTACTTTGTTGACGGCCAACATTATGGTTATGTGCCAAGACCGCTAGAAGAGTCCGATTTATCATGCCCTCCATGCCAAAATGCAATCGTTTTTGCCTGTACTTTAGGCACATATTGTGGAACACCTCCAAATCTCCTGTGTGGCAGAATTCCGTGAGTCCCCTCAAATCTCTTGTTGTAGTTTTATCAAATATAATCTTTTCAATGGCTTTGTGAGTGGATGATGAAGGAATAAACCACTTCTTCTTCCGTGCCTCCTCTGTGGACAAATGGCCATGTTCACAATTGTGGAAATGTTGGTTTGTGGTCCAGCGGTGAACGTTGCTACAGTGTAGCATTACTGACCGCCATTTTTCCAGTAGAATTTCCAACGACCCTCCACATGTTTTTGAGCTCCACCAAAGATGGTTGCTGATTGTTTTGGACCACTGTGAAATACCTTGCATATCTTTTTTTTTACCTGCAGCCGACATTTTTTTATTGATTGTTTTTGCAAGATGCCAAACGTCAAATTGGTGATTTATATTTTTGTACTCTTCTCTCATTGTCTTGGCAATTGAAACGTGTCTGTCCGTGGCTATCAGGTCGATCACCATTCCCCGCGATTGTAGTTCTTGCAATGATGCTACAAAGCCAACTTTCTCCATGGCCACTGAGGATGTGCTTTGTGACACCTGCACGACCACCGAACTCACAATTTTCTTACTTTCCATGTCCTGAAAGTGGTAGGTGCAGTACTTGGCTGAAAATCCTGGGCTGTCGCACTGTCCATCACTGGCTAGCCTGAACCGTTTGCCCGCCAATGTACTATCAATAGACATTTTTTCCATTCTCCAAGCTTCGCTAATGGCTGGAAATAGATAATCGGTTTGGTATTTGTAGAACTGAGTTTTCGCAATGAAATGGATTCCCACAAACTGAAAGAAAGACTCTAACTTTTTAAAACTTGAACCACTAAAAAGTGCAGCCGCTGCACAAAGTAGATTGCCTGCTGGCAGTTGCCCCAGCATGGGTTGTGCAGACCATGAGAAAGGATGATATTTTGTACAGGTGGCATGTATTTTAAGGTTAGTGTCTCGAATTGCACGAGTCACATTAATCAATGGCTCCCCACATACTTCCCCACCAACCGAATGCCCACATTTCATCCGAATAATAATATCAATCAAACAACTATCGAATACAATGAATTTGGCCTCTTTCCTTATACTGTCACTCTGAATCCCAGCTGGTTCGGCCTGTAACGTTGAGGACATGTCACTCACATGAAAGGTAGAATCTCTGATATCGTCTTCCGCTATGTTCAGTGATATTGATGGTGTTTCATTGTCGTCCACTTCATTCTCTTCCATTGCAACATCTGTTCCTTCTCCGGCGATGGGTGAATAAAACAATTTCTTCAACTTTCTCGCGGTCTTAGTTTTTGCGGGTGTGGATTCTGTGAATTGATCTCCGACTGCATCCGAACTACCAGGAGGACATTCACTATCGATGGCTGGATGTGGTATAGCTCCGTTGTCAATCACTTCATATTCTTCCCATTGGCACGATGCATCTCCAGTCTCAAGTCCCTGCCAAAAGGTTTGACAAGCAACATCTCTCGTTCGCTTCACTGTCTGTGTAGATCTAGTTCGTACACCCACTCGCAACTAGAGGACAGATTGGAAAAGGGATGTTCACTTTAAACACAACTTACAGTATTGAACTATTAACAGTGAAAAACAACATAATATAGTGACCAGGACACTAAGCTTCTTTTGCTTTCTTTTCTTTGAAACTTTCTTGCCTCGAACTTCAACATCGGGACGCTGTTGCTCCGACTCGTGTGTGCATGTCTCCACTTCCTCTTGCGCTGCAACGACTATATTTTCATGATAAGCACATCCATCACGCACTGACGCTCCATCGACTCCCTGAAACATAGAACTTTCATTAGCATGTATAATAATATTGAAAACACAAAATGTACTTGGGGACCAATACCCACGTACATCTCAATAGCAAAACACGAATGAACGCTTTGTGTAGAACATTCAAACGACAATTATTCACGCATTGTTGATCTAGTTAGATGGAACTGTCAAGGTCCATACCTCGGGCTCCTCATAGACTTCCATTGATGATATTATTGAAGATGATGCTTCAGTAACTCCCTGAAACACAGTAATTGCATTAGTATGGTTTTCTATTTTGTTAAAAAGAACATACACTTTGTGCAGGCGTCAACGGCTCATCTAAATAGACCTGCACAAATGATCAGTTGTCTAAAATAAATAATGGATATCTAAATATGATTCGATTTGCTCGATCGTTGGAAGTGTCACCACCCAGAAATCTGCATCAACTACTACGGGTGATGTTCTTGTAGAAGAAGCTCCGTCATCTCCCTGAAACATAGTACTTGCGTTAATAAAGAAGGAAGTATAGCGGATGTAATCACGTCATATGATTTCGCTTGATCGAACTGTCAGTATCCATACCTCGAAATGCATAAGAACATCAAGGGACGATGTAACTGCGGTGCACACTTCTGCAAGCTGTTGCGCCGACCCGTAACTGCATGCTCCCCCTTCTTCTTGGACTAATGCTCCATCGACTCCCTGAAACATAGGACTTTCATTATTAATGAACACAATATTGAAAAAAGAAGACACATAGGAGGGCGACGACAGAAGGACATATCAATGGCTAAAAACGAAAGAAACATTGTGTGTAACAATCACGCTACAAGAATGCAAGATCTGATGATCTCCATCGATGGAACTGTCCGGAAACGTACCTCGAGCATCTGAGTGACATCAACGGTTGTCATCAATGCGTTGGACTCCTCAGCATCTCCCTGAAAGACAGTACTTGCATTATTTTGGATAACAATAATTATAACTGAAAACAAAGACTAGAGGACGAGTACAAGGGTGTACCATTAGCTAAAATAATTACACGATAAATTAAAACTATTGATTTACATGCCTAAAACAAGTCAGTGGCAGAATAGCCAAGTAAGATTACCCGATAGGCGCTTGAAGTGGCTGATGACTGCAATAACGACACGGATGGAGAATCTTCCGCCTTCATATTGAGTGGATACATAAATGGGGAAATTATTGTTAGCTAATGCTACACACTACCGCAAGGCCGAGAGATAAATACGTAAACTTGACTCACCAGTGGAGGGATGTGGACGAATAGAGTGGGAATAGCGGTTGAGAGCAATTTTCGCCTCGCTCGCAGTGTGTTCTTCTTTATTAGCAATGATGTGGAGTACATGTCTGAGCTAAAGTGCCTGCTGCAGATGCGGTATCGATCACCCCTCTTGTCCGCAAAGACTTCTAGGACTCTACTTTCAAGCTCAGACGGTGGATATCCGCAATATCGGACCCATTCTCTTATCTGATCTATTGAAAACATGCATTATAGTACCTTCAGATTTATTATGGGTCTTCGAAGGGCAACCGCCAATGGAACAGGCAGGCATTGTGGAAAGTTCTGAAAATTAAACATCAACAATTCTCTATGAATACCAATGTGTTAAAAAATTAAATGACACATAAAAGGTTCAATGCAAGGTTCGTTTTGGTTCTTGGAACTATACACGTTATTCACATGCGGATAAGTATTTGAATAACTTTAAAAAAATAGAAAAATGATTTGACTAAACTCAGAACATGTGACTAGTTCCTTGCATGTTCTGTCTTGAACGAAAAGAAATTGGACGCAAAATGATTATGGTACATGGCCTTACCTTGACGAACAAACAGTTAGATGCAGGGATCAGAGTAGTTTCTTGTCGTAGAACAGGGAGCAGTTCACAGGTTGCAAACTGACGAGTTTCCTCGAAGTGGTCACGGAAGTTCACAGAGACGAAGAGCAGATAACCAGCACCTTCACGGGTTGACTAGCAAAGCGCAAAGAAGTTCTCATTAGAAATATGAAGTGGGTTATAAAGAATTCGAAACAGGGGTGTGTTTGTGAATGAATGATGTGTATATGTCGTGGCATTATGCGGTTTGCAGGGGGCCGTCCAGCGTGAGGGGGGATGCTTGGCAGGAGACACGGGGTCTGGAGGTAGACATGGGAACAACAACCCATGCTCTATAGACCACTTTGAAGTGTACATGGTCTTTGGCACCTCTTGGCCTTTATCGCTCCCTGACAGCTCCACTTGGCAGCGCAAGTACCCCGGTGCGAACTGCCTTTGATAGGGCGGGGGGGTGGATTGGGGCGGTGGTCGTGCAGACAAGACACAGGAAGACTCGTGGATGGAGACACACTTATGTGGATTGCAGGGGGCCGTCCAGCGTGAGGGGGGATGCTTGGCAGGAGACACGGGGTCTGGAGGACATGGGAACAACAACCCATGCTCTATAGACCACTTTGAAGTGTACATGGTCTTTGGCACCTATTGGCCTTTATCGCTCCCTGACAGCTCCACTTGCCAGCGCAAGTACCCCGGTGCGAACTGCCTTTGATAGGGCGGGGGGGTGGATTGGGGCGGTGGTCGTGCAGACAAGACTCGTTTGCCGCAGGGCCTCACCAAGGAGAGGCCATCTAACTGCATATAAGAGGCAGGCTCCAGGATCTAGTACATGGAAGGCAGGGGGGTGAGTTTATAAATACCTCACCCTCCCAGGAGAATATATGGGTGCAGTTCACCCTGGAGATCCTGGATGCCTAGGCAGTTAGTCAGCAGCAGGCTGGCCTGTGGTGGCAAGGCGGCACGGGCCAGAGGGGGTCATCTCTGTACCCGGTGCCCAAAAGGATGATTTATTATGATCAACCATATTGATTATTTACCTATAACCATGTTTTGTATCAATAAAATCCAACAGCCTTTTATTTCCAACGCTTGAACAAAGTGGTGTGGTAAGTATTTTTGGGGGAGGAGGCAAGGCCGGGAGGCTTGATGCCAACCCGCAAAATAACATATGTATATCTGCTGCATATGGGTTCAATGGTTATGTGGATTGAAGGTGGGCGGCCAGCGTGAGGGAGGATGCTGGCCGGAGACATGTGGTGTGACAAGACAAGGCACAGGAAGACTATTCAATGGAGACACACTAGATTCATTTAAAAAATCAAAACAACCATTGTTAAAATATATGTTGGGTTTTATTTTAGATCTTAATTTCAATTGAACATAAATAATAAACATTACACATTGTAAAGTTCCGGTTGCAGCACATCCAGGGAAAATCCGCGGTATTGTCCACTGTCGCTGGGGAAATGTTGTCTAATGGCAAGTACCGCACAGGCAGGTATTACTCTCCGAACGCGGTGTCCGAGCCTCCCGTGAAGCCACCAAGTGAAGCAACGATAGGCCACCAGCCTGTACCACCTGTGAAAATGAAAGATGCAAACTGTATTAAAATGACAAAACTTTCTTATCACTGTCGATTCAGGTAAAAAATGTCATTCTGCTTTGAAAAAAATTCTATCTAGAAAATGCACAATATGGAACCAATTTACATGCATTCGAATGATATGTCGATGTAATTTTATATGTGGGAGACGACCATGACATAGTAGTGGCATCACTGACATCACAACCAGAGTATACTTACTCGTTACTCGGATTACGCGGACGAACAGTGCCGCGAAGTTCGTGCATAAGCACCATCATCATCCTCAACACAGTCCATGAGAGGCAGGCTTCCCTGAACTCTGGCAGCTCGGTGATGGATTGCGGACTTGGCTCGCCTTCCGAAATATAGGCCAAGCACCCGGAATTTTCACGGCAGCAGCAGTTCTCCTCCTCAGTTGGCATTAGCTCGCACCGATTGCACGTGCACCAGGTGGAGACGCCGTCCATGCGACATGGTCCAGGCTCTTCATCCGTTGACTGGTCCTCCCAACTGCCGTCCGAATCCCCATCGTTTTCGCGTGCTTGCCTTTCCAGTAGTTCTTGCTCGGTGTACTCGGGCTCGTACATATACGGCATTATTGTAGCCATTGTGTGGTAAAGAAAGTAAAATAATTTACATAGATGGTACAGGTGTTCACAAGGCCTAGAAGCGGCGAAGGTAGCTGACCAGAGCACAGAAACGAGTCACAGAATACTCAAAGTAACACAGAGAGAATAATGGAATCGAAAATCTGCTGCTGTGTGTTGTGAAACGGTGTGTTTATACTTGTTGAGGAAAGAGGCGTCCTGCCATTTCCATGGCGACACTTCATTAGCTGAGGCGCAGCGATTGTTGACACAAAACGTGCTTTGGCGTTGGGAAATGGGCGGTACGCGTCTGCTGATGTCAGGCTCAGGGGCGGGGGATTTGATTTAGTGCCGCAAAAGCAGGTGAGCCAGGTCGATGGGGGGAAATGATAGGATTATCCGAAAATGGCAGCTGATTTCGAGTGCCGTTAATGGACGAAAAGTCAGGTAAGGTCCATAGGAAAGTTTTCTACGATCTACCGAGTTATGCTTAAAAACACATGGCCGAACCGTAGGGACAATAAAAAAAAAGTCCCGGAACTATCCTTTAACAACGACGAATGTGGGTGAGGCTAACATTATTCTTTGCTCGACAGCACATCAGGCGTACTTTCGCTGACACCACTTTCTTCGCTGCATTACTACCCAGCAGGCCACCGCATCATAATTTCTGGAGGGGGCCACCGTTAGCAGCGCTATATTAATTACAGGTAACAATTGGCCGCTTTCATGTGGTGCTTTCGGCGAATGCAGTTATTCCTTTGGGCTTATGTGTGCTTCAATTATTTTTCCACTCTTGACTAGCCACAGTTCCATTGGCGGTATGACTCCAGCATACGACCTTTTCCATTCTGCATATTAATGGCTACTTATACAAGGTCTGTTCAACCCATCATATCACAGTCTATTTCTTCTGTTACCATACATTCAATCATGGCATTTTTCTGCTGCTTGAGGGCTTTTCGGTGGTTATCTGACTGGGCCATCTTGACCTACTGGCCTACATGATGCATCTAATTTCTGTTTTTACACTCTTGAGGCCGGTCTCTCGCCTCTGGCTTTTTCAAACAAAACCCTGTCTCTGGGGTTGTTCTTATTTTAGGTACACTTCTCCAGCACAAATGTTTAGTTTTATTGGTTTGTAATAGGTGGCACATGGTGGTTATATACAATCTATTGTTGAGTTTAGTTTATGAGATGGGACACTGCCGCATATTTATGCAGTAATGCTCTTCTCTTGCAGCTTCTCGCTTTGTATCTCCTGATGAAGACGTTGTCCATTACACACTCTACGTCGAAACCGGTTGAGCTTACTCCTTAGGGATGTGATCTACATAACCTTCTTTTTCTCAGATCCACCCTTGTGATAGATTGTTTTTAATGAGTTCTATTGCTGTTTGTTTAACACATTTTAAATATTAAAATAATCAAATGGGATGTGATGAATGTTTGTTCCATCCCCAATTGGCAAGCAATGTTAATCAATTCAGTCATTTTTAGCCATTGTTGGTTGGTTGAATGTCACTATGTATGATGTATGGTTTGGATGCTGCACTGTGAATGTTTGTTGAGATGGATGCATTTTAGCCAAGTATGTTGTTCACCTATGCTGTCGTGTCATGTGATTAATTGATGTTTAACAAAGTAATATGTCATTAATTGACTTTTTTGAATTTTTTGTATTATGGTAAATAAAAACATTTTGATACTTTTGTAAGCAACACCGTTTTGCTCTCTGGACATTTCTTCAGCTTCTCACTGACTGGGTGTCACCTGTGCCTTGTGATGTGTGCCTTAGGGTAGGTGCCGGTTTACGCCTTCTGGCGTGGGGTTGTGGGTCAAAAACCTTCGGTGAGCGAATCAGCTGATCACTCGATGCGGCGTCGGCGTTGCTAGGCAACCGAACTAGCTTTCGGATCGGTGGCCATTTTGAGGATGTCCTTGTGGTGGGGAATGGCTGCAATCACGGCCTCAGGACGAATAGTGGGCACAAACAGCTGTGCGGAGGAGTGCAGGTACCGGAACTTGCTTTTAAGAAGGTGTTGCAGAGGTGTCTGTGCTCGTCAGCTCGTTGTGGCTTGGTACTCTGATCCGTGTTACTGCTCCCTTTGTGAGCGCGAATCCTGGGCTGGGCTCCAGCCCACCCTGCTGCTTTGTTGCTTCGTTGCTGGAACTGTCCTTGGCACGGTGGTACCTGCCAGGTACTTGTTCCTTTGGGTGGGTGGCAGTTTACGCCTTCCGGCGTGGGGTTGTGGGTCAAAAACCTTCGGTGAGCGAATCAGCTGCTCACTCGATGTGGCGTCAGAGTTGCTAGGCAACCGAACTAGCTTTCGGATCGGCGGCCATTTTGAGGATGTCCTCGTGGTGGGGAATGGCTGCAATCACGGCCTCAGGATGAATAGTGGGCACAAACAGCTGTGCGGAGGAGTGCAGGTACCGGAACTTGCTTTTAAGCAGGTGTTGCAGAGGTGTCTGTGCTCGGCAGGTCGTTGTGGCTTGGGACTCTGATCCGTGTTACTGCTCCCATTGTGAGCGCGAATCCTGGGCTGGGCTCCAGCCCACCCTGCTGCTTCGTTGCTTCATTGCTGGAACTGACCTTGGCATGGTGGTACCTGCCAGGTACTTGTTCCTTTGGGTGGGTGCCGGTTTACGCCTTCCGGCGTGGGGTTGTGGGTCAAAAACCTTCGGTGAGTGAATCAGCTGCTCACTCGATGCGGCGTCGGCGTTGCTAGGCAACCGAACTAGCTTTCGGATCGGCAGCCATTTTGAAGATGTCCTCGTGGTGGGGAATGGCTGCAATCACGGCCACAATCTCCATGTGTGTGTGATGGCCCATGCATTGGCTCATGTCACTGTCACATTGGTGGCCCATCATCATACTTTGCATTCCATTGGTTTGTGTGGACACTCACCTCCATCTGCCGATGATGGCACTCCACGCTCCATATCTCCCACTCCCTCTATTGCCTCCATGCCAATGGTGCTGGCACAGGTTTCTTCTCATCGGGTGAGTTTTATTGGGGAGTTGGACCCGCCTCCTATAGCCTGACCCTGGCTCCGGTTTTCTGATAAGATGTTGCGCACAAGGAGGCGCAGGTCATCGCACCGTTTTTTCACATCCTTTACAGTGCGGGGGTGATGCCAACCGCACTGACCTTCTGGGCCACTTGCTCCCATACTTCTTTCTTTTTCAGCATGTAGCTCTCCTAAATTCTGATGCAAAAACCACGTCTCCATTTTCTGCCAGCGTTTCTGCCAGCATGTTTAATTCGTCCTCGGAGAAATGCTCCTTTCGCTGCCTGGATGGTCCTTTTTTAATGGCCTTTGGCATTGTGCTGGAGGTGTAGATGCAGATGTAGCTGCTGGTGTGAGGCTCCAGGTCCTGTTCCTCGAGGATTGCAACGGATTGTGTTTTTCAAGATGACCGCCGTACAATTGACACTACGGCGGCCATCTTGGCCCGTCGGCGCGATGACACTACTTCCAGGTCCGGTACTACTGGGCCCAGTAATGCCGGGCCCTGTAATGCCGGGCCTGTTATTTAGGGATGGACGGAGGCGGAAGAGGTGTCAGTGATTTCCATGATGCCGCTAACTGGGTTTTTTGGGTCTTTTGCGGCATGCCGGTACAGTCGATACTGGCATGCCGCTGCGCGTGTGCACGCATACTCGTAATCGGCTGCTGTTAGCGGCATTAGTGCTACCCGGATGCAGTATAACATTTGATTTTTACCGCAAATCTCGTAATGAGGCCCAATGTGTTTCAAAGCACTTCAAGGCAAGGGAGGGAACAAGGAAAAATACAATGACTTTCTTACAGGCCTTGAACAGTAAAGATGTGAAATTAACTATCGTACTCAGCCTGACGACATTGCAAGAGCTAAGACATAGATAAGGAAGGGAGGGGGAGAGTGGGAAGGAAATGGAAACAGACAGGTGACTACTGTACTAGGCCTCACGACATTTCTGGTAGAGCCAGAGAAAAACAAAAGGTGAGGGACAGGGGTGGCGAAAGGGAGGGGAGGAACAAAAAAAGCGACTATCGTACTAGGCCTGACAATGTTTCAGATAGTGCTGGAGGGAAGGGGGGGACAGTAAGGGTATGGGGGAGCGACAGACGAGGTTGCTATCATACTAGGTCCAGGGACAATTCCTATAAGTGCATAGAAGAAAGTAAGGGGAGGAGGGGTGGAGGGGAGGAGACAGGAAAAGGGAGAGGGGAGATGAGTAGAGAACAGAGTAAGCTGTCAAAAAGAATGGAGAAGAAAGAGGAGAGGGCGAATACAATTGCAGAAGTCAGTAGTAACACATAATGCTGCAAGCCCGATACAAGATGAAGATGGGAACAGCATGATTTAGGGCCACCATGAGTACAAGATGCAAAGGAAGTCCAACATGAGAGTTGAGAAAGGGTGACGTACCGTGAATCAATGAAGTCCATAAAAGTAAAATCCAGCATTGGCCACAAGACGGTAATGGTGAAGCCAGAATGTATCAGGACAGACTCCTGTGTGCGGGAAGGGGGGGGCACAAGCAAACAACACAGGGGACCTGAGAGGGTGGGGATGGCCTGTGGGGACAGAGGGTGTAAACACATGTTGGTGCATGCTTACCTGCTGTCTTAGCAGGGGGTCGAACCCTGGATCCTCCTGGTCCGAACAGATCCAAACAGGAATTTCCCTTTTCTTTGGCTGCCCTTAGCTTTGGACGCCCGGTCGAGACACGCCCTTGATCTAAGAGTTAAGAGCAGGAAGGAAGAGGCAGGGCTAAGAAGGTGGGTGGTGCTTAGGCCAGGTGACCTAGATCCACTTAAACCTGCTCCCCAGCTGCAAAGGAAAAGAGGCTGCAGGGCTCCTTAAGTAGAGAAACGAGCGGCAAGCAGGAAGGCACCAGGTGGGCGGAGCTTGCTAAGTGGTGAAAAAGAGCGGCAAGCAGGAAGGCACCAGGTGGACAGGCCTTAGGCCAGGTGACATAGAGCCACTTAAACCTGTTCCCCAGCTGAAAAGGAAAAGAGGCTGGAGGGCTCCTTATGTAGGGAAAAGAGTGGCAAAGAGGAAGGCACCAGGTAGGCGGGGCTTTCTAAGTTGTGCAAAAGAGAAGCAAGCAGGAAGGTACCAGGTGGACGGGGCTTGCTAAGCGGTGAAAAAGAGCAGCAACCAGGAAGGCACCAGGTGGGTGGGGCTTAGGCCAGGTGACCTAGATCCACTTACACTTGCTCCCCAGCTGCAAAGGAAAAGAGGCTGGAGGGTTCCTTAAATAGGGAAAAGAGCGGCAAGCAGGAAGGCACCATGTGGGCTGGGTTTGCTAAGTGGTGAAAAAGAAAAGCAACCAGGAAGGCACCAGGTGGGCGTGGCTTTGGCCAGGTGACCTAGTTCCACTTACAGCTGCTCCCCAGCTGCTCATGGACTCCTCCAACTCCCTGCGAGTTTCCACGAGGCACTCAGTCCGCCTCAATGCCCGGTGCTTGGAGTTCTCTGCCCTGACCATTGTGAGCCATGCCGCCACTCTGCATCGATTTGCTGGCCCATCCGCTGCCACATTGAAGACACTCCCAGTCCTGGGTCCTCCTGCCTGTTGGCCGATCCCTGTCCCCAGGATGTTGTTGGCTCGAGTGATGATGCCTCCCACGCCAAGTGAGCTGCTGCCTCAATGCCAAATTCCTCTGCCACCATGACGGCCTCCGGGATGATGGTATCCCCAGCGCCGTCATGCACGTGCCCTGCTCGATGATGCCTGCACATCCACCATTTGCTGGGGTCCAGTTGGTGGTGTGACCACCCCTGCTGGACCTCCGACTCCCAACTGTGGCAGGGATGTGTTCTCCACCGGCCTGGCCGCGGGCTCAGGGGCAGCTCCACAGGGGGCCCAGGTGATACATGGGCTGGAAGACAGCATGGAGGACGACTGGCACATAGGGGGTGCAGTTGAGGAGGGAGTTGCAAGAACGTCCAGCAGACAGAGGAACCGTGTGCTGGTGACCTGTCCTAGCAAGTCGAGGCAGGCACACAGGTATGCGAAATGACATGCACTGTCTTGCTTAGAACCCTGCACATCATCCCGAATACCTTGTGTGTGCAGCACAACACTGGCTAGGACAGGCTCAACACGGTCACGGATTGCCACGTCCGCAGGGAGAGGAAGGCCAGTTGTTGTAGAAACATCCCCTCCCTGCCAACGGATCTGGACATAGGCATCCCTGCCGGTGCAGGATGATGCAGTCACAGGATCAGGGACAGGATTGCACACAGGCACCTCCACGATGACCTGTGCTGCCTCCAGCCCCTGCCCCTGAACTGCACCACCTGCACCAGTGGAACCACCCCCTCCAGGCCCGTGCATGGGGCTGATACGGCCTCCTCCTCAACCACACCCCCCACCAACCTGGATGACTCCATGACGTCTTCCTCAGTATGCCCCTGTGGGAGCTCAGCTGCCCCTTCTGCCGATGAGTCCACCTCCAACCTTGGCCTCTTGGCCCTCCCCTCATCAGGTGTGACCATGGACGCAGCACCAGACTCCTCACTCCCGGAAGATATTATAACCTGAGAGGGGATCTGGGCCCTGCGTCTCCGGCTGGCGGTGGCATCCATGCCGCTGGGCTCCACAGCACCGTCTGCGTCCTCTTCATCAGTCGACGTTGCAGATAGGGAGAGACAGAAGACAGGCATCAGGGCACTGTACAATGGTCTGCTACACACATAACAGATGCACGTGAGTGTCAGTGTCAGACATGAAAGATGGCATCACACTCCTCAACACTCATGTCATTTGAACCCACACACATGCACAAATAAAATGGGATTGTGCTACAGCATCTTCATCCATTCACATGAACATGCATGTACATCCCAAGAGTGACAGGATGTTGCAAGCATCATGGGGCATGACAATCACATGCACCCATGCCACCACACAGACATGCCTATGGCCATCTTAGCCTCCTGTCACAGTGCAGTTGTCACCAACTTTCTCACATCAGCCAATCGGGCACCCTGATGTGTGTGTCACATGCATCCATGGCATCTCACAGTCACACACATAATAAACAGACACACACACATGCACATCATGCAAGTAGATGAAGGTGGGAAGGGCATCCATGTGTCACACAACAAACATGGCCTAGTACACACCCAGACATGCAAACATGCGTGCATCAACACATGCAGTTGTGCATCATGCATAGGAATACATACACCACTGATGTGCACTACACATGACTTGGCATACATGCAGCACGGTCATGTCTCTGCACACACACATCCATGAATGGGCCATGTCACACATATGTTCAAGCTGCACACCTCTGCCATGCCGCAAAATGCTCTGCTTGGAATGAGAATGCAGGACATTTACCGCTCGACTCCAGACTGGTCTGCCTCTCGAACACCTGGTGGTGAAGCACTGGGCAAAAACGTTCCAGGACCCACAACTGGTCGATGGTAAGCTGGACCCGGTGCTCCACTGCATCCACTGAGTCCAAGAGGCGCTGGGCCTTCCTGAGGGTCCTGGACTTGAAGTCCTCCCAGCGATTCTGGACGTGTTTCAAGTCGAGGGTTGCCACCCCTCCACGTTGAGGGCAACCACAATGTCTGACCAGATCCTCCTCCATCCTTCCTTGTCGGCGCACAGTCGTCTGAAGAGTGCACCATAATGCCCCAGGATTTGCTCCACCAGGATGCCAACTTCTCTGGCTGAGAAGCTGACAGCCCTCTGCCTCTCTGGCTGGGGGTTGCCAGTGGTTTCAGATGGAGTTTGCCCCGACATGGCAACCCCCGAGGCAGGTGTGGGTGGGCAACTGGGTCCGGGGGCTGGGCTGTGGAGCGATGGAACACCAGTCAGGAGTCTTCTGTTCCAGCTGGTGTGGTCACAGTAACTGAACCCCTGCAGATGGCTGATGTACAGGTACCAAATAGCAGGGCACGTGGGCAGCAGGCAGGCAGTAGCAGATGGCTTGTGGTAGGCTGCTCAGGGCTCTGGGGGGGCAGGAAAAAGGCCTTCTGTGCAGGAGCGAGGTCTTCTATGTGTTGTCGCATGGCCAGCTTGATGCAGAGTGAATCAGTATGTGGAAAATCAGCATGTGTGCGTGTAATTCGAGGAAAGGCCCTTAGCGCGTAAGCATGTGAGTGACGTGGCACGCGTAGGCGTTGCTACGTGCACGGGTTAAAGGTCCGCTTAGGACGCCATTTTCCTGTAGGTGCTTTTTGTGGAGAGCAAGCATGTGATTCTTGTACTTCTTGCGGGTTGACACATGATTACTTCACAACGGTTGCAGTGCATACTGCTTGTTTACTGTGGCAGAGCTCACTTCTTCTTTTGGCGGGGTTGTTGCCAACGTGCACACGCGCATGTTTTTTTTTTCATTTTCCAGGCAGACGGTGAGTCGCACACATATTTTTCCACTGTGGTTGCTCCCATGTGTCGCGTACCCATTCAGAGGTCATTGTAGCCTGCGTGTACCACGCGTACGCATTTTATGGGTTTCTGGGTGCCACAGCATACTGCGGGCCCTTAATTCCATGCACGTGGGCTACCCAGGGGTCGCATGCACGTTTGTTTTTAGGTTTTTTTGGGGTGCCTGAGCGTTGCATGACCCATCATTTTTCCCAAGGGGTCACAGACAGCTTTGCAAAAGCACAGGGGTACCTATTCCATCTAGTACCCTGCCCCCTTCACCCCAATTTCCCAGGACAATTGTTTTCTGCACCTACCATTCGCACAAGTACATCAGTGCCATGGTTGGGAGGCGACCAAGTGGTAAGGAAGGCAAAGGTGGCCGATCTCCAAGAGGTGTCCGCGATAGGGGACATGGCCAGGATGAGCAGGGTGGCCAAAGTGGCAGTGGTGGGCAACATGGGCAGGGTGGCCCAAGAGGGCAGTGTGCCCAGGACCATTCAGGGACACCTATGCCACCCTATGTGCTATGCGGACGATACCCAGCTCATTTTCAGGCTACCCTCGGCCTCCTCCTCTCCTTCCCTCATCTCCGACTGTCTGTCTGCTATCCAGGAATGGTGTGCCGCCAATGACCTCTGCCTTAACGCCAGTAAGACTGAGATTCTACTCATCGGCACACCCACTCCCTCCTTTCCTGCAGCTCTCTGGCCGGCCTCCCTTGGCCCTCTTCCTGCCCCTACCTGCAAAGCTAAAAACCTCGGGGTCATCTTCGACTCCACACTCTCCTTCTCTCCTCATATTTCTGACGTCTCTAAGAAGTCACACTACCAGCTGCACCTCCTCAGAGGTATTCTTCCCTTCCTCTCCTTCCCCCAGAAGCTCACTGTCTCCCGAGCCCTGGTTCTCTCAAGGCTGGACTACTGTAACAGCCTCTATCTTAATCTGCCTGCCTCCACTCTCCGCCCTCTGCAACTTATCCAGAACAGAACTGCGAGACTTGTCCTTGGCCTCAAGCCCAGGGACCGTATCTCTCCAGGACTGAAATCTCTTCACTGGCTCCCAGTGGCTGCGAGGATTAAGTTCAAAACCCTCTGCATTGTCCACAAGGCCTTCTGGGGCCTGGGGCCACAATACCTTCAACTCTCTCTTCCTAAATATCTGCCTTCACGAGCCCTTCGCTCATCCGTCTCCAACTCCCTCATGGTCAGCCGCTTCTCGAAGCAACGAGCTGGGGGTAGATCTCTCTCCGCAGCAGGGGCCTCCCTCTGGAACAGCCTTCCTGCCTCCCTGAAACTTGAGGAGAACCATCTCCGGTTCCGGAAGCACCTCAAAACCTTCCTCTTCGCTTCTGCCTTCTCTCTCCCTCTCCCCTGCTAAACCTGCTAAACTCCCCACTGAAGTTTTGCACTAAACCTGCATCTGGGCCACTCTGTGACCTCGGTCCAGGGCCCAGCCACTCTCCACTTGCACTGCCTCCCTGGCTCCCCCTGCACTGTGGGACTGTCACTGCATCCCTACAGCCCCCTTCCCAGCACTTGCTCTGCACTTACCTCGCACTTGCCACCATCTGGCCCTTTTATTATTATTTATTATTTTATTACGCTACTTACCTTGTACTGCACTTTCCCCCCACCTCCTCCCCCTGCACTTTCTCCTTTTCCCCTTACCTCTGCACTTGCGCGATCTGAATGACACCTGGCCTAGTAGGATCGTTTGTCTGTCTTCCCCTTGTTTCCCCCCCTCCCTGCCTCATCGCGCCTTGAAACACTTGTGTATAGGCGCGTTACAAATACCATATCATATCATATCATATCACCCCACCAGTGGGTCAGGAAGCTGCAGCTGACACCTAATCCCAGCTCAGGCCCTGCTAGCCCGGCCCAGATTGGTCACCGAACAGGCACGGGATTACTCACAGGCCGACTTCCGTGTCACAAAGGCGAAGCCACTTGTGGCGGTGAAAGTTGCTTTCACCAGGCCACGTGGATCTGGGGCAGAAATGTCATCTGCCCCGAGTAGCCATGGTGAGGAGGCTGCAGGGCCAGCTGCAGCTCACTCCACCCCGGCTCTGAGTCACCCAGCCAGGACAGTGTTGGTCCCGGCCCCTCACACCAAGGCAGTTGTGCCGCTTGGTCCTGTCAACAGCACCGAGCAGCCAGTGCCTGCAGTGAGACCGTTGGTCATTGTGCCATTGCCTACTTCCAGTGGCCAGTCCACCTGCGCTTCAGCCCCTACAGACCGGAGCGGCGTAAACCACTCAAGGCCCGCACCACCTCGCAAGAGGAAGAAGCGTGCTCTTGTGCAACGGGCTGGGACCCGAGACATGGCTCGCCCCTCCGGCACGTCAAGGAAGCAGAGTTTCAATAATGTGGAACTAGATGCACTTGTGAGCTACGTGTTGGAACATGGCCTCAACATGCTGTTGATGGCAGGGTGCAAGATTACTCCTGCTCAGTGTAGGGCCCACTGGCAGTGCATCGCGGACCACATTAGTTCCTTGGGATTTGTGAAGTGCACAGTTGATGATTGCTCAAAGCTTGGGGATGACATCAAACGCCGAGCAAAAAACAAGCTGGCTTCTAATTACGCCTCTAATCTGGTGACTGGCAGTGGGTCACCACTAGAGGAGGATGAACTCACAGAATATGAGGCAATCACTGGAGGGTTCATCGCAGAGGATCAGATCCAAGGCGTGGGAGACCTACCAGATCTTGAGACAATGTCTGGTGAGTGCCCATGCGTGCATGTCCAGACCATGTTTATGTTGCTTGGGTTATGTGTTGTGATCGAGTACCAGGTATGATATGATATGATAGGGTATTTATAACGCGCTTAATACCCAGAGGTTTCAAGCGCGGACCCGGGGATCAAACCTGTGTTGCTTCGTGTCATCTTGCTTCCAAGGCGAGCACGTTACCCTGAGCTATCCTCCCGAGACCAGGTCAGGCTGTGTAGTCATAACTGCCATATGTGACACATGTGGTGCCTCCAAGCCATCCCCCGCCCTTGGGTTTGGGGTTCACTCTATCCATACTGACCACTGCAAACACTTTGCGCATGATGACTGCACTTGCCCTTAAGTTGCCATCATGCCATGACATTGTTATTAGTTTTTTCTCTTTATTCTGCCTGATTCATGGAATCATTTGCATGAAAAAGACAGATTTGTGTGCCTTTCTGCCTGAAAATCGCCATACTTCAGACAGGGATTTTCGGCCAGAAAGACACACAAATGTGCGCTTTTCACGCAAATGATTCCATTAATGTGGCTGATTGACTGCTGCGCACCTACACATGTACTGCACCAACTCACTTCTGAGCCCTGTTTGAACCTTCAATATGACAATTCACTTGTGTCATGTCCAATTGACCTACCATTGATGTATCCATGTGCCTCCCATCACTGTATTTGAACACACTGGCATTGTCGCAGCGTGTGACACATGTGTGTTTTGTCCCACTCTTTTGCATGTTCTGTTTGATGATATGCATTTTACCTGGATGAGGACAGTAGTGATTAACTCCCATCTGGGTGTCCTTGTCAGTTCTGCCATGGCTATGCTATGTGCCATCTGTGTGCTGGTACGTAGCATAGCTGGCATGTGTCATGTTTGTGGATGGTCCATGCCACTCACAGGCTTATGTGTGATGCAGGTGCTATGCACCATGCAGCACATGTGTTGCTTTTCCATTTATTTTGGAGTCATCAGTGTCTGCTTTCAGGGTCCCCTTCCACTTCATTGCCACTGCATGCATGGCTGAGTTTGAGTCATGTGTGATATGTCTGATTATTGTATTGGATGTGTACATTGTGATGTCTATGTGTGTTGGCTGTGCTCTTCATGCGTGTCTTCATGACTCTCCTTTCATTTAGTGCAGGTGATGAGGCACTAGATGCTGTGGGGGAGGAGGCGATGGCGCAGGGGCAGGAGTACTCAGAGCCCCAACCAAGCACCACTGGAGGACGTGGGATGGTGCTGCATGAGAATCCATTGCTCCTACAGACCATCCTGTCCACAGGTGTCGCTGGGTACACCGCCGAGGACCTCTATGGCTCAGGTGCTGAATCAGACATTGACACAAATGTCCCGTCGTAGGTGAGTTTTTCTGGCAGGGATGCTGTTCTGTCCAACGCACCTGCACTGTGGGTAGACCACTCAATGGTCCATTAAGTGTTGGAATGTCCGCCTGTGGTGGTTACGGATGCAGGGTCACACTCCACACTATTTGCTCCTGTTCCTGGGGCAGCAGATCAAAGGAGTAATGCAGTCCTGTAGCCTCAGGCAGCGCCAGCACAGCAAGGTGCACATCACCTTGGGGCCGACAGGTGTCGTGTCCGGAAACGCAGTGGCCATGCGCCACCGGTCAATACTGTGTGGGAGAACTCCATGTATGCAATTGCACAACAACAGGGGGCATCATGTGAGATGATGGCTCAGGCCGTGGATAGGGTGGCCACTTCCATTCTCCCACCCAAAAGGCAGGTAGAGCTCCAGCAGCAGGCAACGCAGTCCACATGCCGCTCACACAGGCAGGACATATTGGCCACCAACAGGGACCGATGGGCTGAACTGGGGGCTCTGCGCACAGCCATATTTGCAGAGGCACGGGCCAACAGGGATGCCCTGAGGGAAAATAACACCTCCCTCAGAGCTACTCTGGGTGCACTTGAGGTGTCCGGTAGTAGACGGTCAGAACAGCAGCTGGAGCAGCTAACATGCACATTCGCAGCTGAGCTCCAGACAACCCATGAGGGGATCCGTGCATCACGTGAGGCCTTGCAGGCAGAACTCCAAGCTACCCGTGACGTGCTGCATGGGGACCTCTGGACCATCATCCTGCAGAACAAAAACCTTTCAAACCTGCATGCTTGCTGCCATGGAGGAGCATGCCAGGGCTTTGCGTGGTCTGCCTCCCATAGCACGCACAACTTCTCATGTAGCACCAGAGGTTGACAACAGCGAAGGCAGTTCTCCCACTATCGGGTAGTCGTGCAGGACATGAGCCCATGGAGGGATTTTTTTTCTCAACAGGTGCGCCCCCCAGCCCGGTCGACCATGGTCATTTTTGATTTTAGTTTTTTGTTTTTTCTTTTTTTTTCCTCTTTTTTTGTCTATTGTGCATTCATGTTACAGTGTGTTGCTTTGTGTGGCACCCATAGGCATCCACTGTGTGTTCCAGCTGGGCCCATACAGGCTTGCCTTGTGTTTGTGTTTGAGGCTTGGGCTCCAGACACATATGCCACTCCTGCTCCACCTTTCCATGGGCTCGCAAGGGTGGCACCGTGTGACAGTAGCTTACACAGAGGCATTGGGCTGCCATCAGTTGTGTGGCCAGTCTGTAGTCCAAACTGTGTATACACCCCTAGTGGGGATTAGTGATGGTTTCTCCACTGCATGGTTGATTTGTATATTGTATTCAATATTGCCCATTATGCATATTTACATGTAGCTTCTTCATTTGTTCCCTGGCCTGTCTCCATTGCACATGCAGTTCATGCTGTGTGCAGTACCCTTCCACATTTACCTACCAGTAACACTCTGAAGATGGGAGTGTTCGATGTGCTGCCTTTGTCAGATTGTCACACTTGGACTATTGTGATTGGTCACTGTCAGACGTTGCCACTGGTGGGTCCTGTATTCATGTTTTGTCATGCTGGTAAGTATATGTCCATGTGTGCAGTTTCTTTTTCATATGTGAGAAGGAATTGTCTGTGGCCTGTTTCCATTTGTGACGGTGCACTTTGTGACAGTTGTATCATGTGTTGTGCATTTATTTGGTTGCTTTCACATTGCATGCCTTGCCATGGTGTCTCGGGTGGATGACATGGGGTTTGAGAGGGGTTGGGTGACATACCAGTATTTGGGTGTGGTGTTTTGCAAGGGGGTAGTCCTTTATGCAGCATGAATGTGTGCCTTTTACTGACACAGCATTGGCTCTCTTAAAGTAGCTACGGATGCACACAATGTAGCACTTCCAGGGAAACAATCTCAGGGTGGTAGGGTTGTGACAGTTGACTGTCCCTTTGTCATCATCGATTGTCACCTGATATGTGCCAGGCCTGTGTGCACTCCGCAGGGGTGGGATTTTAGGTGAAAAATGTTGCCATAAACTGGGTACGGGCTGCCTCGCCACGTGCCATTTTCGCTCCCATGTGCAACAGCCGTGCATGTGGTTGGGGATGTGAAGGTAACACCATGTCCACCGGCACGCCCTGCCGGGTTGCAACGTTGTGCAGGACACATGCTGCAACAATGATCCTGCACACTACTGGGGTGCATATAGCAGCTGGCCTCCAGAGCGGAAACGTGACTTCAGCACTCTGAATGTGCGCTCCACTATGCCCTGGGTTGCAATATGGTCTTTATTGTATCTTACCTCGGGTGGTGTGGTGGGGTTCTGTATTGGGGTCATCATGTAGGTGCTCAGAGGGTAGGCACTGTCCCTTGGGGAGGTCATAATGGTTGTGATTAGTTGGGTTTTGCCATTTCTCTGTGTGTGATATGCATGCATGTGCACAGGCATGTGTACTCACCAATGAGCCATGTGTCGCCATTCCTTCCAGCTTCCAGGTCCTGGTTTAGGGGTGACATTCTGAATATGAAACTATCATGGGTGGCCCCTGGATAGTTTGCGTAAACAGAAGTGATTATTCCCTTGGCATCGCATACCACCTGCACGTTGGTGGAATGCCAGTGTTTGCAGTTGCGATAGATGTGCTCAGTGGCCCTAGGAGGACATAGAGCCACATGGGTGCAATCAATGGCACCGAGTACTTTGGGGAAGTCCTGCACCACGGCCTGCCTTTTTGCAGGGGTTCTAGGCATGTATATATGTGCCTGCAGACTCAGGGGCATGCAGCCATGATCGCCAACATCTGGTGTAGGCAGAGTGACTTTGTGGGCTGTGAAACGCCCCCAACTATGGCACTTGTCCGCGGAAATGACCCAGTGGCCAAGAAATGCAGTACATTGAGCACCTTTTCCAAGGGGCTCAGTGCTTGGGAGCACAGGGTGGGTGCTGTGAGGTCATCCTCCCACTCAGCCACCAGGTCTAGGATGATATGGGGTGGAAACTGTACCTGCCATAGACCAGGTCATCAGACATCCCAAAAAGGCTGGTTCTGGGTAAAACAATTTGGGGCCTGGCTATCCTCCTCCTCCTGCGGTGTCCCACGACCACTGCTGTGAGGAACGGTACATTCATCGTAGTGGTATGAGCTTATTTGTTGTTTGCACGCACTTTTATGCTGCTTGGGGGCGCTTTCGCCTGGCGTACGTGTTTCGGCTTAGCGCATCTTTTGTGGTGCGCGGCTTTCCCCTTTTGGATTCCATGAATACGTGTTGTTAGCGTGCATGTGGGCGTTGCAAGGATTTGGCATCGGTACTTCCCTCGTAACGCCCACATTTTCACGTGTTCTTCCCCATTCTGCGTGTTCCACCCCCTTTTTAGGTATTTGCGCTGGGCTGTGTGCGCCTTCACTGGCCGTTTCGCGCACAACTTTCGGGAAGTCGCAATGACGTGTGCGCCACATGCGGATTCAGTACAGATCACAGGTAAGCCACGCGCAGCGCCTTCCAAGAATCGACAAACGGGCGCCAGCGTGTTCACGCTTGCGCCCCCGTTTTCAGCGCACATTAATTCCATGAATGACCTGATAATGTTTTGTTTAGATGACTACATTCTTTAATACATTAAGCAGTTCACGAGAGGTATCCCGATGACCCTTGACATGTTGTTACCAACATTATAAACGCAACCCCTTGTAGGGACTTTTCATCAAAATTGATTTCATATGTGATGGCATCAGTGATGTCATCAATGACATTTGTGATGTCATCTGTGATGTCCCGGGTGTTGGTCTTAGCAGTGCATGTGTTGGCACGAGTTATGGTTGCTTATCTTACCATAACTGGTGAATTTCTGGGGGTTTTCGGTTTTACTTGTAACCATAACGTCCCTTTAACAAAGTTTTTTCATTCAACTTCATAGGTTTTTATTAGTGAAACTTAACCATACAGTCCCTTTAACAAGATTTTTCGTTGATTTTCATAGGTTTTTATTAGTATAACCTAACCATAACGTAACTTTAACAATGTTTTTTCATTAATTTTCATAGGATTTCATTAGTGCAACTTAACCATAACGTCCCTTTAACAAAGTTTTTTCAGTGAATTTCATCGGTTTTTACCAGTGCACCCTAAATTCCTACAACTTACTAATATCATACTTACTGCAATTTAGCAACAATTGTATCCAATTTACAAAGTTTCACCTTAAAACTCTGCCGTTTCCCACCGTCTAGCATCATTTTTAACACTTCTATACGCTTTTTGCAACTTTTCTCACTGTTTTTGTGTTCGCTGACGTTCGCAGACATCTGACGATATCGCATACTTTTCGGACATTGTCACATGACCACGCACGTGGCATGATGTGTCCGTGAACGTGCCCGCACTTCGCAAACGGGTCCGTGCTTCGCGAACAGTCCAGAACTGCGTTTTCAGCTGATCTAGAAACTTTGAAGCTCAAAATGAACCCTTGCACAGCTCCTACACCTATTCTTACTCAGTATTCATTAACAATCTAGCACACAGCACATACTTGGAAGACTATTAGCAAAACATCTATTTATTTTAAAAATGGCATCACTCTTGCCATCCCTCGTCCCCAAGAGCCACCACCACCAACAGCTGGAGGACCTACACAACAATAAATAGAAGTATTTTAATAGACAATGAAGAGAACCAAGAAGATGAGGAAGTTCCTACCTCTAGCACCCAGAGAGAATCATGGGTGTGGCAGTTCTTTATCACTGTTGGCAATGCACCAAAGTCTAAAGCTACCAAAGTGAAATGCACCGAGTGCAACGTTGTACTCATTCGCAGACTACCTGGACAGTACTCCTACGGGACCACCTCCATGCATCGTCAAACCAAATCCAACCACTGCAATGCTCTCAGAAAGGTTGTTCCTTTCTTAGAAAGTTGTAGGCTATCTTCCTCCATCTCATGTTCCTCAACCAATACTGTAATCACACAGCCTACTTCTTTGGGACACCAATTCCCACTAGCTACCTTGCAAGCGATAAACAAGGCTGTTGATCCATATCTTTCAAAGACAACAGTACTCTGTATATACTGCAACACACCACTCTGTAGGGGGGAGCAGTTTCTGCCCCCTACCTTTTATGTAACACACGTGCAACATCTTCCCCTGTCCACCTGCCCCTCCATATTTGTGGTTGGTGCCTCTTGACTCATTGCCCTCCCCACCTTACTTTCTGACCTCTCCTGCAAAAAGAAAAAAAAATTATCAAAAAACACAAAAAAGGTTCCTTCAGGAACTACCTTTCACAGTTAAAAAAGAGAACTAAAAAAAATAATCTAATAGACTGCATCTACTTTATATTTCTCAGTAAAGTACATAGACTCAATAAGATTTTCCAACATTTCCATTAGCATTTTGTGTTATGCTAATGGTAATAATGGAAAATTGTATACTAGAGAAAAATATACAAATACATTTCTCTAGCATACAAGAAAGACCATAATCGATGGACCTTTATAACTATCTGTGGTCTCCACAGTCCCCTTTCCAGGCCATGGATCATTAAAAGACTCGGATGGCGCATGCACATCATCGCACAGGGCAGCCCCTCTGCCCTTTTTAATTTATATTCACTCCCTCAATGCCTGCTTCTGAACAGTCACACATCCCTCCACCAATCACTTCCAAAGACTGTACATATAACCCTATCACGATATTAAGCTTCCACACTCCAACTGCCACTTAACAATCTTCTACAAATCTTTTGCATCTGCATTTCTGTTACGTACATTAAATAATTGTACACAGGGCTCCTATATATGCACATATGCATTGTGCAGTGAGAGTAGTGCATAAATAGAAGGGCCAGTACGGATGGGCAAGTGCTCATGAGAACCCAGAAGGAAAGGGCCAAGTGATGCCAAGGTGGGACGCCACTGGCTAACTACTGTAGCAGAGGAGTCTCAAGGGTGGGATGCATTTTAGCCGTAACATCCCTTTAACAAAGTTTTTTCTGGCAATTTCATAGTTTTTATAAGAGAAATTCTTTCATGATGTTACATCACTGTACATAAGTTATTAATAATGAATCTTTTCATATATATGAAGGAACTGTAAACCTCCATTAAGAAACGTATTTTTTGCAACACACTTATGTCTGTCATTATCAACAGCACATGCTGGAGATGCAAATCATCATTCAGTTGTCTATGGCATAAGGCGCTCCATCATGACCCCAGCCGAACCAAACCACCCCTACTATTCACTGAACCTACCCTGCATTCTAGCTCAGTGTCCACTATGCCCTAATAATATAACCAATGTCCAGTGCTCAAAATCTATGCTCCAAATCTATGGAGCATGGGCTTCGGCCATGCCACATTCCCCAATAGGCAAATCAGAGTACACATTTGCGTTTGGCAAGGGCCAGACCCAATACCCAGCCACCAAATGTATATCACTAGTATTTCTACTTACATTCTTACACTTTGGAAAAATAAAATACAAGACATATTTCCAAAAACATGCTTTCAGGTCCTTGCTAATGCTTATCGCGCAGGTTTGTTGTAATCTAGCCCACCACTTCACGCTGTAGCCGCAAGCACAATATTTGTTCCCATTCCAACCTACCACTTCGGCCCCAATAAGCAAATTCCAATACACATTTCTCCTTGCTGACGGCCAGGCCCATTGCCCAGACACCACTGTTATATCACTGTGTTGTGTACTTACATTTTAACACTTTCAAAAATATAAAACACAGGACATATTTTCAAAACCATGCTTTGAAGTTGTTGCTGACCCTCCTTGTGCATATTTGCTTCAATCCCATCCAGTACTTCAATCTGTACCCACAAGCAGATTGTTTTTCCCATTCAAGGCTATCTGAATTTTGAAAAACTTTACCACATAGCTGGTCCCTGGTGACCATGCCCGCTTTAACCCCATTGCTGGCCCCTCGTGGTCATGGCCAGTAGCCCGATTGTCCGGGTCATGGCCTTAGGCCATGACATGGACAATCTGGCCACTGCCCATGGCCACAGGCTATACCACAGTCACCAATCACTATCTTTTGTACCTACATTATGACACTTTTCCAAAAATAAAACACGGACACATTTGCGAAACCATGCTTTCACGTGCATTCCAAAGGCTCCTTACACAGGTTTGCTGTAAATCTGTGCATGTTTTAATTTTTGAAAAGTGTCAAAATGTGCGTACATAAAATGGTCATATAACGTAGCCCCCACTTGAAAAAATCCATCCAGACTTTGCACAAACATTGAAGGTTGGGTCTAAAATATTTCTGAAAAGGTTTGTCCACATTCATCAAATGGCAACTAAGTTATAAGCCATCTAAAAATGTTGAGACCCCCCCTCTAATTTTGCCCTCTTTTTTGCAAAAAGATTCATGTCTAGGTCTAACATCTTTTGCAAACTTTTGTACATATTTGTCAAATGGCATCACATTTACAAGCCTTTCAAATATGTTGGGACCCCCCCCCGTCTAGTTTTGTTCCCTCTTGACAGAACAGCACCACACTTTACTTTGCGGAACCATTCAGAGACAGGTCTAGAATAACATTCCAAAATTCAATGCAGTTTCATTGAGTGGTGCCAAAGTTATGAGCCATCCAAACACAGCTTTTCACCAACCATGTAATGTAGAAATAGGCATAGATGTCCTCGAACATCTGAGATGTTCATGAACATCACATGACTGCCGTGGACAGCAGGACTGTTTGCCGACAGTGGAGTGGAAAGGCCACAAGTTGCATGGGCTTTTCAAGGCCATATCCCATCCCATCCTCATCAACCATCACCTCCCCAGACATTGTTTAATTAGTTTGACAAGTGCAATGTTGCGTTTTTTAACATGTTTTCACTGCAATGACAACTTCAGCTGTCCACAAATACAACGTGGCGGGTGTTTTCCAAAAATATGATGCTCCTCACGCTTTTCGCCATCCATTTAACAGGTGCGTCTGATGTCAGTGGACATCACACCGCGCTATGGGCCAATCAGAGGCCCGTCCGCAGAGCGAACAGGGAAGTGAGTCTGCAGGCCTAATTTTCTTTTTACCTACATTTTGGTTGTTTTAAAAAAAACTACCGAACGGATTTACTGCAAATTTACAAAAGCACGCTTTCGGAACCAAGCCACCGCAAATTTGGTGAAAATCTGTCCAGAGGTTTGGGCTGTAAGTGTGAGCAAATATTTTTCTCCATTGTGTCTATGGGAAAAACCAAGCATTTTGGGACCCCCCTATAACTTTGCCTCCATGCACAAAACCTCACCTAAGTTTGCAGAATCAATCTGACGGGTTCTCTTCATGAAACTTTACAAAACAAAAGTATATGGCCGTAAGATTGATATTGCAGAGTTTGGTGAGATTTCGTCAAGGGGGGCAAAGTTAAAGCGGGTCCCAAAATGTGTGGATTTTCCCATATACGCAATGGAAGAAAAGAACTTGCTCACGTCTACAGTCCAAACTACTGGATGGATTGTCACCAAATTTGCGGAATATGTGTAAAATAATTGTAATTAATGTAGGGTTTGTAATATGGAGGAATTATGTAATTGAATTGTGTATAGTACTTAAGAGTGTAGTACAATTGAGGATAGTGCTCACAGAATAAGTGGTTGATTAAGCTTGCTGTGGCTACTTAGTGTTGTAGCGTCATGAAGCTGCAATCTCTGGTTTCTTTTCTGTGGAAAAAAAACAGTACAATTGGTTAAGCATGATATTTCAAAAGCTGTAGTTTTCAATATACATTTTCTTTTCTAGACCCTCACAAACAGTACATTTTAAGTACTATGTTTGGCACAACATTAGTGTCTGACACACTGCTGTTGTTTTGCAATTAGATAATCATTGGGTCATTTGGAAATAAATCTGTACTAGATAAAAAATAAATGATTACAGTTGCGTGAGTCTAAAGGTGATAGCCTATTTGTGTGAAGTATGTTGTAATTAAGGGAATGCTTGAAATAGTTAGATACCCTTTGGCGTATAGTAACTACATTGCCGGAAAGATTCATACAGAAAGACAAAAAAAACATCATGATACTTGGAAAGCATAACATTGGAAAGGGCGACGGAAGCATTATATTTGGGCTCAGCAGATACAGAGAGTACTCTCATGAAGGTTTCAAGATGGGTAAACCCAAAAGCTACCCAATAAAATGGTCCAATCCATTGCTCAGGAGATTTAGGCTGCAATTAAGTCTCAATATACTGACATCAAAAGAATACACAAACAAGTGGAATAGAGCTGCCCATGAGGTTGAAGATATAATGTGCAGGCACTTTTCTAGAGACGTGGAAACAATTCAACATCTATTGACAACATACATAGTACTGAAACCCCTGTACATCAAAGGATATTGTGGTTGTGACGCATCCATAGAGAGCATAAGCAGGGACCAATTTTGGTCGGACCTGATTGGGGCGGAATTAGTAGTACGCAACGCCACTGCCGACTATGTATGGCAAATGGCGACTGGCTACATAATTAATTGATAACAATCATAAAAAAGTCACTATATGTCTAAATTAGGTAATGAACATAGAAATGCTGACATTTTATATACAGTGGTGTTTTTAGTTTTCTTGTGTTGACAATTTTTTTAATTCATTTATGTAGCAGGCAACACTATTTTAATTTTGTGTTTTTTAATGTGCACAAGTTTGTTCAAGTCTGAATATAAACTAAATGATGATGTTTTGTCATATAAGAGTTGAGATTGCGTATTTAAAGTGCTTTGCAATGAAGTGTGTTATTGAAGTAGTTAGATACCTGTTGGCTTATTCTAACTAGATTGACTTTCAAAAGTACTGTTGCAGTATTATGGATGTAGTTAGATACCTGCTGGTGTATTCTAACTGTTAATTGTGCTATAGTTTAGTGACTAAATTTGGGTTGAAGGAATATTAAGAAAGCAATTGTTAAATTTGCTGGTAACCTATGTTTTGGGGTAACAGAGGTATTGTTACATTCAAACCAACGTCTTTTTTTCTCACATATGCAGTGGTGTAGTGCGCTGAAGTCGTTGTGGCACCAGCAGGTATATTATACCTACTGGTGTGAAGGTTTTCTTTCCAAGAGATTCTTGGCCGTGTGTGAAGCCTGTAAGCTTACAGTTATTTTTGATACCATTTGCATTGTACCTTAGAAGCATTAGTATGATGTATTATCTATGTGAGTTTATTTGTATGGTGGAACGATTGTCTAAATTGCAAAAAGGGCATAATATTCCATGATTTGCATTTTGCAGAAGCTGGTGAAATGGAATAGATTCACAATTTGGTATGGATACATATAGAAATTGTTCATTAGGCATGTGGTCTTTTGAAACATGGTTGCAGAGAGGGCATATATGCTTCCACGTGTATGAAATGTGGAAAATTTCATTTATAGGGATGTTTTTGGTTTCCAGTAGATGTAGTAAGTACATTAGGAATTCTTGTGTATCTTCTTGTGTGTTTATGGTAAATTTTACCCTTCTGCACAGCAGTCTAATTCTTGCCTAATATCTGAAACACTGTAAGTGTTGTAAGGATTATTTGTGGCATTTCTGTGAAGGGTGAGCATTTGCAAACACAACTGGTATGAGCTGTTTAAGTAAATGCTGCGAACAATTGGTGGCAATTGAAAGAGAAGATTTATTGTTACATTAGCATAACCATTTACTCCAGTTGGGTTTCTGAATTTAAATGGACCAGAGAGTTCAGTTTGTGGATCAATGGGCCTGAAGCCCTTTCTGGAGAAGAGACATGTGGGTCTTTCTTTTTGGATGGATGTGAAGTTGACTTTGTACTAGACAGTTTTGTGGTTTTATTGTTTGATGCAGGAGTTGGTCGTTGTTTTTTTAGTGATATTGTTGGGTAATCTGCTATAACTTCTGTTTCTATTATTTGTTTTTTAAAAGGTTTCTTTTTTTGAGGTACAGGGTACATATTTAGGTGGGTGGGGGTGTATAGTGCCCGTAGCCTGTTGTATTCTAGGATGCAAGGAATGTAAACATTGGCTTTGATTGCATCAAAGCTAACTAGGAATAGATCATTGAATACACAGAAATGAACGTGCTACATAACTCATACCTTCTTTAAAGACTTTGCTGCCAATGTCAATCAATGCTTGATCTAGGGTTAGATCATATGATTTGTAAATAGTGATAACATATGCAAGTGACAGAGAAAATTGCTCTCTGCGTATATACATGTCTTTGAAAAGAAGGAACCGCCCTATTGTTCAGCCAATTTTAATCTTCTGTAAGTTTGTAAGTTTGTGAAAGTGGGTATTGACAAACTGAATGTTGTTGTCATGCGAATATGTCTGGAAGCCAAAAACTGAACCAATTGCTCCATTGACTAATCCTTGTTCTACGTCAAGGTTACGTTTTAGAATTATTCTGCAGTTCAGACACAAAGTTAATATTTTCTCCAATCGGGCTGTGTTGGAGATACATTTTTTCTCAGCTATTTAGGTGTGCTGTTGCTTGTGGACACATAGGAAGTGTCATGCCATGCACTGAAGACATACATTTTAGATTTTGTTGAGTAATTGTTCCATGACAGATGTGTTTTGCCCATATGGGTAATGGATTAGTCTACTATTTAAGATGGATTTTGCATTTAGTAAGCAGCCCAGTTCTAATATTTTTAAAAAGGTTAGCATATGTGAGGTCTGCAGACTGGTGCATGTTTTGAGTTAGTTCTCTGTAGTAAAAATTTTGCAAGAGATTTATATTTCCAATGCTGCCGAGAGTATTATTGTAACGCTCACCTGATTCCCACGGAGGCGCGGGTCTTGGCAGGAAGGTGTCTGTAACACGAAACGTGATGTGCAGGATTCGGTTGGCTTCTGGGGTCGACCCTCTCCGCACTGTGTGTCGAACTCGAAGGGTGAGGTTTCTGCAGGTGAAATAATATGGGGATTAAAGGTCTGGGTTGCTGAATGTCCCTATCTTTCTCCTCCCAGCTTGTCTGTTGAACCCCCCTCCCAGGTCAACGTGCTCACCTTAGATTGGTGAATGCTGGGCTCTCCATCTGCGTCTAGTGCAGGGTGCCGTTGCCAGTTCCTTCACTGGTGAAACGTGGGCCTCTTGACTTCAGAGGATGGGTACCGTCGTTGACTGCACGACCGGTAAGTTTCTGGACACCTTTAGACTTTATAGTCTTTTATGTGTGGCACGGAAGCGCCTGGAGTTGCGTAAGTATGGCATCGCTCTTACTGTCTCTTTCTTTGTCTTTGCAGGAGACGATGCAGAATGAAGAAATCCGGAATTCGCCACGTGCCGGTAAGTGTGACACTGTTGTTGTCTTTGCAGGTGAAGATGCGGCGTGAAGAATCCGGAATGCACTGCGTGCCAGTAAGTAGAATAATGCTGTTTATCCTTGCAGGTGCAGATGCAGCGTGAAGAATCTGGAGTGCACAGCGTGCCAGTAAGTATAATAATGCTGTTTATCTTTGCAGGTGCAGATGCAGCGTGAAGAATCTGGAGTGCACAGCGTGCCAGTAAGTATAATAATGCTGTTTATCTTTGCCGGCGAAGGTGCAGCGTTAGACACGGCCGCTGCCGATGGATCAGGTAAGAAAGCACTGCGTGTGAAAGTTTGTTCTGCTAACCTGTTGTTTTCTGGTCTTTTGCAGGTGCTGATGTTGCTCGGGTACAGGAATGGTAAGTATAATTCTTGCAGGTTCAGGATCCCAAGAAGAAATGCTGGAACAGACTCGGTGAGCGTTCTGCTGCAGATGCAGAATAACGCGAAGCACGTTTCTTCAATCGGGTGTGGTTTAAATAGCCTTGGAGTGATGAGGCGTCTCCTTCCACGGCCCGCCTTGGTAAGAAAAGAGTTCCTGCTTCCAGAAGAGTTCCAGTGCTGTATCCAGGGAGTGGAGCTGCCCCACCCAGGTAAGAAAGTAGTCCCAGTTCACCGAGGACTTCTAAGAGTCTGGCAAGTAAGCAGCATGGTCTGCCGCAGGTAAGTCCACCCAAGCACCTTCACACCAATGATGAGCCCGGCGCTTCCAGTGCCGGGACCGATGTTTCTGATGAGCCTGGTGCCACCGGCGCCAGGACAAGGTCCAAAAGGTCCCTGTGGGGACCGGCTGGTGCCTAGGATCAGTGTTAGGGGCCTGCTTCCAAGGACGTTGGGCTGATCCTGGCTCCTTGGAAGCAGTGATCATGACAGTATCCCCCCTCAAGGCCCCTCCTAAGTGTGTCTTCTCCGGGGGCTTTGGCTTGTCGGGGTGATTCAGATGGAATCTCTTGACCAGACGAGGTGCGTGGACGTGTTCTGAGGGTTCCCACGACCTTTCCTGGGGACCGTATCCTTTCCAATCAACCAGATAGTATAATTTAGACCTGGAAATCTTGGAGTCTAGGATGTTCTTCACTTCAAATTTGAGTTCTCCGTCTACCAAAACGGGTTCTGGGAGTTCAGTCAATCGGGTTTCTGGTTGTACTGGTTTTAATAAGGAGACATGGAATACTGGATGTATTTTCATATGCGTAGGTAATTCCAATTTGGCAGCCACCGGATTGATTATGGCAGATATGAGGTAGGGCCCAAGGTATCTCGGAATGAAAGTGCGGGGTCCTTTTAAAGGCAGGTGCTTAGTGGATAACCAGACTTGATCTCCTACAGCGTAGTGAGGGGCCTCTTTACGGTGCCGATCGGCTGCTTTTTTGAATTGACCTTTAGCTCTTTGCAGATGGGCAGTGGCTTCCTTAAAAGCACAGGTAATCTCCGAATGCAAGTGATCCACAGCAGGTGCTTCAATTTCTTGGGGAGGATCCAGGTTGGAGGTTCTAGGATGGTGTCCATATAATAGGAAAAAAGGAGTCTTCCCGGTTCCAGAATGAGTCGAATTGTTGTACGCGTATTCAGCGATCCAAAGAATGTCCTTCCAGGGGTTTTCTGTTTGTTGGAGCATGCAGCGTAGATATTGTTCTAGTGTCTGGTTTGTCCTTTTGGTTTGTCCGTCCGTTTGGGGATGGTGACTGGTTGAAAGTCTTACATCAACTTGGGCTAGACGACAGCAACTGCGCCAGAAGTGGGAGATGAATTGACTTCCCCTATCGGAGACTAAAACCGAAGGAAAACCGTGTAAGCGAACGATGTTCGCCAAGAATGCCCGGGCCAATACTGAGGCTGAAGGCAGACCCTTCAAGGGTATGAAGTGAGCCATTTTCGAGAATAGATCCACGACTACTAAGATGGTAGTATATCCCGAGCATGGAGGTAAGTCCGTGATAAAATCCATGGACAGGGTATGCCATGGACAGGGAGGGATGTCAAGTGGCTGTAATAGGCCGGCTGTTTTTTGCTTTTGACTTTTATTCTGGGCACACACACCACAGGAGATTACAAAGTCTCTAATATCCCTTTTCCACGATGGCCACCAGAAATTTCTTTTAATCTTTTCCATGGTTTTGGTAATGCCAGGGTGCCCCTCCATTAGAGAATCATGATAACCGGAGATTACTTGTTTTTGTAGTCTCTCACAGGGCAAGTGCAATCGTCCTCGGAAATATGGTAGGTCTTGCTCTACTGAGAACTCTTTTCCCTGTAATTGCCAGTCCTGCAAATCGGTCGGAGTTAGGAGCGATTTCACCGTGTTCTTGATGTCTTCAAAAGATTGAGTGCTGACCAAACCTAAAATCCTTTGTTCTGGGATTATGGGTACTGGATCTGGATTGATCAACTGTTCATCTACTCCCATCCGGGAGAGGGCATCCGCCTTTCCGTTCTTACTACCTGGTCGATAAGTAATTATAAAGTCAAATTCTGCTAGGAACAGAGCCCAGCGAAGTTGTCTGGAAGACTGAGCTTTGGCTGTCTTTAGGTATTGTAGATTGCGGTCGTCAGTCATTACGGTGACTGTGTGTCTGGCTCCTAGAAGATAATGCCGCCAGGTTTTAAAGGCCGATCTGATGGCCAAAAGTTCCTTGTCCGTAATTGAATAGTTGATCTCAGGAGGCGACAACTTGCGGGACCAAAAGGCAACCGGATGTAGTTGGTTTGTGACCGAATCTCTTTGTGATAACACTGCTCCCATAGCAAGGCTAGAAGCATCTGTTTCCATGATGTAAGGAAGTTCTGGGCGAGGATGTTTTAAAACAGGTGCAGAAATGAATTTAGCTTTTAAGTCTTGAAAAGCTTGTTCCGCTTCAGAAGACCACTCAAAACGTTTGTTCTTTTTCAACAGAGCGGTGATGGGCTGGACTATCCGGGAAAATTCAGGAATGAATCTGCGGTAAAAGTTAGCAAATCCTAACATGCTTTGAACTCCTTTTACAGAGGTTGGTGATGGCCACTTGATAATTGCATCAACCTTCTTTGAATCCATATGGACTCCGTTAGGTGACAATATGAATCCCAGGAACTCGACTTCTGTTGCGTTGAAGACGCATTTCTCAAGCTTAGCAAAAAGACTATGTTGACGCAATCTCTCGAGAACCTTTTTAACATGTCTCTGATGTTCTTTTCCGATGATGAATAGACGAGGATGTTGTCAATGTAGACAACTACACACAGGTCAATGAGTTCCCTAAGGACATCGTTCATAAAATATTGGAAAGCAGCAGGAGCATTACACAGTCCAAAGGGCATCACTTGATATTCGAATAGCCCGTACTTGGTGCGAAAGGCCGTTTTCCATTCATCGCCCTCTTTGATCCTTACCAAGTGGTAGGCTCTTCTGAGATCCAGCTTTGTGTATATACGGGCATCTTTGACTTGGTCCAGGAGTTCAGGGATCAAAGGTAACGGGTATCTGTTTTTAACAGTGATCTGATTCAGGGCGCGGTAATCTATGCAAGTTCTAAGGTCTCCTTCCTTTTTCGGAACGAAGAACAAAGCCGATGAAGCTGGAGATTTGGAAGGACGGATAAACCCGTTAGCTAGGTATTGGACCAGGTACTGTCTGAGGTGAAGGTTCTCTGGCTCGGTGAGGGCATAGATCCTGCTGCAAGGAGGAGTTGTTCCAGGTATCAGATCTATTTGACAGTCGTAAGACCTATGAGGGGGTAGGGTGTTAGCTTGATCCTTCTGGAAGACGTCTTGGAACTCCTGGTATTCGGGAGGTAATTTGAGAATCTCCTCAGAAGAGATCGCCGCCAGTGAAACATCAGGTCGAGGATAACAAGTGGTAGAACACTCTGGAAACTGAACCGTCTTTGCTCGCCAATCAATCTGAGGATTGTGCTTCTCCAACCAAGGGATTCCCAGAATGATCTGGAACTGAGGGGCCTTGATTACATCGAACACTATTCTCTCCCGGTGTCCATTATGACTCAACAGTGTCACTTCTTGGGTGGCATGCGTTACTGGTCCGGAGGCTATCTCCGTGCCATCCACAGTAGTGATGACGTCTTTTACTGCCTTAGGGACAAGGGGTAGATTCATCCTTGACACCATTTCACGGTCCACATAGTTACCGATTGCTCCGCTGTCAATGTAAGCTTCAATTGCGTGCAAACGATCCGGACGTTCAGGACTAATGAGGACCATGGGTATCACGAAATGCGAGGTCACGGGACAGATCTTAACGCTCGGCAAGAGGACCTCTACTCTTGTCGGGCGAGGTTGTTTCCCTGCTCAGAATTTGTGGTACAGGTATCCGCGGCTCCTACAGTCTTCTTAGCTGGCTTCACGAGACAGTCCCGAAGAAAGTGTCCTGAATTACCGCAATAGAGGCATAATTGCAGCTGCCTTCTTCTTTCCCGCTCTTTCTGGGTTAAAGGTCCTCTCATGCCCCCTATTTGCATGGGTTCCGCAGTGTCAGCTCCCTTATTCGAGGTCTGTGGTTTGGAAAACACTCCGGTATCAAATCTGGAGCGATCTGCCTTCCTGTTCTGCAGTCTATGGTCTAGTTGGACAACTAAGTCAATATAGTCTGAACATTCTTGTGGAGGATTCACAACCTGCGCTAGCACATCCTTGAGCTCTCCACGCAGACCTCTGTAGAAAAGCGTTATTCTCTTGTCCTCGGGCCATTGTGTTTCCACTATGAGTCTATTCAAAGAGGCTATATAAGTCAAGAGGTCTTGGTTACCCTGTCGTAATGAGAGAAGTTCATTGTCCAAGGCCTGCCCTTGTGCATGTCTTGCGAACAGTTTCTCCATGCTGGCCTGGAAGGCTTGAAAATCGTGTAAAACCGGATCATCCTGGGTGACTAAAGGGATCGACCAATCTGCAGCACTGCCACTGAGATAAGAAAGCACGAAAGCCACCTTGGCCTGGTCAGTTGGGAATGCAGCTGGTCAACATAAGAAGTGCAGGCGGCACTGGTTGATGAACACTGCGAATTTCTTTGGATCACCAGCAAAGCGTTCGGGCGGAGCCAAGGGCACATTACCGGGCAGATTGATTTGCACTGGATTTGAAGCTGAGGCAGAAGGGTAACTTCCTCCTGGAACGGGCAAAGGTGTCTGTCCTGCCTGCGTTTGTAACAACTGCCTAGCAAGGTCCTCTGTTCGCTCCTTAGAAATTATCAGTTCTCTTCTTAGAGAGCTCGTTTCCTGGCGAGCTGCATGTACTTCTGCTCTTAATTCCCCAAGCAACTGGGCTAGTTGATCAGTATCTGAAGTTTCCATTGCGCCTGGGTAGGAGTTTAGTGGTCGGCTTCGCATTCTGTAACGCTCACCTGATTCCCACGGAGGCGCGGGTCTTGGCAGGAAGGTGTCTGTAACACGAAACGTGATGTGCAGGATTCGGTTGGCTTCTGGGGTCGACCCTCTCCGCACTGTGTGTCGAACTCGAAGGGTGAGGTTTCTGCAGGTGAAATAATATGGGGATTAAAGGTCTGGGTTGCTGAATGTCCCTATCTCTCTCCTCCCAGCTTGTCTGTTGAACCCCCCTCCCAGGTCAACGTGCTCACCTTAGATAGGTGAATGCTGGGCTCTCCATCTGCGTCTAGTGCAGGGTGCCGTTGCCAGTTCCTTCACTGGTGAAACGTGGGCCTCTTGACTTCAGAGGATGGGTACCGTCGTTGACTGCACGACCGGTAAGTTTCTGGACACCTTTAGTCTTTATAGTCTTTTATGCGTGGCACGGAAGCGCCTGGAGTTGCGTAAGTATGGCAGCGCTCTTACTGTCTCTTTCTTTGTCTTTGCAGGAGACGATGCAGAATGAAGAAATCCGGAATTCGCCACGTGCCGGTAAGTGTGACACTGTTGTTGTCTTTGCAGGTGAAGATGCGGCGTGAAGAATCCGGAATGCACTGCGTGCCAGTAAGTAGAATAATGCTGTTTATCCTTGCAGGTGCAGATGCAGCGTGAAGAATCTGGAGTGCACAGCGTGCCAGTAAGTATAATAATGCTGTTTATCTTTGCAGGTGCAGATGCAGCGTGAAGAATCTGGAGTGCACAGCGTGCCAGTAAGTATAATAATGCTGTTTATCTTTGCCGGCGAAGGTGCAGCGTTAGACACGGCCGCTGCCGATGGATCAGGTAAGAAAGCACTGCGTGTGAAAGTTCGTTCTGCTAACCTGTTGTTTTCTGGTCTTTTGCAGGTGCTGATGTTGCTCGGGTACAGGAATGGTAAGTATAATTCTTGCAGGTTCAGGATCCCAAGAAGAAATGCTGGAACAGACTCAGTGAGCGTTCTGCTGCAGATGCAGAATAACGCGAAGCACGTTTCTTCAATCGGGTGTGGTTTAAATAGCCTTGGAGTGATGAGACGTCTCCTTCCACGGCCCCGCCTTGGTAAGAAAAGAGTTCCTGCTTCCAGAAGAGTTCCAGTGATGTATCCAGGGAGTGGAGCTGCCCCACCCAGGTAAGAAAGTAGTCCCAGTTCACCGAGGACTTCTAAGAGTCTGGCAAGTAAGCAGCATGGTCTGCCGCAGGTAAGTCCACCCAAGCACCTTCACACCAATGATGAGCCCGGCGCTTCCAGTGCCGGGACCGATGCTTCTGATGAGCCTGGTGCCACCGGCGCCAGGACAAGGTCCAAAAGGTCCCTGTGGGGACCGGCTGGTGCCTAGGATCAGTGTTAGGGGCCTGCTTCCAAGGACGTTGGGCTTATCCTGGCTCCTTGGAAGCAGTGATCATGACAATTATGTCATTATTTGTGTCCTAATGTCTTGAAAATAGGTTGACCTTTCACTGGCGTTAACTGTAGGAGGTCTCTGAAAACAATAACATGTTTTCCTTCAAACAGTTCCTCGTAGTTGGTTTTTAGGACTTCTTGCATTCTGAGATTAATTAAAGCCAACATGAGGTTGGACACCATGCTTACTTTATCTGTCAGGAGCATTTTTATTTGTTTTAGAAATCTGCGTACCTCAGTCACAACTTCTACTCACAATTTGTTGTATTCTAATTTGTTTTGGTGTTCTACGGGGAGGAGTAGTAGTCGATGTAACGTGACACCACCTATGTTGTAAGCAGCTAAACCTGCCGGGTCTGTTACTACAGCCAAAA
Organism: Ambystoma mexicanum; assembly: GCF_040938575.1. Classification (NCBI taxonomy): domain Eukaryota; kingdom Metazoa; phylum Chordata; class Amphibia; order Caudata; family Ambystomatidae; genus Ambystoma; species Ambystoma mexicanum. Next base: position 226,449,370 of record NC_090931.1, on the reverse strand, counting down.
GGTTGTTGTTTGTTAAGTTTTGTAGAAATGTACTGATTAGTTAAATTAAGAATGTTTTGCCAGAAACAGCTTCACCACTTACATACAGGAGCAGAGGTTTATAATTTTTACAGGTACAGGTTTTAGTTTCATGTTTAGTTCACCGCAGACTACCGAGTCGAGAATAGGCTTTGGAAAGTTGTAAAAAGTTGCCAGATCAAGGTAGAATGTTCCTGTGAGCTGTGCAAGTGTAACATTTCTGCTTGAAACGCTCTATATTGGCTGGAAAAGCACATTTAAACTGTCCACAGTCTCAGACACCATTTGCGGATGCCGCCATCACGCTGCATGGGTGCAGTCACATAAAGACGTCTTTGGACATCCGCGGCCCTGACGTCCGTCCCAGGACACCCTTTGGCCAGGACTTTTCAGCTCTGGATGTCCGTAAGACATGCGCGGTGTCCGCAGACTAATTATAAAGTGTGTCATGTGAACACGGACATGTTCAGACATCCTGCCTGTCCGGGGGCACCTCCATTTTTCTTGCGGACACCCCGGAAAGTCGCATAGTCCACCGTCTCATAATGGGAGTTTTTAAAAAACAAGGCAATACCATACAAGAATAAACAAAACATTTGTAGTACAAAACATATATTTATTTAAGAAAGGGAAGGGATATCAGAATGGGAAACATAAATGTGAGAATTAGGCATGTGTGCACAATAATCATGCGGGGAGGAAGGGACTGAGGTTTCATCAAATCGTCATTATTTTAGTAAGGTGCATACAAAGTACATTATTTGTTGACAATAAAATATGTATTGTATACCATTGGAGATGTTATTATTGCTCATTTCCTCTCTTGGGAAGATCTCTTCTAACCATTCAAGTGCGCTTGCCATTTCTTTGAGAATAAAAAGGGCGCCTGTCTTATAACACCTGCTTATGTAGTGAAAGCTAATAAAAGAGAAATAAATGAAACACACTTATTATTTAGTGAGAATGTCTTGTCCAGTAAGCACCTGCTATTTCTTAATCTCTATCCAGAGTTGTATTGAGGAGATTATATGAAGTGTACAGTTATAGTTTGTGATTGATGCATTCCATTGCAATGTGTTTTACATTAAAAAAATATATTTTTATACGTGAGTATTTGTACAAAAAGGTATACTTGCATGTTGTAACCATTAGTGGTGAATTTAGGTACATCGGTTTGTTGGTTGATGGGTACATCTTTTTTGGGTCTCCCCTATGATTTTGAGGCTTGTAAAGGCCTTCTGATGTCCGTGGACTACTGCGCTGTCCACGGACTCCATAGCTGCCACATTGGGGGGTTGTACAATATAAGGGACTTGTAGAAGAGTAAAGGGGCACTAGTAAAAACCCATGAAATTCACTGAAAACACTTTGTTAAAGGGACGCTATGGTTAAGTTTCACTAATACAAACCTATGAAATTCAATGATACAACTTTTTTAAAGGGATGTTATGGTTACATGTAAAACCGAAAAAGATCAGAAATTCACCAGTCATTGTAAGCTAAGCAACCATAACTCGTGCCACCACTGTGCACTGCTATGACTAGCACGACATCAAAGATTACATAACAGATGTCATTGATGACATCACATATGAAATTAATTTTGATGGAAAGTCTCTACAAGGGGTTGTGTTTATAATGTTGGTAACAAGATGTCAGTGGTGATCGGGAGACCTATCTTGAACTACTTAATCTGTTAAAGAATGTACTCATCTAAACAAAACATTATGGGCTTGATTCATGGAAGTGTTTTATAATGGCGCAATCCCATAGGAAAACGTTCCATGAATCAGGCCCTATATTGGAGTGCTGTTGGTAATAAAGGAACCTAATCATACATAAACATAGGCAATGACCGCAGCATACACCATAGAAGTACAATATTTATAATCTTGTAATTTTGGAAAGAAAAATAATGAATGCTACCTTATCAGAGTTTTGAGTAATGTTAAACATGTAATAACTAGCTAACAATTGACGACTTCCTACACACTTGTGGTAGTACAAATTATACATAGGAAGACCCACAATGCATACAAATCAGAGGCACATACAGGGAAACTAAAGTAAGGAAGAAAGAAACAGTATCACCAGAAAATGTTAATAACATTAAAATTTATCTTCATGTATACACATAAATCGTGTGCTTGGGGCCTGCTTATTGCCCCATGTATGTGCACCATGAGCTGAGACCAAACCCAAAAATAAGTACTTTAAGAACATATGAAAAGGTTAATGTGTAGACGTATGGCATCTTTTAAACTTTGAAAATCCTCATTGTCAGTAAAAACAAAAAACTAGCCTAATCCTGTCAATAAACAAAAGCAAGTATCCCAGATATGTGATGTCATCAGTGATTCCATCAATGACATTTGTGATGTCATCTTTGATGTCCTGGGTGTTAGTCTTAGCAGTACACTGTGGTGACGCAAGTTATGGTTGCTCAGCTTACCATAATTGACGAATTTCTGAGGTTTTTCGGTTTTATTGTAAGCATAATGCCCCTTTAACCAAGTTTTTTCATTGATATATATTCAGTGCAAAAACTTTGTTAAAGGGACTTTATATTTACTTTGCACTAATTAAAACCTATCAATATTATGGTTACAAGTAAAATCGAAACCCCCCAGCAATTCACCAGTTATGGTAAGCTAAGCAACCATAACTCGCGCCACCATCGTGCACTGCTAAGATTAACACCCATTACATCTAAGATGACATCACAAATGTCATTGATGACATCACTGATGACATGACATATCTGGACACTTGTTTTTGTTTACCGACATATCTAGGTTAGGTGGTTTTCTTCACTGACAGAAACGGGAAATTCAAAAGGTACTGTATTTGCAGACGTTACCCTTCTCATATGTTCAGTCACATCTTGTGATGCATATAGATAGGGGATGCAGAGATGTAGATGGGGTAGGGCCTGAGCAGGCAAGAACCACCCAAAATATATAAATGTCCAATGAACAGCACTGTGTGGGCATTTGCAGATGTTAATGTCATTGTGGTGGGCCTAACTACATTAGGTTCAGGCCCAACCTTTAGACAATCCTGGCTACGTCTCTGAAGGGAATAAGCAGGCCTGAAACACAGCTATCATTTCTGTACATCAAGATAACCATTTAGGTTATGAACACTTCCTGATGATACTGTTTCTCTTTGGGTTACTTTATATTCCCTCTATATGCCGCAGATTGGTATGCATTGTGGTCTCTTTATGTTTTGTTTGGAGCAGTACAAGTGTGCAGTAAGTGATGCTTTATTAGCTACTTATGACATGTTGCACAGTATGCAGAAGTCTGATACACCATTTTATCATCCAACAATGCCAATGTTTCTGTATGAGTAGGTTGCTGTACTAGAAAGAATACTGGATTCCAATAGTGTTTATATCCGTATATTGCTTATTGAAGTACATAGTTCATAATAAATCTACGAACCACCCCTCACACTTTTATGTCAACATGATATTCACAATCCCTTGTAGGGACTTTTCATGAAAACTAACTCCACATGTCATGTCATCAGTGATGTCATCAATGACATTTGTGATATCATCTTTGATGTCATGGGTGTTAGTCTTAACAGTGCACGGATGTGGTGCAAGTTATGGTTGCTTAGCTTACCATAAATGGCGAATTTCTGGGGATTTTCTATTTTACTTGTAATCATAATATGGATAGGTTTTTATTAGTGCAAAGTAACTATAACGTCCCTTTAACAATGTTTTTGCACTAAATTGCAGCGGTTTTTATTAGCGCAACTTAACCATAACATCCCTTTAACAATAACAATGTTTTTTCACTGAATTTCATCATGTCATCAGTGATGTCATCAATGACATTTGTGATATCATCTTTGATGTCATGGGTGTTAGTCTTAACAGTGCACGGATGTGGTGCAAGTTATGGTTGCTTAGCTTACCATAAATGGCGAATTTCTGGGGATTTTCTATTTTACTTGTAATCATAATATGGATAGGTTTTTATTAGTGCAAAGTAACTATAACGTCCCTTTAACAATGTTTTTGCACTAAATTGCAGAGGTTTTTATTAGCGCAACTTAACCATAACATCCCTTTAACAATAACAATGTTTTTTCACTGAATTTCATAGGTTTTTACCAGAATACCCTTAATTTGTATAGATGTACCATACAATATACTGAACCCCCTGGCTCCATGATGATAACCACAGAGTCCGCCGACTATGTGACTGTCAGCGGACCTCGGGTAGCATCCACAATGCCCAAAAGCTCTGGGGTTCTCTTACATTGTTGTAGCATGCAGCAAAGACACTGAACATGTTTAACGAGCAACACATAATACGGGAATTTGAAGGACAAATGAAGTAGGTCTACAAACTCTGTACTTATGAAAGCAACAGTGCAATTGCATAGGGTATACAACATAATGGAATGTACCAAGAAGAAAAATAACCAGTGCTTCCAACAGTATTACATCAGTGCTGCTTTGCATAGAAACTGAGAAGCAAATGTCAGTGGGACAACTGCAAAGTACTGACAGCAGAACTCTACTAAAAAGTGGTAAGTACACTACAATTTTTCCTCTAACTGCCCAGTTTGTTATGTGAGCAGTACTAGAAAAAATGATTTCTCTTTTTTTAAACAGAAATGACAAGCACCCTGGATGAAAATAGTGTAGACAGTAACTCCATTGGTACACAATTCAGTTGGAAAAGTAAGACAATTAATTCACATTGCTTCACATGTACCTGACACATATTCTATTCTTTAACAGTACATACAGGAAATGAAGGGAATGCCCCAGAAGCAGCAGCTCCTCCACAAGTCAAGGAGCTCATAGAATACCAAAGTAACAGTGTACAAAATCAACTAGAGAGGCTGTAGGCAAAAATGGACCAATTAATGAACACTTTTGCCGACTTAAAAGATTTTGTACAGAGAAATATAATGGACAATATTAAATATCACTGCCCCACCTGCATCTGTACCCCTTGCCCCAGTCCCAGCCCACCATCCCCACAAATTCCCTATGAGCAAAGACGTTATGATGAGACCTCAATACCTTCCTCTGCTAATACCCAAGCTTCGGAAAACCCCAACTCCCCTGTATATGTATAAATTTCTGCTACCTCTTCCCTTTCCTAATTGTGTGTATTTATGTGTGTAAATAAAGTTCTATGTGTATACTGTTGCTATATGTGTGTGTGTTTTCTTTTTTAAAACCCCCGTTATGAGACTGCGGAGCACGGTACTTTCTGGGATGTCTGCAATTAATCAAAATGGAGGTGTCCTATGGACACTGCACCGGTCCAGAAAGTCTGAATTCAAAATGGAGGTGTACATAGGACTCCGCTCCTGTTCGCATGTCTTCAAGTTGTGACATACCTTTAATTAGTTCAGGGACCCCAACCCTGTCCGGCGGAAACTTAGGGGCATGCGCCTCTCCCCCCCCACCGAGTCCTACGACCATCCTGCCTATCTGGCATGTCCGCAAAGCAGTGACATAATTTAATTAGTTCTTGGACCCCACTCATGTGCGGCAGACACCTGGGCGCTTGCGTATTTCATTCCCTGTGTCCTACCAACAATGAGCATGTCTGGCATGTCTGCATAGCAGTGATGTACTTTAATTAGTTCGGGGAGCTCACCCCTGCCCATGTGCATCACACCCCCTGGGTCCTGCGAACACTGTGCCTATCCAGCCAGTCTGCAAAGCAGTGACGTACTTTAATTAGTTCGGGGAGCCCACCACTGTTCAGCGGACACCTGGGCACATGTGTATGACACCCCCTGGGTCCTACAAACACTCCACCTGTTCGGAACTGTCTGCTGCACATGTGTCGCACTTTTAATTAGTTCGGGGAGCCCAACCCTGTCCGTAGGACACCTATGCACATGCACACAACGGATCCCATGCAATAGGTGTCCTATGACCAGCCGTCCCATTCGTGGAAGTCCGTGACGTCACCATGTGACCATACCCAAGCTGAGCGCTGGCCCTTATCCGGGACAGGGTCTGGGACCCCGAACTGCAAAAAAGTGCTTTTATGAGCAATCCAAGGTGTTTTACTGTGAAACGTCACCCTTCCAGAGGTCCAAGAGCAAGCCCCTGATGATCTAGAGTCTTTTTGGAATCTTTTGTACCCATCTTGGGGTTTGAAATGGCAGTGAAGAGCGCGACTGTCCGTGAAGCACTCCCCAGCACCCCAATAAAAGGCCACACCCCAGTGCTGCTGCTCATTCTGTTTTTTGATTTCCTGAACAGAGCTCTGTGCCAAATTGCCAGCTAGGTGTTTGCTGTGTTCCTGCTGTTTTGCAGATTATAATGGCATTCATATCTACCTCTGCTGCTGCTGCCTCAGCACCACCCCCACCACCTCCACCATCAGCACCACCTACCCAAGGGACTGGAGAGGGGAACCGGCATGATGATACAGAGGAGGAAGAAGAGGAGGATGATAATGAGGTAGTGGAAGTCGCCACTACCAGCTCCCCACGTGAGTCTTGGGTGTGGAGTCTTTTTACCACTGTTGATGGTAAGCCCAAGGCTAGTGCGGCCAAGGTTTGCAGCGAAGAGAGCGGGATGGTACCCAGCCACGGCAAACCTGGGCTGTACAATTATGGGACTACCTCCATGCAGCGATACCTGAGATCCAACCATAAAGCAACAGTTCGGAGGGTCATCCCCTTTGAACAGGGTAGTATGTTGAGTTCCAGTGCATCATCCTCGACATCTGCTCCTGTCACCAAAAGGGACACTCCTGTGGGACAGAGGATTTCTCAAGCAACCTCGCAGGCCATACGTGCTGCAGTGGATTCTTACCTTTCAAAGGTCACTGTTTCATGCACCTTCCAGTGACGGCATAATAGTGCGCACTGAGGTAGTCAATGTTGTCATTTGAGAAAACAGACATGTAAGCACGCTGCAGAACCACACCCATGCCTCTATTCACAAAGCACCTTCCAAATTTTTGCTGGGGATTGAACACATTTGGGGAGTTCCATTGTGCTCTTGGGAGCATTTCAGAAAAAAATCACATTTGCACATGGGAACATTATGATCAGTTCCTCCACCAAGGACTTCAATACAGGAATCAAACTTGGGGCACTGATATACCCCAAATACTCTCCTCCACAGTGCACCACCAAGACACCAGGACTACCAAATGTAGCCATATTTCTGCAAAGAGAAACCAGTGCCTGCTGATTGGGTCCAGGCACACTCTAACACAAAGCCTCCAGGCCTGGAATCCCAAGATCTGTATGAACACCTTTTTCCTTTGCATAACTCTCCAGATCAGAAACGGAACAATCTCCAATTATCCATATAATAACTCCTGCCATCTTCACTGCACAACCAAAACAATGAAAAAAAGTATTACCGTCCCTTTCTGTAAAGCACACCCTTAACACCAGATTGGCTAATCCCCACAATACACTCCCACTTCGAATGGATTGTGTCCTCCTACGTATTCCTCATCTTAGATATATATTCGCCAGCTTGCTGCTTCTTCCGAATTTTTTTGCCAGAGGGCCCTGAGCTCGAGGCCGCGTAGCTAGGTCCCTCGAAGGCTGCCGTCGAGCCTCGACGTTATCCGTCATATAAAGGGCTCAAGCTGTGCCCGTTGGTTCAGTTCTGTTTTTCTGAGCATCTGCTTCGTGTATCTAACGGCGCGTCAGTTTTTTCCTACTTCGAGAATGTCTTCTTCTTCAACCCCGACTACACCCAAGACAGGTTTTAAGAAGTGTTCCAAATGCGGAAGAAAAATGCCCATTACGGATCCTCACCGCAACTGCCTTTGGTGCCTTAGTCCTGACCACCGAATGGATGAATGCAGGTCATGTCAGGCGATGTCGAACAAGGCTCTTAAGGAACGCCAAGGTAAGCTAGCAGTGGGGGAAGAGTGTTTCAAGTCTGCTAAAAGACTAAAAGACTCGAGAGAATCGAGACCTAAATCTTGTCATGAGTTGAGGCGATCGAGGTCGAAAAGTCGCTCAAGGAAGTCTTCTTCCTCGTCATTCAAATGATCAAAAAAGCGACATCATAGATCTTCGTCCTCTTCTTCTTCTTCGCCTGACAGAAGGTAATTCCTTGTCCTCCTCAAAAAAGATATGTGGAGAGCATACCCCTGTTCACTCTAAAGGTGACAGAGGGAAATCCAAAACGTCTCACTCTAAATCCGACAAAAAGTCGAGGGCGTCCTCGGACGATGAATCTTCAGCGCCTCACGAGACTATACAAAAACCTTTGGTGCATAAATCGAGGTTGCCTGAAGACAAAATGGTGTCTTCAGCATCGAAGTTGACTATCAACTCGATGCGTCCGTCGAAGCCCAAAATGGCGTCGATACCTTCGGCCTCAGAGTCGAAGCCTCACTCAACATTGAAGCCACCCTCGATGCCTTTGCTGTTTCCTTTGAGTGCGTCGAAGCCATTGTCCATTCCATGGACGCCGTTGATGCCTTTGTCGGGGAAATCTCTCATGCCGGTTTCCAAAATGACAACTTCGACTAAACCTAGGTCTGTCCCATCTATGCCAGAAAAAGTCTTCCACCCTCAGCCCAGAAAAGAATTTTTCAAATCTATGGGGGTCATTCCGAGTTTGGAGGTGTCAAAAGTTTCTCTTTTCCTCACCTGTTTTTCCTTGCGTGTGACCTTCTTGGAACCGACTTCTTTCTTTCTCACTGTCCGTGACTTGTATAGGCCAGAGTGAGGGTCTTCGGATTCCACCGTGAGGTAGCCGGCTCTCTAGCCGGGTAACGTTCAGTATCCAGGAGTGTAAATCCAGGAAGGAAGTAAGAGTTCCAGGCTCAGAGGAAGTCCGAGATACCGTGGAACGAAGTGCAGGCAAATCCAGGAAGAGGTACGGGTAAGAAGGTTAAGGGGAAACGAAGGGACTCCAGGAACCAAGAAACATAAGGGGGAAAAAGGAACTGGGATGCACGCGGAAGCGGACTCGAAAAACAGACGCGCAGAGCCGCAGGGGCATGGCAGTTTTCTAGGAATTTGCGCATTGCGCGCAGCGGCCAGAACGTGGCGTTTCACGCCCGGCGGCCATTTTGGAAGGATCACTGAGTTCATGCCTCGATGCATCATGGACCATGAAGTCCAGAATGGACGAATCCGGTGGTTCATGACAGTATGCCTCCTCCTAAACCCTGCACCCCCGGGTTTGCCTGGGTGTACTCGATGAAACTCTGTACTAGACCGGGAGCATTCATGTTTGAGACAGGCTCCCAGGTGCGCTCACTGGGAGGATATCCTTTCCATTCCACCAGATATTGGAGCTGACCCCGTCTGTATCTGGAATCACATATCCTGGAGACTTTGAATTCGAGTTGGTCATTGACGATTAAAGGAGAAGGTCAAGGTCTAAGAACATTTCTGGTAGACTGTACATAGGATTCTGGAAGCTAGAGCTGGAAGGCCACTGGATTAATGACTTACTTTATGGGGAAGGGTCCATAATACTTGGGAGCCAGTTTATTTGGTCGCAGATGTCGAGGATGAAGTCTTGATGATAGCCAAACCTCATTCCCGACTGAATAGGAAGGGCTAGGTCTCTGCTTGGTATCTGCATATCGTTTGACTTCTATTCTGGCTTTTTCCAGGTGTTCTTTAGCATCTGCGTGTACGTTGACCAGTGTTTCAATCCAGGAATCAACCACAGGAACTGGAGTAGGATGTGGTAGGACAGATGGTAGAACTGAGGGATGAAATCCTTGACTGCAAAAGAAGGGACTTGTCTTGATAGCTGAATGATCAGAATTTTTATAAGCAAATTCAGCCACAGGAATCAAAAGTGACCAGTCGTCCTGGACCTTGGTAGCGAAACAGCGGAGGTATTGTTCTAGGGTTTAGTTGACTCGCTCAGTAGCCCCATTGGTCTGTGGATGATATCCTGAAGACAGAGCGCGCTGGATGCCCAATATTTGGCATAGTTGTTTCCAGAACTGAGATATGTATTGGGGTCCTCTGTCGGAGATGATCTTGGAAGGCAGTCCGTGAAGTCTAAATATGTGCTTTAGGAAAATTCCGGCCAATTCAGAGGATGATGGTAGTTTGAACAAGGGTATGAAATGAGCCATATGAGTAAACAAGTCGATGGTAACCATTATGGTTGTGTACCCTCTGGACGGGGGGTAATTCCACGATGAAATCTGTGGCTATGATTTCCTAGGGTCGTGTTGATAATGCGAGTTGATGTAGGAGGCCTGCAGGTTTTTGGTTATCATGTTTATTCTGGTTGCACACTGCACAGGATCGAATGTAGGTCCTTATGTCATCTATCATCTTTGGCCACAAGAACTGCCTCTGCACAAGACGAAGGGTGGAAGTGACGCCTCGATGTCCTGAATGGAAGGTATCATGGCAAAGGTTCAGAATTTTGTGTCTCAGCTTTTGTGTTGGGATTGCTAGCCGAGTTTCCTTAAAAAGATATCCGTCTTTTGTTACTAGGTTCCATCGGTTGTTCTTCTTCTATTCTTTCCAGAGATCGGAAGAAGGTGTTCTAGCACGAATGTCTTCAGGAGAGAAATGGCTTGGGCCACAAACACAGTATCAGGAAACATTTTAGGAAAGGTCCAGGCTTCGACAGGCTCATAATCAGGGCACCTAGATAGGGCGTCAGCGATAATATTATTAGTTCCAGGAAAGTGGTGAATCTGAAACTGGTATTGGGCAAAAAAGAAGGCCCAACAGGCTTGACCATTGTTTCTACATTCCAGAGATTGTAGGACTTGTAAATTTCGATGGTCTGTTCATACCTGCACTGGATGTTTAGCCCCAGGAGTAGGTGACGCCAGTCAGTGAATGCTTGTCGAATGGCCAAAGTGTGGGATAGATAAGCAATAGGATGCTCCATCCTGTCCCCAAATTCTTGTTTTAAGACAGCGCCAATGGCATAGTCTGAGGCGCCTGTCTCCACCAAAAAACGCCGGTCTGTATCAGGTTGGGCTATGATTGGGGCTTGAGTAAATTTTTGTTTCAGTTGTCGAAAGGCCATGTCCTGAGCAGTAGTCCATTCAAATGGAGTGTCCTTCTTTAAGAGCATCACAATGGGATGCACTATGTCAGAAAACGCAGGAAGGAATTTTCTGTACAAATTTGCAAGTCCCAGGAAGGATTGAATCTGTTTTACAGTGGTGGGTGCTGGCCTGGAAAAGATGGAATCTACCTTGGAAGGGTCCATTCCTATTCCTTTGGAGCTAAGTACAAATCCCAGATAATGAACGGTGGAGACATGAAAGAGACATTTTTCAGGCTTGGCCAGGAGTTTCTGTTCTCGTAAACATTGTAATACTGCCTTAACATGTTCTTGATGGATCTGGAAGTCTTTAGAATATACTAGTATATCATCCAGGTACACGATGACGAAAAGGAACAGCATATCTGAAAAAACCCGATCCATAAAGCGTTGAAACACTGCAGGGACGTTGGCGAGACCAAAGGGCATTACTAGATACTCAAAGTGGCCAAAGGGCATTCTGAAGGCCGTCTTCCATTCATCGCCTTCTCTTATGCGGATGATATGGTAAGCTCCCCTGAGATCGAGTTTGGTGAAGATAACAGCACCTTTTACTGCCTCCAGGATGTTAGAAATAAATGGTAGCGGATAGCGGTCTTTGAGGGTGCATTGGTTGAGACCATGGTAATCCAGACGAGGTTGGAGTTATTGTGTGTCTTTCTTAGGAACAAAGAATAAGGAAGCACCGGCTGGGGATTTTGAAGGCTGGGTAGTACAGTTTGCCAAATTGGTATCCAAGTATTCACGTAGATCCTTCTTTTCGGGTTCAGAAAAAATGAACACCCTTCTGAATGGAATTACTGCTGAAGCATCTGTATCGATAGCACATTCCTCAGGTCTATGAGGTGGAAGATCTTGGACTATGGCTGTCGAGAACACATCTGAGTATGTTTGATAGATCTTGGGAACTTTGATAATATTGGATACACTTACGGATGATTGCTTGTGGTCCTGGGAGGTCACTGCAGAGTCTTGCGGTATGTCTTGAAACAAACAATGGGACATACAAAATCTGGAGCCGAGAAACAAGGAACCTGCTGCCCAGTTGATGTCAGGGTTATGCTTCTGAAGCCAGGGCATACCCAGTACCATGGGGTAATGGGCAGATTTTATGATGTCAAATCGAAGCATTTCCTGATGGTTGTTTATAGACATTAGTAATTCCCTGGTTTGGTGAGTAATGGGTCCTGAAGACAATGGTCTGCCGTCAATGCCTTCAACAGGTTGTGATATCTCATTGGTTTCTCTAGGAATGTGGTGGCTTAGAGCCCAGTCGTGATCTATGAAAATACCCATGGCACCGCAATCCACTAGAGCCAGAATGGGGTAGGTTTCTTTCTTGGTAGGTGACAGGAATGTTTGTAGAATCACTAGAGTGCTCTGACCTGGAGTATTCAAGGAAGGAATGGATGCGGAGCAGGCATCTTTCTCCCGAAGCTGTGCTCCACTTAGGATCGGGAGCTGGCTTTTCCCAAACGTCGGGGTGGCGCTATAGGACATTCTCTCACAAGATGTTTATCAGAGGCACAATACATGCAAAGTCCTGTATTAATCTGACGGATCCTCTCTTGTGGAGAAATGGGTCCACGGAAGGCGGCTTTTTGCTTCGATTCTGGCTCTAGGACATGTGCAGCACTTATTTATTTTGAACAAGTGTAGCCTGTGGCCGCCTTTGGAGGTGTTGTCTTATTCTTTTTTCCTTTCTGCCTTTCTCTCCTGGATCCGAAAATCAATCTGTAGGGAGAAGTCCATGAGAGCCTGGAAGGAACTCGGACGAGCCACTGAGGCTTGTTCGTCCTTTATTTTGTCATTTAAACCTCGACAAAAGAGGGTGAAGCTGGCTTCTTGAGACCAATCAGCTTCTTTGACTAGCTGTTTGAAGCGAGTCACATAGGTGAGCATATCCTGGGTCCCTTGCTGAAAGATCGAGAAGTCTTTCTTGCGCACTATAAACAAGTTCAGGCCTTAAGTGCTTCCACAAACCCATCGTAATCATCCAGAAGTGGGTCTCCAGAATTGACTAAGGGAGTCGCCAGGTTAAGGCATTGCCCGTGAGTTGAGATATCATGAATCCGACCTTAGCTCTTGGGGTGGAAAAATAGTATGGTTTGAAAGTGAAATTTATCGGACAGGTATCCAGGAAGGCACATAGAAATTTGGAAGATCCATCATACTTGTCCACTACTCCCCCCAGGAGGGCACCTTATTTGACTGCGGAATTTCGGGACAAAACTAGCTGCTTCAATGCTGCATTCTCAGCCTTGAGGTTCTGAACCTCAGTGGTCAATTCTTGCATACCTCTCATGAGGTCTTGAACTGTGGCTTCCATTTCTATTTCTGTATTAGGCTGGTGGCATCTCAATCTCTTTTCCTCACCTGTTTTTCCTTGCTTGTGACCTTCTTGGAACCGACTTCTTTCTTTCTCACTGTCCGTGATTTGTATAGGCCAGAGTGAGGGTCTTCGGATTCCAGCGTGAGGTAGCCGGCTCTCTAGCCAGGTAACGCTCAGTATCCAGGAGCGTAAATCCAGGAAGGAGGTATGAATTCCAGGCTTGGAGGAAGTCCGAGATACCGTGGAACGAAGTGCCGGTGCATCCAGGAAGAGGTACAGGTAAGAAGGTAAAGGGGAAACGAAGGGACTCCAGGAACCAAGAAACAAAAGGGGAAAAAGGAACTGGAATGCACGCGGAAGCGGACTCGAAAAACACACGTCTAACAACTCCAAGCAGTTGTGTTGAGACGCGCAGAGCCGCAGGAGCGTGGCAGTTTTCTAGGAATTTGTGCATTGAGCGCAGCGGCTAGAATGCGGACTTTCACGCCCGGCGGCCATGTTGGAAGGATCACTGAGTTCACGCCGCGATGCATCATGGACCATGAAGTCCAGAACGGATGAATCCGGCGGTTCATGACAGGAGGTAATTAACGTCCCTTACCGGCATGGCGTAAGTAGCGTAAGTAGCGTGCCCGTGTTCGCACCAGTCCGCTTTTGTTCAGAGCTAATTTAGCCCATCTGCTGCAGTTTACGCCAGTCCAGGAGTTCTACATTTAATTCTACTGGTGGGCAATATTAGGCATTATGTCTCCCCCCTGGATTCTTGAGCGAATTGTATTTATATTACGGTCCTCAGGGACATGAGGTCATTTTAAATTACCCTTGCACATTCCATCAGCTACGCAAGTATTAACCTATGGTCCACAGCGGGACATGGCGGTTTTTTGCTAAATTTCTTTTGTACTGTTTTGACCTTGTTATCAGGTCATCCTTGTTCATGCTGCACCAGGGTGGCATTAAGCATATGGCTTCTCTCCATCTGCATGCTAATTCCGGTTGTCCATTCATGATACGGCATCCTGTTTATTTATTTAACATGAGCCTGCCCTGTAATCTTTACGCACACGTTATCACATTATCACGTGTTCATTGGGGACACGTGACGGGTCACCATCCACGTGATTTACGTCCATAGCAGAGACGTATTTAGTCGGCTGCCGGCATATGGACTATGCAGCTTGCTCTCTGTGATTTACGGCAGGGCTGTTTTCATTATCTCCAGCCGCCCATGCCGCCCCTGATGGAAGTCTTAAGTAAGTAAGTGTGCACTATAAACTGCCGTTTCAGTTTTGTATAATTCTTTTTTTCGGACGTGGGTCTTGGGTCTGTATGCATACATAAGCTCAGCTGCAGCTGAGCTGCATGAAGATTTCTGTTTACCCAACCCGCAGTGCCACAGGCTTTCTGTGTTCATGCATCTAAGCCCGTGTTTTTGTTTGCTTGATTTGTGTCAGCAGCCAGCTAATTTTCGTTTTTTTAACTAGTTTCAGCTTTAGGCGCACGGAAGTTCAGCAGTGTGATTGTCAGCTCTAGCCTTTATATGGCACCGCGTCCCATTAGGCCGGCATACAGCCACTTGCCATCACGTTTTAATTAGTCTGCAACAGGGCCCATTGCCCCAGGTGGCAGGAGTGGCTTAGCAGCTCTTATCTTATATTTTTTTTTAATTGTGTATGGCTTCATTGGGAATTCCTTAAAGGATAGTTCCGGGACTTTTTTTCTATTGTCCCTACGGTTCGGCCATGTGTTTTTAAGCATAACTCGGTAGATCGTAGAAAACTTTCCTATGGACCTTACCCGACTTTTCGTCCATTATCGCACTCGAAATCAGCCGCCATTTTCTGATAATCCTATCATTTCCCCCCATCGACCTGGCTCACCTGCTTTTGCGGCACTAAACAAATCCCCTGCCCCTGAAACAGACTTTATCAAAACATTCATATTCCCCGCCTCTATCCGTGACGTGACTGTGCTGCGTAGGCAAACGCGCCCAGGCGTCTTCTACGCGACTCCACACAGAACCCGGAAATCAACACAGATTAGCTCACAACACAGCGCGCCACAATTCGGAATATGAAACTGTACTTTTAAATCAAACCGCAAGATTGTAAATTTGGTAAAGTACATTTATTTGACATCAAATGTTTTGAGAATATTCAGCGATTTTCATTTTTATTTGCTCACGTTCCAAAAAGTTTGTTTTGAGGCACGCGATGTTCCTTTGCTGTACACAGGGTCTGAGATCATCTCACAATACAGCGCCACAATTCAGAATATGAAACTGTGGTTTAAAAGCAAACGGCAAGATTGTACATTTGGCAAAGTACATTTATTGGACATCAAATGTTTAGAGAATATTCAGCGATTTGCATTTTTCTTTGCTCTCAATCCAAAATAGTTCGTCTTGAGGCAAGCGATGTTCGTGTGCAGTACACATGGTGTTGGTTTACGATAAAATAAGCTCTTCGGTCGCACTGATAATCGCATGGCTGTTCCAACAACGAGGCACTAGGCCACCACAGCGGTCTGTATGTTGCATCTAGCCGTTAGTACCGCGTAAGGGCATACTTGTACTTGGCGATCGTCCCATAAAATGGTCAGGGTGGTAACGTTGTTCACGCAGAGAAGCAGCTGGCGGTTGAAAAAGCCATCCGCCGGTGTCTGGTACTCGTGACACATACAATAATGAATGATGTACCTGTTTGAAAAACATAAAAAATGAAATTAGTCTCACCATCAGATCTTTATTAAAATTATTCATTTTATATATTAGGTCGGGAAATTATTTCATAGCTAGGACAGTGCAACTGGGTATTATACGTCAAGGGGGGGCTGTAGGATACTGAGACAGTCCCCCAGTGCAGGGGTTGACAGTGAGGCAGTGCAGGTGGAGAGTGGAAGGGCCCAGGACCGAGGTCGCAGACAGTGGACCAGTTGTAGCAGGGGAGAGAGAGAGAGAAAGCAGAAGCAAAGAGGAAGGTTTTGAGGTGCTTCCGTAAAAGGAGATGGTTCTCCTCAAGATAGTGCGCGGTACAAAACAATATGCCACATAGAACGAACAAGTACAACTTAACCCGTCTTTAAAGCTACTGTATAGTAATTAAATTGCGGTATAAACTCATCTAAAGAGTTACTTACATTATATTTGCATTTTCCATTGTGTCTGTGCGTAGGGCAGCCCCGAAATACCACTCCTTCTATGGCGACGTTATTTCTTCTAATGAACGAACATTAAATGGCTATCGTTTCTGAAATTTTATTCATTATCGTTTCTTACGTTATTGCACCACACCCCCAAAAAGAAGTCTTTCGGGATGGTCCCGGCCTGTCAAGGTCAAATAACAATAGAACCTTATACTGAGTCGTGGGCCATTCCGGCACCCGAGCAAAAAATCAAATCAGCTGACCTTCACTTTGAACGAGCACACATTCCTAGTTAGCTACATTCAGTGTAAGGCCATCTCACAGGACTTGAAATTTACACTCCATCTTTGCATTTTGTCTGCGTGCTTTGCAGCCCCAGAGAACCATAAATACGGAGACATTCTATATTTGTTGAAAAATGATTTATATTACTGTTTAGTTTAATTTAATGTGCCAATGAACAAGGTTGGATAGACACATTGCATGTACACTGAGCAATCACTTTTATTTACACAATACATAGCTACACATATTCAATGGGCCTGCGACATGAGGAGACTCGAGAGCAAAGTCACAGGTGACACCCGGGTGGTTCTCACTACTGCACGGTGAGGGGAGGGGCAAGGGTGGAGAGACACATTGCATGTACACTGAGCAATCACTTTTATTTACACATTACATAGATACACATATTCAATGGGCCTGCAACATGAGGAGACTCGAGAGAACAGACAATCAAATGACAATCATTTAAACCGTGATGTGTATTTCTCAATGAGCTCTGCTTTAGGTGGACATGGAACAGAGGCAATGTTGGGTGGCAATGCAGTTGTCCCCTGCACAGGTGCGTTCACAACTCCATGTATGTGCCTATCTAGGACATCAACAATAAGTCTTTCAATAAACTCATATTGCATATCCTCAAACACTGGTTTCATCACCCATTGTTTACTTCTTTTAGTGAAGGCCTTATTGTAGCGAAGCGTTCCTAAAGTTCCGGTCGTCCTACTTTGTTGACGGCCAACATTATGGTTATGTGCCAAGACCGCTAGAAGAGTCCGATTTATCATGCCCTCCATGCCAAAATGCAATCGTTTTTGCCTGTACTTTAGGCACATATTGTGGAACACCTCCAAATCTCCTGTGTGGCAGAATTCCGTGAGTCCCCTCAAATCTCTTGTTGTAGTTTTATCAAATATAATCTTTTCAATGGCTTTGTGAGTGGGTGATGAAGGAATAAACCACTTCTTCTTCCGTGCCTCCTCTGTGGACAAATGGCCATGTTCACAATTGTGGAAATGTTGGTTTGTGGTCCAGCGGTGAACGTTGCTACAGTGTAGCATTACTGACCGCCATTTTTCCAGTAGAATTTCCAACGACCCTCCACATGTTTTTGAGCTCCACCAAAGATGGTTGCTGATTGACTTGGACCACTGTGAAATACCTTGCATATCTTTTTTTTTACCTGCAGCCGACATTTTTTTATTGATTGTTTTTGCAAGATGCCAAACGTCAAATTGGTGATTTATATTTTTGTACTCTTCTCTCATTGTCTTGGCAATTGAAACGTGTCTGTCCGTGGCTATCAGGTCGATCACCATTCCCCGCGATTGTAGTTCTTGCAATGATGCTACAAAGCCAACTTTCTCCATGGCCACTGAGGATGTGCTTTGTGACACCTGCACGACCACCGAACTCACAATTTTCTTACTTTCCATGTCCTGAAAGTGGTAGGTGCAGTACTTGGCTGAAAATCCTGGGCTGTCGCACTGTCCATCACTGGCTAGCCTGAACCGTTTGCCCGCCAATGTACTATCAATAGACATTTTTTCCATTCTCCAAGCTTCGCTAATGGCTGGAAATAGATAATCGGTTTGGTATTTGTAGAACTGAGTTTTCGCAATGAAATGGATTCCCACAAACTGAAAGAAAGACTCTAACTTTTTAAAACTTGAACCACTAAAAAGTGCAGCCGCTGCACAAAGTAGATTGCCTGCTGGCAGTTGCCCCAGCATGGGTTGTGCAGACCATGAGAAAGGATGATATTTTGTACAGGTGGCATGTATTTTAAGGTTAGTGTCTCGAATTGCACGAGTCACATTAATCAATGGCTCCCCACATACTTCCCCACCAACCGAATGCCCACATTTCATCCGAATAATAATATCAATCAAACAACTATCGAATACAATGAATTTGGCCTCTTTCCTTATACTGTCACTCTGAATCCCAGCTGGTTCGGCCTGTAACGTTGAGGACATGTCACTCACATGAAAGGTAGAATCTCTGATATCGTCTTCCGCTATGTTCAGTGATATTGATGGTGTTTCATTGTCGTCCACTTCATTCTCTTCCATTGCAACATCTGTTCCTTCTCCGGCGATGGGTGAATAAAACAATTTCTTCAACTTTCTCGCGGTCTTAGTTTTTGCGGGTGTGGATTCTGTGAATTGATCTCCGACTGCATCCGAACTACCAGGAGGACATTCACTATCGATGGCTGGATGTGGTATAGCTCCGTTGTCAATCACTTCATATTCTTCCCATTGGCACGATGCATCTCCAGTCTCAAGTCCCTGCCAAAAGGTTTGACAAGCAACATCTCTCGTTCGCTTCACTGTCTGTGTAGATCTAGTTCGTACACCCACTCGCAACTAGAGGACAGATTGGAAAAGGGATGTTCACTTTAAACACAACTTACAGTATTGAACTATTAACAGTGAAAAACAACATAATATAGTGACCAGGACACTAAGCTTCTTTTGCTTTCTTTTCTTTGAAACTTTCTTGCCTCGAACTTCAACATCGGGACGCTGTTGCTCCGACTCGTGTGTGCATGTCTCCACTTCCTCTTGCGCTGCAACGACTATATTTTCATGATAAGCACATCCATCACGCACTGACGCTCCATCGACTCCCTGAAACATAGAACTTTCATTAGCATGTATAATAATATTGAAAACACAAAATGTACTTGGGGACCAATACCCACGTACATCTCAATAGCAAAACACGAATGAACGCTTTGTGTAGAACATTCAAACGACAATTATTCACGCATTGTTGATCTAGTTAGATGGAACTGTCAAGGTCCATACCTCGGGCTCCTCATAGACTTCCATTGATGATATTATTGAAGATGATGCTTCAGTAACTCCCTGAAACACAGTAATTGCATTAGTATGGTTTTCTATTTTGTTAAAAAGAACATACACTTTGTGCAGGCGTCAACGGCTCATCTAAATAGACCTGCACAAATGATCAGTTGTCTAAAATAAATAATGGATATCTAAATATGATTCGATTTGCTCGATCGTTGGAAGTGTCACCACCCAGAAATCTGCATCAACTACTACGGGTGATGTTCTTGTAGAAGAAGCTCCGTCATCTCCCTGAAACATAGTACTTGCGTTAATAAAGAAGGAAGTATAGCGGATGTAATCACGTCATATGATTTCGCTTGATCGAACTGTCAGTATCCATACCTCGAAATGCATAAGAACATCAAGGGACGATGTAACTGCGGTGCACACTTCTGCAAGCTGTTGCGCCGACCCGTAACTGCATGCTCCCCCTTCTTCTTGGACTAATGCTCCATCGACTCCCTGAAACATAGGACTTTCATTATTAATGAACACAATATTGAAAAAAGAAGACACATAGGAGGGCGACGACAGAAGGACATATCAATGGCTAAAAACGAAAGAAACATTGTGTGTAACAATCACGCTACAAGAATGCAAGATCTGATGATCTCCATCGATGGAACTGTCCGGAAACGTACCTCGAGCATCTGAGTGACATCAACGGTTGTCATCAATGCGTTGGACTCCTCAGCATCTCCCTGAAAGACAGTACTTGCATTATTTTGGATAACAATAATTATAACTGAAAACAAAGACTAGAGGACGAGTACAAGGGTGTACCATTAGCTAAAATAATTACACGATAAATTAAAACTATTGATTTACATGCCTAAAACAAGTCAGTGGCAGAATAGCCAAGTAAGATTACCCGATAGGCGCTTGAAGTGGCTGATGACTGCAATAACGACACGGATGGAGAATCTTCCGCCTTCATATTGAGTGGATACATAAATGGGGAAATTATTGTTAGCTAATGCTACACACTACCGCAAGGCCGAGAGATAAATACGTAAACTTGACTCACCAGTGGAGGGATGTGGACGAATAGAGTGGGAATAGCGGTTGAGAGCAATTTTCGCCTCGCTCGCAGTGTGTTCTTCTTTATTAGCAATGATGTGGAGTACATGTCTGAGCTAAAGTGCCTGCTGCAGATGCGGTATCGATCACCCCTCTTGTCCGCAAAGACTTCTAGGACTCTACTTTCAAGCTCAGACGGTGGATATCCGCAATATCGGACCCATTCTCTTATCTGATCTATTGAAAACATGCATTATAGTACCTTCAGATTTATTATGGGTCTTCGAAGGGCAACCGCCAATGGAACAGGCAGGCATTGTGGAAAGTTCTGAAAATTAAACATCAACAATTCTCTATGAATACCAATGTGTTAAAAAATTAAATGACACATAAAAGGTTCAATGCAAGGTTCGTTTTGGTTCTTGGAACTATACACGTTATTCACATGCGGATAAGTATTTGAATAACTTTAAAAAAATAGAAAAATGATTTGACTAAACTCAGAACATGTGACTAGTTCCTTGCATGTTCTGTCTTGAACGAAAAGAAATTGGACGCAAAATGATTATGGTACATGGCCTTACCTTGACGAACAAACAGTTAGATGCAGGGATCAGAGTAGTTTCTTGTCGTAGAACAGGGAGCAGTTCACAGGTTGCAAACTGACGAGTTTCCTCGAAGTGGTCACGGAAGTTCACAGAGACGAAGAGCAGATAACCAGCACCTTCACGGGTTGACTAGCAAAGCGCAAAGAAGTTCTCATTAGAAATATGAAGTGGGTTATAAAGAATTCGAAACAGGGGTGTGTTTGTGAATGAATGATGTGTATATGTCGTGGCATTATGCGGTTTGCAGGGGGCCGTCCAGCGTGAGGGGGGATGCTTGGCAGGAGACACGGGGTCTGGAGGATGACATGGGAACAACAACCCATGCTCTATAGACCACTTTGAAGTGTACATGGTCTTTGGCACCTCTTGGCCTTTATCGCTCCCTGACAGCTCCACTTGGCAGCGCAAGTACCCCGGTGCGAACTGCCTTTGATAGGGCGGGGGGGTGGATTGGGGCGGTGGTCGTGCAGACAAGACACAGGAAGACTCGTGAATGGAGACACACTTATGTGGATTGCAGGGGGCCGTCCAGCGTGAGGGGGGATGCTTGGCAGGAGACACGGGGTCTGGAGGACATGGGAACAACAACCCATGCTCTATAGACCACTTTGAAGTGTACATGGTCTTTGGCACCTATTGGCCTTTATCGCTCCCTGACAGCTCCACTTGCCAGCGCAAGTACCCCGGTGCGAACTGCCTTTGATAGGGCGGGGGGGTGGATTGGGGCGGTGGTCGTGCAGACAAGACTCGTTTGCCGCAGGGCCTCACCAAGGAGAGGCCATCTAACTGCATATAAGAGGCAGGCTCCAGGATCTAGTACATGGAAGGCAGGGGGGTGAGTTTATAAATACCTCACCCTCCCAGGAGAATATATGGGTGCAGTTCACCCTGGAGATCCTGGATGCCTAGGCAGTTAGTCAGCAGCAGGCTGGCCTGTGGTGGCAAGGCGGCACGGGCCAGAGGGGGTCATCTCTGTACCCGGTGCCCAAAAGGATGATTTATTATGATCAACCATATTGATTATTTACCTATAACCATGTTTTGTATCAATAAAATCCAACAGCCTTTTATTTCCAACGCTTGAACAAAGTGGTGTGGTAAGTATTTTTGGGGGAGGAGGCAAGGCCGGGAGGCTTGATGCCAACCCGCAAAATAACATATGTATATCTGCTGCATATGGGTTCAATGGTTATGTGGATTGAAGGTGGGCGGCCAGCGTGAGGTAGGATGCTGGCCGGAGACATGTGGTGTGACAAGACAAGGCACAGGAAGACTATTCAATGGAGACACACTAGATTCATTTAAAAAATCAAAACAACCATTGTTAAAATATATGTTGGGTTTTATTTTAGATCTTAATTTCAATTGAACATAAATAATAAACATTACACATTGTAAAGTTCCGGTTGCAGCACATCCAGGGAAAATCCGCGGTATTGTCCACTGTCGCTGGGGAAATGTTGTCTAATGGCAAGTACCGCACAGGCAGGTATTACTCTCCGAACGCGGTGTCCGAGCCTCCCGTGAAGCCACCAA
Organism: Ambystoma mexicanum; assembly: GCF_040938575.1. NCBI lineage: Eukaryota > Metazoa > Chordata > Amphibia > Caudata > Ambystomatidae > Ambystoma > Ambystoma mexicanum. The sequence goes on along the minus strand of NC_090931.1, from coordinate 226,426,549 downwards.
GTGAAGCAACGATAGGCCACCAGCCTGTACCACCTGTGAAAATGAAAGATGCAAACTGTATTAAAATGACAAAACTTTCTTATCACTGTCGATTCAGGTAAAAAATGTCATTCTGCTTTGAAAAAAATTCTATCTAGAAAATGCACAATATGGAACCAATTTACATGCATTCGAATGATATGTCGATGTAATTTTATATGTGGGAGACGACCATGACATAGTAGTGGCATCACTGACATCACAACCAGAGTATACTTACTCGTTACTCGGATTACGCGGACGAACAGTGCCGCGAAGTTCGTGCATAAGCACCATCATCATCCTCAACACAGTCCATGAGAGGCAGGCTTCCCTGAACTCTGGCAGCTCGGTGATGGATTGCGGACTTGGCTCGCCTTCCGAAATATAGGCCAAGCACCCGGAATTTTCACGGCAGCAGCAGTTCTCCTCCTCAGTTGGCATTAGCTCGCACCGATTGCACGTGCACCAGGTGGAGACGCCGTCCATGCGACATGGTCCAGGCTCTTCATCCGTTGACTGGTCCTCCCAACTGCCGTCCGAATCCCCATCGTTTTCGCGTGCTTGCCTTTCCAGTAGTTCTTGCTCGGTGTACTCGGGCTCGTACATATACGGCATTATTGTAGCCATTGTGTGGTAAAGAAAGTAAAATAATTTACATAGATGGTACAGGTGTTCACAAGGCCTAGAAGCGGCGAAGGTAGCTGACCAGAGCACAGAAACGAGTCACAGAATACTCAAAGTAACACAGAGAGAATAATGGAATCGAAAATCTGCTGCTGTGTGTTGTGAAACGGTGTGTTTATACTTGTTGAGGAAAGAGGCGTCCTGCCATTTCCATGGCGACACTTCATTAGCTGAGGCGCAGCGATTGTTGACACAAAACGTGCTTTGGCGTTGGGAAATGGGCGGTACGCGTCTGCTGATGTCAGGCTCAGGGGCGGGGGATTTGATTTAGTGCCGCAAAAGCAGGTGAGCCAGGTCGATGGGGGGAAATGATAGGATTATCCGAAAATGGCAGCTGATTTCGAGTGCCGTTAATGGACGAAAAGTCAGGTAAGGTCCATAGGAAAGTTTTCTACGATCTACCGAGTTATGCTTAAAAACACATGGCCGAACCGTAGGGACAATAAAAAAAAAGTCCCGGAACTATCCTTTAACAACGACGAATGTGGGTGAGGCTAACATTATTCTTTGCTCGACAGCACATCAGGCGTACTTTCGCTGACACCACTTTCTTCGCTGCATTACTACCCAGCAGGCCACCGCATCATAATTTCTGGAGGGGGCCACCGTTAGCAGCGCTATATTAATTACAGGTAACAATTGGCCGCTTTCATGTGGTGCTTTCGGCGAATGCAGTTATTCCTTTGGGCTTATGTGTGCTTCAATTATTTTTCCACTCTTGACTAGCCACAGTTCCATTGGCGGTATGACTCCAGCATACGACCTTTTCCATTCTGCATATTAATGGCTACTTATACAAGGTCTGTTCAACCCATCATATCACAGTCTATTTCTTCTGTTACCATACATTCAATCATGGCATTTTTCTGCTGCTTGAGGGCTTTTCGGTGGTTATCTGACTGGGCCATCTTGACCTACTGGCCTACATGGTGCATCTAATTTCTGTTTTTACACTCTTGAGGCCGGTCTCTCGCCTCTGGCTTTTTCAAACAAAACCCTGTCTCTGGGGTTGTTCTTATTTTAGGTACACTTCTCCAGCACAAATGTTTAGTTTTATTGGTTTGTAATAGGTGGCACATGGTGGTTATATACAATCTATTGTTGAGTTTAGTTTATGAGATGGGACACTGCCGCATATTTATGCAGTAATGCTCTTCTCTTGCAGCTTCTCGCTTTGTATCTCCTGATGAAGACGTTGTCCATTACACACTCTACGTCGAAACCGGTTGAGCTTACTCCTTAGGGATGTGATCTACATAACCTTCTTTTTCTCAGATCCACCCTTGTGATAGATTGTTTTTAATGAGTTCTATTGCTGTTTGTTTAACACATTTTAAATATTAAAATAATCAAATGGGATGTGATGAATGTTTGTTCCATCCCCAATTGGCAAGCAATGTTAATCAATTCAGTCATTTTTAGCCATTGTTGGTTGGTTGAATGTCACTATGTATGATGTATGGTTTGGATGCTGCACTGTGAATGTTTGTTGAGATGGATGCATTTTAGCCAAGTATGTTGTTCACCTATGCTGTCGTGTCATGTGATTAATTGATGTTTAACAAAGTAATATGTCATTAATTGACTTTTTTGAATTTTTTGTATTATGGTAAATAAAAACAATTTGATACTTTTGTAAGCAACACCGTTTTGCTCTCTGGACATTTCTTCAGCTTCTCACTGACTGGGTGTCACCTGTGCCTTGTGATGTGTGCCTTAGGGTAGGTGCCGGTTTACGCCTTCTGGCGTGGGGTTGTGGGTCAAAAACCTTCGGTGAGCGAATCAGCTGATCACTCGATGCGGCGTCGGCGTTGCTAGGCAACCGAACTAGCTTTCGGATCGGTGGCCATTTTGAGGATGTCCTTGTGGTGGGGAATGGCTGCAATCACGGCCTCAGGACGAATAGTGGGCACAAACAGCTGTGCGGAGGAGTGCAGGTACCGGAACTTGCTTTTAAGAAGGTGTTGCAGAGGTGTCTGTGCTCGTCAGCTCGTTGTGGCTTGGTACTCTGATCCGTGTTACTGCTCCCTTTGTGAGCGCGAATCCTGGGCTGGGCTCCAGCCCACCCTGCTGCTTTGTTGCTTCGTTGCTGGAACTGTCCTTGGCACGGTGGTACCTGCCAGGTACTTGTTCCTTTGGGTGGGTGGCAGTTTACGCCTTCCGGCGTGGGGTTGTGGGTCAAAAACCTTCGGTGAGCGAATCAGCTGCTCACTCGATGTGGCGTCAGAGTTGCTAGGCAACCGAACTAGCTTTCGGATCGGCGGCCATTTTGAGGATGTCCTCGTGGTGGGGAATGGCTGCAATCACGGCCTCAGGATGAATAGTGGGCACAAACAGCTGTGCGGAGGAGTGCAGGTACCGGAACTTGCTTTTAAGCAGGTGTTGCAGAGGTGTCTGTGCTCGACAGGTCGTTGTGGCTTGGGACTCTGATCCGTGTTACTGCTCCCATTGTGAGCGCGAATCCTGGGCTGGGCTCCAGCCCACCCTGCTGCTTCGTTGCTTCATTGCTGGAACTGACCTTGGCATGGTGGTACCTGCCAGGTACTTGTTCCTTTGGGTGGGTGCCGGTTTACGCCTTCCGGCGTGGGGTTGTGGGTCAAAAACCTTCGGTGAGTGAATCAGCTGCTCACTCGATGCGGCGTCGGCGTTGCTAGGCAACCGAACTAGCTTTCGGATCGGCAGCCATTTTGAAGATGTCCTCGTGGTGGGGAATGGCTGCAATCACGGCCACAATCTCCATGTGTGTGTGATGGCCCATGCATTGGCTCATGTCACTGTCACATTGGTGGCCCATCATCATACTTTGCATTCCATTGGTTTGTGTGGACACTCACCTCCATCTGCCGATGATGGCACTCCACGCTCCATATCTCCCACTCCCTCTATTGCCTCCATGCCAATGGTGCTGGCACAGGTTTCTTCTCATCGGGTGAGTTTTATTGGGGAGTTGGACCCGCCTCCTATAGCCTGACCCTGGCTCCGGTTTTCTGATAAGATGTTGCGCACAAGGAGGCGCAGGTCATCGCACCGTTTTTTCACATCCTTTACAGTGCGGGGGTGATGCCAACCGCACTGACCTTCTGGGCCACTTGCTCCCATACTTCTTTCTTTTTCAGCATGTAGCTCTCCTAAATTCTGATGCAAAAACCACGTCTCCATTTTCTGCCAGCGTTTCTGCCAGCATGTTTAATTCGTCCTCGGAGAAATGCTCCTTTCGCTGCCTGGATGGTCCTTTTTTAATGGCCTTTGGCATTGTGCTGGAGGTGTAGATGCAGATGTAGCTGCTGGTGTGAGGCTCCAGGTCCTGTTCCTCGAGGATTGCAACGGATTGTGTTTTTCAAGATGACCGCCGTACAATTGACACTACGGCGGCCATCTTGGCCCGTCGGCGCGATGACACTACTTCCAGGTCCGGTACTACTGGGCCCAGTAATGCCGGGCCCTGTAATGCCGGGCCTGTTATTTAGGGATGGACGGAGGCGGAAGAGGTGTCAGTGATTTCCATGATGCCGCTAACTGGGTTTTTTGGGTCTTTTGCGGCATGCCGGTACAGTCGATACTGGCATGCCGCTGCGCGTGTGCACGCATACTCGTAATCGGCTGCTGTTAGCGGCATTAGTGCTACCCGGATGCAGTATAACATTTGATTTTTACCGCAAATCTCGTAATGAGGCCCAATGTGTTTCAAAGCACTTCAAGGCAAGGGAGGGAACAAGGAAAAATACAATGACTTTCTTACAGGCCTTGAACAGTAAAGATGTGAAATTAACTATCGTACTCAGCCTGACGACATTGCAAGAGCTAAGACATAGATAAGGAAGGGAGGGGGAGAGTGGGAAGGAAATGGAAACAGACAGGTGACTACTGTACTAGGCCTCACGACATTTCTGGTAGAGCCAGAGAAAAACAAAAGGTGAGGGACAGGGGTGGCGAAAGGGAGGGGAGGAACAAAAAAAGCGACTATCGTACTAGGCCTGACAATGTTTCAGATAGTGCTGGAGGGAAGGGGGGGACAGTAAGGGTATGGGGGAGCGACAGACGAGGTTGCTATCATACTAGGTCCAGGGACAATTCCTATAAGTGCATAGAAGAAAGTAAGGGGAGGAGGGGTGGAGGGGAGGAGACAGGAAAAGGGAGAGGGGAGATGAGTAGAGAACAGAGTAAGCTGTCAAAAAGAATGGAGAAGAAAGAGGAGAGGGCGAATACAATTGCAGAAGTCAGTAGTAACACATAATGCTGCAAGCCCGATACAAGATGAAGATGGGAACAGCATGATTTAGGGCCACCATGAGTACAAGATGCAAAGGAAGTCCAACATGAGAGTTGAGAAAGGGTGACGTACCGTGAATCAATGAAGTCCATAAAAGTAAAATCCAGCATTGGCCACAAGACGGTAATGGTGAAGCCAGAATGTATCAGGACAGACTCCTGTGTGCGGGAAGGGGGGGGCACAAGCAAACAACACAGGGGACCTGAGAGGGTGGGGATGGCCTGTGGGGACAGAGGGTGTAAACACATGTTGGTGCATGCTTACCTGCTGTCTTAGCAGGGGGTCGAACCCTGGATCCTCCTGGTCCGAACAGATCCAAACAGGAATTTCCCTTTTCTTTGGCTGCCCTTAGCTTTGGACGCCCGGTCGAGACACGCCCTTGATCTAAGAGTTAAGAGCAGGAAGGAAGAGGCAGGGCTAAGAAGGTGGGTGGTGCTTAGGCCAGGTGACCTAGATCCACTTAAACCTGCTCCCCAGCTGCAAAGGAAAAGAGGCTGCAGGGCTCCTTAAGTAGAGAAACGAGCGGCAAGCAGGAAGGCACCAGGTGGGCGGAGCTTGCTAAGTGGTGAAAAAGAGCGGCAAGCAGGAAGGCACCAGGTGGACAGGCCTTAGGCCAGGTGACATAGAGCCACTTAAACCTGTTCCCCAGCTGAAAAGGAAAAGAGGCTGGAGGGCTCCTTATGTAGGGAAAAGAGTGGCAAAGAGGAAGGCACCAGGTAGGCGGGGCTTTCTAAGTTGTGCAAAAGAGAAGCAAGCAGGAAGGTACCAGGTGGACGGGGCTTGCTAAGCGGTGAAAAAGAGCAGCAACCAGGAAGGCACCAGGTGGGTGGGGCTTAGGCCAGGTGACCTAGATCCACTTACACTTGCTCCCCAGCTGCAAAGGAAAAGAGGCTGGAGGGTTCCTTAAATAGGGAAAAGAGCGGCAAGCAGGAAGGCACCATGTGGGCTGGGTTTGCTAAGTGGTGAAAAAGAAAAGCAACCAGGAAGGCACCAGGTGGGCGTGGCTTTGGCCAGGTGACCTAGTTCCACTTACAGCTGCTCCCCAGCTGCTCATGGACTCCTCCAACTCCCTGCGAGTTTCCACGAGGCACTCAGTCCGCCTCAATGCCCGGTGCTTGGAGTTCTCTGCCCTGACCATTGTGAGCCATGCCGCCACTCTGCATCGATTTGCTGGCCCATCCGCTGCCACATTGAAGACACTCCCAGTCCTGGGTCCTCCTGCCTGTTGGCCGATCCCTGTCCCCAGGATGTTGTTGGCTCGAGTGATGATGCCTCCCACGCCAAGTGAGCTGCTGCCTCAATGCCAAATTCCTCTGCCACCATGACGGCCTCCGGGATGATGGTATCCCCAGCGCCGTCATGCACGTGCCCTGCTCGATGATGCCTGCACATCCACCATTTGCTGGGGTCCAGTTGGTGGTGTGACCACCCCTGCTGGACCTCCGACTCCCAACTGTGGCAGGGATGTGTTCTCCACCGGCCTGGCCGCGGGCTCAGGGGCAGCTCCACAGGGGGCCCAGGTGATACATGGGCTGGAAGACAGCATGGAGGACGACTGGCACATAGGGGGTGCAGTTGAGGAGGGAGTTGCAAGAACGTCCAGCAGACAGAGGAACCGTGTGCTGGTGACCTGTCCTAGCAAGTCGAGGCAGGCACACAGGTATGCGAAATGACATGCACTGTCTTGCTTAGAACCCTGCACATCATCCCGAATACCTTGTGTGTGCAGCACAACACTGGCTAGGACAGGCTCAACACGGTCACGGATTGCCACGTCCGCAGGGAGAGGAAGGCCAGTTGTTGTAGAAACATCCCCTCCCTGCCAACGGATCTGGACATAGGCATCCCTGCCGGTGCAGGATGATGCAGTCACAGGATCAGGGACAGGATTGCACACAGGCACCTCCACGATGACCTGTGCTGCCTCCAGCCCCTGCCCCTGAACTGCACCACCTGCACCAGTGGAACCACCCCCTCCAGGCCCGTGCATGGGGCTGATACGGCCTCCTCCTCAACCACACCCCCCACCAACCTGGATGACTCCATGACGTCTTCCTCAGTATGCCCCTGTGGGAGCTCAGCTGCCCCTTCTGCCGATGAGTCCACCTCCAACCTTGGCCTCTTGGCCCTCCCCTCATCAGGTGTGACCATGGACGCAGCACCAGACTCCTCACTCCCGGAAGATATTATAACCTGAGAGGGGATCTGGGCCCTGCGTCTCCGGCTGGCGGTGGCATCCATGCCGCTGGGCTCCACAGCACCGTCTGCGTCCTCTTCATCAGTCGACGTTGCAGAGAGGGAGAGACAGAAGACAGGCATCAGGGCACTGTACAATGGTCTGCTACACACATAACAGATGCACGTGAGTGTCAGTGTCAGACATGAAAGATGGCATCACACTCCTCAACACTCATGTCATTTGAACCCACACACATGCACAAATAAAATGGGATTGTGCTACAGCATCTTCATCCATTCACATGAACATGCATGTACATCCCAAGAGTGACAGGATGTTGCAAGCATCATGGGGCATGACAATCACATGCACCCATGCCACCACACAGACATGCCTATGGCCATCTTAGCCTCCTGTCACAGTGCAGTTGTCACCAACTTTCTCACATCAGCCAATCGGGCACCCTGATGTGTGTGTCACATGCATCCATGGCATCTCACAGTCACACACATAATAAACAGACACACACACATGCACATCATGCAAGTAGATGAAGGTGGGAAGGGCATCCATGTGTCACACAACAAACATGGCCTAGTACACACCCAGACATGCAAACATGCGTGCATCAACACATGCAGTTGTGCATCATGCATAGGAATACATACACCACTGATGTGCACTACACATGACTTGGCATACATGCAGCACGGTCATGTCTCTGCACACACACATCCATGAATGGGCCATGTCACACATATGTTCAAGCTGCACACCTCTGCCATGCCGCAAAATGCACTGCTTGGAATGAGAATGCAGGACATTTACCGCTCGACTCCAGACTGGTCTGCCTCTCGAACACCTGGTGGTGAAGCACTGGGCAAAAACGTTCCAGGACCCACAACTGGTCGATGGTAAGCTGGACCCGGTGCTCCACTGCATCCACTGAGTCCAAGAGGCGCTGGGCCTTCCTGAGGGTCCTGGACTTGAAGTCCTCCCAGCGATTCTGGACGTGTTTCAAGTCGAGGGTTGCCACCCCTCCACGTTGAGGGCAACCACAATGTCTGACCAGATCCTCCTCCATCCTTCCTTGTCGGCGCACAGTCGTCTGAAGAGTGCACCATAATGCCCCAGGATTTGCTCCACCAGGATGCCAACTTCTCTGGCTGAGAAGCTGACAGCCCTCTGCCTCTCTGGCTGGGGGTTGCCAGTGGTTTCAGATGGAGTTTGCCCCGACATGGCAACCCCCGAGGCAGGTGTGGGTGGGCAACTGGGTCCGGGGGCTGGGCTGTGGAGCGATGGAACACCAGTCAGGAGTCTTCTGTTCCAGCTGGTGTGGTCACAGTAACTGAACCCCTGCAGATGGCTGATGTACAGGTACCAAATAGCAGGGCACGTGGGCAGCAGGCAGGCAGTAGCAGATGGCTTGTGGTAGGCTGCTCAGGGCTCTGGGGGGGCAGGAAAAAGGCCTTCTGTGCAGGAGCGAGGTCTTCTATGTGTTGTCGCATGGCCAGCTTGATGCAGAGTGAATCAGTATGTGGAAAATCAGCATGTGTGCGTGTAATTCGAGGAAAGGCCCTTAGCGCGTAAGCATGTGAGTGACGTGGCACGCGTAGGCGTTGCTACGTGCACGGGTTAAAGGTCCGCTTAGGACGCCATTTTCCTGTAGGTGCTTTTTGTGGAGAGCAAGCATGTGATTCTTGTACTTCTTGCGGGTTGACACATGATTACTTCACAACGGTTGCAGTGCATACTGCTTGTTTACTGTGGCAGAGCTCACTTCTTCTTTTGGCGGGGTTGTTGCCAACGTGCACACGCGCATGTTTTTTTTTTCATTTTCCAGGCAGACGGTGAGTCGCACACATATTTTTCCACTGTGGTTGCTCCCATGTGTCGCGTACCCATTCAGAGGTCATTGTAGCCTGCGTGTACCACGCGTACGCATTTTATGGGTTTCTGGGTGCCACAGCATACTGCGGGCCCTTAATTCCATGCACGTGGGCTACCCAGGGGTCGCATGCACGTTTGTTTTTAGGTTTTTTTGGGGTGCCTGAGCGTTGCATGACCCATCATTTTTCCCAAGGGGTCACAGACAGCTTTGCAAAAGCACAGGGGTACCTATTCCATCTAGTACCCTGCCCCCTTCACCCCAATTTCCCAGGACAATTGTTTTCTGCACCTACCATTCGCACAAGTACATCAGTGCCATGGTTGGGAGGCGACCAAGTGGTAAGGAAGGCAAAGGTGGCCGATCTCCAAGAGGTGTCCGCGATAGGGGACATGGCCAGGATGAGCAGGGTGGCCAAAGTGGCAGTGGTGGGCAACATGGGCAGGGTGGCCCAAGAGGGCAGTGTGCCCAGGACCATTCAGGGACACCTATGCCACCCTATGTGCTATGCGGACGATACCCAGCTCATTTTCAGGCTACCCTCGGCCTCCTCCTCTCCTTCCCTCATCTCCGACTGTCTGTCTGCTATCCAGGAATGGTGTGCCGCCAATGACCTCTGCCTTAACGCCAGTAAGACTGAGATTCTACTCATCGGCACACCCACTCCCTCCTTTCCTGCAGCTCTCTGGCCGGCCTCCCTTGGCCCTCTTCCTGCCCCTACCTGCAAAGCTAAAAACCTCGGGGTCATCTTCGACTCCACACTCTCCTTCTCTCCTCATATTTCTGACGTCTCTAAGAAGTCACACTACCAGCTGCACCTCCTCAGAGGTATTCTTCCCTTCCTCTCCTTCCCCCAGAAGCTCACTGTCTCCCGAGCCCTGGTTCTCTCAAGGCTGGACTACTGTAACAGCCTCTATCTTAATCTGCCTGCCTCCACTCTCCGCCCTCTGCAACTTATCCAGAACAGAACTGCGAGACTTGTCCTTGGCCTCAAGCCCAGGGACCGTATCTCTCCAGGACTGAAATCTCTTCACTGGCTCCCAGTGGCTGCGAGGATTAAGTTCAAAACCCTCTGCATTGTCCACAAGGCCTTCTGGGGCCTGGGGCCACAATACCTTCAACTCTCTCTTCCTAAATATCTGCCTTCACGAGCCCTTCGCTCATCCGTCTCCAACTCCCTCATGGTCAGCCGCTTCTCGAAGCAACGAGCTGGGGGTAGATCTCTCTCCGCAGCAGGGGCCTCCCTCTGGAACAGCCTTCCTGCCTCCCTGAAACTTGAGGAGAACCATCTCCGGTTCCGGAAGCACCTCAAAACCTTCCTCTTCGCTTCTGCCTTCTCTCTCCCTCTCCCCTGCTAAACCTGCTAAACTCCCCACTGAAGTTTTGCACTAAACCTGCATCTGGGCCACTCTGTGACCTCGGTCCAGGGCCCAGCCACTCTCCACTTGCACTGCCTCCCTGGCTCCCCCTGCACTGTGGGACTGTCACTGCATCCCTACAGCCCCCTTCCCAGCACTTGCTCTGCACTTACCTCGCACTTGCCACCATCTGGCCCTTTTATTATTATTTATTATTTTATTACGCTACTTACCTTGTACTGCACTTTCCCCCCACCTCCTCCCCCTGCACTTTCTCCTTTTCCCCTTACCTCTGCACTTGCGCGATCTGAATGACACCTGGCCTAGTAGGATCGTTTGTCTGTCTTCCCCTTGTTTCCCCCCCTCCCTGCCTCATCGCGCCTTGAAACACTTGTGTATAGGCGCGTTACAAATACCATATCATATCATATCATATCACCCCACCAGTGGGTCAGGAAGCTGCAGCTGACACCTAATCCCAGCTCAGGCCCTGCTAGCCCGGCCCAGATTGGTCACCGAACAGGCACGGGATTACTCACAGGCCGACTTCCGTGTCACAAAGGCGAAGCCACTTGTGGCGGTGAAAGTTGCTTTCACCAGGCCACGTGGATCTGGGGCAGAAATGTCATCTGCCCCGAGTAGCCATGGTGAGGAGGCTGCAGGGCCAGCTGCAGCTCACTCCACCCCGGCTCTGAGTCACCCAGCCAGGACAGTGTTGGTCCCGGCCCCTCACACCAAGGCAGTTGTGCCGCTTGGTCCTGTCAACAGCACCGAGCAGCCAGTGCCTGCAGTGAGACCGTTGGTCATTGTGCCATTGCCTACTTCCAGTGGCCAGTCCACCTGCGCTTCAGCCCCTACAGACCGGAGCGGCGTAAACCACTCAAGGCCCGCACCACCTCGCAAGAGGAAGAAGCGTGCTCTTGTGCAACGGGCTGGGACCCGAGACATGGCTCGCCCCTCCGGCACGTCAAGGAAGCAGAGTTTCAATAATGTGGAACTAGATGCACTTGTGAGCTACGTGTTGGAACATGGCCTCAACATGCTGTTGATGGCAGGGTGCAAGATTACTCCTGCTCAGTGTAGGGCCCACTGGCAGTGCATCGCGGACCACATTAGTTCCTTGGGATTTGTGAAGTGCACAGTTGATGATTGCTCAAAGCTTGGGGATGACATCAAACGCCGAGCAAAAAACAAGCTGGCTTCTAATTACGCCTCTAATCTGGTGACTGGCAGTGGGTCACCACTAGAGGAGGATGAACTCACAGAATATGAGGCAATCACTGGAGGGTTCATCGCAGAGGATCAGATCCAAGGCGTGGGAGACCTACCAGATCTTGAGACAATGTCTGGTGAGTGCCCATGCGTGCATGTCCAGACCATGTTTATGTTGCTTGGGTTATGTGTTGTGATCGAGTACCAGGTATGATATGATATGATAGGGTATTTATAACGCGCTTAATACCCAGAGGTTTCAAGCGCGGACCCGGGGATCAAACCTGTGTTGCTTCATGTCGTCTTGCTTCCAAGGCGAGCACGTTACCCTGAGCTATCCTCCCGAGACCAGGTCAGGCTGTGTAGTCATAACTGCCATATGTGACACATGTGGTGCCTCCAAGCCATCCCCCGCCCTTGGGTTTGGGGTTCACTCTATCCATACTGACCACTGCAAACACTTTGCGCATGATGACTGCACTTGCCCTTAAGTTGCCATCATGCCATGACATTGTTATTAGTTTTTTCTCTTTATTCTGCCTGATTCATGGAATCATTTGCATGAAAAAGACAGATTTGTGTGCCTTTCTGCCTGAAAATCGCCATACTTCAGACAGGGATTTTCGGCCAGAAAGACACACAAATGTGCGCTTTTCACGCAAATGATTCCATTAATGTGGCTGATTGACTGCTGCGCACCTACACATGTACTGCACCAACTCACTTCTGAGCCCTGTTTGAACCTTCAATATGACAATTCACTTGTGTCATGTCCAATTGACCTACCATTGATGTATCCATGTGCCTCCCATCACTGTATTTGAACACACTGGCATTGTCGCAACGTGTGACACATGTGTGTTTTGTCCCACTCTTTTGCATGTTCTGTTTGATGATATGCATTTTACCTGGATGAGGACAGTAGTGATTAACTCCCATCTGGGTGTCCTTGTCAGTTCTGCCATGGCTATGCTATGTGCCATCTGTGTGCTGGTACGTAGCATAGCTGGCATGTGTCATGTTTGTGGATGGTCCATGCCACTCACAGGCTTATGTGTGATGCAGGTGCTATGCACCATGCAGCACATGTGTTGCTTTTCCATTTATTTTGGAGTCATCAGTGTCTGCTTTCAGGGTCCCCTTCCACTTCATTGCCACTGCATGCATGGCTGAGTTTGAGTCATGTGTGATATGTCTGATTATTGTATTGGATGTGTACATTGTGATGTCTATGTGTGTTGGCTGTGCTCTTCATGCGTGTCTTCATGACTCTCCTTTCATTTAGTGCAGGTGATGAGGCACTAGATGCTGTGGGGGAGGAGGCGATGGCGCAGGGGCAGGAGTACTCAGAGCCCCAACCAAGCACCACTGGAGGACGTGGGATGGTGCTGCATGAGAATCCATTGCTCCTACAGACCATCCTGTCCACAGGTGTCGCTGGGTACACCGCCGAGGACCTCTATGGCTCAGGTGCTGAATCAGACATTGACACAAATGTCCCGTCGTAGGTGAGTTTTTCTGGCAGGGATGCTGTTCTGTCCAACGCACCTGCACTGTGGGTAGACCACTCAATGGTCCATTAAGTGTTGGAATGTCCGCCTGTGGTGGTTACGGATGCAGGGTCACACTCCACACTATTTGCTCCTGTTCCTGGGGCAGCAGATCAAAGGAGTAATGCAGTCCTGTAGCCTCAGGCAGCGCCAGCACAGCAAGGTGCACATCACCTTGGGGCCGACAGGTGTCGTGTCCGGAAACGCAGTGGCCATGCGCCACCGGTCAATACTGTGTGGGAGAACTCCATGTATGCAATTGCACAACAACAGGGGGCATCATGTGAGATGATGGCTCAGGCCGTGGATAGGGTGGCCACTTCCATTCTCCCACCCAAAAGGCAGGTAGAGCTCCAGCAGCAGGCAACGCAGTCCACATGCCGCTCACACAGGCAGGACATATTGGCCACCAACAGGGACCGATGGGCTGAACTGGGGGCTCTGCGCACAGCCATATTTGCAGAGGCACGGGCCAACAGGGATGCCCTGAGGGAAAATAACACCTCCCTCAGAGCTACTCTGGGTGCACTTGAGGTGTCCGGTAGTAGACGGTCAGAACAGCAGCTGGAGCAGCTAACATGCACATTCGCAGCTGAGCTCCAGACAACCCATGAGGGGATCCGTGCATCACGTGAGGCCTTGCAGGCAGAACTCCAAGCTACCCGTGACGTGCTGCATGGGGACCTCTGGACCATCATCCTGCAGAACAAAAACCTTTCAAACCTGCATGCTTGCTGCCATGGAGGAGCATGCCAGGGCTTTGCGTGGTCTGCCTCCCATAGCACGCACAACTTCTCATGTAGCACCAGAGGTTGACAACAGCGAAGGCAGTTCTCCCACTATCGGGTAGTCGTGCAGGACATGAGCCCATGGAGGGATTTTTTTTCTCAACAGGTGCGCCCCCCAGCCCGGTCGACCATGGTCATTTTTGATTTTAGTTTTTTGTTTTTTCTTTTTTTTTCCTCTTTTTTTGTCTATTGTGCATTCATGTTACAGTGTGTTGCTTTGTGTGGCACCCATAGGCATCCACTGTGTGTTCCAGCTGGGCCCATACAGGCTTGCCTTGTGTTTGTGTTTGAGGCTTGGGCTCCAGACACATATGCCACTCCTGCTCCACCTTTCCATGGGCTCGCAAGGGTGGCACCGTGTGACAGTAGCTTACACAGAGGCATTGGGCTGCCATCAGTTGTGTGGCCAGTCTGTAGTCCAAACTGTGTATACACCCCTAGTGGGGATTAGTGATGGTTTCTCCACTGCATGGTTGATTTGTATATTGTATTCAATATTGCCCATTATGCATATTTACATGTAGCTTCTTCATTTGTTCCCTGGCCTGTCTCCATTGCACATGCAGTTCATGCTGTGTGCAGTACCCTTCCACATTTACCTACCAGTAACACTCTGAAGATGGGAGTGTTCGATGTGCTGCCTTTGTCAGATTGTCACACTTGGACTATTGTGATTGGTCACTGTCAGACGTTGCCACTGGTGGGTCCTGTATTCATGTTTTGTCATGCTGGTAAGTATATGTCCATGTGTGCAGTTTCTTTTTCATATGTGAGAAGGAATTGTCTGTGGCCTGTTTCCATTTGTGACGGTGCACTTTGTGACAGTTGTATCATGTGTTGTGCATTTATTTGGTTGCTTTCACATTGCATGCCTTGCCATGGTGTCTCGGGTGGATGACATGGGGTTTGAGAGGGGTTGGGTGACATACCAGTATTTGGGTGTGGTGTTTTGCAAGGGGGTAGTCCTTTATGCAGCATGAATGTGTGCCTTTTACTGACACAGCATTGGCTCTCTTAAAGTAGCTACGGATGCACACAATGTAGCACTTCCAGGGAAACAATCTCAGGGTGGTAGGGTTGTGACAGTTGACTGTCCCTTTGTCATCATCGATTGTCACCTGATATGTGCCAGGCCTGTGTGCACTCCGCAGGGGTGGGATTTTAGGTGAAAAATGTTGCCATAAACTGGGTACGGGCTGCCTCGCCACGTGCCATTTTCGCTCCCATGTGCAACAGCCGTGCATGTGGTTGGGGATGTGAAGGTAACACCATGTCCACCGGCACGCCCTGCCGGGTTGCAACGTTGTGCAGGACACATGCTGCAACAATGATCCTGCACACTACTGGGGTGCATATAGCAGCTGGCCTCCAGAGCGGAAACGTGACTTCAGCACTCTGAATGTGCGCTCCACTATGCCCTGGGTTGCAATATGGTCTTTATTGTATCTTACCTCGGGTGGTGTGGTGGGGTTCTGTATTGGGGTCATCATGTAGGTGCTCAGAGGGTAGGCACTGTCCCTTGGGGAGGTCATAATGGTTGTGATTAGTTGGGTTTTGCCATTTCTCTGTGTGTGATATGCATGCATGTGCACAGGCATGTGTACTCACCAATGAGCCATGTGTCGCCATTCCTTCCAGCTTCCAGGTCCTGGTTTAGGGGTGACATTCTGAATATGAAACTATCATGGGTGGCCCCTGGATAGTTTGCGTAAACAGAAGTGATTATTCCCTTGGCATCGCATACCACCTGCACGTTGGTGGAATGCCAGTGTTTGCAGTTGCGATAGATGTGCTCAGTGGCCCTAGGAGGACATAGAGCCACATGGGTGCAATCAATGGCACCGAGTACTTTGGGGAAGTCCTGCACCACGGCCTGCCTTTTTGCAGGGGTTCTAGGCATGTATATATGTGCCTGCAGACTCAGGGGCATGCAGCCATGATCGCCAACATCTGGTGTAGGCAGAGTGACTTTGTGGGCTGTGAAACGCCCCCAACTATGGCACTTGTCCGCGGAAATGACCCAGTGGCCAAGAAATGCAGTACATTGAGCACCTTTTCCAAGGGGCTCAGTGCTTGGGAGCACAGGGTGGGTGCTGTGAGGTCATCCTCCCACTCAGCCACCAGGTCTAGGATGATATGGGGTGGAAACTGTACCTGCCATAGACCAGGTCATCAGACATCCCAAAAAGGCTGGTTCTGGGTAAAACAATTTGGGGCCTGGCTATCCTCCTCCTCCTGCGGTGTCCCACGACCACTGCTGTGAGGAACGGTACATTCATCGTAGTGGTATGAGCTTATTTGTTGTTTGCACGCACTTTTATGCTGCTTGGGGGCGCTTTCGCCTGGCGTACGTGTTTCGGCTTAGCGCATCTTTTGTGGTGCGCGGCTTTCCCCTTTTGGATTCCATGAATACGTGTTGTTAGCGTGCATGTGGGCGTTGCAAGGATTTGGCATCGGTACTTCCCTCGTAACGCCCACATTTTCACGTGTTCTTCCCCATTCTGCGTGTTCCACCCCCTTTTTAGGTATTTGCGCTGGGCTGTGTGCGCCTTCACTGGCCGTTTCGCGCACAACTTTCGGGAAGTCGCAATGACGTGTGCGCCACATGCGGATTCAGTACAGATCACAGGTAAGCCACGCGCAGCGCCTTCCAAGAATCGACAAACGGGCGCCAGCGTGTTCACGCTTGCGCCCCCGTTTTCAGCGCACATTAATTCCATGAATGACCTGATAATGTTTTGTTTAGATGACTACATTCTTTAATACATTAAGCAGTTCACGAGAGGTATCCCGATGACCCTTGACATGTTGTTACCAACATTATAAACGCAACCCCTTGTAGGGACTTTTCATCAAAATTGATTTCATATGTGATGGCATCAGTGATGTCATCAATGACATTTGTGATGTCATCTGTGATGTCCCGGGTGTTGGTCTTAGCAGTGCATGTGTTGGCACGAGTTATGGTTGCTTATCTTACCATAACTGGTGAATTTCTGGGGTTTTTCGGTTTTACTTGTAACCATAACGTCCCTTTAACAAAGTTTTTTCATTCAACTTCATAGGTTTTTATTAGTGAAACTTAACCATACAGTCCCTTTAACAAGATTTTTCGTTGATTTTCATAGGTTTTTATTAGTATAACCTAACCATAACGTAACTTTAACAATGTTTTTTCATTAATTTTCATAGGATTTCATTAGTGCAACTTAACCATAACGTCCCTTTAACAAAGTTTTTTCAGTGAATTTCATCGGTTTTTACCAGTGCACCCTAAATTCCTACAACTTACTAATATCATACTTACTGCAATTTAGCAACAATTGTATCCAATTTACAAAGTTTCACCTTAAAACTCTGCCGTTTCCCACCGTCTAGCATCATTTTTAACACTTCTATACGCTTTTTGCAACTTTTCTCACTGTTTTTGTGTTCGCTGACGTTCGCAGACATCTGACGATATCGCATACTTTTCGGACATTGTCACATGACCACGCACGTGGCATGATGTGTCCGTGAACGTGCCCGCACTTCGCAAACGGGTCCGTGCTTCGCGAACAGTCCAGAACTGCGTTTTCAGCTGATCTAGAAACTTTGAAGCTCAAAATGAACCCTTGCACAGCTCCTACACCTATTCTTACTCAGTATCCATTAACAATCTAGCACACAGCACATACTTGGAAGACTATTAGCAAAACATCTATTTATTTTAAAAATGGCATCAGCTCTTGCCATCCCTCGTCCCCAAGAGCCACCACCACCAACAGCTGGAGGACCTACACAACAATAAATAGAAGTATCTTAATAGACAATGAAGAGAACCAAGAAGATGAGGAAGTTCCTACCTCTAGCACCCAGAGAGAATCATGGGTGTGGCAGTTCTTTATCACTGTTGGCAATGCACCAAAGTCTAAAGCTACCAAAGTGAAATGCACCGAGTGCAACGTTGTACTCATTCGCAGACTACCTGGACAGTACTCCTACGGGACCACCTCCATGCATCGTCAAACCAAATCCAACCACTGCAATGCTCTCAGAAAGGTTGTTCCTTTCTTAGAAAGTTGTAGGCTATCTTCCTCCATCTCATGTTCCTCAACCAATACTGTAATCACACAGCCTACTTCTTTGGGACACCAATTCCCACTAGCTACCTTGCAAGCGATAAACAAGGCTGTTGATCCATATCTTTCAAAGACAACAGTACTCTGTATATACTGCAACACACCACTCTGTAGGGGGGAGCAGTTTCTGCCCCCTACCTTTTATGTAACACACGTGCAACATCTTCCCCTGTCCACCTGCCCCTCCATATTTGTGGTTGGTGCCTCTTGACTCATTGCCCTCCCCACCTTACTTTCTGACCTCTCCTGCAAAAAGAAAAAAAAATTATCAAAAAACACAAAAAAGGTTCCTTCAGGAACTACCTTTCACAGTTAAAAAAGAGAACTAAAAAAAATAATCTAATAGACTGCATCTACTTTATATTTCTCAGTAAAGTACATAGACTCAATAAGATTTTCCAACATTTCCATTAGCATTTTGTGTTATGCTAATGGTAATAATGGAAAATTGTATACTAGAGAAAAATATACAAATACATTTCTCTAGCATACAAGAAAGACCATAATCGATGGACCTTTATAACTATCTGTGGTCTCCACAGTCCCCTTTCCAGGCCATGGATCATTAAAAGACTCGGATGGCGCATGCACATCATCGCACAGGGCAGCCCCTCTGCCCTTTTTAATTTATATTCACTCCCTCAATGCCTGCTTCTGAACAGTCACACATCCCTCCACCAATCACTTCCAAAGACTGTACATATAACCCTATCACGATATTAAGCTTCCACACTCCAACTGCCACTTAACAATCTTCTACAAATCTTTTGCATCTGCATTTCTGTTACGTACATTAAATAATTGTACACAGGGCTCCTATATATGCACATATGCATTGTGCAGTGAGAGTAGTGCATAAATAGAAGGGCCAGTACGGATGGGCAAGTGCTCATGAGAACCCAGAAGGAAAGGGCCAAGTGATGCCAAGGTGGGACGCCACTGGCTAACTACTGTAGCAGAGGAGTCTCAAGGGTGGGATGCATTTTAGCCGTAACATCCCTTTAACAAAGTTTTTTCTGGCAATTTCATAGTTTTTATAAGAGAAATTCTTTCATGATGTTACATCACTGTACATAAGTTATTAATAATGAATCTTTTCATATATATGAAGGAACTGTAAACCTCCATTAAGAAACGTATTTTTTGCAACACACTTATGTCTGTCATTATCAACAGCACATGCTGGAGATGCAAATCATCATTCAGTTGTCTATGGCATAAGGCGCTCCATCATGACCCCAGCCGAACCAAACCACCCCTACTATTCACTGAACCTACCCTGCATTCTAGCTCAGTGTCCACTATGCCCTAATAATATAACCAATGTCCAGTGCTCAAAATCTATGCTCCAAATCTATGGAGCATGGGCTTCGGCCATGCCACATTCCCCAATAGGCAAATCAGAGTACACATTTGCGTTTGGCAAGGGCCAGACCCAATACCCAGCCACCAAATGTATATCACTAGTATTTCTACTTACATTCTTACACTTTGGAAAAATAAAATACAAGACATATTTCCAAAAACATGCTTTCAGGTCCTTGCTAATGCTTATCGCGCAGGTTTGTTGTAATCTAGCCCACCACTTCACGCTGTAGCCGCAAGCACAATATTTGTTCCCATTCCAACCTACCACTTCGGCCCCAATAAGCAAATTCCAATACACATTTCTCCTTGCTGACGGCCAGGCCCATTGCCCAGACACCACTGTTATATCACTGTGTTGTGTACTTACATTTTAACACTTTCAAAAATATAAAACACAGGACATATTTTCAAAACCATGCTTTGAAGTTGTTGCTGACCCTCCTTGTGCATATTTGCTTCAATCCCATCCAGTACTTCAATCTGTACCCACAAGCAGATTGTTTTTCCCATTCAAGGCTATCTGAATTTTGAAAAACTTTACCACATAGCTGGTCCCTGGTGACCATGCCCGCTTTAACCCCATTGCTGGCCCCTCGTGGTCATGGCCAGTAGCCCGATTGTCCGGGTCATGGCCTTAGGCCATGACATGGACAATCTGGCCACTGCCCATGGCCACAGGCTATACCACAGTCACCAATCACTATCTTTTGTACCTACATTATGACACTTTTCCAAAAATAAAACACGGACACATTTGCGAAACCATGCTTTCACGTGCATTCCAAAGGCTCCTTACACAGGTTTGCTGTAAATCTGTGCATGTTTTAATTTTTGAAAAGTGTCAAAATGTGCGTACATAAAATGGTCATATAACGTAGCCCCCACTTGAAAAAATCCATCCAGACTTTGCACAAACATTGAAGGTTGGGTCTAAAATATTTCTGAAAAGGTTTGTCCACATTCATCAAATGGCAACTAAGTTATAAGCCATCTAAAAATGTTGAGACCCCCCCTCTAATTTTGCCCTCTTTTTTGCAAAAAGATTCATGTCTAGGTCTAACATCTTTTGCAAACTTTTGTACATATTTGTTAAATGGCATCACATTTACAAGCCTTTCAAATATGTTGGGACCCCCCCCGTCTAGTTTTGTTCCCTCTTGACAGAACAGCACCACACTTTACTTTGCGGAACCATTCAGAGACAGGTCTAGAATAACATTCCAAAATTCAATGCAGTTTCATTGAGTGGTGCCAAAGTTATGAGCCATCCAAACACAGCTTTTCACCAACCATGTAATGTAGAAATAGGCATAGATGTCCTCGAACATCTGAGATGTTCATGAACATCACATGACTGCCGTGGACAGCAGGACTGTTTGCCGACAGTGGAGTGGAAAGGCCACAAGTTGCATGGGCTTTTCAAGGCCATATCCCATCCCATCCTCATCAACCATCACCTCCCCAGACATTGTTTAATTAGTTTGACAAGTGCAATGTTGCGTTTTTTAACATGTTTTCACTGCAATGACAACTTCAGCTGTCCACAAATACAACGTGGCGGGTGTTTTCCAAAAATATGATGCTCCTCACGCTTTTCGCCATCCATTTAACAGGTGCGTCTGATGTCAGTGGACATCACACCGCGCTATGGGCCAATCAGAGGCCCGTCCGCAGAGCGAACAGGGAAGTGAGTCTGCAGGCCTAATTTTCTTTTTACCTACATTTTGGTTGTTTTAAAAAAAACTACCGAACGGATTTACTGCAAATTTACAAAAGCACGCTTTCGGAACCAAGCCACCGCAAATTTGGTGAAAATCTGTCCAGAGGTTTGGGCTGTAAGTGTGAGCAAATATTTTTCTCCATTGTGTCTATGGGAAAAACCAAGCATTTTGGGACCCCCCTATAACTTTGCCTCCATGCACAAAACCTCACCTAAGTTTGCAGAATCAATCTGACGGGTTCTCTTCATGAAACTTTACAAAACAAAAGTATATGGCCGTAAGATTGATATTGCAGAGTTTGGTGAGATTTCGTCAAGGGGGGCAAAGTTAAAGCGGGTCCCAAAATGTGTGGATTTTCCCATATACGCAATGGAAGAAAAGAACTTGCTCACGTCTACAGTCCAAACTACTGGATGGATTGTCACCAAATTTGCGGAATATGTGTAAAATAATTGTAATTAATGTAGGGTTTGTAATATGGAGGAATTATGTAATTGAATTGTGTATAGTACTTAAGAGTGTAGTACAATTGAGGATAGTGCTCACAGAATAAGTGGTTGATTAAGCTTGCTGTGGCTACTTAGTGTTGTAGCGTCATGAAGCTGCAATCTCTGGTTTCTTTTCTGTGGAAAAAAAACAGTACAATTGGTTAAGCATGATATTTCAAAAGCTGTAGTTTTCAATATACATTTTCTTTTCTAGACCCTCACAAACAGTACATTTTAAGTACTATGTTTGGCACAACATTAGTGTCTGACACACTGCTGTTGTTTTGCAATTAGATAATCATTGGGTCATTTGGAAATAAATCTG
This sequence comes from Ambystoma mexicanum, assembly GCF_040938575.1. Lineage (NCBI taxonomy): Eukaryota > Metazoa > Chordata > Amphibia > Caudata > Ambystomatidae > Ambystoma > Ambystoma mexicanum. The sequence continues at coordinate 226,404,576 of NC_090931.1, read as the reverse complement.
TACTAGATAAAAAATAAATGATTACAGTTGCGTGAGTCTAAAGGTGATAGCCTATTTGTGTGAAGTATGTTGTAATTAAGGGAATGCTTGAAATAGTTAGATACCTTTTGGCGTATAGTAACTACATTGCCGGAAAGATTCATACAGAAAGACAAAAAAAACATCATGATACTTGGAAAGCATAACATTGGAAAGGGCGACGGAAGCATTATATTTGGGCTCAGCAGATACAGAGAGTACTCTCATGAAGGTTTCAAGATGGGTAAACCCAAAAGCTACCCAATAAAATGGTCCAATCCATTGCTCAGGAGATTTAGGCTGCAATTAAGTCTCAATATACTGACATCAAAAGAATACACAAACAAGTGGAATAGAGCTGCCCATGAGGTTGAAGATATAATGTGCAGGCACTTTTCTAGAGAAGTGGAAACAATTCAACATCTATTGACAACATACATAGTACTGAAACCCCTGTACATCAAAGGATATTGTGGTTGTGACGCATCCATAGAGAGCATAAGCAGGGACCAATTTTGGTCGGACCTGATTGGGGCGGAATTAGTAGTACGCAACGCCACTGCCGACTATGTATGGCAAATGGCGACTGGCTACATAATTAATTGATAACAATCATAAAAAAGTCACTATATGTCTAAATTAGGTAATGAACATAGAAATGCTGACATTTTATATACAGTGGTGTTTTTAGTTTTCTTGTGTTGACAATTTTTTTAATTCATTTATGTAGCAGGCAACACTATTTTAATTTTGTGTTTTTTAATGTGCACAAGTTTGTTCTTGTCTGAATATAAACTAAATGATGATGTTTTGTCATATAAGAGTTGAGATTGCGTATTTAAAGTGCTTTGCAATGAAGTGTGTTATTGAAGTAGTTAGATACCTGTTGGCTTATTCTAACTAGATTGACTTTCAAAAGTACTGTTGCAGTATTATGGATGTAGTTAGATACCTGCTGGTGTATTCTAACTGTTAATTGTGCTATAGTTTAGTGACTAAATTTGGGTTGAAGGAATATTAAGAAAGCAATTGTTAAATTTGCTGGTAACCTATGTTTTGGGGTAACAGAGGTATTGTTACATTCAAACCAACGTCTTTTTTTCTCACATATGCAGTGGTGTAGTGCGCTGAAGTCGTTGTGGCACCAGCAGGTATATTATACCTACTGGTGTGAAGGTTTTCTTTCCAAGAGATTCTTGGCCGTGTGTGAAGCCTGTAAGCTTACAGTTATTTTTGATACCATTTGCATTGTACCTTAGAAGCATTAGTATGATGTATTATCTATGTGAGTTTATTTGTATGGTGGAACGATTGTCTAAATTGCAAAAAGGGCATAATATTCCATGATTTGCATTTTGCAGAAGCTGGTGAAATGGAATAGATTCACAATTTGGTATGGATACATATAGAAATTGTTCATTAGGCATGTGGTCTTTTGAAACATGGTTGCAGAGAGGGCATATATGCTTCCACGTGTATGAAATGTGGAAAATTTCATTTATAGGGATGTTTTTGGTTTCCAGTAGATGTAGTAAGTACATTAGGAATTCTTGTGTATCTTCTTGTGTGTTTATGGTAAATTTTACCCTTCTGCACAGCAGTCTAATTCTTGCCTAATATCTGAAACACTGTAAGTGTTGTAAGGATTATTTGTGGCATTTCTGTGAAGGGTGAGCATTTGCAAACACAACTGGTATGAGCTGTTTAAGTAAATGCTGCGAACAATTGGTGGCAATTGAAAGAGAAGATTTATTGTTACATTAGCATAACCATTTACTCCAGTTGGGTTTCTGAATTTAAATGGACCAGAGAGTTCAGTTTGTGGATCAATGGGCCTGAAGCCCTTTCTGGAGAAGAGACATGTGGGTCTTTCTTTTTGGATGGATGTGAAGTTGACTTTGTACTAGACAGTTTTGTGGTTTTATTGTTTGATGCAGGAGTTGGTCGTTGTTTTTTTAGTGATATTGTTGGGTAATCTGCTATAACTTCTGTTTCTATTATTTGTTTTTTAAAAGGTTTCTTTTTTTGAGGTACAGGGTACATATTTAGGTGGGTGGGGGTGTATAGTGCCCGTAGCCTGTTGTATTCTAGGATGCAAGGAATGTAAACATTGGCTTTGATTGCATCAAAGCTAACTAGGAATAGATCATTGAATACACAGAAATGAACGTGCTACATAACTCATACCTTCTTTAAAGACTTTGCTGCCAATGTCAATCAATGCTTGATCTAGGGTTAGATCATATGATTTGTAAATAGTGATAACATATGCAAGTGACAGAGAAAATTGCTCTCTGCGTATATACATGTCTTTGAAAAGAAGGAACCGCCCTATTGTTCAGCCAATTTTAATCTTCTGTAAGTTTGTAAGTTTGTGAAAGTGGGTATTGACAAACTGAATGTTGTTGTCATGCGAATATGTCTGGAAGCCAAAAACTGAACCAATTGCTCCATTGACTAATCCTTGTTCTACGTCAAGGTTACGTTTTAGAATTATTCTGCAGTTCAGACACAAAGTTAATATTTTCTCCAATCGGGCTGTGTTGGAGATACATTTTTTCTCAGCTATTTAGGTGTGCTGTTGCTTGTGGACACATAGGAAGTGTCATGCCATGCACTGAAGACATACATTTTAGATTTTGTTGAGTAATTGTTCCATGACAGATGTGTTTTGCCCATATGGGTAATGGATTAGTCTACTATTTAAGATGGATTTTGCATTTAGTAAGCAGCCCAGTTCTAATATTTTTAAAAAGGTTAGCATATGTGAGGTCTGCAGACTGGTGCATGTTTTGAGTTAGTTCTCTGTAGTAAAAATTTTGCAAGAGATTTATATTTCCAATGCTGCCGAGAGTATTATTGTAACGCTCACCTGATTCCCACGGAGGCGCGGGTCTTGGCAGGAAGGTGTCTGTAACACGAAACGTGATGTGCAGGATTCGGTTGGCTTCTGGGGTCGACCCTCTCCGCACTGTGTGTCGAACTCGAAGGGTGAGGTTTCTGCAGGTGAAATAATATGGCGATTAAAGGTCTGGGTTGCTGAATGTCCCTATCTTTCTCCTCCCAGCTTGTCTGTTGAACCCCCCTCCCAGGTCAACGTGCTCACCTTAGATTGGTGAATGCTGGGCTCTCCATCTGCGTCTAGTGCAGGGTGCCGTTGCCAGTTCCTTCACTGGTGAAACGTGGGCCTCTTGACTTCAGAGGATGGGTACCGTCGTTGACTGCATGACCGGTAAGTTTCTGGACACCTTTAGACTTTATAGTCTTTTATGTGTGGCACGGAAGCGCCTGGAGTTGCGTAAGTATGGCATCGCTCTTACTGTCTCTTTCTTTGTCTTTGCAGGAGACGATGCAGAATGAAGAAATCCGGAATTCGCCACGTGCCGGTAAGTGTGACACTGTTGTTGTCTTTGCAGATGAAGATGCGGCGTGAAGAATCCGGAATGCACTGCGTGCCAGTAAGTAGAATAATGCTGTTTATCCTTGCAGGTGCAGATGCAGCGTGAAGAATCTGGAGTGCACAGCGTGCCAGTAAGTATAATAATGCTGTTTATCTTTGCAGGTGCAGATGCAGCGTGAAGAATCTGGAGTGCACAGCGTGCCAGTAAGTATAATAATGCTGTTTATCTTTGCCGGCGAAGGTGCAGCGTTAGACACGGCCGCTGCCGATGGATCAGGTAAGAAAGCACTGCGTGTGAAAGTTTGTTCTGCTAACCTGTTGTTTTCTGGTCTTTTGCAGGTGCTGATGTTGCTCGGGTACAGGAATGGTAAGTATAATTCTTGCAGGTTCAGGATCCCAAGAAGAAATGCTGGAACAGACTCGGTGAGCGTTCTGCTGCAGATGCAGAATAACGCGAAGCACGTTTCTTCAATCGGGTGTGCTTTAAATAGCCTTGGAGTGATGAGGCGTCTCCTTCCACGGCCCGCCTTGGTAAGAAAAGAGTTCCTGCTTCCAGAAGAGTTCCAGTGCTGTATCCAGGGAGTGGAGCTGCCCCACCCAGGTAAGAAAGTAGTCCCAGTTCACCGAGGACTTCTAAGAGTCTGGCAAGTAAGCAGCATGGTCTGCCGCAGGTAAGTCCACCCAAGCACCTTCACACCAATGATGAGCCCGGCGCTTCCTGTGCCGGGACCGATGTTTCTGATGAGCCTGGTGCCACCGGCGCCAGGACAAGGTCCAAAAGGTCCCTGTGGGGACCGGCTGGTGCCTAGGATCAGTGTTAGGGGCCTGCTTCCAAGGACGTTGGGCTGATCCTGGCTCCTTGGAAGCAGTGATCATGACAGTATCCCCCCTCAAGGCCCCTCCTAAGTGTGTCTTCTCCGGGGGCTTTGGCTTGTCGGGGTGATTCAGATGGAATCTCTTGACCAGACGAGGTGCGTGGACGTGTTCTGAGGGTTCCCACGACCTTTCCTGGGGACCGTATCCTTTCCAATCAACCAGATAGTATAATTTAGACCTGGAAATCTTGGAGTCTAGGATGTTCTTCACTTCAAATTTGAGTTCTCCGTCTACCAAAACGGGTTCTGGGAGTTCAGTCAATCGGGTTTCTGGTTGTACTGGTTTTAATAAGGAGACATGGAATACTGGATGTATTTTCATATGCGTAGGTAATTCCAATTTGGCAGCCACCGGATTGATTATGGCAGATATGAGGTAGGGCCCAAGGTATCTCGGAATGAAAGTGCGGGGTCCTTTTAAAGGCAGGTGCTTAGTGGATAACCAGACTTGATCTCCTACAGCGTAGTGAGGGGCCTCTTTACGGTGCCGATCGGCTGCTTTTTTGAATTGACCTTTAGCTCTTTGCAGATGGGCAGTGGCTTCCTTAAAAGCACAGGTAATCTCCGAATGCAAGTGATCCACAGCAGGTGCTTCAATTTCTTGGGGAGGATCCAGGTTGGAGGTTCTAGGATGGTGTCCATATAATAGGAAAAAAGGAGTCTTCCCGGTTCCAGAATGAGTCGAATTGTTGTACGCGTATTCAGCGATCCAAAGAATGTCCTTCCAGGGGTTTTCTGTTTGTTGGAGCATGCAGCGTAGATATTGTTCTAGTGTCTGGTTTGTCCTTTTGGTTTGTCCGTCCGTTTGGGGATGGTGACTGGTTGAAAGTCTTACATCAACTTGGGCTAGACGACAGCAACTGCGCCAGAAGTGGGAGATGAATTGACTTCCCCTATCGGAGACTAAAACCGAAGGAAAACCGTGTAAGCGAACGATGTTCGCCAAGAATGCCCGGGCCAATACTGAGGCTGAAGGCAGACCCTTCAAGGGTATGAAGTGAGCCATTTTCGAGAATAGATCCACGACTACTAAGATGGTAGTATATCCCGAGCATGGAGGTAAGTCCGTGATAAAATCCATGGACAGGGTATGCCATGGACAGGGAGGGATGTCAAGTGGCTGTAATAGGCCGGCTGTTTTTTGCTTTTGACTTTTATTCTGGGCACACACACCACAGGAGATTACAAAGTCTCTAATATCCCTTTTCCACGATGGCCACCAGAAATTTCTTTTAATCTTTTCCATGGTTTTGGTAATGCCAGGGTGCCCCTCCATTAGAGAATCATGATAACCGGAGATTACTTGTTTTTGTAGTCTCTCACAGGGCAAGTGCAATCGTCCTCGGAAATATGGTAGGTCTTGCTCTACTGAGAACTCTTTTCCCTGTAATTGCCAGTCCTGCAAATCGGTCGGAGTTAGGAGCGATTTCACCGTGTTCTTGATGTCTTCAAAAGATTGAGTGCTGACCAAACCTAAAATCCTTTGTTCTGGGATTATGGGTACTGGATCTGGATTGATCAACTGTTCATCTACTCCCATCCGGGAGAGGGCATCCGCCTTTCCGTTCTTACTACCTGGTCGATAAGTAATTATAAAGTCAAATTCTGCTAGGAACAGAGCCCAGCGAAGTTGTCTGGAAGACTGAGCTTTGGCTGTCTTTAGGTATTGTAGATTGCGGTCGTCAGTCATTACGGTGACTGTGTGTCTGGCTCCTAGAAGATAATGCCGCCAGGTTTTAAAGGCCGATCTGATGGCCAAAAGTTCCTTGTCCGTAATTGAATAGTTGATCTCAGGAGGCGACAACTTGCGGGACCAAAAGGCAACCGGATGTAGTTGGTTTGTGACCGAATCTCTTTGTGATAACACTGCTCCCATAGCAAGGCTAGAAGCATCTGTTTCCATGATGTAAGGAAGTTCTGGGCGAGGATGTTTTAAAACAGGTGCAGAAATGAATTTAGCTTTTAAGTCTTGAAAAGCTTGTTCCGCTTCAGAAGACCACTCAAAACGTTTGTTCTTTTTCAACAGAGCGGTGATGGGCTGGACTATCCGGGAAAATTCAGGAATGAATCTGCGGTAAAAGTTAGCAAATCCTAACATGCTTTGAACTCCTTTTACAGAGGTTGGTGATGGCCACTTGATAATTGCATCAACCTTCTTTGAATCCATATGGACTCCGTTAGGTGACAATATGAATCCCAGGAACTCGACTTCTGTTGCGTTGAAGACGCATTTCTCAAGCTTAGCAAAAAGACTATGTTGACGCAATCTCTCGAGAACCTTTTTAACATGTCTCTGATGTTCTTTTCCGATGATGAATAGACGAGGATGTTGTCAATGTAGACAACTACACACACGTCAATGAGTTCCCTAAGGACATCGTTCATAAAATATTGGAAAGCAGCAGGAGCATTACACAGTCCAAAGGGCATCACTTGATATTCGAATAGCCCGTACTTGGTGCGAAAGGCCGTTTTCCATTCATCGCCCTCTTTGATCCTTACCAAGTGGTAGGCTCTTCTGAGATCCAGCTTTGTGTATATACGGGCATCTTTGACTTGGTCCAGGAGTTCAGGGATCAAAGGTAACGGGTATCTGTTTTTAACAGTGATCTGATTCAGGGCGCGGTAATCTATGCAAGTTCTAAGGTCTCCTTCCTTTTGCGGAACGAAGAACAAAGCCGATGAAGCTGGAGATTTGGAAGGACGGATAAACCCGTTAGCTAGGTATTGGACCAGGTACTGTCTGAGGTGAAGGTTCTCTGGCTCGGTGAGGGCATAGATCCTGCTGCAAGGAGGAGTTGTTCCAGGTATCAGATCTATTTGACAGTCGTAAGACCTATGAGGGGGTAGGGTGTTAGCTTGATCCTTCTGGAAGACGTCTTGGAACTCCTGGTATTCGGGAGGTAATTTGAGAATCTCCTCAGAAGAGATCGCCGCCAGTGAAACATCAGGTCGAGGATAACAAGTGGTAGAACACTCTGGAAACTGAACCGTCTTTGCTCGCCAATCAATCTGAGGATTGTGCTTCTCCAACCAAGGGATTCCCAGAATGATCTGGAACTGAGGGGCCTTGATTACATCGAACACTATTCTCTCCCGGTGTCCATTATGACTCAACAGTGTCACTTCTTGGGTGGCATGCGTTACTGGTCCGGAGGCTATCTCCGTGCCATCCACAGTAGTGATGACGTCTTTTACTGCCTTAGGGACAAGGGGTAGATTCATCCTTGACACCATTTCACGGTCCACATAGTTACCGATTGCTCCGCTGTCAATGTAAGCTTCAATTGCGTGCAAACGATCCGGACGTTCAGGACTAATGAGGACCATGGGTATCACGAAATGCGAGGTCACGGGACAGATCTTAACGCTCGGCAAGAGGACCTCTACTCTTGTCGGGCGAGGTTGTTTCCCTGCTCAGAATTTGTGGTACAGGTATCCGCGGCTCCTACAGTCTTCTTAGCTGGCTTCACGAGACAGTCCCGAAGAAAGTGTCCTGAATTACCGCAATAGAGGCATAATTGCAGCTGCCTTCTTCTTTCCCGCTCTTTCTGGGTTAAAGGTCCTCTCATGCCCCCTATTTGCATGGGTTCCGCAGTGTCAGCTCCCTTATTCGAGGTCTGTGGTTTGGAAAACACTCCGGTATCAAATCTGGAGCGATCTGCCTTCCTGTTCTGCAGTCTATGGTCTAGTTGGACAACTAAGTCAATATAGTCTGAACATTCTTGTGGAGGATTCACAACCTGCGCTAGCACATCCTTGAGCTCTCCACGCAGACCTCTGTAGAAAAGCGTTATTCTCTTGTCCTCGGGCCATTGTGTTTCCACTATGAGTCTATTCAAAGAGGCTATATAAGTCAAGAGGTCTTGGTTACCCTGTCGTAATGAGAGAAGTTCATTGTCCAAGGCCTGCCCTTGTGCATGTCTTGCGAACAGTTTCTCCATGCTGGCCTGGAAGGCTTGAAAATCGTGTAAAACCGGATCATCCTGGGTGACTAAAGGGATCGACCAATCTGCAGCACTGCCACTGAGATAAGAAAGCACGAAAGCCACCTTGGCCTGGTCAGTTGGGAATGCAGCTGGTCAACATAAGAAGTGCAGGCGGCACTGGTTGATGAACACTGCGAATTTCTTTGGATCACCAGCAAAGCGTTCGGGCGGAGCCAAGGGCACATTACCGGGCAGATTGATTTGCACTGGATTTGAAGCTGAGGCAGAAGGGTAACTTCCTCCTGGAACGGGCAAAGGTGTCTGTCCTGCCTGCGTTTGTAACAACTGCCTAGCAAGGTCCTCTGTTCGCTCCTTAGAAATTATCAGTTCTCTTCTTAGAGAGCTCGTTTCCTGGCGAGCTGCATGTACTTCTGCTCTTAATTCCCCAAGCAACTGGGCTAGTTGATCAGTATCTGAAGTTTCCATTGCGCCTGGGTAGGAGTTTAGTGGTCGGCTTCGCATTCTGTAACGCTCACCTGATTCCCACGGAGGCGCGGGTCTTGGCAGGAAGGTGTCTGTAACACGAAACGTGATGTGCAGGATTCGGTTGGCTTCTGGGGTCGACCCTCTCCGCACTGTGTGTCGAACTCGAAGGGTGAGGTTTCTGCAGGTGAAATAATATGGGGATTAAAGGTCTGGGTTGCTGAATGTCCCTATCTCTCTCCTCCCAGCTTGTCTGTTGAACCCCCCTCCCAGGTCAACGTGCTCACCTTAGATAGGTGAATGCTGGGCTCTCCATCTGCGTCTAGTGCAGGGTGCCGTTGCCAGTTCCTTCACTGGTGAAACGTGGGCCTCTTGACTTCAGAGGATGGGTACCGTCGTTGACTGCACGACCGGTAAGTTTCTGGACACCTTTAGTCTTTATAGTCTTTTATGCGTGGCACGGAAGCGCCTGGAGTTGCGTAAGTATGGCAGCGCTCTTACTGTCTCTTTCTTTGTCTTTGCAGGAGACGATGCAGAATGAAGAAATCCGGAATTCGCCACGTGCCGGTAAGTGTGACACTGTTGTTGTCTTTGCAGGTGAAGATGCGGCGTGAAGAATCCGGAATGCACTGCGTGCCAGTAAGTAGAATAATGCTGTTTATCCTTGCAGGTGCAGATGCAGCGTGAAGAATCTGGAGTGCACAGCGTGCCAGTAAGTATAATAATGCTGTTTATCTTTGCAGGTGCAGATGCAGCGTGAAGAATCTGGAGTGCACAGCGTGCCAGTAAGTATAATAATGCTGTTTATCTTTGCCGGCGAAGGTGCAGCGTTAGACACGGCCGCTGCCGATGGATCAGGTAAGAAAGCACTGCGTGTGAAAGTTCGTTCTGCTAACCTGTTGTTTTCTGGTCTTTTGCATGTGCTGATGTTGCTCGGGTACAGGAATGGTAAGTATAATTCTTGCAGGTTCAGGATCCCAAGAAGAAATGCTGGAACAGACTCGGTGAGCGTTCTGCTGCAGATGCAGAATAACGCGAAGCACGTTTCTTCAATCGGGTGTGGTTTAAATAGCCTTGGAGTGATGAGGCGTCTCCTTCCACGGCCCCGCCTTGGTAAGAAAAGAGTTCCTGCTTCCAGAAGAGTTCCAGTGATGTATCCAGGGAGTGGAGCTGCCCCACCCAGGTAAGAAAGTAGTCCCAGTTCACCGAGGACTTCTAAGAGTCTGGCAAGTAAGCAGCATGGTCTGCCGCAGGTAAGTCCACCCAAGCACCTTCACACCAATGATGAGCCCGGCGCTTCCAGTGCCGGGACCGATGCTTCTGATGAGCCTGGTGCCACCGGCGCCAGGACAAGGTCCAAAAGGTCCCTGTGGGGACCGGCTGGTGCCTAGGATCAGTGTTAGGGGCCTGCTTCCAAGGACGTTGGGCTTATCCTGGCTCCTTGGAAGCAGTGATCATGACAATTATGTCATTATTTGTGTCCTAATGTCTTGAAAATAGGTTGACCTTTCACTGGCGTTAACTGTAGGAGGTCTCTGAAAACAATAACATGTTTTCCTTCAAACAGTTCCTCGTAGTTGGTTTTTAGGACTTCTTGCATTCTGAGATTAATTAAAGCCAACATGAGGTTGGACACCATGCTTACTTTATCTGTCAGGAGCATTTTTATTTGTTTTAGAAATCTGCGTACCTCAGTCACAACTTCTACTCACAATTTGTTGTATTCTAATTTGTTTTGGTGTTCTACGGGGAGGAGTAGTAGTCGATGTAACGTGACACCACCTATGTTGTAAGCAGCTAAACCTGCCGGGTCTGTTACTACAGCCAAAAGGTTGTTGTTTGTTAAGTTTTGTAGAAATGTACTGATTAGTTAAATTAAGAATGTTTTGCCAGAAACAGCTTCACCACTTACATACAGGAGCAGAGGTTTATAATTTTTACAGGTACAGGTTTTAGTTTCATGTTTAGTTCACCGCAGACTACCGAGTCGAGAATAGGCTTTGGAAAGTTGTAAAAAGTTGCCAGATCAAGGTAGAATGTTCCTGTGAGCTGTGCAAGTGTAACATTTCTGCTTGAAACGCTCTATATTGGCTGGAAAAGCACATTTAAACTGTCCACAGTCTCAGACACCATTTGCGGATGCCGCCATCACGCTGCATGGGTGCAGTCACATAAAGACGTCTTTGGACATCCGCGGCCCTGACGTCCGTCCCAGGACACCCTTTGGCCAGGACTTTTCAGCTCTGGATGTCCGTAAGACATGCGCGGTGTCCGCAGACTAATTATAAAGTGTGTCATGTGAACACGGACATGTTCAGACATCCTGCCTGTCCGGGGGCACCTCCATTTTTCTTGCGGACACCCCGGAAAGTCGCATAGTCCACCGTCTCATAATGGGAGTTTTTAAAAAACAAGGCAATACCATACAAGAATAAACAAAACATTTGTAGTACAAAACATATATTTATTTAAGAAAGGGAAGGGATATCAGAATGGGAAACATAAATGTGAGAATTAGGCATGTGTGCACAATAATCATGCGGGGAGGAAGGGACTGAGGTTTCATCAAATCGTCATTATTTTAGTAAGGTGCATACAAAGTACATTATTTGTTGACAATAAAATATGTATTGTATACCATTGGAGATGTTATTATTGCTCATTTCCTCTCTTGGGAAGATCTCTTCTAACCATTCAAGTGCGCTTGCCATTTCTTTGAGAATAAAAAGGGCGCCTGTCTTATAACACATGCTTATGTAGTGAAAGCTAATAAAAGAGAAATAAATGAAACACACTTATTATTTAGTGAGAATGTCTTGTCCAGTAAGCACCTGCTATTTCTTAATCTCTATCCAGAGTTGTATTGAGGAGATTATATGAAGTGTACAGTTATAGTTTGTGATTGATGCATTCCATTGCAATGTGTTTTACATTAAAAAAATATATTTTTATACGTGAGTATTTGTACAAAAAGGTATACTTGCATGTTGTAACCATTAGTGGTGAATTTAGGTACATCGGTTTGTTGGTTGATGGGTACATCTTTTTTGGGTCTCCCCTATGATTTTGAGGCTTGTAAAGGCCTTCTGATGTCCGTGGACTACTGCGCTGTCCACGGACTCCATAGCTGCCACATTGGGGGGTTGTACAATATAAGGGACTTGTAGAAGAGTAAAGGGGCACTAGTAAAAACCCATGAAATTCACTGAAAACACTTTGTTAAAGGGACGCTATGGTTAAGTTTCACTAATACAAACCTATGAAATTCAATGATACAACTTTTTTAAAGGGATGTTATGGTTACATGTAAAACCGAAAAAGATCAGAAATTCACCAGTCATTGTAAGCTAAGCAACCATAACTCGTGCCACCACTGTGCACTGCTATGACTAGCACGACATCAAAGATTACATAACAGATGTCATTGATGACATCACATATGAAATTAATTTTGATGGAAAGTCTCTACAAGGGGTTGTGTTTATAATGTTGGTAACAAGATGTCAGTGGTGATCGGGAGACCTATCTTGAACTACTTAATCTGTTAAAGAATGTACTCATCTAAACAAAACATTATGGGCTTGATTCATGGAAGTGTTTTATAATGGCGCAATCCCATAGGAAAACGTTCCATGAATCAGGCCCTATATTGGAGTGCTGTTGGTAATAAAGGAACCTAATCATACATAAACATAGGCAATGACCGCAGCATACACCATAGAAGTACAATATTTATAATCTTGTAATTTTGGAAAGAAAAATAATGAATGCTACCTTATCAGAGTTTTGAGTAATGTTAAACATGTAATAACTAGCTAACAATTGACGACTTCCTACACACTTGTGGTAGTACAAATTATACATAGGAAGACCCACAATGCATACAAATCAGAGGCACATACAGGGAAACTAAAGTAAGGAAGAAAGAAACAGTATCACCAGAAAATGTTAATAACATTAAAATTTATCTTCATGTATACACATAAATCGTGTGCTTGGGGCCTGCTTATTGCCCCATGTATGTGCACCATGAGCTGAGACCAAACCCAAAAATAAGTACTTTAAGAACATATGAAAAGGTTAATGTGTAGACGTATGGCATCTTTTAAACTTTGAAAATCCTCATTGTCAGTAAAAACAAAAAACTAGCCTAATCCTGTCAATAAACAAAAGCAAGTATCCCAGATATGTGATGTCATCAGTGATTCCATCAATGACATTTGTGATGTCATCTTTGATGTCCTGGGTGTTAGTCTTAGCAGTACACTGTGGTGACGCAAGTTATGGTTGCTCAGCTTACCATAATTGACGAATTTCTGAGGTTTTTCGGTTTTATTGTAAGCATAATGCCCCTTTAACCAAGTTTTTTCATTGATATATATTCAGTGCAAAAACTTTGTTAAAGGGACTTTATATTTACTTTGCACTAATTAAAACCTATCAATATTATGGTTACAAGTAAAATCGAAACCCCCCAGCAATTCACCAGTTATGGTAAGCTAAGCAACCATAACTCGCGCCACCATCGTGCACTGCTAAGATTAACACCCATTACATCTAAGATGACATCACAAATGTCATTGATGACATCACTGATGACATGACATATCTGGACACTTGTTTTTGTTTACCGACATATCTAGGTTAGGTGGTTTTCTTCACTGACAGAAACGGGAAATTCAAAAGGTACTGTATTTGCAGACGTTACCCTTCTCATATGTTCAGTCACATCTTGTGATGCATATAGATAGGGGATGCAGAGATGTAGATGGGGTAGGGCCTGAGCAGGCAAGAACCACCCAAAATATATAAATGTCCAATGAACAGCACTGTGTGGGCATTTGCAGATGTTAATGTCATTGTGGTGGGCCTAACTACATTAGGTTCAGGCCCAACCTTTAGACAATCCTGGCTACGTCTCTGAAGGGAATAAGCAGGCCTGAAACACAGCTATCATTTCTGTACATCAAGATAACCATTTAGGTTATGAACACTTCCTGATGATACTGTTTCTCTTTGGGTTACTTTATATTCCCTCTATATGCCGCAGATTGGTATGCATTGTGGTCTCTTTATGTTTTGTTTGGAGCAGTACAAGTGTGCAGTAAGTGATGCTTTATTAGCTACTTATGACATGTTGCACAGTATGCAGAAGTCTGATACACCATTTTATCATCCAACAATGCCAATGTTTCTGTATGAGTAGGTTGCTGTACTAGAAAGAATACTGGATTCCAATAGTGTTTATATCCGTATATTGCTTATTGAAGTACATAGTTCATAATAAATCTACGAACCACCCCTCACACTTTTATGTCAACATGATATTCACAATCCCTTGTAGGGACTTTTCATGAAAACTAACTCCACATGTCATGTCATCAGTGATGTCATCAATGACATTTGTGATATCATCTTTGATGTCATGGGTGTTAGTCTTAACAGTGCACGGATGTGGTGCAAGTTATGGTTGCTTAGCTTACCATAAATGGCGAATTTCTGGGGATTTTCTATTTTACTTGTAATCATAATATGGATAGGTTTTTATTAGTGCAAAGTAACTATAACGTCCCTTTAACAATGTTTTTGCACTAAATTGCAGAGGTTTTTATTAGCGCAACTTAACCATAACATCCCTTTAACAATAACAATGTTTTTTCACTGAATTTCATCATGTCATCAGTGATGTCATCAATGACATTTGTGATATCATCTTTGATGTCATGGGTGTTAGTCTTAACAGTGCACGGATGTGGTGCAAGTTATGGTTGCTTAGCTTACCATAAATGGCGAATTTCTGGGGATTTTCTATTTTACTTGTAATCATAATATGGATAGGTTTTTATTAGTGCAAAGTAACTATAACGTCCCTTTAACAATGTTTTTGCACTAAATTGCAGAGGTTTTTATTAGCGCAACTTAACCATAACATCCCTTTAACAATAACAATGTTTTTTCACTGAATTTCATAGGTTTTTACCAGAATACCCTTAATTTGTATAGATGTACCATACAATATACTGAACCCCCTGGCTCCATGATGATAACCACAGAGTCCGCCGACTATGTGACTGTCAGCGGACCTCGGGTAGCATCCACAATGCCCAAAAGCTCTGGGGTTCTCTTACATTGTTGTAGCATGCAGCAAAGACACTGAACATGTTTAACGAGCAACACATAATACGGGAATTTGAAGGACAAATGAAGTAGGTCTACAAACTCTGTACTTATGAAAGCAACAGTGCAATTGCATAGGGTATACAACATAATGGAATGTACCAAGAAGAAAAATAACCAGTGCTTCCAACAGTATTACATCAGTGCTGCTTTGCATAGAAACTGAGAAGCAAATGTCAGTGGGACAACTGCAAAGTACTGACAGCAGAACTCTACTAAAAAGTGGTAAGTACACTACAATTTTTCCTCTAACTGCCCAGTTTGTTATGTGAGCAGTACTAGAAAAAATGATTTCTCTTTTTTTAAACAGAAATGACAAGCACCCTGGATGAAAATAGTGTAGACAGTAACTCCATTGGTACACAATTCAGTTGGAAAAGTAAGACAATTAATTCACATTGCTTCACATGTACCTGACACATATTCTATTCTTTAACAGTACATACAGGAAATGAAGGGAATGCCCCAGAAGCAGCAGCTCCTCCACAAGTCAAGGAGCTCATAGAATACCAAAGTAACAGTGTACAAAATCAACTAGAGAGGCTGTAGGCAAAAATGGACCAATTAATGAACACTTTTGCCGACTTAAAAGATTTTGTACAGAGAAATATAATGGACAATATTAAATATCACTGCCCCACCTGCATCTGTACCCCTTGCCCCAGTCCCAGCCCACCATCCCCACAAATTCCCTATGAGCAAAGACGTTATGATGAGACCTCAATACCTTCCTCTGCTAATACCCAAGCTTCGGAAAACCCCAACTCCCCTGTATATGTATAAATTTCTGCTACCTCTTCCCTTTCCTAATTGTGTGTATTTATGTGTGTAAATAAAGTTCTATGTGTATACTGTTGCTATATGTGTGTGTGTTTTCTTTTTTAAAACCCCCGTTATGAGACTGCGGAGCACGGTACTTTCTGGGATGTCTGCAATTAATCAAAATGGAGGTGTCCTATGGACACTGCACCAGTCCAGAAAGTCTGAATTCAAAATGGAGGTGTACATAGGACTCCGCTCCTGTTCGCATGTCTTCAAGTTGTGACATACCTTTAATTAGTTCAGGGACCCCAACCCTGTCCGGCGGAAACTTAGGGGCATGCGCCTCTCCCCCCCCACCGAGTCCTACGACCATCCTGCCTATCTGGCATGTCCGCAAAGCAGTGACATAATTTAATTAGTTCTTGGACCCCACTCATGTGCGGCAGACACCTGGGCGCTTGCGTATTTCATTCCCTGTGTCCTACCAACAATGAGCATGTCTGGCATGTCTGCATAGCAGTGATGTACTTTAATTAGTTCGGGGAGCTCACCCCTGCCCATGTGCATCACACCCCCTGGGTCCTGCGAACACTGTGCCTATCCAGCCAGTCTGCAAAGCAGTGACGTACTTTAATTAGTTCGGGGAGCCCACCACTGTTCAGCGGACACCTGGGCACATGTGTATGACACCCCCTGGGTCCTACAAACACTCCACCTGTTCGGAACTGTCTGCTGCACATGTGTCGCACTTTTAATTAGTTCGGGGAGCCCAACCCTGTCCGTAGGACACCTATGCACATGCACACAACGGATCCCATGCAATAGGTGTCCTATGACCAGCCGTCCCATTCGTGGAAGTCCGTGACGTCACCATGTGACCATACCCAAGCTGAGCGCTGGCCCTTATCCGGGACAGGGTCTGGGACCCCGAACTGCAAAAAAGTGCTTTTATGAGCAATCCAAGGTGTTTTACTGTGAAACGTCACCCTTCCAGAGGTCCAAGAGCAAGCCCCTGATGATCTAGAGTCTTTTTGGAATCTTTTGTACCCATCTTGGGGTTTGAAATGGCAGTGAAGAGCGCGACTGTCCGTGAAGCACTCCCCAGCACCCCAATAAAAGGCCACACCCCAGTGCTGCTGCTCATTCTGTTTTTTGATTTCCTGAACAGAGCTCTGTGCCAAATTGCCAGCTAGGTGTTTGCTGTGTTCCTGCTGTTTTGCAGATTATAATGGCATTCATATCTACCTCTGCTGCTGCTGCCTCAGCACCACCCCCACCACCTCCACCATCAGCACCACCTACCCAAGGGACTGGAGAGGGGAACCGGCATGATGATACAGAGGAGGAAGAAGAGGAGGATGATAATGAGGTAGTGGAAGTCGCCACTACCAGCTCCCCACGTGGGTCTTGGGTGTGGAGTCTTTTTACCACTGTTGATGGTAAGCCCAAGGCTAGTGCGGCCAAGGTTTGCAGCGAAGAGAGCGGGATGGTACCCAGCCACGGCAAACCTGGGCTGTACAATTATGGGACTACCTCCATGCAGCGATACCTGAGATCCAACCATAAAGCAACAGTTCGGAGGGTCATCCCCTTTGAACAGGGTAGTATGTTGAGTTCCAGTGCATCATCCTCGACATCTGCTCCTGTCACCAAAAGGGACACTCCTGTGGGACAGAGGATTTCTCAAGCAGCCTCGCAGGCCATACGTGCTGCAGTGGATTCTTACCTTTCAAAGGTCACTGTTTCATGCACCTTCCAGTGACGGCATAATAGTGCGCACTGAGGTAGTCAATGTTGTCATTTGAGAAAACAGACATGTAAGCACGCTGCAGAACCACACCCATGCCTCTATTCACAAAGCACCTTCCAAATTTTTGCTGGGGATTGAACACATTTGGGGAGTTCCATTGTGCTCTTGGGAGCATTTCAGAAAAAAATCACATTTGCACATGGGAACATTATGATCAGTTCCTCCACCAAGGACTTCAATACAGGAATCAAACTTGGGGCACTGATATACCCCAAATACTCTCCTCCACAGTGCACCACCAAGACACCAGGACTACCAAATGTAGCCATATTTCTGCAAAGAGAAACCAGTGCCTGCTGATTGGGTCCAGGCACACTCTAACACAAAGCCTCCAGGCCTGGAATCCCAAGATCTGTATGAACACCTTTTTCCTTTGCATAACTCTCCAGATCAGAAACGGAACAATCTCCAATTATCCATATAATAACTCCTGCCATCTTCACTGCACAACCAAAACAATGAAAAAAAGTATTACCGTCCCTTTCTGTAAAGCACACCCTTAACACCAGATTGGCTAATCCCCACAATACACTCCCACTTCGAATGGATTGTGTCCTCCTACGTATTCCTCATCTTAGATATATATTCGCCAGCTTGCTGCTTCTTCCGAATTTTTTTGCCAGAGGGCCCTGAGCTCGAGGCCGCGTAGCTAGGTCCCTCGAAGGCCGCCGTCGAGCCTCGACGTTATCCGTCATATAAAGGGCTCAAGCTGTGCCCGTTGGTTCAGTTCTGTTTTTCTGAGCATCTGCTTCGTGTATCTAACGGCGCGTCAGTTTTTTCCTACTTCGAGAATGTCTTCTTCTTCAACCCCGACTACACCCAAGACAGGTTTTAAGAAGTGTTCCAAATGCGGAAGAAAAATGCCCATTACGGATCCTCACCGCAACTGCCTTTGGTGCCTTAGTCCTGACCACCGAATGGACGAATGCAGGTCATGTCAGGCGATGTCGAACAAGGCTCTTAAGGAACGCCAAGGTAAGCTAGCAGTGGGGGAAGAGTGTTTCAAGTCTGCTAAAAGACTAAAAGACTCGAGAGAATCGAGACCTAAATCTTGTCATGAGTTGAGGCGATCGAGGTCGAAAAGTCGCTCAAGGAAGTCTTCTTCCTCGTCATTCAAATGATCAAAAAAGCGACATCATAGATCTTCGTCCTCTTCTTCTTCTTCGCCTGACAGAAGGTAATTCCTTGTCCTCCTCAAAAAAGATATATGGAGAGCATACCCCTGTTCACTCTAAAGGTGACAGAGGGAAATCCAAAACGTCTCACTCTAAATCCGACAAAAAGTCGAGGGCGTCCTCGGACGATGAATCTTCAGCGCCTCACGAGACTATACAAAAACCTTTGGTGCATAAATCGAGGTTGCCTGAAGACAAAATGGTGTCTTCAGCATCGAAGTTGACTATCAACTCGATGCGTCCGTCGAAGCCCAAAATGGCGTCGATACCTTCGGCCTCAGAGTCGAAGCCTCACTCAACATTGAAGCCACCCTCGATGCCTTTGCTGTTTCCTTTGAGTGCGTCGAAGCCATTGTCCATTCCATGGACGCCGTTGATGCCTTTGTCGGGGAAATCTCTCATGCCGGTTTCCAAAATGACAACTTCGACTAAACCTAGGTCTGTCCCATCTATGCCAGAAAAAGTCTTCCACCCTCAGCCCAGAAAAGAATTTTTCAAATCTATGGGGGTCATTCCGAGTTTGGAGGTGTCAAAAGTTTCTCTTTTCCTCACCTGTTTTTCCTTGCGTGTGACCTTCTTGGAACCGACTTCTTTCTTTCTCACTGTCCGTGACTTGTATAGGCCAGAGTGAGGGTCTTCGGATTCCACCGTGAGGTAGCCGGCTCTCTAGCCGGGTAACGTTCAGTATCCAGGAGTGTAAATCCAGGAAGGAAGTAAGAGTTCCAGGCTCAGAGGAAGTCCGAGATACCGTGGAACGAAGTGCAGGCAAATCCAGGAAGAGGTACGGGTAAGAAGGTTAAGGGGAAATGAAGGGACTCCAGGAACCAAGAAACATAAGGGGGAAAAAGGAACTGGGATGCACGCGGAAGCGGACTCGAAAAACAGACGCGCAGAGCCGCAGGGGCATGGCAGTTTTCTAGGAATTTGCGCATTGCGCGCAGCAGCCAGAACGTGGCGTTTCATGCCCGGCGGCCATTTTGGAAGGATCACTGAGTTCATGCCTCGATGCATCATGGACCATGAAGTCCAGAATGGACGAATCCGGTGGTTCATGACAGTATGCCTCCTCCTAAACCCTGCACCCCCGGGTTTGCCTGGGTGTACTCGATGAAACTCTGTACTAGACCGGGAGCATTCATGTTTGAGACAGGCTCCCAGGTGCGCTCACTGGGAGGATATCCTTTCCATTCCACCAGATATTGGAGCTGACCCCGTCTGTATCTGGAATCACATATCCTGGAGACTTTGAATTCGAGTTGGTCATTGACGATTAAAGGAGAAGGTCAAGGTCTAAGAACATTTCTGGTAGACTGTACATAGGATTCTGGAAGCTAGAGCTGGAAGGCCACTGGATTAATGACTTACTTTATGGGGAAGGGTCCATAATACTTGGGAGCCAGTTTATTTGGTCGCAGATGTCGAGGATGAAGTCTTGATGATAGCCAAACCTCATTCCCGACTGAATAGGAAGGGCTAGGTCTCTGCTTGGTATCTGCATATCGTTTGACTTCTATTCTGGCTTTTTCCAGGTGTTCTTTAGCATCTGCGTGTACGTTGACCAGTGTTTCAATCCAGGAATCAACCACAGGAACTGGAGTAGGATGTGGTAGGACAGATGGTAGAACTGAGGGATGAAATCCTTGACTGCAAAAGAAGGGACTTGTCTTGATAGCTGAATGATCAGAATTTTTATAAGCAAATTCAGCCACAGGAATCAAAAGTGACCAGTCGTCCTGGACCTTGGTAGCGAAACAGCGGAGGTATTGTTCTAGGGTTTAGTTGACTCGCTCAGTAGCCCCATTGGTCTGTGGATGATATCCTGAAGACAGAGCGCGCTGGATGCCCAATATTTGGCATAGTTGTTTCCAGAACTGAGATATGTATTGGGGTCCTCTGTCGGAGATGATCTTGGAAGGCAGTCCGTGAAGTCTAAATATGTGCTTTAGGAAAATTCCGGCCAATTCAGAGGATGATGGTAGTTTGAACAAGGGTATGAAATGAGCCATATGAGTAAACAAGTCGATGGTAACCATTATGGTTGTGTACCCTCTGGACGGGGGGTAATTCCACAATGAAATCTGTGGCTATGATTTCCTAGGGTCGTGTTGATAATGCGAGTTGATGTAGGAGGCCTGCAGGTTTTTGGTTATCATGTTTATTCTGGTTGCACACTGCACAGGATCGAATGTAGGTCCTTATGTCATCTATCATCTTTGGCCACAAGAACTGCCTCTGCACAAGACGAAGGGTGGAAGTGACGCCTCGATGTCCTGAATGGAAGGTATCATGGCAAAGGTTCAGAATTTTGTGTCTCAGCTTTTGTGTTGGGATTGCTAGCCGAGTTTCCTTAAAAAGATATCCGTCTTTTGTTACTAGGTTCCATCGGTTGTTCTTCTTCTATTCTTTCCAGAGATCGGAAGAAGGTGTTCTAGCACGAATGTCTTCAGGAGAGAAATGGCTTGGGCCACAAACACAGTATCAGGAAACATTTTAGGAAAGGTCCAGGCTTCGACAGGCTCATAATCAGGGCACCTAGATAGGGCGTCAGCGATAATATTATTAGTTCCAGGAAAGTGGTGAATCTGAAACTGGTATTGGGCAAAAAAGAAGGCCCAACAGGCTTGACCATTGTTTCTACATTCCAGAGATTGTAGGACTTGTAAATTTCGATGGTCTGTTCATACCTGCACTGGATGTTTAGCCCCAGGAGTAGGTGACGCCAGTCAGTGAATGCTTGTCGAATGGCCAAAGTGTGGGATAGATAAGCAATAGGATGCTCCATCCTGTCCCCAAATTCTTGTTTTAAGACAGCGCCAATGGCATAGTCTGAGGCGCCTGTCTCCACCAAAAAACGCCGGTCTGTATCAGGTTGGGCTATGATTGGGGCTTGAGTACATTTTTGTTTCAGTTGTCGAAAGGCCATGTCCTGAGCAGTAGTCCATTCAAATGGAGTGTCCTTCTTTAAGAGCATCACAATGGGATGCACTATGTCAGAAAACGCAGGAAGGAATTTTCTGTACAAATTTGCAAGTCCCAGGAAGGATTGAATCTGTTTTACAGTGGTGGGTGCTGGCCTGGAAAAGATGGAATCTACCTTGGAAGGGTCCATTCCTATTCCTTTGGAGCTAAGTACAAATCCCAGATAATGAACGGTGGAGACATGAAAGAGACATTTTTCAGGCTTGGCCAGGAGTTTCTGTTCTCGTAAACATTGTAATACTGCCTTAACATGTTCTTGATGGATCTGGAAGTCTTTAGAATATACTAGTATATCATCCAGGTACACGATGACGAAAAGGAACAGCATATCTGAAAAAACCCGATCCATAAAGCGTTGAAACACTGCAGGGACGTTGGCGAGACCAAAGGGCATTACTAGATACTCAAAGTGGCCAAAGGGCATTCTGAAGGCCGTCTTCCATTCATCGCCTTCTCTTATGCGGATGATATGGTAAGCTCCCCTGAGATCGAGTTTGGTGAAGATAACAGCACCTTTTACTGCCTCCAGGATGTTAGAAATAAATGGTAGCGGATAGCGGTCTTTGAGGGTGCATTGGTTGAGACCATGGTAATCCAGACGAGGTTGGAGTTATTGTGTGTCTTTCTTAGGAACAAAGAATAAGGAAGCACCGGCTGGGGATTTTGAAGGCTGGGTAGTACAGTTTGCCAAATTGGTATCCAAGTATTCACGTAGATCCTTCTTTTCGGGTTCAGAAAAAATGAACACCCTTCTGAATGGAATTACTGCTGAAGCATCTGTATCGATAGCACATTCCTCAGGTCTATGAGGTGGAAGATCTTGGACTATGGCTGTCGAGAACACATCTGAGTATGTTTGATAGATCTTGGGAACTTTGATAATATTGGATACACTTACGGATGATTGCTTGTGGTCCTGGGAGGTCACTGCAGAGTCTTGCGGTATGTCTTGAGACAAACAATGGGACATACAAAATCTGGAGCCGAGAAACAAGGAACCTGCTGCCCAGTTGATGTCAGGGTTATGCTTCTGAAGCCAGGGCATACCCAGTACCATGGGGTAATGGGCAGATTTTATGATGTCAAATCGAAGCATTTCCTGATGGTTGTTTATAGACATTAGTAATTCCCTGGTTTGGTGAGTAATGGGTCCTGAAGACAATGGTCTGCCGTCAATGCCTTCAACAGGTTGTGATATCTCATTGGTTTCTCTAGGAATGTGGTGGCTTAGAGCCCAGTCGTGATCTATGAAAATACCCATGGCACCGCAATCCACTAGAGCCAGAATGGGGTAGGTTTCTTTCTTGGTAGGTGACAGGAATGTTTGTAGAATCACTAGAGTGCTCTGACCTGGAGTATTCAAGGAAGGAATGGATGCGGAGCAGGCATCTTTCTCCCGAAGCTGTGCTCCACTTAGGATCGGGAGCTGGCTTTTCCCAAACGTCGGGGTGGCGCTATAGGACATTCTCTCACAAGATGTTTATCAGAGGCACAATACATGCAAAGTCCTGTATTAATCTGACGGATCCTCTCTTGTGGAGAAATGGGTCCACGGAAGGCGGCTTTTTGCTTCGATTCTGGCTCTAGGACATGTGCAGCACTTATTTATTTTGAACAAGTGTAGCCTGTGGCCGCCTTTGGAGGTGTTGTCTTATTCTTTTTTCCTTTCTGCCTTTCTCTCCTGGATCCGAAAATCAATCTGTAGGGAGAAGTCCATGAGAGCCTGGAAGGAACTCGGACGAGCCACTGAGGCTTGTTCGTCCTTTATTTTGTCATTTAAACCTCGACAAAAGAGGGTGAAGCTGGCTTCTTGAGACCAATCAGCTTCTTTGACTAGCTGTTTGAAGCGAGTCACATAGGTGAGCATATCCTGGGTCCCTTGCTGAAAGATCGAGAAGTCTTTCTTGCGCACTATAAACAAGTTCAGGCCTTAAGTGCTTCCACAAACCCATCGTAATCATCCAGAAGTGGGTCTCCAGAATTGACTAAGGGAGTCGCCAGGTTAAGGCATTGCCCGTGAGTTGAGATATCATGAATCCGACCTTAGCTCTTGGGGTGGAAAAATAGTATGGTTTGAAAGTGAAATTTACCGGACAGGTATCCAGGAAGGCACATAGAAATTTGGAAGATCCATCATACTTGTCCACTACTCCCCCCAGGAGGGCACCTTATTTGACTGCGGAATTTCGGGACAAAACTAGCTGCTTCAATGCTGCATTCTCAGCCTTGAGGTTCTGAACCTCAGTGGTCAATTCTTGCATACCTCTCATGAGGTCTTGAACTGTGGCTTCCATTTCTATTTCTGTATTAGGCTGGTGGCATCTCAATCTCTTTTCCTCACCTGTTTTTCCTTGCTTGTGACCTTCTTGGAACCGACTTCTTTCTTTCTCACTGTCCGTGATTTGTATAGGCCAGAGTGAGGGTCTTCGGATTCCAGCGTGAGGTAGCCGGCTCTCTAGCCAGGTAACGCTCAGTATCCAGGAGCGTAAATCCAGGAAGGAGGTATGAATTCCAGGCTTGGAGGAAGTCCGAGATACCGTGGAACGAAGTGCCGGTGCATCCAGGAAGAGGTACAGGTAAGAAGGTAAAGGGGAAACGAAGGGACTCCAGGAACCAAGAAACAAAAGGGGAAAAAGGAACTGGAATGCACGCGGAAGCGGACTCGAAAAACACACGTCTAACAACTCCAAGCAGTTGTGTTGAGACGCGCAGAGCCGCAGGAGCGTGGCAGTTTTCTAGGAATTTGTGCATTGAGCGCAGCGGCTAGAATGCGGACTTTCACGCCCGGCGGCCATGTTGGAAGGATCACTGAGTTCACGCCGCGATGCATCATGGACCATGAAGTCCAGAACGGATGAATCCGGCGGTTCATGACAGGAGGTAATTAACGTCCCTTACCGGCATGGCGTAAGTAGCGTGCCCGTGTTCGCACCAGTCCGCTAATAGAGGACTATTACGACTTCGCAGGCACAAGCTTTACGCCATGCCGGTAAGGTATCTAGCGCCATGCCGTAAAAGGCTCCCAAAAAGCCCTTACATCAAGCATAGCGCAGATAACACTACCGACATTGTTCAATGCGTCATTAGCGGTGACTGTAATTAGCGGTCACTGCTATTTACAGTCACCGCTAATAAACGGAACCGGAAGTAGCGTCATCGCACAGGAACGGGAAGGAGCACGGCGGCCATCTTTAAAAACACAATCCATTGCGATCCTCACCACACAGGACCCCTGGGACACTGCTGATTGTTTAAAAAAATCCACCTCCAAGACCAGAATGCCTAAGGCCCTGAAGAAGGGAGCTGACCGCCTGAGAAAAGAAAGTTTCAACGAGGATGAGCTCCAGATGCTTGTGGACACTCTGCAGGAGCATGCTGCCACTGTCTTCTCTAGCAACATGAAGAGCGAGGCATTGCTAAGGAAGAAACAGATCTGGGCACTTGTTGCCCAGAAGGTTAGTGCTGTGGGGAACACACCACGCACAGTGATGGGACGACCTGCGATTAAGGGTCGCAACATCCTCTCTGTCAATCGCAGCCAGGCCATGGGAACAGGAGGAGGTCCCAGTTCCCCAATAAAGCTCACCCCATGGGAGGACGTATGCACAAGCATGATTGGGATGGAATCTATCAAAGGTGTAGGCGACATGGAGTGTGGGGCCACAACATCGGGCGATGGAGGTGAGTGTCCAAAGTAAACACTGCTATGCCAAATCTGATAAAAGTCAACCCCAATGTCAGTTCTAAGAGTCAAGCTATGGTCGCCCACACACACACACTCCCCGCAAAGTAGGCTGATGCATCACAGACACATGCAGATGCCTGGTGCAAGGCAATATCGTACATGACACATACCACACAAAGTAGGAAATTCCACGAGTCACACAGCGTTCATGTCCAAAATAGTATGCATGTCAGACAGCACTGTTCCTGGCCAACATGAGTGACGCCACATATGCCTGCATTAACCACCCATGTATCAAATGACGTGCTCTTCCAAACACAAATGCCTATTACCCCCAATTGTGTGGATGAGCAGTTGTCCCAATGTATGTATGATGCCTATCAAAACATCACTCAAGCCGTCCCTCTCTTCCACCCCCACAGGCAAAGACCATGACAGCGATGGGCAGGATGCCACCCCTGCACAGTCCACACCCAGGAATATGTCCCAGGATGACAGCAACCGGCCGTCAACCTCGAGGGGTCAACCCAGGGGGCACCGTGTACCAGCATCCAAACCACCCAATGTACTCATTGCACCTGTGCCACCAAGGCCCTTGGAGGGCAAAGCACCACCACCACCTCCACCCACTGGTCAGCCTGATGACACATGCGGGACACCACATTCAGAGGAGTCAAGTTTGGCTGGTGAGGTGGCAGCTACGGCACGCCTGACTGTGGGTGACACACAGGAGGACATCTAGGTCCCCATTGACAACGATCTTTCTGATGTGGTCCATACCCCATCTCAAATGCCATCCCCTCAAGTATCGTTGTTTGATACGGGGAACTCCACCACCCCAGAGCAGTCTGGTCATGAGCACTCAGAGGGACAATTCAGTCCAGTTTTCAGGGCTAGTGAGGCTGAGCAGGCTGGGCATGACTGCCAGGGGCCCAATACCTCTACAGGTGCACCCGCAGGGCCGCAGCAGGCTGACCTGCTAACTGCCGTTGTACGTGAGTCGTCCAGGACAACAGGCAGGCCAGAGAGGAGTGGTGTATGGACTTAGCTGCACTAAGCCGGTCCATCTCGGACAACACTGCCTCCATGGTGAGATCTTTCTCGGACAACACCATCCGCCTCTGCGAGGAGGTCTCGGCCCTCCGCCAGGTGTTAAGACGCATTGCGGATGCCATGGAGGCAGGGCATCCTGCCACACAACCACAGCAGGCGGCCACACTGTCGTCCTGCAGTTCCAAGCAAACAAGCCCGCTCCGCAGATCGGCCCGTACACAGCGCTGACCAGACATGCCGCCCCCTGGGCCAGGGAGTGCTGAGTGATTGTCATGGCAGCCTCATGTAGGCTTCAGGGACTCAATGGGACTTGTGTGGGGGAGTTGTGGAGGGAGGGGGAGGGGGGTGAGGGTGAGTTGGGGAGTTGTGGGGGGGTTTGTGTGGGGGAGTTGTGAGGGGAGGGGAGGGGGGTGAGGGTGTGTTGGGGTGTTGTGGGGGAGGGGGAGAGGGTGAGGGTGGTTGAGGGTTTTGTCACTTACATTTACTTTGTTACATTTAATACACCGGTTGTGTGAAAAACAAGACCTGAGTGGACATTCATCACTGCGCATGTGTCAATTATTCAGTTACAGTGCATGGTGTAGTTGTACCCCCACACCGAGTGCCATCTGTCCAACCATCATGTCACCCTCTGCTGCCATGTGTGTCACACATATTGTGCAATCACTGACTTGCGCACAGTACGGCCCTCCTGTGCATCGCCACCGCGATCATGTCCAGCCACTTCTTCTTCCTCCCCTTCATCATCACCAGGTGGTAGCAGTTCAATGTCAGGGCGCAGGGGCACGTTCCCGCGGATACACATATTGTGCAGCTTGACACATGCCATGATGATCTTGGCCACCTTCTCATGCCTGTAGCGGAGTGCCCCACCCGACCGGCTGAGGCAGTGAAATCGTGCCTTCAACAGGCCAAAGGTCTGCTCGATATCCACACGGGTACAGGAATGGGTATAATTGTAGTCCTCCTCATGCCTGTTCTGTGGGTTTCGGACAGGGGTGAGGAGCCACGGCTTCAAGGGATAGACACCATCACCTGCATGCGAGGCAATTAAAGGTAAATGTCATGCGAATAATGATGGACAGCTGTACTAGTCACACATGCCGGCAGATTATCGTTGGTCACATGCACAAGTCCCTGATTGGATGCAAGCTATTCTTGGCCCTCTATGTGTCCTGTGCCATGGAATAATGGTGTGGATTGCATCTTCAAGATGATACACGGTGTGCTCTGCCGTATTGTAGCTCATGCATTGTGTACGCATATTGCTGTGTTTGTGTGAATTTAGTGATTTGTTGTGTTGTGTAGGATTTTCTGATGGTGAGGGTTGGCAGTAGCCTCTGCAATTTTTGGCATTCTGCGCTGATTTTTCCCATGGTGACATGCAGCATTTCTGTGGATGATCCGGGATAATGGCCACCACAATGTGTGAAGATCTTGCTTGCGTCAGCTTCCATCTCCACCTGTTTGTTGTGGTATAGTTTGTGATTGCGTTAAACCATCTCCATGGCATGGAGGCCACCTTTTGTTTCTAGTATCTCCTGGGGAGTCCATGGTAGAGATATGTATTCCGTTGTGTGCTTGAGGTGGAGCACCGACACTACCTTCAGTAGAGGGATGATGGTGGTGCACATTTCAATGAGACTGACAGTCGTATATCATGTCCACAATGGTGTTGATGGTGTCACGGTCCAGACGGTACAGGGTGTGGTTGTGCTGCGGGGTTAGGTTGAAGGGACTGGCTCTGATGTTTGGGATTGGGGACTGCATGCGTGGTTAAGCTGGCTGCACTGGTGGGGCATGCAGGGCCTGTCTCACCCTCCTTCTCCTGCTGCGTCTCCTCTGTGGTGCCTGCTGTTTTTGTTGGTGTTGTTGCTGGCGTTGCAATGCATGCATGTCCTCCAGCTGAAGTGTTGATGCTGCTATTGTATTGATCTTGGTGTGATAAGGGGTGTGGTGTGTGGGTGTGCTCATTTTGTAGTGGGGCAAACTCCATTGTCTCCACCTGTACTGATTGTGTGCACGTGTGACATTTGGGATCACTGCACATGGCATTTTACGGTAGGTCTGCGATGCCAGTATTTACTGCATGCCGGTAGGCACTTTTAACACCTTCATGAAGCTGTTATTTGCATGTCCGCTTACCTTGTGATCTCCTCCACTTTACGCCATGCCGCAATTGCTGGCATGGTGGGTCGTGTGCCCGCGCCCAGACCGCTATTAACGGCAACGTACTTTACAATGCCGTTAATTGCGGTCGGGCTGGTCAGAATAGCCCGTAGCAGTATTCGATGCCGGTATTCCTTTGCCGGCATCGCTGTTCCCTCAGCACCAACCTCGGAATGACCCCCCTATGTCTGCTATTTTTGTGGAACAAACCTTTGATGATGACATTACTTTGGCTGGGGTTCGATTTGGGACTAGGGAAGTCCCTGAGGAACTCATAGATCCAAATTCAAAAATCTCAGATCTTTATGATACCTCAGGTGAGGTATCGGCCAGTGGCCTAGATACCTCACCTGAGGTAGTTTTTGAAAGACCTGACCCCACAGACCATGCTGAACCAGGGTATAGAAACCTCATGGGAAGGGTGATAGATTTTATGGGGTGGAAATCAGTTTCCCCAAGATATGACCAGGACGACTTAACAGACATCATAGATGAAGGACCTCAGAAAGACCCAGTAGTTCCCTTCCATAAAGCTCTCCAAAAGAGAGTTATGACAAATTGGGAAACACCTGAATCTATACCAGCTGTGAATAAGAAATGTATAGTAAAGTATAGACCTGCTCCCTCGGATCCGGAATACCTATCAAAGCACCCTTCGCCCGAAAGTTTGGTGATCCAGGCTGCGAACAGACAGTCGGCTTATCCCTCCATGCCCCCTGACAGGGACGATAAAAAGATGGATGCCTGGGCAAGGAAGGCTTTTACTTCTGGTAGTATGGCTCTTAAGTCTACTTTACTTCACTTTACTTTAACGCATTTATATAGCGTGGCCATAGACCCGAAGGCATGAGGGCACTACATGACTAATATAACAGATAACAAAAATAAGTATCCATGAGGCAACACCACAGAGAAGGTATTTTAGGAGTGTCTCAGAGTCATTTAGTTGAACAGATGGGTCTTTATTCTTTTCTTAAATAATTCTAGGGAATCAATGGATCTCATCTCTAAAGGAAGAGCATTCCAAGCCCTTGGTCCATTTGAGGAGAAGGCTGAATTAGCTACTCTGACAATGTGGCACTTTGGTTCAGATAAGAGGTGCAGACTATTCAACCTTAATGTTCTCGCGTTATTTCTTATGGATAAAAGCTGTTGTAGATATCCAGGCATATTTCCAGATCTACACTTGTGTACGATGGTCAGAGTTCGGAATAGGAATCTGGAAGCCACCGGCAGCCAGTGGAGCTCACGTCTCACCGTCGTAACATGGTCTCTATATTTAAGTTTCATGACAGCTCTGATGGCCCCGTTTTGACATATTTGCAGCCTGTTACAATCGGACTTATTGATTCCCATAAGGAGGCTAGAGCAGTAATCTATTTTTGAGCCTACTATTGCTCTCACAATAGTCTCTGCATTATCCTGTGATATAAGAGGCCTTAAATATGCTAGAAGTTTAATGTAATATGCGCATGACGATACAAGACTACTGACATGCTGTTTCATGGTTATATGTTGATCAAAGGTCACTCCCAGAGTTTTCACTTTTTTTAGGGGTTTGATGGATTCTTCTCCCAACTGGAAGTTATCATACTGTGGCCCAAGTTTGTTAATAGTGTGTGGTGTACCTATGACAAGCAATTCAGTTTTTGATTTGTTCAGTGCTAGCTTATTGTGGACCATCCAAGTTTCAATTAGAGTAAAAACTCTGTAAATGGCCATTTTGTCTACACTGTGGGAGCCAGAGAGCGGGATGACACATTGAGTGTCATCTGCGTAATTGGTGAATATTATGTTCTCATGATCAAGCATTGCAGACAAAGGAGCCGTAAATATATTGTGGAAGCAGGGAGAAGTGTAAGCACACTGAGGGACAACACAAGTTCTTACAATGGGCTCAGATTCAGAATTGCTGCAAAAGACTCTACTTCTCGATTATTGAGAAATGACAGTACCCATTTGCAGGCTAGCAGGGAAAAATTGGCCACTTCACAGAACCTGGTGGCCATGATATCGTGGTCCACCAGGTCGAAGGCCGCGGAAAGATCAAGCAACATGAGCAGAGATGCTTCCTTGTTATCCATAGGGGCCATTAATTTAGACTTGAGTTCAAGAAGCGCAGTTTCAGTGCCATATCCGACCCGAAATCCGGACTGATGGTCGTTTAGGATGAGGTAGGTCTTTAAATGATCTGCAATTTGTAAATAGGCCCCCCGGTCAAGAATCTTAAGTGAAAACGCTGTGTTAGTAATGGGTCGATAGTTGTTTGGCATATCGACTGAGAGCCCTGGTTATTTCAGAATTGGCATAACCCAAGATTTCTTAAGTTCCTGAGGGACCATGCCGGTAGATATAGAAGTATTGACAAATTGGCAGGAAATTAAGGAAAGGGCACAGGTCTTAATTATCATAGTAGTATGGATGTCATTTTTACTTCTTGTAGGCTTTAGTTGGTTAATAATAGTTTCTAGGTCCTTATCTGTTATAGGGGATAGATTAAAAGTTGGAATAGTCGGTGATCTATAATAAGACCAATCTGCAGATGTAGCCTTAGTGCATTTTAAATTGTTACTTTTCTCTAATATATTTTCCTTGCTGGTATCTAGTTCTTTCTTGTTCCTTCAAGATGTGAAAGAGCTCTTTTGTGTTGTGCTGTGCATTTTTAATTCTGTCATTAAAAAAGATAGATTTGGCTTTAAGAATAGCCTTTTTGTAAATAGAGACGGAGGCTTTATATTTATTGAGAAGCAGTGGTGTATTATGCTTCTTCCATAAGTGGTAGGATTTAATGGTAAGTGATTTCTGAGACTGAAGCTCCGATGTAAACCATAAATTATGTTTAGTTTCAGATTTTTTCATTTTCATTTTTATAGGTGCTAGAGTTTTAGCAACACTTTCTAGGTTGGAGGAAATACTAATTTGACTTGTACATTAGCTAGGTTCACTTATACCCTGTGGAGCTGTTTGGATGCAGCGCCTGATCACATCCCGGAGGGAGAGGAGAGGGATGGTTTCCTGGCGATAGTTAAGGACAGAAAGGAGGCTATGGAGGAATGCCTCAAGTCAGGACTGGATACTGCAGAGAGCATAAGCAGATCCATGGCATCCAGCGCAGTCCTGCATAGATTTGCATGGCTAAGAAAATCTGGTTTTGCATCTGATGTACAATCCAGATTACTTAATATGCCCTTTTAACGGCTCGAGGTTGTTTGGCTGCAAGGCGGACGAGAGTTTGGAGAAGCTGCAGACCTCGAAAGCGGCAGCAAAGTCACTCAGCGCCGCTATAAAACAACCTCAATAACACTCTTACGCAGGGTCATCTTTCTGGAAGAGTCGTCCTTTAGCTTCTATTCCTCTTGTGGAAAAGGGAGAGGGCAGGCCAGTCAAAGGGGACAACAACGAAAACCCTTTTGTGGTGGAAAAGGGAGAGGTGCTAGATTAGCCACGTCAGCGGCTACTACCTCCTCAGCCACTGCTGCAGCCACTGCAAAGCCACTTTAAGGCCTTAACCCACAAGACCCCGGTGGGAGGCAGAATCTCTCGGTATCTGGACGTATGGCGGGGCATTACGTCGGATGCCTGGGCTCTAGAAATAGTGACCCATGGTTACTGTCTTCCTTTTCATCAAAGGCCTCAAATTTATCCACCGGGAGCCAACTCTGTAAGAATTCCAGATCCGCTCCTTGTGCAGAGAATTTAACCCTGCTAGAGAACGGTGCAATAGAACATGTACCTGTGGTGGAGAAGAACAAGGGTTGGTACTCCCCGTATTTTCTCATCCACAAAAAGGTCAGAGGATTGAGACCCATCTTGGACTTGAGAAATTTGAACAAATTCCACAGGAAGGCCAAGTTCAAGATGGTAACCCTTTCTCAGATCCTTCAGGCTCTTCAGCTTCAGGACTGGCTGCTTTCATTGGACCTTCAGGATGCTTACTTTCATGTACCAATCCATCCCAAACACAGAAAGTACCTGAGGTTTGCAATTGGCGGATCTCACTATCAGTTTTGAGTACTGCCATTTGGGCTGACCTCTGCCCCGCGGGTCTGCACCAAATTAATGGCGGTTGTGGCAGCGAGTCTCAGGAGAGAGGGGATTCACATCTACCCTTATCTGGACGACTGGCTAATCAGGGCAAGTTCACCCGAACTGACCCAAAGACATCTGGCCATGACCTGTCACTTCCTACACAAATTGGGCTTCTCCCTCAATTATAAGAAGTCCCAATTGATTCTGTGCCAAAACGCCAATTCATCAGAGCAGTCCTGGACACTACCTCAGGGAAAGCTTCGCCTCCCGAGGACAGAGCTCACCACATTCTGCAGATGGTAACAACATTTTAAAATGGCCAACATCTACCGGCTTTCGACTTCCTTAGGTTGCTAGGCCTCATGGCATCGTGCATTTTTCTGGTGCCAGAGGCCAGATTGAGGATGAGATCCCTTCAATGGGCTCTCAGGACTCAATGGTCCCAATTTTAAGGGGAGATTTCAGACCTTCTGCAAGTCCCGACCAGGATGGCTCAAGATCTCCTATGGTGGGCTTGCAAGGAGAATATCTTCAAGGGGGAACCTTTTTGGCAACCATGGCCAGATATAACGGTAGGGACAGACGCCTCACTCATGGGGTGGGGAGCCCACACCAACGATCTGACAATCAGCAGTCGTTGATCTCCATCGGTGTCCAAGCTACACATCAACCTTTTGGAGCTGAGGGCAATCAGACTGGTGCTGAAGACTTTTCTGCCCTCTGTACAGGGAAAGAATGTCCTCATAATGATTGACAACACAGTGGCCATGTACTACCTCAACAAAAGAGGAGGCGGAGGATCACTCCCACTGTGCAGAGAGGCAATGCAACTCTGGTTCTGGGCAATGCAAGAAGGAATCTCTCTATCGGCAGTTCACCTAGCTGAAGAGCTGAAGACGGTGGCGGACGCTCTGAGCAGGCAGAGCACAGTCTCCCACGAGTGGGAACTAGCTCAGGAAGTCCTTCAAGAGATCTTTTCCCTTAGGGGAACCCCCTCAAGTAGATCTGTTCACGACCACGGTAAACCGAAAATGCGAACTGTATTGCTCAAGGGAATTTCCCCGAGAGGAGCTCTAGGGGACGTCTCCGTAGTGGACTGGATATTTCCACTCCTTTACGTGTTTCCTCCAGTCCTTGTGATTCCTCATGTAATCAGGAGGTTGAGAAAGTTCAGGAAAACCATGATCCTAATTGCCCCAGATTGGGCCAGGAGGACGTGGTACCCGGACTGTCTAGACATGTCCATCTGCCCTCCAATACGTCTGCCACAAAGAGAGGATCTTCTCTCGCAAGAGGAAGGTCGGGTTCTCCATCCAGAGGTCAAAACACTCAAACTTCATGCTGCTTCTGAGAGGTTGAGATATAAGGATTGGGACCTTCCGGATGACGTTATGGAGATTTTGCTTTCAGCCAGGAGGCCAGCAACACAATCCTTATACCGGTGTCGTTGGGAGAAATTCAGTAACTGATGCAGGGATAAGAATGTGGATCCTTTTCAATGTACCACTCCCATGGTGCTTTCCTTTCTATTACATTTAGCCAACTCGGGGCTCCAAGTTGGAACTATTAAAGGTTACTTGGCAGCGCTATCCATCTTCAAGCGCTCCTCTGAAGAAGTTTTATATTTCAAAATGCCTTTAGTTATCCAATTTCTTAAAGGGTTAACAAATGTGTTCCCTACTACACCTTTCCAAGTTCCCATTTGGGATTTAAATTTAGTTCTAAAGTTTCTTATGTGTGCCCCATTCGAGCCTTTACATTCTTGCCCTTTAAGGCTCCTAACTTTAAAAACCGTGTTATTAGTGGCTCTAACTTCAGCCCGCATGGTGAGTGAGTTGCAGGCGCTATCTTGCAAGCCTCCTCACACAGTTTTCCAAAAAGACACATTTGTTTTAAAGGTCAAACCTTTTTTCCTACCTAAAATAGCTTTGGATTTCCACCTGTCACAAAAAATCACTTTACCATCTTTCTATCCTCCTCCACATGCTAGTAAGGAGGAGGAAAGATTTCACAGAGTAGAGCCTAAAAGGGCACTAAGTTTCTACATATCTAGGTTAGAAAGATTTAGACAAACAGATCAGGTGTTTGTCGGGTATACTGGACACAGATTGGGACTTGGTGTGTCCAAGGAAACTATTTCCAGATGGATTATCCTAGCAATATCTGAGTGTTACAAATTGGCTGGGAAGGAGCCTCCACATGGTTTAAGGGCTCATTCAACCAGGGGTATAGCAACTTCCACGGCTCTTCAGAGGGGTGTCCCAGTGCAAGACATTTGTGCTGCGGCCACTTGGTCATCAATGCACACTTTTACAAAACATTATTGTTTAGACACCACTTCTTACCAAAGAGGCCTTTTTTCTAA
Organism: Ambystoma mexicanum; assembly: GCF_040938575.1. Lineage (NCBI taxonomy): Eukaryota > Metazoa > Chordata > Amphibia > Caudata > Ambystomatidae > Ambystoma > Ambystoma mexicanum. The sequence goes on along the minus strand of NC_090931.1, from coordinate 226,369,667 downwards.
AGCCATCCTTCATTCTGTGCATAATTGAAGAACTATGGTACTCCCTCCTCCTCTAAATTACAACTGCTATGGGAGTCTATCCAAGATGAGGAATATGTGGGAGGACCCAATCCATTCGAAGACCAAGTTACTTACCAACTGTAACGTTCTTTCGACTGGATGTTCCTCCCACGTATTCCTCATCCACCCTCCCAACCTACCCCTCCATACAGTTCTTACGCTTATTGCACTTGTACTTGCTTAAGAGCCTGACATCTGCCGACACAAAGTACAACTGATGCGACGATTAACATTGAAAAAACAGAACTGAACCAAAGGGCGCGGCTCAAGCCCTTTATATGACAGATGACGTTGACGCTCGACAGCGGCCTTCGAGGGACCAAGCTACGCGGCCTCGAGCACAGCGCCCTCTGACGAAAAATTTCCAAAGAAGCAGCAAGCTAGCGAATATATATCTAAGATGAGTAATACGTGGGAGGAACATCCAGTCGAAAAAACGTTACAGTTGGTAAGTAACTTGTTCTTCCATGCCAGGCATGCTGAAAATCCTCGGATGTAGCATGTGTGATCCGCGGACTACTGCAGCGTCTGCGGATCCCATAACACAGCGGTAGCCCTTCTTCCCTTTCAACTTCACACTTTGCAGCACTCTCATATTGGCTAGTGGTAAACAGTCCCACAGCCATCCACCAATCACATCCAAGATCTCTACATCTAACTCTAGCAACTCAGTACAACAATGCAGATGTACTGTTCAACACTCAGAGCACAGATTTCCTATGATTCCCAAGAACCAGCATCCAAAAGTACTGTTAAAATATCCAAGATTTCTACTTCCAGATTCATCCACATCTACATCCATCAACACAAACTACAAGTATGCATATGTTTTGTAATGCACATACACAATCAAAACTGCATGTATGTTACCAAAGCTTTGCAAGTGCATATATTGCATGCAATTGAACAGGGTGCCTGCCACTTGGCCTCATAACCTCCCAAATAATCATACAGTCATTTGTACCATCTCCTCACATCAACTGACAGTTACATACAATACTATTTGATTTCACAGTTTTCTTGTACTGCCCACTAGCATAACAGCTGCAAACCACATATTTCAATTTCAGCACCACTGCCTGTGATTTTTTTTAAATAAAAAACCACATTGGGAATATTTTCACAGGACATGCAAATGCCAGATCCTATGTGAATTGGCCAGAATTGACACAAAAAAGGGAAACTGAATATATAATAGAAAAGCATGCCAAGCACATGCACTGCACACTGGACAAAATGGACCATTGGGAAGAATGCGAAGAAATGCAAATGTACGTTTATTTGGTAATATGTACTTTGGAAACACTGCTATCTGTAAATTTGCATACATAAATGCAACAACTGAAAATAATTTCTGCACTCATACAGCAAGCATCTAAGTGTGAGAAACTTGACAAAATTCCACACATAGTTACATTCCCCTTTCCAATCTCTGCATCTTTCTCCCTTTTTCGCACTGTAATATCAGTTACACTAATCCATTACCAAAACAAATACTGCATAAACATCTTCCTCAAGCACATTACACTCAATCACACTGTAGCAAACCTTTCCCACAGGAACACACACACATAGCAGTACAACCTTCCCAACCAAAAGGAACAACCCTTTCCACAATCACACTTCTCTATGTATACCTACCCTCATATTCTGATACTCATGCACAGTACACACAAATACATTGCACAACTTCCAAACTCACACGTTCCTTTTTCTCCACCAGACACAAGACAATGCCTACCAAAAAGCTATGCAGAAATAGAGCAGATAAAACTCAAGCCACCTCTAGCAGACTTTGTACAAAAAGGTCAAACAAAACCACTAATACAGTCACTAAGCAAAACGGAGCCAGGTACCAGGAAAATAAGTGTGCCTTCTCTTTCAAAATGTACAACTAAAACTAAATGCATTAAGAATAATGTAACTACCAGTGGTGCTAACACTACATCTACCAACCGCAATTTATCCACAAGTAAGCATTACAAAAAATTAATTTTAAAAAAAGTGTTCCACCATAGAATCCTTCAGAACCTTATAAAAACAGGGGAGAAATCACGCTTCACCCTTAAAATTTAACAGAGAAAACTGATCCTGGAAGCCCTCATAGACAGTGCAATGCTCCTCAAAAGGAAATTATTTATTTTAGTTTTAAACAGAATGAAACCACTAACAAAATGAATTAGTAAACTACAAAAAGTACGCAATATCAGCATAGATACCTTTGCAAACATCTGTGTAGGCGAGTGGATTCACACCACCAGCAGTGAGCAATATTTCAATGAAGATGCATACAAACAAGAGCAAACAAACCCAATTGCTATACATAGCAGTGGGCAAGGGTATGAAAAGGTAGACAATACCATTATGGAAGAAGAAACACTGCTTGCAAGAATATCCCCAGCAAACTTGTAATCAACTCTCCATTCCACCAAACCAATAAATCTACAAATGGCTGTGCACAACAATGTGTATCGTGTGCAAACAATCTTTCAAATATTTGCAGCAGTTCCTCAATCAGTATGTGAAAGCCAAAGACAAATTAAAAATTAAAATATTACAAACTATGGACTTCTGTCCAGTGCACAAATACACAGGACTACGAAGACATTCATTAGCCTATATTTCTGGACCTGCTTGCAAAAGCACCTTCCACCACATCAAAATGTTAGCAACACACCATTCTACTGTACGAAATCTCGTTCACAGACTGTACTATGAAAAAAGTCATGCTTTAGCACTGGAGCATTTAATTGGCATTCTCCGACATGTTACAGCCAAAGAACTGCTCGAAGAAATAGACCACATCCAAAACAAATATTTTGGAACTGAAGAGCACTTACAAAATCCAGTAAATTTAGAAAAGAGTAGGGGCAACCTAGCAGATGTCAAACTTCTATTACACACGTACAGCAAAGAAGTAGCAAAGTTTAAAAGCACATCTGCTGAAGTACCAAACCAAGCATGTGTGTGCTGCAGGAGAACCTTTTATAAAAAGAGCACCAAAACTGTAGATATACAACATAGAAGACAATGAGCAATCCCCATGGTTCCAATTAGCTCTCTATCTCATAGCAGAAAACAAATACGAAATTACTAACCCCTCAATAGTTTGCACATGCTGCACTGCAAAACTTGACAAGAACCAAATGCCTTCACGGGCTATCACTAATAACTTGGAAATATTGCCTCTGCCAAAACCACTCCAAACAGTGCACCGATTTCAAGCGATAATACGCCTTCAACCGAAAACAGCGAAATTGCCTCCCTGTGAATTACTGAAAGGCATTGGTGGCAAAGTAGTTCATATGCCATTAGATCTCAAAGAAAATGTAGACACTCTACGAGTACAACAGCCAATCGATAAATCTATGATTATCCTAGTGAATGGTGTACCTACAAAAGACATATAAATTTGGCAGCAACTAGTAAACTTACACAAAGTTAGAGAAGCCCTGCAATATCTTAAAGACAACAATGAATGCTACAAAGAAACAAAACATTGAAGAAACCCCGAGAGAAACCACCGAAATAATTCAGGATTCCTCATCAACTGGCCAATTTGAACTTCTAATCCTACTACAGCCTCCAATAATTTAGATCAGTAAACAATTTACCCACTACACTCCAAAGACATCATAGAAGATGCCCTAGAAATATATCAAATGTGGTAAGTCAAAGGATCTCCAATCAGCATATTGTCAGGTAAGGACAAAGGCAGTGAATAGGGCAAGGGAAATGTGCACAATATCACACAGTGAATAGCTTGAGTCAAACAACATACACACAGGAACCAAGACTCATGTATACTAAAACCCAGGAGTGCAAACAGAGTTTGACAACAATACAAATATATGAAAAGGGATGTGGGGTAAGCACTTAGATGCTCCTTATGACTGCAAGGAAAGTCGGCAAGCTCCTTACCCACAATTGCTATTACAGGTACCGACAGCGCTAAGCCACGTAGAGGGCAAGCAACGACAGGATCTTTGATCTAACACTCTTGATGGCATTAAATAAGGAAACTTAAAAACAGTACTCACGAGGACGACAAATACCACTTGAATGTCAGCAAGCCCACGAACCCTGTTGATCAAACAGGGACCCCGAAAGGCTGTAACAGCAATGGAAGGATAACTAAATACATAAGACCCAAGACAAGGGGCAAGTAGGAATAGTGATTACAGAATAGTGAGGAAAACATCAGCATTCACACAGGAACTAGGTACAGCCGCACACCACACCTAATAATCAATGGTAAATATATGCAAAGGTGCAAGGGAAAACATGGAATGGATTCCAAGAGAAAGTAAAGGAACAGGAGAAGGGAAAACGAAATTACAAGGGCAAACTTCCCCCACCCATCCAAGGAAAAAGGCAGGAAGCTAATCTATAAAGAGGAAAGACTAAAGCATCAAGGTATACAGCAGCAAAGGTCAAGTCAAAGAAATATAGAACACAAGCAAACTGGGCTGCACCAAAAGGGAAAGCACTGAGAAATGCTGCCTGCAAATAGAGGAAGACAGAAAGGGAATCTGGGAAGCAGAAATCAATTAAGCACATACATTCGAAATCCAAGGATAAGGAACAAGCAATAGAAACTTGGAACTAGGCACAAGGCTATGAACCAGGAACAAGGGACCAGTCACAAACAGGAACACTGCATCAATGACCAGTGCTGGACTGAAGCAAACTGAGGCTTTTAAACCTGCTTAACGAGCACACGCCGCAGGTGTGCAGCTTGCTGCACCTGCAGCCACAGGTGTTGCCTATCCTCCACCCAACCTTGTCCTGCAAGGGTGGAGATGAAGCTGTGGACCAGGCATTCTGGGAAGCATAGTCATTTGATTAAAGCAGCATACTGGCTGCCAAAAACTTGGAATGGATCCGGAAGGGAAGTAGCTTGGAAAATAAGGATTTAGCGCTCCCAATTCATCAGAGCACTGTAGCATAAGGTTCAGAAGGAAAGTCCCGTAGGGAATAAACCCCAAATCATGCCCCCAAGTGGTGGGAACGGGAATGAAGGAAGCGAATTGTGTCACATATGGGAGAAATATTGTAGAAGTGCTTGCCTTTCCTCTACTATTACCTACCGGAAAAGGTGGAAGATACGAGGAAAGTTGCACACAAATAACAGCATCAGAATACCGCTCTTTACGAATGTACTCTGAAGACCCCAGATTCCGACAAAATGTGGAATACATATTCCACCTCCTCTTTGAAAGTGAACTAGCAACTATACGTCACAGAGATGCGCACATACATTGAAAACAGGTTCCAATTTTCTAAGCATGCCTGCTACACAGCTACCTCAAAAGGCGCAAGAGAAAGATTACAAATCTCTTGGCAAACATGCATGGTACGAAAGAATACTGGTTCCGACGTCACACAGACGTACAGTGTATGCTACCCAACCTTGGCCCACCCACATGGTTTGTCACTTTAAGTTGTGCAGAGTGTGCATGGGAAGACGTGCACGTTTTCCTAAGCACAGCAAATGAAAACAAAGCAGGGATAGACATAGAATCACCAGGAGAACGAAGCTCTCTTGACCCTGTAAATGTGTCAAGGTACTTCCATCATCGCTTTATTGCCATGCTGCACTTCATTTGTATTAAAACAATTCCTCCCCTCTGAGAAGTGGAGAAAAGAATATCAAGCCATAGGAGCACCTCGCATCCATGCACTTTTGTGGATTAAAGATGCTCCTAAATTACAGTGCTGCAACTTTTTTGCAGTTCATTCATAAATATGTCACTTGCGAAATCCCTTCATAAAGTACACAGAGTGACCTACATGCAAAAATGTTGCAGTTTCAAAGACACAAGTGTGGCAAGTATTGTCGGTGCAAATATAAAAACAAAAGCAAATACTACACCAAATGCCGCTTTGGTTTCCCTAGACCTGTTTCAGCAAAAGGACAAGTAAACAGCTCCATGTCTTCTGTCAAACACAGTGTGAAAGGCAAATCGTCTAAGAATTCATAATACATAAAAAGAACCGAAGCATCAAAGTACATTAATATTTACAATGCAATCATTGCCCTCCTATGGAATGCAAACCTAGTTGTGCAGTACATTGCAGACAATTCCACTGCAGTTGCACGGTATGGCACAGCCTACGTAACCAAAGCAGAGAAAACAGAGCTGAAAGACCTCTGGGATGACATATCATTTGACAAAACACTATCACAAAAATGGTACAGCTTTGGCATAAAATGCTCTACCATAGAGAATGTGGCTGCTATGAAGCCGCAGACCATTTAAACGGCACCGCCTTGTATGGGAAATTTGAAAACATAGTCTGGCTAAGCCTTGGTCCTGCTGCATCCAGAAAAAGAGTTCTCAAGTTGTACCAAGACATAGAAACAATAGCAAAGAATGATCCCAACAGCCAGAACATTTTGAAAAACAACTTATTGAACACATACTGCCCAAACAGGAGTACTGTTTTGGAAAGCATGTAGCCCAAAACTTTTCATACAAAATTAATATTAAACCAGATGAGAAAAAAGGTAACTACATAGTCAAAAGTTGTAAGGGCAGCCTGGTTAAACTTACCAAATGCAGCCTGATTAATCATATGAAGCTATTGTTAAAAACTCCTCAAGATAGAGAACTGTACTACATGTCCCTACTGCAACTTTTTAAACCATGGAGAAAAGAAGATTTATTGGACACCCATGCCTCCTATGAAGATGCTTTCAATGCAACTGAAAGCACTATAACAGATAAAAACTTAACACAGTACAAAAACATGTTGGACAATGAACACCAAGCACAACTAAATGTAAGCACTCCTGAGAGCAGTCAACCTTCTCTTACAGTAAGCCAAGAACCATTGGAGAGCCGCTCATAGTAAATGAGGCAGACTGAAGTAGAAAACACCATGTGTCAGTATTAGGAATCTAAAGAAAACTTTGCTCTAGTGAAATCACAACTAAACAATGAACCGCGTAGCATTTTTCTAGAAGTAACTAAAGAAATTAAACAAAGTGTGCAGCACAAAACTAAAACTTGTACCTGTCAAAACTATAAACCTTTACTCCGTTATGTAAGTGGTCAAGCTGGTTCAAGCAAAACATTCTTTCAGCTGTTGTAACTGCACCCACAGGTTTAGCGGCCTACAACATTACTTTACACAGATTGCTACTCCTTCCAGTAGAACACCAAAACAAATTAGACTAGTACAAACTTTCAGCAGAATCTGCTATGAAGTTATGCAGAGTTTTGAAACAAATGAAAAAGCCCCTAATAGATGAGGTGGGCATGGTCTCCAACCTAATGTTGGCTTTAATTCACCTCAGATTGCAAGAGGTCCTTAAACCTGACTACAAAGAACTTTTTGGAGGAAAACACATTATTGTTTTCGGAGATCTTCTTCAATTAACACCAGTGAAAGCTGAACCTATTTTTCAAACCTTAGGACACAAACTGTGCCGTAAAACACTTGGCAGCATAGGAAATGTAAATCTCTGGCAACATTTCCAATAGAGAGAACTAACTGAAAACATGCGTCAGTCTGCAGACCTCACCTATGCCAACATTTTGAAAAGCATTCCCATTGGTGTGCTTTCTAACGAAGCACAGTCTATCTTAAATAGCAGCACATCCATGAGCTATACAGGCATAACACATGTGCTACTGATGTCATGGAACAATTAACACACACAAATATAAACTGTATGTTCTTAATGCCAACCCTAGCAAGCTGTGCACAATTCAGTGAAACAATGTTGAAAAAAGAAATGCAACCACTAGTGGAAATTTACTCCACAGACAAACTGGACGTGCACGGTATGACAGTACCTATGTGTCAACAAGCCACAGCACAACTAAACACCTTAGAGAACTCTATCTCTAACACAGCTGGTTTGTGTTCAAACTGTAGTGTAATGCTAAAGCATAACCTTGACATGGAACACGGTTTAGTTAATAGAGCACTTGGTACAGTTGTTGGCTTCCAGACATACCCACATGACAACAGCATTCAGTTTGTCAATATTCACTTTGACAAACTTTTAGACGTTAAAAGGATAGGACTCTCAACAGCCCGATTGCTTCTTTTCAAAAGACATGTATTTACGCAGAGAATAGTTTTCTCTGTCTCTAGAATATGCAGTCATTATTCATAAATCACAAGGTCTAACCGTAGATCAAGCATTGATTGACATTGGCAGCACAGTATTTAAAGAAGGCATGAATTATGTAGCACGGTCATGCCTACGTACACTTGAAGGACTATTTCTAGTTAATTTTGATGCAAGTAAAGTCAATGCTGACATTCCTTGCATCGTAGAGTACAACAGACTATGTGCACTCTACACACACCATCTCAAAATGCACCCTGTTACTCAAAAAGGCAAACTTTGTAAAAGAAAACTAGAGCAAACACAACTTATACATGATCTCCCAACAGTACCACCAAAGAAATTGAAAACAGCTGGTACTCAATGAATTACCACACCCACAGATGGATGTGCTGAAAAGGCAAATGCATACCCAACTACACAAACAAAGAGAACTACCTCTTCAAAGAAACCATGTGGACTTCCATCAATGAGTCAGACACAGAACTGTCTGGTCCATTCAAATATTCCAATACAACTGGTGTAAATTGCTATGCAAATGTAGCAATCAATGTTCTATTCCAATTGCCATCAATTGTTGAAAACATTTACTTAAACGGCACAGACCAGTTGTGTTTGCAAATGCTACTCCTTCACAGAAATGCAACAAACAATCCTGAGAACACTTATAATTTCTAATGAATTTACGGCAAGTACTGGAAAGCAAAAACATACCTATAAATGAAATCTTCCAGATTTCATACATGTGGAAACATACATGCACTCTCTGCAGCCATGTGGTGCAGGAGCAAGTACCTAATGCGGGCTTTGTGTATGTATCTATACCTAACTGTGAATCCATTCCATTTCAGCAGCTCGTACGAAATGCAAACCATGGCATATTATGTACTACTTGCAATTCCAACAATCGTTCCACCTTACACATACAATCACATAGCCAATACGTAATAGCAATGCTTTTACGATACGATGCAGATGGTACCAAAAACAACTGCAAGCTTACTAGCTTCACACAAGGACAAGTATCACTTGGCAAGAAAACAGTAGGCATAATCTACCACATGGGCGCCACAACCACTGCAGGTCACTATACTGCATACATTAAAAAGAAATGTGGATGGTTTGAATGCAAGCAGAGATTACCAGCAAATCTTGCAAATGCCTACTTAATATTCTTGAAACCAAAATGTACTCACTGATCTACAAAAGTAGAATAACCTACTGCCCAATACCCACCATCACATATGTAATTGCAAAAGCAAAATAACCGTTTAGCCTGTGAAACTGGAACAGCTTATCATACAGTAACATCCCATGAAGCCATCAGTTGCGCTGCTATACAGTTTTTTTCCCCAATGGCCCAATGATTATACTCACATAAACAACAACTGTAGAAAGGACACAATAATATTGTTCCCACATAGTACTTAAAAAGAAAAGTACTGAGTATGCAGATCTACAAACTGTCCTCAATAACCTCTGAAATCACCAACTGGTAGAATAAGGCAACAGCTGTCTAACCATGCCCATTCTAATACAAGAAATACGCAACTACATGTAACTACACCCATAGTGCTGCAAAGGCACTTCACAATAGTTAAAATTTTAATCCACCCACAAGAATGAACGTGAAGACATACTCTGCAAAACTGAGAAAACATCTGAGGAAACCCTTCAACACTTATTATGTATAAACAACCAGCATACGCCAACTGGTATCTTACTGCACCCGCAGTACTACAATATTACTTCCTGAGGTCAAATTGCCAAAATAAACTTACAGCAATCACAGTGCTACAAACATACCATCAACAACTTTCAAACTACCAACAGTTAGAATACGCCAACAGGTATCTAACTGCCCCCACAATCCTGCAATATTACTCTGCAATACCACAGTACTTAGAAAACATCAACAGCAAGCAAATGCATAAACAAATACTGCTAAAAAGAGAAAAAAAAAAATAAACAGATAAAATACACCAACTGGTATCTAACTGCAACCATAGTACCAGCACTTCCAAAAGGAAAATCATACACCATTTCATTTCCTCCTACTGCAACAGTGCCTATAGCCAGAATACCACATATATATGCACCTTGAATATAACTGTGAGCAGTGTGCACGTCACTGAAACAGAGTGTTCCACATAACAACAAATTAACGTAGAGGTGTTTTTTTTAATCCTGCATGAATATTTTTCCCCAGAGACCCAATGATTATGCCAACAAACACAGGAACAGAGCACATTGCACAGTACACTTGTTTAAAGCATAGTGCATAGTACTTGTGAAGGACTAATTATGAGGGTCCACAAAGTACACAAATGTCTGCAATGCAATGCAATATGACATTACGAAGTTCCTACTTTAACATGAGATGTTTTCTTTCATCACAGACAATGAAACAACAATTTCTCCTGCATTTCCACATACCACATTAGTCAAATATGCTATTGCCACTTGAACAGTATTCTGCAGTGCATGCAAAAAAGGTGAGTGCATGGCTGTATTATGCTGCAGTGATTGTGGCCAGGGCCTAGACTCTTGGGTGCATGCCCCATGCACCCAAGAGTCTAGGCCCTGGCCACAACCATACAGTATAATACTGCTCACAGTAATATTTAAGGTGTATATCTATGTGGTATTCTGGTTATAGGCACTGTTGCAGTAGGAGGAAATGAAATGGTGCATGCCTCATGCACCCACGAGTCTAGGCCTGGCCACAACCACTGCAGCAAAATACAGCCATGCATGCACACATCTGTCCACTTACCACAACCCACACAATTAACACTGCCGCCTGAGGCCCTATCCACTTCAGTTGGCATACTATTACAGTACTTTCAGCTAATGGACAGACTCTTGGATGCGTGGCCTCTGCACCCACAACTCTACTAACTGCCCACAACCAATACAGCATAATACAGTAAAGTACCCAAGAATCTGCCAAGTGGCCACAACCCAAACACATAAGGCATCCACCTGAGGCCCTGTCCGCTTATGTACAGATAGTATTCCAGTACGTGCAACCAGTCGGCACACTCTTGAGTCCAATAAACCAGCCACCTGAGGCCCTGTCCACTTTTCTACACACACCATTACAGTACTTCAACCAGTGGGCACACTCTTGGATTCTTGAGTGCATCGCCTCAGGCCATGCACCCAAGACTCTAGTAGCTGGTCACAATCACCACAGCATAATACAGCCATGCACCCAACAATCTGTAACTGGCCAAAACCCACACACATAAGCCAGCCACCTGAGGCCTTGTCCACTTCAATACACATAGTATTCTAGTATGTGCAACCAGTCAGCACACTCTTGAGTCCAATAAACCAGCCGCCTGAGGCCCTGTCCACTTTTCTACACATGAGGACAAACACAGAAACTGAGCACATTGCACACTTGTTTAAAGCATAGTACTTGTGAAGTGCTAATTATGAGGGTCCACAAAGTAAACAAATGTCTTCAATGCAATGCAATACAACATTACAAAGTACATACTTTAACACATTATGTTTTCTGTTATTACAGGCAATGAAACAACGATTTCTCCTGCATTTCCACATTCCACATTAGTCAAATCTGCTATTGCCTCTTGAACAGTATTCTGCAGGGCATGCAAAAAAGGTGCACAGGGCCTCAACAATACATACAGTGAGTATACAATTATTGGTGTCATACTTCTTTGTAATCTGCAAATTGCATTCTATACACATATTTATAGAATCCATATGCCACTGTCAAAATGCTGAGAGTATGGCTGCATTATACTGCAATGGTTGTGGCCAGGGCCTAGGCTCTTCGGTGCATGGCCTACGGCCTATGGTCTCCAGCCATGCACCCAAGAGTGTAGGCCCTGGCCACAACCACTGCATTATAATACAGCCATGCATGCAAACATCTGCCCACTTACCACAACCCACACACATACCACAGCCATTTGAGGAATATCCACTTCAGTTGACATACTATTACAGTACTTCCAGCCAATGGACAGAGTTTTGGATGCATGGCCTCTGCACCCAAGACTCTACGAACTGCCCACAACCAATACAGCATAATACAGTAAAATACCCAAGACTCTGCTGAGTGGCCACAAACCAAACACACAAGGCATCCACCTGAGGCCCTGTCCACTTCTGTACACATAGTATTCCAGTACTTCAACCAATGGGCACACTCTTGGATTCTTGAGTGCATCGCCTCCGGTCATGCACCCAAGACTCTAGTAGCTGATCACAATCACCACAGTATAATACAGCCGTGCACCCAACAATCTGTACACTGGCCACAACCCACACACATAAGCCAACCACCTGAGGCCCTGTCCACTTCTATACACATAGTATTCTAGTATGTGCAACCAGTCAGCACACTCTTGAGTCCAATAAGCCAGCCGCCTGAGACCCTGTCCACGTTTCTACACATGAGGAAAAACACAGGAATTGAGCACATTGCACACTTGTTTAAAGATTAGTACTTGTGAAGTACTAACAATGAAGGTTCACAAAGTACACACATGTCTTCAATGCAATGCAATACGACATTACAAAGTATCTACTTTAACATGTTATGTTTTCTTTTACCACAGACAATGAAACAACGATTTCTCCTGCATTTCCACATACCACATTAGTCAAATCTGCTAGTGCAGCTTGAACAGTATTCTGCAGTGCATGCAAAAAAGGTGCACAGGGCCTCAACAGTACATACAGTGAGTATACAATTATTGGTGTCATACTACTTTGTAATCTGCAAATTGCATTGTATACACATATTTATGCAATACATATGCCACTGTCATAATGTTGAGTGCATGGCTGTATTATGCTGCAATGGTTGTGGCCGAGCCTAGACTCTTGGGTGCATGGCCTCATGCACCCAAGAGTCTATGCCCTGGCCAAAACCACTGCAGCATAATACAGCCATGCATGCAAACATCTGCCCACTTACCACAACCCACACACACATAACACAGCCGCCTGAGGCCCTATCCACTTCTGCTGACATACTATTACAGTACTTCCAGCCAATGGACAGACTCTGGGATGCATGGCCTCTGCACACATGACTCTACTAACTGCCCACAACCAATACAGTATAATACAGTAAAGTACCCAAGAATCTGCCCATGACTCTACTAACTGCCCACAACCAATACAGTATAATACAGTAAAGTACCCAAGAATCTGCCCAGTGGCCATAACCCAAACACATAAGGCATCCATCTGAGGCCCTGTTCACTTCTGTACACATAGTATTCCAGTACATGCAACCAGTCAGCACACTCTTGAGTCCAATAAACCAGCCACCTGAGGCCCTGTCCACTTTTCTACACATATCATTACAGTGCTTCAACCAGTGGGCACACTCTTGCCATACACCCAAAACAACGATTTCTCCTGCATTTCCATATTCAACATTAGTCAAATCTGCTATTGCTGCTTGAACAGTATTCTGCAGTGCATGCAAAAAGGGTGCACAGGGCTTCAACAACACATACAGTAAGTATACAATTATTGGTGTCATACTTCTTTGTAATCTGCAAATTGCATTCTATACGCATATTTATGCAATCCATATCCCACTGTCAAAATGCTGGGTGCATGGCTGTATTATACTGCGGTGGTTGTGGCCAGGGTCTAGACTCTTGGGTGCATGGCCTACGGCCTACGACATCCGGCCATGCACCCAAGAGTCTAGGCCCTGGCCACGACCACCGTAGCATTATACAGCTATGCTTGCAAACATCTGCCCACTTACCACAACCCACACACATACCACAGCCATTTGAGGCCCTATCCACTTCAGTTGACATACTATTACAGTACTTTCAGCAAATGGACATACTTTTGAATGCATGGCCTCTGCACCCACGACTATACGAACTGCACACAACCAATACAGCATAATACAGTAAATAACCCAAGAATCTGCCCAGTGGCCGCAACCCAAACACACAAGGCATCCACCTGAGGCCCTGTCCACTTCTATACACATAGTATTCCAGTACTTCAACCAGTGGGCACACTCTTGGACTCTTGAGTGCATCGCCTCCGGCCACACACCCAAGACTCTAGTAGCTGGTCACAATCACCACAGCATAATACAGCCATGCACCCATCATTCTGTACACTGGCCACAACCCACACACATAAACCAGACACCTGAGGCCTCGTCCACTTCTATACAGATAGTATTCCAGTATGTGCAACCACTCAGCACACTCTTGAGTCCAATAAGCTAGCCGCCTGAGACCCTGTCCACTTATCTACACATACCATTACAGTGCTTCAACCAGTGGATACACTCTTGGACTCTTGAGTATATTGCCGGCCATGCACCCACGACTATAGTAGCTGGCCACAGTTACCTCTCACTGCATACAGTATCATACACTCAAGAATCTTGAGACAGTACAACAAACCACCTGACACACACCCTGTCCACTTTTGTACACATACTATTACACTACTTGCAGCCAGTGGTCAGACTCTTGAGTGCATGGTAGTAGCTGGCCACAATTACCTCCCACGACATAGACTATCATACAACCAAGAATCTCAGGACAGTCCACCAAGCCACCTGCCACACACTCTGTCAACTTTTGTACACACACTATTACACTACTTGTAGCCAATGGGCAGACTCTTGGGTGCATGGCCCAAGAGTCTAGTAGCTGGTCACAATCCCCACAGCATAATACAGCCATGTACCCAACAATCTGTACACTGACCACAACCCACACACATAGGCCAGCCGCCTCAGACCCTGTCCACTTCTGTACACATAGTATTCCAGTACATGCAACCAGTCAGCACACTTTGGGTGCAGAAAGCCAGCCACCTGAGTAACTGGCCACAATTACCTCCCACTGCATAGACTATCATACACCCAAGATTCTCAGGACAGTCCGACAGCCATCTGCCACACACCGTGTCCACTTTTGTATGCATACTATTACAGTACTTACAGAGTCTAGTAGCTGGTCACAATCACCACAGCATAATACAGCCTGCCTGAAGTCACCAGATAACCTACTTACCAGAGGACCTACCCGCAAACTGCCATGCTCTCCGCGGATACTGTAAACACAACACAGTCTTCTTCCACCACACCTAATACATCATATGAACCATCGTGCACTCCCCCACCCTTTGCAGCCTCTCTACCCAACACCATATGCTCCCAAACATTTTCTCCAGGCGTTTTCGCCGCTGCGCTATCCGCGGATACAATATGGCAGGCATTTCAGGAAAATGTGACGCACATCACGCTTCCCTACATCCATTCAGCGTGTACGTTGGATATCCGCGGACATGACATGGCCCTCCTGCCCAATGAGAGTCCAGTCCGCGGAGGGAACAGGCAAATGGGTCCGCGGAGCGGAGGCAGATATCACTCATTCTTTTTTACCTACATTTTTCCTGCTTTAAAAAAACTACTGGACGGATTTTCACCAAATTTACGAAAGCACACTTTCGGGACCAAGACGCTGCCCCTTCGGCAAATTTGGTAAAAATCCGTCTAGCGGTTTGAGCTGTAGTCGTGAGCAAAAATATTTTATATTCAGTCTATGGAGAAAAAAACATTTTGGTACCCCCCTTATAACTTTGTCCCCCCCTTCACGAAACCTCACCAAACTTACCAAAAACATTCAGAGCGGGACATATACTTTTTTTTTCAAATGTTTGGTGAGCATTTGTCTATCAAGAGCGAAGATATAAGCTACCCAAAAATTACTCTTCCTATGAGATCAGCAACTTAACCATTAGTACACGGCCACTACCACTGGCCTTGTAATATATATATATATCTATATTACACAGCCACGGTAGTGGCTGTATAGTTATGGTTAAGTTGCTGTTTCCATAGGAAGAGCACTTTTTGGGTGGCTTATAGCTCCCCCTGGATGAATCCTCACCAAACTTTGCAAAAAAAGTATACGGTCCACTCTGAATTTTTGCAAAGTTTGGTGAGGTTTGGTCGAGGGGGGGAAAAGTTATAGGGGGGTCCCAAAATTTATTTTTTTCCCATAGACATAATGGGAAAAAACTTTTCTCATGCCTACAGCCCAAACCGCTGGACGGATTTACACCAAAATTTGCAGCAGGAGCGGCGGCTTGGTCCCAAAAGCGTGCTTTTTTTTATTTGGTGTAAATCCGTCCAGTAGTTTCTTTTTAAATGACCAAAATGTAAAGCAAAAAAATTAGTGATATCTATGTCCGCTCCGTGGACTCACTTCCCTGTTTGGTCTGCGGACTGGCCTCTGATTGGCTGTGCTGTCCGCGGACTGGCCTCCGATTGGCCAGAAAATTCGTAGACTTTTGCGTAGTCCGCGAACACCGGGACGCGTCCGCTGATTGGATGGTGAGAAAACGTGAAATGCGTCTGTTTTCTTGAAACACCCGCCATCTTGGATTTGCAGACTTTTTGGGGTCCGCGAACAGCGCGGTGAAAACTTTTTAAAAAAAAGCAGCATTTCACTTGTCAAACTTGACAAACAATCTCTGGGGAGGTGAGGATTCGATTGAATATGGCCATAAGAAGCCGAAAAACGGGTTGTTTCATCCACCGAAGGTCCGCGAACACTCTGGATGTCCTGGGGCAGTCCTGTGGTGTTCACGGACACTTCAGATGTCCTAGGACATCTGCACCTATTTCTGCATTACAGGTTTGAGGCAAAGCAGTTTTTGGATGGCTTATAACTTTTGCGCCACTCAATGAAAATGCAATTTTATTCTAGAACTAATCCTGAATGGTTTTGCAATTTTTGGGGGAATTCTGTCAAGAGGGGACAAAATTAGAGGGGGGTCCCAAAATATTGTAAAGGCATATAAATGTGGTGTCGTTTGACGAATCTGCACAACATTTGGCAAAACGATATTGGATCTAGATATAAATGGTTTTCTAAAGTTTGGTGGGATTTTCTCAATAGGGGTGAAATTAGAGGGGGTGGCTCAACATTTTTTGATGGCTTATAAGTTTGTTGCTATTTGACGAATGTGGACAAAAGTTTTGAGAAAGATTATAGACCAAACCTTCAATGTTTGTGTAAAGATGGAATGGATTTTGTCGAGTGTGGACGAAGTTATTTCACTATTGTATGTACATACATTTTGACACTTTTTAAAACATAAAACATGGGCGGATTTCGAGCAAACTCGTGAGGAGCATTGGCAAGGACATTAAAGCATGGTTTTGCAAATGTGCCCGTGTTTTATTTTTTGACAAGTGTAATAATGTAGGTACAAAAAATAGCCATATACCTTTGGTGACTGAGGTATAGCCTGTGGCCGTGGGCAGTAGCCAGATTGTCTGGGTCATGGCATAAGGTTATTTCACGGACAATCTGGCTACTGGCCATGACCGCTAGGGACGAAAAATGGTGTTAAAGTGGCTGTGTCTACCTGGGACCGGCTATGTAGTAAAGATATTCGAAGTTAGGATAGGTTTGAAAGGGAAAAAAAGTGCTTGTGGTAATATGCTCATAGGGTTTTGCGGGCTGCCATGGCAAGGGAAGAGGGGCTGTGTATGGAACCCCGCCTTCTCTTTCCATGTTGGCTGTCTTGGAAAAGGATTTTCTTTCCTACTGTAGGAAGAATAATCCTTCCTTCTTACAGCGGGACGCCGCAGGCGTCCCACTATAAGAAGAAAAATCTATGTTTTAGCACCCTGGGTTCCCGCTTTGGGAACCAGGGGTGCTAATGGCCTTTATCCCCCATTTCAGGGGCTGCAATGGATGATAATGGTCCGTAGACCTCTTTATTTATTTATTTATTTATTTATTTATTTATTATGTATTATTTATAACACACCAATGCCCGCAGACATCAGACTGTGTGGTTACAGTATTTGTTGAGGAAGATGAGGTGGAGGAAGACAGCTTACTACTTGCTGAGAAAGGAATAACCTTTCTGAGAGCATT
This sequence comes from Ambystoma mexicanum, assembly GCF_040938575.1. Lineage (NCBI taxonomy): Eukaryota > Metazoa > Chordata > Amphibia > Caudata > Ambystomatidae > Ambystoma > Ambystoma mexicanum. The sequence continues at coordinate 226,351,586 of NC_090931.1, read as the reverse complement.
GCGTCATTGGATTTTGTGTGGCGGCGCATGAAGGTGGTCCGGTAGGAGTACTGTCCAGGTAGTCTGCGACTGAGTACAAAATTGCACTCAGTGCATTTCACTTTGGTAGCTTTAGCCTTTGGTACACTCCCAACAGTAGCAAAGAACTGGTACACCCATAATTCGATCTTGGTGCTAGAAGTAGGCACTTCCTCTACCTCATCTTCTTGGTCCTCTTCATTGTCTTTGAAAGTACTGTGCTTTATTTGTTGTAAAGGTCCTCCAGCTGGTGGTGGTGGTGGCTCTTGGGGATGAGGGATGGCAATAACAGGGATGTGGTTAGCCTGGGGACTGGGGGGGCAGTGAGGGGGCAGGGTTTCTTACGTCCGCGGACCCGGAAGGTGTAACATATATAATGAAGCAGGGTCTGCCTTTAGACGCCAGCTGTCAGAAGCGATCTGATGAGACGTAAAGGGGATTACACGGCTGGCAGGAAGGGGGGAGGGTCTGGACCTCAGGGAGCAGCATGTCAGATCTTTGTGGATAGTGTGAAAGTGTACGGGGAGTTGCGGGTCACGTCTAGTTCTCCCTCCTAGGAGCGCGTGCTAAGTCGTGCCCCCGCAAGTCAGGGAATGAGGGCATTTATAGAATTGCCTCTAGCTGTTGGTCATCTCACTGGATTTCCTGTTAACCTTAATAATGCCGCATACCCAGGGCGGGGGAAAATAGGGGAGTTCTCTTTTTTGTGCTTAAATAGGAACCTATTAGCCAAACAACCCATAGAGTTTGCTTGTGAGCGCTATATCTTCATATGTTTTACCCATGTTAACACCGCTCTCCAAAAAGTGAAAAGGTGCTTATGAGTCTGGGTACTTTTTGAAGAACCTTGTTCCCCCTGTGGGCATCCTTTGGGCACCCCTAGGGGGGGCAGCACCACAGTTTGAAGACCACAGGGGTACAGGCGCAAAATGACAGCAGAAGGTGACTTCTGACCTCTCCCTTCCCTGAATGTTGAGGAGGGCTGGCCTCTCTTCCTATATATATATCTCCATATATAGAATAACCCATTTCCGCTGTGTCACATATGCCACATCACCACCCAGCAGCCATCGCTGGAAATTCACCTCCAGTTCAGAACCATATGAGCAATGCATTGTGGGTATGTGAATCTGCTCAAATGCAAGCCCTTTGCTCCAGAACATTGTCTTTGTCTTATAGGGAATTTTCGCTTTATCCATAACATTTTCACCCCAAAACATACAGCTCCCAAGGATGCAGATAACATCACCCTTATTAGGTATCAGTGCAGTATAGTTTGGCATCCTTTTTACAAATCAGTTGTCCCGTGTCTTCTTGCATGCATGAAACAAGGCCCACGCAGGGACTCTGCCTAAGCACATGACCACAGGTGCTCCAAAGAGGCGCAGAAGGCACACAAACCCAGCTCCACAGCAAGGGCGCACCACATGACCCAAACAAGAGTCTGACCACCAAGGCCCCTGGCCTATGTACACAAGCACCACAAGACCCAATCCACAACCCCACACCAAAGGGAACCACCACTACAAATCAGGCTAGGATCCACACTGCACACACCAGCAGCCCTAAAGTCAAGGCCCCAGCACAACGCCACATGGGTGCTCACCCCAAGGGTCTAAAGGAACATTGCCAAAGTCACCATGACGGAGAACATCACAACGCTGCAGAGGCTGCAAGGCCGCAACCCAGACACCAGCACGTGGCTGGACACCACACAAGGCACGTTCATGCAACCCTTCCAGTCATTTGGCACTCGAACCGGCCTCCGGTGGGAACTGTGGTTACAACAGTTTGAACTATCACTCCACACTCGCAAGATCAATAACAAAGAAATGAAGAGAGCGTTTCTCATACTCAACCTAGGCACGATGGCCCTTCGCATCTTCAATGCCCTACCGAACCGTGCCTCTGACGCTGACTAGGCAACAGCCAAGGACGTCCTCACGAAGAAATTCAAACCAAAAGCCAGCCATGACTTTGAAAGGTTTAAGATGAGCCAGGCCCGACAACACCCGCAGGAGAATATAGACGATTTCCATAGCCGCCTGAGAGAAATGGCACTATCTAATGACTTCCCGAACGAGGAATTTTCAGTGAGGCAACAGGTCATACATGGACTATCCTCTGAGAAGCTAAGATACACCATCCTTGCAATGTAGGGGCACCATCTAGCTCCTCCCAGGACACTCCCATACCTTTTCATTGTGGGGGATGCAAGATATCATGGTCTGAACACACCTATGTTAATTCGCATCCCCTGCCTCCCTGGGGTTAACTCACAATAGCACAAGTGGTCATCCTGTTTTATGTTTAATCTGGTCCCACTCAATGTAGAGGGACCATCTAGCCACACCCTGGATACCTCCATACCTTTTGATTGTGGGGGGTGCAAGATGTCATGGCCTGGACACACCTACGGTAAGTCACATCCCCTGTCTCCCTGGGGTTAACTCACACTAACACAAGTAGTCATCCGGTGTTATGTTTATTCTGGTCCCAAACAAAGTACATTTACCATCTAGCCCCTCCCAGGACACCTCATCCTTTTTGACTGTGGGGGTGCAAGATATCACGGTATGGACACACCTACGGTAATTCGCTTCCCCTGTCTCCCTGGGATTAACGCACAATGACACAAGTGGCATCCTGTTTTATGCTTAATCTGGTCCTAACCAATGTAGGGGCATCATCTAGCCCCTCCTAACACACACCCATACCTTTTGATTGTGGGGGGTGCAAGATAGCATGGTCTGAACACACCTATGGTAATTCTCATCCCATGCCTCCCTGGGGTTAACTCACAAAAGTACACGTGGTCATCCTGTTTTATGTATAATCTGGTCAAAACCAATGTAAAGGGACCATCTAGCCACTTCGTGGATTCGTCCATACCTCTTGATTGTGGGGGGTGGAATATATCGTGGCCTGGACACACCTAAGGTAATTCACATCCCCTGTCTCCCTGGGGTTATCTCAAAATGACACAAGTGGTCATCCTATTTATGTTTAATCTGGTCCCAACCAATGTAGAGGAACCATCTACCCCTCCCTGGACACCGCCACACCTTTTGATTGTGTGGGGTGCAATATATCATGGCCTGGATGCACCTATGGTAATTCACATCCCCTGCCTCCCTGGGGTTAACTCACACTAACACAAGTGGTCATCCAGTTTTATGTTTATTCTGGTCCCAACCAAAGTAAAGTTACCATCTAGCCCCTCCCTGGACACCCCATACTTTTTGATTGTGGGGGTGCAAGATATCATGGTCTGGACACACCTACAGTAATTCGCTTCCCCTGTCTCCCTAGGGTTAACGCACAATGACACAAGTGTCATCCTGTTTTTTGTTTAATCTGGTCCCAACCAATGTAGGGGCACCATCTAGCCCCTCCCAGGACACCCCCATACCTTTTGATTGTGGGGGATGCAAGATATCATGGTCTAAACACACCTATGTTAATTCTCATCCCCTGCCTCCCTGGGGTTAACTAACAGTAGCACAAGTGTTCATGATGTTTTATGTTTAATCTGTTCCCAACCAATGTAGGGGGACCATCTAGCCACTTCCTGGATTCCTCCATACCGTTTGATGGTGGGGGGTGCAAGATATCGTGGCCTGGACACACCTACGGTAATTTGCATCCCCTGTCTCCCTAGGGTTAACTCAAAATGACACAAGTGGCATCCTGTTTTATGTTTAATCTGGTCCCAACCAATGTTAATGCACTATCTAACCCCTCCCTGGACACCCCCATACCTTTTGATTGTGGGGGATGCAAGATATCATGGTCTGTACACACCTATGTTAATTTGCATCCCTTGCCTCCGTGGGGTTAACTCACAATAGTACAAGTGGTCATCCTGTCTTATGTTTAATCTGGTCCCGACCAATGTAGAGGGACCATCTAGCCACTCCCTGGATACCTCCATACCTTTTAATTGTGGGGGGTGCAATATATCATGGCCTGGATGCACCTATGGTAATTCACATCCCTGTCTCCCTGGGGTTAACTCACACTAACACAAGTGGTCATCCGGTTTTATGTTTATTCTGGTCCCAACCAAAGTACAGTTACCATTAAGCCCCTCGCTGGAAACCCCATACCTTTTGACAGTGGGAGTGCAAGATATCATGGTCTGGACACACCCACGGTAATTTGCTTCCCCTGTCTCCCTGGGGTTAACGCACAATGACACATGTGGCATCTGTTTTATGTTTAATCTGGTCCCAGCCAATGTAGGGGCATCATCTAGCCCCTCCCAGGACACCCCCATACCTTTTGAATGTAGGGGATGCAAGATATCATGGTCTGAACACACCTATGTTAATTCTCATCCCCTTTCTCCCTGGGGTTAACTCACATTTGCACAAGTGGTCATCCTATTTTATGTTTAATCTGGTCCCAACCAATGTAGAGGGACCATCTAACCAATTCCTGGATTCCTCCATACCTTTTGATTTTGGGCTGTGCAAGATATCATGGCCTGGACACACCTAGGTAAGTCACATTCCCTGTCTCACTGGGGTTAGCTCACAATGACACAAGAGGTCATTGTGTTTTATGTTTAATCTGGTCCCAACCAATGTAGGGGCACCATCTAGCCCCTCCCAGGACACTCCCACACATTTTGATTGTGGGAGATGCTAGATATCATGGTCTGAACACACCTATGTTAATTCGCATCGCCTGTCTCCCTGGGGTTAGCTCACAATGACACAAGAGGTCATCATGTTTTATGTTTAATCCTATAATTAGGTCAATTGTAAAAGGTCAATTTGGATAATACCATACAGTGACCATCTAGCCACTCCCTGGATACTTCCATACGTTTTGATTGTGGGGTGTGCAAGATATCATGGCCTGGACACACCTACGGTAATTTGCATCCCCTGCCTCCCAGGGGTTAATTCACAATAGCACAAGTGGTCATCCTGTTTCATGATGAATCCGGTCCCAACCAATGGTGATGCACTATCTAACCCCTCCCTGGAAACCCCATACCTTTTGATTGTGGGGGGATGCAAGATATCATGGCCTGGACACACCTACGGTAATTCGCATCCCCTGCCTTCCTGTGGTTGATTTACACTGACACAAGTGGTCAGCCTGTTTTGTGTTTACTCTGGTCCCAACCGAAGTAGAGGTATCACCTAGCTCTTCCCAGGACACCCCTTAACTTTTGATTGTTGGGGTGCAAGATATCATGTTCTGGACACACCTACAGTAATTTGCATCCCCTGTCTCCCTGGGGTTAACTCACAATGACACAGGTGGCCATCCTGTTTTATGTTTAATCTGGTCCCAACAAATGCAGAGGGACCATCTAGTTTCTCCCGGGACATCCCCATACCTTTTGATTGTGGGGGGTGCAAGATATCATGGCCTGGACACACCTACGGTAATCTGCATCTCCTGCCTCCCTGGGGTTAATTCACAATAGCACAAGTGGTCAACCTGTTTTATGATTAATCTGGTCCCAACCAATGTAGAGGCACCATCAAACCCCTACCTGGACACCCCCGTACCTTCTGATTGTGGGGGTGCAAGATATCATGGTCTGAACACACCTATGGTAATTTGCATCCCCTGCCTTCCTGTGGTTGATTTACACTGACACAAGTGGTCAGCCTGTTTTGTGTTTACTCTGGTCCCAACCGAAGTAGAGGTATCACCTAGCTCTTCCCAGGACACCCCTTAACTTTTGATTGTTGGGGTGCAAGATATCATGTTCTGGACACACCTACAGTAATTTGCATCCCCTGTCTCCCTGGGGTTAACTCGCAATGACACAGGTGGCCATCCTGTTTTATGTTTAATCTGATCCCAACCAATGTGGGGGCAACATCTAGCCCCTCCCTGGACACCCCCACATCATTTGTTTGTGGGGATGAAAGATATCATGGCCTGATTGCATCTATGGTAATTTGCATCCCCTATTTCTCTCGGGGTAATTCACATTAACACACGTGGTCATCCTGTAGTACATTTACTCAGGTCCCAACTGATGTATAGGCACCATCTTTCCCGTCCCTAGACACCTTCATACCTTTTTATTGTGGGGATGGAAGATATCATGGTCTGGACACACCTATGGTAATTTGCATCCCCTGCCTTTCTGTCGTTAATTTACACTGGCACAAGTAATCATCCTGTTTTGTGTTTACTCTCGTCACAACTGAAGTAAAGGTACCATCTAGCCGCTCCCTGGACACTCCATACCTTTTCATTGTGGGGGTGCAAGATATCATGGCCTGGACACACCTACGGTAATTTGCATCCCCTGGCTTCCTCGGGTTAACTCCAAATGACCCATGTGGTCATCCTGTTTTATGTTTAATCTGGTCCCAACCAATGTAGAGGCACCATCCAACCCCTCCCTGGACACCCCATAGCTTTTGATTGTGGGGTATGCAAGATATCAGGGTCTGAACACACCAATGGTCATTCGCATCCCCTGCCTCCCTGGGTTAATTCACAATAGCGCAAGTGGCTATCCTGATTTATATTTATTCTAGTCCCAACCAATGCAGAGGCACCATCTAGGCCCTCCCGGGACACCTCCATACCTTTTGATTGTGGGGGTGCAAGATATCATGGCCTGATTGTACCCATGGTAATTCCCATCCCCTGCTTCCTGTGGTTAATTTATTTATTTAAAAAAATGTTTATTTATAAGTAGAGGCTTACAGCAAACACATATAACTGAACTCTACAGTCAGTACTCTTTTAGGACACAGTACATAAGGAATGAAAAGGCAGTGCCTTAGATTGAACAAAATACATTCAATTGCAGTACATCGTAATGTCACGAATTCCGTTGGGAGATCCCAGGTGAATCATCTCCTGATGAACTCTTGGTTAGGTTGATAAGATAACTATTGAACGTGGACCATACATTCCGGGGGCGAGAGCATGCCGGGAGCATAGTAAGATATTCTTCCTCGCCGGTCCGGGCCAGGTGAGTGCGTTAAACCGCTTCTGAAAGGTAGGTGGGGAGGGGCTGTTCCAACCCTGAAGCACACATCGCTTGGCTACCATGCAGTTTATGTTTGGAAACGTAGCCACTCGCCTAATATCGTCAGTACCCCACACTCCAAACAAGATTCCCAGAGGTCTAGGGTCGATAACAGCACCCGTGATATCAGTAAGGGCTTTCAGGACCCCATCCCAGAAGACTCCCAGAGCGTGACACGTCCAGAACATGTCTAAGTGGTCTGCACTCTCCAAACTGCATCGGGCACAAGTGTGAATACCAGCATGGGTGAATTTAGAGATTTTTTGGGGCGTGTAGTACAATCTATTCAGCAATTTAAACTGCATGGCACGGTATCAGAAGTTAAGGGATACTCTGTGTGTGAACACATCTTTTTCCATAGGTGATCAGGGATCTCAAGGCCCAGTTTGTCCGCCCATTCAGTGCATGCTTTGGGAGGCTGGATCGGGGTTGCTGCCATTAGTATTTTATATAAAGAGGAGATGACCCCACATGCACCGCTCGAGCTAGCAATGTAGATGACACCAGTGGTGTTGGGAGGCTCATCAGGAAAGTTGGGCCACTTGGCTCGGAAGGCAGCACAAAGCCTATAGTATTGTAACATCTCGAGTGCGGATCCAGAATGGCCGTGTCTCCATGACTGCGGGTCGATGAATTTCCCATCAGGAAAAAGGTCAGTCAGTGCCCGGTAACCTAGAGTACTCCAGTGTCTCGGGCTAGTGCTGTATCATTTGTGGGTTCAAGGCCATGGAATCCCCAAGTAGGGAGCCATTTGTGATAGGGGTAGGATTCAGGTGTAATGTTCAGTAGTCGGCCCCAAGCAAATAGAGTAGTCGCTACTGGATCAAGTGGGGAATCCGGCACATAATCCCAGTGGAATATCAGGGTCATAATGTTAATCCTATCTGCAGCCAGGGTTTCCAACTTAAAATGCCAGGGAATAAGAGGGCTCGGGTACCAGTAGGTGGAATATTGGGCCTGTGCGGCCATCCAGTACAGTATAAAGTCAGGGGCCGTGAATCCCCCCCTCTCATATGGGAGTACCATGTCCAACCACTTCTTACGAACCACCCCAGAATGCCACAGGAACTGCGCACATGTATTGTGCAGTCTAGTGAAGTATTGTTTACCAGACCAGATGAGTACATTATTAAAGATGTAGACCAGTTTGGGAACCAGAATCATCTTGATATGGGATAGTTTCCCAGCGACTGATAACGGGAGTGAGCGCCACCTAACCATTTTTGACTCAGCCAGCTGTGCTGCAGCCGTGCAGTTATCCGCCAGCAGGGTGGACTTGGACAGGGAGATCCGGACTCCTAAGTACCTGATACCGCCGGGGGACCAGCGTAGTGCATACTCTGAGATAGGCTGTTGGGTAGCACTAGTGAGTGGGAAAATCTCTGACTTAGAGTAGTTGATCGTGAAGCCCGAGTAGGTGCCTACACGTGTAATATCCTGCAGGATGGGGTTCAGGTGGGTAGCAGGATCTCTAATGTACAATAGCACGTTGTCGGCATATATGGATATAAGTTCAGGGGTGTCTTTTAAACGTATTCCTCTATGAGTATGTCGTGCACAAACATAGTCCACCATTGGCTCTATTATGAGCGCAAAAAGGATTGGGGAGAACGGGCAACCCTGACGAGTGCCCCTAAAGAGTGTGAACAGTGTGGACGTCAGGGAGTTGACCCAAACCCTTGCCATTTAAGCCGTATATAGTAATTTAATATACCCAATCATATTGGGACAAATCCCCATTGTTTCCAGGACCAGCCACATGTATTTCTATGAGACCATGTCAAATGCCTTTTGAGCATCGAGCGTAATGGCAAAGGCGTGTGAATTCTGGTCAACCCTAGCCATCACATTGAAAAGTCGCTGAATATTGTGGTCTTTGTGCACCAGGTAGGTCATGATCGGGAGGAAGTGATTAGTTATTACCTTTGCAAAGATCTTAGTGTCGATGTTCATGAGCGAGAGAGGCCTGTATGAGCCGCACTCGTCACTGGGCTTGTCAGGCTTTAGCAAATAAGTGATGACAGCCTTGCGAAGAGAGGGAGGGAGAATGGATGCACGGAGTGATTTATCCCAGATCTCGAGCAGTCTGGGGGCCAGGACCGTGACATGTCCCTGGTAAAATTCTGTGGTAAGTCCGTCAGGCCCTGGATCCCTGCCCTTCGGGAGGTCCGCGATGGCCCTAACAATCTCTTCCAATAGGATCGGGGAATCGAGCTGGTCCCTAGTCGAGGGGGAAATACATTTTGTGGGGATGTGGTCAAGTAGATCCCTAATGTGTAGCTCATTATGTTCCGGGGGTAGTGTGTAGAGATTAGTATAAAACTCTGTAAAGATCCCCAATATCTGCTGGTCCGAACACTGTGACACACCTTGCGTATCCTTGATAGATATGATCTGGGCCTGGCCCCATTCTGCTTTTGCTAACCTTGCAAGTGTCCTACCGGGTCTCTCGCCCTCCCCATATCTTTGCGCAGCCTGTGGATGACTAAAGTAGCAGACCTCTCTCATGGCATGTGTCTCGAAAACTTTGAATTCCTCGCTAGTCAGTGCTAGTTAAGCAGGATCAGCTGCTGTCATGCAGTCCATTTCTAGGTCCCGTAGCTTAGATTCAGAGCAACTGGTTTTTAGTACACACGCTTCCCTGGAGATGGACATCCCGCTGATGTAAGCTTTAAAGGCGTCCCAGCGGATCCCGGCAGTAGTATCCTGCAAGGAGTTACATTCAAAGAAGGCCACAATGTCCGCTAGTATGTCAGCCCTGAATAATATATTCAGGAAGGCCTTGGACTTGAAATGCCATGTGCTGCACGTTGGAAGGGGAGGCCCGAACTACAACAAAAGGCTGATCGGGGCATGGTCGGACAATGTGCGGGTAAGTATTTGGGCCTTGTCTATTCTCCCTATCAAATCATCGGACACCAGGAAAAGATCAATTCTGGAGGAACTGTCGTGTACTGATGAATAATAGGTGTATTCACACAACTGGGGATGGAGAGCCCTCCAGACGTCTCGCACGCCAAGTGTAGTGATGTGCATGTGCAGATGGCGAGCGGTACGCGACAAGGTTCTGGGTGAAGCCCCGGTTCTATCCAAACTAGAGTCTAGTATCAAATTCATATCCCCCCAGATGATCTAGACCCCGACATAGCCCAACAGAACCGAAGTGATGGCATCAAAGAAATCCGGGGTATCCATGTTGGGGCTGTAGGTATTCACCAGTAAGTATTCCCTGTTTGTTATCTTACAGTGTAGAACAATGTACCTGCCCTCTGGGTCTATCTAGCTCTTTAAGAGTGTAAATTTAATAGATTTATGGATGAATGTCAGCACCCCTCTGGCGTGTGTAGAATAAGTAGTATAAAATCTGTTGGGTCCCCAGGATGGTGCTGTACTAGTCAGTAGGATGCCCCGGGCGTTCGTTTCTTGCAGCATGAGTATTTTAACACTGTGTCTCAGGGCATAGGCAATTATGGTTATTGGTGTGGTTGCTCAGACCCTGGACGTTCCAGGAAATTATATTTACGGCCATCTCATAGTTCTAGTGCACATCCCAGCTAGTATGACCCAGTGTGTATCTACAGGTAAGACTGCTTCCAAACTGGCAATCTTGCGTGATGTGGAATGGTGTTCCACCTCTACCATGTTTAACATATTTTCCCCAACTGATCCTGCCCCCCTCCCTCACTACTCCATAGCAACCTGTAGTGTTCAATCCCACCCCCATCCCACAAATTCCAACAAATTCACCCAAACAGGTAACAGTGGATCTATCAAAACTTGGTCCGACTGCACCACAGGCCCAACAGGGCCCAGCACTCACCAAACCCTCTAGTGTAGCCATTGCAACCACAGTGGGGCGCGCTGTTGTCGTGCAAACACCAAAACATGAGCAATGAAGTACCAGAACAAGTACATGAGAAAGGCGTAATACATCACTTGGACATAGTTTTGTCTCACCAAAATATGGAGCAAAGAAGAGCAATGCTAAGGCATCAGTAAGGGCAAACCAACAGCACCAAGAGTATAGGCTTAATTTAGCGTATCCTAATCAGAAGTGTCTGCCAATGTCACACAATACCAGGCATGACGTCTATTCAGGAGGTCTCCGGTTGCGGTCCAGATGTCCAGGTGTACCACATCCAACAAATTGAACACACATGTGGCGAGGAACCAGTATGTTTGATACTACCATCAACACAAGAACTAAAGTATATCAATTGCCAAATTCTAGGTGAATCAAGAGCAGCCACTCTGTAGGTCAGCCATTGTCCATGAGATACTAAGCTGGGCCATTGAGTAGTATCTGCGCCTCTATGAACTTCACCGCTTCATCAGGGACTGTAAAGAAGTAAGGTTGCGTTCCCTCAACAACTTTTTCACGCCAAGGAATTGCTGCCTCTCTTGCTGCACTCCTACAGAGAAGTCATGGAAGAGCCGGATAATTTGGGAGCCTAGGCGCAGTTCCCCATTCTCACGTGATAGGCGGAGAGTAGGATCCATGTCCCTATAGCTCAGAATCTTGGTGATGACAGGCCTGGGGAAGTCTCCGGGCTTAGGGCGTGGAGATAGAATGCGATGAGCACGCTCAACGGTGAAGAAAGGAGTCAGGTCAGGGTTATCCAGCAGTTCCTTGAGCAGGTTTTCGACAGCTAACTTCATGCGACCCTTAAGTGCGTTTTCCGGCACACCTATGATCTGTATGTTATTCCTACATGATCTGGACTTCAAATCATCACAATTGACTTTTACAAACTTCATGTCGCACGTAAGTGTGGTGACTGTGTCCTGGAGGGAGTGCAACACGTCTTTATTAGCTCCAATTATGGACTCGGCTTCAGTGATCCTGGTGCCAGTGTGATCGATTTGAGATTTAAGTGATGGTACGTTAGCGTTTATATCGTCTAGCTTCTTGTGGAAGGAAGCAAACATTTTAGCCATGGACTCCATCATTGCGGTGAGATCAGGGGCAGGCGCGCCTGGGGACAAATCAGGTTCTTCATGGTTGGATGATGAGTGATCCGGCTCCACTCTAGACGCCACTTTAGCAAACTTATCCGTAGCCCCCACTTTGTTGGTACCTCGAGAACTATTCGACATCTCTATTCAGCTGACACTGTGGATGGGTCCAGGTGGGTAATGTCAGTCGTGGTATAAGTTCAGCAATTAAGGCTGGGGTCTGTGAATACAGAATGGTTGGTGAAGAAAGACCAGGGTGGAGGCACAACAGGACAGGTATGGTTAGTGGGGGGTCAGCCTGTCGATTAAGTACCTTCCGGGGCTTGGCAGCCAGTACAGAAACCAGAACCACACTGTGATGGCACAGCTCGGTCGGCAGCAGTGATCCGGGTGTGTGCTAATATGAGCAAGGGGGGTCACAGTGGTATAAGAAATATATGTGGCTGCAGCACAGGCACTCCGCATGTGCACACTGCCCCCCACACAGAACTAGGGAATGGCAGCAGCATGGCTCCAAACTGGCCAAACAGATATTCACAGGCGTGTGTGGCAAGCACCAGCAGGCGTGCAGGGGCACAAGTGGGCAAGTCAAATATGTGCAAAAGTATAGTGCTGCTCACAGAGTTCAGGGGCCCACAGGACCAGGGGGGCCCGGCGCACAGAGCCCGCCAGCAGAGCGGGTGTTGTTGATGACGAGTCCACAGGCTGCGCCGCAATCCAGGTGCCGGCACAGGGCACTGCGTAGTGCAGGAAAGGGGGCGTTGGATGTGGCCCCAAGAACCAACAAAAGGGAGGGATAGGTGCAGAGCAGGCACAATGCAGGTCACGGGCCCAGGAGACACAGGGTCAGCTGCACATCAGGACCCCAGCGCCAGCAGCGAGCTCACCTGCGGCTGGAGCCCGGGGGCCACAACAGCACACCAGCAGTCCCACGAGGTCAGGCCGAGCCCCGCGGCAGCTCCTCCACCTCCAGCAAGGCAGTCTCCCCAGAGTCCTCCAGAAGATGTAGGACGAAGGTAGTGGTGGACCGGGGAGATCCCACTGCCCGCGTGTAGAGCTAGGCAGCACGCAGTACCCCCAGGGGTCTGCCACAGGCACGGATGCAATGGTGCCGAGAGTGTCCTCAGGGGGGCACACAGCCCAAAGCAGTACGCTAGCTCCGGGGCAGTAGCCAGCGCGAGGCACCGCCCGCCCAGTCCTTACCCCGAGTACGCAGGGTTCAAAGCCTCAGTCCCCCAGCACACCTCGCAGAGGGGGGAGCAGCCGGCGATGCCTCAGGCGGCAGATGCACTGAATGGGTGAGGGGTGATGAGGGTGTCCGTGACACCAGTGTTTACAGGGGCGTCGCAGGCACCGATCCTTAAGCTAGTAGCAGATCCAGGGCGGCCTCCCAGGGAGTTCGAGTGGCACTGGCCGTTCCGGCCGATGACAAGGCCACACACCCGGCCAAAGTTCAATTAGCCATATCTGGACTGCAGAGCACTGGTTTTCCACAGGACTGGAGGCAAACGTGCCTCGGGATCTCTACTGCAGGCAGTGGCAAGAAGGGGAGGAGGATGACAGAAATCTCTGCCGTTGGCGTCGGATACAAGTTGGTGCTACACAGAGCACAAAGGTTAGGCAGCCATTTCCTAGGCTGCTCAACAGCGCCCCCTCTGTTGTTAATTTACACTGACACAAGTGGTCATCCTGTTTTGTGTTTACTCTGGTCTCAACCAAAGTAGAGGTACCATCTAGCCCTTCCGTGGACACCCCATACCTTTTGATTGTGGGGGGTGCAAGATATCATGGTGTGGACACACCTACAGTAATTTGAATCCCCTCTCTCAGCGGGGTTAACTCACAATGACACAAGTGGCCATCCTGTTTTATGTTTAATCTGGTCCCAACCAATGCAGAGGCACCATCTAGCCCCTCCCGGGACACCCCCATACCTTTTCATTGTGGGGGTGCAATATTTCATGGCCTGAACCCACCTATGGTAATTCACATACCCTGTTTTTCTGGGGTTAACTCACAATGATACAAGTGGTCATTCTGTTTTATTGTTTTTCTGGTCCCGACCAATGTAGAGGCATCATCTAGCCTCTCCCTGGACACCCCATACCTTTTGATTGTGGGGGGTGAAAGATTTCATGGTCTGGACACACCTATGGTAATTCGCATCCCCTGCCTTCCTGTGGTTAATTTACACTGACACAAGTGGTCATCCTATTTTGTGTTTACTCTGGTCCCAACCAATGTAGGGGCCCCATCCAGCCCCTCCCACACACCCCGATACCTTTTGATTGTGGGGGTGCAAGACATCATGGCCTGATTACACCTATGGTAATTCACATCCCCTGTCTCCCTGGGGTTAACTCACAATGACACAAGTGGCCCTCCTGTTTTATGTTTAATCTGGTCCCAACCAATGTAGGGGCCCCATCCAGACCCTCCCACACACCCCGATACCTTTTGATTGTGGGGGTGCAAGACATCATGGCCTGATTGCACCTATGGTAATTTGCATCCCCTATTTCTCTCGGGGTAACTCACACTAACACGGGTGGTCATCCTGTTATACATTTACTCAGGTCCCAACCGATGTATAGGCACCATCTAGCCCATCCCTGGACACCTTCATACCTTTTGATTGTGGGGGTGCAAGATATCATGGTCTGAACACACCTATGGTAATTTGCATCCCCTGACTTCCTGTGGTTAATTTACACTGACACAAGTGGTCATCCTGTTTTGTGTTTACTCTGGTCCGAACCAAAGTAGAGGTAGCATCTAGGCGTTCCCTGGACACTCCATACCTTTTGATTGAGGGGTGCAAGATATCATGGCCTGGACACACCTGCAGTAATTTGCATCCCCTGCCTCCCTGGGGTTAAAGGAATGGTTCGCCCAAAACAATGTATTGGCCAAAAAGATGGGCAATAATAAAAAAATATACTGGCACTTTTTTTTTTTAGTCCCTATGTAAAATTTTGAGCAAATGAAGCTCAAAATTTACAAAATGAAGCACATGGGGGCATCCATTTTGTGAAATGGATGCCCGCCTGTGCTTGCTTTTGCAGCACTAATGAAGGAAAAGCCAGCCAGCTGTAGTAAACAAAAGCTACCACTGGGTGGCTTTTCCTTCATTGGTTTTTCTTTCTAAGTTTCTCAGGCTCCTCCGTGCCGGAGGAGCCTGAGAAATTTAGAAAGAAAAACTGCAGCTTTTTCGAAACACAGACTCTCTGGATCCCCATGAGGAGCCCAAGAGCCCCAAATGGGAAAGCTGCTGTAAGCAGAAACACTGCGGCATGGAAACACAACCGTGTTTTGTTTCTGCCTGCAGCTGCTTTCCCATTTCAGGCTCCGGCTCTCCACGGGGAGCCTGAGCCCCAAATGGGAAAGCTGCTGTAGGCAGAAACACTGCAGCATTTATGAAAACAGCCGTGTTGTGTTTGTGCCTGCCTTGGCTTTCACTTTGGGCCTCCGCCACGGCAGGCAGAAACAGAACACGGTTGTGTTTCAATAACGCTGCTGTTTTTCTTTCTAGGTTTCTCAGGCTCCTCTGGCTCGGAAAACGTAGAAAAAAAATGCAGCCAGTGCTTTTTTTTTTTAAATAGCACTTACCGAGATGCAGCTGCAGCTTTTCTGCCTGTAGTCTCCGGTCTCCGTCCTGCGAGTCCCGGCACCAATGATGGAAAAGCCACCCAGTGGTAGCTTTTGTTTACTACAGCTGGCTGGCTTTTCCTTCATTAGTGCCGCAAAAGCAAAAGCAAGCACAGGCGGGCATCCATTTCACAAAATGGATGCCCCCATGTGCTTCCCTTTGAGCTTCATTTGCTCAAAAGTTTACATAGGGACTTTAAAAAAAAAGTGCCAGTATATTTTTTTTATTATTGCCCATCTTTTTGGCCAATAAAACGTTTTGCCCAAACTATTCCTTTAACTCACAATGACACATGTGGGGGTGCAAGATATCATGGCCTGAACGCACCTATGGTAATTCACATCCCCTACCTCTGTAGGGTTAACTCACACTAACAGAAGTGGTCATCCTGTTTTATGTTTAATCCGGTCCCAACCAATGTAGTGGTACCATCTAACCCCTCCCTGGACACCCCAAGCCTTTTGATTGTGGGGGTTCAATATATTATGTCCTGAACGCACCTATGGTAATTTGCATCCCCTGCCTCCCTGAGGTTAACTCACACTAATACAAGTGGCCATCCTGTTTCAGATTTACTTTGGTTCCCCTTAAGCAAAGTATATGCATCCTGTAGCCCCTGCCTAGATACCTCATACACTTTTGATCAGTGAGGTGCACAGAAGGTGGAACCAAGTGCTGAATAATATGTTAATGACTTGTGTGCACTCTGTGTGGGAGTGGTAAACAGTGACTCCAGAGGGAGCTGTGATTGTGAGTGTATGTAAGATGGAGTGGCAGTGTGGTGTGCAGGAGGTAAAAGAAGGGTAGGTGAAGAGTGTATATGTCGAAGGAGTAGAGAGGGTTAAAGTGGAAATGAGAGGTGAGTGGTAGATAGAGGGAGTAGTGAGTGGTAGAGAGGACAACGCATAGGCTGGAGTTGTAGAGGGGCATATAAAGGGGTGGAGACTGTCATAGGTGAAGGAAGGGAGTGTGAGAGATAAAAGAGCAATGAGTGTGAGAAAATGGAATGGACAGAGGGGGAAAGAGGTGGAAGAAGATAGGGGAAAAGGAGAGAGGAGGAGGAGAGAATGGAAAGTTTGGGTAGTAAGAGAAGGTGGGACAGTAGGGGGCTAAGACTTGAGAGAGGTAGAAGACAAAAGTAGAGAGTAAGGAGGTACAGGATCATGGAGCAGAGTGAAAGAGTGAGAGCAAGAGAATACGGCAACCCAGTTCTATTTTTATGCAAAATACATTTCAATAGATTGCTTTTCTCCCGCAGATTCCTCATCAGATAGATATCCATTCCAGTGTCAGCTGCTTGCAAACCTTTCAACATGGGGCACTAGTGCACTTCGACTCGGCCATCGATCTCTCTTGACTCAATGTGGCAGTCGTCAACTCCAGATGTGACATCGGTCCCCCTACATATACTGCGTCACGTCATATACACTATGCCCATGCCCCTCAGTTTCTTTTTTTCACACGCTCAACATGCTCAGCACGCTGCTCATCGGTACAGCTCAATTTCTCTCCAAGAAATATTCTTTTCAACCTACCAATTTTCATCATATTCAACGCGGTTTCAACATTATGTTGGCTCCGAAGGTGTCAGGCTTCAAGCGGTGCAAGGACTGTCATTCCAAGATGTCAATTACCGACCGACACAGTGTCCACGTGTGGTGCCTCTGCATCAGTCACGTCAAGGAGGACTGTGGTTCTTGCATTAAGATGAACCCTAAGTCACTATGGAAGAGGGCTGTGAAATTCACGTTAGGATGAACCCTGTCAAAATCTCTGCCCTGCTTGACTGGCTGGTTGTGGGAGCTCAAGACGCAGGGGCCCACTCCAGCAAAGGATGTTGGGCACCATAAAGAGACCAAAAGGCCATCACCTTTACGCAGTCATTCCTCATTATCCTCTTCCCATCAAAAGAAATTGCGTCATTGACGAATGCACGATTCTGGTTTATCTGACGTTCGTATTAAGTCGGCTTCAGGGCCTACATCTAGGACTAAGTGGGAGGTTTTTAAAGAGCAAATGCTCAACATGTTTAAGAAAGCAGCTGCAGGTACGGGTGACTCCTCGAAGCAGCACGCTCCATCGGCTCCAGTGGTGTCCAGGCTCAAGGAAACTGTGTCGGCACCTGAGCCCTTGGCAAGGTGTTGGTGCAGCTATTGGTGCCATCTGGTGTCATCTGGTGTGGATCCGTCGGCGTGGATGTCTGACTGATCAGACATGCCTCAGTGCCGATCTGATTTTTCACCACTACATCATCAGTTTTCGGTGACAATGATGTCCACGAGCCATTTGAAGTTGATTTTGCATATTCAGGCAATGGAGGCACAGATCTTTTCTCAGATGTGGCTGATTTGATGTCCGTGGCAGAGGGTTTTGAGATGCAAGTGGCCTGGACACATCCTCTGATGGGTACTCAGCAAGCCCACCCTTATGGTCGTGCAAGTGCAAAGTAGCGTTGCACAGTGGACAGGGGAGTAGATTCCATAGGTTGCAGCACTCCAGCCAGACCTCTGTCAGGATATGATCTGACTGACATTTTGGATGAGGGAGCTCCTACAGAAAGAGCCATGCCTTTCAATATGGCCATTGCTGACCCCATCACCACCTTGTGGCAGGAGTCTTGTACCACAACACCTGTGAATCCTTTCTTCATGAAGAAGTATAAGTTGGCAAGCGGGGACCCAATATACCTCCCCTCTCATCCTAAACCCAAGGGACTGGTCGTACAAGCAGCCACCGTTAATACTAGACCATCCACATAACTTCATTCTCTCTACGGACAGGGAAGGTAAGAAAATAGATGCCCTAGCAAAAAAAAGTATTTTCCTCAGGCAGTAGGGCCCTAAAGGCGATCAATGCATCCTACGTATTTACGAAATACAGCTGTGGGCTTTAGCAAACCATCAGTGAAGCTTCTGTGTACATTCCCAAAGGGGAGATGCAGGAAGGCTTTTTGAGGATGGTGGCCAATGGAGAAGAGCTGGCCCAGCAGTCCTTGCTGACGGGCCTGGACATTGCTTTGAGTTCTCTCCCCATGCTTCTCTGGTTAGGGAACAGATAGGCAATCACTGTCCCCAATGGAGGGAGATCACCTCTGATGCCTGGGTCCTTCAGCTCGTCCAATGGGGGTACTGTCAGCCTTTTCTAAAGAGCCCTCCGGACAGACCACCTCCACATCCTCAATAACCAAACATGTGCTCTAGAAAGAACTGCAAGCCTTGCTTTTAAAAGGTGCCTTGGAAGATGTACCACCCGTGCAGAGAGTATTGGGCTGGTATTCCCGATATTTGCTGGTAACCAAGAAAAAGCGGAGGACTTCATCCCATCGTGGACCTCAGGGCTTTTAAAAAGTACCTGAGGAAGGACAAATTCTAGATGATGACGTTGGGAGAAATTCTCCAGGCGCTCAGACTTCAAGATTGGCTGCTGTCATTAGATCGCCAGGATGCATATTTCCTCGTGCTGATCCACCAAAAGCACAGGACATTCCTGAGATTCCTCATAGGGGACAAGCACTACAAGTTCAAGGTGCTCCCTTTTGGGTTGATCCGGCATTCATATGTTCCCATATCTGGACGATTGGTTGATCCGATGAAGGTCGGCAGAACAGATTGTGTCCCATCTCGAGGACATTTGCTCACTATTGCACAGGCTGGGTTTCTCCCTGAACTTACAGAAGTCCCATACAACACCAACAGAAAAGCTCCAGTTCATCAGAGCGGTTCTGGACACTGGGGTGGGAAGGGCTATTACCCTGAGGAGAGGGTCACGGTCACCAGTGTCAGACAGATGGATTGACTGTTCCAGTGGAGAACAGAAGGGAAGGACCAATCAGGGGTTTATTTGAGGTAGAACATTTATTTGCACATATAAAAAAGAAAACAAATTCAATTTAATCAAATCATCAAGCTAATCTTTAAGCCAGAAGCCGGTTAGTTCTAGTGCATACATTATGAAAAACATTCGTTCTCCAACTAAAGTCATTTGCATGCTTGATTTCAAGATATACAATAGATTGACATCCGCTGAGTTGTAATTAAGAATTGTTACTGAGTATAATTTAGAGGTTTCCTCTTATATTAATTTCCATCACAATGGCCATATGTCTGTCACAATCAATACCAAGGTGATTTAGTTCGTCAATGACATGTCCTGAAGTTCATGTCATGCTACTATCTCATGGTAACAAATTATGTTTATGGTCAATCACAGATTATTACTGAATCACTGCACCCAACCCTTAAATGTCCATAGCTGTATTGTCCATTCATAGAAAACAACTCACATCCCATTCCAAATTCATCACTTGGGGGTAGATACTGTCTAGTTTCTCTATCCAAAAAATGTCTCTTTGCTCCAACATTTTAGATAGGTTACCTCCTCTTCTTGGTGAGGTAACGTGTTCAAGAATCACAAATTGGATCTGTGCCACTGTATGTTTTTGCTCCTTAAAATGTTGCACCACTGGTGATTTAACTGATTGCTGTCTGATATTAGATTTGTGCTCTCCCCATCTTATTTTTGGTTTCCTGCTTGTTAGCCCTACATACAATAATCTGCAGGGGCATTTGATCCCACATATCACATTGGTAGTATCACTTGTCGAAGTGTGTGTCAAAGAAATGTGATGTCCCTTGATGCACTTTTTCTGAATCCTCCATTGTTTGCTTACAGTAATAGTAGATCAATGCAGGATTTTCTAATCAAATCCAATTTCAGTCATGGGAAAGCAAACAACAAATCTTTCAGGGGAACAATCCCTTGCAACAATTGTAATTGTTGTAACAATGTAATCAAGGGTAATTACATTAACCATCCAAGAAAAGGACATCAAATTTCTTTGACACATACTTCGACATGTGATACTACCAATGTGATATATGGGATCGAATGCCCCTGTGGATTATTCTAGACGGCCGAGCACAAGAGGCAAAATGGTTAATGACACAAATAATGCACAAGACGCAGAGTCGCTTAGCAACTACCCGATGCAACCGCAGAGGGAGTTCCTGGCGGCTGACTGTGCGCGTCCCGATCAGAACACAAAGCACAATTACAGGTATGGTGTGAGCCTAGAAGATAGCTAGAGGAACTACTTGTGGGCTGTCCAGGGACAGTAATTCATTTTAGACACATATGTTTGGAAGAAACTGAAATGAGGGAAATTGTAACGGTACGAGACAACAATTCACTTCGAATGTGTTATCCTGAAACAATACAGATTGTGCTTGCTAATACATCGAAGAAGGTAGGTTGAACCTGCCTATCTCAGAGAAGCATAACTGATGCAAATATTCTATTTAGATATACGAATTTACATATTGACAGTAGACTCTTGTAATTATTTACAGCAGGGATCTCGAGTACTGCAGGAAAGAACAGTAGGAAACCATCATCCAACACGTGTATGGACACAATAGAAACAGGGTGAGTGTAGTGAACTGAACACATATGTACAAGTCTATCTGAGTGTGGCCCCATGTGGGACCCAGAGCCTACAAAGCGACTGGTCCCACAGGGTGCCACAGTAGATTAGACACCAGTAGAGCAAGTCAAACCAGTAGCCTGTATTGAGCCTTAAACAAAAGCCCTTTCGTTACAGAAGAGACACGTGAATCCATACATAAATGTGGCACTGAAAGCATGAGATGACCCCGATTTTTACCAAAACTCCAAGAAAGACACAGCGTTGTCCTACAGACATACAGGTTAGTGAGAGGGTCTGCAGTGACTCACTACATATTAAGATAACATTACAGATTAAACAGTATTGTGAATTGGATACTAGATTAGTTCCATGTATCACTTACTTTTAGAAAGAATTGATTAAACTCCAGATATGTTCACCTGAAGAATGGCTCATCGAAGCCCAGAAGGCATAGTGAGAATTAGGAGTTGTCCGTACAAGACTTTCCAACTGGATTAGAACACCCAGACAAGAACCAATTAAGATATCTGAACGAAGATAGCACTAGAATTTGTTGTATAAAACCATATATACTACCGATGTATCATTGAATTGAATATTGATGACAGAAACTTGTAATGAAGTTGAATTACAATGTTATTCATCGTTACTGTATTGAAAAATTATTGAGAAAAATTATTGATTGAACCTGTGATGACTTTAAGTGAGAAAAATGAATTCATGCTTTTTACATATACATACAAATATATATTTTTGAAATACTGAAATTTGATTGTTTGAATATTTACTCATTTTTTTAGTAGAATTGTGCCCTTGTTTGCCGCCTGTTAACTACGAGGGACCTTTTCTTGTTTAGTTGTCAGCCTGGTAGGACATACTTAACAAGGAGCACCTGAGAGTTACCTATCACATATTGAAAAACTCACTCTTATTTTGACGTACTCATACAAATAGAGTGCACCTTCACACACAACCTTTTCAATCAAGTTATGAAAACAGCCACGTTTTCCGCTTTTTTCTGAAAAGACTCAAGGATGTAAGCCAGCATAGCTCGGAAGGGAGCAAGTTCCAAGTTTTCGGGGCTGCAGCGAAGAAGGCTCCATTTTCAACCATGTTCGTTTTACATCTAGGCGTGACCAGCAGATCTTGATTATTGGACCGAAGGGATCTGCTATTAACACTTTTACAGATGAGGTTTTGCAAGTGCAGGGGCAGAAGGCCGGATCTGCATTTAAATGTAATGACCAAAAGGCGGAAGCGGATTCGAGCTTCTACAGGGAGCCAATGCAGAGCTCGCCTCGACGCTGAGACATGGTCACGGCGGGAGAGACCAGCTACTCCTCGGACTTCTCCATTCTGGACGACATGGGGTCTGTTGATGTCCGCTTTACGTAGGCCCACCAGAGTACTGCTACAATAATCTATCTCAGAACAAATAATAGCTCTCGCTATGGTAGCAGCGTTATCCTGGGACATAAAAGTTCTAAGGTGCGCCAGCAGCTTCACATAATAAACAGCTGCCGAGACAATGCAAGCTACGTGATACCTCCTATTCAATAGTTGATCTAGAGTAACCCCTAGGATTTTTACTTTTGCCTGTGGATAAAGTTTCACTTGACCAAGCATAAAGCAGCAATAGTCAGGGTGCAACTTCATTAGTATTGATGTGGTGCCTACAGTCGTCAACTCAGTTTTACTTCTGTTGAGGGAGAGATTATTGCCGTTCATCCAATTCTCAATCAGAGAGTAGACTCTATTAAGTTCACCTTCATCTGTGGCATGAAAGCCAGTCAGTGGGATGACACATTGAGTGTCATCCGCATAGTTAGAAAATGAAACTCCCTCCTGCTCCAAAAGGACAAAGAAGGGAGCCATGAAGATGTTATAAAAGCATGGGGAGATGCAGGCCCACTGTGGCACCCCGAGGTCCACTGGCACCGGAGCAGCCTCTACCTCATCCACAGAAACCCTACTTTCTCTATTGGCTAAAAAAGACCCTATCCATTGAGCTGCGAGAGGTGAAAGATTGGCCACCTCTGTCATTCTGGAAACCAGAAAGGTATGTTCAAACAAGTCAAATGCAGATGACAAATATTAAGAGAGACACAGATCCTTTATCCAATCGCTCCAAAAGTCTTGATTTTAATTCCAGTAATGATGTCTCAGTTCCAAAACCCCTTCTGAAACCTGATTGATAGGGGTTCAAAATGGGGAATTCGCAGAGATGTTTCGAAGTTTGATTATTTGCAATGCAGTCAAGAATTTCAATAATGACGGCACATTAGATATGGGCCTATAGTTAAGGGGAACCTCTGGATCAAGGCCAGGTTTTTCAGCATCCTGCATGACATAAATATCCAAAATGGGATCTCAGAATGTAGAATCACTAAAAGGGTTTTGGATAGCAAGGTGCCTGTGTAGATGAAACAGATGGTGCAGCCAGGGCAATAATGCCAGGGTCTGAGCTGCTGCTGTGGAAAACGAGGGAAAATGAATGGCCTAAGAACACCCCAAAAATAAATGTGATCACATCACTTGCAACTTATGAAGAAATGTCTACTCTGTTCCAGCAGAGAGAAGTGACTGATTTTAAGAGCATCATGTATGAACTGAATGATGGCAGTTTTAGTGCTGAAACTAGA
The DNA here is from genome assembly GCF_040938575.1 of Ambystoma mexicanum. NCBI lineage: Eukaryota > Metazoa > Chordata > Amphibia > Caudata > Ambystomatidae > Ambystoma > Ambystoma mexicanum. The sequence continues at coordinate 226,327,875 of NC_090931.1, read as the reverse complement.
TTGTTAATCACAAGAGGCCGTGTTAATTAATCAACTCATGTATTTGATTGGCAACTGGCTACAGAAGGATTTTTCCAATGAATAGGAGGCTAGAAATCGGACAGCAGCTTACAAGATTGTCAGGGTACAAGGTACTTTTTTTTAGGAGGGAGGATGAGTCCTGTTTTAGGGTCATTTGAAAGATGCCTTGTGTGAGTGAGTTGTTTACTGTTTTGAGGATGGAGGATAAGGGCATTCCCCTTGATCTTTTAGGACGTGTGACTTCCTTCAGATGGCGTCACTTCTCCCCAGATGGGAGCCCCTTTCCATGAGGCCATGGAGGTGCGACCTCTAACCAGTAGTCACACTGGGTGTGGTAACATGCAGGAGGATATGATAGGGAGGGACTCCCTTCTTGGGGATAAGGACACAAGTCTAAGATGCGTCCCCTTTAACTCCCAACCCCTTGAGCTAATACCAATACCCCAGTTCACTGGATGTATGGTAAGTCTGAAACAATCTGTTATTGTAACATTCTTTGGGCCATGCACCACCTGCTTTGCTTGGGTGTCCCCCATAGTTTGGTGTCTCTGCTGCCCCTCCTTCGTCTAGGTCGGGACCATTCCCACAGTGATCTACCCCGGGGGTTGTTTGTCTGTGTTTGGTTTCCTTCATCACGCCCCAGATTCATTACGTACAGTCCCTCTTCAGATGTTGTCCCCCTGTGCTGTCTCCCTTCCCAGGTAAAGAGGAGGCCAAATGGCAATGCCCATTTGTAGGGAATGTCCATATCTGCTAGCACTCTAGTTACTATATTCATTGCCCTTCACTTCTGAAGGGTGGTGAGTGCTCGGTCCTGATGCAGCTGGATTTGGAACCCGTTGATGGTCACTCCTGGGTGAGTTCAAGCTGCACGGAGTATTGTTTCCTTCATAGTGTACAACATCAAGGCGACTAGGACATCTCTCGGCCTTACTCCACGGTCTTGTCTTTTGGGTCCTACTCTATGGATGCGTTTTATTCCCACTTCTCCAGGCGACATCCCTGTTAGGAGACTCCCAAAACAGTGCTGCATTGTGTCCTTCAGGTCTGCATCCGGCGTTCTTTCGCTCAGTCCTTTAACCCTTATGTTTGATATGCGCAAGCAATTTTTCAAATCTTTTGCCTGGAGCTCAAGGTTATATTTATTTTATTTTTAATTATTTGTTACACGCCCAGACCCTAAGGTATCACGGCGAGGTTATAAGACAGCTTAAAGATTAATACAAACATCATTACTTTAGTTACATTACATTATTAATGAGCAGTTGGTGCTAAGAAACAATTTACAAAATTCACAAAAGTGTGCAGTGGTAAGGAGACTTGTTTATAGATACTAATATTGGTTGAATAACCAGGTTTTTAGCAATTTCTTGTAAGCCGTGAAGGAGGGTTCTTTTTTGATATTGGTTGGTAGGGTGTTCCAGTGTTTGGGGGCTAGTGTGGTGAAGCTGCTTCCCCCCGCTCTGGTGGCTTTAAAGTGAGGGAGGGTCAGAAGGAGTTTGTCGTTAGATCTTAGTGGTCTCCTGTCAACTTTGGGATGTAGGGTGTTGTTGAGATAGATGGGTCCTTTTTTGGTCAGGCATTTGTATGTGATACATAATGTTTTGAAGATAATTCTGGCTTTGATGGGGAGCCAATGGGCGTCTTTTCTAGTCTTGGAGATATGGTCTGATTTTTTTATGCCTCGAGCTGCCCTCAGGGCTTTATTTTGCAGTAGTTGCATTTTGGCTAGGTTGGTATTAGAAGTGCCTAGTAGTAATACATTGCAATAATCCAATTTCGATAGTACCAGAGCCCTAGCTAAGGTGAGGCAGTTAGCTGGGGTAAGAAATTGTCGGCTGAGAGCAATTAGTTTGGCAGTGTATGCCATGGAGGAGGAGAGCGCATTGATCTGTTTGGTCATAGTCAGGCTGGCGTCAATGTACACGCCCAGTGTTTTGTCCTGCTTCAGCACGGGGATATTGGTGCCATCAGTGTTGATGGTTGAGTATTTTGGGTGAAGGGTTGCTATTTTAGCTGGAGATCCTACGATGAGGACTTCCGTCTTCTCATTGTTAAGACACAGGCTATTTAGAGCCATCCAGTTTTTTATGATGGCGTACATTTTATTGATTGTAACAGTGTCCTACTCATAGTTGCCTGTGAGAGGTATAAGGATCTGGGTGTCATCCGCGAGATTTGGGTATATGACACCCATATCATCTAGTGCTGAGAACAGTAGTTTGGTGTATGCGTTGTACAATGTAGGGGGAAGGCAAGAGCCTTGGGGTACTCCTATGGGGACTGGAATGGGGTTGGCTGCTTCTTTGCCTATGGACACTCTGGAAGTTCGGTCGGTTAAGAAAGATTTTACCAAGCAGTAGCTTCGCTAGAGAAGTTAAACTCACCGGTAAGTGAGTTGCATAGTTTGTCATGGTCCACCAGGTCAAACGCGGCAGAGAGGTCCAGCAGCAGGAGAATGCAGAGTTTCCCAGCATCTCTGCTGGCATCCATCTGGATTTTGAGGTCCAAGAGGGATGTTTCAGTGCTGTGGTTAGGCCTGAAGCCTGATTGTCTGGTGCCGAAGAGGTGGTTAGATTCCAGGTGGGTTTGAATTTGGTTATAGGCTAGTTTGTCGATGATTTTGAGTAGAAACGGCACCATAATTATTGGGCGATAATTGGTTGGAGTGGTGGGGTCTAGATTTGTTTTTTAGAAGTGGAGTGACCCAGGCTAATTTAATGCAAGTTGTAACTGTATTGGAGTTAAAGGAGGCATTGACAAATTTGGTGATGATAGGGGTCAGAGTAGGGACACAGGCTTTGACTAATTTGGCTGCGACAGTGTCTCATTTGCAATTGGACGCTTTTAACTTGGAGATCGTGTCAACACAAGATATTGGGAGACGGGTGTGAATTTGAACGGGGGTTAGGGTTGTCGCTGAGAGAGGTGCAGGGGTTAGGGGTGGTGGAGTTTTTGACTGCTAGGAATAGTCTTTTGGCGTTAATTTTATTTTGCAGCACAGCAATTTTGGAGGCAAGTGCGTCTTGTATGGTGGTACACCATTCTTTGCTTGCGTTGGTGGGAGTCTCAGCCGGCAGGGGGTTTTTCAGTTCTCTAAGGATAGCGAAGAGCTCCTTGGAGTCTGAAGCTGCATTGCTGATGCAAGCATTGTAGGCGTTGGCTTTGTGGGTGATAATAGCTGTTTTGTAGATGGAATTGGCGTCTTTGAAGGCTTTAGCCGAGTCAGGGGAGGGGTGTTTATTATGGACATGCTCGAGAGAGCGTTTTTTCTTTCTAAGGGCAATTAGTTCCTCGTTGGACAAGAGGTTTGTTTTTTTATTGATGCGTCTTAATTTGGTGGTGACTGGTGCTATGGTGTCAATGGCTGTGGAGAGGCATTTGTGATAGTACTCAGCGATAGAAGTAGGATTGTTACTAAAGATTGTGTAGGAGTCTAGCAGTTTATTTAGGATGGGGTCGAGGTTCTCTACTCTGAGATTTTTAGGGTTTCTGCTTTCAATGGTGTCCATGATTTTGATCTTAGGCGGGCAGGGGTCGTCACTGGTGATAGTGAATTCAATGGAGTAGTGGTCTGTCCAGCTGAGTGGGGTAATTGGGCCTATGGTGATTTTAGTATTGAGCGTGAGGATCCAGTCCAATGTCCTACCCTTGGTATGGGTGGGGACATTGATGTGTTGGTGGAGGTTCATGTCATTAAGTGCCAAGAGAAGGGCTGTTGCTTTGGTGTCTTGGTCATCGTTAAAGCCAAGGTTCAAATCACCAATGATGATACATTTCGTTTTGGGTTTAAGGAGGGACGCCAGTGCTAGTGAGATGTCTGTTTCTGGGTGGCTATTGGTACTGGGAGTTCTATAGATGACCACTATGGTAACTGTGGTATTTTCATTCAACGCAAGTTTAGCGAGCCGCAGTTCGTATCCTTCGATTAATTCGATGGAACAGGCTCTTATTTTAATGGTGTTTTTTGTTATGATGGCAACACCGCCTCCTGGGGTGGTGCATCTATCTGATCTGAGAATAGTGTAATGTGGGGGGATGGCCAATTCTAGCAGAGGACCTGAGGCTTGATGTAGCCAGGTTTCTGTGATTACTAACAGATCAAGGTCAAGTTCGATGATAAGGTCGTTAATTTTCGATGGCATGGGCTCCTAGGGAGCGGGCGTTTATGAGTGCATTTTTTAGGCTAATGAGGGGCTTGGTGTCCTTTATGGGTGCATTCTTAATTAGTGGGTTGCTGGGCTCCAAGTGTTTTCTTGAGGTTTTGGTTGCTATGGCCTCAGTTGGGTTGTTGTTTGCTCTGGTAGCCATAGATGTTGATGGCCTGGGTGGCTCCGTCCTGGTCGTGGGATTGTAGTGGGGTACTTTGGTGCAAGCTCTTAATCGGGACGTTCTCTCATATCCTGAGATGGGGTGTGTTTTTTTGCTACCTGGGAGGTTGGGGAATGCGAGTGGGACATTGGGGAGTGTAGAATAGTGTTCCTCATTGGTTGTGAAGGGGTCCTTGGGACAACGAGTGAGATTGGAGTGAGATTGGAGAGGGCCGGGAAGGGGGTGTGGTTTGGAGGAAGGGGGATGGGACACGGATGGGGTGGTGTCTTAGGCAAGCTAGTTTGGTGAGTCCATTACTGAGGATGAGGAAATGGCTGCCAATGCAGGGGGTGTCTACTTGGACAAGGAGGAAGGGGAACAAGATGATCAATATCCAACCTAACATAACTAGGAACATGGGTGTGAGGTAAAGAGAAGCTAGGCTTACTTTGTCTACACAGTTTAGGTTTAAAACAGTTCTTGCCAACAAGGTGCCAATGGGCTATAAGCAATAGTCCTAGGTGGGGCACAATTTAGGCTAAATACAGTTCTAATCAGTAGGATACACATGGGCTAAAAGCAATGGTCCTAGGTGGGGCACAATTTGGGCTAAATACAGTTCTGACCAACAGGATACACATGGGGTAAAAGCAATAGTCCTAGGTGGGGCCCAATTTAGGCTAAAAGCCAGTGTCATACATAAGACAACAATAGGCTAGATGCAGAGGTCCTGTGTGGGGCCCTGAGTGGTCATGACTACTTGCGTACTGGCTGGTGTCAGGGGGGACTATTGGCAATCTCAGGTGTTGGCTAGGTCTCAGCTAATATTTTCAGTTGGACTAGGATGCAGTAGCATAGGTGGGCAGGCAGTGCATTATTGGATTTGCGCGTAAAGCGTATAGAGCGCTAGATTGTGGGGCGGGTACAGCATGGGAACACATCGGTTACAATTATGACATGCGGCTATAGTACGGCAATAGCGCAAAGCAGGCAATATGTGGTTCGTGTCTCAAAGCAGGCAATGGAGAATACAGTGTCATTAGCACCCTCAAGGCGGTAAGCTGAAGCAAGCATCTGGTTGAACAACCCCTGGCGGTCAATAATACGTTTAACAGTAGTGAGAGTGGGTGGAAGTGGACACTCAATCAGTCCTTGGATCAATGTACTCACTGTAGGTTCGTGTCCCTTGGTACAGTGGCAGAGAGTACGGCTCCTATGGCGAAGAGGCGGCAAACAGGAAGTTGGCCTTTTTCCTATGGCCTTCTTCCGTGTGGCCGGTTTCCGTCTGCCGGGGACAGTGCAGGCAAAATATGTATATATGTGGCTCTTGTTCAAGGAGTTCGCTATTCTGCCTCACTTCTTCTGCCATTTCCGAGAGGCCTCTTTCTGTAGTATCCACTCTCGAGCCCAGGTCATTGATTTCTTTTCTCACTTCTTGTGGGGTGATCTGTAGGTCCTCTTTCATTTTGGCAAATTGCATTTGGAAGGAGGTCACCATTCTGTCCTCCATTCCCTTGAGGAATTCCTTCAGGTCTTCTTTATTTAGTGCCATCGTTGTTGGTTCAGATTCTCCTAGTTTCTTCTGTGGTGGGGTCTTCGGTCTCACCGTTGAGGTGGTGTCAGTTCACTGTGGCAAACACTTCTCCAACTGTCCTCCGTGTGGATCCACAGACCCTTTACCTTTGACTGAGGAGGTCTTCCCTCTAGCTCCTGGCATCAGTAGGCCCCTCTTAGTATCCCCACCAGTTTATTTCTTCTAAATGGAAGCTGAGGACTTCCTGATGATACTTCAGTTTGTCCCTCCCAGTCTCAGTACCTCCCTTCCTTTCTGTGTCTTAACGGGTAGTGCTCCATCAATTGCTATGGGTCTTGGGCTATTACATTCCAGACCTCTGTTGAGGTACTGTGCTATATTTTCCTGGAGATTCTTAATCTCCTGTGGGGTTTTTGCCGCGTTTTCCTGTGTCAGTGTGTGTGCTCATGTGGCTTCTGCAGTCTCAGTTAGTCTTCCTCGCTTTCTCTCTTATATGCAGTGAAAGGCAAGGTTCTGCAGGCAGTGGGCATGTGGGTTTATGAGTAACATTGTTCTTGGTATGTGAGGCAGGAGAACAGTATTTTCCTTTTGTCTCAGTGTGTTCTGTCCTTTTGTTGTGTGCCCCACTGCCTCCTATATTCCATCGTTTTCACCCTGAGGGGACGTTTTGCCGTACCAGGCCCCTCTGCTACACTGCATGTCTTGCCTGCTTCAGGTTTATGTGCCTTCGGTTCCAGCGCTCACATTCTACCCTGCAGTTCCGTTTATCCAGCAGTGTTGCAGGCCTTCCCCAATGAGGAGGGCTTGCTCGATTTACTAAATAAGTGCCTTGTTGAGAGGGAGGGGGGAAGAAATATATCCTCTGTACACCAATTTTCTGAGGCTCCCAAACCCTTCACCACTCACCGCTCTATATCCTCTGTATGCCAATGCTTTGTATTTTCTGAGGTTCCTAAACCCTTCACCACTCTATCAGCAGTCGTGGGAGTTCAGCGGACCCAGCGTTTGAGTGTTCCAGCGCTCACATTCTCCCCCGCAGTTCCGTTTATCCGGCAGTGTTGCAGGCCTTCCCCAATGATGAGGGCTTTCTCGATTTGCAAAATAAGTGCCTTGTTGAGGGGGAGGTGGGAAGCAATATATCCTCCGTACGCCAATGCTTTGTATTTTCTGTGGCTCCCAACCCCTTTACCACTCAATGCTCTTTCAGCAGTCACGCGGGTTCAGCAGACCCAGCGTAGGAGTGTTCTGCTGTCGGGGGTGCCCTCTCTGGTCTGGGCACCGTTTCCGGCTAGGGTCCTTTCCACAGACGACCGCGCTGTCATCCCTGCAGGTGACTCACGGTGCCTTAGGGGGGGGGGTGCTCCGTATGTCCTCTGTTTTCTCAGCTGCGCACTCCTTTCTGGGGATCTCTCACTGTTCACTGGGCTCCGGTGCTTGCTGGGTCCTAGAGGGCCTTCTGTTCCTCAGGCGGGAGACAATCACTGCTTCCAGCGCCACCTCATTTGTGGTGGATGCCGGCTTTACCAGGGTCACTCCCCCACTCCTCCGCTCTCCCTCTGCTGTGCGCTCCTCTCTGGGGGCCTTACACCCTTTCCTGGGCTTTGGTGTTTACAAGAGGGGCTATCTGCTTCTCAGGAGGAGTTAGTCACTGCCTCCAGTCACACTGTCCGTACTGGATGTCGGGTGCCTGCGCAGCTAACATGCAGGCGCCCGAGGGACTTAAATGCTCAGGCTTCGGTTCTCTGAAGTGACCCTTATGCAAAATAACTCAGGATTGGGTGTTGGTGACAGCCCGCATGCTTGCTATATCAGGCCTAGGACTGTGAGGTACGTCCTCACATGCCGGCGTCCATCTTGGAATCCAAGCCCTCACATTTTAACTACACTGTCATCAGTGGGCTTATCACATGTGATGCACAGACTCCTCATATGTCAGTGAGTCTGCTGCTGTGCGCCTTTCACATGTGACATGCAGAGCTGTCAGGTCTGTGAATCTGTGTCTATAGTGGATGATGCACAGAGCCATTACATCAGTGAATCTGCCATGTATTTGTCACACACAGAGCCATGTCAGTTCATCTGTGGTGTACTTATCATACACAGAGCCATGAGCAAGTCTGTCTGCTGTGCTCCTCACAAGTTATGCACAGATCTATCACATGGCGTTGAACCTGTCTGCTGTGTGCAGACAGGGCAATTGCATACCCCATGCCATCCAATGGGTCCTCTTTGGGGGCCCTGGAGTCAATCTGATAAGAACCCAACAAGGTTTATACATATGTCTTTGAGGTGTACGGAAGGCATGGTATCAAACAGTAAGACAGACACAAGTGATCACAGTTCAAGGAAGTTTATTGAACTTTAATTGGGTTTGAAATCTAAACATTGGAGAAAGTTACGACCATCAAATATTAATGACACAGTCCTAGTCAAGTCTGCCAAAATAAAATGGCCTATACTAATAAACCTATTGCCAATCCTTACCCCTAAATACAAATAGTGTGGGAAACAATGTTATGCAAAAGAGAAGTGTTCAAGAAGTAGTATGGCAGGATATTCAAGCCGTTAACTTCCCTTCCCCACGTTTTCAGCACGGGACAAGGCATCACACTCGAACTTAGCACACTCTCTGGCTTCTCTAGCATGAGGATGCAGTTCAAACCTTTAACATCTGGGCCTTCTGTACCAAAGTTTCTTTGCCATTCAAAGTCTCTTATTTCAGAGGGCCTGATGCAACACGACAAACATTAAAGTTCCTTACTTCTTAGGATTTCAGGTTTACATCTTCTTGGGTGATTTACTGTTCAACCCGGGTCTTCCTGCGCCGCGCTCAGACCCACTTTGACACAAAATCTTTATTTGGTCTACCTCAGCATCGTCTTCACCAAATATTTCACATATACCACTTCTCCATTTCTTTAGAATCAAAGACTCTGACTGTATGATCAAAAGACTGCGCACTGGATTTTGCTTGACCCATCGTGTAAAGACTGGAGGGGGGGTCTGTACTTCTGCTCTCTATATGGTAGAGGAGAGGCACAGAGGAACACAGCGAAGATTCTCTATTCGGTAGCTATGGTCGAGCAATCAAGGCCTAGCTTCTCAGGAGGTGATGCAGGCTGGTTCTTAAGTACAGTGTAGTCCCCAAGCCCCCATAAAGGAATGTCCACACACTGGGCCTCATTACGACCCTTGCGGAAATGGAAAAATGATGGCGGAAATGCAATACCGCCATCGAACACCGCTCGTTGCGATCATGACCCGTCACCGTAAAGTACGATGCCATTAGCGACACCGCAGTGAACGGCAACGCTAACTGCACCAAGTACGCGCACGCGCGCCTTGCAAAACCGGAATCACCGCCATGGCGCAACGGTACGCGAATTCTGACCCTAGCGGACATGTACTGAACGCCATCAAGCACGTCGTAAAGTACCATTCCGCCATGGCGAGAAATACGGCAACGCGAACCAACCGTAAATGGCCCACTGAGTGCCTGTACTCCACTCCCTGGCCTCATTGCACAACTCCTGGCAGGCGCAATGTACTCACACTATGCAACCAGTGAAATCCACGATTCACCCATGCATGCCAACGTAGAAAAGCATGCAGGGGCTCAAAGCGCCCCGTGAGTGGGCATCCATGTACGGCATGTCACCATAGCCGTACTGACGCAGCACAGGCATGTGAAGGTACAACACATCAAAATGAAAATCAAGAACACATGACACAAAACAACAGTAGTCCCCCATCGCTTGCCACCAGCGCAAGGCAACATCCACAACAGCATCCTGAGGGGGATTGCACCAGCCCTGTACTCATGCCAGTAAACAAACCAACCATCAGCAGAAGCATGTACCACACAAGTCGGCAGAGTGACTGAGCAGCCAGGCTCATCCCAAGAGGGGCCGATGGGAGCTGCAGGGCACAGATGGCATCAATACAGAAGCTATTCCAATGGACATGACCCCAGTCCCCCTCCAACAAACGCACGCAAACACAGTCACCTGTGACCAGCCACATTCTGAACAACCCATCATTCCACCAATCGACCTGGCTGACAGGCACCAGTCGGCCAAAAGCCAATCCCCCGCCCCTGAACAGCACATCATGTAAACAGACACAATGGCAGCCTCTATCCGTGACCATACTGTGCTACGTAGGCAAACGCGGCCAGTACTGTACCACACAACTCAACTCAGAAGGCGGAACACAAAGCAGATCAACACGCAATACATACCGCCACAAAGCGAAAATCGCCACATCACCTGCAAAGAACAACGCAACACGACAAATATCGGAATACAATTTAAATGCACATCCAAATGACAAAGGCCCCACATCAATTTGCAAAATCCCACCAAAACAACCATCATCACCGAGGGCTGCATCTGCAATAATTGACCGGCTTCCACTTGTGTGACGCCCTGTACCATCATGGCACACAGGGCTTACATCAACGTTCCAAAAGGCAACATGGAAGCGGCAAGAACCGCAGGTCCGTCCCATGAGGCAGGCACTAGTCGAGCTGAAAGGCCGAAATGTTGCACCTAGCCACCAGTACAGCGTAAGGGCATGTGGCCCATTGGCGATCGTCCCATATGATCGAAATGGTGCTCCACTGATTCACCCGAAGCTGCAGGAGTCGAGAGTAAAAACCATCTGGAGGAGTGGCGTAGAGATGGCATCTGCAATAGGGCAGGAGATACCTGTCACCCAAAAGAAACACAAATCAACCGATTGCATTACGGGACTCATGATGCATTACAATCTTCATTCAACACACCAAATCCACACCCATATGCATGCTAGCCCACTCCAAAGGAATATACACACCCCTAATCCAGTATCGAATCACAACGAAACCAATCGAGCTAAATACACCATTGGCAACGTCGGTTACTGTGCATGCGTCCGTCAAGATAGAACCCATGACATGGGATTAGTAACGTGCCTAGACACAAGTGTATGAAGGCGCGTCGAGACAGGGAGGATCCGACAAGGGCAGAGAGACGTATGTCCCACTATGGCAGCCTTGCATCACATAACGCAGGGCAAGGGGAGTGAACCAAAAAACCCATGTACATGGCAGACCCTAAACGGATTCATCAGTCCATGCATCCACACATCATTCCCTCATCCCGCAATGAAAACGCATGAATATTCACTCACATAATATGTGAAACTTCCATCGCGTCTGTGCGTAATGCAGTCCGCAAAAACCACTGTGCCCCTGGCCGGATCTGTAGTGTTGTGAAGCAAGATGGATTTGGGAACGTCCTGCCTCATCGTCCACTACGCTATTGCGCATCCCCTTCAATTCATATCATTCATTGCCTGCTCGTTATGGGCCATGTCCCAAGGACATTCTACAATAGAACGTTACATTTCCAGCCAGACCTGTGGGCGTATCCTCGCCGCTACTTCAAAACCCAAAATGCTGGCCTTCGAATTCCTCACTTGCAACATTACGTCGAAAAGGCTTCTGTGAACGCTTGCATTCACAATTACATCAATGTAGTGCGGCTGTGTGTCATGATGCTAACTGGCTGCAATCACAAATGGGACGCCACGCCCGTCGGTGAAGTACGTTACTGTGCTGCATGAGGGTCGGCCATCGATCGAGCCCTACATACCACTGACTCTTCACAGGTATGTAAGCGGCTGCAATCATAGCATGTGTAACAATGGGAGCATAGCATGAAAATCAGTCAAAGTACATCACACTGCCATCGGGATTTGATACATGATTCCAATCCCAAGATGCCATGCGGCCAAATGCAGCCTTACGTGCGGGCCGTGCTCGACCAGAAGGGATTGCATCTGCCACAGATTCATTCAATCAGCACAGGTGGAGGCCATACAGGCCGACAGCACATATATTGCAGACCCAAACCCCTCCCACAACCACTCCCACTCCAAAATGCTACCGGCAGGACTAGCGATGTTGGGCCTGGGGTACCAGATAGCACTGCAAGTGCTACAACTACAAGAAGACGACGAACAACAACAGGTACAACAACCGGGCGCACAGGGGAGACGGAGGAGGAGGAGGAGGAGGAGGGCAAGGCAGGGTCAGCAAGGCCCACAAGCACTGCCACTACCACCACGCAGGCGGCCCGCAATCCCACGCCTCCGAGCCGATCCGTTCAACCTCACTGCTGAGCAGATCCACACCCTCTACCGTTTGGACCGGGACACCATAATCGCCATTGTGGACATGACACATGCTGACCTCGTGAGCATGATAGATAGCCCAACCGCCATCCCACCCCTACTGAAGGTGGTGTCTGCACTCCACTTCCTGGCCACAGGCACCTACCAGCACACAGTGGGACAGTTGCATGGCATTTCACAGCCACTGTTCTCATGGACACTCTTCCAAGTGCACGATGCCCTCCTGAAGCACGCCGACGACCACATCACACTACCACGCACGTACCAGGAGATTACCAACGCTAAAGTGGGATTCCATGCACTTGGCGGCATCCCGGGTTGCATTGGTGCCATCGACTGCACCCATGTTGAATTGGTTGTCCCACATGCCATGGAGGTCCAGTACCGCAACCGGAAACAATTTCATTCAATCAATGTGCAAATGGTGTGTGACTCCAACAAGATATTTACGCATTGTTGTGCCAGATTTCCAGGATCTACCCATGATTCTATGGTCCTGAGGAACACAAGAATACCACGCTACATGGAGCGACACGCAGGGCACAGATCCTGGCTACTCGGTGAGTCTCATTCCATGCATGACATCGTGGCCCATTTGATGCGTCAATGACCTTGCAGGGGGGGGGGGGCTACTTAGCACTATCATTCCACTGACACCCTTTATTCGTCTCATACAGGTGATGCCGGGTATCCACTGAAGAGATGGCTCCTTACACCAATCCGGAACCCACAGAACGAGCATGAGGAGGACTACAACCATGCCCACTCACGTACCCGTGTGGTCATTGAACAGGCATTCGGCCTACTGAAGGCTCGTTTCCGCAGCCTCAGCAGGTCTGGCGGGGCACTCATATACAGCCATGAGAAGGTTTCTAAGATGGTCATGGCATGTGTCATGCTGCACAACATGTGCATACGTAGGAATGTGCCCATGCCCCCTGACGCTGTACTGCATGCACCTGAAGATGATGATGATGATGAGGGTGGGGATGTGGAGGCACCTCAAGGAGTCCATGAGGCACAGGATGCACGTGCAATCCGACAGAGCATCATAGATGCATGCTTCTAGCAACCACGCATGGTGCCTATTACACGGAAAGGGGACCTGTGGCACTGTGTGTGTGTAGTGCAGGCACATTGTGGACTGTACGCCTATGAAGGCCTCGTACGCAAATATCAATGTCCACACATGTCATTGGATGATAATGAGGTGCTGTATTGTTGATGTGATTTGATTTATACACCCTATGGACCCGCCACCCAGTGAAGCCCAACACACCCCCTCCACCCTACTACCTCCCCCCCAACACCAGTGTCCAAATATGCATGCTGTCCGTGGGTAGACGCTATTGCAAGCCCCCTCTACGGGTATCAGGGGCACCCCTGCCCGTGGAGCGCAGGTTCCTGCCAGATCTGCGTTGGGGGCTGCCCTGGACGGAACTTGCCACGGATGAGGTCTCTGCCTGCTCGCGTCCATGCATGTCTCTGAGGGTTTGTGAGAGCTCCGAGAGCACACGGCGCACAGCAGCAAGTTCAGCACAGACGTCTTTGGACGTCGCATGCAGTTCCCCCCTCAGGCTCTCGGTGCTTTTCTCCATTTGTGCTCTCAGGCTCTCGGTGCTTCTCTCCATTTCTCCCCTGAGGCTCTCACTACTTTTCTCTATTTGTGCCCTGAGTGTCTCGGTGGATGTTTCCATGGCTGCCCTGGAACCCCCGCATTCATTTGCATGGTCCTTGAGTAGCGTGGACGCTTCCTGCTGTTGCTCGATCAGCAGGTCGAGGGACTGTTGCCTCTGCTGGGCCATGGACATTTGCGGTGGTGTGACAGGGGGGCTGCTCAACACATGTTGCCTTGGCACAGGACTTGTGGGGGTTGGCCAGTCGTCGTCTTCAGGGTGCCCCTGCGTGGTTTCGTCATGGTGTAGGGGATGGAACATGCAGGGGGATTGGGAAAGGTCATGGATGGTACCTACGTCGCCAGCACTGTTTTCCGTGTCGGAGCATGCTGGCATGACAGCTGTGTCACCTATGGTGCTGCTACCACCAGAGGCAGTGCCATCAGATACGTTCTTTGGGGGGACCTGTGGTGCTGGGGTTGTGGACTTGCTGGCTGCTGGGGTGCCTGTTGCAGTCCCCTCCAGTGTGCTGCCACTTGATTCCTGCTGCTGCCGTGTCTTGATCCTTGCACCTGAGGTGGAGGCTCTTGGGACGTTGGTCCTGGCCCTCTTTGCAGGCGTGCTGGTAGGGGTGTCCTGCAGCTCGTCGTTGGTATCGGACCCTGTGGTGGAGTAAAGAGGGGCGAGCGTTAGTTATGGGTCTGTCGGATTCGGAATGGCAACGTATCAAATGCATTGGGGTGGTACATGAGGCTGATTTGGGACTGGGCCTTGGAGGTGGTCTCATTTTCGTGTGGATTGAGGATGCATTCATTTGGCTGCCTGCAGTTAGGGGGTGCATGCTGCACATGTAGGGGTTGTTTATGGCTTCTTGATTGATTTGTTTGTTCATTCTGACTTTTAGAGGGCGCTGTCAGGGCTAAGTATGTATTGCACTATGGGGTCACATGGTACTGCACATGTTCGTGGTTTGTGGATTTCGCATTGTTTCTCTTGGCCAACCTACCTGATTCTCCGGATGTCGGCACTCCTTTCTCCATCCCTCCGACTCCCTCTATGCTCTCCATTCCTATGGTGGAGGCGCAGATTTCCTCCCAGGGGGTCAACTTGATGGGCGACTCTGAACCCCCCCCGGTAGCTGTGGCGATGTTCCTGTTCGCAGAAAGTATGCTGCGTACGCGGATCCGCAGGTCGTCCCACCGCTTGCGACATTGCTGTGGCGTGCGGGGTGTTGTCCCCACCGCACTTACGCGCTGTGCCACCAGGACCCATATGGCCTTCTTGTTGGCAAGGGCCGTCCTGGTCATTTGACTGGAGAAGACGACGGCGGAATTTTCCTGTAGGGTCTCGGTGAGCACGGTCAGTTCCTCTCGGGAGAAGTGTACCTGCCGCTTGCGGTCACACGCTTTCTTGGCTACCTTTCCCATATTTATTTTTTTAACTGGGGTTGCTAACGGGTTGGGATGTGTGTCAGGGTCGGATTTTTTATGGTTGTGTTGGGATTCGGATTTTATAGTTGTGCGGCGTGCTGTTTCCCGTTCCGGCCACATGCTTTTACTTCCGTTTCCGTATATTTACGGTGGCCGTAATTTGCGGTGCACGCTCGTTACGGTGACCGCTCATTACGGTGACCGCTAAGATGGGTGGCGGTATTGCACCTGGTGCAGCGTACGGCGGCGGTAAGGGCCGTTTTGGGGTCATTTCCGCCATCGCAGCCTTTCGGATTCCGCCATGGCGTAATGCTCGTGCCCGATGGGTCGTGATTGGCCGCACTTTGCTCCTTCGTGCTATGGCGGAAACGCTATTTACGCTGTTGCGGTCCGGTCAGTCAATTTCCGACTGTATTGGTTAAAACACAGTCTTTATATAATTAATATTCAAGGTTATGTACGCAATCACATTAACTCACTTTGTGCTCAGAAAACAATGGTAAATATATTCAGTTCTACAGTGGTACCACAAATACCACAACTATTACCAGATCTCATTAAAGTGCATCAACTATACTGTCAAAATGTTAGACAGATCAATAAAGAGGAAACCAGCAGTAGAGAGAGGCAATTGGCAGAATACTGGCCCTGTACCACTAGACAGCGTTCTGTGTGGAGATCCCCCCACCTGGGCAACCTGTAAGATAAAGATATATCACAAGCCCAGTCCATATATTGTTCTATGAGTCTTATTTCCTTCTACAATAGTTCTACAGCCCCAATGTACCTGGAATTGTAGCGTTCGTCGACGGGAAATCGACGGCCCTTCTTGAGTGCCATCCCTTTAAGGCAGGTGTCACGGGTCGTCCAACGTCCGACGGAGAACAGGGTGGACTACGGTGGTGAAGTGACAGCTTTGTTCCTAGTGGTGCTCGTCGACGACGGAGCGTTGGCGTCCTGCAAGGAAGAGGCATTAGGGGCACCTCGTGGATGATAGTTCTGGACTGCAAAGAGATGATGAAGAACTGTGGCCCAGCAAGGGCGTCGAGTCGTCAGCGTCTCTGTGGTCTTTAGGTGGCGGGAAACCCACCGGTGGATGCTCCTCTGCGCGTCAACGGTCGGGCCTTCTCCAGCTGGATAAAGCAGGTGGCGATGCAGACGAGAGCATCCTTAGTAGGCAAATGGGAGCACCGCGGCTCCGGTCGGCGACGGCTGTCATCGACAGTGATGGACAACGGTCCGGCAATTCTCTTTGGGATTTCGCGGCAGTCCCCATCTCCGGTCGGCAGCCTGACATAGGTCTGTCTACCAGGGAGCTTTGGCAAACATTAGCTGGTGCACGATGGTCCCTCATAGCTCGGGAAGAGGGCACCTTAGCAGGTCCTCTCTGGGTCTGTCCTTGGAGACACAGCAGCTTTCAGATTGTGAAGGAGAGAAACAGCAATTCTTCTCTTCCAGTAGGGCTTCATGGTTAAGCTTCAGTTTCACTCCAGTTACTCTTCAGCTTCTGAACACCAATTCTAGCAGTGAGAGGCCCCCAGATATACTAGTTGATCTCCCATTCATTCTGCTGGGTCACACTCAGCCAACCAATCGGTCAGAAGGGCATTCATGCAGGCAGGCATCCAATCAGGTGCTTACAGACACTCACAACAAGTTATGTTTATTGGGACTAGTACCCAGCCATTCAACACTCCACACTGCATTCATACCATCATACCAGTTTCGGGCAGGGCTGTCTCAGTCATTGTGTCAACCACCAGATACTAGACACCCACGACACAGAATGTGTATTCATCACACACTCCATTCACCCAGGTCCCACCCACAGGGTGTACCCACAACATACAGTCACTGGGAAGGCTCCAGCCAGTCTGGCCTGGACTTCACAACAACACCATATATGGAACTTCCACCCAACAGCCAGTCAGGGGGAAGGGACGGAGTCAGGGCTTCCCAGGACTTTGGGAAAACAAGGTAACCGGCAATAGAAAGCAAGAGGCCACATGGGCCATCTTGTTTCCTATCGGGAATCAACTGATTCCAATGGCAGGGCCTGGGTATCCCAAAATGGAGGATACTCAGAGCACCTGTCAAATTCAGCATGGAGCTGCCACCAGCCCATAACCTGCTCTGTGGGCCACACACAGGTGCCCAAAAACATACACTAGGGGCACAGGGTTGTACCCCTACCCATTGGTGCCATAAGGGTATCCCATGGATCTGTACACCAAACCGAAAGAGAGAGCTGCACTGCCAGGAGTCCCACATGAACTGCTGTGCGGAAAACACAACAGAACACACGATAAAAAGCAGTAAAGGACAAGGATACGGAGGCCATGTCCCGCCGATGCATTTCCAGCATCACAGTCGCCCCCGAGACTGAGGTTAGGGTGCCTAATCTCCCACGAGATAGACACCCTCATCCAGACGGTCAACATACCTTCGGGAAAGGCCATTTGCATTATAGTGACTCTTCCCTGGTCTATGCTCTATGGTGAAGTCTAGCCTTTGCAGGCTAATGGACCACCTGAGCAGTTTCGGGTTTCACCCTTCATCTGCATAAGCCACTTCAGGGGTTTATGATCTGTTTGGACCTTGAAGGTAGACCCTGTAAGGAAGGGCCTAAAACGCCTAAGGCTCCAAACTATGCTAAAACATTCCTTTTCAACAGTAGCCCACCTATGCTCTCTACCCTTAAGTTGTCTACTGATGAATATGATAGGATGTTCCCTCCATTTGTCACCTAACTGGGACAAGACAGCTCCAATTCCGGTGTCTCAGGAATCCGTCTGGACGATAAAGGGTCGGCTGTAGTCAGGCGCACACAACACAGGTGCCCTACACAGACTTTCTTTCAAGCCATCAAAGGCCCTCTGACAGACTTCAGTCCAATTAACCATCCTAGGTTGTTTGGGTGAAGTCAGAGCTGTCAGGGGTGCAGCTATGGTTCCATAGTCTGCCATGAAATTGTGATAGTACCCAGTGAGGCCCAGAAAGACTCTCAGCTGGGTTTGAGTAATGGGAGTCTCCCAGTCATGTACGTTCTGTACTTTACTGGGGAGAGTTTGGATTTGACCCCCTCCTACCTCATGACCAAGATACGTGACTTTCCGCTGAGCTATCTGGCACTTGGTGGCCTTGATAGTGAGGTTAGCCCTTTCAAGGCCTGCAAAACCTTATCCAGATGTGTCAAATGCTCTTCCCAGGTGGAACTGTAGACGGCAATGTCGTCTAAGTAAGCCACACAAAAGGCTTCCAGCCCACTGAGCGCATGGTTGACCAATCTCTGGAAGGTGGCAGGGTCATTCTTCAACCCAAAAGGCATGACCCTAAACTGGTAGAGTGCCTCTGGTGTTGAGAATGCCGTCTTTTCCGGTGCAGTCATAACATCGAGAACATTTTTTTTCGAATTATACAAAAATCGAAAAAATAATGTTGAAAAAAAAAAGTCAAATGATTTATTTTTTTATTTATATTTATTTTTTGGGTCCCGCATGTAAAAAAAAAGGGTAAAAAAAAGGGGGTGTTGGGGGAAGGAACCCCCCATTTTGAATAAAAAACGTAATAAAAAAGAAATTCGACTTTTTTTTTCTACATTATTTTTTTTGATTTTTTTACTTTCGACATTTGGTTTTCGATTTTATGACTATAAACCGTCCTTTCCTTGGCATGGTCCGACAGAGCAATTTGCCAATAGCCTGAGGTAATGTTAATGTTAAAGGACATTTGGGGTGGGTTAGTGGGAGTAGGCTGGAAAAGTGCAAGAGAGCAGTGATGTGCTGTTGGCAGCCTCAGCCCGGTGGGTCCGTCGGCTGGGCTTGGGGTGTTTTATGGTCCGTAGTCATCGTGTGCTGTTGTGCAAGTCTATGTGTGGTTTGTTTTGTTGTTGCGTTGTTGTGAAGTTTGTGCGGAATGCTGCGTTTAAGGCTTGTGGTTGTGTTTGGTTATAGTTTGAGAGGTGTATGCAGAGGGGTGGAATTGTTAGTTGGTTGGTTAGTTGGCATTGCTGTCCTTGCAATTGTGGGATTCCATCTAGGTCCGGTACATGCTAACAGTCACATTTGTATCTGGATGCCGCGCAAGCTAGGTTCACAATTCTAAGTGTGGTGCATGCTAAGAGTTACAAATGCTAACAATCACATTTCTGAAATTCCATCTAAGTGTGATATATGCTAACCTTCACATTTCTGTCTAGATTTGGCGCAGGCTAAACTTGGCAATTCCATCTAAGTGTGGCATATGCTAACAATCACATTTCTGAAGTTCCATCTGAGTATGGCCTATGTTAAGATTCACATTTCTGGCATTCCATCTAAGTGTGATACATGCTAACAATCACATCTCCGTCTAGATTTGGCGCAGGCCGAACTTGAGAACTCCATCTAGGTGTGGCACATGCCAACAATCACACTCCTGTCCAGATTTGGCGCAGGCCAGATTTGAGAATTCCATCTAAGTGTGGCACATGCTAAGAATCACATCTCCGTCTAGATTTGGCGCAGGCCGAACTTGAGAACTCCATTTAGGTGTGGCATATGCTAAGAATCACACTTCTGTCTAGATTTGGCACTTCTATCTAAGAGTGGACATGCTAATATTCACAGTTCCGTCTAAGAGTGGACATGCTAACATTCACAGTTCCGTCTAAGAGTGGACATGCTAACATTCACAGTTCCGTCTAAGAGTGGGCATGCTAACAATCACAGTTCCGTCTAAGAGTGGACATGCTAACATTCACAGTTCCGTCTAAGAGTGGACATGCTAACAATCACAATTCCGTCTAAGAGTGGACATGCTAACATTCACAGTTCCGTCTAAGAGTGGACATGCTAACAATCACAGTTCTGTCTAAGAGTGGACATGCTAACATTCACAGTTCCGTCTAAGAGTGGACATGCTAACATTCACAGTTCTCTCTAAGAGTGGACATGCTAACGTTCACAGTTCCGTCTAAGAGTGGACATGCTAACATTCACAGTTCTGTCTAAGAGTGGACATGCTAACATTCACAGTTCTGTCTAAGAGTGGACATGCTAACAATCACAGTTCCGTCTAAGAGTAGACATGCTAACATTCACAGTTCCGTCTAAGAGTGGACATGCTAACATTCACAGTTCCGTCTAAGAGTGGACATGCTAACAATCACAGTTCCGTCTAAGAGTGGACATGCTAACAATCACAATTCCGTCTAAGAGTGGACATGCTAACAATCACAGTTCCGTCTAAGAGTGGACATGCTAACATTCACAGTTCTGTCTAAGAGTGGACATGCTAACATTCACAGTTCTGTCTAAGAGTGGACATGCTAACATTCACAGTTCCGTCTAAGAGTGGACATGCTAGTATTATGGCACTCTATGTTATTGGTAGGTAAGATAGAGTGGCAGGGTTTTCTGGAGTAGAGTGATTGCTCTACTCCCCAACCATGCCACACTCACGGTTTTTTGGTGGTGTCTGTTGGCTGCAGGCCTCCTTGGCGTCCCCTGCGGACACCTGCAGAGACATCTTGGAGCCACCATTGTTGGAGCCGCCCTTTGCCTTGGGGCCGTTAGCCACAGGGGCTGCTGGGCAGAGGGCTGCCCGTGTCGTGTCCAGGTTGAGGAGGGGTAGGCCAATCAGGGCCTGGGGGAGGGTGCCAGAGGCGGGACTGAAGGGGAAGCTGGACCGGGGAATCGAGGGCGGCAGGGATGGCTCTGTGTGGAATTGGAGCGCCATGCTGCTTCAGATGGAATTGGGCAGCAGAAAAACGAAACGCTTACCTGTAGAACCACGATCTAAGTGGCTCAGGCAGCATGAGTGCAACAGGTTAGGCCCTGCAGCACAACACGGTCGGGGTAGCCAATCAGGGCCTGGGGGAGGGTGCCGGAGGCGGGACTGAAGGGGAAGCTGGACCGGGGAATCGAGGGCAGCAGGGATGGCTCTGTGTGGAATTGGAGCGCCATGCTGCTTCAGATGGAGTTGGGCAGCAGAAAAACGAAACGCTTACCCGTAGAACCACGATCTAAGTGGCTCCAGCAGCATGAGTGCAACGGGTTAGGCCCTGCAGCACAACACGGTCGGGGTAGCCAATCCGGGCCTGGGGGAAGGTGCCGGAGGCGGGACTGAAGGGGAAGCTGGACCGGGGAATCGAGGGCGGCAGGGATGGCTCTGTGTGGAATGGGAGCGCCATGCTGCTTCAGATGGAGTTGGGCAGCAGAAAAACGAAACGCTTACCTGTAGAACCACGATCTAAGTGGCTCAGGCAGCATGAGTGCAACGGGTTAGGCCCTGCAGCACAACACGGTCGGGGTAGCCAATCAGGGCCTGGGGGAGGGTGCCGGAGGCGGGACTGAAGGGGAAGCTGGATCGGGGAATCGAGGGCGGCAGGGATGGCTCTGTGTGGAATTGGAGCGCCATGCTGCTTCAGATGGAATTGGGCAGCAGAAAAACGAAACGCTTACCTGTAGAACTACGATCTAAGTGGCTCCGGCAGCATGAGTGCAACGGGTTAGGCCCTGCAGCACAACACGGTCGGGGTAGCCAATCAGGGCCTGGGGGAGGGTGCCGGAGGCGGGACTGAAGGGGAAGCTGGACCGGGGAATCGAGGGCGGCAGGGATGGCTCTGTGTGGAATTGGAGCGCCATGCTGCTTCAGATGGAGTTGGGCAGCAGAAAAACGAAATGCTTACCTGTAGAACCACGATCTAAGTGGCTCAGGCAGCATGAGTGCAACGGGTTAGGCCCTGCAGCACAACACGGTCGGGGTAGCCAATCAGGGCCTGGGGGAAGGTGCCGGAGGCGGGACTGTAGGGGAAGCTGGACCGGGGAATCGAGGGCGGCAGGGATGGCTCTGTGTGGAATGGGAGCGCCATGCTGCTTCAGATGGAGTTGGGCAGCAGAAAAACGAAACGCTTACCTGTAGAACCACTATCTAAGTGGCTCAGGCAGCATGAGTGCAACGGGTTAGGCCCTGCAGCACAACACGGTCGGGGTAGCCAATCAGGGCCTGGGGGAGGGTGCCGGAGGCGGGACTGAAGGGGAAGCTGGACCGGGGAATCGAGGGCGGCAGGGATGGCTCTGTGTGGAATTGGAGCGCCATGCTGCTTCAGATGGAATTGGGCAGCAGAAAAACGAAACGCTTACCTGTAGAACTACGATCTAAGTGGCTCCGGCAGCATGAGTGCAACGGGTTAGGCCCTGCAGCACAACACGGTCGGGGTAGCCAATCAGGGCCTGGGGGAGGGTGCCGGAGGCGGGACTGAAGGGGAAGCTGGACCGGGGAATCGAGGGCGGCAGGGATGGCTCTGTGTGGAATTGGAGCGCCATGCTGCTTCAGATGGAGTTGGGCAGCAGAAAAACTAAACGCTTACCTGTAGAACCACGATCTAAGTGGCTCAGGCAGCATAAGGTCAAATGTGCTCACAAATTTGGCAGCACCTATGGTGTCCACAATCTCATCAGCCCTGGGCAATGGGTGCGCATCAGTTTTGGTGACGGCATTCACTCCTCGGTAGTCCACACAGAACCTCCAATCTTTGGTACCTGCCTGGAAACTTGCCTTGGGGACAAGGACCACTGTACTGGACCAGGGACTGGTTGAGGGTTCAATAACACCCAGATCCAACATCTTGGCGACCTCAGCCTGGATGTGGTTCTTAACTGTATCTGACATACGGTAGCACCTGCTTTTGACATGCATACTGTCACCAGTGTCAATTTCGTGCCTACACCACAGTGTAAGGCCTGGTGTCAGGGAAAACAGAGAGGCATACTGCTGGAGCAAAGCCCTGCAGGCCTTCTGCTGCTCGGTCGTCAGATCGGGAGAGAGATGTACTCCCTCCACTGAGCCATCCTGCTATGCAGCAAATCAGGAAGGGGCTCACTCTCATCCTCCTCTTGCTCTGAAGCTAGCAAGAGACATGAGACTTCGGCTCGCCTGTGGAAAGGCTTGAGCCTGTTGACATGGAATACCTGAGGGGCTACCCTCGAGGCTCCCATGTCAACCAGATAATTGACCTCGCCCATCTTTGAGATTATCCTGAAGGGTCCAGTCCATTTATCTGCCAAAGTCCGAGGCTTGGTAGGCTCCATCACGAGGACCTCCTGCCCCGGAGTCCAATCCACTTGCGATGCTTTAAGGTCATGCCAGTACTTATTCAATTCCTGGCTGGCCTTGAGATTCGATGTTGCCTGACCCATCATCTGTGCCATCCTCCGTCTGAGGCCTAACACATAGTCCCCCACTTGCCTGGCGGGACCTGGACGGGTGGCCTCCAAACCTTCTCTGATTAAGGCAAGGGGCCCCCTCACAGGATGTCCAAAGAGTAACTCAAAGGGGCTGAAACCAACACCCTCTTGAGGTACCTCTCGGTAAGCAAACAGCAGGTATGGCAGGAGAAGATCTCACTTTTTCCTTAGGGGCTCTTCCAAAGTGCCTGGCATGCCCTTGAGAGTTTTGTTAAATTTCTCAACCAGACCATTGGTCTGGGAGTGGTAAGAGGTGGAGAACTTGTAGGTTACCCTGCACTCTTTCCACATGGGCTTTGTGTAACTCGACATGAAGGTGGAGCCTCTGTCAGAGACAACCTCCTTAGGGAATCCAACACGGGTGAAAATGCCCAGGACAGCCCTGGCAACCACCTTGGCAGTTACCATACGAAGGGGTATAGCCTCAGGGTACCTGGTGGCATTATCAGCTAAGACCAGGATGAACCGATGTCCACCTGAAGTGGGAGGGTCAAGGGGACCGACGATGTCGATGCCCACCCTCTCAAATGTTGTGCCAACCACTGGCAACGGTTGCAGTGGGGCAATGACACTGCCTCCAGTCTTGCCAGACAACTGACAAGTTGGGCAGGTCCTGCAGTGGGACTCCACTTCCACTCCCATCCGGGGCCAGTAGAAATTGGCAGAGAGCCTCTGCTTAGTCTTCTTGGTACGAAGATGACCAGCCAAGGGCACCTCATGCTCCAACTGCAGCAGGAAGGGCCTGTAAACCTGGGGTAACACCAACCTCTTGGGGGCACCAGGTTCAGACTTAGTGGACTCACTAACAAGGAGGTCACCCACCCAATAAATCTGGAATGTCCTAGGCACTTCTCTTGTGCCTGGGACAGGGCCTGTTTCCTCAGACCCTCGAGAGAGTGGCACTCTCTCTGTCCCTTACAGAAGTCCGCCCGGGTGGGTCCCCCTTCAGCTAACAAGCATTGAAGGTCGGGATGATCCTCCGGGTTGAGAACCTCTCCCACAGGAGAGTCTTCTGTCTCTTCTCTCTCAGGAGTTGAGTTTGGGTTTTCCACTGGTCCCAGCCCATCCGGAGCATGGATCCCAATGGGTGCTGTAGGAACAGCAGGAAGAGAAGGAGCCCCCTGCACAGAGGTGGCCTTCTTGTTCTTCCTTCTTCTTGTCTTAGGCCTTAACTTTGGCTCGAGTACCTGGCTCAAAGCCAGACCCTGTGTCACCTGTGACCTAGTGACTGCAGTAGCAGTCAGGGTAAGACCATCCGAGATCAACCCCACCTCTACTACATCATTGCCTAACAGAATGTTAGCAGGGACATTGTCCTGAACCAGGACAGGAAGCTTTGCTATCTTGCCTCCAATCATGAGTGTGACTAAGGCTACAGGCGATATTTGGGAGGCCCACCAGCTAACCTGGTGGTTCTCAGAGGAGCACCTACATAGTCCTCTGACTTGAGCAGGGTCCTGTCCACCACTCTCATGCTTGCCCCAATGTCTCTCAAACCAGTAGAAGGCTGGCCATTCAAGAGGACACTCCTCAAAAACCTACGGTGTTATGTGGGATAGTCGCCAGTACTTCTGCGTACTGGTCCCAGGCCCCAAGGGACACTAAGGAAATCTCTACAGGAGCACCAAATGTGATTTCTGTAGAGGAGGGGAGGACAGTGGCCTCCACCGCAGACATGGGGTAAGGGTAGCTCAGACTGACAGCCTGTACTCCAAGTGCCTTACCTTTACACTTGGAGTCACCCCTCTTGTGATCCCGAGCCCCACAATCCCAACAAGTGCCGGGAGTGCGGGGTACGGTACTGGAACCACTGGGAGCCTGCTTTGCAGCAGGTGGACCGCTACTCTTATTCCCACCCACAGATGACTTATACCCACTAGATTTTTGGGTCTTAGGAGAGGAAGGTTTTGGTTTACCCGACTGTGACTGCTTTTGGGACTCCTCAGCTTTCTGAGATGTCCCCTTTTCTTTGTCTTTGTCCTTTCCACTGCAGTCCTTAGGAGGCACCCGGTGGGAGACTCACTTGTCAGCCAACCTAGCCAGCTTAAAGTGGTCCAAAATGTTCTGGTCAGCAACATACTGACGCAGCTCTGGTGAACAGGCTTCCGAAACAAAAAATCACAAAACAAGAGGTGGGACAATTCAACAAACGTTTTCACTTTGTAACCATAAATACACCCCATCATGTTCATGTGCGCAGCACTCACCCAGTCAATCCAAGACACATTTTTTCGTTTCTTAAAATCCCTGAACCGTTTAAGGTATTGGGTCGGTGTTTTGCCAAACTTGGCAATTAAAGCAGACTTCATGCACTCATACTGACCCCTTTCTTCCACACTCAGTTTCAGAATACAGTCATATCCAGTTTGAGGCCCTCTGCTTAACAAACACTTAGCCCAATCTCTCTTATCAACATCATGAATTGCACAAGCCATCTCAAACGCTTCAATCCATTGGAGGATATCAGAACCCTCCGCATACACACCAACCAAATCTTTCATAAACTTGGTTGCTGGGGACCTGACACTTTCAACTTGTTTAGCTGAAGCCTCCACTCAAGCTTTCTCTAACTGGATTCGCTAACATTCAGTGTCCTTGTGTTTGAGTTCAAGATCCCTATTCTTGAGTTCCACTTGCTGTGCCAGCTCCTCTTTCTTAAGCTCAGCATCTATTTCCAACTTGCGGTATTCAAAGGCCAATTTCATCCTTAATAACTCAAGCTCCAAGGAATTGCTGGTGTTTGGAACAGAGGCAGCAGGAATGGTGGCATTCCCAGAAACAGATTCAGCAAAAACCCCAGGGTCAGAGTCCTCATAGATTGCATCCCCCCCCTTCAAGAGTTTCACAATCAGTCTGGTAGTCCACCAGGGCAGCTATCAGCTCAGTCATAGACTTATCCACAAAGTCTAACTCCTTGGCTTCAAAAGCACTCTAGAGAGCCTCTAAGCTCATCCAAGTCAATTTACCATTTGCAATAGATTCCATTGCTTGTAATGCAGTTATCTTGTACATAACTAAACCTCAATTTAATAAAGTGCAGATATTTTGTAAGTGGCACGGGTATACACTGATTCTTAAAGCCATAAGCATCCGACCGCTGCCACCAGTGTAAAGACTGGAGGGGGGTCTGTACTTCTGCTCTCTATATGGTAGAGGAGAGGCAAGGCGGACCACAGCCAAGATTCTCTATTCGGTAGCTATGGTCGAGCAATCAAGGCCTAGCTTCTCAGGAGGTGATGAAGGCTGGTTCTTAAGTACAGTGTAGTCCCCAAGCCCCCACAAAGGAATGCCCACACACTGTATTGGTTAAAACACAGTCTTTATATAATTAATATTCAAGGTTATGTACACTATCACAATACTCACTTTGTGCTCAGAAAATCAACAATGGTAAATATATACAGTTCTACAGTGGTACCACAAATATTATCAGATCTCATTAAAGTGCATCAACTATACTGTCAAAATGTCACACGGATCAATAAATAGGAAACCAGCAGTAGAGAGAGGAAGGAAAGCAAGATGGTTGAACAATTGGCAGAATGCTGGCCCCGTACCACTAGACACAGTTCTGTATGGAGATCCCCCCACCTGGGCAACCTGTAACATAAAGATATAGCATAAGCCCTGTCCATATATTGTTCTATGAGTCTAATTTCATTCTACAATAGTTCTACAGCCCCAATGTACCTGGAATTGTAGCGTTCATCAACGGGAAATCAACAGCCCTTCTAGAGTGCCCTCCCTTTAAGGCAGGAGTCACGGGTTGTCGAACGTCCGACGGAGAACAGGATGAACTACGGCGGTGAAGTGGCAGCTTCGTTCCTAGCGGTGCTCGTCGACGAAGGAACTTTGGCGTCCTGCAAGGAAGAGGCATGCGGGGCACTTCGGGGACAATAGTTCTGGACCGCAAAGAGATGATGAAGAGCTGTGGCCCAGCAAGGGCGTCGAGTCTTCGGCATCTCTGTGGTCTTTAGGTGGCGGGAAACCCACCGGTGGATGCTCCTCGGCGCGTCGGCAGTCGGGCCTTTTCCAGTGGGAGAAAGCGGGCGGCAATGCAGACAAGAGCGTCCTTGGATCAAATGAAGTTCTTAGGCAAACGGGAGCACGGCGGCTCCAGTCGTCGACGGCGGTCGTCGACAGTGGCGGACAATGGTCCAGGCTCTTATCTTTGGGATTCCGCGGCTGTCCCCGTCTCCGGTCGGCAGCCAGTCGTAGGTATGTCTACCAAGGAGCTTTGGCAAAGATCAGCTGGTGCACGATGGTCCCTCGTAGCTCGGGAAGAGGGCGTCTTACCAGGTCCTCCCTTGGTCAGTCCTTGGAGACACAGCAGCTTTCAGATTGTGAAGGAGAGCAACAGCAATTCTTCTCTTCCAGTAGGGCTTCAAGGTTAAGCTTCAGTTTCAATCCAGTTATTCTTCAGATTCTGAACACCAATTCTAGCACTGAGAGGCCCCCAGATATACTAGTTGATCTCCAATTCATTCTGCTGGGTCACACTCAGGCAACCAATTGGTCAGAAGGCCATTCATGCAGGCAGGCATCCAATCAGGTGCTTAGTGCTTTCAGGCCATTCACTCCTCTCCAGACACTCACAACAAGTTATGTGTATTTGGACAAGTATCCAGCCATTCAACACTCCACACTGCATTCATACCAGTTTCGGGCAGGGCTGTCTCAGTTATTGTGTCAACCACCAGATACTAGTCACCCACGACACAGAATGCGTATTTGTCACACACTCCATTCACCCAGGTCCCAACCACAGGGTGTACCCACAACATACAGTCATTGGGAAGGCTCCAGCCAGTCTGGCCTGGATATCACAACAACACCATATATGGAACTTCCACCCAACAGCCAGTCAGGGTAAAGGGACAGAGTCATGGCTTCCCAGGACTTTGGGAAACAAGGTAACAGGCAATAGAAAGCAAGAGGCCACAGGGGCCATCTTGTTTCCTATCAGGAATCAACTGATTCCAATGGCAGGGCCTGGGTAACCCAAAATGGAGGATACTCAGAGCACCTGTCAAATTCAGCATGGAGCTGCCACCAGCCCATACCCTTCTCTGTGGGCCACACACAGGTGCCCAAAAACATACACTAGGGGCACAGGGTTGTACCCCACCCACGGGTGCCATAAGGGTATCCCATGGGTCTGTACACCAAACCAAAAGAGAGAGCTACACCATCAGGAGTCCCACATGAACTCCTGCACGGAAAACACGACAGAACACACGATAAAAAGCAGTAAAGGGCAAGGATACGGAGACCATGTCCCTCCGATGCATTTCCAGCATCACAGTCACCCCCCCCCAGACTGAGGTTAGCGTGCCCAATCTCCCACGAGATAGACACCCTCATCGAGATGGTCAACATACCTTCTGGAAACTTCGATTCACAATTACTCGTTCTCTTCTTGATATAACATTTTCTCACTTTCACTTTTGCCACTCCTCAGCTGGATACCTTACAGAGACCTTCTATTAAGCACCCACGCAGTGCTGGACTACTCTGTCAAAGGTATTGTATCTTGTTTTTAAAGTTTAGTCACTCATCAGCAATTCAACTTTACTCTTCTTATCATACTTGTTTTAATAATGTTCGTTTCAGCGCTCGCCATACAATCTTGCTGCTTGCCACCTTGGCTTCCACACAGACCAGTCTTGTATCAGTCTACCCAACTCAATGGCTGTGTTGGTTTCACTGCGCTGCTTTTTTCTTGGAGCCAAGGACAGCACCACAGCGGCTGGTGATTCTCCCCACCTTGGTTATTGAGGCAGGAGGGCCCCGGGTATATCCAACACACAATGCAGGATTCTTCGACCTGGTTTCCTGGTGTTAGGCTTTCTATTCTCGAGGTTCCTAGAAAGTAATGGTTCCTTGTCGAAAAGCTCAAGGGAACTTCCCTCCTTGAGATCCCCTTCTGTTTTTCCATCTTTCCTCTCTTGTTCAGCTGCTGTCTCCAAACGGATGTTTCCTTGTGTGCTTTGCCTCGCTCTGAGTGTGCTCTCGTGCTCTGCCTTTTATCCGTGTGGGGAAGTTTAATGGACGTCAGGTGTGTCTGATAGTCAGCAATTGCCTGATCTTGCCTGACCATTGTATTGGGACACGCCGAATATACTGCTCGGACTTAAGTCTGTTTTCTCTCATAGCACGCTGCCCTTGAGAAAGTGTTTGTGTTGTAAAAGGGTGGGAGTAGAGTTCCTAAATATCGTACCTGGTAGGATGGAGTAAAGGAGATACCATGTTTCACCATCCAGTGTCCCACTCCCCGAAGACTCCTCACCCAGGTGATCCTCCCACACTGGTCCAGCCCCAGGAACCCTCAAACCGTCAAACCAACCTACCACTTAGGACCACAACATGTCATGCAACAGAACAGGATGTCGTCAAGAAAAATGGAACAAGGAACAAACCAAATGGAACCACACCATCTTCCGGTAGACACTGCCATGAACGCAGAACACACCCCAGCAAACACTGTGGGCAACAGAACGGACATCATGAGAAGAGAAAAGTCCCTATACCTAGCGCCTTACCTCGCAACTAAGCAGGCACCAGATCATCCCAATACACGCACTGAAAACACACAGAAGGCACACAGAAAAAGAAGAGATACGCCAAGAAGAGAAATTAACTGAACCGACGCCACCACCCCACATATTACAAAAAAACAAGGACACCTCCACCAACTACAACAAAATATAGAAGTGGAAGCGGAAGAAATCTGCAACCCAATATTTAATCTAACTGACCAATTCAACGAAGAAACAATTCACACTGAACACCCACCACATCCAGAGAGCAACATGGAAGCATACCAACATAACAACCGCGACTCAAAGCCAATATTAAAAACTAAAATAAACTGCTTTGAAATTATCTGCTGCAAACTAATCAATGCAAAATCGATGTCCAAACATGCCACAGAGATATACAGCCTACTGTGCGACAGAGGTATCGACATCCTATTCATTACAGAAACATGGCTGGACGACAACTACAAAATCACACTACACGGCTGCCTCCCTGACAACTGCAAGTGCTCACATATGAACAGGAAAGACAAAAGAGGTGGAGGACTTGCAATGGCATACAAAGAGCATCTGAAAATAAAAACAGATGAACCGCTACACATCATAAACCGTGAATACCTAATCATTCACCTGACAATGGACCTCGAAACAAATCTCAAATGTGTTCTGTTTTAAAGACCACCGTCATACGACGCAGCATTTGTGGACAGCTTCACAGAAGTGATCACCAACTTGGCCATCGAACACGAACACCTGATAATCCTCAGGGATTAACATATGGTTTTAAGAAGAAAATCCAAACTCGCCAAATTTGCCAGTCATGCAACTCAAGACAATGAGATTACATAAACTGGTTAAAGGAGCAACACATGCAGAAGGACGCACACTTGGCACAATCTTCTGTAACAGAAACCTTATCACCACGGCACCGCCAATACAGATACTCTGGAGCGACTACCTCATCATTCTATTTGTGATCAGGCTACCTGACAAAGCAGCCAAACAACCCAATAAACGTCTGACTTTCATAAAAAGAAACCATAAAAGATAATAACTTAGAACAACTCAAACTCATAAAACCATCAACCACGAACCTGGACTAAGTCAACCCTGATAGACAGACATAAAAACATCATAAATGGATCACCAAAACAATTAGTAATACCTCCAAGGAAAAACCCTTCAGCCTGTCAAACAGGAGAACAATGGCAAAATGGTTTACTCTCCTCCTCGTTGCTATGAAAAGGAAAAATATGAAGCTGGAACTAGAATGGAGGAAAAAAACAACTGTGCAGAAAAATCACAATTTCAACGACAAATTTGCTCATACAAAAAAGAAATCCAAAAGGCAAAAAAGAAATACTACGACAGCCGAATCACAAAAGCACCACCCAAAATAAACTGTTCAACATCATAAACAAAATGAGCAACGCTAATTGGTTGCAACAACACCCCGGTGCTCTCAGTGAAACAAAATCAGTGTCATCCATCAAATCATACAAAGCAGTCCAGGTAACCAAAATACACAACCCCACTCCCCCCACAACCGGGGATCCCCAGAACAAACTCCAAAGCTTCCCCCAAATATCAGTAGAGACTTTTGTCAGGCTGGTAAGAAATGGAAAGAAAAGCAGGCTCCCCCATGTACCCCTGCCCTACAGACATATAAATCCTCACACCGGGAACATCCTTGGAATGTTACAGAAACCTCTTCAACCAATCACTCGCACCACAGAAAGTGCTGTGATCTTTAAAATCTGTGCATATCAAACCACTGCTCAGTAACATGGCAGGCAACGTGGAAGACCTCTCCAACTGCAGACCTATCTCGAACATCCCGTACCCAGCAAAACTACTTGAAACCTACCTCTATGGACTAACACAGGAACATATAGAAAAACACTAACCGCTGGACCAGGCACAAGTCAGGTTTAGACCTAAGAGAGGAACTGAGATGGCACTCCTCTCAATCTAGGATGATCTAAAGGCAAATGCAGACTCCAACACAAGTTCATCTCTGACACTTCTGGACCTCTCTGCAGCGTTCGACATAGTCAGCCATGACATCCTCATCAAGAGACTAGAAGAAATAGGAATCATAGACCTGGCCCTACTCTGGATGAAATCATTCCTAACAGACACAAAGGAAACCATCTAGATTAGGCCTTTCAAATCCACTCCAAGAGACACCAACTGTGCAGTACCACAATGATAATCCCTATCCCCACTGTTCTTCAATATCTACCTGACTCCACTAATCAAGCTCATTAAAGAACACAGATTTACATGCTAAAAATGTGCAGACGACACACAAATCATCCTCAAAATAAAAGACACACAAGAAGAAAACCCAGTGATGGGTGGCTGTCTACAAGAAATCTCTGAATGGATAAACACACGGTCAACAAGCAGAATTCCTACAAAAGAAAATAACCATCTACCGACCGGCAATACCGCTCAGATCAAGCACCAACACTCGCCTAGAACCAAACCCATACAAAAAAAGAGAACTTGGGTGGTTGTATTTCACCCACCCAGCAGCAAAAACGTGGAACTGCCCCCAAAAGACATACACAATACAAAGGATCACCTAAAATTCAGAAAACTACTTAAAATGTGTCTCTTCACCTCAGAATCAGAAGGGAACAACTAGAAAAAACAAAGACTCCACTGGAAACAGAGCACATCCTAAAGAGTATACATGGAAGGAACAGGCCAGGGAGAGAGCCCAAAAAGAACCACTCCCTCAATATCCCATTCTAGTCACTAACCCATTAATTGGAACCCCAAATGCAGACGGGGGAGCATTAACCAATGGCGGGTACTACCCAGAAGGCCTAGTGCACCCAGTCCTCGGAGGTTGGGGATCACACAGAAGAAACCCAGTGATACAACCAAATCCCCAATCCCTTAGCCATCTCCAACCTGGCAGTGGTGGGAGGCCTGCACAACCTCATGCCCACAAACCACTAGACAATTACAGAGGAAAGGCACCACCACATGCAATACATGGCGAACAAACCCCTACAAATAACCCGACATACAGCATGGACAGAGACAATGAGCACAAAAGTCTAAAGCAACAAGGTAAGAATATCCCAGACTAACCCAACCCTAAAACCCTCTAGTTCGACATACACTCTTCAAACACAAAACAAACACAACCCCCTCTCTGCCTAGCAATCCGTATGTACTTCACCACACTGCAACGACAAATAAACCTCACATAGCCCTGCACAACAGCACAAAGGAATCTACTGCATCATTAATCGTACCCAAGCTCGGCTAACGGTGCAAACCAAACTGAAGCTGTCAACAGGACATCACAACCCTAGCCCCATCTTTTCCAGATATACCCTACTAACCCCCCCCCCCCCCCACTCCTACCTTTCAGATGTACCAGAGCGCCAGGGGACGACCTTGGTGGTGATAGTGCAAGGTATAAATGATCTTTAACATTAACATTAACATAAAATGAAACCCAATCTTCCTCAGTGACTACATTTGTTAAGACGGCTACCTGAGTAGAGATCTGGTTATTAATCCGCCTCCATGTTTGTCACCAGTCTTTGTTCCTGATGGCTTTTAACATCATCTCAGAGCCAGACCATAACATTTGAGCATTGTGAAGTGACAGCCAGTTCTTATACTTTTTCTTCCTCTTTCTAAGCCGTTCAAGTCTCTCATTACTCTTGGAAAGTTGGATCATCCGAAGGTCCTTCCACAACTGCCTTTTTTCTAGGACTATCAGCTTGTCATAAAAGTGTTTGGGGAAGAAATACAATCTAGTTCCTCTCTTGTCACTTACCCTAAAATCCAAAGGAGTGGAGTATAATTTATCCCCCTTGTGTTACTCTGTAATTGCCTAGTACATTTTGTCAGGAGATTTGCGACCTCCTGCGGTTTCATACATAGGTAATTCCTTCACAGAGAGATGTCCACATTTGGCCATCAGGTTATAGTTTTTTGTTTAAAACCCATAGCCCAAGTCATTTCCAGTAATGCATGGTCACATTGGCCATGGATGTCACCTCAAAGGTTTTTATGGTATTTATCCCATTCCTTGAAACAAAGAAATAATCCAAAACTCTTGAGTGGGCTTACTTGGAATGTCACCAGTTGTTTGGGCATTATGCATGTAAAAATCCCTAGTGTTCATTTCATTACACCATGTAATCTCTTGTTTTTAATTTCTTGTGTCCCTTGTTCACCAAACTAGCAGCATCATTAGTGAACATACCATTTTTATCAATACAAGAAATATTCAAGTCCCCACAAATAATCATGAATGAGTTATTAAATCTGATAGTAAAAGTATCAATAATGTCCGTCAAAGAGTCCACGATTACATCTGAAGCAACGGCTTAGGGTTCCAGTACACATTGAAAATCAGGTACCAGCTTGTCGTTTTCGAAGACTCTTGGGTGATTTTACAAAGCTTAAGAAGTGTATCTGTGCATTTAAACTAAGTACACACAGCTCCTGCGGCGCAAGTTTTTCTCCAACCCATCCACAGTCCCCCACCACAGCAGCTGGTCAACTCCAGCAGTCATTGGTAAAAGTGAATTGTCTTTGTTTAATGTCCTCAATCTTTGACCTCAGCAATTTCATTCCTCAGCATACCCTTGTTTTTATTTCACAGTATCGTCCCATGGGTCCGGGCTTTGGCATTTATTTGTCCTGTAGACTGTAGTGTGTGTCTATGGGGAGGCATAACTAAACAGAACCCAAAGGCATATAAAGCAACGCCAGTACTGGCGTTCTTAAACCCTCCATGGTATACATACCCAACTCGAGGGGCAATTCACCCTATTGACACCATAAATAGTCTGCACTAGCACAGCAGGGTTTGGTTAAACTATCCAAAGGGCAGTTCAAGAGACCAACTTGTTTCTACCCAAACCCCACATTGGTAATTTCTGTTATGTTAAGTCTGTCCACTCACTGACCATTTCAGTCTAAAGCACACCAGGGGCTATGCTAACCCTGATGCAGAAACACTCCACCTCTTCAAGGACTTTCCTCATGAATCAGTGAGCCATGCAAACAATTTTCAGAAAGCCAGGGAGGCAGGGAGGCTGTTCCAGAGGGAGGCTCCAGCTGAAGAAAGAGATCTACCACCAACTCGTTGCTTGGAGAAGCGGCTGACGCTGAGGGAGTTGGAGGCAGATGAGCGAAGAACTCGAGAAGGAATATATTTAGGAAGAGAGAGTTGAAGGTATGGAGGCCATAAGCCCCAGAAGGCATTGTGGACAATGCAAAGGTTCTTGAACTTAATCCTCGCTCCCCACAGTGCAGAGATTTCAGTCCTGGAGAGATACGATCCCTGGGCTTGAGGCCAAGGACAAGTCTCGCAGTCCTGTTTGGGATGAGTTGCAGAGTGCAGAGAGTAGAGGCAGGCAGATTTAGAAAGAGGCTATTGCAGTAGTCCAGCCCAGAAACAGCCAGAGCTCTGCGGACAGTGAGCCTCTGGGGGGAAGTAGAACAAAGGAAGAATACCTCCGAGGAGGTGCAGCTGGTAGTGTGACTTCTTAGAGACATCATAGATGTGAGGCTAGAAGGAGAGCGAGGAGTTGAATATAACCCTGAGGGTTTTAGCCTCAAAGGTGGGAACAGGAGGAGGGCCAAGAGACACCTGCCAGAGAGTGACAGGAAAGGAAGGAGGGGTGTGCCAATGAGGAGAATCTCAGTCTTACTGGCATTAAGGCATAGATCACTGGCGGCACACCACTCCTGGATAGCAGACATACAGTCAGAGATGAGAGAAAGAGAAGAGGAGGCTGAAGGGAACCTGAAAATGAGCTGAGGGTCATCCGCATAGCACTGAAAGTTAGGGCAGAGAGCAGCAATGCAGTGGGCAAGAAGTGCCAGGTATTGGTTGAACAGCCAGGGAGAGAGGTTAGACCCCTGGGTAACACCACAGGTAGAGATTGAGATAGAGGAGAGGCCTGGCCGGTGATACTCAGGTTATCACTGAGACGGTTGTGCAGGATGGCATGGTTGACCGTGTCGAAGGCAGAAGAGAAAGAACACAGGGGGTGTTGGAGTCAAGATTAGAGAGCAGGTCTTCACGTATGTTGAGGAGAGCAGTTTCTGTGCTTCTGGCGGCTCTGAAGCCAGACTTATGGTCATGGAGACAAACAACAGATTCAGTATAAAGATTAAGCTGGGTGATGGCCAGTTATTCCAGGAGTTTTCCCAGGAAAAGAGTGATGGAGATTCAGTGATAGATAGCCAGGCAGGAGAGGTCGGCAGAGGGTTTCTTAAGACGAGGATGCACAAGGGACTGCTTCAGGGGGTATGCAAGGCTCCAGTGGCAGAGGAGTGGTTGCAGAAGTTAGACAGAGCAGGAGCCGGGGTGTCAATGTGGTCCTTGATGGTTTTGGAGGAACAGGGGTGAACCTGTTGTGATGAGACTTTCATAGATCAGATTTGTCTAGAAACCTCATCTTGGGAGAACAGGGGAAAGGCACAGAAGGTGGGAGGAGAGGTGGCCGAAGAAGGGGCAGAGGAAGTGCAGGGAGAAGAGGGAGAGGAAGAGAGAGAGGACAGGATGTCCTGAGTTTTAGAGATGAAATGAGAAGCCAGAGCCATGCAGAGGGCCTGGGAGGGGACAGGAGAGGCAGAGATTGCAGCAGGATTGGCCAGTTCCTTGCAGATTTTAAAGAGTTTTGCTGAGTTACTAGATGCTGCAGAGATGCAGGCTTGGATGTGAGCTCTCTTCTTAGTGCGAGAAGGTAGCCGGTATTGCCTTTGGAACAGGCGGCAAGCCACTTTGTCAGAGGATGTACCGAAAGCACGCCATTTCCTCTGAGCCACTCTGCACTTGGGTTTGAGAGTGACAAGGTCAGAGTCGTACCAGGAGTTGCATTTGGCTTTGAGCTTCATGCGGATCCTCATGACAGGGGTAAGAACATCAAGAGTATCAGATATAGCAGAGTGGAGCATAGAGAGGGCTGTGTCAGGGTGTGAGTCAGCCAAAGTGGGTGGAGGGGGTGAGAAAGTGGCAGCAGAAATCTCAACTGACACACGCTTCATGGGTCCTATAACCGAGAAGGTAGGTGGCAGTGCTGGAGGTGGCTTGGCCTGAGGGATAGAGAGGGTGAGCTGGGAGGAAAGGAGAAAGTGATCACTCCAGGAGAGAGGGGTGGTGAGAGGCATGGAAAGGGGAAGGTCTGAGGAGATCAGAGAATTCAAAGCGTGTCCTGCAGACCGATTCGGGCCACAGGGGAGAATAGAGAGTGAGAGAGAGTCACAGAGGTCGCAAAAGAGTCCAGACGAGGGACAAGTAGGATCCAGGTGGATGTTAAAGTCTCCAAGAAGGAGGAGTTGAGTGGTGGAGACCAGGAGTGAAGAGGAAGGAGATCTGACCAGGTGGCCGATGGATGGTGTGAGGGAATGCCCAGGAGACAGAGAGAGCCTGCAGACGAGGCACTCGAAAGAGGAGTAGGCCTGCGTAGGAATGACAGAGGCAGGGATCCACTCAGGGAAGATCAGGACTACACCCCATCTGGAACGGATGGATCTGGGAACTTTGAGGATCTTGTAGCCATCAGGGAGTACAGTGTCAAAGCTTGTGACAGAGCAGGCCGTGAACCATGTCTCGATAACTGAGAACATTGAGGTCAAGTTCTTTCTGGAGGTGGCAGATGTCAGAGGAGTGTTTGACAGCAGAGCAAGAGTTGAGAGGAGTGGCAATATTGAGAAGGTTGCCATGCTTGAAAGACTTCCGAGGAGGGGTACAAATCAGAGGTATGCCCTGCGGAGGTGAGGAAGAGGCCTGAGGGGGGGCAGAAGAGGAAGGAGGAGAGAGCAAGGTAGCCAAGGAGGAGACAGTAGAGTGAGGCAAGGAACCATTGGAGGAAGTGAGGGGACAGCAGGAGAGGAAATTAATTGATGAGGCGCAGGAGGCGTCAATCAAAGAGGAGAAGGTTGGCCTGAGGGCCTTTGACCAAGACGATGCCATTCAGGTAAACATTAATGATGACCTTAGAGGAATGGAAGGGGGCCAGGAGGGGTTCCCACTGGGTGCCACCATTAATGGGAGAAAAGGAGAAAGTGGAAAGCACAGAGACCATATGAAGGGTCCATAGGCCTGGCGAGGGAACGATAAAAAGGATGTCAGTGAGGGTTTGCCTCAAGGAGGCGCTGGCATAGGTCTCAGAGATAGGGAGGCCTGGGTTGGAGACCAGAATGTCCTTTTTAAACTTCTTCCCACCAGATTTAGTGAGGAGAGCAGGATAGTCAATAGAGAAGCAGTTTGAAAAGATGGAGAAACAGAGAGCACCGTAGAGTAGGTGGGGAGAGGGGAGAAGAAGAAGGGGCGGGAAGCGCACTAGGGAAGGACACAGGGAGCGGTGCAAGCGGGTGAGACTGAGAGAGAGGAGACAGTAGTAGACAACTAGACACGATGACAGGAGCTCAAATAATAGTGGAAAAGTTCCTAGATAATGCTTTGCTGAGAAGGCTTACCCACAGAATGGCACTACTATCACAATGAATTTTAAATACCGGAGAAAACACACCTATGTCTGAGAGTCCTGTATAGTGGGGAAAAGGCCTAGGTTGCAAAACGTAATTTGTTTTTTTATAAATAATTCCACAATGGATGTTAAATACCGGAGAAAACACACCTATGTCTGAGAGTCCTGTATAGTAGGGAAAAGGCCTAGGTTTCACAACGCATTTTCTTACATAAATACTTTCACAATAAATGTTAAATACTGGAGAAAACACACCTATGTCTGAGAGTCTGCTAAGTGGCAGGGTATTCAGGGTGGAGTGAAACCAGGCCACTCCTACCTTACTTAGTAGCTGCAGGTTGACGGCTGGCCACAGGCTTCCCCTGCTGACACCTGCAGACACTAGCTGGAGACGCTTCTGTAGGAGCCACCCTTTGCCAGGGAGCCCTTAGCCGCAGGGGCTGCACAAGCAGTGGGCTACCCTGGGAAGGTCAGTTAAGAACAGAAACTATCCCCCAATCAGGGGTGGGGGCAAGCTGGGAGGCGGGAGGAGGAGGGGAGAACAACAAGGATGGAACCTGAGGAGAGGGAGGACAATCAACGGCACAGAGGCCCAGTAACTTAATTTAAGCAAAACAGCAGGTGGAGTGGAGAGTGGGGAACAGGGCACAAAGCACCTACCTCACGCAGCAGCCAGGTGGAATGGCGGCAGCTGCAGGGACACAGCCCTCGGCAGGCACAGAACTATCCACCAATCAGGGGTGGGGCGGGATGGGAGGCGAGAGGAGGAGAGGAGAGCAACGCGGAAGGAACCAGGGAAGGGGTAGGACAATCCATGGCATTTCAAAATGTGGCTGCAATATGCCCCCAGGGTGCCAAGTGCCCCAGAGGCACTAGCGAGAGAACACTTGGTACTGTCCCTCTGCCATCTGCAGGGATGAATGCTATATCACCTTTCTCTCAGCTGACCACCAAGACTGACCACTGCTTACTTTTAAGAAGCCCCAAGAGGAAACACTTGAAAAAAAAACATATATCGTTGTGTCCAATCCCCCTGACTCATCAGGTTATATAATTAAGGTATTCCCAGAAAGATAACCACAAATTTACTTTTTATATTCCTTTAATCCCTGATTCACATATACACCCAACCTCCCTTGCCTCTACTTGGGTTTTCTGCCTCAGAGATAGCTATGACCATCTGGGTCAGACCAGGATCCAGCTTTGAAAATGTAAGTATAAGAGCTGGAGTACTGTGCTGTTAGGGAAGTGTTAGGGAGAATTCTCACACAAGTGATAAATTCCCTCTACCTTAGAGCCCTCCAGCTCTTTTGCTATATTTTGGGGCTTTGAACTTTTCATTTTAAATGTGTTTTACTTTTGTGTTCTTTGGTTATGGAGTTTTAAAACAACTCCATAGGCACCATCTTTTTTTTTGTGTGTCACACAACACCTACAGTGCAGTTACACAGGGATGTCTTTCAGACTTCCCAAGGTTTAAATACCTTCTCTGTGACTGACTACTGTCTCCCAGAGCATGTAAAGTTAAATTGATTTTATTAGTCTCTTTAAATTTACTGACCCAGAACACACTATCTTCCTATAGAGTGCTGGAGGGGTTGCCTAGCTTCCCCTGAGTCAACACCCTCATGTAACAGTCAAATGTTACCCTTTCCTACTTTAAATGGCTGATGGCAGTGGTTTAGATCAAACTACTGTGATTTTTCCCGACCGATAACAACGGTAGCAAAAAATCGGGTCAGCCATGTTTTTCAATATGGCGCCCCAGACCTATCTGTAAAAACAGACTCTGGTCATCTTTTTTCGCCATTTCTTTTAGGAAAGCTCCTTCTTGTGTTTGTCTCTGCGCGCCAAATCAAGTTTGGTCCCTTTGTTCGTTGGCCTTTGGCAGGCTTCAGTGCTGAAGCCCTCCTCTGGCGCCTGAGTATTTGAGGTGGACAGGATGTGAGTGAGGTGCCCGAAACTCCCTGTGCTTACTCTCCTAGGAGACATGAATGCACTCTGGCGTGATTGGCTGGCTGGCTGTCTGGCAAGGACAGCCACCCTGCTGTGTGAGTGACAGTCAGGCTGGAATGAATGGGCGAAAACGGTTTAAAAGCAGGTCTCTGGGACTTGGAAAGCAGAGTTGACCACTGGAACGAAAGAACCAAAGACGAGCTGAAGGAAGAGGACTGCTGCAACTCCTGGATGACCGGTGAAGCCCTGCTGCAAGTCTGAATTGCCTGAAACTCCATCGACAGAGCCCTTCAAGGTTAACTTCTTCCTTTGAGTTTGGTGGGAACAACCAACTCGCAAGCCACCTGAACACCGTCCCAATCTGGTTGAATTTTCATCAGAGTGCTGTTGAAAACCGAATAGCTAGAGGGTAGGTAACCAGCCTGTGGATTTTAAGGCACTCACACCTTAAACCGACGTCTTCCTAAGCTTTTGGCCTCATCCCTGGGCAGTGCAGGAACCTCCCGACATCCTCCGTCTTGTCCCCATGACTGAAGCTCAGGAACAGCGAGATCAGCTCGAGTTGCCAGGAACAACTGTCTCAGCTACAGCTCTTCTTCATTAACAAGGTACTGTGCAAATGCGGTCCGGAAATCTTTTCGGCCATCGCGAAGGTTCGTGGAACATTCCTTAACTTCGAAGTCTTGTCCTTCCCTAAACATTCATCAAACTTTTCACCTAGCCAAATTCTTCTAAACTCTGTGCCAAAGACTTAACCGTTTACTACCAGAACTGTGCGACCCTATACCAAGACTCTGAACCATTGACTTTGGCCCAGGCCTATGAACTGAATTGCTGGTTGTAGTTTACTGAAACCCTTTGTCCTGCCTATTCAAGTATTTGTGCTATTGATTCTTATACCCGTGTCTTTTTACCCCTTTATTAAGTATCTGAAGTGCCATTTTGCTTCCACTTCAGGAGAGATAAACTTGTTCATTTACTTGCCGGTTGTGTATTTGTGGTTTATTAGTGTGTGATATTGAGCTGCTTATGCTAGTGTAATGTTTTCAAACTGACTGAGTAAATAAATGTATATTCTTTTACCAAGAAACCTTGAGTAAGGGTTTGTTTGAATCATTGTATTAGTTGGTCATTTGTGTAACTTGTTCTACTGCTCACTTAAACTCTTGAGATAAGCCTGGCTGCTCGGCCATCGTTACCACTTTATTGTGTTACAGGCTTGTACCAAAGGTGAAATTGTGCTTACACTTGTAGTCTTAATTGCCTGTAGTGTTCACAAAGGGTACTACATGTGATTCTGCCTAACATGAAGTTCCTAGCTCATCACACACCCCACACGTTGGGCCATACTCTTGTGAACCCCTTAGGGGTTAGAAAGTGGGGCTATGTGAAAAAACACACCATATCTGGTACAAGCCCCGCTGTTGTGGGAGGTCCAGAGATGCATGTAATAATCATGTGCTCTGCAGCTTTTTTCCTGCAGAGCAGTTTACAGTGGTTGACAGACCACTCTCATCCAAGGTAGTTGCGGTAAAACTGCACACTGCATGACAATCAGTTTCCTTTTTTCAGGAAAACACATCATTTTTTAAAAACTTTTTCAAAGTGGCATCGAACCCCAATTGTCCCCATATGTCCGAAACAGCACCCCAACATTAATTTCCTCACCCCAATTCACACATACGCACAGGTGTGGTTAACTCCTGAGTCAGTTTGCAGGTTAGAAGGAAGAAATAAGCTGAATGCCCCTTAAAAACAAGCCCAAAACAAGCTGACTCCCAATAAAAATAATCTGAAAAAACAAACACACCTCTAAAACACCGTGGATAGGTCTCAAAAGTAAGAAAAATAACAATAATGCAAATATACATAGAGAGAACACAAACATTATATCTTAGAACAAAAAGCATTTATTAAAAATTGCATTTTATATTTCTAACAATTAGTTTCTATTTTTATTTCTTGTGCGTGTGACTTGTAAAAGCACATCATTGGCTTTTTGGATCCTTGGCTTCTCTGGTCCATCGTCCAACTGGCCCTCAATCCGTCGCTCTCCTCCGGTCCTTGGCTCCCTTGCATACCTGCCAGGTAGCCCCATGTCCTTTGTGATGCTGAGCCAGCCCAGGCATTTCCTGTTAAATGGTAGGACTGGTATTTCTGTTCTTTCCATTATATGTATGGGCCTACAAGCACCACCATGCAAAGTGAAAATCCAGGACTGGCTCATGGCGTCACACATGAAATGGGCCCCGTGCTTGTCAGCAATGCCTTTGTCAGTTGCTCCTCTTTTATGTCGCCCCTCTGGTCCTTGACTCCCTAGTGAGTCACTCTCCTCTGGTCAGTCACCCTTCTGATCTCGGGCAACCTGGTTGATCGCTCTCCTCTGGTCCTTGGTTCATATGGTCCATCACCCCTCTGGTCAATGGCTCCCTAATGAGTTGCTCCTCTAGTCCATCACTCCCCACATTTTGATGTAATCATAAAATACCCAAGTTGTTACCGAGGATAATTTCTAGCAAAGTAGAAAAAGAATAGCCTTGCAGAATGTTTACAAAGCGTCCACTTGTACTCCCCAAGTGAACTAGCCAGCTGCTATGGCAGTACTGGCGAAAATGACTCAGTCATCTGGTTAACCCTAGAGTTTGCCCGTCAATGTACTGAGAAAGAAGGACAATTAAAACTACAGGAAAAATAACATCAAATGAACAAAAACACACACAAGAAGACAGAATCATACCCAACCAGTAGAATAAGAATTGTCAAATGCAATAGTCCTGTTTTTATAATATGTTGTGTGTACAGTTGTTTGCCTGGACAGCCTAGTATGACAGATATTGCCTTTT
Organism: Ambystoma mexicanum; assembly: GCF_040938575.1. NCBI lineage: Eukaryota > Metazoa > Chordata > Amphibia > Caudata > Ambystomatidae > Ambystoma > Ambystoma mexicanum. Next base: position 226,284,737 of record NC_090931.1, on the reverse strand, counting down.
TGTACCATGTACTGGCATCTTACACCAGCATACTGTCAAATATCCAGCCATAGCCATTCCACAACAAGGTACAGATATTATATGGCTCTTGTATGGTTGGATATTTCCATCAAATGTCCAAGTGCAGCCCATGGTTACATAAGTAAGCACAGGTTCTACTGCCATATGCCATGTTACAGCATCACAAGCTCAGGCTTTGCCATCATGTTTGGTACTGGTTCACATGCTAGTGAAATCTTTATATCCATAGTTGCTGTCATAATTTAGCTACGTCCCTTATATGCCTATGTAAAGCTGTCCCCTCCAGCCCCCCGCTTAGTCTCCTCAGCTTAAAAGGGAACTGTCCTTTTTTTTCCTTCTTTTATTGTTTAATCAATTTAAGATTTTTACAATACTGTTTTCCATTTACACTTTACTGTTTGATTTGTGTCACTCGTATCGGTTCAGTTTGTCGTTTTGCTTGATGTTACGAGATCCTTTCTTTCAACTCACTGGCTTCCATTCAGAAGGTTGTTCATAATATATTCCAACATTTTTGCTGTGGCAATTTGCCAACTTGTTCTGTCTCCCCCTATAAGTCTGCACCATCACATTTCTTCCTCTTGTAGAATCTCTATGCCTGCCACGTGAGAAAGATAGCGATTCCGTATTGCTGTCCTTTTTAGTTTAGGTTATTATAAGCCAAACCTATTGCATTGGAGTACAGATAGGAAGAAATGGCATACAAGGGTCACATAGCTTGAAGGTGTTGTTTGGTTAATAGGCCACCTATTGACCTCCCATTGCCATGTGAATCCCTATGGCCATTCCCAGCCAGTTCCTGCCCAAAACCCCTTCTCATAGGAACTCTTTGAGATCCATTTCATCAAGCCTTATTATCAAACATTGCACTAGAAGTGCGTGCCAGTGTTTTTTTCAAAGCAGTCTTCTGTGAGTTAATGACTTAATTTGAGCTGTAACCGTTGCTGGTGTAGTACACATGTCTTAACCAGGTCTGCCTTCAGCCAATCGATTTATATAGCACTGTGCATGTCCTTCAGTGAAGTCCTTTTAAAGCATTGGCAAAGACAGCAGTTTCTGGCTTGTGTATGTGTATTAAGCATTTGCTAGACTAATAGATGGCCAGAATCAGATATAAGCTTGTCCAGTAGTACTTTTTCTGCAATTTCCTCAGTTCCCTTTCCTTTTCTTCCTTTAAAGGAAGGCTGCCATGCCTAGTGATTTGTAGCCTGGCATTGTCAAGACATGATCAAATAGAAACTGTATACATGATTTTCAAAACATTCACTGCAAAAGGTGTTGTCGCCATTTCACAAAAAAAACCTCCACTGTGTCCAGAAAATGCAGCAGTTGACCCAATGTGCTGTGTGCAAAAGAACATGCATGCATTATTTTTTAAATGTATATTATATTTATATAGCTCTTCTATATACTTAGCAGCAGGTGTCGGCGCTGCAGCGGTGAAGTTAAGAAGAAGAATAGTAACCCACAGGAAAGTTAACTCCTAGACAATGACTGAAATAGGAGTAAACTTCCCCATGGCTAAATTGTTGTGCTTCCTCACTTCAACTGTGGTACTGACCCCTTCTGGCAAATTTCATTAGAAATTATATACTTAGCAGCAAGGACCGGCGCAGCAGCGGTGTGATAACTTCCCTTTGGCTTATTGTTGACTTTTTTACTTAACTTCACCGGCACTGCAGCACTGACCCCTGCTGCTAAGGTAGGTAACTCCTATTTCAATCATGTTCTAAATTAGAACATGATTGAAATATGAGTTAACTTCCTTTGTGGCTTATTGCTGATTCTTCGCTTCATTGCTGCGGCCAATGGAACTTAGCAGCGGTTGTGGAGCCGAGGTAGAGGGGAATATGAATAAAATGGGCGATTTAACATTGGAAAAGAAAAGGGAATGGTTAAGTATGGTGTAAGGAACGCATGATATCAAACAGTAAGGCAGACACAAGTGATCACAGTTCAAGGTGGTTTATTTAACTTAAATGGGTTTCAAAAATGCCTATCTAACCCTAAATATAAAGATGGGAGCAAGCTACGACCAACAAATAATAATAACACAGTCGTAGTGGTGTCTTGTCAATATAAAAGGACCTATACAGTAAACCTATTGCCAATTCTTACTTCTAAATACAAATAGTGTGGGAAACAATGGTAGGCAAAAGAAAAGTGTTCAAGAAATGATATGTCGGGATACTCAAGCCATTGGCTTCCCTTCCCCAAGTTTTCAGTATGGGACAAGGCTATACTCTCGAGCTTAGCACAGTCTTGGGCTTCTCTAGCACTAGGGTGCAGTTCAAAACTTCAAAAACATGGCCTTCTGTGCCAAAGTCTCTTTGCCATTCAAAGACTCTTTTCCAGGTGGCCCGATGCAATACAACAAACAACAAAGTTCCTTCCCAGTGATGACAGCAATAAAAACATTTTGAACGTTTCTACATCTGAACTTCAGTGGCATACTGCGGTGAACTGTAAAGGACCTACAAAGGTTGGTAAAACTGGAGGACTGTCTCTGAGGTGGGGTCTCAGAGCTCTAAAGCAGCCCAGTACACTGCCATGCATTAGATTGCGGATGGCCTTGGGCAGGAAGAGATGGGGTGCATGTAGTCTCTGAGGATTTTTCAAGGCTAGGCAGGGTCCTGTCTGTGGAAAGTGGAAAGGTGCAAAGCTCTGAGTCGTGCTCCTGCAGAACCTGCAAAAATGATAAGCGAAGCCCAAACTCGCTTATAATAAGGGGACCTGTAGTGAAAGAAGATAATCAGCCATTCCCAGTGACAGAGCTGTTGGAGGTTGGGGTCTATCCACGTGGCCATGCTGTATTTTCTTTTCATGCTGTATTTATGGCTATAAGCATCTGTGGGTGGACGGGGCTACCCTGTTGCCCTATAGGCCAGTCCGAGCCTGGTCCCTGCCTGCAGCAGAAAGTGGTTTACCATTTAACATTGTCCGGAAGGTGAATTATAGAACCGCTGGATTCCAGTCATGGTGGAATGTGCTCCTCGGCCAGCTGTAGTTTGGGAGGGAAAGTGGGGTAGAGCAGGCGGGCCGAGGGCTTTGGATGCCATGTGCTGCAAGGCACACTTGTTCGCACAGCAGGATTTCTTTTTCCCATGTGATCTTCCGTCTGACTGCTTGCAAGCTACTTTCATTGTCACATTAACATCTAGGGCTGCGCATTAAAGGGAGTTTTCTTTGGATCACAACCACTTTTTGGGAAATAAGTTAGTCGAGGGCAAGGTTTAACCCTTAGGCGAGAAGCCGGTAAATGAAATCCTGTTAAAAAGGCACACATGACTGACAGGATATGATATATGTAGCACTGTTCTTAAACTTGCTGCATGTGGCTGGTAAAGAGCACAGGATATGTGTGTGCTCTGTTACATGTGTAGACTGCATTTTAAAATGATGGAAACTGGATTCTCATGGGGTGAGAACGTCAAGTAAGCTATGCAGTCCACAAATTTGAGTCCTTCGAACAGTAGTCTTGTACAGGGGTGCTACGAAACCTACATTTCAGGGTGTGCTAGGTGGTGATGGGAGGGGCCACTTCAGAAAATAGGCGGGGCAAACTTGGAGGCTCCGTCCCCACTGTGCTAACACCCCCACTCCCCATGGTCTGGTGTTTGGACCAGCTATGAAATAGTATATTTTAAAGTACAATATGCGGAGAGGTGATGGAAGTTTTTCTTGAAAGTATCAGCTTTAAAGCTGCATTTGTTCAAGTACATTTTTCTGAACAAACACAGTAAACCTTTACCAGCGCCAGTTTCGGGAAAGGCTTCCCTCACCTTGCTGCCTAACAAAATGCAAGTGCGCACATCAAGGGGTGCACCTAGGCTAAATTTAAGGCTGGGGCTAACTAACCCTTCAAATGTTGGCGAGAGGCGCTCACTTCGGAGATGGTGGAGGAGTGACAAACATACTTGTGTAGGGGCATCGGACTTCATTACTCATTGTAATGAGAATATTCTAGTGCAGCTTCAATATTACAATCAGTTAACTCCTTTAAGCCTGAAAACACCCACTTTTTGCAGATGGTGTGCAATGAAAGACTCAATATCTTAGCATAACAGGACATAGCCGAATGTGTGGCAGTACACTGGACAGCCCAAGAAACTTCAGTGGCTGGGAGCAACAGGGGAGAAAATGTAATGTTGGTTCTACCACAGTTAGTGCACTATACTAGAACCTCTGGTGCACTAACTGGATGGTGACACTATGGGCCTCATTACGACTCTGGCGGTAGCCGTGCTGGTGAAACCGGCAGGAGACGTTTTTTTACTGGCACCCGTCTTCGGGGATTTACCAGGGCATTCCAGCCCCGGCAGACCCGGTAAATCCCTGAAGCCAGGTGCCAGCAAAAAAGTGCTCCTCATTACCATTTGAGTCCCATAGGGCTCAAATGGGAATGGGGAGCACGGTAGCACCGGCACCGTTAACAACGGTGCTGGTGCTACCGTCAAGTTCTGCTTGTGGATGCCTGTCCGACCTGGCGGGTAGATAGGCACCCGCAAGCGGAACTCGTAGTATGGCGGTACAGTACCAACGTGGCTGGTAGCTTACCGGCACCGTTGTCACCGTACCACCATGCTTGTAATGAGGCCCTATGTCTGCCTGTCAAATCAAGTTACGAGACTGGCGGAGGGCCAGTGCAGCACTATCTGCAATTCTATGTGAGTGTATTGGAGCCACTAGCAGAGGAGCACCATGGTACACTAATTTGGCCCTACACTTATAAGAACTGTCCTATTGTAAGGGTGTAAACGTAATCACTTATAAGCACTCCAATTTTTGCAGTTGAAGTCAGCATGAGATTACATTATTTGCCCGGGATCACACACTTTTCATAAAAAGCATCATAACAACATGTAACTACTTATAGCAGCAGCATGTACCTTTACTTTCCACATTCTTAATGGAAAAATAAGACGCAAAAGGCAAAATATCAATGTACCAACTTTATTTTCAGCACTTTAAAGCACATAAAAAAGAGGTGTAAAAAACTAATTTAGGTTCGGAGGTTTGTCACAAATATGCAAGGTGTTGTTTTTAACGTTATGGTTTTAGAACATTCAACTAAGGATATCAAAACACATTTTCAATGGGTGCTTTATTGTGTTGCTCGCTTTAACTGTCACAGATTTACAGGGTGACTGGAAAAAGGCTATAATGCTGCTGAAGACAAAGGAAACGTGTTGTTGAGTTCATGGTAGCCTGTGTGTCGCACGGGGCTGTGACTCGGGAAGGGGAACGTGTGGTACTTAACGAGCCAAGCAGATAGTAGATTTGGCTCGAAGAAACACAATGCGCCCAGAAGCATGTTCTTTAGAACTGTTAAGGAGTTCAGGGGCACAGAAATCCCAAGTCCGCATTGTGCTCCAGACCTCCGCCATGATAGTCGGCATCCCCACAGATGACAGGAATCCTCAGGGGCGGAGCTACAAAGATTATCACTGGCCAATCCCAGGAACAGAGCTGTTGGAGGGCGGGCTATCACGCTGTATTTCTTTACTCTCAATTTTACGCTGAGCGAGCGTGGCTACGAAGATTGCCGAACACTGCCGCCCTCATTCTGCCATGGGGATGCAGGCTACCATACATTTCGCGTGTCTCCGAAGATTGCCGAACGCGGCATTCCCTCATGCTGCCATGGGGATGCAGGATACCCTACAACACCGGCCTTGGGGTCTTTTCGGCTTTATTTAGGCCTGTCCGGAGTGAATCCACTCAGTCTCCCACCCCTAAGGTGAGGCGGGTTATAGGTCAGCCTGACGTAACACTTGTCTTGTGCACGTCTGCCACAGCGGGTTTGTGTTCTTCTCTGAGGCACGCAGTCAAGAGGTAGGAGGGGAAAATTCCCTATAAAAGGGAGAGACTACCCTGTGTTTTTTTCTTTCTCCATGAATATTGCACTGTTGATTGGGGGGGATTTTCTATTTCATGTAACGTTTATATGAAGTGGGCTGGGAGAAAAAATAAAAATCCTCTCAGGGCCTGGGTTTGTTCAGACATCGCGGGGTTTGGTGTCTGAATGGGCAGACCCTTGTGTGGTTTTCGTCACCCTCTTCTTTGATATAAGGTGAGGTGAGCGTGATGGCGTTCAGCTGTTGGCTGTGATCAGTTTATTGGCTTGTAACGATGGTGGGGTTTGGAAGCTGGGTTTGACTTTATGAGGAAATCTGTTGTAGAAGCACACCACATACTGTGTGTAACCCATGCTCTGGGGGGGCGGTGGCGGAGGGGGCATGTTTAAGAGTTCTCACACTAGTCATTCTGGTTTATCTTTTCTGTTGGTGGTTTGGCGAACAATAATTACAGTGGCCTATCAGTACAGGTAGGCACGAGGCAACTTTCAAGCTAGCCTTTTGGGCATTTCACATTTTCTATTCCAGAAAAGCTGTCAAGTAGCCGGCTTCAAAAAACAAAAGTGTTTTGCCTGAAAGAACAAAAAGGACATTTGAAATGGTTTATTCTGACAACTTTGCGCTTAGGGGGAAGTTCTCCTATTTGGGAGCTTCTTGTCTAGCTGTCTCATTTGGCGCTCTTGTGCTGCGACCTACGGAAAGAGAGGTGGATCAGTGTTGGAAGTGCAAGTTGTGTAAGCCCTTTGTGTTTTGTAAGTGTAATAACACATGTTGTGGTAGTCTGCAGCAAGATATGGCGGTATTTTCCATTCCTCTGTTTGCTTCACAGGAAGCCTAATATCTATATATATTTATAATACAAAAAAAACTTTGTTAAAGGGATGTTATGGTTAAGTTGCCATATTAAAAACCTATGCCATTCTGTACAAAAACTTTGTAAAAAGGATGTTATGATTACAAGTAAAATCTAAAAACCCCTGAAATTCGCAGTTATGGTAGGCTAATCACCCATTTTTCCCATCAGCACTCTCCACTGCTACCACTACCACCCCAAACATAAAAGATGCCACCACACATGTCATTGATGCCATCACTGACGCCATCACATCTTTAGCCCATTTCTTTTATGTCAGCTAAGCAACCATAACTCGCGCCACCACCGTGCACTGCTAAGACTAACACCCAGGGTATCAAAGATGACATGACAAATGTCATTGATGACATCACTGATGACATCAAATGTCTGGCTTACTTATATTGTGTCATTGAAAAATCTAGGCCACGTGGTTTTCTTCAATAACAATCACAATATAAAAATTGAAAAAGTGCTGTACTCATATGTTCTTAAAGTACATGCCTTAGGGTTTGCTCTCAGATCATGATAGACATGCAGGGGGCAATAGGAGGCATCCAACACAGACTGAATTTCAGGGGTTTTTAGATTTTACTTGTAATCATAACGTCCTTTTTACAAAGTTTTTGTACAGAATGGCATAGGTTTTTAATAGGGCAACTTAACCATAACGTCCCTTTAACAAAGGTTTTTTTTGTAGTGAATTTTGGACGTTTTAGTAGGGCAATGTAACCATAATGTCCCTTTTGAGAAACGTTTTTTGAATGATTTGCATAGGTTGACAGTATTGCAAGTGATTCATAACATAAGTTGACCAACATTTTTATTGAGTATTTAGGATTCCAATGGTAACACATAAGTATACTGTAAAGCAACATTTGGCTTGACTTCCCACCTTTCTACAAATTGCACAGTAGCATATGTTGTTGCACAGCATGGCCACATGGTGCAGAACTCATACACACTTCACAATAATATGGGTGAGTCGTTGATAGTGCAGAAGGACATTGTATATTGTTGTGCGAACTTGTAACTGAAACAGTTCCCGTTCACAACTCAACAGGGCAAGTTTGCACCACAATAGAAGCAAGAGTGCATACCGAGGTCTTTGAATCAGTAAACCCCATTGCACCCTAAAAAAATAGGGGCTGAATGCCATTACCAATACAGATTTTACGGCACTAACCCATTACACCAAAAAAGAGGATTTTTTTATCTTCAAACGGAACGCCTCCGGCGTTCCTGTTTGAAGAAAACAAATCATTTTCCAAGATGGCTATCATGGAAAGGGAAGGCGGCCGTTGCATAGAAAGTCTTTTTCCACTTTCCATTACAGCTGCCAGAAAGTAAAAAAGGAAAACGCGTGACTATAGTGGGCGAAGAAGATTTGTATTTGTTCTAAAATGTGTGGTTATCAGCAACACCTTTAACAGAAAGCCAGTGCCTGGTGGACATGGCGACTGCAATGCAATGTTTTGTCCCAACCAGTAAATGGCAGTATTTACCTCCCGAAATTGTGGTCAGTAAGCATACCTACAGCGTACCCTTCAGAGACGAAAGGCGTACCGTTGATTTTTTATGTACATGACGACACTTGTGAAGTATGAAAACACTACCACATGTAAAATACAAAGGTGTTGTACGTGCGCAATGACCTTTCCATAAATGTGTGCAAAATACAGGGAATATGTTTGGCAAAAATGTGCGTACAGAAGGCAAAGAAGTAGCCTTCTAATGTGTGGACAAAATCACAACAAACCCTGTGAAGTGAAGTGCAATAATGGCAGAAATAAGCAACACCATTACCACTGACCTGTGCGCACATTTTTGTGTAAGTGCCACAAGGTGAAATGGGTGAAGAAATGTGGTAATTGGGGCATCTGGGTAACAGAAAGTACCCTAACGGCACGAAAGGATAATAGATGGTCCTGAGCCTTACGTTGCCAAAGCAAGTGGTATGCAATAGCGTTCTGGATAACGTACCTTGGCAGCGTAAACAAATGATTCCATAAAGACTTACATCACCTATTAAAGAACATACTACAACCTGCAACGTATCATGGCACATTGTGAAGGGAAACATGAAATGGGTAAAAAACACACTAACATGTAAAAAGTAGTAAGGTACTTTTATTTGACAATGAACAGCGCTAAATCATCGCCCTTTTCTCAGTTGCAAAGAAATTGGAAGTTTGTGTCTCTGCTGCACAATGAAAATGTTAATTTTGACGGTCACGTTGATGTTTTCCCACACAGTCACCATGCGTTGGTGCCACAGTTTTTATCACACACACAGTATGCAGTGGCGACACAGTAGTCGTTTTCCTCTCACATTCATTGACAACACAGCGTCAATCACTGTGATGTAGTCCATCAGAAAGTATGGTTACTTATAATGTTAGTGGCTATGTTGACGTTGTTTAACCACACTGAAATTATGCGTTGTTGACACAGTAGGCGTATTCCTGTCACAGTGATTTACAAGGCGACGTGAATGGCTGCGAACTATGACACCAGAAAGGATGGTATGTTGCTTCTTACTGCTACAACTGCGTACAGACATAGAGGTCTGATGCGGTCATCCCATTCAATGATGATGCACATACAACCGGTGACGAATAGCTGCACTTGACGATTAAAAAAACCATCACTCGGATGCTGCAATCCATGACATTCGCAATACGGAAGGAAGTAGCTGAGGGGAAAATGACAAAAAAGATCTATCAATACGAAGCCTTTGCGGAAATGTAAGGTGTAACACATAACATTTCTATAAACAATTAATGTTATATGGGGAAATGTACTAACTCCCTACAAACGGCGACAATGTACATCTGCATAATAGGTAAAAAAATATCAATGCCACATAACTTTCGTAGGTAATAGTGAAAATTGCAGTGACATCGTACAGACGGCGGTAATGTACAATCTGAAATTTCAACGGCACACAAACTTCCAAATGCATTACTAGTAACAAATTATTTTTTTCAGACTAAGTAAATAATGGCAAGCCTGAAAAATAAGCTTACATGATATACACCGCCTCCATTTCGGCCTCTGCAGTCACACAGTAGTTGTTTGCAAGAAAGACATCCTCAGTAACTGATATTTCATGTGCTTCACAAACCTTTTTGAAGCATAACTTATCAAAGGGAATTTTTCACAAACTGTGACTCCCTACATTCTTTCTGTCTCCGTTCCCTGTACGTCAAGGTCGAAAAACAATTGACCCGTATGAGGTTTGGTACATGTGCGACCATACTGAGCGCCTACTGAAAAAATGAAATAAAATGAACTGACCTTCACTCCGAACGCAAATACATTCTCATTTTGCAACGACATATCAGCAGTCAATCATGAGAACCGTTACTCCCGACCACGTGCAGACGCGCTGTGTTTATGAAACCGTGCAGGTGGCTGCCTCAGATTCCAAAATATAGGACGCCAGTCTAACCGCAGTACTTTTGGTGGTGGCTTCTTACATAGACGCAGTAAGGACTTGTCGTACATTGCCTACCAAGTTTCACTGCACGGTACGATAGTGGTAACAAGAATGAAGCACTGTTTCACTTTCTACTGCCACACATAAGTAATGCTTACCTTTCGACACAGTGTTCCATAATGGTTTGTTTGCAGGGATTTCGGCGTACAACACAAAAACTAAATGACCATGGCGGCCGTATGAAAAGAATGCTACGCACTTGGTGCTGCGGGAGGACCAATCGGTGAAAGCGCAACATCTTGCCGTACAGCATGCCATAGATTAGCCAATAGAAATATGCTCCACTGAGCGAACAGGGAAGTGGGACCGCGGACATAGATATCACTAATTCTTAGAGTGCTACTTTTTGATCGTTTTAAATGAAACTACAGTAGGATTTCTCACAAAATTTACAAAAGCACGCCTTGGGGAACAAGCCGCTGACGCAAAAATTATAACAATCCGTCCAGTGGTTTGGCTTGTAGCCGTGCGCAAAGTTTTTGCCCCATTCAGTCTATAGGAAAAAAAGACGTTTTGGGACCCCCCCCTTGGACGAATCCTTACCAAACTTTGGAAAAAAATTCAGAGTGGCCCATATACTTTTTTTTCCAAACTTTGGTAAGGATTCGTCCAGGGGGAGCCGAGTTATAAGCCGCCCAAAAAGTGCTCTCCCTATGGAAACAGCAACTTAACCATGACTACATGGCCACTACCATGGCCATGTAATATAAAGGAGAGCCTTTGATGTTAGCTCGATTATGACACTGCTATGCAGGGTAAGCTATTTCATGTTGTACTACAAATGATAGATGACATTTGGAAAAGTGTCACCAGCTCATGACTATAATATGCAACAGTATTTTGTGGTCAGTTTGTGAGCCTCAACTCCCACCCTAATACAAAGGTACAGGGTGGTTTTGTTGACCGAAAGGAGTAAGGAACTCCTAGATCTAAGGTTCACATGTCTCTCCGTTGTAAGATGTATTACTCTGTTGTAAGATGTATTACTATGCTGCTGCAATATTTATTATAAACTATTGTCTTATCACCCGAATTTTGCTTTCGGTACATTTTTTTGCACTTTTGTTGCCACTAACATTTTTATATCCACATATATTTGGGGGATACTATTGTTTTGTGCACGCCCAAAAAGAGGGATATTGAGTCCCAACCTGTGAGACTCATTTGGGTCATGACCCTCTGGGTTCTCACGCAACACACACCCATAAGGTTAGAGAAGGGTAGGCGTGTCGGGAGCAATAATTTAGGAGTAAACATTACTAATGACTGGTAATGGTCCCTTTAGGCTATCCCAGGAGGTTTATCATGCGCTTATGTGCGGTAAGATGGGTGCAAATTTCTCCATTCTCACAGAGGTTGCTACTTTGTCAGATCTTCATTTACTCCACCTAAGGATTGGGGTATGCCCATCACTTAGATTCAAGGACACTTTCACCTTACATATCTCTGAAAAATAAACTGGCCTTGGCAGCTCGTCTTGCTAAAGCTCTTAACAAAACTGTAGGTGGAATTCCTGGAATTGCATCCGGGACCCACACGTCTCCTGTGATTTCTTGCCACTTGTTTAGGCGTGTAACAAGTCTGCCAACAATTAGGGTTCGAAATTGATATTCGCTGAGCAGGAGCTAAAAGAAGCTCCTCGGCATTTGGCATCACACTGTAGGCATGGGCTACTGCAGGGGAGCCCAAGAGCTACCAGATATGCCCCTTTCACTTTTTGTCCATTTTGTATGTTTTTTGGCATCATACTTTAGGCAGGAGCTACTGCAAGATACCTAGGAGCTACCAGAGATGCCTCTTTCACTTTTTGTCCATTTTGTATGAACTGTTGTGTTTAAATGTATATTAGATGTGTTCTAATTCTTCATTATTAACATTCTCAAATACTCAAAGTTAACGTCGCATTTACATGTTTTGAAAGCACCAGTTGTCCCTAGGAGCCAAAAGTAGCTCCTGATAGCTGTTGGTTTCAAGCTAACCAGGCTCTTCTATGCTAGAAGCAGGAGCTAAATAGCTCCCAGCTCCCCTCAATTTCGAACCCTGACATGGTAGCTGCGTGCTTGCGCTCGCCATAGCAGTATGTGCTGGCACTCTCATCTGTGAAAATGGCTGGAGGTCTGCCGGTGCCTCTCCATTCCCCACCCTTATCTCTCTCCCGCAAGGGAAAGAAGAGGTTGGGCCTTCTGGCCTCCTGAGTTTACCAGGCTCCTCTGTTGTAAGGTTGTTGTCCGCATCCACGGCTGGCCGAGCGACCTCGACCTCTGCCAGCCTGACTGAAAACCTTTGTGGCAAAGACTTTCTTCAGCGAAGCTTGCGCCTTTCCCAGGGCGGCGAAGGTGTTGCCAAATCTGGACATGGATAATGCGAGCCTCCAGGCCTTGACATAGAATTTACATGTTCTGTTCCTATTTGTGAACAGAGCATGTTTAGTAGTAGATGACTGTGAGTGGTTAATGTGCAGCCATTGCTAGATGTTTGGCCCTTAAGAAGTGCAAATATTGTGTTTTTATAAATGGAAGAGGTGCATCACGAACTCCAGGCTGTGTAAATCAATGACTACAAGTAGAGAACTGTATTATTCATTTTGTTCACTGTGTGTATTTAAATCTCTGTAGTAAAGCTTTTAAAACCATAAAGGATTTCTTTAGGCTCTCCTTAACACACACTTGTACAAAGTAGACATGGGAAAATAAGTGACAAGGGAAAAATAATTAGTGTGCTAAAATCTCAGCTTCGCCAGTTAACCAAAATGTGTGATCCTGGGTAAAATATGGGCAAAATGTGTGATCCTGGGCAAGGTTTGTAATTGTACTGTTCTTTAGCCACCAAAATTAGAAGTACTTAGGAGTGATAAAGTTTGCAGTGGGCAATAGTAAAAAAGCATCACTCATGGTTTACTAGGCTACAGATATTGACCAAGCCCACAAAACTTTGTGGATAATAAAAATGGTTTCTTCATTCCAACACATCTACCAGACAAAGAATTGTGGTGTTTTCAAATGGGTGGGCCACCAAGGTTCTTGGCTACAAGTGCTCTTTCTGATTGTTGAGGGGAGTTTCAGAAAATCAAATCTGATTAAAACAAATGTTTATGGTCTTGCATGGCTGAAGCTAGGCTGTTGGCTCTAGTTATACATTCAACTGAGAGCAACATGATTGCAAAAATAGATTACCCAGCAGCATTGCTTAATTTGTAAAGAAATAGGTGGCAGGGCCCACATATTTTGGGGCACTCCTGTGACACTGCCTGTAGGCAGTTCCCCACCACTGCTGCCACCACCCATAGCTGCTCCCCACAGTGTCGGCATATTTGGGGTTACACTTCAGTTCGCACCTGCTCATTGTGATTGATCGATGCACTGACTATCATATTTAAAGGAATAGTGCGCTCAAAAATACTATTGTCCCGAGGATTCGGGCATGTGTTTTTAATTATAGGTTGATTGATCGTACAAACATTTCCTATGCACCTTACCATAGTTTTCCTCACTTTTACACATGCAAAATCAGGCAGCAAGGAGCAGCCATCTTGTAGTAATCTTATTCGTTGCCGCATCGCCCTAAGGTGAACTGTCCTGGCGGCACTAAATCATATCCCCCGCCCCTGAGGCTGACATCACCAAACCTAGTGATATTCTTCGCCTATCGTCATGACGTTACTGGGCAGCATAGCAAAACGCGCCAAGTCATCACATACGTGTTAACATCAGTTGACGCAGAACCCGGAATATCAACGCACATCATCTCACAACAAAGCGTGTCCCAATTTTGAATATAGAACTATACTTTTAAAGGAAATAGCAAAACTCTACAATTTGTAATGTACTTTTATTTCACAATAAACACTCCGAGAACATCTGGCAATTGCCATATTCAAGCAAATGGGTAATTTCTTTCTTCGTTCTCGATCCACAAATGTTTATCGTGAGTCACACAGTGTTCCTTTTGGGTATAAGAAGCGCATTGGACGCACCGTGAATCGCAAGGCTTCGGCATCAGCTTGGCACTAGGTCACCGTAAACAATGTCCGGTTGTTCCTTATCGCTGGTACCACATAAGGACAAATTGGCCCGTGGCGATCGTCCCAAAACAGCGTCATAGTGATCCAGGCATTTAAGTGTATTTGCAGCTGCCTGTTAAAGAAGCCATCAATTGGTATAACAAATCAATGACATTCGCAGAAAGGCAGGATGTAGCTGTTAGGAAAACATAACAGAAATGTGTTTCAGTAGCCGTTCTTTATTATAATTGATCAATTTACCCATTCATTCTGCACCGTGTGAAAACTAATGATGAACACAAACGTGAAACAATGGGAACACAGATAAACCATTTTGGAAAGTAGTCTACAATTTGCTTGGGAGGTTAGTGCTATGGAGCATGTTTAGCTTGCAATGGGATGCGGATGCTGACACTACAATTCAAAAAACACATAGACAGCATTTTAATTAATATTAGCGTAGAACTTGGTGTTGGTGGAACCTGGGGGAACCCAGATGTGGACTACATGCATTTCGATGCTGGACTGCCCATGTGCCTTGGACAAAGACAAGTACACACAGGTTGTTTGTGCGTGTCGTTGCAGTATGCCACAAACAACAACCCAGTACAAAGTAAGCCAGCAATAATGGTCAGAAAATGAAACCATGACTCGTTCTTGTATAAAATCGTCAACAGTAAAACTTAAATAATATTCGGCATTTCCATTCCCTCGGCGTAATGCAGACAGTCCGTTCAGATCAACACATTTTTATAAAATTAAATTACATGTTCCTTTCTCCAGTTTTGGAATCGCAAACCTTTTCATATTTGGTGGTATTACATCTCTTCATTCATTCCTTTCGGAATCCTCCCTTTCTTCCAAGGTTGAAAAACAATTGAACCTTGTACTGTGTATGATGCGTGGGTTTGCTCAGCTCACAAGCAAAATTCAAGGCGCTGACCTTCACTCTAAATGGGAGCGAATAGCCCTTCAGATCATAGTGGCATTTGAAATATTTTTGAAAAACAAATTAATTGTTTTCTGGCATCCACCAATGCCGCGCAAAATTTCTAGTGATTTACTTTTTAAAATAAAAACGGTTACAGTTAGATTACTTCCAAATGCCTTATTTATAATGTCCCGCTGGAGAAGTTTGCACTCTCCCACCAACTCCCACAGCCAGCCCACACCACCTGTCGGCTCAGTCGGCTCCTGTTCACATGGCAAATCACGTAAACATTATTCACAAGGAGTGAGTCTCGAGCCCTGACAAAATGTGCTTGTACGAGAATGTCAGAGCAAGCCCTGCTGCAACCCCATCCTGCCAGGACGCAGTGCCTGAACCCATGTCCCCAGTTCCCTTTGAACGCATCTGGTCGCCAGACCCTAAGCCTGCACTGCCTCAACCGAACTCCCATATACCTATTCTGGATTGGTCATATACTCTGGTAATGCTGACACCTACCCCCACTGCGTTTGAAATCATAAGACTCCGAGGGCTGCAAATCAAAGATCGGCCCTTGTGATAAGGCATCCGATAGCAACAACCCCTAATGCATGCAACTGCAGAACCCCAAAGTTGCTTTCATGCTGTTATCCATCTGACCCTCCCCAGATCAGTGAAGGACCCACAATTGCTCGATGAAACCGGGAAGTGTGAAAGCACAGTGTTACACTGTATGGCATTCTCCAAAAGGCACTTCTTGCAATAACAATTGACAAAGAGGATACATTTCAAAAGGCAAATTGGATGCTTTATTTGGACATTAAACATTGTTGAACAAATAAAGAGCTGCTAATCATTTCTACCGGGAAGTGAAATGTTCCACGAGGTCTGCTTTCGGTGGACAGGGAACGTTTGCAATGTTTTGTGGCAATGTATCTGTCCTCGGAACAAAATCATGCGCGATTCCGTGAGTATGTATGTCCAACACAGTCAAAATAAGATCTTACACAAAATCGAATTCCATTTCCTGGTGCATTAGCTTGACCACCCATTTTCTGCTTCTTTTCGTAAATTCCATTGTCTAACGAAGCATCCCAAAGTTTTCCACAGTCCTCGATTGTTCACGTCCTACGTTCTCGTTATGCGCTAAGACCGCTAGTAATGTCCTGTATTGCATCACATCTATGCCGAAATGCAATCTATTGGGCCTGTACTTAAGGCAGATATTGTGGAACACCTCCAAATCTCCCGTGTGACAGAATTCTGTGAGTCCCTTCAGATCTCTTGATAGAGTTTTATCAAACACAATCTTCTCAAGAGCTTTGTGTGTAGGTGAAGATGGAATCAACCACTTCTTCTTGCGTTCCTGCTCCTCCGACAAAGGTCCATGTGCACATTGGTGAAAATGTTGGTTTTCTGTCCAAGAGTGAACGTTGGAACAGTGGTGCATTAGTGAGCTCCATTTTTCAAGTAGAATTTCCACAGACCCACCACAAGTTTTGGAGCTCCTCCAAAGATGGTCGGTGAAAGACTGGGACCACTGTAAAATATTTTCAGAACCTTTTTTTTCCAGTAGCTGAGATTTTTTTATTGATTGATTTGGCAATGCGCCATACATCAAATTGATGGTGAATATTTGGAAACTACTCTCTCATGGTCATGGCTATTGAAACATGTCTGTTGGTGGATATGAGGTCTATTTGCATTCCCCTCGACTTGAGATCTTCTAGGGATTTGATAAAACCATGTTTCTCCATGGCCACTGAGGATTTATATTTGGACACCTGCACGACCGCCAAACTTACAATTCTTTTTTGTTTCCATGTGTAACGCTCACCTGATTCCCACGGAGGCGCAGGTCTGGCTTCGAGTGCTGATGCTTCTTCAATGGTGAAGCGCAGGACTCTGAAGATGGACAGGAAGGGCCCTCTACTCTGGCTTCTCCGGCTTGCAGGAATATTCCCCTGTGCGTGAAAAGGGAGTATTACCTACTGACTGAGTTATGATCAAGCCTCCCACTCTCTTCCAACCCTCCACGATACCCTTCCACGATTCCCTGTGAAGTCTCACCTTAGGGTCAGGAAGGATGAGCTCTCCATCCTGCTTCTGATGCAGGGGCGCGTTGAAACCCAGTTACTTCACTGGTTTGAGGATTGATGGGAGTTCAGGTAAGCTTGACTATTCAGGTAAGGCTCTGTAAAGGTTCTGGTGCAAGTTCAAAAGTCCAAGCTTAATAATAACGTTCATTGTCTTTTTGCAGCAAGCGCTAATGCTTATGTCTTTTTTCCCCTTAGGGGCCGGGGTTCGGAATGCCGGAGATATGGCACCGACCCGAAGTGAAACGTGCAGTTCCAGTTCCAGTAAATGGCAGGTTAGTTCTGGATGAGCGCTCAGGAACTGACTTGGCATACGCTCATTCAATGTCTTTGTCTTTTTTCCCCATAGGGGCCGGGGTCCGGAAAATGCCTGGAAGCGGCAAGACCCGAAATGAAATGAGGTAAGTCTTATTCCCTTCCTTCTCTCACCTCTTATTCTTGTCCTTTTCTCTAGGCTCTGGGAAGTGGCTGTGTATCCGGATGATCGCTGCTGAAGATGGAGGAACCCAGGAAAGGTGAGTGAAATGCAGCACTGCAGCGATCGTAACAAAATGCTTTTAAAAAAATAATGGCTTCCCTTTCAGGATCGTTGGTGATGTCTCCGTGGTGCAGATTTAGCTGGTAAGGTCTCTTGTCTCCTTTTGCAGATGACCCAGGATGCTGACAGGCGTGGCTGAAGTCCAGATGCAGGAGCTGACACGGTGAGCGTCCAGCTGCGAGGAGCAGAACAACGCGAAGCGTGAGTTGCTGATCGGGTGTGGTTTAAATAGCTTTGGAAGAAGTTCCAGGTATGTATCCTTCCTCCGATCAGGTATGTATCCTTCCCCGACCACACCCGGGTGGAAAGTAGTCCCACAGGTAAAGTAGTTCCATTCAGGCCTCAAGAGGGCCTGGATGTGGCAGCATGGTCTGCATCAGGTACGTGCACATGAAAACACTTGAACACATGTCTAGCTTTATGAGCCTGGCGCCTAAGGCGCCAGGACAGAGGTCCAACCTGAGCCTGGCGCCTAAGGCGCCAGGACTGCGTCCAAAGGGCCCCAGCTTGGGCCCGCTGGCACTCCCCTGGGGGAAATGATGCCTGCCTCTGGGGTCGCTGGGTCGGACCTGGCTCCTTGGAGGTAGGCCTCATGACACCATGTCCTGAAAGTGGTATTTGCAGTACTTTGCTGAAAATCCGGGGCTGTCACACTGTCCATCGCCAGCTAGCCTGAACCGTTTGTCAGAGAATGTCCTTTCAATTGACATTTGTTCAATTTTCCAAGCTTCACTAATAGCAGGGAATAAATGTTCACATTGATATTTGTAGTACTGCGATTTAGAAAGGAACTGGAGTCCCACAAATGGACAACTTACTAAAAGTAGAGCCAATGAAAAGTAAAGCTGCGGCACACAGTAGATTTCCAGCTGGCACTTTCCCCAGCATCGGTTGAGCAGACCATGAAAATTTAGCATGGAGCAGATCACAGGTGGCTTATATTTTCAGGTTAATGCCTTGTGATACACGAGTCACATTCAACAATGGCTTCCTGCATACTTCCTTCCCTCTTCACTGGATGGACACATTTCAGCATCAGTATAATCTCTACCAGGCATCTGTCGAATACAATGTATTTGGGCTCCTTTATTAGACTATCATCCTGCATGAATGTGGTTTGTGACTGAAATGTGGTTTGTGTATTATTGCCACTCTGTTGTGGCTTCTACACTACGATTACCGGCCATCCCCCACGAGGAGCAGCACAAAATGGCAACCGACGGTTAGGTCGTTGCCTAGCAACAAAAACCGACGCCGATAGGCCGCTCTATAGCTCTTCCATGACGCAGGGTCACCTGATGGTGTGAGCCGGCCGATCCGCTGAGGGTGCCTACAAGACCACTGCCTGTCTGTGCACAATCTTCTGCTGGCCATCAGGAGGGCAGGAGCCCCCTGCATCAGCTGCTGGAGCCCGTATGCTCAGCTCGCCGCCCGGTCCAGATCCACCTGACTGTCTGTGTCTTGGGGTAAGCGTGGGGTGGCTGTCCTCTGCTGCATCTCGCTGCATAAGTGCATTTGCTCATTTTTGCTCCCTTAGTGCCCCTCTGTTGTGGCTTCTACACTACGATTACCGGCGATTTCCCCCACGAGGAGGAACACAAAACCGAGGTGAGGAGAGCACTAAGGGGTCATTGGGTCCACAATGGAGGTGGGCTCTGGGCTACGGAGACCGTAAGCTAAAACCTAAACTCCTGTGTTTTCAGACCTGGTCATCAGCCGAACAAGAGTCCAAGGGAGCGGGTCCAAGGTTGGAAGAAGTCCAGCCAGATTGGGTGGCGTCCCCGTGGATACCAGGTGAGTGTTATACCTATCTACAAATCCAGAACTATCTTGAAACCAGTCAGCTCCTAGGCTCCCGCCAATCCAAATTTAGACCACAACATGGCACATAGATGGCCTTAATCGATCTTAAGACACAAATTGACGAGCTCAACGACAAAGGAAAAACCACCAGGCTGCTCCTCCTTGACCTGTCGGCAGCCTTTCACCTGGTGGACCATGCAGTTTTATGCAAACACCTAGCATCGGCTGACCACTTCTCGAGCGAAGCCATAGCTTGGATCCAGTCATTCCTAGACAATAGAACAATGAGAGTTTCCTCCACCTCGGCGGACCCAATCCAGACCACATGCGGTGTCCCACAAGGTTCTTGCATCTCGCCAACTATGTATAACATTTACCAAGCCCCTATCTGACAAATTGGACAGACTGGGTGTCACCTACACGAATTATGCAGATGACAACCAGATCCTCATTCCCCTTTCGGGCAATTTTGTCTCTGATACGGCCCTGTTAAGTGAAATATACCTCCTCATTCAGGCGTGGATGGCAACCCACGGCCTCTGCCTGAAGGATGACAAAAGTGAGATCCCAATTCTTGGCTCCACTGCCAATCTTAAAAAAATGTAACCCCAACAACTACTCTGCTTTCAACATTGATGGCAATATTATCACAGTAGTTAAGGAAGAGAAAACGTTAGGATTTTACCTTGACTCTACCGTAACCTTGAGGAGACAGCTAAACTCTCTAGCATCATCCACCACCTCTACTTGCAAACCTATTAGGGCATGCAGACCTTTTCTATCACAAGCCAGCGAGAGTATCCTGGCTAATGCCCTAATACTATCAAAATTAGATTATTGCAACTCCCTATACTTGGGAGCTAACAAATGCATCACTGACAACATTCAGACACTGCAAAATAATGCCATTAGAACGGCCCTGAATTTACCTACCAGAGAACATGTATCTAATATGAGATGAGAACACCACTGGCTAAAAATAAGCAACAGGATCCTACTTAAAACAGTTTCACTAACATTTAAGTGCCTCAATAATGTTGCTCGCCCTTACCTCACAGAGAGAATGATCAAAAGAACATCGACCTGCCCCTCCAGAGCGGCGAACTCCCACTGCCTAGATTTAGGCTAAAAAAAAAAACCAGGTGGAAATAGCTTCCCGGTAAAAGCTGCCCAATATTGGAATGCACTCCCACTTGATCTTAGAATAGACCAGTCTTACTACAGCTTCAGACGTAACACTCTCAACTGGCTACAATCCAACGACCATTAAGACTAACAAACATGCACCGATGTACTAGCCTCTGAACCTCTCCTGCACTGGCTTTTACCTGTTGTCTCTGACCCCCTACTGTGTTGTATCCCTCCATCACGTAAACATGTATGTATGAACCTTGCCAAATCTTCCAATATGCAATGTAGGTATGTATTTTACTGTATGTATGCATGTATGTACTATCCCTACTATATAACTAAGCTTTAAGTATCCTTTGTACTCTGTTGCGCCCAGTTACCTAAGGGTTCGGTACGCCCTACAAATTAATAAACAACAACAGCTGTGGTGGCTATATCGGCCGAACAGGACAAACTGTAGTCGAGATCTTTGGCTAGTTCCTCAGTCAATTGTGTTGAGGCTTCAGTCTCTGTTATTTCAGCTTGTGTTATTTGAACAGAAATTGGAGAAACCATCAATGTCGATTGTTTGTTGGGTGGCCCTTTTTTTGCGGGAGTAGATTGTGCCAAGTGGTCAGCGAGTAATTCAAAAGCATCTTCATTATATTCAGTTTCATCTTCATCTCTTGGAGTTCTTGCATTGTAGCAATGGTCCACCAACACTTTGCTGGCTTCGCCGGTCACATTCAATTCATTTTCTGGCCATTGGGCATAAGCATCTCAAGTCTGCTTATTGATTTGAACACACTGTGCCTCAAATAATAGTTGCTCCATGGTGAAATCAGTTTGGCAAGCAGCTCTCTGGTTTCAGTAGCTGTCTGTGTCTTCATAGTTCGTTTACTTCTGGGTCTCTAGGAGATAGGTTTGTAAAAACATGTTCAATGCAAATCTAACATACAATATATAGCACTTTTTAAATTAAAGAAAAAGCATGTTATGAAGACACCAGCCCAAAGCACTTTTTGTAATCGAAATTGTTTCTTAGTTACCCTTGCTTTCTTGATTTTCTGTGAAACCGTGTCTTCACTGTACGACTGCACCAGCAAGCCGGTTAGCCACCTCGGATACATGTGCCTCCTCTTCTATACATCCCTTGAATAGAATATTCATTAAAAAAAAGTCAATCTTATTTGAAATCAAATTCTTCCCTCGCACACATGGCTTACATAGATACCCGCGTACATGGTGTACATCATTTATTGAAAATATACATTTCGAATTTCACCTGATTGAAGGCCAGTGTACTCAATCAGAGATCAACGTGAGAAACCTACTGATTGTAATGTTGCACTCAAGCATACTGCAAAAGATGCTTGTTTATAATAATGTAATTGTCTAATAGTATCAGATGTAGGATATACTTCCTTTCATTCAAGTGAACTGTCAGTACACATACCTCAGGCTTTGGATCAGCTCCAAAGGATGATGTAATTGTAGTCGAAGTACCAGCATCACCCTGTAACACAGTACTTGTTTTAGTATGGATGAAAAAAGTGAAATTGAACACATAGAATGGGATGCAGACAATGGTACATATGAATAAAAACCCATAAATTAAACATTATGTAAACAAACGACAGGATACATAAACTTTTTCATATTATCTATAATTCCATGTATAATACATTTCCGGAATTGAATAGTGAAATAAAACTACCTTATACTCGCTCAAAGTTGTTGTTGACTCCGTGAAAAAAATGGATGCACAATCCTGCTCCTTCAATTCAGTGCATTGTCATGGAGTTGTAAAGGGAAAATTAGATTTGAATTAGAAATGTGGGAAGATCAACTCTGAACAATATGAACTTACAGCCAGTATGTATGGCTCACCATTGGTATACTGGACGTGTCAGTGATGTTGTCACTACCGATAGTCTGTGCTTCAGTCAACATGATAACAACCTAAAGAAAATGACATGTAAAGCAACCAGTTACGAAAAGATTATGCTTATTTCCAAGGGCAGTATAGCATAGTTTTCTCTGTCCATAAATAGTTTTCTATGATGCTCCTAAAACCAGGGACAGATGAATAGCAGAATGGGGTGTAGTTATAAAGCAATACAATCTTGTCAATATGCAAAGTATTATAAGGAACATTTAAACCAAAAAGACCAAACCATCCATGTAGTTACCTGTTCAGTACCCCAAATCCTACAGCTAAATCATGAACCGTGACTCACCTGAGGCAGCGTGTGCATGAATAGAGTTGGAATTGCATTTGGAAGCAATTTACGAGACTTTCTGAGTCTAAGCTTCTTTGTGTACTGCGATTGGTCATACATATTTGTGGTAAAGTGCAGGCTGTAGATGCGGAATCGATCACCCCTTAGGTCCCGCAAGACATCCTGGGCTGTACTTTCAATCTCTTCCGCCGCACATCCAAAATATCTGACCCATTCTCTTATTAGATCTATATTCCTCGGGAATATATGCATTATTGTGCCTTTAGGTTTGGTATGGGTCTTAGAAGGGCAACCATAAACCATACAAGCAGGCATTATTGAAAATCAGTCAAACAAAAAAAAGGTCCACATTGAAAAAAAACTATTTTGCATGAATACGTCTGAAAGATGGAATTATATCATACATTTGTCTATGCAATGTATGTTTTGGTCACAGAAGCCAAACCTGTGTAGCATAGCCGACTGTATTCTAGGATAACTTTCATACACGATTGATGTGACACAAATCTTAACATGTTACTCGACCCTTGAATGTACTATCATGCATCAAAAGGAAACATGCTTATAGTCACGGTCCGCGGAGGATGCAATTCTATCCCAATTGACACTGTTGACAATTGCTATAAATTGAGAACAGAACAAATCAAACTCAAGTCAAGTAATGGCAATGAGATGAATGAATATTACACTACTGGGTACATTCATTAGAAATAGATAGAAATTTAGAGATCAAGAAGATATGATTAGGTGACCTGCCCTTACCTTGACCAACAAACATTTAGATTTGGCAAGCTGGGTAGTTAGTAGCAGGAGGACAGGTAGCGCGATAACGAGTTGACTTCCAGTGCTCAGAGATGTTCACAGGTCGCACAATGACGAGCTGACTTTCAGTGGTCAGAGATGTTCACAGGTAGCACGTTCACGAGTTGACTTCCAGTGCTCACAAATGTTCTCATGGTAAATATCAAGGGGTTTATAAAGAATTAGAAAAGTGGGTGTGTATGTGAATGAGTGACATGTATATGGTGTGGTCTTAGGGCCGGAACACTGCTGAATGGAGACACACTTATGTGGATTGCAGGGGCAAGGTCTGCTTCAGGGGAGCATGCCTGGAGACACTGGGTCTGGGGAGGCCATGTGAACAATGGCCCCTCTGCGGAAGATACCCTTGAAGTGTACTTGGTGTTAGGCACCTTGGCCATTCCCACCTCTGCCAGCCCCCTTGGGGGGGCATAGCCACAGGTGCTAACAGTCATTGAATCTGGAGGGGGGATGGAGGGGCATGAGGCATGCAGAAAAGGGCCGGAACACTGCTGAATGGAGACACGCTTGATTCACTGAAAAAATGAAACCACCATTCATAAAAGTTCAGTTCTATTTTATTTTGTTGCTGATGTTGATGGCACAAATGTACTACACATTATATACTTCGGGTTGCAGCCCGGTGTGGGAAAATCCCCTGTACTGACCGCTGTCACTGGGGAATGTGTCTCTAATGGCACCAACGACACAGGTGGGTATTACTTGTCGAACGTGATGTCCAAGCCTCCCACGAAGCCATCATGTAAACGAACGATAGCCCACCAGCATGTACCACCTGTGGAAGAGAAAGATACAAACTGTTTTTAAATGAACAAGATCAGTGTATTAAACCTTGGTTGAAAATGCAATCTTGTATCCTATGGCATTGTTGCCAGTACAAATGTTACTTCACAGATCAATCCACTTGGGCTTTAAAGTGTAGACACATTACAATATTTTTTTTAAATAACAAATTTTATTGAGTTGTGTGCATGTATAAAGAACATTCAATATCCAAACAAACCAAAGAAAATAAAAGTAAAAAGAAAAATAATTGTGCATACATATGAAGAGGCATTGCGCATGAATATTGTCTGGGCGCATATACACATCCACAAAGGAGAGTTACACACATGCAAGACCAGCTGCGTTATTGTCGTGACTACACAACCGGGTGTTGAAAAATCATTACGTTAAGTCCTGGCCTGATGGCGAGGGTATGTGTTGCAGTTTATTCGCCCGAACACTGCGTGTTCATAGTACTGTTCCCATTTTCCCCATATTTTGTCCGCCTTGCCGGGGCAGCCACGTGCTTGGTATACTCGGTGTTCCATCAGGCTGATGGCATCCACGTCCGCAGTCCATTGGTCATAGCTTGGGCACATTTCTGATCCCCACAATAGTGCAATGTTTCTTATGGCAATCCCTGCGGAGGTTGAGAGCAGCAGCTTTTCGAAGCGGGTCAGTTCTCCTTCCTCTTCAATCCCCAGGAGGAGAAGTTTGGGGTCAGTTGGTATCGGGTGGCCCATGACCCTCGAGACTCTTTCACTACATTGTCGCCAAAGGTGTTGTATATGCGTTGTATATGCGTGCACTGCCATAGGGTGTGGTAGAAGGTACCTTCTTCCTGTTTACAGCCCAGACATTTAGGATCGGTTGCTCTCCCCCAATTATGCAGTGTTAGACGCGGATAGTATATTCTGTGGAGGATCTTTAGTTGAATAAGTCTGATTCTGGCTGAAATTGCTATATCCCTGGGGTGCATCAGGGCCAAAATCCAATCTTTGGGGAGTATTGGGCCAACATCTCCTTCCCATTTCAGTTTCAGGCCTGATAGTTCTGGCTTGGAAAAAGCGTAAATGCCATTGTACATGGTGGATGTGACTTTGTTTTCTACATGGTCTACAACTATATTTCTTTGAATAGGCGTGCATTCTGGCATGTCTACCATTTGGTCCCTTTGGGCTGAAAGGTCATGGTGCAGTTGTTCGTAGTGGTAACGTTCGGTAGGTGGGAGGGAATATTGAACAGAGTTCTTGGCAAATGGAATGAGCTTATTATTCATAAATATTTGTTGTAAAGTGTGTATATCAGCTGCGGCCCAGCTAGGCCATTTGGGGAGTTTGCTGAGGCCTGTGAATGGGCGTTATTCCAGATAGGCTGGGCTGGAGTGATTCTATTATCCCAGCCAATATATTTGTGTTCCTTCCCATATTTGTGCTGTCTGTGCCATTATCGAGCACTCGGGAGGGCGACACTGTTTCCCATAAAGACTTTCGAGCCGTGTGTTTATTTCCGCCTGTATATGCGGAAGTTTTGGATTGCCATGAAGAATATCATTGACTGTCGCCATTTGGATCGCCCAGTAATATACTTGGATGTTGGGGAGACCTATCCCCCCTTCCCAGACTGAACGTTGGAGGGTTTTGAGAGCTATCCTCGGGTGTTTCCCTCCCCACAACAGTTTGCGTGTTGTTCTATCTATTTTACGGAATTCTTCCGCGGGGATATGGAGAGGGGCATTTTGAAGGATGTATAGGAATCTGGGTAGGGCCAACGTCTTGAAGAGCGCTGCTCTATCTAATAGTGTCAATGGTAATGCTTCCCAGTGGACCACATCTTGTTAGAATTTCTTAACTAGTGGGTATAGGTTTTGGAGTATGTGTCAAGTGCATTGGTGATAATGATGCCTAAATACCTGAACTGTGTAATTTCAATCTGATAGGGGGACCCATGTGGTGATATACAGTCCACGCCCTTCACTGGGAAGAGTACAGACTTGAGCCAGTTCACCCTGAGGCCACTAAAGGTTCCGTAATTAATTAGGATATCAGTGACTATGGGGCCTGAGATTGCCGGGTCACCTGAGTATATCAGGAGGTCGTCCGCATATAGGGATATCTTGTCCTCCCACTCTGAGTACCAGCGAAAACCTGACCATGTGCCGTGTCCCGCAGAATGACTGCCAGTGGCTCGATTATTAGGACAAACAGCATTGCCGAGAGGGGACATCCTTGCCTGGTGCCCTTCCCCAATTGAAAGACACGCAAGAGCCATCCGTTCACTTTCACCTCTGCCAGGGGGTTATTATACAGAAGCTGGACCCATTTTATAAATGGTTCGCAGAAGTTCATTTTCCTCATGATTGTCCATAATGCCTCCCAGTACACCGAATCAAAGGCCTTTTCATCTATGGCCAACAGTGCCGCGGACTGCTGTAGAGTGGGTGCTCTCTCCAGGGCCAGAGGCAGCCTGCGGATATACATTCTGGTTGATCTTTGGGGCATGAAGCCACATTGGTCCGGGTGGATCACAGCTGTGATGACCGTTTGGAGTCTGTTCGCTAACACTTTGGCCAGTATCTTTGCTTCGGTATTGATCAATGATATGGGCCTGTAGGAGCCGCATTCGTCCGGGTTTTTTTTTTTTTTTTTTTTGGGGATCACGATTATCGTGGCTTTTCAGAGGTATGGCGGGAGCACGCCTTTCAGTAGGGACTCTTCGAACAGGTTGAGTAGGTGAGCGGGTAAGTCTAAATGGCTCAGACGTTTCCAAATGTCAACAGGGAAACCGTTGGGACCTGGGGTTTTGCCGGCTTGGAGTTGTGCTATGGCTGTCGAGATCTCTTCTTCTGTTATTTTGCCATCCAGCACTTCAGCTTGTTCCATGGTGAGGAATGGAAGATCAGTCTCGCCCAATATGGAGCTGTTTGCTGTATCGGTGGGAGGCGCATAGAGTCCTTCGTAGAAGTCAGCAAAGCATTCTGCTATTTCCGCATCAGTGGAGACTATTTTGGCTTCTCTTGTTTTGATGTTCTTTACTGTACGTTGACCTTCATCACGTTTTTCTAACCATGCAAGCATCTTGCCTGCTTTTTCCACCGTTTCATATAATCGTGGTTTCATGGCGCTATGTGCTTTTTGGGCACAATCTAGTGACAGATTATGTAATTTTTTCTGTGCCAGCATTAGGGCTCTATGTGTCTGGGGGGTGTCGCTGGAGATATGTTCTGCTTCCTTAGTCACAACTTCCTTTTCGGCGTTAGTGATCAACTTGCGTTGCATCTTTTTCTTAGCGGAAGTCCATGATATGATCTCACCTCGCAGGACTGATTTGTACGCTTCCCACAGGATGGAGGGATCATCCGTCGAGCCTGCATTCAGCTCAAAGTAGTTGGAGGTGGCCGTTTCTATTTTTTCTTGTAGGTCTGGGAACCCGAAGTAGTAGGAGTTAAGATGCCAGGTGGGCGGCGGGCGTGGTCTCTCCGTTTCCAGCTCCACTAATATTGGAGAATGATCGGATATGCCTCATGGAAAGAAGGATGCGTTACAGGCTTTATGAATGTTCTGGGATGGAAGAAAGAAATAATCTGTCCTGGACATTGAGGCATGCGCTCCTGAATGGAAGGAGTACTCGCGTTCTTCTCCATGTAGTTCTCGCCACGTGTCTCGGAGCCCCAGTGCGGATGCAAAGGCGGCGAGTCTGGTGACAGTGTTAGGGTTTCTGGTCTGCAGATGTGTACGGTCTAGGGCATTGTTCATTACTTCATTGAAGTCCCCTCCTATCATGCATGTGTCTGCCATTCCTGTCGCCAGGATAGGGGAAATGTCAGCTAGCAAGGTGTTGAGGAGGGCTGGTGGGGAGTAGATTGCCGTAATCGCCAGGGTTTGATTTCAGAGTGACGCTTGCAGGTGTACGTATCGCCCGCCGCTGTCTCGAGTTACTTTTTTGATTTCAAGCGGTAGTCTCTTGTGGATCAGTAACAGCACTCCTCTCGCCACTGTGGAGAAGCAAGCATGTATCGCTGTGCGATAATTGGATCTCTGCAATAGTTTACATGTGGTTCCCGCCAGGTGTGTTTCGGTTAAGAGAGCTATATCCGGGGAATGTCTGTTTATGTATTGCAGCACTAGTCTTCTTTTGCTTTTGATGCTGGATCCCAGGCCATTCATGAGCTTTAGGTGTTTGGTATTTGGAGTCGATGCAGGTGCGTTCAGGTATTTGATTGTGAGGTTCCCGGGTGCATTCTGTAGATTGTATCTGTGCCGGAGACAGTAAGGCGGATTTTTATTGCAGCACATGCCTCTTGTAGTATTCTCATGTTGTCATTGTATGCTAAACGTTGAATAAAACTAACAGTTCCAACTCCCCCTCTCCCCACAACTGAAGCATCTGTCGGCCCAACATAAACTTATAAAACAGTTAAGCTTCAACTAGCATGCGCCCGCCTTGCGTTAGCGGGGCTTTCCAGTCTGGGTGCGCTTCGAGCCCATGTGGTATGGCTCAGCTGGATCTCATGAACCGGATACCAGTTGAAGCTTGGTTGTACAGCACCTCTTTAGGGTACTTCGAGTTCTTTGTCGTCTCGGGGGTGGTTGCTGGTCAGTCGCCAGCCTTGGTGTGCCATGTGGTTCGGGTTTGCATTATCAAGATTGCGTTTCCTTGCCTGCTCCGTTCGGCAATCTCTTTCGTGGGAACGGCATTGTTGATAATTATTCATTTGCCTGATGCGGGATCGCAATGTGCGGGTTCAGCTGGGGTTCCATTTCCGGTGGTTGTTCAGGATGCGGTCTGCCGCGTTCCCCTCTCCGCCTCCCCTCAGCGCCCCAGTCTCCTTCTATGTGCCTTTCCGCCGAGTTCCAAGCTTCCTTGGGGTCAGTAAAGTGGACAGATGTGCCTTTATGAAAATGTTTTAACTGGGCGGGAAAAACTAGCCCGTACTTCACTCCCATTGTTTGCAGGCGTTTTTTGAGTGGATTGAAGGATTGGCGCGCTTTCTGTACTTCTCTGGTGAAGTCAGGGATGAAAGCAATCTTCGATCCGTTTTATGTGATTGTTCCCTTTGACCTTGCCAGTTGCAGCAGGGCGTCTTTGTCTCTATAATTTAGGAACCTTGCAATGACTGTTCGCGGGGGTGTGCCGGGTACAGCCTTCCCAGTAAGTATGCGATGGGTTCGTTCTAAGGAGAAAAATTTGGGGAAGGCCTGTCCCCCGCCTCTGGGTCCTCTTGCCCCGTGCTTATCGGCTTATGGATACGATTTCGGTGGGGCCGGAGTGCATACTCGCTGGTCAGTGCAGGAGGGGAATCGTCAGGGCTGGTGGCAGTACTGAGCGTATAGGTATATCCTTCCTGAAGGTGGCAACCAGTTCGCTTTGTCCCAGAGCGAGGCGCTGTCTCAGTTTGGATACTTGCACTTGTGTTGTGGAGATGGTGATAGAGGTAGTTTCAGAAGTTAGAGCTTTGTGTGCAGGGCGGCAGCCGGGAGATTGTTGTCCACAACTATTCTAAAGGGGCGGCCGAGGGCAGCGATCACAATCCCCAGTTCCAGTACGCAGCCACCCT
Organism: Ambystoma mexicanum; assembly: GCF_040938575.1. NCBI lineage: Eukaryota > Metazoa > Chordata > Amphibia > Caudata > Ambystomatidae > Ambystoma > Ambystoma mexicanum. Next base: position 226,254,641 of record NC_090931.1, on the reverse strand, counting down.
CCTCTCCTTACCGCGACGTTCAGTGCAGCGGGGATTGCTGTCTCAGGGACACGGAGGGGTCCGCAGGCGGTCTACGCGAAGCGGAGCGCCCACGTTGTTGCTGACGTTTTAAACTCTGTTGGCGTATTGCAGCAATGTCTCAGCGAGCAGGCCCAACGGGTACAGGCCCTCAGGGGTGTGTTGGCGGAGTCTGGCCACGTCCCGTAAGTCCTGTAAGTCACAGAGGCCAGACCAACATCGCACTCCCATGCGCCCCCCGGCGGGGACCTTCTCAGCGCACTCTGGCCTCGGACGGCAGCCAGGGGGGGAGACCGGCTATGCAGCGCCGCTCTGGGTGATAAGAACGCCGGCGTCTCCTCGGAATCCGGGCTCCAACAGCGTCGAGATCTCGCAGTAAGGGGCGATCCCCGTCTATCCAGGCGTAGTCTGCGACACCTTCTATCACCGCTGGCGTCTCGTTGGTGTGCCGTATTTCCTTCGTGCTTCGCTCTCAGCGAGCCTGCGGCGGCCATTTTGGGTGCTGAGCGCGGCTCCGAGTCCGTGTTTACGGATCGCCGTATCTACAGGATCTTTCGACGATTCCGCTCCGCTCATGCAGTGATCGATGCCGCCTGTATTCGGACAGTTCTATGAGCGGTTTTGAACAGTCCACAATGGCTATTTTCGCAGGATTTAGCTCAGGATCTGGCTGGCGGCTCAAGAGCAATGGCGGATCACATCCTCATCGTTCGGCCATTGGCCACGCCCCTCCACATTACAATATTGAATGACTATGCATTCCTTTACATTTGGGCCACAAAGAAATATTGTTTCATGGTTGTACATGAAATAAACATAAAATGACCACTATGATTTCCTCAAATTGCGTGTGATGTATAGAATTGCAAGACTACATTCATTTGGCAGTGATAGATCAATGTTACGACAACATGGGAGACAAACATTAAATGTTAGTGACCTAAGTCACAGCGCATCTAGAGTTCACTTACTCATTACTTGGATAGGGAGGGCGAACTGTTGCGCGAAGTTCGTGCATAAGCACCATCATAATCCTCAAAACAGACCGTGTGAGGCAGGCTGCCCTGAAGTCATGCAGCTCGGTAATGCATTGTGGCCGTGTCTCGTCTACCGATATGTAGGACAAGCATCCAGAGTTTTCTCGGCAGCAGCAGTTCTTCTCGGTTGGCATTACCGTGCACCGATTGCGGGTACACCAGGTGGAGACGTCGTCCATGCGACTAGGCTCAGGCTTGTGTTCTGGTGATTCGTCCTCCCAACTGTCGTCCGAAGCGCCTTCGTTTCTGCATCTTTCTCTTTCGAGTAATTCCGCCTCAGAATACACCTGCTCGTACTGGTAGGGCTGTATTGTTGCCATTATAAGACAAAATAAAAATAGTACTAGTATCTGTTTGCACGGAATATGAGCAACGAAGATAGCTGAACAGAGCAGAAACAAGTCAGAGGATACATAAAATAAGACAGTGAAACGATTGGAAAGCAAATCTGATGTTGTCTGATGATAAGCGGTCTGTTTATACTTATTGAGGAAAGAGGCGGCCTGCCATTTCCATCGAGACACGTCATTGGCTGAAGCAAGAGATTGTTGACACGAGACGTGCATTGGTGTTGTGAAATGGGCGGTACGCGTCTAGTGATGTCAGTCTCAGGGGCGGGGGATATGATTTAGTGCCGCCAGGGCAGTTCACCTTAGGGCGATGCAGCAACGGATAAGATTATCATTTGATGGCCGCGCCCTGCTGCCTGATTTTGCATGTGTAAAAGTGAGGAAAACTACGGTAAGGTGCATAGGAAATGTTTGTACGATCGATCAACGTATGCTTAAAAACACATACCCGAACCCTCGGGACAATAATATTTTTGAGCGCACTATTCCTTTTAATGTGATTGTGAGACAATAAGTGCCGGAGCTCGAACACCCCACACATTAAGCACTGAATAAAAGGGATATAGGTGTTTACTGTTTAGACAGTGCGGGTTAGAGATATGGGGTCAGGCAGGGGGGACGCGGGATGCAGCGAGGGGGAAGAAGGAGAGCTCTTTGGCTGGTTAAACTACAGATGCCTGACCTTTAGATGGGGACAAACGGGGGGGGGGACTGGAGGATCGTGAGTGATGCATCAGGATGTTGTAGAAGTTAAGCTGAGCTGTCACTCTGGAAAGGGGTGAGAATGGTAGATATTAGTTCATGTCTAGTGCTACGGTCAAGTTTCATAAAGACTTAGGAGTGCATTGTTTCACAATAAAGTATGTTTTTTAACTTCCAGATAACAAGTCCATTTGCACCGTCATTCCAATGACACTACCACATTCAAAAGACTAACTTGCTGGGCAGAGAAAGTGGTTTAAATAGGATGAACATCCATGGTACCGGACATGGGTGTCCATAAGAGGGGTGGGATGGAGGGCGAATGGTTCAGTCTAAGGAGAAACAGATTAAGAAGGCCCTGGGAGGGAGCTATGTGTAATACGGTGGTCCGCCGCCTGGCATTTCCCTCAGACCCAACCATTCCTGCGTACATGCACCAGGGCCGCAAGATTTCTCTCTGCCTTCTCCTACAGTAGTCGACTGCTGCTGCGGAGCTTACTCAGAATAACATTTCAGGTTCCTCATTCAATATTTAGCAAAATTGACCCCGGACAGTGCTGAACAATTCATGGAATTGTCTTAAATTAGTGTGGCCTGGCCTCTAAGCAGGGAGACCTAGAGGGGAGAGAGCGCAGGATCTGGTAGGGCCAGTTATGAAAAGTATTGCTCCTGCTAGCCATATGTGTATCCTATTTTTGCAAAGCCTTAAAAGAGCAGTTTTGCGTGTCCACTGAGTGTTCTTTGGAGGAGGGCCCCTGGAGAGACGGAAGCTCTCTGCCTGAGATCTACCCGAGCAAGCTCATTCTCGCACTTACCTTAATCACAAAAAGCATGATTCTTTTTTAAGTGAATGAATTAAAACAATGAAGAAAAACGAGCTGAAACAGACGCCTCGTGAAGGAGAAACCAGTGCCAAACGCCGCCTGTGTGCGCCAGGGGAACCACGGCTACCGTCAGGGGTGGATTGGGAACCGAAAAAGGCTGTGGAAATAATTTTCAAAGTGGCCCCATATTACATCTTTTCATCAAGCCCAACCATTTTCAATGGGGAAATGTGTTAATACCACACACAAGAGGCCAAGGGTGCAGAGGCCTACCGGGAAATCTCGTGCGTTCACCATTGGCTGCTGTGAGCTTCAGATCTGCCAGTAGCGGACCTTGACTAAATGTGCAGTAGAATGGGCCTTGCATGTTCCGTTGGTCGTGTGCAATGAAGGTCATAAGATGTCCTGTCTGAATATTTTTTCACTTATGTTTATAGTTTATGCAGGGCAGTCAGAGTTGGAGAGTGTTTAGCACGGGACATTGCCTGGCCATGCCTCGGTACTGCGTGGTGGCTGTTGAAGTAAAACAATGCAAGAAGACTTTCTTTATTTTGCTGACAGTTAACATCTGTCAGTCAAGTGTAGTCCACGTCCTAAAATGATGTCCGAAAACCTGTTCACCACCTGGGTTAATCAGCCAATTACTTAATTGCTCGACTTAAACTTCAGACCTTTCTTGTTAGGGACAGGCAGCAAATGTGCAGACGTTTTCCGCAAGGATTCGCCTTTCTTGGACCCCAACTCCTGGCTCAGTTTGTTCCCAGCTTGCCTTTTGAAGTTATTGGAAACATACCACTGTTGCAGGATGTTGTTCCTCTGTCTGCACGCCTTAAGGAACCCCTTTTGCATGCTGCAAAGGTGAAAGGGATTGGAGGAGGTCCCCAGGGGGATGGCTGGGGTACTGCCAACGGGGATTCAGCTATTGTAGCGCTTTCATCCAATAAAGTTAACTAAGTGTTCACTTTGTTTGGTGAATGCCTCCATCCCCGTGCGCCTGCACAGCGAGCCGTGATCAAGGGCAGCTGCAAGAAAGAGTGACAGTGCCGAAAAAAAAAAATCTGGTGTTGCCCGGCACAAATTAAGCACTGCCCAGCAGCAAAAGACACGTTTGAAGTAAAATAATCTATGTGTTTGTCCTTTAGACAAAGCGATAATGAAAGTGAATTATTTTTACAATAGTCTGCACTTCACTGTGTCTGCTTACTTTCAAGACCCTAACTACAGGCTAACAATATTTAATACAATTGGTATATGCTGATCCGTTAATAAAAGGGGTTGAGGTTGTGTAGCGGAAGGGTGCATTCTATCGTTTTGCCATGGTGATAATCAGTGGGGTAACTGCTGAAAATGTTGGGGGGCGTGGGGGGGGGGGTTTACATCTAAATGAAAGAAGCCCCTGCCAAATGAGTGGGATAAAATGGTGTGCCACATAAATGTAGGGGCGGGGGGCGGCAAACACCCTTGTCCCCATCGCCCCCCTAACATTACGTCCATGGTGACAATGCTATCTAGAAACCTTTAACATGTTTGGGCACTAATCCGCACCACAGCTAAATGTATAGTGGCTTTCAATAACCACTACTGTAAAACTTTTAAGCAGTTCTTGAATTAAATGTGACATGCATTGATTCAAAACTCACTTTCCTGTACTGCCACTAAAGCTACATGGATTGAATGTTTATCATCGAAAATATAAAAGGGCTGTCCTCTTTGTAGAGTAAATATTCATGGCAAAGGCAGTCTTTCGTGTCAGTAGTACTTTTGGGAATATGACAGCGGAGGTCGGACCGGCAGATAGATGAGTTGCATGAACACAACGCACTGTAGGTGGTGCTAGAGAGCAGCCATTTTAGTTCTCCACCTTTATAACCATCACAGTTCACATGCAAAGGGCAAATCAGATTTGTGATGTTAAGCAATGTGTTTTTGGTACAGTGAGCAAAAAGCGTGTGCTGCAAACTCTCATCTCAGAACCGGCTATCATGCCATGTTCTTTCTTGGGAGGAGCGCCTGCTACCTTCTTTGAAATGTGTTCTTGTATACAGCCATTTGTGACATTTTGCAGCCTCCTTTCTCTTTCTTTACTGCCTTTTGTGACATTTTGGCAGCCTCTTTTCTCTTTATTTTAAATAAGAGAAAATACAAAAACATGCGGCAGCTCAGATTTCACTATCACAAACGAACAGTGTATTTGAAAGTCAAAATATAAAAAAGCAAAGCTGTGAATTGTATCTGCATTTGGTTAATAAGGGTGGGTGTTTGTTTGGGTGTCGCACGAGGAAAATGTGTCCAGACGCGTGCAGCATTTTCCTGTTTTTAAAGAAAATTATCGATCTTTGAAGTGTACAAGTTGCGCATTTGAAGTGTGCAGGTGGAGCGATTTAATACGCTGTATATAAAGTTGGGGCATGACTTCAAATCTAGCGAAAAAGGCGCATATTTGCTCGATGACTCAAGGCAGTGGGTGTCACTGGCAGAGTTCCCAGTTTTGGCAGCACTTCACTAGCGGGGATGGTCGGGCAGTCGCAGGTGCTGCTTGCGCGTTCACAAAATCAACACCAGGGTGGGCCTTGCGCGAGCATTGTTCGTTTACGTCCAGACTTTCCCGTTAGACTGAATCTGAAAGTGGCGTGAACGATTTAAATATTTCGATCGGGATGGATGCCACCCTTCGATGCTGTGCCCCCTTGGCGAAATTTCACACGTGCCGTTTTGGTAACGCAAACATATTCTTGAGGCTTGGTGAAAGTACAATTAATCATTGAAAAGAAGAGTGGATGACAGGTATGACTGCCATACATTGAAAATACGTCATTTTGAATGTCGTGGTCTATGAGAATATTTGAGGAAGAGTCATTGAACAACATGCACAATCATTTTGTTAAATATTTTACTGTTCAGAGAAGGCACTGAATGCAGAATTACCCTATGTAATATCCAGGTCAAGGCCACACGGCAAATCTCAAATGCACGCCGTCTGTTTTTAACCATCAGTTTTTTTATGCATGCAGTCTGTCTCGTTTTAACTGTTGTTTTATGCATGCACGGTCTTTTTAACCATTGCTTGATGCATTCACAGTCTGTTTCTTTTTAACCATTGTTTTTCTATGCATGCATAAACAATGTTTCGTGATGTATTTTAATGCATTGAGAACTCCTGCTTGTAGTGCCTCTGTCTCACCCATTTCTTTCCTGTCTCGTGTTGTTTTGCTCCCTTCCCTCCTATGTTTATTTGTTTCGCATCTTTTAAGTGGATGAAGTCATTGTCTAGTGAATATTTGGAACTTAACACAGGAGACACTTATGCATTATCCTGTCTTTGACCGGCCAGTATGACAGGGCAGCATATTTTATTATAGGAAGTAAAGTGCTAGACTCAAACATGTGGGGACTAATACCCTTTTATGTTCATATCCCAGCACTACATATTTCTGAAGTTAATAATAACACGTATTAGAAGCTTTAAAAACAGGGGGATACAAATGTGATATTTTCCTTCAACGATTAAACAAAGACATTGTCATTTTTTTTAAATGCGAATTTGCCTATGCTGTATTTTATCTCACTTTCCTTTTTTAATCCTATTGATTTTGTACATTTATTCTCTTTTTTTTTGCAACAGATCAAAATAAAGAGGAAACCAGCAGTAGAGAGAGGAAGGAAAGCAAGATGGTCGAGCAATTGGCAGAATACTGGCCCTGTTACCTAGACACAGTTCTGTGTGGAGATCCCCCTCACCTGAGCAACCTGTAGAAGAAAGATACAAGCCCAGTCCATATATTGTTCACACTAGACTTTCCAATAGTTCTGCAACCCCAAAGTACCTTGGCGTTGTAGCATTCCGCGTCCGGGAATTGACGGCCCTTCTTGAGTGTCCTCCCTTTCAGGCAGGAGTCACGGGACGTCGAACGTCTGACGGAGAACAGGTCGAGCTACAACAGTGAAGTGGCCGCGTCGTTCCTAGCGGTGCTCGTTGACGGGGAAGCGTAAACGTCCTGCCAGGAAGAGGCATGCAGGGCACCTCGATGTCGATAGTTCTGGACGGCAAAGAGTTGAAGAACTGTGGCCCAGCAAGGCCGTCGAGTCGTCGGCGTATCTGTGGTCTGGTCTTTGGGTGGCAGGAAACCCACCGGTGGATGCTGCTCGGCACGTCGATGGTCAGGCCTTCTGCAGCAGGATACAGCAGCGACGATGCGGACGATGGCGTCCTTGGATCAATTAAGTTCTTGGGCAACGGAGCACGGCGGCTCCAGTTGGCGACGGCGGTCGTCGACAGTGGCGGACAACGGTCTGGGCGTCTCTCCTTGGAGTTCTGCAGCAATCGGCATATCGGGTTGGCAGCCTGTCGAAGGTCTGTCTACCAGGGAGCTTAGGCAAAGATCCGCTGTGCACGATGGTCCCTCGTAGCTCGGGAAGAGGGCGCCTTACCAGGTCCTCTCTGGGTCAGTTCTCGAAGCTCAGCAGCTTTCAGATTGTGAAGGAGAGCAACAGCAATTCTTCTCTTCCAGTAGGGTTTCAAGATCCACCTTCAGTTACTCGTCGTAGTGGACTTCAGCTTCTGAACACGATTCCTCGCAGTGAGAGGTCCCCAGATATACTGTTGATCTCCCATTCATTCCGCTGGGTCACATTCAAGCATCCAATCACGACTGCGGTCATTCATGCAGGCAGGCAGCCAATCAGGCACACAGGGCATTCAGGCCATTCACTTCTCTCCAGACACTCACAACAAGTTATGTATATTGGGACAAGTACCGAGCCATTCAACACTCCAAGCTGCATTCATACCGGTTTTGGGCAGGGCTGTCTCAACCATTGTGTCAACTACCAGATACTAGACAGCCACAACATAGAATGCATATTCGTCACACACTCCATTCACCCAGGTCCCACCCACAGGCGTACCCATAACATACGGTCGTTGAGAAGGCTCCAGCCAGTCTGGTCGGCACTTCCCCACGCTACCAAATATGGAACTTCCACCCAACAGTCAGTCAGGGGGAAGGGACAGAGGCAGGGCTTCCCGGGACTTCGGGAAGATCAAGGTAACAGGTGATGGCCATTTTGTCTCCATCTGGAATCTACCGATTCCAAATGATAGGGCCTGGGCATCCCAAAATGGAGGACGCTCAGGGCACCAGGCATTTCAGCACAGAGCTGCCACCAGCCCGTACCCTGCTCTGTGGGTCACACGCAGGTGCCCAAAAACATACACTAGGGGCACAGGGTTGCACCCCTACCCATGGGTGCCATGAGGGTACCCTATGGGTCTGTTCACCAACCAAAAGAGAGAGCTGCACCGCCAGGAGTCCCACATGAACTGCTGCGTGGAAAATGCAACAGAACACACAATAAAAAGCAGTAAAGGACAAGGATACGGAGGCCCTGTCCCTCCGTTGCATTTCTAGCATCACAGCCACGGTCTATGGTAATTTGCTACTACAGATGGTGTAAGATATAGCATAACAAAAACCCTTGCAATTCAGTGAAAAAACCTTTAGTTCAGAGAGAGTTCAGTTGAAAAAATGTATTGCAACAAAACCAATGAAATTCGGTATGTGTCAGAATGATGAGAACCTTACCTCGAAGTCCACCATCAATGTCATTTATGTCATTGCTGACATAGTGTGCTCAGCACTTCCAACAGCTACTGAATTTCATGGGATTTATTTCACTATACTGTGACTTTGTATATTTGAGACGAGTCAGTGCTCACCTGACCTGGAGATTATATAGGGGGTGTACTGCGTGCAGTGCGTTCTCGTTAAACCTTTTCCTGTAGCCTATTTGGTCCATGTCTTCTGATTTATCCTAGTTTACCAATTAGTAAGACATGGGATAAGTAGTAAATGATATATACCTTTCATAACTGATCAAGTCCATGTTATCGTCTTTGGTTGGATTTACCTTGTAAAGAGGGCCAAAAATTCATGGAACGTTTAGTGCGGAGCAAAGTGACTTTGCACTGCCAACAAACATGTTCCACCGAGCCTAATTCAATGAGCGGTGCAAAGTGTATTTTTCTGGAGCAAAGTCACTTTGCACTGCAAAAGTACTCTGCACCAAAGCTTTTTTTTCTGAATTAGGCCCCTGTAGCGCAGTGCAAAGAGTACTTTTTCAGTGCAAAATGACTTTGCTCCGGAACAATACACTTTGCACCGCTCTGTGAATAAATACCAGTTCAACGTGTTTTTTGGCAGTCCGCACTAAACGTTCCATGAATTAGGCCCTAAAAGGTTTTGTCACTCTGTAAACTATTCCACTCTGGGAGAAGTTCTGTCTTCTTTCATTGTACGGTCTTTGTTTAGCAATAGAACAGGATGCAAATAACAATCCTTAAGAAGCACACCCAACAATCACACTTAAACAAATATGTACCGAGAGTTACATTTTGTTTTGTTGCTGCTACAGTTTGCCATGGGGATGTGGACAAAGTTACGAACTTTTGCTCTGCTTAAACACAGGCACAATTCTCCCTGGGACTATTAAAACAAAAGCTGTGCAAGTTCTTACAGGCTTGTGCAATGTTTGCAGTAAAGCATGTAGAAAGCTATTTATTTGTCAGGGATTAAAGAATCGATTCCTGACATGTTTGCATCCCAGGTGGCCATCGACTTGGACTCTCCACCTCTACTGACTCCTAGCAGCTTTGTACCCTGTACCAATCCCTTAAAAAGTGACACGCAGTAATAATGCCACACCCTTAATAAACAACAAATAACTTAACGATTCAGCTGCAGTCACATTCGTTGCAGCTCGTACTACAAAGAACAGGAGTTGTAGCCACCGGGAAGCCTTGCCAGTGCTACTCCTCACTGGAAACGCTGTGCAGTGCCGTCTCCAAACTGGGCTACACCGAGACAGCGCACAGGAAAGAATATATGTAAGCAAACGTCTATTTTTTTCAGGTCTTCTTTAGAAATCATTGTGCAGCTTTGCAAACATTACATAAATCAAAGCATATTGGTTATTGAATACTGTATTCAATTGCCATTTCAGATTACCATTTCACAAAGCTAGTTAGTAAGTGTGTTCTGCGGCACTTCAACAGGATTATAAGAAGAGACAACAGGGGAGGGGTGGCATAGATGGAGGTGGGCAGGCGACAACTACCTCCCAGAAAACATTCAAACTGTTATGTAAAGATAAGAAGAAGAGCTCCCTCCATCTGACACTTCTAAAATGCGGGAGCTTTAAATCATTCCTTGGCCATCTATCCTGTAACAAATTCGTATTTTGGTACAATTTTTTATGGACAAGTGCGACTTCAATATCATTATTAATTCTTTGGCAAAAAAAGAACCCTATTAGAGCTTTTGTATAATGCTATGGCAAATGCATTGACTATACTCAAGCGCCCCTTGTGGATGCTCCCAAACGGAGTTCTTTGAAACAAAATAACAATTTGACAGTTCTAGGCAGTTTCTTTCTTTTTTTATTTATTTAGTTTTCTGTAGTGGGCCACATGCACACAGACTACTTCAGAATCCTCGGGGGAAGTGGGGTTTGGGGGAAACGGTTTGGTAGGCGGGAGAGAAGATAAAAAGGGTATGCGAACAAATAAAAAAATCCAAGCTTTTCATTGCACTGTTTACAGTAGCTGATTCCCATCCCAGTTAGATACAATAAGTGTGTACTTAGCCACTTGACGTACGAATAGGCAAGACAAATGAACAAGTGGCGGCTGGTACATTTTTTAATTGGAGGTGCGTAAATATTTCCCACGAATGTGTCAGAGCAACTGAGCGTAGTGAGAGAGCCCCAAAAAACCACTCGGTGTTCGGGGTGTTTGTTAGGCAGAAACCTGTGCAGTTCCCTCTGGGACCACTGCAAAAGATTTAAGACTACAGGTGTTTGGCAGTAAACCCACTTGGTAGCAGTCTGTACCACACAGATTCACTTGGTAGCTGTGGCTGAGCAGTCAGACTTCCCTCAAGAAGAGTTAGGCAGTATACAGATTATTCACAATAGGTTAAGAGAACACAATAGAACAAGTAAACACTGACCAGGATTTGGTGTAAAAGAGATATAATTATTTATTTAAAAACCACATCTAGAAAAATACACAGGCACCAATAGTAAGCAAATCAAAAACACGGTCACTAAAAGATATACACTCCCTTAAAAGAATATTAGACAAGTCTTAAGTAAAGCCCCACTTATTTTCAGACAGCAGTGAGCGCTTAACGTAGATGGCACTCTAATAGTTCGTTTTTAAAAGGGAGAGAAAAGCAGATAACAAGTTGAAACAGATCCCAACACTTTTACAAGAACATAACAAGAGAGGAGGCAAAGTAAAACCGTGAAGTTAGAGTTCAATAGGCTGGATCCACTTTCAGAGGATCAAACGAAATGTGTCCAAGGTCACACGGTTGCAGTGCACAAAAGTCTTGTAATGGTTCAAAAAGGAGTTGGACCAAAGAAAGGGACCAGTTAGAGGGTCAAGGTGGCCAGCCCAGTCCAGAAGGTTAAGGAGTTATTATTACCTTGTAGCAATCTTTAGAAAGGGAGGCCTGGCGGACACGGTACCTTAAAGTGTTGAAAAGACTTCTGCCGGGGCAGTTGTTTCTGGCAGCGGATGCAAGTCAGTGTTTCGTCCGGGGGAAGAGAGGATCTCGTCGTGGAGGAAGACGGGAGTCCGTTGCACTGCCAGGGAAGAAACCAGCCGCAGAGTTTCTCCGGTACAAGGAGCGGTCCGTTGATTTGCGGTTCAGTGGTGAGTGGCTATCTGGCCGCCGGGGTGCTTGGCACGGGCAGTTCGACCACAAACCGGTCTGGGGTGCGAAGAAGGAAGGTAAAACTGGTTGTGCCCACCAGTCAGGGAAAGAAGCCTCTCCAGCCGGGAGATCTTCTCTGTCGTCGGGAAGTGGTGAGTCGGTTCCGCAGGGCTCCACCGGTGATGTCGTCGTGGTAGGCCGGCTCAGCTTCTCCCTCGTCGGATTCTCAGGTCCTGTGGCGACTTCTGAAGTTCCAGACCCCAAAGCCCTGCTTTTATGCAGCATACCCCCATTCACTCAGCCTAGCTGTCAATCAAACATGCTAAGTGGTGAGCCGGCCGGCTCACCACTTGGGCCAATCACACAAGAGTGCGACTTGAGTCACCAAGGTAACTCAGTCCAGGGTGCCTAAACCCCCTCCCACACCCCCTGTGGTACCCAGACAGAGTGGCACCACTTTGGAGGCTTCTGTGGAGAAGCCCGCCAAAAAGTGGAACAAAGGGCTCGACTTGGGTCGGAGTCACAGAAGAGAACACAAACGCCATTTTAGAATCGAGTCCTGGTAAAAAATACCAACCGGCGAATTAATATTAAATAAATAAACCGGCGGTATGTTCGAGGCTATGAGAATTGTATAATTATAGTTGGTAGCCTCGAACAATTGGAAAATCCCATAGGAAAATATTTGCGGTCGAATATAAAGTAGTTTCCACTGCCACCAGCCAAAACTCGATCAGGGGGGACGGAGACGTGCCCCCTCGACTAACAGACCCCGGGGCAATCGAATTGCCCCGACCAGTACGTCCACAATATGATAGTTTGTACTGGTTTCTGTTAATAATTTGGGACTAGTAAAGCCAATGGTGACTTTACATGCCCTGGGAGACAGTAGTCAGTCCCAGGGTATGGAGTCTATGGTGGGGGGTCACTATGACACCCCTGTGTTACTGTACGGAGGGTGCTGTGTAACACACATAATAAAAACACATGAGACCCTAAGGAGTAAAGGACCCCATAGCCCATAAAACACATTAACAGTCAAAGGAACACCATAAATTATGTCCAAGAGTGGGAGAAAGAGTCTCACTCTTGGCAGGAGGAAAAAACAAACTCCAGAAATCCAGCAAAGCTGCTGGGGGACTCACTAGGTTAGGAAATTCAGCCTAAAGAGAGAATTCTCCCTAACAGTGTTAACCCCCCCCCCCCCCAGCCGATGAGAATTATTTTGGAATAATGGGTTATAATGGTGCATCACATAGCACACTTTTGTGAAAAATTGGCTAAAAAGCAGGGCAGTTTGCAATCAGTTTTTTTGAGGTAAGGCCAATCCAAAAATGCAATAGCTGCAATTCACCAACGGTGCATACAAGATTTTTCCAAAGCATTTTCATGAAGGATTTTGCCCACAATATATGCCAGTCAAAAAGCATTTTCACGCTGGTTGTGCCCTTACATTTATTTCCATGCTAGCTGCACCAATACATGCCACCATTCCCATATGATAACATACTCGTGTTTGTTTTGCGCATAATGGCAGTGATGATGCTATAAGTACCTTTTTTGTAAACATTTTTTTGTTTGTTGTGTATTTTTTATACAACTTGTACATTTTACACAAAATTAAAGTAATTATGCCTCTTCTTTTTCTGCCAATAAATGCAAGTATCCTCACGCAACAACATACTCCTGTTGGCTTTGCCATTAAAAATGCCAAATGCCATACCACAATGTGAAAACCTGTAGAAACTGGCTGCACCAAAAGGACAGTGTACCCTCGTAATAACATTCTTGTAGACTACAATGTTTCAGAGGCCCACCCACCCAAAAACCTACGTGATTCTATTCCTTTAACCAAGTCCATGGACCTTGGACCGATCATGCTCTCCCCATGCATGTCAAAGCCCACATGTTCGACTTTATCTTCATGTCCCCCGTGCTCCCCTCCTTCTCGACTGGGCAGACCGTGCTGCAAACCTGCTGCTCATAGCACACACAAAGCTGTTACTCAAACGCCAGGCTAAACGCACTGTGATTAAGCGATGCTCCTTGACGAAATTCCTGCTAGACACACTAGAGCTAATCTTCGTTCCATTCCCCACCAGAGGGAATGACTCGGCTCTTCTTGGCACATTCAGCCACTTTGCCAAAGGACTAGTGGATACTCTGCACCCCTAAGTTAGACCAAAGTCAAAACGTCTGCATCTTGACACTCACTGGAACTTGCCGCCAACAAACGCTCATTCTTTGAAAAGCAGTGGCACAAGCACTGCAGCCTAGAGGATCTCTCACCCCTCAAATCCCTGCCCACCCAACACAAAAACATGATCTCCAAGGCTACCTCACTTTACCTACACATCCACCATTATGGCACCTCTAACAGGAGCAAAGCTTTATTCTAAGTAGCCAAGCACCGCCCAAAACCCAGACCTGTCCCCGAGGTGCCGGCAAAGTCCCTGCAAAGTACGCAAAAGTCCTGTACAGACAATTCCATTAATCGACAAACTGAGTTTCAGTATGAGTTTGATGCGCAAAGTGCCGATTTACTGCACAAATAAATCCATGAATAATAATGATGTATGTTTGGGAAGTGGTTGCTATCTTTAAAAATGATACATTGGGTAACAGAAAACGGTGTCTGCAAAATGGGGGTGATGGACAATTCTGCAGTTAAATTCTGAAGCAAAATCTCTCATCTACGCTCTTGCGTGATTTAAATGTTCTGCCACCTATTCGTATCCATCTGGGTAGCTTGGTACTGGGAAACATTTTATACGTATTGATCTGATAGGACAGGGTATGTAAAAAGTGTGGTACACAATGGGAAGGAGTTCAGCCCAATGGTTGAAGATTGCAATTGGATCTCTGCAGCCTGTGTAACTACTCACTGACATTTCTTTGGTGATCTAGAAAACATTTTAAAAATACTACTCGCTATTTCAGTGAACAATTTAAATATTATTTTTCACCTCCATTACCGGACTTTGTAGAGCTCCCCCCATTGTTGACTTTTTTTTATTTTATTTTTTTAACAATTCCTGAATTCAAAATTAATATGGATATCTTGCTATGATCTATGTGCCTTTATATTACAGGACATGGGCCCTGATACTTACCCCCACCCTGTAAATTACTTATTTTTATTAGGAAAAAAAGATAACTATACCAGAAAACGTGGCAAAACATTCAGGCTGTTAAATAGCTGCATGCAATAGCCAATATGCAATTCTTACTTTGCAAATGGTCTTAAAGAGCTGTCAAAAATCCAAATTGGGGTTCTCACGCTGATTTTCTGAGTTTTACCGGAGCTATGAATTTTCAAATGCAAGTTGGCCTGGTGGCTGTGACCGTAATGGGGGACCCTGCACAGGGTTTCTGAGCAGCAAGTCTGCTTGCGGGGGACCCCAGGCACTGTTGGAAGGGTGCATGTATTTGCGCCCTGGGGGAGCACGCAAAGGTAGTTGTTCTGGCTATTTATGCCTTGCGTGGGTGTGTGTCGGGGGGCCTTCCGGGTGTGACCTGCGAATACGGTTACTTTGCGCAGTACATTCCATGAATACGCAGGGTGTGCATTTTATTTATTCTGCGCGCAGGCTCGCGCATTGTCGTTCTCGGCACACTGCAACTGTGGGAGAAATGCGCACTTGTCCATGAATCGGGTCCACGAGTCTGTGTGTGTTGTTTGGCTAATTACCCAGCCACTGACTCCCCATAGCCATGTTAATCCTTATGGCCGTTGCCACCTTGTACATTCCTTTGTTCTCTTTGAGCTACCTCTATCACTCAGTAATAGTACACTTTGGCCCTCACTATAAGGTTGGCGGAATGGGTTTACCGGTACCGGTAAAGGTTCCGGTGCCGGTAAACCCATTCCGCCCTATTACAAGGTCTCCTTGCGGGACCCGCAATGGGCGCCTGGAAAAACCAGGCGTCCTTACCGGGTCCCGCGAGGGAACCAGGGAGCTAACAACGGGCCCGTCATTAACTGGCCCGTTTTTGGAGCTCCATCCCCATTGAGCCCTATGGGGGCTCGAATGGGAATGGGGATGGTCCGGGTTCCTCGGACGGGGAATTACCGGGTCCGCCAAGGTTGCGATGGCCCGGTAATTCCTCATTCGAGGAACCCGGGCCCGGATTGCGGTATGGAGGCAATCATGCCGCTAAAAGCGGCATGGTTACCTCCAACCTTCTAATGAGGCCCTTTGTGTGGAAAAGCCCTGGCAGTGTTATTTCTAAGCAGTCTTCTGAGAATGAATGACTTAATTGTCTGTGTCAATGAACTCCAGATGTAATAACCACAAAGTGTACTTTAAGCCCATTCATTTATATGGCAGTATCTGTTTCCTTGCATCTATTCCCTGTATTGAAGTTCTGTTAAAACAGTCTTTGGCAAAGCCAATAGTTGTGTCTTGTGAATAATTATGAAGTTCATTTGCTGGGCATTGACATCCTATGCCCAGTTACTCACACCATCTTCTAGCTTTTGTCATCTTATAGCCAGGTAGTAGTGTTATGGTGTAGTGCTTGGCACATGACGTCCCCCATGGCTACACAAAAGCTAAAACGTTTGGCTATGAAAAATCTTATTTTAAGCGCAATAATAGTAGTATGAATATGCATTTAGCCTTTTTTATGATGGCATATAACAAATCTATATGCAACCCAGAAGACGTTTTTTGTGTGTGCAAAAATACAAATTTCGGGATTAAAAGGAAGATATGAAAGACCTAGTCTATTGTGCCCACCCCTAGTTTAAAACCTGCTTTGCAATGTGATAGTAATTTTGTGTTATTTACCAATTTTTCAAGCCTTAGCTTGAACTCTTAGTAGGACTGCCAAGCAGAGAAAGAAGTCTGAAGGTCTCAGGCTTGTCCCTATGAACTTTTTTTTAAATATTAGGTCAATTCAGTGTTGGACCTTGAAGCCTGAGCGGTTTCTTTCATATCTAATTTGTTAAAAAGACCAAGTTATTGAATGCATCCATATAATTGGCTCCTCTTTGAAGAGGTCAACATGGATGTGATGTGCGTCTGACGCCTTACCACTTGCTTACAAGTCTATTGCAGTTCTGACCTAGTTGTCCTAGAATAACATGGGTGGATATTCATGTACTGGTTTACTATCTAGAGCTGGAAAGTGCCAGGCTATTATGCAAGTCTATGCAAAAAGGACGAGCATACTCGTCCTTGGCACTTAAGGCGTCCCTATAACGTGTGTTAAAATGTAGACGTGTATTATTATCACACACCCAGATGAAACGTCATCATGGTGTGAAACATGTATTGACTGGACATTCTAAATGAACTAGGATTAAACTGTTAGGTAAAAAAAGGAGCTATTCTTTACGAAGCGCTCTGATGTTGTCACATGTAAGGGGGCTAGAAGAAGGGACTAGGTGACTCTGAAAGCTAGGCTCAGCCACTCGCTAAGTTATACAACACCTATAGTTTGCATAAGGTAACCCCCAGAGTACAAACATTGTTCCAAGCCCCAGCAGGGAACCCCCATACACTGCCCCCAGAAGAAGCCCCTCTTGCGTGGCACATCAGGCAGGATCCCTCACGTGGAATAGTGCCAAGAGTCAGAGGCATTCAGAACAACAAGATGTGAGTGATTAAGTAAGACACACTGTGGAATTAACACACACATCAGTTTTATTGAGCGCCATCCGTGAGCCCATTTGTGGAGGGGTAATGCTCTCACCTGGCACGCAACAAATTAAGGAGAGATCACGGGCAGGAAAGTGAACATCAAACATCACCCAAAAGGCAAGTGTCAGCAGGCAGGTAGACCACCCACAGAGCCGCCCAACCACCAGGACAGATGTTTCTTACCCTAAAATGGCAGCCAGAATGTTTAAACCTTCACCCCACAGTTTTCCATCAGTCCACCAATGAGTGTACAAGGAATATCAGATGTGCAACATATGGAGATGACAAGAAGGAAAGAGAAAACTCATGAAATGAAGGTGAGTATGTGAAGCGCTTCCCGATAATATGACCCAGAGACAAGGGAGGAAGGGGCCAGTCTGTTACACACATTATTGGGGCAAATCAGCTGGGAAAACAATACATATGAAGGCAGAAGAAGGCCAACGTTCAGGAAGTTAGGAAAGCATTCTAGATACTTGGTGTGTTTGCTGTGAAAGAGAATGAGCCTGGAGAGGAAGGAAGTGAAGGAGTGTGCTAACTAGTTTAGCCCAGTTTGTGACCTTTTAAGGGGAGCGACCTTCACAAAGCAAGTTGAGTTAAAAGCAAACCCATTGATGGGAGTCAACAACCAACAGAACTTAGAGCAGTTTTGCCAAACCTTAGAGAGAACTTCAGAAGATAACACGCCAGAGCCTGTTGTGGGTTCACATATGCAAAGGAGCAACACGAGCCTGTAGCTGCCCCCTGCGATGGGGGTGACGCTTATCTGGTGGGGGTGAATAACATCAGTCTGATAGGCATCCAAACGGTGGCAGTGGTAGCATTCCTTGCTGATAATTGGTTTGGAGCAATTCTTAATGCCAGCGGGTTGTGTAATTTCAAGCAGATAGGGATGTGCTGTGTCTATGTTCACAAGTTCCACGAGGATAAATGAAGAGGAGAGGAGAGCCCAACTGACATCCTGAGATATCCTCAAGGACAAGAAAGATTATATTCTTTAAATAGTCTGGCACGGTGAGTAAAATGAAGGAAGTCTAAGGGCTGCAGCAACCCTCAGCTCCTGTCATTTTAAATAGGGAAATATTGAAAACCACACTATGTATGCGAATTATTGAAAAACCAATATACTAATAAAAACAAAATGTCCTTTGTTTCTTTTTCAGAATGCAACCTAATTGCCAGCTGCAAAGAATTCCCACCTGTTTATTTGTGCTATGGTCTCAGAGCCTCTGGTCCTCCTGTTACGCTCTTCACTCTCCCCTACCACCACCTCATTTACTCCTGGTAGTCTGAGATGATCTTTTACTTCCATTGTATGCTAGAAAATTCCAAAAAAAGAAATAAATGGAGGCAAACTGTGCTGGAGCCCTTTCTTGTGTGGCGTACAGTGATGAAATCTGGAGTTATGTGCTGATACTCTGAGCTCTCAGGGTCCTTCATTTTTTAAAGGGTGGTTTTAGTTGCTAGTGTATACTCGTAGAGCCCCACCGCATATGGAAGTGGATTATAATATTAATTGGAAGGGGTAAGGAGTTTAATGTCGGGACAAGCTGGTCCCCTGCGCAACCAATTCTCTGTTAGCAAGGTTTGGCCTGCGGCCTGGCACAGGGTTTTGTCGGGGAACCAAACTCCAGGGTTCCCGGGAGGGGGGGGGTTGTAGAAGTTCGGTGAAGGTTGACAAAACCCTGTTGGTTTGGGCGCTGGCAAGGAGTGGGTGCTCCAGTACTGTCGGTAGTTATTCACAGAACAGTCTTGGGTTATAGTTGTGCAATGTTATTTATTAATTCTGGTGCAACATAACACTTGCGGCACATTGTGCCTGGTTGATACAACACACAGCTGACGCACGTTTCGACCTACGTTTTTATTTATTTATTTTTATTCAAAGTTTTAATCAATTAAACCTTGATTTTTCAACATAAAATCTTACAATACAAAAAAAGAAAATGAAAACAAAAATCATACATATGTACATATACAAAATATTACATGATCAGCTGTGAATTTTAAATATACATATTCATAATTAAAAAAGCCAGTTTATGTAAAAGAGAAAAAGAATATAAATAACAAATGTATAACCTAAAACTTATCTAGTGAGCTCCTTACAAACGACTCGATGTACTCACTTTGCCTTGGAGCCCCAGACTATAAAGAAAATTCAATATGGCATATCTGACGATTTTTAGATAACTATGAAATAGCAGGTTCCAACAATGTGTTTGAGACACAGTCATGTACCCAGAAAACAGATGTTCAAAATATGTCATTCTTTTCATTTGCAACATCGGGCATTCCACGCATATGTGCTGCATTGTTTCTGTGGCAAGTTGACAAAACCGGCACTGTGCATCATTGTTTGGTATAATTGTGCGGGCACACAGAATTTCCATTGTCGGCCAAATATTGAGACAGAATCTTAGGTAATAATTCCGTTGTCGGGAATGTGGGAACATGATTAGATAACTTTCAGTTTCCCCATATCGTTTTAGAAACATGCCGACCTAGTTTTTATCCAGTCATCTTCCCAAATCCGTTTTTTCACCGTATCAGGATTTCCTAGCAGTAATGCTAAAGAAAAGGCGATGTTGGTGATGATTATTTCAACTTTATTTCTCCAGCATACCGCAAATGCATCGTTAGATCTTAAAAGATGTACTGCTATAAGTCCTAGCAGGCCAGGTTGATTGACGCTCATTATACACTTACGATATAACGAGCATCACTTCCACTTGTAGATTGAATGAAGAGATAGAAGTCCTAGCTCATGCCTTAGGTTGCAAATGGGTTCCGACAATGGAAGGTTTAAGGCACGTTTCCAGTAGCAACCCTCTATTATTGCCCAATATTGATACGATTTACCCAAGACAGCCTCCGTGCCATACAGAATTACTGGAATAAATTTCTGTCTATAATAGACCAGGAATGGGGTTATTGAAAATTTGCAGTACTTGCTCCTAATCAGTCTACTTTGCGAGATGGTGGTCATTAATCGCTGCCTTAGATGCTGATGATTAGCGTGCTTGTTTGTTGAATTGCTTATATAGACTCCCAAGTAAATGTAGGAGGAAACTGAAATGAGGTTAATGTTTTGTAGAGGCCATCTATACATGGCATTCCGCTGTTTGTTTTTGCCAAATTGCGTGATCTTTGTTTTGCTCAAATTAAAGGTGATGCAGTTCCTCTTAGTATATACATCCAAGGCACACAATAGTGCACATAACCCCTTGGGAGTCTTTGAGAAAAGCACCATATCGTCAGCATAGAGCAGGTATTTTACATTGACCCCATACATTTTTGGTGAATCTGTCACAATTTTATCGAGATTTATACCAATATCTGAAATAAAAAAAGTAAATAATGCTGAGGCCAACAGGTAACTTTGTCTTAACCCACACGCAGTCTTGATTGGGTCAGATAAAAGACCGTCGCTGGATAATTTAATTTGAATGGTGGTATCTGTGTGTAAGTCAATAAGTCATTTAACAATGACCCATGGACATTTCTTATCCATCAATTTTTTGAAAAGGAGCTCACGAGGTACAGCGTCAAACACCATTTTAAAATCTATGAAAGCTGTATAGAGTGGCTGCTGTTGTTGAAATGCCTTCTGAATGATGCTCGTGAGAGTAATAGTATTTACAGTTGTCCCATTCCCTGGCAGAAACCCAGTCTGAAACATATCACAAGACATGTTTTCATCCACCCAGCTATTACATTTATTCAACACTAAATGTGCAAAAATGTTCCCCGGGCAGTCCAGAAGCGCTATTGGGCGGTAGGCAGCTGGATCATTGCGATTTCCTTTTTTAAAGATGGGTAGGATGATAGACTTTCTCCATGAATCAGGTATAACACGAGTATTTTATTAAATATCTGATAGAGGAGCCCTAGATCGACTCACATTTATAATACACAACTGGATATCATCGATGGAGATAATGAAGTGATGGGACCGGCCTAAAGTGCTTGTATTTGGAATCCGATTTGGGAATGGCGAGGAGTAGAGCAAGCCACAATAGTCCTTCCAGATCTCATTCAGGATGGCATTTATCTGGACAGCATCCTGTGTTTTATGTGTGGCCTCGTTCAGGCATGCCCATATGCCACTAGTGGACTTCTTAAGGATATGACACAACATAATCTCCCCATTGCGTTGATGGCGCAAAGATCGCTGACCCTTTAGCCATGTTCTATAAGAGGCCTTGAGTTGTTTTTTGACTAAGGCACGATTGGCTATTGGCAAGAATCTTAAATTACGTAAGTCACTACGTAATTCAGCTTTCCTGTTTGTGTCGGACGCTCAAGTCCGGCATTTTTAGCTGCTTAAACAATTGCATCACCGCAACATAACAATTTGTTGACCCTGCTGACTCAAGAAGCGCATGATGAAACTGTTCTAATCTGTTTGCGTTCCATCTCACTCGTGTGCCGCTGTTATTTACGAGATTCGGATATACATAAACCTCGGCCATAGGCAAAGTTATACCTTGTTGTCTCAGATAGCACATAGCAAGTTTGTTATGATCACTAAGATTAGTTTTAACCACTTGCAGGGATTGTACATTGTTTAAAAAATTCTTATGGACAAAGACATAATCAAGGATCGCTTGCGGAGACCCCCTACTCCAAGTAAAGTGAGCAGGAACATCCACCACAATTGTACCGTTCAGCATCACAAACCCTCTGTCATCCATGATGTTTAACCAAACAATTTCATCAACAGTCTGTTCTTGAGCGCCTTGTGATATCAAGTGGAGATTTAGATCCCCTACTATTATAGTTTGACAAATGTTTCGCTCAAGGGTTAAGTAGTCAAGAATCGAATTCAGAGAATGAAAAAACGAATCTGAAGTAACATTGCCTTTGCTCCAATAGATGTTGACTACAACCAAGATCTCATTATTTCTGTGCAGTCTTACAATCTGGAAATACCTAGATGGAGAGATTAATTGCTGACTTTCAAATCCTGAAGCTTTACTGATTTCTAATAAAAGGCCACCACTAGGTCGTCCCCTACTATTTTGGATGGCCAATGTTATTAAAATATTATGGGATGCCCAGATCGGGCATTCAGTGAGCCAGGTTTCCTGGAGGGCTATGAGCTCATAATTTGCCAAGTCTTTATTTGCCAGGTCAAATAAGTGATTATGCCCTCTAGTATTCCACGAGAGTAAGCTGCCTGTGCTATCAATGGCATTATATTACGATCTTGGATTGAGTTTGTGTGATGTCATCATTTTTGGAGCAAAGTTAACAAACTGATGTGATTCTCTGTTCTTGTTAGATTGGTATGTCTTGATTTGTGTTATTTCCATCACATTACTTGTGATTAGTGGATCTTGGAATAAATAAAACCCCAGTTCATATAAGGCTGCTTCAGATTGCCACAAAATGTTCATCACAATTGCAGATTGAAGATGAATTCTAGCCTCAGATGGATCATTTATATTAGTAAATTCAACCAGATTAACATCTGTTGATGATAAGGCTGACAAGGATGGAATTTCACTGCATATGTTCAGAATGCTTCCCCGATTTAATACATATTTAGGATAGGGTTCTTCATGACATCTGATCACCAAACAGTGAGATTTGAATTTAGTGTGCTGCTTGTTGCCATCCATAACATTAATATTGTGGCCTTGGGTAGTAGTCGAAAAATGAGGTCTAGATGGTATACTGTTTTCTAATACTATCCGGTTAGCCAACTGAACCGGCCCCTTCAGTAACTGGCTCACATCAGGATCGCTGTATTTGATTGCTTCCAGTATCTCGAGAACACTGACTGGTCTCATCAATATATGCAGCGATTGAAGATTTTATCATATCTCGAAGGTCCTGTGCCATTGGGGTCTGATCAGGATTTTCAGGCCGAAGCAGTTGAGCATAAGATTGCGTAGTGTTATGTTGTTGATGCAAAGGGACTCTTGAGGTGGTTACTGATTGGAGGGGCATGGCTGAAGGCAGATGCAAGTCAGATGAATCGGCCTGAAATCTGGGCGCGGGGCAAAGATTATGATTTGGAACAGTTTGAAAGTGTCTTTCGCCAGTGGAAACCGTTTTTGCATTTCCCAGTACAGTAGACTCTGTTCCCACACCAGCACCCTGAATCATCAAGGAACCTTTACAGCCTATTGAACCAGGTAGCACCCCAGGAATGTGTGACATATAAGACTTAATGGAGGTTCTAATCTCCTTTCAGTTCCGCCATAGCCACTTGGCTTAAACACCCGTCACTCACTCCAGTGGGAAACCCAGTCTGTATATCATTAGAGCTCTCCTTACAAGGTCTTGTGCCATTATTTTCAATGGCTCCAAAGTCAGGATTATTTAAAGTTTGTTGAGGATTGTGACGCCGTGCAAAGTCTGGGGATACCTCCACCACCTGAGAGAGTGACCAAATCATCCAGAGGCCCATACGGCATGAAAGTTTGTATGGGCTGTTTGGGACATAATGTCACCGGCTCAACTTTTTCAGCATCAGTGATTAATTCACGTCGGGACACGGCCTTAATGAACTTACGCTCTGAGGCTTGTGGTCTGGTGCCCCGCCCCTTTGTAAATAATTTCCTAGGTATGGGTTGTACTGGGTCAGTAACTACAGCTGTAATTTTGCCAGCATTTATCCTGACAGGTTTAGAGGAAAAGAGTGTATAGCTAGACGGCGCTGCGGTAGGTACGGCAAACCTCTCTTGGACTCGTACATCATTGTTAGTGTCAGATTTTTCATCAGTACTTTTAGTGCTGTTTTGTTGTTCAGTATCTATGATATTTGGTGCGTGGTTTACTTGATCGCCAATCGTCAACAATGGTTGTTGATTACTACCATCATGATGGACAGCACACATTCTTTCCTTTCATCCTGTATCACTCAAAGCACACACTTGTATACATACAACATCCTTAAGATCTTGGGGAAACGGGTGCATTGTGGGCCTTGATCAATAATCAATCCCTTTACTCTAGCATAATGTAAACCGGGGGATGACAATACACCGGCTTGGGCCGCCTCTGCATTAACCTGGCTGACCACCTGTCTAGTGAGCGGAGATTCTGTTAAGGCTGCCATTCCACTGCAACATTGTTCGAATAACGAGGTTTGATGGTTGACCTTGCCATCAAGAACTTCATAAAGTTTTGCTAGCGCTAATAGCGCAGTATTCATGGCGCCAAGGGTATTATTGAGCGCAGGGGATTCTAGGAAAGAGAACCGCTTAGAGCAGTTTTTATTTATGAAAAAATCAGACTCCTGATTAGGTTCCTCAAACCTTGTCCGTCGGGGAGTTGGAGCAATAAATGAGGGAGATTCTGCAATGCAATTAGAGGTAGGCATTTGATCAGTGTCTGGGGAGGTCTGATGACAGGTTTGAAGGGGAGTCCCCCTTTCCCCAGATTCGGTTAATTGATTGTCCATCGCTGAGAAGTTATCTCGCTGTAGCTGAATCAGTTCCCCGGTGTTTGAACATATGTACATGACATCAGCAGAGGGTGAAATGGATCCTGTGGAAGCATTCATAAAGTCCATGGCCTCCTCATCTATTTCCCCTACCATGGTAAGCACATCGTGGGCAGCATGCAATCGATGCTGGGCAGCCACCGAACAGCAAATAGGCTCCAACATGGGCTGCATGCCCATGTCAGTCAGGGGCATGGGTTCCCCACAGGACAGAGAACCCTCCAGGGCACAGGTGGCCACCAAGTCATGTCCGTGACCTCAACTGAAGCATTTGAGATAATTGGTGTGTCAGCGGCAGTCATCGTAACACCCGCACCCCCCCTTCGTGTCAATCACTTCAACTGACAGAGTTGGCTCCACAAGTGCACCGGAAACAGGCAAAATGGCACCACTACCACTCACAATAACTTCAGTCACCACATTATTTGCCAGCTCCGGCACAACATCAGAGCACAGTGGCAGATTTGGGGCGGTCATTGACGGGAGCTCAGTTAACAAACACACACCAGAGTGAGAAGCACTCTCTTTGCCTGATAACATTTCCTGGGTATAATGCAAGCGAATTATCTTCACCATTCGGTGCTACGACAACATCCTCTCAGATGAGATAACAAGCCAAGATCCAACACCCTATCCAGGGGTTCTTCACCACACGCTTCAACGCGAGCCCACATTACTACCAATTGCCTTGAGAAAGACTTGGGTCGAAACGTAAGGAAGAAATGTGACAGATCGGTGAAGTAAACCAAATAAAAAAAGTGCCATGGAGAACACAAGCAACATTTCATTATGTGAATAATTGCCTGTGTGAGTGGATGGAGGTTCACCTAAAAAAAAATAAAAAGCAACAAATCACCAGTGGAACTCTCTCATAATTACCTCATACAAAATGGGCTTGAAAACAAACAAGTGTAAAGCACAGTTTGCCCCAAGTCAGGTGTGAGGAGATCACCCAGTTCTACTTCTTTGGCATGGAGCCTTGAAGGCAAGCCCCTGAATGCTCACACTAGAGAAAATACAAGCCGTTAGGGAAGAAAGGCCCAAGTCGATCTTGTAAGGATAACCGGTTTTAATCTCATGTGCAGATGAGAGCAACAGCAAAAAACTCTGCTGCCAAGAACGTTCTGCCGAAAAAGGTACAAGCAGAAACATTTAAGGCAAAAACATAATCATAATGACTCAATACATGTACTACACACCCGCGCGGCTGATTGGATGGACCCTATACAGGTGCTGCCTTTATCCATATGGGATGGAAATTTATTGGTCCCAGCCCAGTCCGTCCATCTTCCATCACCTGGGCACTGCATGGCTCATCGTCTCATGTCGAAGGTCAGAAAATAAATGAATTATACTCCTACTATACAGCTTGTTTATCACTCATACCATGCACTGGGCAGGCTTCAAAAACAGATGCACAGGAGGTTCCAGGACACTCTAACCTTCACCCACACATCTCACTCACTCCGCGTCGTCCGACTCCCAGGTCTTCCACCCTCGTTTGAACTATAATGTATCCCTCCCAGCACCTCCCAATAAAAATCACACGATTGTCGCTGTAATGATACATCCTGTCCATCCTGTTCATGGAATTTGGGGATTTTAGTATTTAGTCAGTTATGTGGGCTATAACTCGTGGTCACTTGGGAATGAGCCAGGTCGTGCTCTGGCCAAAGGTAGATAATATGCCCACCAGGTGCCAGTCTCTAATCATGGCCTTGTAGGGCACATTCCTTCTGAGTGAACAACACATCTTCGCAACACTTTCACGAACAATGGACAAACAATGTGGCGGATGGGGGTGCGAACTATCCTCATGGAAGCTCGGGCATGACTGGAGATTTATGTTGCCTCGTGGATTTGGGCCTAGTGCATGCAGTTCAGTCTTTACCGTTCTTACCGCACAAGCCTTCGCTTCTAACTAGGAATATTAATATCTATGCAAAATAGTGATGCCGCCCGCACCTTGAGGCGCACCATATCAATATGCTATACTTGATGATGTTAGCATAGGGTCCTACTGAACGGGAAAGCACCCACTTACCCCCCCCCCCCCGCCCTCCCTGGTTAATTACAGTGCCTCAAATGCATCGCTCCTTACTTTAAAGCACCTGGGGCGGCGATGGGGCTGTCCCCTTCCCAACAGCCTCCATAGTATGCATTAAGGATCTTTTATTTCAGACAGCAGAAAGACATTTTGCTAATAATTCCTATCTATTTTCTTTCTTTTTTAAAACGTTCTCTTTATTGTTTTCATCCTTTAATCAACAACAGAAGAAAAAGAAAATACAACCACAATACTAATCAAACTCTAATCTAGTCTTGAACATCCGTACCCCCCGCCCCCCTCCCCACCATAGCGCCAACGGACCCCCCCTCCCCAACTCCATCCCCCCGTTCCTGGTTAACCATGAATGTCCAAAAGCTTTGTCTTTGGGTACACCACTGCTCCCTAAAGTTCCCTTTCAAATATGCCAGTGTCTCTCCCCAGTCTGCCGGGAAGTCCCCCAACCTGTTATTTACCGCATAAGATGCCCACTCCATCGATACAATGTCCCAAATTTTCTGCAACCAGTCTTGTTCTGTCGGGATTATGGGGCTTTTCCACCTCTGAGCAATAAGGGTCAACGCAGCCAACGTGAAGATGACTTTTGCCTTGGTTCTACCCTTTCCCTCTGTTCCCCCCGGTCCTCTCTTCCCCAGCAGAATTTCCTGTGGGTCCTGGTGGGCCTCTTCCCCCAGCGCCTGAGAGAGCACCTGCGCGACCCCACTCCCGAAGGGTTTGATAGCAGGACAGTCCCACCAGATGTGGGCCGCGGACCGCCTACCCCCACAGCCCCTCCAACAAGTTGCCTCGGTCGTCGGGAATATCGCATGGAGGCGGGCTGGAGTGTAATGCCAGCCATACAGGTATTTATACCATGCCTCTTGCAGTTGAGTCGCTCTCGCCACTTTTGGGATCATCTTCCAGAGCCTTTCCCAATCCTCCTGCCCCATGTTAAGACCCGGTTGCTGTTGCAAGCTCCTCATGTACGCCCATGTAGGTGCAGGTCCTGCTTGCTCTAGTTGTCTGTATAAGTCTGAGATTAGCCCTTTGGAGCCCTCATGAGTGATTAGAAATCGCTCAAACTGTGTGAGACTTCGCGTCGCCGCCTTTCTTACCTCCCCCGACATCACCCAGTGCCTGATCTGAAAATAACGAAGCCTCTCCCGTTCCCCTACCACAAACTCATGTTGGCATTCCTCAAATGTTTTTACCCTTCCCCCGCTGAACATGTCCCTCAGCGTTCTGCAGCCCCCTTTCTCCCATTGTACAAAAGCCCTGTGTTCCACCCCCCGGCGTAAAATCCCCATTATTGAAAATTGGGGTAAACGGGGATGGGAAGGTCGTGATCCCCCGTCTCTCCACTGCCCTGTCCCAGTTATCAGCCACCCCCCTTGTGATTGAACTTACATATAGATGCGAAGGCCTTAACCTTCGCGGGAGCCACAGTACTCCCCCCCCCCCCCAAGTGATGTCGAGCCACTGCCCTATCCATTTTCACCCAGTGCTTAAGATAGGTATTGGAAAACCATTCCCGGATCACCCTTAATTGAGCTGCTTCGTAATAGCTGCGGAAATCGGGGAAAACCAGGCCTCCCCTCTCTCTTGGGGCCATCAGCAACCGCCTGGCCAAACGTGGCCTTTTCCCCCTCCCAGATAAACTCTTTGGCGGCCCCGTCTAGTCTTCTGAAAAAGCTCTCCGGGACAGGAAGGGGGATGGCCTGGAACAGGTACATTATTCTGGAAAGCACCACCATTTTGAGGACAGCCCCCCTTCCCAGCCAAGACAGTCGCAGTGTACCCCACCTCCGTAAATCTTTCTTGATGTTCGCTAGTAAAGGCTCATAATTTACTCTGCACCATCCCGCAAGACAGGTCGTTATCCAGACAACCAAGTACCTCAGCCCATTTGGGCTCCATTTGAATGGGGAGTTCGCCTGCGTCTCTATCGCCTCCTGCTTTCCCAGGGATATATTCATTAATTCCGATTTTAGTAGATTCATTTGCAGACCCGATAATTCCCCAAATCTGGTCAACAAAGCAATGCGTGCTTCAATGGAGACCTTGGGATCTGTGAGGGTGAGGAGCATATTGTCGGCAAAAGCCGCTACCTAATGCTGCCTCCCACCAAATGGTATGCCTTGAATCTCCTCTTCCTCTCGAATAGCCAATAAGAGTGGCTCCAAATATATTGCCTACAGTAATGGGGAGAGGGAACATC
Organism: Ambystoma mexicanum; assembly: GCF_040938575.1. Classification (NCBI taxonomy): domain Eukaryota; kingdom Metazoa; phylum Chordata; class Amphibia; order Caudata; family Ambystomatidae; genus Ambystoma; species Ambystoma mexicanum. The sequence continues at coordinate 226,225,621 of NC_090931.1, read as the reverse complement.
CCTGCTTCGTCCCCCGCCCCAATCTAAACGGCTGGGACATCTCCCCATTCACCAACATCCGCGATGTGGGGCTATTTTCTTTTTAACTACAAATCCTCGCCATCCCAGGGAGAGGATCTATCTATCCACTTCCTGTCACCTGGAGGGGTATCTGGTTTCATTTAGTGGATATATGCTTATATATGAACATTTCTTGTTAACTACTGCTTGGATACTTTGTATTCTTTGGTACCCACAAGCTCTGGCTCTGCAATGCTGACACAGCAGTGTTCAGACAGCTTCATACGGTTGGCTGACACAAAGGCCTACTTTAAGGCAGAAGAGGCATCTGCAATAAAAGACTATTATTAGATAACGGAGCAGCTGGAACGTCCACCATACGCAACAGGGAACCTTGCCTCCTATATTGATGATTCCATCTCTAATTGCAGAGGCGAAGTAGCGATTGGAATTCACAGCTGGGATTGGGAAATATATTTCTAATACAGTTAGGCTCATTCTGAACCTGCCGGTTTGGAAACAACAGTGCTGGTAAGCTCATCGGCACTGTTGTTTCCGCACCGTTAGCAACGGTGCTGGTGCTTCCGTGGTCCCCACTTCCATAGAGTCGTATGGGAATGGGATCTTACAATTTACCAGTGCCTGACTTTCCAGGCCGCTAGGGTTGTAATCCCCCGGTGGCACCGGGTGGTCAGGTGTAAGTAAATATTTACGGGCCCGGCGGCACGGTTACTGCCGGACCCGTAATGAGCCCTAGTGTCGCCATCTCAAGAGCACTTGAGAAATTGCCATAATTACTTAGTTTAGGCCCAAACTAATTTGATTCGCTATGAGAGATGTGTGCACGTTAGTCTCAGAAATGTTTTAAAAAAGAGGAAACACCCTCAATGCATTAACATTGCCACAAAATCCGGATGTTGCATATAACCTATATATTATGAATCCTCAGAAGGGGTCATTTTGGTACATACTGATTGGCCAGTGCAGATCCTGCTGCTCCAAGTACTAGTTATATAGGACCCTGCTGGAGTGCTAATGTTTGAGCCTAAATCTATCCTGCACTCTTTACCCCACGTTATTTTGTGTAATGTAACAGGTATCTATGTGGTGCCCTTCACCACTGTAAGAGATCTTGCAGTGCCTGACCATGTTCGGGATAAGGCATATTGTGAGACTGCCAAGGTGCCTCCAGACCTTAGTCTGTCGACATGAGAGAGTAGGTTGAGATATGATGTGATGAGAGAGTGTTTGGTTTGAGGGTGTGTGTGTGTAGCAAAGAGGGCATTGACAGTAAGTAAGAGGGAATACGAGGAAAGGCTGTGCATTGTGGGAGTCAGGATTAATGACTGAATTAATCTTTCATAGCACACTCATTATCTGAGATCAGTCTTTAAGTGCAGGACTGGGATTCGAACCTCTGTCGCTCTTGGTTGCCTTGCTCTCAAGACAAACGTGTTGCCCCTGAGCTTAATTATATATTGTCAGTCAATACGTTTATTTGAATCCAATAATACATAAAACACATACAAAATACAAAAACACAATATATATAAAATTCCTATTCACTCATAAAATCCTAAGTTGAAAAAAAACCATCAAAGCACAATTCACAATAAGAGATAACAAGATGATGACATTATACAAAGATTTCATGAAGTCCAAAATCCCAGAAGAATGCAAAAACATAATACAAACAATTTATTAAATCGCATACAAATTCATTTAGGTAAGGTGCATAGTGGCGAGTTCCTCGATTTGTAAACATTCATGGAAGCAATAGCTAACGGAGAGAAGGAATAACATATTGCACCTAGTTCGTTAGGGCCAATACTACATCTGAATTTGTGATGACTCGCTATTCTTTTTAGGTGAGTTATGTTAACAGCCCTTTTCTATAATGAGTGGCACTTTTCAAAAATGACAATAATGCCCACACTGTTAAAACAGAGTCAGAAGGAACAGAACTGTTGGCCTATAGGAACAGATGTTTGCTGCCCGGCTGTAAGGTTGACCGTCTGATGCTGTTATAGCTTGGGCAAAACAATAACAAATGAACCATATCCTCTTTAACACCACCACACACTGGACATCCTGCCAAATCAGGGTACCCACTCAATTTGGCTGTGTTACCCCTCAGCTGTAGACAGTCGAATCTCGCACATGGGATTAGCCAGCAATCTCTCTTTGTGGAGCCCCCAAATTAAGTAGGGGTGGATCTCCTTCACTCGGCTGATCACTGCATGCTCTTTATCAGAATATTTGGCAAACTCTGCAAAGGCCCTTTTTGCTTTAATCGCCTCTCCCATGATATACTTATAGCAATTCATCTGGAATTTGGTCAACAGTGTGTCTGGCGGAGAGAGGACCTGGATATTACCATGAGACAAAGCTTTATCAATATAGTCAAGCCACAGGATTTTTCTCCAACCATCCCTGCCCATTAATGACCTAATTATAGAGAGGCAAAGGGTAGCACATTAATTTGCCCAGATTCAGATCCAAAATATTATTGGGTGCAGAGCCCACTGGTCCTCCCAGAATTCCATTCCCAATTCCCTATGAAGGGAGATACAGGGGGAGGAACCCGGGAGTCCCAGTAGCCTTCTGAAAAAGATTATTTTCCTTCACCTGGATATCGAGTGCTGACTGAAAACCCCACAATGGTGCTACATATAAAGTCACAGCTTTCGTCTGGGTGGAATAGATTTTAAGGACAACTTGTAACGGTTGTCCCTGACAACGGGACTGAAAGCAAGAGATTCCCCCCACTTGTTGACTCAGCTGATTGTTTTTTAATTTGGACAATACCTGTGAACTACTCTGAGAATCTAAACCCCAGATAGTCAAACTCCGTGACTCTGGGGATTATCTCCCCATTACAAAGCATTGGGTGCATCTTCGCCAACCTCTTTCGTCCCGCACAACTCATTACAGCCGATTTCTTGATGTTAATTTTAAGCCCCAAATTTACCATAAATGCTGCGTAGGCAGAAATCAGAATCTGGAGGGCCCTTGGGGTCCTGGATACTAACATGGTGTTAACCCACGTACGCCAGGACTGAAAAAGCCCTGCACCCCAGATATGGATAATCTGCCTTCGTATCCATCAAAGTCTTTAGGAGCCCATTAATGTACATTGTGAAAAGAATCTGTGCCAAGACACACCCCTGCCGGACCCCACACCCAACCTTAGAGCACGGCTCACAGCTTTAATCTATCTACTTTATCAAAGGCTGTGCTCTGATCCATGAAGGCAAGATACACTCCTTCTCCCATACAGAAAACTGAATTGGACACAAGTAGGTACAGATTAAGGGCCTCATTACATGTTGTGCGGTAAGGGAATACCGGTACCGGTAATTTCCCAAGCCAATCACGACCTGGACCAACCGCTATTAGCACACCCATTAATTACGGTGCCACTAATAGCGGCAAGGCCGCAGGCGCGCGACCCCCATGCCGGAATTAGCGCCATGGCGCTAATACCAGGGCATCACAAGCCATGCGGACATGGCATTAGCGGCATGGAAAACACCTAAAAACCCCTTATCAGCATGGCACAAATAACGGCATCGAAAAGCACCCGTTAAGAGACCTGAGCTGTGTACCCATCTGCCACAGGTGGACACAATGGGCACAGGTGTATGCAATGGAGACAGGCAGCACAAAAGAGCACACCACACCCCTTCCCACACCAAGATGGTCCCAATAGCAGCAGCATGACATGATGGGCTGGAGTACATGATAGCAGTGCAGCACCAACAACAGCCAGCACCAGAGGTGAGCCGTAACAGGTACCCATTCCTCACACCATACAGGCGATGCCAGCTATCCACTGAGGAGTTGGCTCCTAACCCCTGCAAGGAACCCACAGAACCATCAGGAAGAGGACAACAATATTGCACATCCTTCCAATGACAGTGCTCCGCTGCCTAAGCGGCCTGGGTGTGGTACTCCTGTACGGCCGTGTCAAAGTGGCAAAGACAACCATGGCATGTGTAGAGCATCACAAAATGTGCATATGATGGAATGTGCCTATGCCACTTGAAATTGACATGCAACCACCGGAAGAGTATGATGTGGCTGGGGATGAGTGCGGGTGGAATGCCCTGGCAGGACATGAAAGAGGCAGTGCCAAGGAGGCACACGATGTGCATCAGCATCTGAATCTGGAATCTCATCAGGCACCAAGGTGAAATAGCATGGACGTAGACGGGTATTGTCGCCCTGGTGCATGTTTCGAGGCCCACAAAGGACCCTGTCCACAATGAATGACACATACACAATAATGGAGACCACGCTTGGGTTTCAAACCAGAACAGTGCATATTGAACTTAATTTGATAAAAAGTGCATTACCCCAACTCCACAAATACAACCTTACCCCCTCCCCCCCTCAACGCACCCAAATACACCCTTGCCCCCCTCCCCCCTCAACACACCCAAATACACCCTTACCCCCCTCCCCCTCAACACACCCAAATACACCCTTACCCCTCTTCCCCCCTCAACACTCCCATGTTAGTCTCATGGCGTGAATGTGTCCATCGCCACATGTGGCACCCGAATCTTGGTGGCCCTATTTGCCAGTGCCTGCATCGTCATCTGGTGGTTGTGAAGCGGTGCGCCACAGGTTCCGCATAGACCGGCGTAGGGGACTAGTATGACGTGAACTCCCAGACGAGGAGGGGCCTGTTTCTTCCTGGGCCGTGAGTGGGCACCGACGCTCAATTGCGTCTGCTATGCGGTTCATGGCGTGCCGCAGTTGGGCCATTTCACTGCAGATTCGGTTGGTGCATGCCTCCATGCCCTACCTCGTCTGCTGTGCAAGTGTAGCAATGTCCTCCCTCAGGCGGGCTGTCTCTGCCACATGTTGCCCTACTAGGCCACTCATCTCAGTCTGCCTCTGAAAGATGGACGAGAGGTCATGTCGCATGGTGGGTGCTGGTGGGATGGCTGATGCACCTGGATCCATTGCACTAGCTGGTGGCAGCAGAGTGCGTTCCCTCGTTGCTGCCTTCACCTGCTGGGAGACACACTTCCGTGGGTGCCACGACGGGAGCAGGCATGGCCTGTGGATGCGTGCAACTGGTGTTCCGGCTGCCTTTGTCCCTGTGGCCATGGTCACTCGTCCTGGCTGCCCTTGCGGATGTGGCAGTGTCCCCTGTGGCATCCCTCGTGGGTTTTTTGCTGGATGTGGGAGCAGGTGTGGAAGTGCGTGCCTCCTCAGTGTCAGTGTGTGATCCTGTACGGGTGAGAAATGTGGAAAACCATCAGTCATGGGTCGACCTGCCTCGAGCTAAATGAATACGTCATGCCGTTCTATGCATTTAGGGCTCTTTAGTGTGGATGCAGGTAATGTGGATGTTGTGTGGGTCATGCATGAATGGCTCTGTGTTGTACGGGTATGTGGTGATGCATGCATGTTTTTTTGTGGCTGGATCCACGGCATTCATATGGACACATGATTGGGGGGAACATCACACTTCACTGTGCATTGTTTGATGCATACACTCCCCTCCATCGGATGAAATGGCCACGCCATGCTCCATTTGTCCAACTCCCTCGATGGATTCCACCCCGATAGTTGATGCACAAGTCTCCTCTCACTCAGTGAGCTTGATTGGCGATTCACTGCCTCCTCCTGTGCCCGTAGCCAGGTTGCGGTTAACGGATAGAATGTTCCACACACGGAGCCAGAGGTCATCCACCTCTTTCGGCAGTCTTTAACTGTGCGGGTTGTGGTGCCTACCGCACTGACCTTGTGGGCTACCTATTCCCAGATGGCCTTCTTCTTCACAATGGTCTCCCGACGCATGTCATTATTGAAGACCACCTGTGCATTTTCTGCTAGTGTCTGCGTGAGCATAAGGAGCTCCTCCTTGTTACATTTCTCCTTGTGTTGCCGCTCAGACGATTTTTTTTAACGGCCTTGGGCATCTTTACGGTGGCCTTGGTGTATTTTCCAACGTGGTTCCTGGTAAGGTGTCCTGGATAAGGAGGATGGCAATGGATTGTGTTTTTAAAGATGGCCGCCGTGCTCTTTCCCGTTCCGGTGCGATGACTCTATTTCCGGTTCCGCAAAATTACGGTAACCGCTATTTGCGAAGACCGTTATTTGCATGCGGCAGCAGGTCGGAGGTGCTAACAGCGCTTTCGACGATGCCTTTAAGGGACTTTTTGGGGACTTTTGGGGCATGGCGGTAGGCTCGTGCCCGCGATCTCATAATGGCACGCAATTTGCGGCCTCTTGCGAGGGCGGACACGCTAATCACGCCATGCCGGCAATTTGCGATTTTTACTGCCTACCATGTAATGAGGCCCTAAGACTGTTCCTAGTGACCACCCCAGGGCAAACACCAAACTGAGCATCGGAGAGGACCACCCTCTCCGATAGCCAGGCCTCAATATGCCCTTACAGAACCCTTCCGAAGATCTTAAAGGAGGTATCTAACAACAAAATGGGTCTGTAGGAGATGGGGCTCTCTGGATATCCTTTCTTAAAAACTGGAAAAATTGTGGCAATTTTCCACATCAGGGCCTGGTGCACGATTGTGGGCCTGTTGAGTAATGGCCCAGGACACATCCTCTAACTTACACTTCAGAGGTGGGTAACTTCTTTCAGGGCTTTCCACTTGAACCCCTCCACCAAGCAAATTTCCAAAATACCCCACCATGCTGTTTCATCCACATGCGTCCCGCTAGATCTATCCGTTGCAGACGGGGTTAAGCCTCCTTTCACATATTCCCAAAAGGCTTTCTGGTTATTATGCCTCGATGCATCCATGCTTCCCCTTCGATTTCCATTTTCCTTCTTTTTAACTCCCCACAATAGTTGGCTCTGGCCTGAGCAATCTCTCTTCTTGTGCAAAGCGATGCTTTCAAGGCCTTCAAGAGTGCTTTCTTGCCGTTAATACAGGCCCCATCAAACCACCCTCTTTTATGGGGCTTCCCGTTCCTCTTACAGTGTAACGTGAAGACTTTGGTGAAAGCCCCCAATAGCTTTATAAACGGATCCACTACCAACCCAGGGGTTGCAGAGCTATCCAGAATGGCATCAATTAAGGATAAGTTCTGAGACATCGTGTGTGTACATGCAAATTGGAATCCCACATTTTCTCCCATTTGATTCTACTAGCAGAGGCAGCATCCACATTTACCAAGTACACCGGGGAGTGTCAGGGGGCCTTGTACCCCTGCCACAACCTTCCACAACCTTCCAACTGGCAGCACTTCAAAACCCACAACCCTATCCCACAGTTCTAAGGAGATACAAAAATAATCAATTGTTGAGGAACGTTGATGATTGTTGAAGGTAAGATTACCCGGTATGTCGGGTGCTATGCGTCCGTTAACTGAGCACGGGCCCCATTCTATGATCCATAGGCACATTTGGAGGCCCTTTGCACACACCTGTTCATCTTTCATCAGATGGAGGGGGGGATGTTCAATGACCAGTCCTCCAGTGGGTCTAGTAAATCCCTGGACAAGCCTACACCCATTTTGAGGTTAAAATCGCCTCCCCATATACAATGCTCATTGCGATTCCTCCTGTTTAGTAATAATTAATCATTGACCACCTTAACCGTTGCTAACCTGTGCGCCTCAGCTTTATGGGGGCTATTATAAAAGTTCAAGGTTATAAGCAGGTCCCTCCTTGGAGGAACGATTCAGAGCACCTGTAGGTAGTCCATGTTGGTCTCCACTATACTAACCCTTCAATTAAGAGATGCCTTAATAAGGATTGTCAGGCCCCCATTAATGAAAGTAGCCTAATGAATCTGTAGCTCTGTTTAGAGTATGAACTTTAATTAGACTGCAATATGTAGCTCATTGACAACAAACATTTCTGCTTTGTTCGTGTGTTTTCTGTAATAAGGGAGCATCATTAAGCTCTGCTTCATCAGCATCTATCCTGTTATTTGCCAGACATCATGCATTGAAAACCATTCATATGAGCATTAGACCAAATGGATTCAACACATATCATGCCACCAGAAACTCATATGGTCTTCCGAAATGCGCTTTGTGTCCTGTGACCAAGAGAGATTGCATAATGTTATCATCAAGGCATCTTCGCTGATAGTTTCACTACTGCCAAATTGTATCACCGCTTCCAAAATATCACAAGATATCTTACCCTTTTAAGACAATAAGGAAGGGATTCCGCTTCTCACTCACGTCAAGAGTCCTCCCTTCGGACAGACCATAAGTCCCTTCTTAGCTGGTTTAATATGAATAGAAAATCCATCAGTTTCAGGTACCTCAGTCAACCAAATCTCTTATATCATAGAGGCATCATGAGATCAAATGTACTTCTAAATTTCTGTGAGTCTGTCTGTGTCCTGTGGGTAAATTGCATCAAATGAAATGGCATCGAATGCCATACCAGAGAAAAAAAAGCATTGAATGTTTATTTTTTTTAAAGGTAAATGGTTTAGTTTTATTAAAATGGGTTCTAAAGGTTAAAGAAGAGGGGTTGGGGGGACCATCCCCCCACCCATTAATTATTATTATTATTTTATTTAATGTAGTCAATTCTTTTTCTTCAATGCTTTTTTTTTTCTCTGGTATGGTATTCCATGCAATGACTATAAACCGTCCTGTGGTATTTAATGAAAGAAAGCACACACCCTTTTTAATTAAACTGGGGATGCTGCATCGGATGGCTCTGCAGAAGACCAGGCAGCCATGCCCAATCGTTCTCCAGTGCTCTTGATTATTCCTTACTAAAAGGGGTCTCTTTCACCATAGGCTGCAATTCCAGCCCTCTATTACATTTGATCTGCAGTTGATTCATCCTTAGTCTTCAATTTTCTTTCTTTCTATCTTCGTTTTTAGTCGGATAGTTTACTTTTTTCAAATGTGCTTGGCTCTACAGAATTAATTTCTTTGACTTATTATATATCGTATCCCAATATCTGCAAGTCCTCCACATGACATAATATTAGTTTTGTAATTGACTGTCATCCCATGATTTTGACCCCTGTTACGGTACACTAGTCAAGGAGCTTGACATAATCAATATCATTCAATTGAATCACCATTAATGTTAGGATTTCATTTAATAAAACCAATATCCTAGATTTATTTAATGGCTTTTCTCCACAGGAAAACAGTTCCTCCAAAAAAGAGAGGGTGCCTTGGGGTTCCCTTTTAAAAAAAACGAGGTGCTGTTTTTCCTTATTTTCATCCCTTCTATTCCCTTGCAATTTACCCTGTCCATCACTATCGCTACACGAATGTGCCCCATTTCTCCATACCGTAAACAGCAGAACCACATCTACTTATGATGGAAGATTCAGTAAAGACCAAGTTCGCCTGTGCTCTGACAGTTGTTAATAATGTCTGCTCTTGTTTTTCCATTTCCTTCTTTTTATAGTTCTTATTGTTCCGGCCCACTTAACCAATGGGCAATTCGTGAATGATTCGCCAGCCACTTTTTTCCACCCGTCTCTTAATGAGTGCTTAGTTCAGATGCCCACATCACTCTCAAATCTCTGCAGCCATTTTAAATTGCCCCTTTTCATTCTTTTCGTAGGCACTTTTTTCCCCCTTGTTTATGTCTCAATTTGTTTTGCGTAATGTCAATAAAACATCTTTCGTCTTAATTAGGGTGGTATTTTTAGTGCGCTCTGCTAAAAACTTGAATTTTTGTTTTTTAGGCATCTTGGACCTTATTGATAAGTTGCAGCTCTTTATCCAGCATGTTATTCCAAAACATAAATGATCTTCTTTCTTCGCAAAAAGACAATAAGGAACTATTATGCTGAATTAGCTCTATTCTTCAGGGGTACTGTGGCTTAGCTGCACAAGGCGTTCTCTCCTTGATTTCCGGAGGCAAAGAAGGCTGAAATGTGGAGTTCACTGATTCCAATACAACCCCACGCTCTTGAGTCTCTTTTGACATCTGAACGTGCAGCTTCATCATTGACTTCAAGACCATATGGAGAGGCCGTAGTGAAAAAGGTGCAGCAGTCTACACATTTTTCAAAGGGTTAATTTCTCCTCACTTTACAACTCCAAAAATGGGGCTGTATGACGAGTGTTTTGATGCATCTAGTGGAACGATTTTTGTTAAGTGGCAATAAGGATTTCAAACTGTTGCTTATTAGTAAAATCCCTGCCCTCTTCCTCTAATTTGTTTGCCGATCAAGGATATTTACTTCATGTCCTCCATCTTTTTTCAGCACTCTGAAAGTGTCACTATTACCTTCATCCAAACAAGTACAAAAGTTGTTAAATGTCACATTCTCTGGCGGTTTCATCATGTTGTTCAGAGCTGTCATAGACTGCCGCTTCACTGATGAACGGACCTCCATCTCCTGGTGGGTATCGAGACATGTCTGTATGAAGATTGAGGGAGCTTGGGCAGTTTCATTAAAAAGGTTTTCATGGGGGAAGAACCAATTATTTTTGCCCTCATGCAGCTTTTTATCCATCAGGTTGCTGTAATACTTGTAAAGCCATTTTCTTACCTGGGACTCATAGTGGGAATATCATTACGCTGGCCTCCGGCATTTCAATTTTCTGCAGATCTAATTGTTTATAGTCCTCTGTGTTATTTAATTATCGACTTCATACATTGTAGCTGTTATTTACTATTTTAGATTTCTCAAATATTATGCAAGTAATTGTGGTGATTCTTACATTTCTCCTCAATTTGTAATTTCCCACCTGCCCCTACTGCTCTGACCTCAGTGACTGCACTTTATTTGCACCCTGCAGACGATACATGCCGCGTAAGTGCTTTTGTTATGTGTTTCCAGGTCTGGTGCGGTGTCTGCGTAGAGTCAGGAAGGGTTAATGTATCATTGTCTCTGCAGTAACTGCATTTTCCTTGATTGTCAGGGCAGGCTCCTGTCTGCTCTCACTGTGCCTTTGTTCCTGCTTCATCTTCATGATAGTTCTGCTCTCGCAGGTGAGAGATTTGTAAGGCTCTTGCTGTAAAGCCCTTTCTTGTCTGTTTCTTGGGCTGAGAGTACTATCTTGTAGGTCCTCAATTTAGGAGGGCTTCAGGCCCCCGCCAACAAGTACAGTGGTTAGCTCTGACACTGCAATGACATTGCTACTAATATGCGTGCAAGTATTTTTGCAGCCAATTTCCGAATTGGTGAACCCGAAGCAACACCCCACCAAGATGACTGCAATCAAAACATTTGCTTTCTCATATAGAATACAGTACAACACTCCCACCTCCTGCGTAACACCCCACAGCACTTATCCGAAGATAGAAGGTGGTCTAATAAAATGGACCAACCTAAAACCCTTTACTCATCACGAAGCAGATGATTGATGAAAGGGTCCTTCTAAGATACACCTCCAAGAGCACTTTGCTAAAGCTGTCACCAAACCTGAAAATGTATGTAGGCAGTCCGTGTTTTGTGATGCATACCTACTATTGCATTTTGGGATGAAGGAAAGTGCCAAGTCATGTGTTGGAAGGTTCTGCGGTGTAGACATCACTAGAATCCTGACGGGAAAAGCGTTTTTTTGTTTCAATCTTGAAAATCCAAGTTTTTAACAATGTTGTCACAGGCTCTATATCTGCTTACTACAGAGTGCTGTATCTGGGAAAAGGCTAACTGCAATGTCTTTGTCTGCTGTAGTGGAACAGCCCTTAGCCATCCGGGCCTGCAATACAGAAACGCAGACTATTAGCCAATGGCTGTGCAGCAAAACCCATATTGTTTCAATGTATTTTGCACCACTTTAATGTTTGACCTTTTTCCATTAGGGAATGGGATTGGCAATAGGTGCACAAAAGCACTGACAGAATGTGATTGTTATATCCTTAAATTAGAAGTATTATATATATATGGGATTCATTATTGTATTTTTATCATTATTCATATATCATACGTAATCATAGTGTTTACCTTATACGGTTATGAAGATCTGTTATAAGAAATGCATCTTTAGAGAATATAAAAGACTACTGTAATAAAAAAACATGTTATGGGACATTTAACAACATTTATAAACATGTTATGGCAAGTTGCAATATTTAAATTTGTATTTGTTTACCTAGGTGCCACTCAGGTGCCAAAGTAAGAACAACATTCTGTTGGGTTACCTGTGTAACCTAGAATCTACAAAGGTTCTCAAGCAGCATGTATATAAAGGCACAGACCTGTTCAGACAAGCAGATTCATCTTGGATAGAAGGGCCTTCTTTTATAAGAATAAATACTTAAAGAAAACCTACCCGAGTCTCTGGTGAACCGTTTTATGACGGATTAGTAACAGTGTTTAGGGGACGGGAGGGTTCACATTTTTGGATCCTCTTTTTTTCCTTACATAGTTGTATTAGTAGACCTGTGCCAGATCTACTTTTCCTCCCCCGCACCTTGAAATCTTTAAGTAAACCCATAGAGTAACCGCCACCCCTAAATTAAACCTTTTGGAGTACATCCACATATCTTTCTCTTTCTTTTTGTTTTCTCTGGACCTGCTGCACTTCAGAATGGTGACAAGCTGAACCCTAGGAGGCCCTCCTGCTTATTCTTTTCTTGCTGCTCCAGTTCCTTCTTCGTTTGACAACCTTTCATGCCCTGCAGCATTTTGCCTCTTCTTCTCTGCCCCATTGGTGGTGTTCATCTTCCCTCTGTAAGAATTGGAGGTACCCCTGGCTGAGATAAGCAGATCCCTCTGCCGCTACCACACTGGTCACCTTGTGTGCTGGAGTCAATGCACTATCTTTATCATGTGCCCTGCTTCTTTGCCAGTATCATACACTCCTTTCTCAGCTAGTAACGGACTCTTACACCAGTTGCGCAATGATGCCGGTATCATTTCCTCATCTGCTCAGCAACGGCCTACGTCTTACACTGACATCATTTGTGAGCTGCCACTGTGCTACTTACGCAGCCCTCCACGGTCCTTTATGGCACTTGCACAGCATTGGGACAAAGCGCTTCTTCAAAGTGACTGCTAACACTCTTCCAGTTGTCCTGGCAATCGTGCTTTCCACGCCACTTGAGCAGCATTGGGACACCGTCCTCCTTCATCGCAAGCACTAACGCTCTACCAGTTGTCCTGGGAACCGTGCTGTCAATGTTCCGTGGAGCCTCATGGAACTGATTTCCTTCGTTATTTATTTCGGAGGTCTGTGCAGCCATTTTGGTTGCCTCTAGTACCTACCGACTGACTCCCAACACCACACAAGACCCTCGGGAGCCCCACAACATGGCGAGTGTCCTGTACTACTTGAACTGTTCCTTACTGCCGGTGGTGATCGTATGCCTTCTGCTGCCTTCAAAAGCCCAATATGATCTGGTGCTTCCTCACACCCACACTGCAGGCATCACTGCTGTTTTCACATTGCAATATTTATTATTGTTAGCTCTGATTTTGTTTATCATGGGTCTTCACAACTTATTTTTTATCGGTACACTACACGTGGGCAGCATACTCGCTGTGACGCCACAGGCATTACTACCGTTGAATATCGCCTTACAATGTTATTACTATTAAGTTTGCTGACTATTTGTCATAGGTCTGTACTACATTCTGTGTGTTGTCCACATTTCACGGGGGCAGTGTTTCTATTTCATGTAAGCTCAATTGTTTTCAGACACATTCTTATACCAGATTTCCACCATATCATCACTGGTCTATTTTGCCAATATTTCATGCTTATACTGTATTCCAAATACCTGTTATCATGTTAATCTGTGCTTATAAAATTCCCCTACATACTCTAACTTCGACGAACAAGCATGTCAAATTTACCTCTGCAGTTTCTCCAAACAACTGTTGATCCCATAGTTCCATGGGAGATGCGGAAAGATGATTTTATTGACTATGTAACTGCCATCCACGGCCCACATTTAAATATGGAGCTACACAGAACTCTCTTAATGCACTCTTTGTCTCGGGAGGATAGCTCAGGGGTAACATGCTCACCGTGGAAGCAAGACGACACACAGCACCACAAGTTCGATCCCCGGGCCCGCGCTTAGACCCTCTGGGTATTACACCTCTGGGTATGAAGCGCGTTATAAATAACCTATGGTATCATATATGAGGGCAGGAAGATTTTAAAAAGTCTCCCTGATTTGGCTACGACCCCTGAAGCAGCAGGTGAAGGAGTAGACCTCCCCTCTGCATATGATGTTATCTTGAAAAAATGAGACAAACCTTATGAAAGGAAAGTTAGTATTATTTTACAGCGGTACATCTTCAATACCAGGGTAAATGCCAAAGATGAGTCTATTGGAAGGTTTCATTACAGCTCTTAGGGAACTTATTAAAAAATATAATTTTGGCTTGTCTTATGATGAGCGTCTTTGCGACCAGTTTATGTTAAAGATGAAAAGGGTTAAAATAAGAGAGGAGATCTGGGCAAGGGGTGACCCAAGCCTTGATGATGTCTTAGAAATTGCAAAAAAGAGTAGAGCATATGCAAGTATGTGCCAAAGAATTAGACTCAATGGAGTCTAAAGATAATGTTAGCGTTGTGACATCAAACAAAACAAGGAAACATGTAAAAAAGAAACCATAGTTGAAAAGGGATGAACATGAGGGAAAGCTTGATAAAAGAAGAACCAGCAACAAAACCAAATTTTCATCTAGTCCCAGAAAATGTCTCAGATGTGGTGGTTACTTTCAACCAGCTAATGACCCTGAATGTCCAGCGCACAAAGTGCAGTGAGGTAAATGGGGGGGGGGGGGGAAGGGGTCACTTCAGTAAATGCTGCCAGAACATGTCCCAAAAGGTGGTGAAAGAGATTTATGAAAATATTGAGAAGGAATATCCTGAAGAAACTATTTCGGATGATGAAGATTGTGGCATTAGTTGGCCAGTATGTGAAGCTGGCCCCTCCCAAAATAGGATGAGAATCCCCACTCCATAGTATTTATTGATGGGATAGCAGTAAAGATGCAGATTGATTCAGGGTCTGAATACACCATTATTAACAGGGTTACATGGCAAATTGTATATAGATTCTAGAAACACATGTTTAGAGTTTACACACTTATTTCTCTAAAGATAAAGGGGAATGTTGCAATGAAAACGCACAGTCAATTGTGGTCACATGTTATGGTTGGGTTTACAAACATGGCAAAAGGTTTTTTGATGCATACTCACTGTAATGAAATGGTGGAAAGATGCAAGTTTTGTGTGAACCAGTAAGGTTTTTTACATGTACTCTGATTTTTATAATGGTGTTTTATGAATTTAAAAGACATTAAAATATGTATTTTTTTTAATAACTTTGTGTGACTACCTACATTTTGAAAGGGTAGGGTGTGTATGTATCTAGACTTCTAGCCTAAAAGTTTGTTTCAGGTATGATGCAATGGCAGTTTTCTTCTGTGCTACTTTAGTGGTTTGTGTACCTGGTTGCAGTAGACATGTTCTCCCACCCTGGTTTTGGCGATGTATATTTTACAGGATTCAGCTCCCTTCCTGCCCATTTCCGTGTTGGCGGTCCTTACCTGCCTGTGTTTCCTCTTTGACTTAGCGGTATGCAGAAATGGCATTCTCCCCCCGCCTTCTGGTTAGGGAAGATAAGTTGGGGAGTTAGGGAAGATGGGTTGCTTCTCTGAAATTCTTCATTCCTGCTGCGTAAATGCTTCCTGGTGGTTTCCATCTGGTTCTATGGCAAAGAGACAGGTTTTGAATAGTTTTCTAAATTGAAGATGATCTCTTGTGTTACGTATGTTTTCTGGTAGCCCATTCCAGGTTACTGGACCCAGGTGAAAGAAAGATAATCCTCCAAATGTTCTTTTATTGTGTGGTTTTGGTTCTAGGTGAATGTTGTTGCTTGATCTGAGTGGTCTTGTTGGGTGATAGACATTTATTTACTCTTTTATTGAACTCTGCTTCTTGGCCGTGGATTGCTCTGTGTGTTATGCACTGGGTGAGAGCAAATTACAAGGTCCATTAAGAGTGTACAAAGTATTAGATAATGCAGTAATTTTGAGTGATGGCCACACATGGAATAAAGGCAGAATAGCCCTAAAGCCTAATATGGAGTAAACATTTTTTATGTACTCCTGATGTATAGGTAGGGATGCGTGTCATATCCTTCAGTTAGAAGTATTATATATATATATGGTATTAATTTCTGTATTATTGATCATTATTCATATATCATATGTTATCATAGTGTTTGCCTTATAAGAGTATGAAAATCTGTTGTAAGAAATGCATCTTTAGACAATATAAAAGACAACTTTAATAAACATGTTATGGGACAGTTGACATTTATAAACATGTTATGTCAAGTTGCCATATTCAAACTTGTATTTGTTTACCTAGTTGCCACTCCAGTGCCAAAGTAGAAATCACATATTATTGGGTTACCTGGGTAACGTAGATTCTACAAAGGTTCTCACGCAGCATGTATATAAGGGCACAAACCTGTTCAGACAAGCTGATTCATCTTGGACAGGAGGCCCTTTTTATGAGAATAAATACTTAAAGAAACCTCACCTGGGTCTCTGGACCTCCTTCACATCAGTACTTTTCCATTGGGGACCTATTTGCCCTATTGCTAATATGGTGCACAATCACAGGCACGCAGCCAAGCCATGGCTCTGCCAACAGGCTCAGCATAGCAAGAATCCCCTCCTCGCTTTCATATTATTATTGTCTGGTTACAAGGCTATCGCACCTCCAGGATGTGACTTACCTAATATTGCCACCATAGTAGTAACTGCCTCCATGAAAGTTCTGTTGGTCAATAAGAGAAGGTCTCTCCCCTTCTCTCAATTAAACCTCCTTCTGGTCAAAACAGCAAAAACGATATATAGATCCCAATGTTCAGCATCAGTCACCATGAATTAATGTTTCTACATGCTGTAAGTTAGGTCTACACATTTATATTTCCCTGTTTTTATCGACTCTTCTCAATTCCCACTTTTACTTGCCTCATTTCCTCTTCACCGACACAGACAAGGGTCTGGCAGCCACCAAGGGTACCGTTAACAATTGCCTCTGCACTGTCATGGCTCAGCACTTTAAGACCACTATGGTGGTGATGTCAGCCCTATAAAAGACTACTAACAAAACATAACATGATATAGTTGGGCCAGAGAGCATGCAAGGAGCTTCAACCCTGCTGATATTAGAGTTGCCGTGCCAAGAAGAGGTCTGTGGAGCCACCAAACACCAGTTGCCTTCCTCCAGCCGTAGCTTCATAAGTTTTCATTTGTATTTGTATATATTTATTATCGGGCTTATTCACAAAGAAGTTACTAAGGGGAACTCTAAATTATGCCTGTGGAGAAACCATTCAATTCACAGTTGCTTTTGTACCTACGAATGTGGTATTTAAGTACTGTACAGTCAAACTACAAATACGGCAAAGTAAGGCACATGGCATAATGCAACATATTCTTAATTAATCAGAGAAAAAGAAAATACCTCGACTGGAAAGGAAACAATATTTTATGTATATGTTTATTTTGGTAATATTTGTCTACCTTGTCAGGACAAAAAATACCTATTTTATAGTACCACTCTGCACTTCATCTCGCTGCCGCTCTTTCTATGTCCTCTGCATGCACCACCTCTTCACCCACTCATTCCAATCTGCATTGTAGCTCTGACTTCTTAACCTAGTGGGAGCATCCTCCACTTACTCCCGCATTTCTCCCCTTTCTCAGACTATTATTTTTTATTTTTTATTTTATTCTTCTCTTAACTGATTAATACAATTTTTACAAGATTTATGAATCCATTGTCTTGGTAATGAATAACATGAATAACATTCTTGTATGGTAATGGTATCCCGACTCCTCTGCAAGTCTATTTTCTTGGTCCTTTTCCTGGTGTGTCAATAGCTACGCTATCGAAGTCCAGGCTTTGGAAATATCTTACAACTGCAATTACTGTTTTCGTTGATTTGCCGCTCATCAGCTGGTTCCACTAATGTGTTTCGTCAAAGATATAAGAGTCTTTGAATAGGTGGCCCATGTGAATCTGTCTGTTAGTAGTTGTGCCTTTACACGTCAAAAGTAAGTGCCTACTGTTTCCACAATATCTTCTCTTGCAAAAGCGACATGAGTTAGTTGTGGAGATTACTCCCATCACTATGATCTCGTTTGTTTTTAGCAGGTTTAGTCTGGCTCTTAAAAAGGTTGATCTGATGCCCTTGTTAGGGAACTTTGCTAGATATTCTACAGTAACGTTGACCTTTTGTAAGTTCGCTGGTAGGTGCTGGGTTAGTTTACTTTTTTCCATCTCCTGGAGAGTTTGTATTCAGTCCCAAGCTTTTAATCGGGTTTTCACTTTGTTCTGATTTTCCTCTAACTCCGTCTCCGAACTTCCATCCTCCTGGAGCAGGGTACGGTTTTTCCGCATCCACCCTGTCAGCATCTTGTTGGATTCTTTTTTTGTTTCTTCTCTAATTATCTCAAACAATTTAAGTTTAGAGATTTGGGTTTTGCCGAAGAGCATCAATCCGTTTAAAAGCACAGTTGCTTTTAAGGATACCAGACTCCGTTCTCTCCTCACTGAAGCCATCAGAGTTGATGATGGTAAGTTCAGTATTATTTTCCAGTAGAACCCTTCTAGTCGTAGCCATATACTGTCATACTGTATACTGTGCTATAGGTAATCGCTGGGCTTGCTTTTGCTTCGTAGAAGTTTGTGGCAGATTGCAGGGAGAAACTGCCATATTTTCTGTCAGTTTTCTTTGTTTGCGATGTTAGGCATTTTGTTTTAGCCCAATGGGATTCTTGCATTGCTGTTTCTTTCGGGTTGCATTTGACAGTTACTCTCAAATATGTGACGTTTTCCCTTTTATAAGCCATCATCCAGTGTCTTTATGTTTTTGGGATTTCTCCATGATCATGATTTTAGTTCTGTTGGTATTTATTTCAAGGTTGTTTTCTCTTGTGTATTCTTGTAAGGCGTTAAGTCTTCGTTGGAGGCCAATGGCCGTTTGATCAAGCAGAATAATGTCTGCATAGAGTAGACGGCTGATTTTATCATTGCCTAACTTTGGAGGGAATGCTCTTACGTTGTTTTTGTGATCTCCAATGTCTCCCATGTAGGCGTTATATAAGGCTGGGGCTAACGGACAGCCCTGTTTAATGACTCGCAAGGTCTTTATTTCTTTTGACAGTTGACCCGCGCCACTAAGGCGAACTTGCATTGAGGTGTCAGAATAGAGACATTTGATCGGTTCTAGCATTGTCGGGGCAACTCCACGTTGTTTGCTTGTCCCATAGCTTTTCCCTGTTCACTCAATCAAAAGCTTGGCTTAAATCCACGAATGCCAGGAATATTCTGTGCCCACCCTCTAAGATCTTTGCCTTCATAATACTCAGTATCAAAATGTTTACTTGTGTTCCTGAGTTTTTAACAAACCCCGACTGGTATGGATCCAAGCGCCCTGATGATTTCGCCCATGATTGGAATTCTACCAAAAGTAAAGATCCAGATAGTTTGCCTAGCACGTCTAACAATGCTATATGGCGGTAGTTCTCTGGATTCTCTT
Source organism: Ambystoma mexicanum (assembly GCF_040938575.1). NCBI lineage: Eukaryota > Metazoa > Chordata > Amphibia > Caudata > Ambystomatidae > Ambystoma > Ambystoma mexicanum. Next base: position 226,206,166 of record NC_090931.1, on the reverse strand, counting down.
TTTCGTTCTTCTTGTAGATGGGTACTACGTGTGCGGTTTTCCAGGAGGGCGGTATAGACTGAGTCCTGACACAGGTGTCGAAAATGTCAGATATTAGAGGGGCCCATAATTCTGGGTTGTTTTTAGATCTTGATTGGTTATCCCATCTGGTCCCGGCGCCCGACATGATTTTAGCTTCTTGCTTTTATCTTCAATCGTTGCAATGTCCTGATCGAGGATGCATTTTGTCAGTGGCTGTGAGCTATCCATTTATGCCCTCGGACATTGTTTAGGAGTGCATCCTGGGTGGCGTTACCCGCTGAATCGATTAGGGACCAAAAGTCTCTTGTTCTTTTTCCACATAGGCATCTTACCATGGCCTCCGAGTCTTCTTGGTATAGAACCAGTCTATTATGTTTCGTCCAGGATTTGTAGGACTTGATCGCCTGTTTTGCAATTGCTTTGTTTTTTTCAGTCTGCCAAATTTTTGCAGTTCTTCTTTTTTGCCTCATAGTTCTACGTTTTTCCACCAGCATCTGATTACTGTTATGTAAGTGTGGTTTAGTTTTCAAATATTTCTTCCGCCAGGTTTGTTGGTATGGGTGAAGTAACGGGCAGTAGTCAGTTTTTACTAAATCTAGTTTGTTTGTTGTGTCACGTTTGGCTCTGTGATATTGTGCTGTGATGTTCTTTATTGCAATGCTGGTTAACTTTAATCTTGTTCCCTGGGTTGCTAGTGCAATCTGGTGCTCCATGTGTTGGCTAGTAGTTTTTATTGGTATCACCCAGACTGTGTTTAATATGTGGTGGTCGCTGTTTGTTGTACGCCTGACCTCGAGGTTAGTGGTCACTGCGTGTATGTTCCTAGACACATATGTGGTCGATATTAGCTTTCATGCCTTCCTGTTCCCCTGTCGGGATGTTTCGGTTGTCTTTTAACCTTGTGTTATGGAGATTATGATGGTCTCTCGAGCTCATGAGATGGTCCCATTGTTTGCCTCATCGGCCCGCTGTAGAGGACTTTTTGTCACTATATGGCTCATTTACCACATTTCTGTGAGCGTCCTGTCCAGTTCCTCTTACTAGGCTTGGGCAGATGGCATTTTAGGTCACCACATATCAGGGGTTGGCTGATGTTGTACTGAGCAACAGCTTCGTTGATGCTTGGTTCACCTTCTTTCAAAAGGTTGTATCAGTCATCTGTGCTTCAGGGTTCCAGTAGATGTTAATTAACAGCAGGAGTGCTTCCTTCTTTCTTTCCCCTGTTTTTACTGTCTGGTTTCCCGAAATCGTCACGGCTAAAATTAAGGTGTCGGTCCTCAAGATGGTATCAAGCTGGAATCCACTGCCTGAGCGTATTTCTGTCAGTAACCCTGCAGCCGGTCTTCCCTTGGGACCTTTTGTAGCTGGCGAAATAATAACCTCAAATCCATCTTGGGTGAGTGGTTCTAATAGCCAGGTCTCTTGAAGACATAGCAAATTGAAGACTCCTAGATTTATGTCTCCTGATTGTGTGAGGTGGGAGAAGCCTCGAGTGTTCCAGGATCTCAGGTTCACTGTGATCTTGATGATTTAGTGCACTCCTTAGTCCAATTTGTTCGTACCCTGTTTTTTTTTCGTGGCTAGGATCTCGCAGAATTAAAAAATGCTTCCGATACCCATGCCAATCTTTTGAGCTCTATGTCTTTTGAGCTTGTTGCGTTGTTTTGGCTAGTTTTGTTAGTGCTTAAGTTCTGTTGGTCCTGGGTGATGGTGATTTTCCAGTTTGGAACAGGACCCCGAGGGAGCAGGTCTTCGTCCCTGTCGGTGTACTGGTTAATTGTTCCAGAATTCTCCTTATTTAGCCACTGCTGACGTTTTTGTTCTGTTCTAGAAGAGTATTTTGGCTTGTAATCCCTTCTTCTGGGGGAGGGGCTATCCTTTAAAGTTCTGCTATTGTTGGTTTCGTATCATCTGTCATTCCGATTCGCAGAGCGCAGGTTGTCGGCCTTTTTTTTTATTATGGTTCTCACTTGGAGATGGGTCTCTATACTTTGCTAGATCTATGTTGTTTCGGGTATGCAAGCGAGCCTTTTTGCTGTAGGTAAGATGCCGCTCTCTTCCACTTTGAGGTTTGTGTTGGTTTGATCTTCTCAGAGGCTTTCCTTCCATCTAGGTTTTCGAGTTCCATTCTAGTTTGGAAATTGGGCTCCAGTCGTAGCCCAGCGATCTCAATTTGTCTGTTGCAGCTAGCAGCATTTGTCTCACCCGCGATGAGGGTATATGGAGGTAAACACTGTCCATGTGGTTATTGTCCACGAATTCAATAATGTCGAGGTCATCCGACTTGAGAGATTTCAAGTTTTGGATATGAGTTAAGAGCTTCATAGTTGTTTTTCTGTTTAGTATGACATTGTCCCCTTCTTCTAGAAGTTTTTCTAGTTTGAAGGATCGTGTGCTTGTTGTCCTAGAATTTCTTGTCATTTGGGCTCTTTTGATCTCTCTGTTTTTGTTGGGCGTTTGTCCGCTCAGGTCTTTGTTTGAGGTGCCTCTGTATTGAAGTAAAAGTGGAATTGCGTTTTTCCGAAGTGGTTTCTACTATTGCGTTTTTTGAGTTGTTAAAAGATTGCGGATTGTTTCGGCTTTCCATCGCCTTTGTTTTCCAGGTTGAATTTTTCTGTATTTCTTTTGTTCAACCTGTTTGCCCTGTGCTCTTCTCTTGGCGGCTGTTTACGCCATGTACGTCTGTTTTCTTGTAACTCGTAGCTCTTTTGCATTTCTCCACGAGGGTTAGGAAAATTGGTGATTTAGGTTTCTGGGTTTTTTTCCGATACAATCCTCTGATTTTTGTATTGTGGAGTCTGTCTTTTTCTTTTCCTCCTTAGTCTCATATAGTTCGCTTTCGGAGACTTCAATAGAATATTGGCTAATATCCAATAGGTCGGTAACCGACCCTTTGTTGTCATTTAGAGATTTCTTGCTTTCACCAGGTGAATGGGGCGGTTTGGCACTGCCTTCTAGTCTAGATTTTTGGAAAGATGTTTTTTCTCTTTGTAATTGTGGATTGTGACCTCCTTCATTACTAGTTTATTTTTTGCCATTGAATTGTTAGTAGTTGACCCGTTGGTTGAGACTTATGCCCCTCGTTTGCCTTATTTTGTTTGAATCTTTGACCAATTTCAAAACCGGTTTTGGGTTTGGTGTCTGAGTAGGCCTACCAACTGTGTCCTTTTGCACACCCTTCGATCTGTTGTCTTTGTTAGGCTCTGTATCGAGAATCCCACTAGATTGGTTCGGCAATGGGTTAGTCCGCTTGACCTTTGCTAAATGTTTGAGGTTTATCCACTCTTCTTTGACCTTTCGTTCCGGTTGTATTTTGTTGGATAAGGTCTACGTATGAGAGGTTGCTGGCTGGTCTTGCTATTTCTTCCTCCAGTTGTAAAACATTGTTGTTAAAGGGAAGGTCAGTTTGTGAGGCCACCATCAAGACCGTTTTACTTTTTTCCTTGTTTTTTTCAGTCCCACAGTCTCTTGTATTTTGTTCATAAGCCTCAAGTGACATTAAGTAGCCTTTCAAGTATGTTAGTTTAGTTTACATAAAGGCGACCATTGTTGAATGGTCCTTTAGCGTGTCATTGATCGATTCGTATAGTTTGCGGAAGGGTGCCAGAGCTATAGTCACTGTAGACATTACCGCCAGCAGATCTGACTTTTTGTTAGGAAACTCTTTGAGTACTGGAAGCTGAATTTCACTTAGTCGTTTAGTTTGAAAAGGCGGCATAATTGGCTGGTGCTGTTGTGGTGGTCTGTTTTGACCTTTCATTATGCCATTCCTGGTATTCCATTGCGGTCATTTTGTGCAGTACTGGGTTACCCATACCGATATCTCTCTGTTTGATTAGAGAAACTTTTGTTGATTTGTTCGTGCTTCAGAGGCCGATTCATGGAATTAATGTTTGCTGAAAATTCCCGCGCAAGTGTGCGAAACCGTGCGAAAATCGCAGTGCAAGTGCGAAAATCGCAGCGAAACCCGCGCACATCGATTCATGGAAGTCCGTGCGCGAGTAAAATCTGGAATGTGCGCTGAAAATCTGTGTGGCGCACGCCAGCGCACAGGTCATCTAACGGCGTGCGCTACAGCCACAGCGAAAGCGAACATAGCGCGGCGCACATAACAAAAGTAGGCGTAACACGGGCGTGACACGCGGAATGGGGAACAACTCGTGAAAATGTGGGCGTCACGGTGAAGTACAGGAGACAAGTGCGCGGAACGCCCACACGCTCGCCTACAGCACGTATTCATGGACTCGAATAGGGAAAAGCAGCGCACGGGCAAAGACGTGCACAGGCCTAAACACGTCCACCACACGAAGGCAGGCGGTAGCGTCCCTGCGCATGAAAAATGTGCGCAAAAATGTGCGCTAACAAAAAGCCCGTATATACAGCTCTGATGAATGTCCCATACTGTGGCTTCTAGGACAAATGACGTACAAAGGGGTACGCAACGAACACTGACACCCGCTGTGTCAAAAATAGCGTGTGTGTGTATTTTGGGGCTGCGCGGGAAGTTTCACACGCGATTGGCCCTGTGCGAGTGGGGTGCGTGTATTTCTGGGGTTTGCGTGACGTTTCACACGCGATTGGCCTGGGTACGTGTAAATCTGGGGTTCGCGGGAAGTTTCACACGTGATAGGCCCTGTGCAAGTGGGGTGCGTGTATTCCTGGGGTTCTTGTGAAGTTTCACACGCGATTGGCCTGGGTACGTGTAAATCTGGGGTTTGCGGGAAGTCTCTCACGCAATTTCAGCAGGGTACGTGTGTTTCAGGGGTGCCGTGGAGTCCTACACGTCAATTGGCAGTGTGGCTCCTCCCAGGTGTTCGCTCTACACCCTCCACGGCCCCTGCAGGCAGCCCACACCACAGGGGACTACCCTGCACCCCTGGTCATGTCCCGCAGGCAGCCCATCCACCATGGGCATGCCCCCCAGGCAAGCCACATGTCAGCTTGCACTACTGATCACCAAGGCATGACCCCCTCCACCCCCAACCCCAGGCACTGAGGGGCACCTGCCAGCTGGCCCCCACTTATGTCCCCCAGCACCCCACCCCCAGCAATGCAGGGCACCTGCCAGCATGCCCCCACTCATGTCCCCTTGCACCCCCACCCCCATCAGTGAAATGGCGATCTCATGACACAAACCAAAAGTCAACTATGTACATCAACACATGTCTGCCACACAAAGGCAGGCGGTAGCGTCCCTGCGCATTAAAAAAAAATGTGCGCTAACAAAAAGCACGTATACAGCTCTGATGAATGTCCCATACTGTGGCCGTCTAGGACAAATGATGTGCAAAGGGGTATGCGACAAACACGGACACCCACTGTGTCAAAAATAGCGTGTATTTCGGGGGTGCGCGGGAAGTTTCACATGCGATTTGGCCTGGGCGAGCGGGGTACGTGTATTACTGGGGTGTGCGCGGGAAGTACAGGAGGCAAATGCGCGGAACGCCCACACGCACGCGCCAAAAAAGACGCACTAATCCGGAAACACGTACGCCAGCAGGAAGCAGGCGTACGTGGAACCGCGCAGCATAAAAGTGCGTGCAAACAACAAGCAAGCTCAGCCGCCAGGATGAACATACCGTTCCTAGCAGCAGTGGTCGTGGGATACCGCAGGAGGAGGGGGATAGTCTGGCCCAGAATTTCCACACCCAGAACCAGCCTTTTTGGGATGCCTGATGACCAGGTGTATGGGAGGTACAGGTTTACACCTCACATAATACTCGACCTGGTCAGTGAGTGGGAGGATGACCTCACATCACCCACCCTCTGCTCACAAGCACTCAGCCCCCTGGAGAAGGTCCTCAATGTACTGCACTGTTTGGCCACCGGATCATTTCAGCGGACAAGTGCCATAGTGGGGGGGGGGTGTCACAGGCCACGGAGTCACGCTGCCTACACCAGGTCTTGGCCATCATGACTGCACGCCCATCAGTCCGCAGGCACATATACCTGCCCAGAACACTTGCAGAAAGACAGGCTGCCGTCCAGGATTTCTATGGGGTGGCACAATTCCCCAAAGTCCTAGGTGCCATTGATTGCACCCATGTGGCTCTACGTCCCCCCAGGGCATCAGAGCACATCTATAGAAACCGCAAGCACTGGCATTCCATCAACGTGCAGGTAGCACTGAGGGGCACCTGCCAGCTGGCCCCCACTTATGTCCCCCAGAACCCCCACCCCCAGCAGTGCAGGGCACCTGCCAGAAGGCCCCCACTCATGTCCCCCAGCACCCCCACTGACCAGCAGTGCAGGGCACCTGCCAGCAGGCCCCCACTCATGTCCCCCAGCACCCCCACCCCCCAGCAGTGCAGGGCACCTGCCAGCAGGCTCCGACTCATGTTCCCCAGCACCCCACCGCCCAGCACTGAGGGGCACCTGCCAGCAGGCCTCCACTCATGACCCCCAGCACCCCCACCCCCCAGCAGTACAGGGCACCTGCCAGCAGGCCCCCACTCATGTCCTCCAGCACCCCACCGCCCAGCACTGAGGGGCACCTGCCAGCAGGCCCCCACTCATGTCCCCCAGCACCCCCAACCCCCAGCATTGCAGGGCACCTGCCAGCAGGCCCCCACTCATGTCCCCCAGCACCCCCACCCCCCAGCACTGAGGGGCACCTGCCATCAGGCCCCCACTCATGTCCCCCAGAACCCCCACCCCCCAGCAGTGCAGGGCACCTGCCAGCAGGCCCCCACTCATGTCCCCCAGCACCCCCACCCCCAAGCAGTGCAGGGCACCTGCCAGCAGGCCCCCACTCATGTCCCCCAGTACCCCCACCCCCCAGCACTGAGGGGCACCTGCCAGCAGGCCCCCACTCATGTCCCCCAGCACCCACACCCCCCAGAACTGAGGGGCACCTGCCAGCAGGCCCCCACACATGTCCCCCAGCACCCCCACCCCCAGCAGTACAGGGCACCTGCCAGCAGGCCCCCACTCATGTCCCCCAGTACCCCACCGCCCAGCAATGAGGGGCACCTGCCTGCAGGCCCGCACTCATGCCCCCCAGCACCCCCATCCCCCAGCACTGAGGGGCACATGCCATCAGGCCCCCACCCATGTCCCCCAGCACTCCCACCCTCCAGCAGTGAAGGGCACCTGCCAGCAGGCCCCCACTCATGCCCCCCAGCACTGAGGGGCAGCGGCCAGCAGGCCCCCACTCATGTCCCCTTGCAACCCCACGCCACAGCAGTGCAGGGCACCTGCCAGCAGGCCCCCACTCATGTCCCCCAGCACCCCCACCCCCCCCAGCACTGAGGGGCACCTGCCAGCAGGCCCCCAATCATGTCCCCCAGCACCCCCACACCCCAGCAGTGCAGGGCACCTGCCAGCAGGCCCCCACTCATGTCCCAGTCATGTCCCCTTGCACCCCCACCCCCATCAGTGAAATGGCGATCTCATGACACAAACCAAAAGTCAACTATGTACATCAACACATGTCTGCCACACGAAGGCAGGCGGTAGCGTCCCTGCGCATTAAAAAAAAATGTGCGCTAACAAAAAGCACGTATATACAGCTCTGATGAATGTCCCATACTGTGGCCGTCTAGGACAAATGACGTGCAAAGGGGTACGCGACAAACATGGATACCCACTGTGTCAAAAATAGCGTGTATTTCGGGGGTGCGCGGGAAGTTTTACACGCGATTGGGCCTGGGTGAGCGGGGTACGTGTATTACTGGGGTGTGCGCGGGAAGTACAGGAGGCAAATGCGCGTAACGCCCACACGCCCGCGCCAAAAAAGACGCACTAATCCGGAAACACGTACGCCAGCAGGAAGCAGCCGTACGTGGACCCGCGCAGCATAAAAGTGCGCGCAAACAACAAGCAAGCTCAGCCGTCAGGATGAACATACCGTTCCTAGCAGCAGTGGTCGTGGGATACCGCAGGAGGAGGAGGATAGTCAGGCCCAGAATTTTCACACCCAGAACCAGCCTTTTTGGGATGCCTGATGACCAGGTGTATGGGAGGTACAGGTTTACACCTCACATAATACTCAACCTGGTCAGTGAGTGGGAGGATGACCTCACATCACCGACCCTCTGCTCACAAGCACTCAGCCCCCTGGAGAAGGTCCTCAATGTACTGCACTGTTTGGCCACCGGATCATTTCAGCGGACAAGTGCCATAGTGGGGGGGGTGTCACAGGCCACGGAGTCACGCTGCCTACACCAGGTCTTGGCCATCATGACTGCACGCCCATCAGTCCGCAGGCACATATACCTGCCCAGAACACCTGCAGAAAGACAGGCTGCCGTCCAGGATTTCTATGGGGTGGCACAATTCCCCAAACTCCTAGGTGCCATTGATTGCACCCATGTGGCTCTACGTCCCCCCAGGGCATCAGAGCACATCTATAGAAACCGCAAGCACTGGCATTCCATCAACGTGCAGGTAGTATGTGATGCCAAGGGAATCATCACCTTAGTATATGCCAACTATCCAGGGTCCACCCACAACAGTTTCATTTACAGAATGTCAACCCTAAACCGGGACCTAGAAGCTGGGCGGCATGGCGATACATGGCTGCTTGGTGAGTATAAATGCCACAGCACATGCATGCATGCCAGATGCTGAGTAATATCACAACCCTACTAATGATACCCATCACCACCTCCCCAGGGGACAGTGCCTACCCTCTGAGCACCCACATGATGACACCAATTCGGAAACACACCACGCCACCCGAGGTAAGATACAACACAGCCCATATTGCAACCCGGGGCATAGTGGAGCGCACATTCGGAGTGCTCAAGTCACGCTTTCGCTCCCTTGACAGTTCTGGCGAGCCGCTGTTATACTCTCACCCAGTAGTGTGCAGGATCATAGTAGCAGCATGTGTCCTGCACAACCTTGCAACATGCCGGGGCCTGCCGGTGGACATAGTGGTGCCCCAGCATCCCCAACCACATGCTCGCCCGCTGCGCATGGGAGGGGAAAGGGCACAGGGTGAGGCAGCCCGAACCCAGCTGGTGGCTAATTACTTCACTTAGAATCACACCCCTGTGGAGTGCACACAGCCATGCCACATACCAGCTGACAATCGATGATGACACAAGGGACAGTCAACTGTCACAACCATACCAGCCTGAGATTGGTCACCTGGAAGTGTCACAATGTGTGCATCCCTACCTACAGAAACACCACCAATGCTGTGTCATCAAAAGACACATATGCTGCTAAATGCATTATCCCCATGCAAAATACAACATGAGAACAGTGCCATGTCACCCAGCCCCTCCCCAGCACCACCACCCAACACACCCTGGCATGTCATGCTATGTGAGAGCAAACAAAGCAATCCCGAAAACCTGACACAAGTGTCACAAAGTACACTGTCCCTAATGGAAACTGGCCACACACAATATGCTCTCAGTAATGTTGAACTAACAACACACATGACCAAATACTTACCAACAATACAATGCAGCTACACAAGCTGAAACATAACTAAAACATGACAGTACTAAGTTAAAGTAGTTGTAGTCTTACAACCTGAATATGCCCCACATTACCCCCTTCAAACTGTAGTCTTGCAGGCTTCAAAACTTGTCTGTGTACTGCATACAACATGAACTCCATCTCAAAGTAGACGGCCTTGTGAAGACATGAGGAATCAACCTGCAAATTTAGAGGGAGACATGGAAGCAGAAGCATACATAATTACAACATGCAGTGTACAGTACCACAATATACACAACAAATGTCTACATAGTATTGACTACAGACTGCCCACACAGCTCATGGGAGTCCAACGTCACTGTATGTCACTGTCACTTGGGCACACCCTTTGCAAGCCCATGGAAACGGGAAGCAGGAGGGGTGTGTTTCTCACGAACCCAAGCATCTAACCCAAACTCAGGACAAGCCTGCATGTGCCCAGCAGGAATACAGTAGATGCCCACGGGAGCCACACAAGGCAACACACTGTAACAAAAAATCAAAAATGGCCATGTGGGGGTCACGGGGGCTGGGGGAGGCCATCCAGGAGGTCCGAGGACAGGGTGCACACCAACAGCCACCTGTGTGGATGTTGGGGGGGGGGGGAGGGAAACACCTCCATGGGCTCATGGCCTGCACGGCTACGCTATTGTGAGAGAATCAGAATCGCTGTGGTCGTTCTCATCACCCTGTGCTGCTGCCGCCACAGGAGGTGGTGGTGCTATGGGAGGCAGCCCACAAAAAGCTCTAGTCTGGTCCTCCATGGCAGCAAGCATGCGGGTGTGGAAGGTCTCGTTCTGGAGGATTATAGTGCGGAGATCCCCATGCACCACCTGACGTGATGCCCGGACCTCCTCCCGAGTTGCCTGCATCTCAGCCGAGAGCATACCTGTGACCCGCTCCAGCTGCTGTTCTGTCCTCAAGTTAGTGGAAGCCTCAAGGTCAACAAGAGTCTCCCTGAGGTGGTGGAGGTCTACCCTCAGGGCTTCCCTGTGGCCCTGGGACTCTTTAGAAATGGCTTCCCGCAGAGTCTCCAGTGCCCCCCATCTGTCCCTATTGGACGCCAACATGTCCTCCCTGAGTGATTGGCAAATGGAGTCTGTTGCCTGCTGTAGTTGCTCCATCTGCCTTTCAGGGGGGACAATGGAAGTGGCCACCCTCTCCATTGCTTGAGCCATCATCTCAGATGATGCTGCATGTTTTGCCATACCGTATATGGACTGCTCCCATGCGGTATTGCCTGGTGGCGTACGGCCACCGCGTTGGCGGGCACCACACCTGTCTGGGGCAAGGCGAACTGCGCCTTGCTGTGCCGGCACTGCCTGAGGCTGCAGGACTGCATTCCCCCTCTGATCTGCTGGCCCAGGAACAGGATCAGATGTTGCAGAGTGTGACCCTGCATCCGTAACCACCAAAGGTGGACCTACCAACACTGACATCCCCATGGAGGGTTCTACCCCTGCTGCAGGTGGGTTGGACAGAACAGAATCCCTGCCAGAAACACTTACCTGTGACGCCACATAGGTCTCATCATCCGAATCAACACCTGAATAGAGGTCTGGGGGGGTGCATCCAGAGACACCCCTGGAGAGAATGGTCTGCAGCAAGAGTGGGTTCTCACCCACCACCACACCACTTCCCCAACTGGTGCCCAGTCGTGCCCAAGATCCCTCCTGGGTCTGCACCATCACCTCAACAGCATCAAGCGCGTCATCCCCTGCAAAAAACATGAAAGACAGAAAATGGACACAGGGATTAGCACCATGGCACACAATTAGGCCTGACAAGCTACAGAACCAGTACTTGATTGACGCATGTCCCACATGACTATAACCCTCCCATGCATGCACTGTCACAGAGTTTGAAGGGGAGGCAAATGGCAGACAGTGATGACACCAAGATGGAAGAGCAAGACATTAGCTGCATGCTGACTAGCAGTGCCATCACACATTGACCTGTGAGTGGCATGTCCAATCCACATGCATGACACATGCCATCACACAGATGGCATGTAGCATAGGCATGTCACATATTGTTTGACAATAGGGCTGAGAAATGCCTAGTAAAAGTGGGGGAATTGAAACAATCTGCCTGAATGAACAATGAGAAATACGGAACAATGTTGTTGCAAGATGCCACTTCAGGGGCAACTGGCGTGATGTTGCGCAAAATGTCTACTGTGGGCAGAAGGGATACTGTAATACCCAAATCCAGGGGCGCAGAATTTTTTGGATGGAACACATGGGTGACCCAAACCACTCAGGCACACAGACCCTCACCTGGCACTCAATCCGAACCCCTCACACACACACAACATACACATGGATCACACATACATGCATGTGCACTCACTGGACAATGCCTCGTAATCTGGCAGTTCTCCCACACCTTGGATCTGTTCCTCTGTGACGTAGGTCCCAGCAACATACTCATGTAAAGTGAGTTCAATGTCCTCTGGTGGAGACCCACCTCCATTCACCAAAGTAGCGGCATGATTTGAGGCCAGCTTTTTCTTTGCCCTGCGTTTAAGGTCATTCCAGCGCTTGTAGCAATCACCAGCTGTGCACCTCACAAATCCAAGGCCACTTAAGATGTCCACAACGGTCTGCCAGTGTGCCTGACGTTGAGCAGGTGTGGTATTGCACCCTGCAGTTATCAACATTTCGCAATCATGTGCGGACACATACTGCACAAGTGCATCACGTTCGGCATCATTGAAGCTAGGCTTCCTTGGCGTGCCGGACTGCGTAGCCGTGTCTGGGGTATCAGCCTATAGTGGACGAGCACTCTTCCTTTCTTTTGGAAGGTGGTGGGGATTGTGAGTGACTTACGTCGCTCCGGTCAGTAGGGGCAGGAGCACCGGTGGACTGGATAGTAGGAGTGTGCGAATGCACACTGACCATAGGACTTGGTGCAGGCATTGGCTGGAGTGTGATGTTGGCAGGGGGAAAGTCAGTATGATGGACCGGGACCAACACTGTCCTGGCTGGGAGAGTCAGAGCTTGGGTGGATGGAGCTGCAGCTGCCCCTGCAGCCTCCCCACTCTGCCTACTCGGGGCAGCACATGACATAGCTGCCCCAGATCCACGTGGCCTGGTGACACCAACTTGCACCGCCATACGTGGCCCAGACTTGCTGACCTGGAAGTCAGCCTGGGAGTCTTCCTGTGCCAGGTCAGGTGCCACAATGGGCCCGAACAACAAGGGCTGAACTAGGATGGTGTCAGCCACGTTTCCCTCAACCATTGGGGGGGGGGCATGGGTGTCCCTGATTGGTCCACCACACATGGGGGGGGATAGGGGCACTCTTCAAATCCCGGCCACGTCCCCTACCGCGCCCACCACGCCCACCTGTTGAAGCTCGCCTCCCAGCCATGGCACTGATGTTGTTGTGCGTATGGGAGTTGCAGTAAACTATTGTCCTGGGCAATTGGGGGTAAAGGGGTAGGGTACTAGATGGAATTCGTACCTTAGTGTACTAGCAAGGCTTTATGTGACCCCTGGGGGAAGATGATGGGTCACGCAATGCACAGGCACCCCAAAAACAGAAAATAACATGCACGCAACCCCTCGTAGACCACGTGCGTGGAAAAATTAACCCGCACTACGCTGTGGCACCCAGAAACACAAAAATAAGCGTACGTGTGTTACACGCAGCCTACAATGACCTCTGAAGGGGTACGCGACACACGGGGCAAGCACAGTTGATAAATACGTGCGCAACTCACCATCTGCCTGGAAATAGAGCGTGAAAAAGACGCGCGTTTGCGTGTTGGCAACACCCCCACCAAAAGAAGAATTGTACGCTGTCTGAGGAGACAGGACAAAAGAAGTGAACGCTGTTTGAGGAAACGGGCCCAACAGAAAATCAGAAAAAAGCTGTCAGAGGTAACAGGGAGTACGAACTAGAAACGTTGTGAAGTAAATCGTGTGTGAACTGACAAGAAGTACAGAATTCACCCACTCGCTCTCCACGAAAAGCACGTACAAGCAAATGACGTCCTACATGTACCTTTTAAACCGGCCCACACGTCCAACGTCACTTCCGCGTATACGCACTAAGGCCCTATCCTCAAATTACACGAGCTGACACTCGGACGTGAAGTTCTTGGACGTGAAACATGCACCCGTGTTCAGGGAAATGCCCGCGGGCCCACGTCACAGACGCGCTTACGCGCTAAGGGCCTTTGGTCCAATGAAATCGCATACGTGTGCTGACGCGCTTACGCGCTAAGGGCCTTTCCTCGAATTACACGCTGGCATGCAAGATTTTCACATGCCAAATCACTCTGTATCAAGCTGGCCACGCGTAAGCACACGGAAGACCACGCTCCTGCCCAGAAGGCCGAATTACTGCCTCCCAGAGCCCCGAGCACGCTCCCATCTGCTGCTGCCTGACTGCCTGCTGCCCACGTGCCCTGCTATTTGCTGCCTGCACGTCAGCCAGGGGTGCTGTTGCTGTGACCACCCCTGCTGGAACCGAAGACTCCCGACTGGGATTCCATCGCTCCACAACCCAGCCCCAGGACCCAGTTGCCCATCCACTCCTGCCTCTGGGGTTGTCATGTCCAGCACAACACCATCTGGCGGCACTGGCAACACCCAGCCAGAGAGGCAGAGGGCCACCAGCTTCACTGCCACCGAAGTTGTTGTCCTGATGGAGCAAGTCCTGGGGCAGTATGATGCCCTCTTCGGAAGGTCGCACGCCGACAAGGAAGGAAGGAAGGATGGACCGACCAGGATCTGGACGGACATCGTGATTGCCATCAACGCGGAGGGGGTGGCAGTCCGCGAATTCCATCATGTAAAGAAGCGCGGGGAGGACTTCAGGTCCAGGACCCTCAACAAGGCCCGGCGCCTCTTGAAGGCAGCGGATGCTAAGTGGCGCCGGGGCCACCTGTCGGAAGACCAAATGAGGGTCCTGGAATGCGTATGCCCAGCGCTCCACGTCCAGGTCCTTGAGAGGCACACCCATCTGGAGTAGAGTGGTAAGTGTACATGCATACTGATTGGAAGCTGTGCGTGTGGTTGTGTGCCAGTAGTGTGCAGGTTGCACATGTGCTTTTGTAGGGCCATGTATGGATGTGTATGTACAGGGCCGTGAGGCTGACACATGCAAGTCCTTTCATGTGTGAGACACATGAATGGTGTATTTGTGGGTAAGCATGCAGGCCAAATTCAGATGTGTGAGCACACATGTTTGAATGACTGTGTATGTCAGTTGTCAAGGTTGTGGTGTCACACATGGATGTTGGTTCCAGATGCATGTGTCTGCACTGTGTACATGTGCATGTATGTGTATCTGACAAGTGTGCAACTGTCATGCAACATGGATGCATGTGAGACTGATATGTAGAAGACTGATTGCCAGATGTGACATGGATACCAATCTCATCACTGCGACACTTGGTGGAGGTGTACACATGCATGTAAGTGTGGTGGCATGTGTGCATGTCTAGTACACTCCCTGTGACTCATGTGATGCCTGGCTCACCTTTGTCTGCTCATGCTGTTGTATGTGTATGGATGGTGCTGGCTATTGCGATATGGCTGTGGAATAGCTCATGTGTGTGATTTGAAATGACATGTGTGTTGGGGATTGTGATGCCATGTCTGAAGTTTGACAATCACACTCGTGTGCAACTAACATGTGTGTATGAGTCCATTGTACAGTGCCCTGATGTGTCCTATCTCTCCCTGTCTGCAGCGTCGACTGATGAAGAGGGCAGAGAGGGTGCTGTGGAGCACAGCGGCAGGAATCGCACTGCCAGCCGGAGACGCAAGGCCCGGCTCCCCTCGGTTGTCATCTCGTTGGGGAGTGAGGAGTCTGGTGCCACGTCCCAGGTCGCAGCTGCCGAGGGGAGGTCCAAGAGGCGGAGGTCGGAGTTGGACTCCTCGGCAGCAGAAGGGGCAGCTGAGAGCCCACAGGGTCTGACGGAGGAAGATGGCACAGAGTCATCCAGGTTGGTGGGGAGTTTGGTGTAGGAGGAGGCCGTGCAAGGGACAGAGACGGGGTCCGGAGGTGGGGATTCCACTGGTGTTAGTGGTGCAGTGCAGGGGCACGGACAGGAGGCAGCAAGGCCGCCTCGGAGGTTCCTGTGTGTAATCCTGTCCCCGATCCTGTGACTGCATCATCCTGCACCAGCAGGGATACCTACGTCCAGACCCGTTTTCAGGCAGGGGATGAGCTTACGACAACTGGACTTCCTCTGCCTACGGACGTGGCTATGCGGGACCGGGTTGAGCCTGCCCTGGGTGGTGTGGCGTTGTGTCAACGGGCCATGCGAGGCGAAATGCAGTCTTTTCATGGGGAGACTGCATGTCGTCTCGAATGGCTCATTGACCACGTCGACCTACTGGGACAGGTCACCAGGGCCAGATTCCTCCGTTTGCTGGGCCTTGTTCCGACCCCCTCCTCAACTGGACCCCCTATGCGCCAGTCGTACTCTGTGCCATCTTCCAACCCATGTGTCACTTGGGTGCCCTGTGGAGCTGCCTCTGCGGCCAGGCTGGTGGAGGACACATCCCTGCCACAGTCGGGAGTCGGACGTCCAGCAGGGGTGGCCACCTCAACAACTGCACCTCAGCTGGAGGAGGATGTGCAGGCAGCAAGAGCCAGGCCACGGGCAGAGGCACAGCAGCAGCAGCAGCAACAAGGTGGTAGCCATGATGGCTCGGGGCCTTTGTCATCGGAGAGGCAGGCATCGGCCAGAGGGCAGGGGGACCCAGGCCGGGAAGCGTCTTCCGTGTGGCAGCGGTTAGGCCATGCCATAGATGCGGAGCGGCAGCGGGCAGAAGAGGCACGGCTCACGATGGTCAGGGCGGAGAACTCCATGCGGAGGGCCCTGAGGCGGGCCGAGTGCCTCGAGGCAATTCGCAGGGAGTTGGAGGAGAACATGTCGTCCCTGCGTGCCCTCGGGGCCATGGAAGAGGACTGCCTCCGGGACATTGAGCAGGAGTTCGATGATGCCCAGGCCCGGGAAATCCAAAAGTGAGCCGTCGGACTAGCCCGCTGCCCTTGTAAATAGTTAGATAGTGTTAGGTTTCCTTTGGTTTTTTCTTTATTTTGGTTGTGCTTGGACAATGCACCACGTTTCTGTATATAGTTTTTCATTAGGTAGTATTTTTGATAGGTTTCATTTCTTTAGTTGGGATCATGGACCATGGATTGTTCATCTGTATTCACTATTGGATTCATCTCTTTCTTTTGGATTTCCCCATGGAGCAATGGTTTTCACTTTTTTTTTTTTTCCTTGGATTTGCTTTGTTGGACTGTGACTTTGGACACCTTTCCTTTTGGATTATGATTTATTGTTTTTCATTATTTTAAGGACATTCAGCTTTTCTTTTTTTATTCCCATTGTTGTTTGTTTGATTTTAATTCCATTCATGTTGCGTTTAATACATTTGTTTTCTTCATACTTCGATGTGTGGTATTATCTCATTGGTTTCATGCATGTCATGATATGGGTTTTCACATTCACTTGCAACCATTGTGTGTGTGTGTGTGTGTGTGTGTGACGGACATGTGTTCATTTACATACTTGCCATTGGGGTTGTATCATGTAATTACCTTTTCTATGTGGGTGGATGCAATACTTGGTTGGGTCTTTGGGCTGGGGATGCTGGCCATAAGGGCCATGATTGAGGATCGTCATGACCTGGGGCAGGGGGACATGAGTGGGGGCCTGCTGGCAAGTGCCCTGCACTGCTGGGGGTGCTGGGGGACATGAGTGGGGGCCTGCTGGCAGGTGCCCTGCATTGCTGGGTGGTCGGGGTGCAAGTGGACAAGTTGCAGGCCTGCTGGTAGGTGCCCTGCACTTCTGGGGGGTGGGGGTGCAAGGGACATGAGTGGGGGCCTGTTGGCAGGTGCCCTGCACTGCTAGGGGGTGGGGGTGCTGGGGGACATGAGTGGGGGCCTGCTGGCAGGTACCCTGAACTGCTGGGGGTTGGGGGTCCTGGGGGGCATGATTGGGGGCCTGCTGGCAGGTGCCCTGCACTGCTGGGGGAGGGGTGGGGGTGCAAGGGGACATGAGTGGGGGCCTGCTGGCAGGTGCCCTGCACTGCTGGGGGTGGGGGTGCTGGGGGACATTAGTGGGGGCCTGCAGCAGGTGCCCCTCAGTGCTGGGGGGTGGGGGTGCTGGGGGACATGAGTGGGACATGAATGGGGGCCTGCTGGCAGGTGCCCCGCACTGCTGGGGGGTGGGGGTGCAAGGGGACATGAGGGGGGCATGAGTGGGGGCCTGCTGGCAGGTGCCCTGCACTGCTGGGGGGTGCGGGTGCTGGGGGACATGAGTGGGGGCCTGCTGGCAGGTGCCCCTCAGTGCTGGGGGGTAGGGGTGCTGGGGGACGTGAGTGGGGGCTTGCTGGCAGGTGCCCCTCAGTGCTGGGGGGTGGGTGTGCAATGGGACATGAGTGGGGGCCTGCTGGCAGGTGCCCCTGACTGCTGGGTGACATGAGTGGGACATGAGTGGGGGCCTGCTGGCAGGTGCCCTGCACTGCTGGGGGGCGGGGGTGCTGGGGGACATGAGTGGGGGCCTGCTGGCAGGTGCCCTGCACTGCTGGGGGTTGGGGGTGCTGGGGGACATGAGTGGGGGCCTGCTGGCAGGTGCCCTGCATTGCTGGGGGGTGGGGGTGCAAGGGGACATGAGTGGGACATGAATGGGGGCCTGCTGGCAGGTGCCCCTCAGTGCTGGGGGGTGGGGGTGCAAGGGGACATGAGTGGGACATGAGTGGGGGCCTGCTGTCAGGTGCCCCTGACTGCTGGGGGTGCAAGGGGACATGAGTGGGGGCCTGCTGTCAGGTGCCCCTGACTGCTGGGGGACATGTGTGGGACATGAGTGGGGGCCTGCTGGCAGGTGCCCCTGACTGCTGGGGGTGCTGGGGACATGTGTGGGACATGAGTGGGGGCCTGCTGGCAGGTGCCCCTGACTGCTGGGGGGTGTGGGTGCTAGGGGACATGTGTGGGACATGAGTGGGGGCCTGCTGGCAGGTGCCCTGCACTGCTGGGAGGTGGGGGTGCAAGGGGACATGAGTGGGACATGAGTGGGGGCCTGCTGGCAGGTGCCCTGCACTGCTGGGGGGTGGGGTGCAAGGGGACATGAGTGGGACATGAGTGGGGGCCTGCTGGCAGGTGCCCTGCACTGCTGGGGGATGGGGGGGGTGGGGGTGGTGGGGGACATGAGTGGGGGCCTGCTGGCAGGTGCCCCTCAGTGCTGGAGGGTGGGGGTGCAAGGGGACATGAGTGGGACATGAGTGGGAGCCTGCTGGCAGGTGCCGCGCACTGCTGGGGGTTGGGGGTGCAAGAGGACATGAGTGGGGGCCTGCTGGCAGGTGCCCTGCACTGCTGGGGGGTGGGGGTGCTGGGGGACATGAGTGGGGGCCTGCTGGCAGGTTCCCTGCACTGCTGGGGGTGGGGGTGCAAGGGGACATGAGTGGGACATGAATGGGGGCCTGCTGGCAGGTGCCCCTCAGTGCTGGGGGTGGGGGTGCAAGGGGACATGAGTGGGACATGAGTGGGGGCCTGCTGACAGGTGCCCCTGACTGCTGGGGGTGCTGGGGGACATGTGAGGGACATGAGTGGGGGCCAGCTGGCAGGTGCCCTGCACTGCTGGGGGGTGGGGGTGCAAGGGGACATGAGTGGGGGCCTGCTGGCAGGTGCCCTGCACTGCTGGGGGTGGGGGTGCAAGGGGACATGAGTGGGGGACTGCTGGCAGGTGCCCTGCACTGCTGGGGGTGGGGATGCTGGGAGACGTGAGTTGGTGATCATATTGCAACGTGACATGTGGCTTGGCTGGGCGGCATGCCCATGGTGGATGGGCTGCCTGCGGGACATGACCAGGGGTACAGGGTAGTCCCCTGTGGTGTGGGCTGCCTGCAGGGGATGTGGAGAGGGTAGAGGGGACAACTGGGAGGATCCACACTGCCAATTCACGTGTAGGACTCCCCGCGCACCCCCGAAATACACGTACGAAGCCCAATCGCGTGTGAAACTTCCCGTGCACCCCTGAAATACACGTACAGGCCAATCGCGTGTGAATCTTCCCGCGCACCCCTGAAATACACGTACCCAGGCCAATCGCGTGTGAAACTTCCTGTGAACCCCATACACGTACCCCACTCGCACAGGCCCTTGCGCTTGTGTAACTTCACGCGCACCCCAGTAATACACATTCCCGCTTGGCGTTTGCTGTTTGGCAGCCCTGTAAACTGGTCCAGGGTTAGCGCAGCCCTTTGCAATGAATTGGGAATTTTGATGGCTTTTCTTTGCGCGAGGGCGTTCTTGGGGGCGTAACTGGTGATGTTGCAGGGTCGCTGCGCCACGGCTGGTTTTGGAGGCTAAAATCCATGAATACGCTGTGCGCGGAAATCGATTTTAGCGCACGCGGCTGGCGCAGACATTCGCACGCGCACACTGTGCGCCAGCCGCGTGCGCCACTTTTTTGTGCAAAATTCTATGAATTATCCTGTCAATTTGGTGGGTCCAAGTCTTGAATCTGGATAGGAACTTTATTGTTTTGAGTTTCCTTGGGCAGATTTCCTTGTGTTTTACTCCATTCGTCTAGGTTTTTTTGGCTTGGTGTATTGGTGTCACCAGTGCTCCAGATAAGATTTTGAGGTGGGAGTATTTTACCCTCTATTTTTAAAATTTGAGGGTAAATGTGATTTTAAGAGAGTAAAAATGACTTTTCTCCTTCGCAAGAGAGTAAAATGTATGCGACATCCACCTGACGTGTGAAACTACTATATGGAAAATCATTACTATGCGGCAGCTTTCTGCATTGTGAGAGAATACACCTTTCATTATTTCTGGCCATTTGATCTCTCTGTATATATTTAAATTTTGAAAAACTTAGCCAATAATATAGTAAAGCATAAATGAATTGTATTTTGAGATTCAATAGCAGAATTGTCTTTTGATGTTTAATGAAAGTCCTAATTTCCTGGAGCTATTACTACCTAATGGTATGCCAATGTTATGATACAACAGTGTCATATGATATGTTATGATACAACAGTGCAGAGAGGCAAGGACTCCATGCTAAATACTATATGTAATCTAGTGGTCAAATGGTTATTTATATAGCTCTTTTGGCAAAGTGCTGTGCATAGAACATATTTATCACAATTACCACCAAACCAAAGTCAATACTCCTTTATCGACCTCGAAAGGATGAAAGGCTGAGTTGGACTTGCCGAAATTTGAACCCGCAACCCACAGATCACGCAGAGATTGCAGCAACAAGTGCTCAACTGGCTGAGCTATCTTATTGGCTAACATCCTTCAGAGGTTGGTTAACTGAGTATCGACTGAGGTATAATGATCACAGTACCTAGATGTATGACAAACCATTTATGAAGCGCTAAATAAAGTTAAATACCTATCTGGATTATGACAGGGACAGGTTTTGCTGAGTTTCTATTTCAATTACCAATGTAACTTTCATTTGTTTGTTTTTGAACAGTGCTTGCATTTTCTTGAGAGTCAGGTTTTGGATGTTTTATTTGTTGTCTTGAAGAGTTGAGAGGCTAGAACACATGTGATCAGTGTAATGACAATTACTCACCCTTGTGCAAAGACTCTGCTGCCACTGACCATTTATAGTAATGTACCCCATTGACTGCAAGGTTGGATGGATGCAAACTAGCCTGTGCGTAGTCATCATTTTACACTGTTTTTATAATTAGATTGTAAATTAAATTAGTGTAAAAATGATCTGCCTTTGCATGATTATGCACACAGCAACGGAACTCTGAAAAATGCAATTGTGCAATACTGGTTTGCTTTCACTGGAAAAAAAGCATAACTTGTTAAACAAAAAAAAAGAAATTCTTAGTTTTCCATCTTATTAATTATAAAATCCTAAAATTCTAGGAAAACATGCGCAGTGCTCTGAAGCTGAATGGAAAGAAACCTTTCCTTTTATCAGTCTGCAGGTTATTTTTTTGAAAGGCTTCTGAGAAATACATTCTGTTTCAGAGGTGGCTTGCAATTACATCCATGTAGATAAAAAATCACAAGAAACCTTCTGGTTTCTGTCATGTAACCTGACCTTCACACTGCCCTCTGCTATAAACCTGTGTCTAAATGTACCCAGGAAAATAATAAAGCTGGCGTATTTACAAGAATTGCATGCATAAAAAGGCCTGGTACACGCCTTATCTGGAGCCCTGGGTGTCACCCCCTGGATCTCTGGGCTGGTCTCCAAAATCAGGTGTTTGTGTTTTTCCCACCAGATCATTTTTGGCAGTATTGCCCCACTCCTGGGGTTTCCCAAAATGGCATCTGACCGGGGTCGATGTATTTCTTCCTTTTGATTTATTGTGTTGGGCTACATTTTGCTGATTGTACTCCACCCCTTGTTTGTGATAGGTCGGCGGTTTCATTGGGGAAACTGTCGCTCCTTCAAGAATTTCTGCGTTCGACAACTCATGTGAGGATGTTGACATCTGTTTCGTATGTTTGTGGAAGAAGATGTCTAAGAGCCCAAGTATTATTCCAGGTGGTCTGGTGAATTTTGTCCGTTCGCAGAAGTTGCTAGACCCTGGGAAATATTCTTTACGCAAACTTGTTGAGGGTACAGAATTGGGCCCCTGGGCTTCTGCGGCCTTGCTCGATTTTGTTCGTTGACATAGGGTTTTAACGGTAAGGAGTTTGTTCTTCTTTTCCTTTTGGTGGCCCTCCCCATCTTTAGACCTCTTTCTTTTTCAGCAGGTATGGGATATTTTGGCCAATGTCTCTGGGAAGGTAGGCTTTTACTGCGAGCACCGGAGGTTCCTCTTATTGGCTAATTCCGGCCATAGAGGTATCGGTTTCATCTTCAGTGGAGTATTGACATAACCATTTCCCCCGTCGATACTGCCAAGTTGTTAAGTTCCTGGAGATGGATGTCCAAATCTGACATGGCCAAAACTGGGTGAATTTCAATTGAAGTTTGTGTTGACTTAAGAGATGAAGTTGATAAGTCTTTGGGACCCCCATGCTCCAGTGCAAGAGGAGGTTCCTGGCCATCTGTTCTGTTAGCTTCCTTGTCAAGAAGATGTAGTAGGGGTTGGGTCACGTCCCCTGCCGTTGTAAGCAGTGTTGAATTTCCCAAGCTGATATTTGTAGCTGGAGTTGGCCCGAGCGGCAGTGGGTTTTGCGCGCTTCCTCCGGGAAAATAAATGTTTAAGCTTGGGTAAAGCTGTGAGGAGGCGCCGGAGTGGCCCTGTTATGCTGTGTATGGGCAATCTTATCTCTGTTTCCGGAGCTCGGATGTATTCTGTGCTCCCCCCCAACCCCTCTCCCCGTGTGTCACTTTATCACAGAGCGGTTTAGGGGGGGGGGGGCGTTTGATCCACTACCGGGTTTGGTAGTGTTCCCGCTCGTGATCCCAAGGTGGGTGAAGCTGAGGCGGGTTCAGCCCACATCATTGCTCGCGGAGTGATTGTGGGCAATGAGGTGTCAACATCAAAGGTTTTGTGCAGATGGGTGGATTCCGTACCTTGGAGTTTGCAGCTGGTGTTTGCAGAAGGGCAGGTCTCCATGCGTGCAACGGTAAGTGGCGACGCACTTTCTAAACATTCTGAATCCAGCTCCACTTTGTGTAAAGGGCCCGTCGCGTCTTTCCTCAATGGTCTGCTACGTAGTGGGCTCAGAATCTCTTCCTCCTGTAGTAGATCCGAGACCGGGCCCACCATTGCCGTCATCGCCGTAGAGACTGCAATGACTATAGAACTCTGCAGCAACTCTGCGCCCACTCTGCGGCCTTGTGGGGTTTATGAAGGTGTCCGCCCACAGAAACAAAGCTATTAGAGAGACTCACGTCCTCAGAGTCAGCTACCAGCACACTTTTTATATACTACCCTGTATCTACGACCAAAACAATATATCTGCCCTGTAAAATCACCTGTCTCAGTGACATGTATTGTCCACCAACACCAGTCAGTTACCACTACCTTGCCCACTTATGTGTGCCACCTAAGTTTCGATCGCTTCGTCGACTGTTTCTGTTTTGTACGTTTTCCTCATCAAAACACACTGTACTCTCAATAAATAAATACAAATGCATTCTGATACCCCATCTTGGGGAAGACATGGGGCTCTAGAACATATCAGTGAGGAGATTTTGAGGTTTTAAAATTATTGTATTTACAGGTGGTTTATATATATCACATATTGTATGTAGGTTGCTTTCCGGAACCTAAAGGGGAATGTAGAGGCATAGAGAATGTAATGGGTGGGACACAGTATTCAGAATTTTAAGGAGACAATGTTGCTGTCGTACTCCGTATGTTCCACCGTAAGTCTGGAAGACCACTTGGACTAGATGCCACTGAAGTAATTCAGACTATCTTCCTGAGAGCACAGCTTGCATGGTAATAAAACCTGTCAGGCCAAGGGCTCAGGCAAAAAGGCAGAACGCACAGCGGAGCTAGAGTGAAGAAACAAACAAGGCAAATATTACATACCGTTTGTTGATGGCAAAAACCAACCCCTCTACACCCTCCGTGACCCACAAGCTTACCTGTGTATTCCTTTTTCCTGTGGAATACCTACTTGTGATAGAACACAAGACCGGATGTGGGCGAAGGTCAGATGGCAACTTTAAGAGAGTGCCAAGGATAGTGTCACTGATGTCCCAAAACCCAATAAGTGATGCAAACAGCAGAGCGTCCCAAAATCCAACAAGTGATGCAAACAGCAGAGTGTTCCAAAATCCAAGGAGTGATGCAAACAGCAGAGCGTCCCAAAAGCCAAAAATAAACCAAGCCAAAATGTCACCAGGTGTAAGCAGTCAGCACCGTTCTTCCAAGTGCAGAAAAACAGGTTTCAGGAAGAAAAGACGTGGTGTTTACTTTCTCAAACACCTGAATGCAGGGTATTTCCTTCTTCTTTCGAAGAGCGGGTAGCCAGGAGCGGGTAAGGGATACAGGGTTAGGAATCAGAAAGTGAGCCGGGAGCCAGACATGAGAAGCGGAATCCCAAAGACAGTCCGGTACGAGTTCCGTGGTCGAGCAGGGGAAGGCAAATCAGACGAGCGCCAAAACAGAATCAGAAACCAGGCAACGGGGTCCAAAGGGTAAGCAGAAGTCAGCAATCAGTTACACAACAAATAGGAAAACTTCTTCCGAGAAGCGCTGCTCGCGTAACACAACGGTTTAGGAGCACCGGCTTTCTGGGGGCGTGACTAGACATAGGAAGTGGATTCGAAGGAGGCGTGGAACTCAAGCAAAGGAAAAAGCGTTCCAAGGGTTCCTGCCAAGCGCAAGTCCCATTGGGAGATGTCATTTTTACCGGCGATAACGGCGGCGTTGATGTAATCGCCAGTACAAGCACCACGGGCTTCCCCCATGGGTATGAGAATGCCGTAGGAATCCGGGGGGCATGACAGTACCCCACCTCAAAGATGGGCTTCCCCCGGGTCGCAATCCACGAGACCGGAGAAATGCCCGCAAAAGACGCAGAGCATGAATGTTGGAAGCAGGCTCCCAGGTACGGTCTTCCGGGCTGTAACCTTTCCTGTCTACTAGATAACGGCGGACACCCCGGACCACTCGTGTATCTAATATGGCCTGTACCTCGTATTCCTGTTCACCCTGAATCGTAATGGGAGCTGGATGATCGAATAGTCACGTACCAACAATGTAAGGACATAATAGGGAGACATGGAACACGGGGTGGATTTTCTATCTTGAAGGTATGCCCAAATGATAGGCGGCTGCGTTAATGCATTGCGTGATGGGATAGAGACCCGCGTAACGAGGGTTTAGTTTACGTTTGCCCGGTATATGAAGATGCACAGTGGATAGCCAGACCTTATCCCCTGGATGATACTCCGGGGCTGACTGGCGGTGCCTATCAGCATGTTTTTTCATGTGATCCTGTGCTTGATGCAGATGTTTAAGCACAGTGGTGCGGATAGACAGCAAAGATTGGCAGTGGTGCGGATAGACAGCAAAGATTGGGCCGTTGCTTGAGCTGCGGGCACCTGTGCCACCGAAGGAAGGGCGGACGGTAAAACCCGCGGATGTTGGCCATACATGGCATAGAAGGGAGAACAGCCAACCGACGCGTGACAAGCATTGTTGTATGCGAATTCCACAGCCCCCAATACGGACAGCCAGTCCGACTGGTATTGTAGACACAAACATCGAAGGTACTGCTCCATGTTGGCATTAAGTCGTTCTGTCTGTCTGTCCGCCTGTCTGAGGATGGTATGATGATGACAGGCAAACGGCGATGCCAAGAAATCGGGTGAGAGTCAACCAAAAGCGTGAGGTGAATTGGGATCCACGGTCTGAGATAAGAACCAAAGGAAGACCGAACAGACGAACCACCTGTTCGAAGAATAACTTGGCCAATGCGGGAGCAGAGGGGACGCCTTTACAAGGGACAAACCGAGCCATTCTGGTGAAAGTGTCTACGACCACCAAAATAGTGGTTAGCCCCTGGACCGGTGGAAGCTCTACCACGAAATCAAGTGACAGTGTGCCATGGGCGTGGCGGGATGGGCATTCTCTGGAGAAGCCCTACAGGTTTCCCAGGTTCCGATTTACATTGTGTGCATACAGCACATTTTGATACAAAATCTGGCACATCCTGTTTCATATTGGGCCACCAACACCATCGGAGCAGTAGGTCGAGTGTCTTGGTTTGCCCTGGGTTGGCGGCTAAACGAGTATCATGAGACCAGCTTAGGGCCTGCAACCGAGTCTGGACATCAGAGATATACAGGCGTTCCTGTACATATGGCAGTCCTTATATCAAACGTTCTTGCAACCCTTGAAGAATCGTTCCATGGTCCGCTGTCCAATGACGGATCCGTTCTAGTAAGGAACTGGTCGCAGCACAAACACACATAACAGTGTTTTTTGGCAAAACAGGAAGGACTGCCTCTTCAGGGGATGCATCAACTCCGATGCGAGAAAGCGCATCGGCTTTGCCATGCAAGGGGCCAGGCCGATAGGAGACGGTGAAATTGAACTGTGCAAAAAAGAGATGCCACCTGATTTGTCTAGAGTTGGTACATTTCACCGTAGACAGGGCTTGAAGGTTACGGTGGTCCGTATAAACAGTAACAGGATGCCGTCCGCCCAGTAGGTGGTGTCGCCACTCCTTAAAGGCAGCTCGTATAGCCAGTAGCTCTCGTTCCATTATGGTATAATGCTTTTCCAGGGAAGTCAATTTTCTGGAAAAGAAGGCTACGGGGTGTAGTTGTCGAGTTGTGGGACATTTCTGAGACAAGATAGCCCCAAGGGCAATGGCAGAGGCATCAGCCTCAATGATGAAAGGCAATCGGGGATCTGGGTGTAACAGGACTGGGGCCGTAGTAAAAGCCTCTTTCAGGGTCTGGAAGGTGACCTGGGCCTGAGTGTCCCAACAAAAGGGAACTGAGGGGCTGGTAAGGCATGTCAACTGGGCTACAATAGACGAAAATGATGCAATAAAACGTCTATAAAAGTTAGCAAATCCTAAGAAGGATTGCAAACTCTTAAGCGAGGTAGGAGTAGGCCAGTCAAGGACTGCTCGTATCTTTGCATCATGCATGTGAACGCCCTGAGATGATATCACGAAACCTAGAAATTCCACAGAGGAAGCGTGAAAGACACATTTTTCGTCCTTCGCAAACAAACCGTGTTCACGAAGACGGAATAATACCGCCCGTACTTGCTCCTCATGTTGCGATAATGTTTCGGAGAATATTAATATGTCGTCCAGATATATCACAACAAAAACATCCAACAGGTCTCGGAAGATGTCGTTGACGAAGTGTTCGAATGTTGCGGGGGCATTACATAGGCCGAACGGTATCACTAGGTATTCGAAGAGGCCGTATTTGCACTTAAAGGCCGTCTTCCACTCGTCGCCTGCGCGCACCCTCGCCAGATTGTAGGCCCCCCTCAAATCCAATTTCATAAAGATTTTGGAGGTGGTGAGGCGATCCAATAATTCCGAAATGAGGGGTAATGGATATTGATTTTTTTATGGTCACCGCGTTGAGTGCACGGTAATCCATACAAGGGCGGAGATCCCCCTCCTTTGGGACAAAAAAGATTGGGGATGCAGCTGGTGAACGGGAAGGTCTTATATGACCAAGTCTTAAAGACTTCTGAATGTAACCCTTTAAGTGTTCCTCCTCAGGTCGTGCCAGGAATATATCCGACTGTGAGGGAGAATGGCATTGGGTACCAAATCAATCGGGCAATCATATTCCCGGTGAGGCGGGAGTTGTTCAGACAAACCCTTGTCAAACACCTCAACCAAATCCCGATATACGAAAGGTATCTCAGGTGCCGCCTTAGTGGTTGTGTTAACAGTGTGCGTGCTTGATATTACAGCCATGCATGGAGAGGGGAGAGGCATCCCCTGAACAGGAAAGCAATCCCCCTTACACAAGGGAGAGGAAAAAAGTACTGTTTGTTTCACCCAATCAATGATGGGGTTATGTTTTTGCAACCAAGGGAGGCCCAAAATAATCCCAAATTGAGGTGCAGAGATGAGATCGAAAGACAGGTATTCAGTATGCCCTTCCGCCGTACTCATTTGCAAAGGTTGCGTTTGTTTGGTGACATGACCCGAAACCAGACAGGAGCCATCTACTGCATAAATAGCTTCTGGTTTATCTTTAGGGTCTACCGGGATACCATAGGTTACTGCCACTTGTTCGTCCATATAATTACCTGTTGCCCCGGAATCTATCATGACTGGACTAGAAAAGGTTTGAGAGTTGGGCAATAGAAAGGACATATCCAAGTATATGTGTGTGGCAGCTGGACAGAGGAGTGAGCCATTGGAAGACTGACCCGTCACATTGGCTCGATTTAGGGGTGGGTCGTGGCGTTTCCCGCCCGTTTAGCAGGGCGTTTAGGACATACACGAATGAAATGTCCCGTCTGTCCACAATACAGACATAGATTGTTTTGTAGTCTTCTCTCTCTCTGCCTTTGAAAGGGGACCTTTCACTGTCCCAATCTGCATGGGTTCTATATCCCCAGGGACTGGGGAGGGTACCAGTTCAGGTTTACCAGGGCGTAGATCAGGATGTCGGCGTTCTCCACGCCTCTGTTGCAGACGGGCATCTACCTGCAACACCAAGTCAAGCAAATCAGAGAATACTGAAGGAACAGAGGGGACAGCAGATAATGCATCCTACATTTCGTCTGACAAACCCCTATAGAAGACTGCTGCCTTTTTCTGTTCAGGCCAAGAGGTTTCTGCAGCCAACTGATTGAACCGGGCTAAATACGCCAAGAGGGGTTGTTTACAATTGGGAAATGCCAAAGGACGGCACAGAAAATGTAGACGACATTGATTGATGAATGTCCTATACGTTTTGGGGTCTCCCGTGAAGCGTTCTGGTGGGGCCAATTGAAAGGGACCAGGTAGTACCACCGGAGCTAAACCGGCTTGGGGTGTCAGAGGAACGGGTGGCGGTGCAGGAGCGGGAGCATCCCAAACTCCTCGTCCGCAGGCAAGGGCTGCACAAAGCTTTGCATGACATCCATTTGTTGATGCAGAGAAGCGTGTGCTGCTGCCATGTCTGTGCGGAGCGTGGTAAAGGCCTGCATCATAGCAGCCATAGGATCTGCATTAGGATCCATCACAGACAGACAGGCACCAATGTTAGGCTCCATCTGTCGTACTCCGTATGTTCCACGTAAGTCTGGAAGACCACTTGGACTAGATGCCACTGAAGTAATTCAGACTTCCTTCCTGAGAGCACAATTTGCAGGGTAATAAAACCTGTCAGACCAAGGGCTCAGGCAAAAAGGCAGAACGCACAGCGGAGCTAGAGGGAAGAAACAAACAAGGAAAATATTACATACCGTTTATTGATGGCAAAAAACCAACCCCTCTACACCCTTCGAGACCCACAAGCTTACCTGTGTATTCCTTTTTCCTGCGGAATACCTGCTTGTGATAGAACACCAGACCGGATGTGGGCGAAGGTCAGATGGCGACTTTAAGAGAGTGCCAAGGATAGTGTCACTGATGTCCCAAAACCCAATAAGTGATGCAAACAGCAGAGCGTTCCAAAATCCAAGGAGTGATGCAAACAGCAGAGCGACCCAAAAGCCAAAAATAAACCAAGCCAAAATGTCACCAGGTGTAAGCAGTCAGCACCGTTCTTCCAAGTGCAGAAAAACAGGTTTCAGGAAGAAAAGACGTGGTGTTTACTTTCTCAAACACCTGAATGCAGGGCATTTCCTTCTTCTTTCGAAGAGCGGGTAGCCAGGAGCGGGTAAGAGATACAGGGTTAGGAATCAGAAAGGGAGCCGGGAGCCAGACATGAGAAGCGGAATCCCAAAGACAGTCCGGTACGAGTTCCGTGGTCGAGCAGGGGAAGGCAAATCAGACGAGCGCCAAAACAGAATCAGAAACCAGGCAACGGGGTCCAAAGGGTAAGCAGAAGTCAGCAACCAGGTACACAACAAATAGGAAAACTTCTTCCGAGAAGCGCTGGTCGCGTAACACAACGGTTTAGGAGCACCGGCTTTCTTGGGGCGTGACTAGATATATGAAGTGGATTCGAAGGAGGCGTGGAACGCAAGCAAAGGAAAAAGGGTTCCAAGGGTTCCTGCCAAGCGCAAGTCCCATTGGGAGATGTCGTTTTTACCGGCGATAACGCTGGCGTTGATGTAAATGCCAGGACAAGCGCCACGGGCTTCCCCCATGGGTATGAGAATGCCGTAGGAATCCGGGGGGCATGACAGTTGCTCTCTGAGATTTTCTTGTGGCCTGTTGACTTTAAGTGCTGTGTTTTGATAAACTTGGCTGAAAACCAGTGCCCTACATCAAATGAAAAAAGGTGGCCGGTCACTAAAGTATCACCACTAAGTGTAACCAAACTTCTGATTGCAAACCTTGCTTTGTCTAAGCGGGCCTGCAACTAAATGAGGAACAGAATTCTGAAGTTTGTTTTAGATTTTATTAAAGCACTTATTAAAGTGGTCAAGGTTTTATGCATTCACAATTTTGCCAGATAAGTGGATGAGGACCAAAGAGTTAAAATGAAGTGCCCAAGAGCATTCAATTTTACTGATGCGATAAGTGCTTCTCTCTTGTCTTCAGGTCCTCTTTCCCCCTACACATGACCCTCAGGCCCTTTTAATATAGATAAAAGGGCATTGTTTAGCTTTCCACAATGTGCCCGCCCACCACCGCTCCGGATTGGGTGGTGTCATGACCACGTGGCGTGGATGCTGAGGACACCGTCCTCTCTGCTCGGACTAGATCTTGCTCCTTTGAATCCAACCGCTGATACGGTAAGTGCTGCTCTCATGTCTCCAGGGCCCTTTTCCCCCTGGACAAGGCCCTCGGGCCCTTTAACATAGCCAACAGGGCTTTGTTTAGCTTTCCACAGCACGCCCAACCACCACCGCTCCTGAATGGCCAGGGTCATGACCAGCTGACGCGGATGACTAATTTCCTCAATCCTCTCAGGGCAGCGTTGACCGGTCAGCCGGCTATTGGCTCAGGCAATGGGTACCTTCCTTTGGGCACTGTCCATCTCTGTTTGCCGTTGCGACTGGCACCACAGCCCTGCAGGATGCCACGCTAGCCATCTACAGCTACTTTTAGGTAAGGGACATCTTCACTGAACCATGCCACTGTTTGTATTTGATCACACTTGCATTTTGAAGGTGGTGGTTTCCTATTTAGATTACGGTTTCAACAACACCAGTGTCTGTATTTTGCCTGACTTGAATTGTGCCTCACTTGTGCTCCTAACTTAGATTGCATTACACCTAGCCTCACACATTTGACATGCACACTATTTGACTAGACCCTACTCTAAACAAACATCAACCTCGGCATTTGCGCCACCACCCAAAATACACCTGAGTCCCATGAAAAATGTGATCCAGTTGTTCACATAACTCGACTCTCTTGACAATTTGACACAGCACCCGTCTCACACCTTATAATATGGGCTGGCGTTATTGACCTAGCCATTCCCTACCTATCTTCGATCAGGCTATAAATGCACACATGCTTTTTACAACTCCTCTTACTACTTCTCAACTCAGACTATAGTCTTGCAAGGTGTGTTCATCCTCACAGTGCTTTGAGGCCAAACCAATGGCAGAAGGCGATATAAAACTGCCAACAAAACATAACATAGCATAGCATAACATAACATATATCGAATCCAGGTTTGGACAGGGTTGCCAGAAACAGTAGTCTTGTAAGTTTACATGATATATTTTGATACTTCTTTAAGTCCCCTTGCCATCCACTGCATACAAGAATGGAGAAAAGAACCACTTTAGTGTGCAACACAATGCCTGTGGTTTACTACAAGAAGTATTGGCAAACAGAAAAGTAACATGAGAATCGCTATTCATTCTGCACGTTATGGTAATTCACAGGCTTGACCAGTACCTACGACTTTTCCTCATATCTGCATAAAGCTTATGAACGTTTTATTTTTACTAGGCCTCACCAAATCTGAGAAGCCAGATTCCAAGATATCACATTAATATCACTGGAGAAGTTAAATCTGATGAGGGACTCTTCCAGCACATAAGATCCGACACAGGGCCTGATTTACAAAAAAATGTTAACATTGGAAAGTCCCATTGACAAAATGTTTGAAAATCAGGCCCTTAGTGTCATTCACCTTTACCCTGGTACTACTCTAAAGGCATCAAGAATTCTCAAACTGTCAGAGAGCAGACTATTTAGATCAGATGAGCAAAGTAAGATATCAGTATAAAGCCAAACATAAAATGTACCAATATGGACGGCGACATAGACCGACTGTGCCTATAGAGCTGTGTCAAAGGCTCAACAATTATGTCAAACGATGTTGATATCATAAATAGGGGGAGACTGAAAACTACTGTGACAGGTTTCCATTCACTACAGCTACTGCCTTAGTCTGATAGTGCAGTTCCTTAATTGTGACACAGTGCCTATCCATGATAACCACCACATAAAGCCCCAGCAGACCCAGGTGTCTACATTGAAGGCCAACAGTGAGAAAGGGTCTTCACTCTGTGATTACGTCTAGCACAGTGTAGGCTTTACCAGTCTGTACCTGCAAAGATCTGCTGGGGACAAACCCTTGATAGTATTCCTTAATAATCTTCAGGGTAGCACTACCCAGACCAGGGGAAAACATGTCAAGCTAAAAGCTACTAGCCAGCCATAGTAAGTTACCCGCCACCTCAATTCTATACATACAAAGAGCACACCATTTCTTACTCGCCAAAAGTCATTTATCACTAGCTAATGGTTAGTGGTGAGTGCACGTTTTGACCCAGATGATTAGCAAGCAATCATGAAAGAAAAGTTGAAATTGACAAGTGAAATGGAACTGTATGACTGACATTTTCTGGCATCCTTGGACTCGGACCCTGCTTTCTTACAAGACAATGTTAAATGCTGTTAGTAATACTGATGCCGGGAGACAATTCAGCATTTTCTACATTTCATTAGCGAGTCCATCTGGGCAGGTGACTTTCCCCCCCAGATAATGATTTAATTGCCCCTTCAAACAGGTTATACACATATTTAATGGTGTGACCGCCTCATCAGGCAGACATAAATGCTGTTATGGATTTAGATATAAACCCATTTCCTCCAGTGATGGATTAATACCTTTATTATGAAGGGTGCTTGGAGAACATGCTTGATGCACACAAGGGGCTCTCCTGGTCATGGAGTAAGTCTCCACCGAACCCTGAATATCTGAAATTTAACTTTAACTTTTGGCTGAATTACCTTTGAGTTCCCTGGCCAAATGCGTTTTATTCTTCTATCTCACCTAGAATGGAAGAATGAAGCCCTGGGAAATAGAAGACATCTTAGGAATTCACCTCTAGAATGCTGTATCTGTTTTGTCTACATTTCTGATTTGTGGTTCCTCCACAGCCATGCACTTCAAAACTTAACCCGTGCATTGGAGTCTTAAAGATTTAAATGAGCACTGGAAACTCTGTAGCAGGCAAGACAAAGAAATACTGCTGGGCTGCCCTCAGAGAGGCGTGAATGGATGGCTTAGTATTTCAGTCATGGCATGTGTAAACCTACCGAAAATTGGTATGCTTAAGGCAAATCTAGTTTTGTGTCCGTCTTGAATGAGCCTTTTGCACACCATTCCTATCTATGTTTAATCTTGGAATTGGAATTACAATCAGTTACAAGTTGGACAATTGTATTTTGGATATTAATGAGGCTAGTTAGACTAAACGAGAGAAAGCAAATTGTCAGTCTGATCTCTCGGCCAGCTCTGTAGTGGCATAGTCATCCATGTTTTGGGCTTGTGTCTCTAAAAGACTAATAGGGACGGGACCAATCAGTCTTGTGGTGGGCCTATGACATCTGCAGGTTGGTGTGAAAATGATGGGATTAAATGCCACATTGATCTTATACTTCTCTTCATCAGATAAAATGGGGCAGACTCGGACATGGAACAGGAATGCACCCACTGTGACCTGCAGTGAGGTTCCAGCTCAGGTGCAGCACCAACACCCATTGAGTCCTTAGAAGTCCTATGATATAGAGAAATCAATGTGGTCTATACACACATTGCACAAACTACCACTGGCTCATTGTGTATGAACCACTGCACCTCTACAAAAGTTCAATAATCGGGGCCAGTTGGTGCTTGAGCATTTGGAGCAACGCTTTCAGCTCCAAGAAGGACCTCCCACCATGGAGCAAAACATTAATCTTCGAAGTAGTGATAAAAATGTCAAGCAGCAAGTTACTAGCTATGCATAAAAAGTTGCTTACCCCATCAGTTCTTCACATACATACAAAACACTATTTTTTACTTCCCAAGAGTCGAGCATCACTACCCAATGCCATGTGGAGAGTGTACATTTTAAGGCCTGTTTCAAGAAGCACCTTCAGCATGTGTAATGCTTTTAAATAAAACATGAGAAAGGGAAGAGTTCTGCTCCTTGAAACTTAGAGGCGGTCAAGAATAAAATTTCACTTGGAGAATGGACGCCTAATTCCAGGCCTGTTGATGCCAAGATCTCTCTGCTTGACTGTTTCAGGGCTTTTCAGTGACTTCTGGTGAGATGAGGATGTTTTCTGCTGCTTTATCAATGGTGATGTATTTTATCTATACTTCGTTTATTCTTTACATGTGTAACATTTATTTACCCATTTAGTATTTTTTGTTGCAGTTGGCCATTCATTTTTTGTTTTTGTCGATAATATGAATAAAGATCAAATTATCAGTGCAGTTGGATGTCTGTGATTAATTGCTCTATGGCGTCAAGATTTTCATTCAGTGCATTGGGGGAAGAAACTGCTAAGAGTTCTGTGTAATATATCCGGGCACTTTGTGAAAAGCAAAACAGCATGGAGCAACACTTTTACCTTTCAAGAGCAGTGGGTATTGTTTGTGTAACACGATGACAACAGTTCAACACCAGCAAGATGGCAACACCACAGAGATGGTATTTCAACATGCAGCACATTTGCACAGAGAGCCCCTCCAAAGCCTTTTAATGGACAAGAAAGCTGGTGCATTTTGTGAGAGTCACACCCCAATGCGAGGCATGAGTACAGCAAAGGTCTTACACAGCTCAACAGTACTAAGCTGCACAGTACCTGCCACCACAAAGAGAAACGTTACTTGTTGTAGAACATACATTAATTGATCCAAATTACTTATTGGGTGCCTACGAGTGGGTAAAACTGAATCCCTTCAGAGGTAGGGAAAAAACCTAGCAGGGAAGAAAGGGAAAAAGGGAATATCCAATCTTGCACTGAATCATTATTGAACAGTCTAATCAATTAGAGACACTTGAAAGGATCCCAGGGCTCTGCGTGGGAAACGCAGCCTGTTAGAGAATGGGAGGAGAAAGAACACAAACTTGAGTCAGAAGCCAGGAGGATGGAAAGCAGGCTACAAGAGCTGTGCAGACTAGGCCCTTAGCCAACACTTGCTGGGAGAAGCCAGATGAGAGGGGGGTTGATCAGTTTGGTGAGGACTATACTTTGAAAATCAGACGAGGGAAAGGTTGAAGAGCTTCTGAGAGCTAAATCTCATACACTTGGAGAGAAAGATTGAAAACAGATTGAAGGTCTTGATGGAGATTGTACCTCAGGCACTAGGAAAGACCAGACAAGGATGCTGGCCAAGGGAATGACCCACAGCTAGAGGGTATCAATATCTAAGCCTCACAATTACCCTAGGCAGATTGGAATACATGCTAGTGGATGTGTATTGGAAATAGTAGTGGCCAAGGAAGGTGACCCTCAAATAGGTGGTGTGAATATCTGTGCCTCGCAAGGACACCAAGTAGGGTGGAATACTTGCTGTTAAGAGATTACCAAAAGGTTTGTGGGCCACTATATCCCTGAGACTTTGCGATTTCCAAGAAGTGATCTGGCTGTTCTGTGGCTGAGAATATGAGTTTCAAGATGCAAGCCAGGCATTTTAGCTTGTAAG
Organism: Ambystoma mexicanum; assembly: GCF_040938575.1. Classification (NCBI taxonomy): domain Eukaryota; kingdom Metazoa; phylum Chordata; class Amphibia; order Caudata; family Ambystomatidae; genus Ambystoma; species Ambystoma mexicanum. The sequence continues at coordinate 226,170,309 of NC_090931.1, read as the reverse complement.
AGGGATTGTTAAGATCTTCGGCTAGGGACCCTGGAAATAAATGAACAATATTCCCACAGGTTGAATCTAGAGACACTTTGAGTTGCCCAGCACATACACTTCACCTAGTGTCATGGCCGGGGGATCAACAGACAGCTCAAACAGCTCAGACAGCTCAAACCAAGGTCTTACGGTTACCTTCATTAAACAACAGAATTGCTAAGAGATCAGTGGCAAATTAAGCAGTGTTGTGGGAAATCAAAGTAACATAAGTAATCAATGGTCCGCCAGACATTCGTTCTGTTTCTTATTCTCTGCCAACTGGCGGTCAAACAGAAACTCGCATTCTTAAGTCCCCCAGAACAGCTGACTCGGTTATTGCTGTTTGATGCTTGGCTTCCGTTGTAGTTGCCAGGATGTTGTAACTCTCTGGAAATGGATCCAGTATCCCTACCCTTAGTGGTTTGGGATATCTGCATGCTGGCCAGGCAACAGACTTCTCTTGTTCAAGCCAATGATTGCAGTACAGATCACTGTGGACCCTGGGATCATCAGGCTAAACCCCATAGCTGCTGGTTGTAGACCCTGCCGCAGTCTTTACCATAATTTGGGTCTCTACCAACTTCTTAGCATATTTCCCCTTGGCTATTTCCCACTCCTTGGATCTGATCTTTTCCTCCTTTCCCTTCTCGTGCTTCCCCCTCCACCTTTCCTTCTGATTGCTTTGCCAAACTCTGCTTGCCTTCTCTCACTCATTGATACTCACCTCTTCTCCTAAGCTTTCGTTGGTGTCACCTCAGGTTCTCCTCTCCTCTTAAGAAGTCTTGCCACCACTTCCTTGCTCTTATATTTAACCTCTTCCTATTTCCGGCTCTGATATCTTCTTTCTACCTCCTCCTCATGTATTCTCACACTTTACTCTCCACCCCTCCATCTCACTTCATGCTTAGGTATCCTTGAGATGGGACTATTTTTACTGACACAATCTGGGAACCCTTTTTGTATTTTGTATTTCCACGTAACTGTGGCGAGTTAGCAGGCCCTCTGCAATTAACTGAATATGTTGTGCGTTAAAATAATACATGCATTTGCTACAAGATAAGCAATTACCAAAACTGCATCTATTAAAAAACCGTCAAGTGGCTGTTTGCTGCACCAGACAATGTTTTGGTTACCTTTCCGAGGGGCCACTGGAAAACACAATTGAACTCTTATCAGATAATGTTATAAACATTATAAAATGGTTCTAAAAGTCAAGAAATCTACGCTGACTTTTATGACTATGGGGAGAATTTGGCAGCCACTTTTAATTTTCCACATGGTTTTGCTAAGGTATCCATACTCTCCTATTCCAACAGTACAGCCAATTCCACTCTGTGTGCAGAAACCATCAGCATCGTATCACCTACATAGCACTCAAGTGGCCTTCGACCTGTGGCTATCCTAATTTCCAGTCAACAATGGGGCATTTTTATCATGTGAACTGTGAAAATATCAGTACGACGTCCAATCAACTTCGTTTTTTGTTTTTTTTTTATTTATTTTTTGCGGCCTTTGTTGCACCTGATTTTTTTTTACTGCCAAGAAAACATTGAAAATATGGGGTGGGTGTGTAGATGGATATAAGGTGTAGGTGGGTGCGGGGACTAAATTGTAAATGGGTTTGAAGGGGAGTTTGGGGGGTAACACTGGCCCAAAAAACAAAAAAAAAGTTTTTGTGGCAATAAATGCTGCGAAATAAAAACAGGTGATGGAATGACATGGAACCAAAATAAAGGCCGAGTCAATATTTACCTACTAAGTAAGACCTTATTTATACCTACTAAGTAAGACCTTATTTATACAGCCGGATGCCTTTCAAAGGGTTGTATTTGGAAATGCATGTACATGTCAATGGACCGTCAACATGGCAAAGATAGATTTCTCCTGAAAATGCATTTTCACTCTCTACCCTGTGCAAATCTCAAATAGGTTTAACTATATAAACGTTTACATAAGAAACCTTTACTCCTGTGTTAGCCTTCAGCTGCGCAAAGATGAGTCTACTGCAGCAGCTGTCTCTGCACTTACTTTATTCAAATGCCTGCATTGTGCTTGTTGGAGACATAGGAATCAGAGCAGAGGACTAGAGAGGGGACTTCTCCTCGCAGACACAGGCAGCCATTGCGGAATGGTACAGGTTTCACTACAACGACAACACAGGAATACGAGATGTAGGTTTTCATTGTTCTTGAATTCATTTGCGTGGTTTGGGATTCTCCATGCTAAACCGACAGATTTCAGACACAACTAAATAGAGAACTGTATTTGAACAATGTATTTATCAATACATTTCACTTTCTTTGTATTTTCATAAACCTGCAGTATACATGGTGCACTCTTACACAATTCAGAGAGTCTAGGTGGTTTGAAAGTTTTTATGGAAGTAGTATGTAATTTAAGGAATTTGAATCACGTTCATTTAAATTTACAGTATGAACTCAGAATGCATTTCACATACTCAATATTGACACCGATTTAGGGCGATTGGGGTATACAGTAGACATTTTAGGGAGACTGTACACTACCTAGTATCTCTGAAATGTCCACGAGTATACCACATTCCCTTAAATTGATTAACACATTTTGAATGTTTGATAGGTACATTTAAAGTAATGGATTGTTTTTATGTTTGTAATTACATTGCAGAATCATAATCTTGGAACGTGCTCATCCATAGCAATGGGGGCCTAGGCTTCAATGTTTTAACATGTAAAAGTATTGATTAGCATACCTTACAATGAATAATCAGTTTGTACTGGAATTAATATGATAGAAGCAGAGTTGCCGGCTGGCCCCCGGTTGGGCGTGGCACCTATTGCCGGCCGTGCCTTCAACCTTTTCATGCTAAGGCTAGAAATGCAATTCAATTAAACGCAGGTCCATAAATGTGCCAAGAAAGAAATGCTTGGCCAGATTATTTTTGGCCCATAGTGGCACACTCACGAAAGATCACAGATCGCGCAGATTCAAATATTGCGACAATAATACATTCATGCATTTTTTGAAGCTATAGAATTACGTCAAGCATCTAGTGATCATGTGAGTGTGCCAGCTACAAATCTTTTGAAAAAAAAGCCGAGTTCATTCCAGGGAGGTGCGTTATTTTAATATTTTGATTGGTGACCAGATTCATTTTGTTAGTTACCGTTGCTATCATCGTACAGCTAGAAGCAGATGCAGACCATTTGGATGCAGGAACATTTCTATGTTGTTGCAATTTCTTTTGCCCGAACAGCCTTTAATTAACCTTTTAGAGATTCATGTGTTTTTGCTAATTGATATATTTGATTTATAGCGCGCCTATACACAAGTGTTTCAAGTATTAAGGTAGGATTTTAGATGATGTGTTCACTGAGCTTTTTAAGAGTGCATCATCTTTTTCTTTCCAGCATGGGGTCTGGCATGGATTCACATGCTCATGAATATTCCCCGTCGTCAGGCTGGGAATCCTCGGTAAAGAAAAAATCATTATCAGTTTCGTTTCTGATCTGTCTTTCTTAGTAGTAACCAATCACTGAACTCTGGGTCATACTGCCCCCAGCCAATGACTGCCCTCCCCCTAAGCCCCGCCTCTGGCAGCCATCCTCAGATTTTTACCTCACGCTCAAGTGTTGGGAGTCCTCGTGCTTTAGCTCTTGAGTTTTTGCTGCGTTTACCCGCTGTTTCAGGAGATTTTCTAATTTTTTCGGTTTAATCGAGACTCAAGCTCCACCGTTTCTACTTCCGATAACGGGGACCCGTTTCGGAATTCTTCTACGCCCCTCAAGGGTGAAGTTTTCGTCGAGTTTACGCTTCTTGGAGGATTCCGGAAGATCTGCAGCCTACCTCAACGGACATGGCCCAGGACAAGGGAAGCTCGACGCCCGGATCCAAGCTGTTCAGGTGCTGCCCTGGATGCGGATTACAAAACGTTTTCAAGGAGGACGAGCATTCGCGATGCCTCTACTGCCTTCATGAGGACAAGACGCACGTGGAGAAGGACTGTGCGTTCTGCAAGAACCTTTCGGAACGGACCAAACAAGATCGTCGTTCCCGCCTCGCCGCCTGGCTGGAGAAGGGCACAGCAGGTGAGAAGGCGAAGAAAAAGTATGAGCAGGCTTCTAAGTCCTGTGAGGGCGCCCAGGCGACGGGCTCCCAACAGAAGGCCAAGCACTGCGAGTCCGCAGGCACCTGGAGTGCTGAAAAGTCAGGCTCTTTGGCTGCCAAGCAGGGCATGACTTCCCCGGCACGTTCCACCACGAGCCAGCGCTCTGGTTCGGGGAAGAGGAAGTCCGAGAACCCAGGTACACTGCTGGAGTGGCCCCGGTCGATCTGGAAAGGGGAGCGAGGCGCTGACCCTCCCCCCAAGGCGAAGGCCCAGGACGTACCTAAGGTGGTGAGGGCCTTGATCCAGCTGGCAAAGCCCTCTATTGAAGTGGTTGCTGCGACCCTGGCGAAGCCGGCTGAGACTACGCCAGTGGAAACGGCCACTGGGCCCAGAGTATCCCTGCCACCGTGGAGGGAATCCTCTTTCCAGCCCATCGTTAAAACCCCCGTGAAGTCCCCGGCGGAAAAAGAGGGGGGGGCAGTGGCCATTACAGACTGGGAATCAGCCTCTGAGGAGGAGCTGGTGGAAACCGAGAAGGGCCCCAACGAGAGGTTCATAGGCCTCAACGAGAGGTTCGAGAAGGTTCGATCCCAGGGGGCGGTCCCCGCTGACGTGATTGGCGACGAAGAGGGCCAAGTGGAGCGGCCATCCCGTCCGTCGCAGCCATTACCCGAGCCCCAGGATAGCTTGGTGGCCATTTTGTTGGCGATCCAATCCTTAATTATCGAGATAAGGACGAGATTACCACAGACCCCGACGGAGGATCCCGAACCAGGCCTGTCGGGAAACCCTCCGAACAAGCGGAGGAGGGTCCACCCCTCTCCGCCCTTCGTGCCCGCGAGGCTTGTGGACCCCTCATCCCCCTCGCCGGACCCTAAAGAGGATATGGCGACGGATACAGCGACGGGGACGGACGACGACGGCGGCGATGACACAGCGGACATCCCGTCACCACCCCCCTGCGGGCTTCTCCAGCCGACGAAATTGGCTCCTTCCACGCCATGATAACCAGGGCATCCGAGCTCTTCCAGCTATGCCCAGAAGAACAAAAAAAGGAAGGGTTTCTTTACCAACGACGAGAGGCCAAGAGGAAGACGGTCCTCGCGGTGCCTTTGTTCGATGACCTCTGGGACGAGGGGCTTGCTGTCCTCAAGAACCCTTCCACGACACCCGCCAAGAGGGACAGGTATGAGAAGAAGTACCGAGTCCCTGATGCCGCTCCTTTGTGCCTCAGGGCCCAGCCTACGCCGGACTCTGTCCTCTCGGCAGTGGCTAAGAAGAAAGCAGCGGGTGCGGCGGCTTCAACTTCCACTTCCCCGCCAGACAGCGAGGGCAAGAAGTTGGACTCCATGGGACGACGAGTCATCTCATCGGCGGCGATGACGATTAAGGCGGCCAATGCCTTAGCGATCATGGCCCGCTACGACAGGGAGCTCTGGTTCAAGGTAGCTCCCCTGCTAGACTTCCTACCTAATGACAAGAGGGCGGAGGCCCTAGAAATTCTGCAGGAAGGCGAGGTGGCATCGGATCACGCCATAACGGTGGCAATGGACATTGCCGATACCGGATTTCGCCAACTGGGCAACGGAGTTTGCCTCCCACGACGAGGATGGCTCAAGGCGACAGACTTTCGCCAGGACGTCTAGACCAGAGTGTTGGACATGCTGTTCGACGGCAACAACCTTTTTGGTAAGGCGGTGGACGAGTCTCTACAGGCCATGATGACCGACTCGGAGACGGCCCGGGCCCTAGGGGTGCTTCAACAGTTACGGCCCTTTCGGAGCTCTGGAGGCAGAGAGGGTGCCTCCAAAGGATCCAGCGGTGGCTCCTCCACTTACCGCCAGGCGGCCTGCTCCTTTTCCCAGGAGGCCTACAGAGGTCGCGGCAAGCAAGGGGGATCCCGCCGTTGTCGCCAAGGAGGCCAAGGCGGCAAGGCCGCCTCCAAGCAAGACTGACCCGGCCGTGTCATCGGGCACCCACGTGGGAGGCCGGCTGACTAAGTTCGTCAGCGTGTGGGAGTCCATCTCCACCGACCATTGGGTGTTGGACACCCTGGCCAACGGACACTTGCCTGAATTCCAAAAGAAGTGCCCTCGCATTCCTCCCGTGGCCAGGAAGGAGAATCATGTCCCTCAACTGCTGTTGGAGGTAAGGGCGATGCCCAAGAAAGGTGCCATCGAGCTCGTCCCCAGGAGGCTCCGGGGCTCCGGAGTGTACTCAAGGTACTTCCTCGTCAGAAAGAAGACAGGCTGTTGGTGCCCCATCCTGGACCTGCGTCGGTTAAACAAATAAATCAAGGCACAGAAATTCAGGATGGTCACCCTCCAGCACGTGCTGGGACAGCTGGAGGAAGGCAACTTCCTATCGTCGTCGGACCTGGAGGATGCTTACTTCCACATCCCCATTCTAAAAGGGCACAGGAAGTTTCTCAGGTTCGTGGTTCAGGGACGCCACTACCAATTCAGAGCCCTACCGTTCAGATTAAAGTCGGCACCCAGGATATTCACCAAGTGCCTATTCTACCCCTACCTGGACGACTGGCTAATCCGGGCAAGGACAAGGGAACTCGCCGTTGAACACACAGCGAGGACCGTCCGGTTGCTCACGGAACTGGGGTTCGCCATCAACTACCCCATATCCCACCTGGTTCCATCGCAAGTAGCACTGTTTCTGGGAGCGAAGCTCGATACAGTGGGGCAATTGGCCTCCCCGTCGGAGGAGAGGACCAAGACCATCCTGGGTAAGGTGCGGCGCCTGTTAGCCACGGACGTGGCCAGGGTGAGGTCCATCAAGTCCTTTCTTGGGATGATGTCCTCATGCATCTATCTTGTACCCCTTTGCAGACTTCGGATGCTTCCGCTACATGTGTTTCTCGACGCCCGCTGGTTTCAGGTGACGGGCTGCTTCGAGGACAGGATCCCTCTCGACGAGGAGTTCCGTCGGGCGATCATATGGTGGGGTACCCGTGCTCACTTCACTACAGGCACGGACTTTCAAACCCCGGCGTTTCAGGAGACGGTGATGACGGACACCTCTCTGGAGGGTTGCGGGGCCCACACTGGAGATCTCCACGCAAGAGGCCTTTGGCTCCCGGAGGAGAGGTCTCTCCACATCAACATTCTGGAGCTCCGAGCAGTGTTCTGGGCGCTCAAGTCGTCCTTCTGTCCCTCAAGGACAAAGTGGTGAGGATCTTCACCGACAACACCACCACGATGTTCTACATACGGAAGCAAGGGGGCACCAGATCCCCAGCCCTATCCAAGGAGGCCCAGGATCTGTGGCACTGGGCTGTCAACCAGGGGATGTTTCTGGTTCCCTTCCACTTGGCAGGAATAAAAAACACCATCGCCAACTCACTCAGCAGGGAGCTGCGCTCGTGCCACGAGTGAGAACTATGCCAGGATCAAGTGGATCGGCTCTTCCAACGATGGGGCAAACCCCAGATCGACCTGTTTCGCGATAAACTCCAAATGCCAGAAATTTTCCAGCAGGTTCCCGCAGCCGAGGAGCATGGGCAATGCTTTCTCGTTCCCCTGGGACGGCCTGTTTCTTTACACGTTCCCTCCGTTTCCGTTTCCGTTGCCTCATCAACCAGCTCAAGAAGTCCAGGTGCAGAATGATCCTCGTTGCACCGGCGTGGCCGAGGCAGATCTGGTTCCCGGAACTTCTGGACTTGTCAACGTCCCCACCAGTCAAGCTGGCAGCGGACGCGGATCTTCTCTCCAGAGAAGGAGGCGCCATTCTCCATCCCGACCCACAGTCGCTGAACTTGCAGGCCTGGCTCCTGCAGCACTAGAGTTTGGAGGATACGATATCCCGGCGGACTGATGAGAGGTTCTTGCAAAAGCCAGGGCGTCCTCAACTCTCAAGTGTTACGGTCATAGGTGGAAGAGGTTCTCTGTCTGGTGCCGTGCACAGAAGATTAACCGTCTGCGGATTACGGCCCCTCAAGTACTGCCGTACCTACTGTCGCCTGCCAAAGCTGGACTGGCTCACGCCTCCATCAAAATACATCTGGCTGCCATCTCCCGATATACCAGGACTACGGGACGGGCGTCCTTATGGTCTCATCGCCTGGTGAAGGAATTTATGAAGGGACTATTCCGATCGTTCCCGCCGGTGAAGGCTCCTGCCCCGGCTTGGGAACTTAATGTGGTGCTGACCAGGATCATGGAGGGGCCCCATTCGAGCCTATGCATTCGGCGCCTTTGAAGTTCCTGTCATGGAAGACAGCGTTCCTCGTGGCCATCACCTCCGCGCGACGAGTGGGAGAGATCCAGGCCCTATCTTGGAAGCCTCCATACTTGACTTTTCATGACACGAGGATGGTGCTGAGGACGCACCCCTCCTTCATGCCCAAGGTGCCGTCGGACTTCCACCTCAACGAGTCCTTGTGGTTACCAGTTTTCTTCCCATCGCCTTGGACGCCGGCCGAGAGGACTTTGCACTCGCTGGATGTAGCTAGAGTGCTGAAGTTCTACCTGGACCGCACAAGGAGTTTTCGGAAGACGTCACAACTGTTTGTGAACTTTGGGTCTGTGAATCAAGGGAAGGCTCTCTCGAAGACTTCCATCTCAGATGGCTCTCCGGCTGCATCATGCACTGTCACCGGCCATCCGAGAGCCCATTCGACCAGAGCGATCGCTGCTACCACGGCGTTCCTGTCTGGTGTGCCCCTGCTGGACATCTGCAGGGCTGCTACGTGGAGGTCTACACACACCTTCACAAGATTCTACTGCGTCGATCGGGACTCCAGGGAGGAGTCCAGGGTCGGCCAAGCAGTGCTGCGCAACCCGTTCGCCTAAGATGAGCCTGGTGAGGAGGTAAGAATTGCTTAATGTTGAGTTTTGGATGTGATGCTTAATGTTGAGCCTTTGCCACCTCCCGTGGTTGTGCATGTGTATACTGCTATGTATTCTCTTATTCATGAGCATGTGAATCCATGCCAGACCCCATGCTGGAGAAGGAACAAGTTACTTACCTCTAACTGTTTTTCTCCAGCATGGGTCTGGCATGGATTCACATGCGAACCCTCCCACCCACCCTTATGCGGCTCTTCACTTGGTCATACTGCCACTTTGCGTGCTACCAAATCTGAGGATGGCTGCCAGAGGCAGGGCTTAGGGAGAGGGCAGTCATTGGCTGGGGACAGTATGACCCAGAGTTCAGTGATTGGTTATTACTAAGAAAGACAGATCAGAAAAGAAACTGATACTGATTTTTTCTTTACCGAGGATTCCCAGCCTGACGACGGGGAATATTCATGAGCATGTGAATCCACGCCAGACCCATGCTGGAGAACAACAGTTACAGGTAAGTAACTTGTTCCATGTATGTAATGAACATAATGTCATACGTTACCCCCGTTCCAGTCAAGTAACGTGTGCGACGCAAATCACGTAGATATACGAAAATGAAAGTAGAAAAGAAAAAGAAAATGACAGAAAAAAGGTACAAAGAAAAATGAATGCAGTGTATAATTACATATTCCATTAGACACATCATTAAAGATTCTTTGTCGCCAAACAATTGACTAGAGCTACATCACTAATCTGTAAATGGCACTGATGTTTAGACTAATGTAAAGTTTCTCTGGCGGTAAAAACCGCGTGACTACTGAGCGATCGGCTTGCGTATCTATAGGGAAATTAACCGTGTGTATTAGGCAAACGTATATCTTACCAATACGTTGTCAAAAAGCGATCGTGTGCTACTGCAACATTAGTTTTCGTGTAGACTTACTCGAACTCAGAATCCTTGGACCCGCTGATGCCGAGCGCGTTTGCGTGCATGCACAGCACAGTCCCTGCTATGTTGTCAGAGGGTTACCTAGGTAACCGTTGCTCAGTGAACGTCGGCCATATTGTAAAGTGTAAGCTCGGTGAGTAACTCAATGCTGATCGGACGGCCATGTTAGCATGGCACAAAGGTGAATACAGTCCTGTTAACTGTAAATAAAAATTTGCTGTTTGTGTTGTGAACAGTACCGCATGTGTGAGTATGGCTAATGATTATGAAGCCACACAGGTTACAAAAGAGTCCTAGATTACCGAGACATCATGCCTTGGGTAACGCAAAAAATACAAAATGAGTGTCAATTCTAATCCAGAAAACCATAAAGGCGCGTACAAAAGGAAATGACAGGAGGATAAATTGAAATTCTATTAAGTACTTATTAAAAATAAATTATTGTAAATACCACTAGATCAAGTGATTACTAAAAAAATATACAGTAAAATGAACTCAAAAAAACGAAATTACCAAAAACAACAAGCTGAGATTCACACTCCAAGTCATAGTGAAAGGGTAAAAGTACATCAGAACTTGACAATGTAATGTAGACAAACGGTTTGAAAACCAGTTGAAAGATTCAGAAAAAGCAACTCAGATCCAACTCCTCATTCATCCCTTCTGGAGCAATGGATCCCATTCTTTCAATCCACTGCGCTTCTCTCTGAGCTCTCAGTTTCTTCATATTGCAGGTTTGTCCTTTGGTTGGTATGACTTCTAGCACAGCAAATTTGAGTTGGGCAACTGTATGCCCGTTGTCATGGAAGTGTCTGGCTACTGCTGATGTTTTGTTGTTCAGTCTGATGCAAGATTTGTGCTCATTCATATGGACTCTTACTTTGTGTGCGGTTTCTCCGACATAGTACTGGGCACAAGGACACTTAATGGCATAAATAACATTCTCTGATAAGCATGTAGCATGGTGTTTCAATTTGATTTGCTCTCCTGCTCTGGGGTGAGATATGTGAGGTCCTTTAATTAGTTTGTTACAGTTCCCACAGCTCATGCACGGATACGTGCCTGGATGTTTATCTGATATTCTCTGCTTGCCAATTCTTTTGTTGTGTGTATCCACGAATAGATTCCGTAAATTGTTGCTTTTTTGATAATCGAACACCGGGGGGGGGGTTGTAAACAGTTCTTTAGTTCCATTATCATTATGTAATATACCCCATCTTTTGAGGATGCTGTCTTTTTATTGTCGACTCTGTGTGGAATACTTGGTTACAAAGACCAAATCTGGACTTTCTTGTTTTTGTTTTGTGGTTAGCAATTGCGTACGGTCATGTGTGTCTATCTTAACTCTTGCTGCTTGAAGATCTTCCTCTGTGTAACCTCTTTCCTGTAATTTCTTATGGAGTTTGTTCAATTCAATGTCACATTCCACTGAGTCACTCAGAATTCTTTTGATTCGCAACATTTGTCCAAGTGGTAGATTACACAGAATACTGGGTGGGTGAAAACTCATTCTATGGAGCAGATTGTTTCTATCGGTGCGTTTAGTGTATAATGTTGTAGAAATTCTTGAGTCTGTGATGATTATCTGTACATCAAGATAGTGAACATTGGGGTTGCCTACTTCCATAGTAAATTGTAGTCGACTGTCGATGCTGTTCAAAAAGACCAAAACATTCTTAAGTTCTTCACGACTACCTGACCACACGCCAAAAACTTCATCAATGTAACATATCCATTTTTTTACATTGTGGATTGCTAATAATATGAGTAGTTTCAAAATCATGCATGAAGCTATTTGCATATGATGGTGCCATGGTGGCTCCCATGGCCGTACCTGAAAGTTGGTTGCAGTATGCGTATTCGAAACATGAGTGGGTTGCGATAAACTTCAAAAGTAACATCAGGAATTCTTTATTCGCTCCTATGGGTCCTGCTTGTAGCAGAAGTTTCTCAACTGCCTTCTGCCTTAAATCGTGTGGGATGCTAGTATAAAGACTAGCCATGTCTATAGTGAGTAAAGTATCATCAGGTGTTAGTGTAATCTGGTCCAAAATTTGAAGAAAATAGGTAGTATCCTTTACATAGGTAGATGTTTGCTGTACCTGAGGCTTGACCTCTGAACTGTTGGCAATGCCTAATAAATATATGCTGCTGGTGAAAGTAATGGCTGGGGACATGGGTTTCGCAATTGTGAATGTGTACTGGAATCCGATTGCCATGTCGGACGAGTGCTTCTTTAATGTCCTAAATTCAATTCTTGACCTGGTAGCGGTAGCACCAAATGTGAGAGCTTTGGTGCTGGCAGGCGATTTGAATTTAAATTGCCTGGGTGAGATAAGCAACCGCAACAAAGGTAGATTTCGAAGATGGTCATCGTTGGTCAAAGCGAGGGGCTTGGTGGTTCTTAATGGGGCATTCGAATCTGATATCCCCCCCGGTCTCGACATGGCAAAAGGGTGAAAGTAACTCATAGACTACATTTATGTGAATGAAGGCCTGTGGCCCGCAATGACGAATTTTGAGGTTGTGAAATCTGATGCGAGCGATCCTAATATTCTTGTGGCAAAGTGGGCTTACAGTTCAATGCGCGGCCCTGTTATTGGGGCATCAATGAAAGGGAGCTGTGTGGTGAATGCGGGGGGGAATAAACTTTGATGGTCGGAGACAGAAGTATGCCAGCTTGAGCGGTTGCTAAGACTAGTGCTGCTAGATTTTGACATACAGCCTGAGAATGTGGCAAACGTCCAGTCCGACGTGTTCCTAGTATTTCAACAGCAAAAACGTAAGTGTAAGGAAAGACCGGTGGGGGGTGTCTGTACTTCTGCTCTCTATATGGTAGAAGAGAGGCACAGAGGACCCCAGCCAAGATTCTCTAGTACAGTAGCAATGGTCGAGCAATCAAGGCCTAGCTTCTCAGGAGGTGATGCAGGCTGGTTCTTAAGTACAGTGTAGTCCCCAAGCCCCCACAAAGGAATGTCCACACACTGTATTGGTTAGAACACAGTCTTTATATAATCAATATTCAAGGTTATGTACACTTATCATAATAACTCACTTTGTACTTAGGAAAATCAACAATGGCAAATATATACAATTCTAAAGTGGTACCACCCTTTGTATTAGATCTCATTAAAGTGCATCAACAATACTGTAACAATGTCACACAGATCAATAGAGTGAAACCAGCAATAGAGAGAGGAGAGAAAATAAGATGGTTGAGCAATAGGCAGAATACTGGCCCCTACCACTAGACACAGTTCTGTGTGGAGATCCCCCCACCTGGGCAACCTGTAAAATAAAGATATAGCACAAGCCCAGTCCATATATTGTTCTGCAAGTCTTATTCCCTCCTATAATGTTTTTACCCCCCCAATGTACCTGGTGGAGTCGAGTTCTTCGAAGAGGCGTCGACAGATCTTTCTTGAGCGACCCCCTTTCAAGCGGGAGTCACGATCGTCGAGAGGCGTCGAGAAGCGTCGAGGAACTCGGTGTTCGGCGACGGGGAATTGACGGCCCTTCTTGAATGACTTCCCTTTCAAGTGGGAGACACCGGGCGTCGAACGTCCGTCGACAAACAGGGTAGAACGGCGTCGATGAGGCGGCAGCTTCGTCCGAGCAGTGCTCGTCTGCGTCGGAGCATCGGCGTCCTGCAAGGCAGAGGCGTGCGGGGCACCTCGGTGACAATAGTTCTGGACCGCAAAGATTGTGGAGACGGAGGCCCAGCAAGGGCGTCGAGTCGTTCGAGTCTTTGTGGTCTTCGGGTGGCGGGAAACCCACCGGCAGGTTTCTCCTCGGCGCGTTGGTCGTCCTCGACTTTCTCCGGCAGGATAAAGCGGTCGACGGTGCGGACGAGGGAGTCCTTCGATTCGAATGTTCTTAGGCAAAGGAGCAGACGGCTCCGGTCGTCGGCGGCACGGCGTCAAGTGGTTCCCACGGCTGGGCAATACAACTTCGACGGGCCTCCAGCGGTTACACAAACCTGCGAACCCTGGTCGACGGCAATGGACTTCGACGGCGGCGATGTCCGGGTGCTTCACTTCGATCTCCTCGGCGGTCCCGTCTCGGGTCGGCAGCCTTTCGAGGGTCTGTCTTCCAGGGCGCTTCGGCGAAGATGGAGCGGTGCTCGATGGTCCCTCGGAGCACGGGAAGAGGGCGCCTTACCAGGTCCTCTCTCGGGTCAGTCTTCGACGATTTCGGCAGCCTTCGGATCGGTCGAAGCAAATGCAACAGCAAGTCTTCTTCTTCCAGCTGGGCGTCGAGAATCAGCAGTTCCAGTTACTCTTAGAGTGGAGACTGAGCTCCAGAACGCTTCTGAACGTTCCCTGAACCTTGTGAACAGTGGTGAGAGGTCCCCAGATATACTATTCTGTCTCTCATCCACACTGCTGGCACACACTCAGCAGCCAATCATACAGAAGGGCATTCATGCAGTCAGTCAGCCAATCAGGCACACAGTGCATTCAGGCCACACTCCTCCCTTTCAGACACTCACCACAAGGAATGTGGATTGGGACAAGTACCCAGCCATTCAACACTACACACTGCATTCAGGCCAGTTTCGGGCAGGGATGTCTCAGTCTTTGTCTCTCATGCCAGAAACCAGACAACCACAACAAGGAGTGTATATTGGTCACACACTCCATTCACCCAGGCGGTACCCACAACATACAGTCACTGGGAAGGCTCCAGTCAGTCTAGCTGGGCCTTCACAACAACACCATATATGGAACTTCCACCCAACAGCCAGTCAGGGGGAAGGGACAGAGTCAGGGCTTCCCAGGACTTTGGGAAAACAAGGTAACAGGCAATAGAGAGCAAGAGGCCACAGGGGCCATCTTGTTTCCTATCAGGAATCAACTGATCCCAATGGCAGGGCCTGGGTATCCCGAAATGGAGGACACCCAGAGCACCTGTCAAATTCAGCATGGAGCTGCCACCAGCCCATACCCTGCTCTGTGGGCCACCTACAGGTGCCCAAAAACATACACTAGGGGCACAGGGTTGTACCCCTACCCATGGGTGCCATAAGGGTATCCCATGGGTCTGTTCACCAAACCAAAAGAGAGAGCTGCACTGCCAGGAGTCCCACATGGACTCCTGGGCAGAAAACATGACAGAACACACGATAAAAAGCAGTAAAGGACAAGGATTCAGAGGCCCTGTCCCTCTGATGCATTTCCAGCATCACAGTAAGTCCTCGCTGCCCTCCCAACACCCCCATGTATAGAGTGTTAAAAGTAAAGAAATCACAGCCCCGTGCCGATTTGAGAAGAGCCCAAAAAGAACCTGCCCACCTGCGTAAACAGCTAGTCACTAAATTAAGATCCACCTATAGGAACTGGTCTAAACAAAATCGCTCGGCCTTGTACCAAGAGGATGGTGCAAACATGTTAAAGACCCTGGCCAGCAAAAATATCGCAAAGATGCGGTTGTTGCTCCTCAATTGGTCCTACAGGCCAGTCCAGTCGCTACCCATTCTTGGGGGGTGTATTTTACTTCCC
This sequence comes from Ambystoma mexicanum, assembly GCF_040938575.1. Lineage (NCBI taxonomy): Eukaryota > Metazoa > Chordata > Amphibia > Caudata > Ambystomatidae > Ambystoma > Ambystoma mexicanum. The sequence continues at coordinate 226,154,952 of NC_090931.1, read as the reverse complement.
TGTATGCCTTACCTGTGACTACTTCTACCCAGGGGAGCTTGCGCTACTTGTTGGACTTTTATTTGAAGTTTGAGCTAGCGGATATTTTATATTTAATTAATACTGCTAGCAATTCAAGAGCAAGTGGCCCGATGGGCTATCTAATTTCACCCTCAAAGAATACCCGTAATTATGGGCGTCAATCCGGTTTAAAATCTTTTCACTTATAAATGTAACCCAGTCCTTACCAAGTTCATGGACCCAGGCAATCACTATCCCAATTTATAATAAGGAGGATAGGCAAGCCCCGAGTAGTTACAGACCCATTTCGTTACTGGATGTCTCCTGTAAACTGTATTGTCAGTTAATCTTGGGAAGTTACAGTTATGGGAGAAGGCAAAAAACCTACTTGATCCCCTTCAATCGGGTTTTGTAAAGGGCCTCGGGACCATCCCTAATATAATCACCTTGAATATGTTACAGAGCCAACAGGCAGAGCGAAGGCAGCCACTATATATGGCGTTCATAGACTTTAGCGCTGCCTTCGACTCAGTTGATCGATCCTTATTGCATCAAAAACTACAAGCATATGAGTGCCCGCCGTCGCTTATGGCCTTAATAATCTTGTTTCACACTAAAACATCTATGAGAGTGCAGATTACTCTTGATGGTAAGCTTTCCCCGGAAATCCAAACGAAACGGGCTCTAAAGCAGGGTTGTGCCTTGGCGGCAATTTTGTTTAATTTCTTTATTATTGACTTGGGCCATGAATTTATGAATTGTAATAACGATGCCCCAAGGATAGGTCTGCAGAAAATTCCGTATTTGTTATATGCAGAGGATCTTGTTCTGCTCTTACCGACCCCGCATGGCCTTCAACATATGTTGTTCCGATTGGGTGATTATGTGGCTGCCAATAATCTCGAAATTAATATTTCGAAATCCCAAACTCTGAGCTGTACTGCCAGTGCCAGAGCCCGGGGTCATTGCCCCATCTATTCTTGGGTCTTGCATGATGCTAAGTTAGTAAATGTCACACAATATGAATATCTCGGGGTCACTATTAAAAACAGACAGGTTATGAGTGATGTTGAGGCAATAGCGCGGAACAAACTACAGCAACTAATCTCACAGTCCCGTATTTTGATGTATACATTTGGGAAATTCTCCCTGAAACATATCATACTATTCTATAAGATGAAGGTGATACCAATCATTTTATATGGTGCAGAGGGAAGAAAACTGGGGAAGCAGCAGTACTGGGATGCTTTGGAAGCAACATATCGAAGGCACGTCCTCGTCCTTCCAAATAGCATCCCGATAGCGATCTTGAACTTGGCTTGGTTTCCCTTTATGCTCAGGGACAGTGGAGACAGTGCGCTTTTCTGCGTAAATGCATGGTGGGGTCAAAGAGTGGACATATCCTAGAAACAATAAGCTATAATCTGCTTAAATCAAGTAATAGCTTCCCAAAGACATGGAGAAAAGAAGCCTTGAATAGTCTGGCCGAAGCCGACATCCCATTAGATCTGTTAGTTCAAAATCCTAGCCGAGCGAAGGTGAAGATATATCAAGCTGACTGGTCCAGGAACTTATCAAGGTGCTCCCAATATAAAGACTTCAGTATGTGGCTGTTTGGTATGAAGCGTTATGGTTTGACATCGCCATTTTTATTGAAATATCCATCATCAAAGGTCTGTTCTGATTACTTAAGACTGAGACTTCATCTGTGGAGTACGCGCAAGGTCCTCTGTAAATGGAAACTGTTGACAAGTGATCAAAACTACTGTAGATATTGTCAGGCTCCACAACAAAGGGAGACACTACAACATCTGGTAGTTGAATGTAGAGCCTTGATTGAAGTACGGGCGAGATGTTTTGTTTTCGATTCATTCAGATCTTTAGAGCGATCAAATTTGGCAAATGCTGTTTGCAAATACACATGTGACGGTGCAGATTGCTCTAGTTCAATTTTTACGCATAATATTACCATGTATAAATGAAAATATTTACTCTAGAAAATGGAAATGATTAGTATATACTAACCAAGATGGGTTATTTTGGTGTTTTATTTTTATTGGTATTCATTGTATTATGTAAGATATTAATGTCATTGTATGTATTTTGTATATTAATTTGAAAAGTTGTGCGCAACTAAATCAAATAAAAAAAAAAATTATATTCGCTCCTATGGGTCCTGCTTGTAGCAGAAGTTTCTCAACTGCCTTCTGCCCTAAATCGTGTGGGATGCTAATATAAAGACTAGCCACGTCTATAGTGAATAAAGTATCATCAGGTGTTAGTGTAATCTGGTCCAAAATTTGAAGAAAATGGGTAGTATCCTTTACATAGGTAGATGTTTGCTGTATCAAAGGCTGAAGAAAATAATCTATATACGTCCCTAAAGGTTGTAGAATGCTCCCTGTAGCTGCTACGATGGATCTTCCTGGAGGATTATTGAGCTGTTTGTGTATTTTAGGTAAGGTATACAAATGTGGCATTTTGGGATAGGATGTCCATAGATAGGCCTTGGTCTTCTATTCTTTTATTGGCATTTGTAGCACCGTGGTATAGGCAAACATGAAGTGAGCTAGAGTAGTTGCTCTCGGGTGTGACAGTCCAGTTCGAATGCAAATAGTGAATGCGATATTATTCACGTTTTTGTGGTCTACGTGCTGCAAAAGAACTGGAGTGAGTCTACAGAAATCAGCAAATGTGTTGTACAGCAGTGACGTCAAAAGCGTGGCTCAGCTGGGAAAACGTGATCACAACATAGGTGTGCAAATGTTTAACACTCTTTCTATCAAGAAAGAGGCCACGCCACTTACGAAATGCAAAGCAATACATGGGTGCATGAATATGTCAGTTGATTCGCCCAGGGCAATAATAATGTATGTGTACATTGCCTGGATAGGCGGTGGATGCCCAGTGACCACGCAGCCTGCTGGACCCCCCTGTGCCCGCAATGTTCCACAGGTGCCTTCTTCATGAACATAGGGACACAATCTGTCCAAGCCAGCATGTGGCTTATAGGAGCATCCGTGAATATGCATACAGTTTTCATATGTTGGAAAACTTGTGTACAGTGAATTACAATATGGAAATTATTGGAGGCAAAAGCAAGGTGTGTACAGTGTATGTAAGACTGGACAAATTGCGCGGCGCAATGCAGTGCGAGTGACTAGCCTCATGCATAAGACATCAGACGGCGGTGCCCGTGACTTCGGTTCCCCATAAGCCTGGAAGTGTTTTTGTGCAGGGGAGTGGCATGCAGGTGACAGGTGTTGTGGATGACAAGTATGACATGACAGAAAAGACAGTAATGACAGTCACAGGAATGAGGAGACTGAAACCAGGATGTGAAGTGGAACAACTTTGGCCACAAGCTTTATTTTAGGACCAGCCATGGTGCAAAAGATCAGGTGAGCAGGGGGCTCTACTCCCAATTAGGGCCTGCTCGAGGTTGATCCCCGCCACCACCCTGAGGGGATGCAGACCAGCGTCCTCCGGTCCCCCTAAAATAGGAGCTATATTTTATGTACAGCCCCTGGCAGCCAGGGTCCAGAAAATTTTCCTGGTGAAGACATCCATGCCTTCAATGAACAGGTGGACCACGTCACTGCAGTTTATGGCCTGCTTGTGCACCGAAGTCCCATGTATAATGAATTTGAGGCCTGAGAAAATGCAGAAATTGGCCACTGCTTTATTCAGTTTGCGCCTAGATATTTCCATGGCCTTGTTGCACTCTGCTCCATGCCAATGCTGGCGCGGGATGATTTCTGACATCATCACTTCTGTTCGAAGTCTTAGCATGTGAGCCAGGGATCTGAGGGAGGTGCAGATTTGGGCCAGGAGGAGCTTCCTGCCCAGTTGAGGCAAGTCATTGCCCCTGAGGTGGATGATGAGATACTCAGGGGTAGGAGAGCATGCCCCCAGCAGGCCGGCCAGTTTGTCGTGGAGGTCTCCCCAGCGCATGCCAGGCTTGCCCCCACCAGTAAGTGATGGTGTCCTGGAAATGCATGCCAACCTGGGTTTCCTCCAGCCATCTGCTGGCCCTGGTGATGAACGAGTGGCCCACGATCCAAGTCGTCTGAGACGGGAGGTTGCCTGTGATCACAAGAGGGCAAGAGGGAAAGGGGGCGGGGAACTATTAGATCAAGTCTTTCCAAATGTATCTTTTTGTAAGACCCTGATTTCCAGCCCCCGATTCCCTTTATTGCTTTTTCTTGCAACCCTCCCATCCAGGCTGAAATGGCTGCTCCTATCCTAAAGGAGTGGGATCCAAACTCAGTAGGATTCCACCCTATAGCTATAATAGTCTTCTTGAGTACAGACCTCAACTGAAATCTACTGAGGGCAGACCCCTTTTTGTGTGAGAGCAATTGCCCTGCCCCCCGGCCGGGTCGCTTGCTCAAAAAAGCCCTTGTGGTGCAGATGGGGCAGTATTCTGTTTCCTCAATGCAGTAAAGGTTGATGAGCCTCCCTTTTCCCACTTGGTCGGTTTTGGATCTACAGAGTTTCACTTCCATGGAGTCCTTCCCCAGGTGGATGTCGCCTACATCCAGCCCTTCCTCTGATCCTGTGTTTTTGGAGGCTATCTCGCTAATCCTGAAAGCCCCAAAGTAGTTGAGTGTGAAGGCTGCTCTAAATAGGGTGGTCTCGTAGGCATTGTTGAATACTGCAGGGAGGGTGTCTAGCAGGATTTTTAATTTTGCAAAATTGATGGGGCGCCTGGTGTCTGTGTTGACCCCTTCCAGCTTGGACCAACCCTTGATTGCATATCTGGTTAGCATGCCGTGGGTGGGGTCGGGTGCACCTACTAATCTAGTGTAATATGAAACTGCTGCCAGATGGGATGAAGCCCATGCCTTCTTTTTGCTCTGTTTGAAAGCCCACTCCATAAAGTCATTGACGTGGCTCTCCTGGATATCCCTAATGTTGGCGACTTTTGTGATGTTTCCAAAATCCGTCAGGCACTTGTTCTACATTTTGGCTGTTTTCTGTGCCGGTGCCTTTTTGGCCAATTCCCCTAGGACACCTTTTGGCTCACCTGTTGGAGAGTGGTGCCGGGAAGGGCAACCCCCCCCTTGCCCGGGCCCGGGGGGCGGGGTCGAGCTGGAAGAGGGCATCTCATGGGAGAGCTGTGACTGGCTGGCTGTCGGGGGCTGACCTGGTTATTTCCATGATGGCCCAAACCTCTTCTGCAACTGCTGTCCTCATGGCTTCTGCCTGTGGGTTTAGTGCCCTGAAAGTGGAGAACTGAAAATGGGACAGAGCGTCAGCGACCTTGTTATCTTTGCCTGCAATGTGCCGTCCAATTATTACAATGTTGTTTTTGAAGCTGACTTTTGGCATTTCTCTCAACACTTTTAGTAGCAGAGGGCAGGATGTAGAGCCCTTGTTTAAAACATGTATGACAGCCATGTTGTCTGACCATGTGACCAGTTCTGTGTTGGCCAACAGGTCCCCCCATAAATAGAGTGCCAGCCATATGGGGAATATCTCTAGCAGTGTGATGTTCCTGGTTCAGCCCCGCTTCTGCCAGCAGCCAGCGCACCACTTGTTAACAAAACATGTCCAAAAGCCCCTTCTGCCAGCCGCATCTGAGAACAAGGACCTTTTGTCTGCCTCATTCATGGGCCTGCGCCATATCACCTGACCATTGAAATTGTTAAGAAATGATTCTCACATGGCCAGGTCTTGTGTTATTTCCTTGCCCAATCTGATGTGGTGGTGTGCTTTGTAACACCCCTCATTTTTAGTTCCAGGCTCCTGTGGAAGACCCAGTTTTGGGGCATGATTCTGGTAGCAAAATTGACCTTCCTGGAGAGGGATTGCATTTCCCGCAGGGTCGCCTTGTCCCTGCCTGTCATCAACCTTATTGTCTTTAACGGGTCCTTTATTTTATCTCTGGGTAAGCAGCATTCCCCCTTGGAAGAGTCAATCTCTATTCCTAGGAATGACAGGGTGGTGGTGGGTCCTAATGTCATCTCAGGCGCCAGTGGGACCCCTAATGCCTGCATGGTTTCACTGAATTTTTTGATGGATGTGCTGCATAGAGGAGACCATGCTGGGCCAGTGAAGAAGAAATCGTCCAGATAGTGTACCATTCTGTCTCTGGGCATGGCCTGTTGGAGTGCCCATTGTAGGAAAGAACTGAACTGTTCAAAGTGGGCACACACGATGGCGCAGCCCATGGGGAGGCATTTATCAAAGTAGAATTTGTTGTCAAAAAGCACAGCCACTGGTAGGTGCTCTTGTGCATGGGCAGCAGCCTGAATGCTGACTTAATGTCGGCTTTTGCCATGAGAGCGTTTCTACCTGACAGTTTTACTAGGTCAACCGTGTCCTGCACACAGCTGTAAGAGACAGCAGCCTCAGTGGCCGGGATGCCTTCATTCAAGGAGCTCCTGGGTGGGTGTGATAAGTGGTGCTAAACTCCCCCTGCTCTTTTTTGGGCACAAAGCCCAGGGGTAAGCATAAAAACTCTGTGAAGGGTGGGTGTTGGGAGGGTCCCTCTTTCCTACTCAGTTTTAGCTCTTTAACAATTTTTTCTCTTATTATGCGGGTTAGGGATGAGGTAGATTTTAGATTTATGTGTATGATGGGGGATCCATGGCCCTTGAATGGGATCTGAAAACACTCTTTGAAGCCCTGACCCAAGAATATTCTAGCTGCTGGGTCGGGGTAGCTCTCTAACATTTTTAGTAGTTGGTCAATATTTATTGGTAAGGCCCCCATCTTATAACTAGTGGATGTTTTACCCTCTGTGACTTTAGGGCTGGGCCTAGAGGGAGAGGCTTTTGTGCAGTTATTGCTGCTGTGGCCTCCATTGCATGTGCTGCATTGGTTCTTGTATCTGCACTCAGTGCCCTTGTTGCAGGACCCTCTATTGAAGTACCAGCATATCCCCGGGGTGCTCCCTTTGGCCCCACCAGTGCTGCGGTTGCTGAACTGCCCTTGAGTTTGCCCCATTTTCTGCCCCCCTGGGGGCGGTCTTCGAAAGGGGGGCTTGCTTTTGTTAGCATGTGCACTGTCCTGTTGGTGCCTGCGCTGGTTGTGCTGCCTGTTTCTACCCCTCCTGTTACTCTGATGCTCCTGGTCTTTATTACTCTGAGCACTCCGAGCTGAGTTTTCTTTTAAGACATGGAAAATGTACAGTTTTGGGTCTTCCTCCTCCCAGTCCAGATCAGGGAATCTCTGCATCTCCTTCCTGAACTCCCTATCGCAGTTCATTCATGATTCCCCCCCAAAAGTATTGTGAATCTCCAAAATTCGTTGGTTGTAGGCAATCAGTGCAGCACCCTCCTCTGGGAACTTCTCTAAAATGATTGTTGACAAGATTTGAAAAGAGGCCTCCCAGTTCTGGATATTCTTTTCCAAGGTATGCCTCTTCGCTCTCGCTTCCTCTTCCTCATCCTTTTTGGAAATACCAAAACCTAATTCTTCATATTCCAATAGGCAAAAAATATCAATGAATTGCTTCTTCCAAATCCTTTTCTTAATTTTGCGCTCAATGTGCCATGCAATAGTCTTTTTTTAAACTTCTATTCATGCTTTTGCCGGCTGTGCGCCTCCCATATTTAGTCATTTGTGGGCTCGGGGACACACTATCATTGCTAGGCCCAACCCATGCATTAAGGTGGCCCTGGACATCCTCGCCCCCAGAATCAGACTCTGTATCCGTGCTGTCACTCTCGCTGCTGGAGCTGCTCGATTAATCCCCGTGCCTCTTCTTTCTCCCAGCACCCCCATCCTTGTGCCATTTTAAAAATTGTTCTAACATTGACCCCAAATCATTGCTTTTCACAGTATCTGATTTTGCTTTTCCTTTGGTGCCGGGGTGGGTGTCTGAAGAGGCGGGCATGCTGCAGACATCAAGGCGCTGCTTGTTCCTGGCCGGCTGTTATTTTTCTGCTGGCTCATCATCGCCGTAGTCCTCATCCTCAGGTGCATCTGCGTTGTCAGCGTTGAAACTAGTGGATGCGAGCTCCGCCATTCTTTCCTGCACCACGTCCATGCCATGGACTGCTTCTGCTGCTTTACCCCATTCCAAGAGTAGTGTTTCCTTCAGGGATACGGTGTCGGCCATCTCTTTCCTCTTTGGGCCTCTGTGTACTGGCTTGTATTAGGCAGTTCTTGTGTTGCCCACTCGTTGTGCTGTGTTCCTGCATGCTTGCAGTTCCCTAGACTGCCAGGGTTATTGTTCCACAATGTGATGGATGGCGCCTTTATTCTCCTAAAGGTACCTTTTGGTAGCTAAAATGATTGCTCAGTGTCTTCCTGCTTCCAACAATTTGCGCTTCTCCCCGCGTTGCGCCCTGTAGGCGTTCTAATAACTGCCTGCCGGCGCCGTAGTTTTGGAAAAGCACAGCCCGTAAACTACACAGTGGGCCTGCTCTGCGGTGGGGTCGCCTGGATGCAGGGGTATGTAAGGCTTTTCGCTCCCCTTAGTTTGGCTTGTTGTTTGTGCCCTACTCCACTCCTCCTGGAATGAAATGCTCACTTTCTGCTCAGCTGACTTTGGTAAAGTGATAGTGCCAATGCAGAATGTTCTGTGTCACAAAAAGAATGCTTATTCACACTGGTCGAGTTTTTCCCCTCTCGAGGGTGCTCTGTGTTGACCTGCTTCCAAATTGGAGCCTTTTCGCTTTCTGCCTCTATTCGCGGGTTTGCCTGATTGCTTTTGTTTGGGCAGTGTCACCACGGTTGCCCGAGCGCTGCTGCAAGGCTTGCAGCGGTGTCGGAGGGGCCGGGGGGGGGGGGGGGGGTCAGTTTATCCACTCTCCTCTGGGGCTGCACTTGGTTTTTATGCCGTCTGCTCGCTTCCTCTATTTCGGTCCGTTTCTTGAGTCGGACCGTTTGAGCCCCAGAATGTCCTTTTGTTCCTCGCACTGCGCAGCGGTAGTGTTAGCCGGTATTATTCTTTCTGCACCTGTGATCTCGCCTTGCAAAAGAAATTCCTGCCGGCGGAATGAAAAAGGTCGCTGGGGCTTAGTCCCCTCTTTCTCTACCTCTTCTTGTGCGTGTGCTGTCGGAGCTCGATCGCGTCTCCCTTAGCCAATCTTAGATGTGGCAGTAGCCGCCCTTTGACCTCCGTCTGCAGAACAATGTTCCTTGCTCCGTCGAGGCCTGCGGGGCTGGGAAGACTCAGGCACAGCAAGGATCCATTAATGCTGGTATTATGTTACCGAACAAAGTAAATTTGTCCTCTGCTGCCTGGAAACGTCTGCTGCTCCACTGCGTTCGGCGCACTGGTATTGAAATTGCTCCTACCTGTCTGCACAGTGCATTTTCAGCCCATACTGTGATTTTTGAATTTAGATGGACCCTGCTGCTATAATTGTTCCTACTTGTTTGCACATGGCATTTTCAGCCCAAACTGTGATTTTTGTATTTAGATGGACCCTTGCTGCTAAAATTACCTCTGTGAGCACGTTGCCAGCGCTTCCCATATCATGCCCAGCTTGCCACACTCACGCACTTTACTTAGTTTATGTGTGCTAACATGTGCTGTCTCTTTGCCTGCCTCATAGCGCTGCGACTATCGCGCCACTATCTGCTTGCCCTCCCTAAACACAGGCACTAGTGCCCATTCTGAGCTTAGTCCTTATATATGGTACCCCTACCATTAGCTAGCCCACCTCCACATAAATTATGTATCAGCCAGATACTTATACAGTCCTACTTAGGACTATCCTACACTTACTCATCACAATAGATGTTAACATACCTCCCTCTCTGCCATCCTTAGCGTCTGCGACACCCCCAAACGATCCAAAAACTTAAATGACATGATCACTAGACCATGCAATCTCTCCCAAAGAAACCTCAAGCTTCGTGCCAGACTCCCCAAAATTTAAAAACCCACAGCCAAATCTCTAGACCTCCTCTCTAATAACCTGTCTAGAAACCTAAGAATCGCCAGCCTAATACCAAAATATCTTCACACAACTCGACTAACACTCAGCACCCACTCCAGCTCAACAGCCGACTCTATGGAGACCCTACCAACTGCCAAACACCCCCCGCAATACTGCGATACCACCCACTGAGCCCACACTGCCAGGTATAAGAGGAGCCTTAATAAATGCCCGGTCTCTGGTGGCACATGCTACAGAAATAGCCGACCTCATCACAACTGAAAAAATGGACTTCCTCGCCATCACAGAATCCTGGCTCCATTCAGCAGCCGGCCCAGCAATTATGCTAGCTACTCCTGAGGACTACAATCTCTTAAGAATAGACCGCACTTCCTCTCGAGGCGGTGGCCTAGCCATAATTGCAAAAACTAGCCTAGCACTTAGACTTGCTCCTTCACTAAAGGTAGACTCTTGCGAACACCTAACCGCCAAACTATCTACCTCGACTACTCAAACCATATCTATCCACCTTATCTACAGACCTCCAGGCCCACTAGGATCCTTTGAAGAAAATCTCACTAACATCCTTTCGGATAACCTCAAAAATACATCACCAAGTCTTCACCTAGGAGATTTTAATCTTGGCTACAAAGACCCCTCAGATCCTAATGCCACACAGAGCAATGATTCCATTGAGGAATTAGGCTTCGCCCAAAAGGTAGCAAGCGCCACTCGCACTAAGTGCAGAACCCTTGATTGCATAGCGGAACACCATTGTGTAACATCCATCAATGCCATAACACCCATGCCCTTGTCTGACCACCACCTGATCTCTTTCGCCATTGAAGTCACAGCCCCCCATCATACCATTAGTATAGCTCCTGCTATTCCCACAAGGAATAAAAAGAACATTACAGCTGACAAACTAATTCCTCTGATCATCCCTACCTTGAATTCTCTCCCTGACTCTGCTGACCCACTTACCTTGGTCGGAGACTACAATAAGGTAATGTTATCCGCTTTGGATACCATAGCACCCTTGAAAATCAGAAAATGCAAACAGAAAAAAACATGTTAATTCATGGTTCTCTCCCCACCTAAAAGTCCTTAGACTTGAGAAATGTAAATGTGAACAGATATGGAGATTAAACCCTTATGAAACTTACAAAAACAACTTTACAAAACTAGCCTCCCTATACAAAAAAGAAATAATCCTTGCTAAACAAGAATTCTACAATTCACGTATCACCCAAGCTAACTCTAATACAAATGAACTATTCACAATTCTTAAAGAATTAGAAACACCTATCCAAGCACCTGACACCTGCCTTAAGAATCCCTCCTCCTCGCCTCCAACTCTAACAACATTACGGCCCCTGTGCCCTCTAACTCCTCACCTCTCACCCTGTCCGAACTACCTATACCCCTTTCAACTTTAAGAAAGTATCCATTCTAGAAGTTGAAAAAGTCATCTTCATAAAAGATGCTGCTAGGGACATCTCCCCTTTCATAACTAAACTTATAAATGCCTCATTCTCTTCCGCTACCATCCCTAACAATTTAAAACAGTCGTGGGTCCTCCCACTTCTAAAAAAACCAACACTTGACCCAACCATTCCCACTAATTATCGTCCCATTACGACAGTGCCATTTCTGCTTAAAATTCTGGACAAGGTAGCGTACCTCCAAATTCAACAATATTTGGAATGCAACCACCTCCTAGGAGTACGTCGGTCAGGTTTTGGACCGCAACACAGAACGGAAACTGCACTGATTGACCTTAAAGCACAAATACACCCTGAGAGACAATGGTAACACAGCACTACTTCTGCTGCTCGACCTCTCGGCGTCATTTGACTTGGTTGATCACAAGACTCTCTGCCACCACTTAGGCTGGATTCAATCCTTCTTAGATAATAGCACCATGCGGGTCTTCGCACCTTCAGCAGCCGCAGACCCTATTACTATCACTTGTGGTGTGCCTCAGGGCTCATGTGTTTCGCCTACTCTGTATAACATCTTCACGAAGCCCCTTTTTGATGATCTAGATGGCCTGGGTATCACCTACACTAACTATGCAGATGATACACAGATGATTATGACAAGGATTTGGTCTTTGTGAACAGAGTATATCTTATCATCCAGGCATGGATGGCCTCTTATGGACTATGCCTGAGTGATGATAAAACGGAACTCCTCATTCTGGGCACCACGGCCAATCTCAATAAATTAGGCCATCTATATTCTAACTTCACCATAGACAACAACAACATCCCAGTAGCCAAGGAAGTGAAAACTCTTGGCTTCTAACTAGACTCCACTTTCACCTTCAAAAAACAAGTAAACTCCATGGCCTCGGCCACCGCTTACACGTGCAAGTTAATTAGAGCAGCTAAGCCATTCCTTACACCTAACAACTGCGTTACTCTAGCAAGAGCCTTGGTATTATCTAAACTGGATTATTGCAATGCCCTATACATAGGCTGCAATAAATACATTACCAACAAGATCCACATCTTACAAAATAATGCTTGTAAGAGCAGCGCTCAACATTCCCAAGAAAGCCCACATATCTGACTTTAGAAGATCTAACAACTGGCTATCTACTAAAGATAATATGGCCGGCCCCCAGTACCTGACTTCCAGATTCCGGAGACATTCTACTAATCGGCCTTCTAGAACAGCCAATACTAACCTACTTCAAGTGCCTAGATTCAAACGTTTGAAGACTGGTGGTAGTAGCTTCCCGGTCAAAGCTGCCCAAAACTGGATCCCACTCCCACTCCCCCCCCCTTAATGAGAAGACCTACCCTACCCATGCTTCAGATCTAACCTCATCCAATGGATTAAGGAGCATGACATTTGACCCTCGACCACACTGCCATACCACTGTCCACTACTGCGCATAATTGTATATATTGTACATAACTGTTGCTTGATGTTCTCTGCTACCTTTTGCTCATTTGTATGATATAAGCCAGCACTGTTTATCAATATTTTGTATTGCAACGCACAGCAATGTAACCGAATCTGAAGAATCTTCTTTTCCTTCGTCTGCGCCCTAATACCATTGGGTCTGGTGCGCATTATAAATAAATAAATAACAAATAACCGTCCTTGCAGCCATCCTTGCTGCTGTCGCCGTAGATGGAGGGGGGAAAGAATGAGATGGGCTACCTTGCCCCTGCCAGATAAAGGCAAAATGTTGCCTGGGGGCAAGGCAGCCCCTCTTTGAAATTCAAATGTCCCCGCTCCTCATCCACCCAGATGGGAAGGGGGACCCTTGATGCAAGGTGACAGAGGGCAGGGACTACCTGTTGTCACCTGCCCCCTTCACCTCGCTTTCCTGCACTGGCGACTGGCAGTCTGGATCCCCTTTGTCTTGGGGACCCAGCTGCCCGCCCCCACCATGTGCATGCTAAGTGGGGCAGCACCTGAAAGGTGCTGCCCCACAAGACCTGGCACAAACCTCCCAATTTACGGCCCCGGGCCTCCCATCCGGGGGGGGGGGGGCGGTTTTACATGTGGCTTATAGGAGCTTACGTGAATATACATACAGTTTTCATATGTTGGAAAACTCGTGTACAGTGAATTACAACATGGACATTATTGGAGGCAAAAGCAGGGTGTGTACAGTGTACGTAAGACTGGACGGATTGTGCCGCGCAATGCAGTGCGAGTGACTAGTCTCATGCATAAGACATCAGACGGTGGTGCCTGTGACTTCGCAGGCGCGTGCGTAATGACTGAGACGCTCCTTCCAGGTTCGACTCCGATCGTAATAATATGACCCTGCCACGGGTGCTGCGGCAGTTGAAATTCATGATGAGCCATAGATTGCACCTTTTACAGCCTCTCTCTTAGCAAACACGAGAAGGTGATGGGGGAGTAAACCACACTACAATAATGGCACCTTTATTACAGGCCCTTTGCTCGTCCTTCAACCCGCGGCCACACAATATCCTGGAATTATCTTCACAGTGACATCAGGCAGAAAGCCAGGACTTCTCTCAGCAAGTCTTTGATGCAGGCGCCTTCCGATAGGTACAACGGTCTCGTTGAAACTGCTGTTATCACTTCAGGAAACAAACGGGAGAATAGTCGAGTAAAAATAATTATTCACCAAACCCTATTTATTAAAAAATGTAACAAATAAATGGACCCTTTCACCCTTAATATATTTAGCACTCGGTGAAAAATAGCCCTGGGCTGGTGGGGAAAAATATTTTCAAGGCTTTTTTGCTGCAGGGCAGATGACTACGACTAGGGCACACGTTACCCTTGTGCAAAAATGCCTTGAAAGAATGTTTCTGGGTGAAGAACTCAGTAGCGCCAAGATGCTTATCCTCGTTGAGTGTTCGTGCTTAATATGTTATACACATTATAAACAGCAGCGTGGATGTAGTTTATTCAATTATTCAAATATAAGTGAACTTTTGGCTGTCTTGTGTGGCTGTAAATGTATATTAGAAGCAAAGATTCAGAAGGTAGCAAGCTGAACTCTGTGCAATGTATTGACGTTGTTACGTACGAGGCAATCAGGTATTTGTTGCATTCTGAAATTCAAGATGGTTCTGCAGATATTTTTGGGCTTAGAGCTCTGCAAGTGGTAGTGTGCAAGTAAGTAAAATGCTTAACCCCAAAGGCTTAACCCCAAACCAGCCTTTTCTCTGTTGATATTTGATATGTTTGTTCTCCAACTAGGCGACACACGGCAGCATTCTGAAAAGGGTTAGGTATTTTATGAACAAAGCAGGGTGCTCAAAGTAAAGGACGTTTCTATTTTCAGGTTTGGGGTATATTGCTGCACTTACTGTACCTCCCACCCAGAATTCGACACTAGGGAAGATTCTTGCATAACAGACTTTCAAGTGGAATAAACACGTGTTTGATAGAGTTGTTTTACCTGGAGGGTTAGGGTAATGTATGGTAGAACCTCTAGGCGCCAGAAAAAAATGCTCAGTGAAACTCTCGCTGAGATTTTGGAGACGCCTTATATGTAGTAAACACTACTGCATGTGTAAAACTTACATTTTCTATTTCTTTAGTTCAGTCTTAATCCAACCTGTTAGGTTGTATCCAAATAATGCTCTTCATCTGTTCTTTTGTATTTTTCAAGTAATAATTTTATTAGAACATGTTTTACTCTAACAGAGACCCCAGCCGATGCATTTCGGACATACTGTCCATCCTCAGGGTGGGTTCTAAATTGTATGAACAGACAACGGATTATATTCACCCTCAATACAAATTTAGTGAGTATCACACTGTACCACAGCTATTAAAAACTCATACCTGTGTTGACACTTTTCTTGGTCTAAGAAAACATACTCCTTTTACATTTCAAAAGGTCATGTGCAGTCATCTTGCTTTAACAGCGCTTTAGTTCACAATACCATTTTCAAAGAGTGTTCATCCCTTATGTGTTCCTAAAAATGGCTGCAATGTTAAAGAGAGCTTTATGTATATTTTGTATTTAGTACTCTTAAAATCACTTATAATTACTACTAGCATCATGAATTATAGTTGTTGTGTGTATGCAGTATACTAATGTGCTTAAAAGCATACTTTTCTTCAAGTGTGAATCACACTTCTCTGTTTGGTGCAGCACTGCAAGCGCGTGGTACACTGCTGGCGTGTTCTGAACTAGCGCAGGTTCTGTGATCGCAACGTGTCTGGCAACAGACCTGTAGGTCGAAGTGCTTGCAGTGAGATCAATATTCTTTTGAAGATTTAAAGGTTATTCAACATCTATATGCTCAAACGATCCTCATAGTGCCTACCTTCGTCTTTGTATGTCGTGCTCGTAAACTTCAGTTCTGCCGCGGCGTTCGTGTTGCCCATGGTTACACAACGCTGGGAACTGACTTTCCTGTTTATACGTGCTACGTCAATGCGTAGAATGTGATGACATATGCGGACATGTTCCTTTTCAATTCAATGTGTTTATGCATTGCGTTTGAGATGCAGTTGCCGCGTTCCCAAGGTTAGGCAACGCTGCAAGTGGTGTTTTGCTTTTTCTAGGTGTAACATCAGCACGTACAATCTTGATGACGTATGCAGAGTTGTCTGCTTTGCAATGTGATGTTACTAGCATTTATGGGTATCGTAATTACGGCTGCCAGATGACCACGAGATCATGTCCTGCCTACCGTGTGTACAAATGTACGTTAAGTATAACACATATACATTTCAATTTCTAATGTTGCAAAACAAATGTGTTTCATTCTGAATTAATTCTTGAAAAACATGGATTAATAAACGCAACCAGTTCCATTATCTTTCTGTCATACTCAGATACAGAAAAAACAATTATGATGCCTTTACCTCATACTTGCTAATAAATTCAACATTATGAAAGCATACTTTATGCTTTGAGTTATACCAAACCATCTGGGCATCATTTTTGAGCGTCAATTTTAAAGTGCATTTGTCCGCATTTCCTTTTCTTGCCTACAGATAGGAGTGATAATATGCTTTTCACAGACAAATTGCTGGACAAAAATGTTAATCATACTCAGTTTGATCCCAATTCCATTCAATATCGTGAACATGTCTTGGCTGTCTTTCTGTAAGTTATTCAACATTTTGAGACCAACACACTGTATCTTTAGGTGTACCTAACAGGTTATCTAAAACAAGACTTTCTTTAACGCTGCCATGAAAGTACACATGTGAAAAGCACTGTCGTATTTATATTGCTTCTGGTTTTAGACTTTCCGTGCTGATCAACGCATTTATTTGGGGTGGTATCAAATGTTATGATGGATTTGCTGCAGCGTCCGACAGCGTGTTATTATCCTTTGTTTTTATAGAAAGCAGTGTAGATTTAGTTCTTCGTTCAAACCCACTGGGGCTACAGAGTCTAGTCTGTGAATCCAATACGCTTCCCGTTGTTCCAATTGTGTGCCAATGCTCATTTGCAGATATTTACTGTGAACCACTTCCAGTACCTGAAAACGAATCTGCAATATTTGATGTTTGTGTAAGTTAAAGTGTCTAGCCACTGGTGAGTTCCTATTGTTAGTCCTTATACTGGACTTGTGCTCATTCCATCGTAACTTGACTTTGCGACTTGTTTGGCCAACGTAGGTGGGTGTACAGGGACACTTTATGATGTACATACACTTTTGAGTGTCGCAGGTTGCATAGTCTTTTACTTAGATTTTTTTCTCCAGTTTTAGAATGCGTGATGATGTTTCCTTTGACATTATTCCAATTGTTACACGAGAGACAAGGATATGTTCCTGGGTGCTTACTTATTTGTCTTATTGTTGTCTCAGATAGTGTTTTGACAAGAAGATCCTTGATGTTCTGGCTTCTTTTGAATGCAAAGATTGGTTGCTCAATAAACTGATTTTGAAGTCTTGTGTCATTTGATAACATTGGCCAATGTTTCAACATTGATTTCTTTATCCTTGTAGTTTGCATGCTGTATTTGGCTACAAAGATTCAAGGTTTTCTGGATTCAGGGCTTTAACAAACTTTTGCGTTCTTGTGTGCTTGCTTTCAATTTTGCTTTATTCAATTCTTCATCTTGGTAACCTCTAGATTTGAATTTTGTTGAGCATCGCTTCTGATTCAATCTTCCTCTAGGCACGCCACTAGGTCAATTTTTGGCCTAGTGCTAAATGCACTTGCACAGTTGACCTTGCACAGGTGCAACATTTCAATAATTCCTGTACAGTGTATGTGTCTGCTTTAGGATACAATCTGGTGTCTTGTTTTAAGCACTGTGGTCTTGGGGATAAGCACTGTGCTTTTGGGCATCTGGACGGCCAGTTACGGGCCACACACAAGTTTAAACTACGAGGCTACTTTCTCTTGGGATTGGTGAGTGAAGAGACTTAGAGGCTGATTCACATAGCGTTTTCCAATGGGATAGTTCCATTATAAAATGCGTCTGTGAATCAGGCCCATAGGGCCTTCACATTTGGGGCATGCACCCCAAACCTCTTCACCTCCAGCCCTCCACATATACTCAATGAGCTCCCTCAGCCACACTGTTGCTGAAGCCATCATTCAGCCACACTCGGTGCACCTTTACTAAATCCACTCACTCATCCACACTCATGCCCTCATTGAGGCGGTTACCATGTCACTCAGGGCAATCGCTGAACACAATGACAACAGTTCCCCTATCCAGCCCACAGTACTGGTTGCGGCCCTCCTCACCCACGCATACGTCACTGCCCTTGCCTCTTTCCACGCTCACATGCTTTTGTCACTCGTTAGCCTCATGCGCTCTGAATCAATTATACAGCGTTTCATAAATAGCCCACCGCTTGGCTATCCGCCAGTGATTGACTTACCTTACTGATTTCCTGCGCTCATCCTCACCCACTCTCGTCATCAGTCCTGGCACAACGTCACCCTCTCAGTCATCATTAATATCTTTACTAGACATTTGTGCTGATTGACTATTTAAAAAAATGTGTTTCGTTTTTGAGAAGAAAGTATGTATTAATGCCACAACAACAATGTAATCATGTACCGTGACTACACATCCACCCCAAGTTTTGATATTTTGGATGTATGGTGCTGAATGAGGCCCCAAACTCTTAATACGGATTTCACCTTTTATTTTAATTTTATTTATTGGTCATTTGTTAGGGGCTTGTACAATTAGCAACACTGTTTCAAAGTGCCCACAGGGTACAGACAAATATTGAGACTAACAGAGAGGGGAGACAAACCTACTATGCATTGTGAGTGTTCAGAACGTGCAAGTGCAGGAGTGAGGGGGGTAGGAGAGAGCCCTGTCTTTGTGCAGTTGTCCGCATAGATAAAAAGGCTATCGGTAAGGCATCTGGCCATTTCAGGTTACTATGTGCACAGAATTTGGCTATCCTATTCTTTAGTATGCCTTTATGGCATTCAACAAGTCCGTCACTCTGAGCGTGTCTGGCTGAATGGAACCATTTATCAATCTGTAATCCCGTGCATACTTGCAGGATAACAGCAGCGATAAAATGTGGACCATTAGCAGACTATATGACTCTCGGCAAGCCAAACCTAGGAAAATATTCCTTAAGCATGACTTTCGCCGTTGGCATTGCTGTGGCATCTCTTAGAGGAAAAGCTTCGACCCATTTACTAAAGGCACAGATGACTACCAAAACATATTTATAATTCTGACAACGCTCCATTTCGATGAAGTCAAAATGTATGACCTCAAAAGGCATAGAAGGAGGACCAAAGCTACACTTTGGTGTCAGTGTTCCTTTACCAATATTATGCTGTAGGCATACCATGCAACTTTGGACAAAACGCTAAGCAGTCTTTGGAATATTTACATTAAACCAAACAGGTTCTAACAATTTACAAATCTTTTTGGCACATATGAGTTGGACCATGAGCCATTGTCACCATAGCAGTAAAATAAGCATTGTGCAGCATCCATTTTAGTTTTTCAGTGTCTACCCAACAACCCTAATCATCTAAACGTGCTGGACCCTCAGCCCACTGTTTAATTTCATCTGGAGTAGCATCAGCTTGAATTTCTTTTATGCAACCAATTCCTTAATTTATCACACAAGTGTTTGTGACCCCTTTTGTTGGGTCCAGCACATACATTTTAGAATGTAAGTCAATGTCAGTTTGTTTGGCTATTCTGTCAGCAAAAGCGTTTCCTTTTCCTACATCGTCTGTTGTTTTCTGGTGTGCAGTGCACTTCATTATTGCTAACTGTGTAGGAAGCGCAAGTGCTGAGAGTAGCTGAACTATCAAGGTGCCATGTTGTATCTTAGTTCCATGGGAGGTCAAGAAACCTCTCTCTGCCCATAGTCGACCAAAGTTGTGAACTACCCCAAAGGCATACTGGCTGTCCGTATATATGTTCACACTAAGCCCTTTGGAAAGTTCACAAGCCCTGGTCTTACGCAATAATCTCTACAGCCTGTGCAGAATTTTGCAGAATTACAACTTGTCACTGCAAGCAGTTTCTTTCGGAAGAGGCAATAGTTTGGCCGGATTTAATGAGCAACATCTCTTAATTTTAATATGCGGTGCAAATAGAATCAGCTTGTATCTTGTTAATCGTGCTGATGTGAGATCTTGCGTTTGCGTTCTGTTTAATAGAACGTCTACAGAGTGAGGTACCATCACGGTTAAGGAGTGACCCAGAACCATACCCTCACTTTGTTTTACAGATGCTGTGACAGCAGCAACAGCTCTCAAACATCTCGGCAAAGCGCATACAACAGGGTCCAACGTGAAGGAAAAATAACCGCACAGTGTATTCTTTCCCCCATGTTCCTGTGTCAACACAGCCAAAGCGCATCCATCACATCATGCACATACAATACGAAGGCCTTTTCATAGTTTGGTGTGCCCAAAACCGGTGCTGAACACAACGCAGCCTTGAGCAGATCAAAAGCTTTCTGGCAATCCATATTCCACGGTAAAGGCAAAGAAATGCCCTTCTTTGTCAATGCCAACATAGGTTTTATCATTAATGAAAAGTTAGGGATCCACTGTCTGACCTCTTTCTGTGTATTTGGGACAGACATGCTAGAGATGCTTTGTATCCGTTCAGGTGTCAGTCTTCTCCCCTCCTTTGACAGGAGATAGTCTAGATAGGCGACCTCCGGTTGACAATATTGAAACTTTTTTAATGGCCCCTTATGCCCATGTTCTGCTAGATGTATAAGCAGCAACACGGTGCCCTCGTTGCAAGCAACTTCAGAATCCGTAGCTAGAAGAAGATCGTCGACATACTGCAACAACGTTTAGGTGGAAGGCAATTCAAGCATATCAAGCTGTTCCTTCAATGCTCTACTATAAATGCTTGGACTCTCAGTGTACCCTTGTGGCACACGAGTAAATGTAAACGAACGTCCCCCTAAGGTGAGCGCGAACAAATATCTACTGTCAACATGTACAGGAATACTAAAGAAGGCGTTCTTTAAATCCACAACACTAAAATGAGTAGCTTTAGCTGGAATCATTGTCATTATTGTAGTCATAGCAGGTACAATCAGAAACTGTGGGGTAACAATCTTATTAATGGCACGCAAATCAATAATGAAGCAGTAAGGAATCGCATTATCCCCTTTCATATACACCGGTAAAATCGGACTATTACACACACTCCCTGCAATTTCCTCAATCACACCAATGTGTACAAAATCAGAGACAATACTCTTCAAAGACTGCTCAGTTTCAACCGAAATCTTATATTGCGGAATACGTGGTAATTTAACACCAGGTTTCAACACAATTTTAACTGGTTCAATTTGTAAAATACCAACGTCATTGTCATTAACTGCCCATAGACATGTCAGAACTTTATCTAATTCAGATGGTAAAGCGCTAGACAAAAACTGTAAAACAAAAGTTTGTTGAGGTGAAATCGTTAAATGCATCCATCCGGAGAAAAATAAATTACAGCATTCAATTCTTTGAACAAATTTAACCCCAACAAATTTTTGCCACAATCTGTCGTCAAAAGAAATGGACACAAATCAGTCCCCAGTGCAATTGGCACCGGCTGAGAGACCAGACTAACCACTGGCGTACCAGAAAACCCTACATAAATGTTGTTCAGCCCTGACAGAGGAATATCTGGAATCCGTGAATGATCAATGGAACACTTCTGTGCTCCTGTATCTATCAAAAATGGATGCTTCCTATTCCCCACCAGCATCTCAACGTAGGGCCCTTTCTGATCAACGGGAATAGGTACTGGTTCCAGACTCTGCTTCAGACTGTCGTAGCGGAACAGTATGTCATCAAATGCGAGCTCCTCAGAAAAATAACCAGTCGAAGGATTATCAAAAATGTTCCCACTATTGACACTATGTTGCTGAATATCCTGTGAAGATGACTGTTGATTCTGAGTGAACTGACTTCTACTAGGACCCCCTATCCCAGGACGGCTTCTGGATCGTCTACCCATGGTACCATACGCGCTATTCGATCTCTGTGCTGAAGGATCGGGCATTGTGCTCGCCAATGACCTTCCTATCTACAATATGCACATTGGTTCATGTATATAGGACCAAGTTGTGCATTACTCTGTGGTGTAAACTGGCCTCTAAACTGCGTATTCCCACCTCTGGCCCCTCTAACAATCTGTTGCAACAGTACTTTAGTTTTCAAGTCTCCCTTCTTTTTCTCCACCCTTTCTTTCTCTGAATTAACTCTATTTTCATAATACTGAGCATATGTAATAGTTCAGATTGTGATTTTGCTTGCCAAGCGCTCTCAGAAGCCATAATTTGTGATTGGATTTCAGGCAACAATCCACGCACAAACCTGTCTACAAACAGCCTTTTTCCTGACTCTGTACAAGTCTTGACCTCTGAAGTCTGAAAATACTTGTTCAAATCAATTAAAACATTCAGTAGCACCTTCAGATTTCCCTTGGATGCAAGCTGTAAGCTTGTCCCAAGCTATTCTTCTTTCTGGAACCAAGGTTTTCAATTTAGCTACTGTTCCCTCTAGCAACATCAATATCACCTGTGGTGTTTTCTCACCATCGTTCCTTTCCCCATCTATTCGCACCAAGTTAACCCATGTATCACCCATCCCTGCCTGATCATCTACAGTTCTAATCTGTTTCCATAAATCAGCAGGTAGGATGACCGGGAACATCAAATCTATATCACCTAGCGTGAAAACTGATGAATGCAAGACAGATTCAATTTCTTTATAAAATCCTGTTGGATTGTTCTTAATATCTGGAATTGTTTGTCTAATGGTATTCACTTCCTGTCTAGAAAATGGGACATGCACAAACTGTGAGACATAATGTGCTTCAATAGTAGTGGCTGCTGCACCCGTTGCGCCGTTAGCTGGAATTGTCCGAGGAATCTCCCTCATTGGCAATTGTGAAGTAGGCAATTCTGAACGTTCATTAAGCAACAAAGCAAAATCAAGTGACAAAGTAGTCAAAGCAGTATCGGGCGAAAATGCTCTCTTATAAATTACCATCAAATCTGCGGGACAACAAACCTTTCTCCTCATAAACTCATCTTGTAGATACTCTACCATCACCTTTAACACTTTCCTTTGCATTGCCGGAGCATGCTGACTAAACGTGTCATGCACTTCAATGGTAAAAGTTGAAACATTCGAAATCCAACTAAGAGCGTCTCTTGTGCAAATGCGCTTTTCTTCACTCATTTGTTTCTGCACATGAGGCTTCCAATCTATATTACCATCTAATTCATCATTCTGTAACCGACCTAGCTCCCTTTTAAACTCAAAAACCTTCTCAACATGCTCATGTACTTTCTCTGCAGTGCCCCTTGAATGGGCAAGGGCATTCAAATCCCTCAACCCCTGTGGGACATTCATGTCCGTCAAATCACTCCTAATATCAGCTAAGTGCGTTTCCATCCCGTCTGTCAAAATAGCCTGTTTGGGAATACTTTCTTGGACAGAAATTGCAACTAAAACAGCTGATTTCTCACTGTCTTCTATATATTTCTTAGCCCATGTATACAATTCTCTTTTTCTAGCTTTGGATATTGTGCTACAAGTTACTATTCTTGAATCAGCACTTGCTCCTTCAATCACTACAGGTGGAGCAGAACCACTTGGAAAAGAAAATTCAGACAAACCTTGTTCAATAGGTAGCGAAGACACTACCGCTGGTGGTGGAGACGGAATTAAGGGAACAGTAACTATCTGTAATGGTGGAGGTGCAGGAGGAGCAATAACAGGAAGAGGAACAACAGCAGGAAGAAGAGGAATGACAACAGGAGGAGGTGCAACAGCAGGAGGAGGCACTTAAGGAGGAGGTGCAGTTGCAACAGTTCTACGTTCATTTAATAGCTTATTAATCAGCTCATCTGAGGTATGAAAATCCTGAGACGGATATATTTTCTGTACTCCAAGTTGAAAAGCCATATCCATACTTGTAATGGATTCTGACTGTTTCTGTTGATCATACAATAATGCTTTTTCAGTAATGGACATGTGTCTACGTGCATGTTTTTCTTTAATCTTAAATTGCTGCATAGCTTCCTTTCTCCAATCTTTAATTACATCAAATGCTGCAGGCCTAGCCTTTTTCTTCAACAATACAGACTCTAAATACTCTGTTAACAATTTCAAAACTACCATAGACTGGCCACTGAAGTTCGGGAGCATGTCTAGTTTGTCTGTGCCAAATATCATTAAATACAATACTATTTAGGCTGTAGTTAAAGTACATTAAACAAGCCGGAGACCCAACGGGTGACGCCGGTTGACTTCGTCCCAAAGATTGTCTATCTCTGCGGAATAAAAACCTGAAACAGGAAGACAATTTCCCAGGCATGTCAGATTACTGGTGTTACCTGGTGTCGTTTGTACTTATAAGAACAAATCTGCAACCAATATCAGGATTCTTAGGAATCGGGGCACCACTTACCTGATTTCAAACAAAGGAGGTCCGATCGGATTACAAAGGATCGACCTGGCTGGCGATTTCGGCAAAAATACCAGCCACGATATGGGGACCCTCGTCAAGATGTCCTCTCAAACTGTTTGCTCACCGTTCAGGGATCGGATCGTGCAGTACTGTTGAGGTGTCGTGTCTCATACAAAAAGGGGACCCTTTTCACACTCCGATCCCGGTCCGGTAGCCAAGTCCTTGCCCAGTGAGGTGACATCAATATTGAGGGTCCCTATTCGGGCACCATCTGATAGATCAGCAAGGAATATCAAGGCTTAGTACCACCAAAAATGAAATCCGCCAATCACAAAGTCAAATTTATAAATATAACTTTTATTCTGTACAGATACAAATATGAAAGCAGATAGCTATCTGGCTCTCAAGCGCCTCACAGTGTGTACCAGCAGACACCGTGAGGGGAGAGAGTCCTGAACATTACAAAGCATGCCTTATTTATACCCTGTCCCGGTCATTACCCAGCCCATCTCCAAACTAATAAGTTACAAAATAGGGTCCATGCCCAGTTCATATGGCACATTTGAATATTTTGACAAAGGTAGCGGGCGCCCCTCTCTCGCAAGAACAGACATGATAACCTGTTCAGTGGTTATTAACCACTTGAGAGTTCGCAGCCACTGCTTTTACTCACTGTGCCTTTCACAGATGGGAAATATCCATTTGCACATCAGTCTTTGTCCTGCCCAGGGGCAGTCCAGCACCGAAATACAATGGCAACTCCAATCTGAACGAGAGTACCACCAGCAACCCCATACACGTGTTTCACCCTTGTTGGGGATCATCAGTGAGGTGAAGCTGATGCCTCTCTAAGCACAGTGAGACCACGTCTGGTTGCCCCCAGGAGACCTAGGGTTACCAATCCAAGGTTCCTTAAAAAATAGTTTGACAAAGGTAGCGGGCGCCCCTCTCTCGCAAGAACAGACATGATAACCTGTTCAGTGGTTATTAACCACTTGAGAGTTCGCAGCCACTGCTTTTACTCACTGTGCCTTTCACAGATGGGAAATATCCATTTGCACATCAGTCTTTGTCCTGCCCAGGGGCAGTCCAGCACCGAAATACAATGGCAACTCCAATCTGAACGAGAGTACCACCAGCAACCCCATACACGTGTTTCACCCTTGTTGGGGATCATCAGTGAGGTGAAGCTGATGCCTCTCTAAGCACAGTGAGAGGGAGACCACGTCTGGTTGCCCCCAGGAGACCTAGGGTTACCAATCCCAGGTTCCTTAAAAAATAGTTTGACAAAGGTAGCGGGCGCCCCTCTCTCGCAAGAACAGACATGATAACCTGTTCAGTGGTTATTAACCACTTGAGAGTTCGCAGCCACTGCTTAACCTGAGAACAGGTTATCATGTCTGTTCTTGCGAGAGAGGGGCGCCCGCTACCTTTGTTAAACATTTGAATATTGGTTTACACTTTTGACATGTTGTCTTGCCCTTAAAGATACAATGCTGGCAAACTTTGTTGTAGTCAGATGTGTGGATCTTTCCTTGTTCACTGAGCGTCAGGGTAAGTCCTGTTCCAAGAGATGTGCACAAAGGATTCCTCCCAAAGCACACTGCTTTAGTTACTTTGCATTGTGTGCCATTGTTTGAAGGAGGATGAGGCTGTGGACACAGATAACACTTTGAATGGCAGTTCATCTTAATAACAAGGTGTCCTGGGGCAAGACTTGAGTCTCACTGTCATGGACCCAGTTAAGGGCCAGGGTCTAAGAGCAACAATGGACAAACAAACAAAAGACATAAGAACCAGAATCCAGCCTTACAGGAGACTTCTGTGCCCTATTTGCAGGAAAGCAGCCTTAAAAACTACATCAACCAGACTTCCCTTGGCCAAGAACTACTTGGACAAGCGCAAAGGGTGCGGGGCTCGTGTGACTGTGTGCCCAAGAACATCCATAGCACAGGGTTTGTGCTTGAACGCTCGACTGGAGAGGACATATTCCGGAGAGCTCCGTGTATGGTGATCAGCACGAGGGGCAATC
Source organism: Ambystoma mexicanum (assembly GCF_040938575.1). Taxonomy (NCBI): domain Eukaryota; kingdom Metazoa; phylum Chordata; class Amphibia; order Caudata; family Ambystomatidae; genus Ambystoma; species Ambystoma mexicanum. Next base: position 226,128,716 of record NC_090931.1, on the reverse strand, counting down.
TTCCATCTAGGCCCCTCACCTGAAACAGATAAGTAACACTTGCATTGGGGGGAATCCATCAGCATGGGGGAGAGTGCGCAATGCTGCAACGCAGCAATGGAAGACCAGAGCAATCACTGAAGGTGGCCTGGGGCACACGGAGGGGGGCACTGCCAATGTTCTACTGTCCCACTGCTCCAAGGAAGCTAAGTGAATCTGATATATCCCGGCACCGAGCATCAGCCTGGGCAAACCGCACGCATAACCCGCTTGGCTTGGCATGGCATGGCATGGCATGGCATGAGCGCAAGAGCAGTGCATGTGTTTTGCATACAAATTAGCCATGTGGAGAAACTTGCATTTGTACAGTGCGGCTATGCCGCAATTCGTCACGTGTGACAGGCAGCATACATTTAAGCTCATAAGGAGCAGGATCGCTCAAGGGTCCGCGACATTGGTGTTTAACAATATATACTGGTGCTCTGAACTGCAGCTTGGAACGTGACTCTTGCTGGCACCATCTGAAAAGGGACCTTGGGCAGGCTTGGGGAGCACTGTTGCCCAGGATTACCTGTTAACTTTGGAGAGAAGTCTAAATCTGTTGCAAAATCCAGAGCCGGTGACATTAAGTCACTGCTAGGCATGCAGGACAAGAAGAAATATGCTTGGGAGATTCATGCGGAAGTCCATTCTCCCCTCTCAAAACAGCTCATCCAAGTCCTTCATTCACTAAGGAGGACCTTATGGAGATGTTACAATTGCAGAAGTCAGTAGTAACACAATATTGCAAGCCTGGATACAAGATGAAAATGGGAAAAGCATGATTCAGGGCCACCATGAGAAAGGGTGACGCACCGTGAATCAATGAAGTCCATAAAAGTCAAATCCAGCATTGGCCACAAGAATGTGATGGTGAAACCAGAATGTATCAGGACAGACTCCTGCAGAAGTAGGCTGTAGGGGACGAGGGGGAGCAGGGTAGAAGAATCAAGCAAAACAGGCAACGCATGTGTGCGAGAAGGGGGGAGCACAAAAGAACATTGCGGGGGGACCAGAGGGGGTGGGGATGGCCTGTGGGGAGTAAACACATGTTGGTGCATGCTTAACTGCTGTCTGAGCAGGTGTTCAGGCCATGGATCCTTCTGGTCCGAACAGGTCCAAACAGGAATTGCCCTTTTCTTTGTCTGCCCTTCGTTTTGGACGCCTGGTCGAGATACACACTTGATCTAAGAGCAGGAAGGAAGAGGCAGGGCGAAGAAGGTGGGTGGTGCTTAGGCCAGGTGACCTAGATCCACTTGCGCCTGCTCCCCATCTGCAAAGGAAAAGAGGCTGGAGGGCTCCTTAAGTAGGGAAAAAGAGTGGCAACCAGGAAGGCACCAGCTGGGCGGGGCTTGCTAAGTGGGGGGAAAAAAGAGCGCCAACCAGGAAGGCACCAGGTCGGCGGGGCATAGGCCAGGTGACTTAGATCCACTTGCACCTGCTCCCCAACTGCAGCACTCGCTGATAGAGGCATGGTGGTTCTTCCTCCCAGGGGTGAGAGATTATAATGTCTACTCTGCTGTTCATTAGAGCTTCTCTAGATTTGGTATAGCTTACCCTGCTGTATAGGCACCCCTGGAAGTTCAATGACTCTATACTGACGGATGTAGCTTTGAAAACACATATGGAAGAGCCTATAACAAACTATTTTTGGGATAATGATACTGGGGAACTAGATTTTCATACTATATGGGATGCTGGGATTTTGGGGGGTCATTATAGGGCAGTCAGCAGCCTGGGGGAGGGTCCAAAAAACAGCAACAGGTCACATTGCAAGGAATATCCTAAGATAAGAAGGAAGAGCATAAAAAGACAGGGAATCAGTAGTCCCGCAGAGAACTCTCTATAGCTCGGCAGGCCCTGGAGTAACATCTGACGGAGATGGCTGCTCAATCGATACTCCAGACAAAACAATACTTTTATTCCAGAGGTAATAAGGCTAACAAATTATTGGCAGCTAAATTAAAAAGCGTGGCCACGCACAACTACATTGGGGCCTTGAGGAATGCAGATGGGAAACAGTTTATTATAGAGGAGGAAAAGTTGAAGGTTATGGAGGATTTCTTTCGTAGGGCCTCAGCCCCACACCCAGGGAATCAAGCTCACATTCAAGATTTTATTAGCCAAGCACAAATTCCCCAGATCCCTGTGAGGGAAGCACTGGAAGGTGCCATAACTGTTCAGGAAGTAGCTCAAGCAATTCACACCCTCCCTACAGGTAAAGCCCCTGGCCCAGATGGTTTCACCAACAGATTTTATAAAACGTTTGCAGGCCCTCTGATTTCACAAGTCGGTAAGCTATTTAACTCATTTTCAAACTCGGAAGGTATCAGATTCCATGGCGAAATCAGCAACAACCTTGTTGCTGAAACCTGAGTAGGACCCAGAGGATTGTACACCATATTGCCCCTTAGCCCTCCTAAATACTGATGCAAAAGTATATAGTGCAATTATGGCTACCAGATTAGGAGAGGGTCCTCCCGCAGATAATTAACAGTAATCAGATTGGTTTTTATTAGAAATAGGGTTGCCCATGACAATATTCGGTGGGTGGTGAATCTAATTGCCCTAGCCCCACGAATCCCAGGGAGACAATCCATCCGTTCCTTAGACATGCAACAGGCCTTTGACAGCATGTCATGGGACTTCCTAAAGGCTCTTTTGCTCGCATATGGATTTGGCCCATCCTTCCCTAAGCCGGTCATGACAAACTTCCAAATCCCATCCACTAGCATTAAAGTCTACGCTCTCCGGTCATCATCACTTTCCCTGGACAGGGATGCAAAAAATGGCTGTCCCTTGTCCCCCTTTGTTTTTGGATTAGCGATGGAGCCTCTTCCACAGATGATACAAGGTAATTCCTGCATCTTGGGACCAATTTATGGGGGGGACACACATAAGGTGGCAATATGTCGATAATATTATTTGCTTTCTCCAAAATCCGCTAGCCTCACTTCCAGCACTCCTTGAGCTACTGCAGGGATTCTCCTTGATATCAGGCTTTCCAATTAATCACAGGAAGTCAGTGGGGCTGGCGATAATGGGACCTCCAGAAGTCCTTCAAACTTTACAATCCGCTTTCCCTTTTAGGTGAGCAGACAGGGAAATTACATATCTGGGAGTTCACATCACTAATACCTAAGGGGCCAACCTAGAGGCCAACCTTCCTGCACCATGTAAGGAGAAAGAAGATATGCTCCAGCATTGGGAGGCAATCTCGGTGGTTGGGACAAATCAGTGCAGTCAAGATGACGATACTTCCGAGACTCCTGTAGACCTTCCAGGCCTTGCTAATGACTATCTCAGAGCAAGATTTATTAGCAATGCAGAAAGCGGTGGGTTGATTCATTTGGTGGGGCAAACCCCCTAGAATTCCTTGTAAAGTACTTCTTAGGTTTAGGGGTTTGGGGGGGGCTTAGGGTTCCCATCTATTCAGCGTTATTTTTGGGCGGCTCAGGTTGCGCCGATGTTGGAAAGGACATCGGATGAAAGGTGGCCGAAATGGAAGACACTGGACCAGGTCAGCTCACCTTACCCTTTGGCCCACCTCCCGTTCCTCCCCAAATCTGCAAGGGGAACCCGGCAGAGCCTCTTGGAATCCACTAGCTCTAACTTGGGTCATTGGGATAAAGCTTGCTCTCAACTAAGTTTTAAATCGGAATTGGGTCACCTATCCCAGGTGTTGCAAAATCCAGAGTTCTCCCCTGGCTTTGAGAGGAGGGTATTCACACAATGAGTCAATTGTGGTTTTAAGGTTGAGAGATCTATACAAGGAGGGAATACCACTTACATTTACAGAATGTAAAGAGAAGTTTAACTTGTCTGAAGCAGAGCATTTCAGATATGTTCAACTCAGACACTTGGTGTCAAATAACTAGGTCAAACAAGCTGGTTGCCGACCACCTACAGGAATAAAACTCAGGGTGCTGGAGGGCCAAGAATCATGTTGTTAGTGATTGCTAGAAAGTGCTTCTGTTGAAGATAAATTACCATATAGGGCACGCTGGGAGAGGGAATTGGGGATAGAAATTTCAGAGGAATCCTGGCAAAAGATTTGGCCTCAAGCCCATAAAAGCTCCTGCTGCACCTTAATCAAGGAGGGGCCATTAAATTATGCTTTTGTTAGTATACGACCCCACAAAGGTTACATGTGATCCACCCAGACTACTCGGATAGCTGTTGGCAGGGGTGTGGGAAATTAGGGGACCTTGCACACATGTGATGGCACTGTCCAATCGTGCAAACGTATTGGTAAGAGATTCGCTCAAGGATATAGGATATTACAGGTAGAGCGGATCTGATATCACATTTGTTAATGGCAGCAAGGATAAACCGTGCACTCTTCTGGAAGACTGTGGAGGGCCCTTGTATCTCATATTAGTGGGTAAAGGTGTGGGAGATCATAGCCATGGAAAAAACTGGCCACATTTCAGATTGAATGGCAAGATTTTCCCACACCTGGGCCCCCTTCTTTATTTTGTTCAAGGGAAAGAACATATGTTTTTTCGGCTGCATATCTTGAAACACCTATTTTTAGAATTAACTATGCAGCAGAGAGCCGGATGGTTTGTATAAGGTGGTGGGATGACTCTTTTGGGAGTGTTAAGAGACTGGGGCCCTCATTACGACCCTGGCGGAATACGAAAAACGATGGCGGAAATGTAATACCGCCATCGAATACCGCCCGTTGCGATTATGACCCGTCACCGTAAAGTACGATGCGATTAGCGACACCGTAATGAACGCCAACGCTAACTGCACCAAGTACGCGCACGCGCGCCTTGCAAAACCGCAATATCCGCCATGGCGCAACGGTACGCGAATGCTGACCCCAGCGGACATTCACCTAACGCCATCAAGCATGGCGGAAAGTACCATTCCGCCATGGCGAGAACTACGGCATCGCGAACCAACCGTAATGGCCCTACTGAGTGCCTGTACTCCACTCCCTGGCCACATTGCACAACTCCTCGTAGGCGCAATGCAGTCACACCATGCAACCAGTGAAATGTACAAGTCACCCATGCATGCCAACGAACAAATGCATGCAGGGGCCCCAAGTGCCCTGTGAGTGGCCATCCACAATTGGCAACACACCATTGCCGTACTGATGCAGCACAGGCATCTGAAGGTGCAAGTACATCAAAATGAACTGAAAATTCCATGACACAAAACAACAACAGTCCCCCATCGCTTGCCACCAGTGTAAACCAACAGTCAAAGCAGTAACCTGAGGGAGACTGCACCAGCCCTGTACACATGGCAGTAGTCAAAACAACCATCAGCATAAGCACGTACCACACAACTGTACCCAGAAGCCGGAACCCAATGCAGAACACCTCACTATACATCGCGCCACAAATCGGAATATGCCACATTACTAGCAAAGAATAACGCTACACGGTTAATATCTGAATATAAATTTAATGCACATCAAAATCACCAAGGCCATACAGCCATTTGAGCATAAACTCACAAATGATCAGCATTACTGTGGGCTGCATCCGCAATAAATGACCAGCTTCCCCATGTGTGACGCCCTGTACCTCCATGGCACACAGGGGCTACATCCACGTCCAAAAAGGCAACATGGAAGCGCCTAGGACCGCAGGCCCGTCCCATGAAGTAGGCACTAGTCCAGCTGGAAGCTAGGTATGCTGCACCTAGCCACTAGTACTGCGTAAGGGCATGTGGGCCATTGCCGATCGTCCCATAAGATCGTAATGGTGCTCCACTGATTAACTCGAAGCTGCAGGTGTCGACTGTAGAAGCCATCTGCAGGAGTGGCGTACAGATGGCAGCGGCAGAAGGGGAGGAGATACCTGTCACCCAAATGAAAAAAAATATAGTATGGGCATCCGAACTTCATATGTATTACTCACTACATCCAACACACCAAACCTACAACCATATGCATGCTAGCCCACTCATAAGGATCAATTGCACTCAAAATTCACTTGCGAATCATTACGACACAAATCGAGGTGAATACACTATTCCAAACGAGTGTCTGTGTGCATGCACCTGTCAGAACAGGATCCATCAGATGGGATCATCAACGTGCATAGACACAAGTGATTGAAGGCGCGCCGAGACAGGGAGGGTTCAACAAGGGCAGACAGACGATGGTCCCACTATGGCAGCCTTGCATCACATAGCGCAGGGGAAGGGGATACATTCCAAATAGCCATGTACATGGCCGACTCCCAATGAAAACATCTTCCCATGCATCCATTCATCATTCCCTCATCCCGTAATGAAAACGCCTGAATATTCACTAACATCACATTCGAAATTTCCATTGAGTCTGTGCGTAATGCAGCCTTCAAAATCCACTGTGCTCCTGCCCGGATTCCTTGTGTAGTGAAGTCACATGTATTAGGGAACGTCCTGCCTTATCGTCCACTACGCTATAGCGCATCCCATTCAAATCATATCATACATTGCATTCCCGTCATGGGCCCTGTCCCAAGGACATTCAACAATAGAACGTTACATTTCCAGTCAGACCTGTGGGCGTCTCCACGCCGCTACTTGAAAACCGAAGGCGCTGTCCTTCGAATTCCTAATTTGCAACATCACGTTGAAAAGGCATCTGTGAACGCTAGTATTCACAAATACATCTATGCAGTGCGTCTGTGTGTGAAAATGGTAACTGCCCTCAATCACTGATGGGACTCCCCGCCGTCGGTGAACCTCGGTACAGTGCTGCATGAGGGTCCACCGTTGATCGAGCACTACATTCCGCTGACCCTTCACAAGTCTGCTCGCGAATGCAAATATCGTATGTGCAACAATGGGACCATAGCAGAATCAACATATAAACCAATATTCCACAGCCTTCGGGATTATGAACATGAATGCGAATGCAAGATGCCATGCGTCGATTTGCAGCGTCGTGTGCGGGACGTGCTCGCACGAAAGGCATTGCAGCTGACACAGGTGGAATGAATCACCACAGGTGAAGGCTATACAGCCTGAAGACACATAAATTGCATACCCAAACCCCTCCCACAACCACACCCACTCCAGAATGCTACCGGCAGGACTAGCGATGTTGGGCCTGGGGGACCTGATTGCACTGCAAGTACTCCAACTTCAAGAAGAAGACGAACGCCAACGACTGCAACAACCGGCCGCACAGAGGAGACGCAGGAGGAGGAGGAGGAGGGCAAGGCATGGCCAGCAAGCCCCACCAGCACAGCCACTACCACCACGCAGGCAGCCCGCAATCCCACGCCTCCGAGCTAATCCGTTCAACCTCACAGCTGAGCAGATCCACACCCTCTACCGTTTGGACCGGGACACCATAACCGCCATAGTCGACATGACACACGCTGACCTTGTCAGCATGATAGATAGCCCAACCGCCATCCCACCCCTACTGAAGGTGGTGTCTGTACTCCACTTCCTGGCCACAGGCACCTACCAGCACACAGTCGGACAGTTGCATGGCATTTCACAGCCCCTATTCTCACGGACACTTTTGCAAGTGCTTGATGCCCTCCTGAAGCACTCAGACGACTACATCACTTTACCACGCTCGGAGCAGGAGCTTACAAACACAAAAGTGGGATTCCATGCACTTGGCGACATACCGGGTTGCATTGGTGCCATCGACTGCACCCATGTGGAATTGGTTGTCCCACATGCCATGGAGGCCCAGTACCGCAACCGGAAACAATATCATTCTATCAATGTACAAATGGTGTGTGACTCCAACAGGCTCTTTACACATTGTTCTGCCCGATTTCCAGGATCAACACATGATTCAATGGTCTTGCGGAACTCTAGAATACCACGCTACATGGAGCGACACGCAGGGCGCCGATCCTGGCTACTCGGTGAGTCTCATTTAATGCATGAGTATGTGGGGTAGGTGATGCGTGAATGACCTGGCAGGAAGGGGGGGGGTGCGTACGTAGCAATGACATTCCACAAACATCCTTTCTTGTCCACATACAGGTGATTGCGGGTATCCACTGAAGAGATGGCTCCTCACACCAATCCGGAACCCACAGGACCAGCATGAGGAGGACTACAACCATGCCCACTCACGTACCCGTGTGGTCATAGAACAGGCATTCGGCCTACTGAAGGCTCGTTTCCGCTGCCTCAGCAGGTCTGGCGGGGCACTCCTGTACCGCCATGAGAAGGTGGCAAAGATGGTCATGGCATGTGTCATGCTACACAACATGTGCGTACGTAGGAATGTGGCCATGCCCCCCGACGCAGAACTGCTAGCACCTGAAGATGGTCATGATGAGGGTGGGGATGTGGCAGCACCTGAAGGGGTCCGCGAGGCACAGGAGGCCCGTGAATTACGTCAGAATCTCATAGATGCATGCTTCTAGCACTCACGCCTGGTGGCTGTTACATGGACACGGGACTTGTGGCACTGTGTGTGTCTGGAACATGCACAATATTGACTGTACGCAAAGATAGGCCTCGTACACAATGATCAATGTCCACACATCTCATTGGATGATTGTGAAGAGTTGTATTGCATATGTGAAATGACATTACACACCCAATCGACCCGCCACCCAATGAAGCCCAACACACCCCCTACACCCTCCCACCTCCCCCCCGAACACCAGTGTCCGAAGACGCTCATCGTCAGTGGGCAGACGCTATTGCAAGCCCCCTCTCCGGGTATCAGGGGCACCCCTGCCTGTGGAGCGCCGGTTCCTCCCAGATCTACGTTGGGGGCTGCCCTGGACGGAACTTGCAACGGATGATGTCTCTGCCTGCTCACGTCCATGCATGTCCCTAAGGGTTTGTGAGAGCTCAGTGAGCACACGGCGCACAGCGGCAAGTTCACCACATACGTCTTTGGACGTCGCATGCAGTTCCCCCCTCAGGCTCTCGGTGCTTCTCTCCATTTGTCCCCTCAGGCTCTCGGTGCTTCTCTCCATTTGTGCCCTTAGTGTCTCTGTACTACGCTCCATTTCTGCCCTATGTGTCTCAGTAGATGTTTCAATGGCTGCCTTAGAACCCCCACATTCATCAGCATGCTCCTTAAGGAGCGTGGCCATTTGCTGCTGTTGCACTATCATCTGCTCGAGGGACTGTTGCCTCTGCTGGGCCATGCCCATTTGCGGTGGTGTCACAGAGGGGCTGGACGCCTCATGTTGCCTTGCAACAGGCCTTGTGGGGGTTGGCCAGTCGTCGTCTTGTGGGTGCCCCTGCGTGGTGTCCTCATGGTGTATGGGATGAAACATACAGGGGGATTGGGACAGGTCATGGATGGATCCTACATCTACAGCACCGTTTTCTGTGTCGGAGCATGCTGGCATGAAAGCAGTGTCACCTATGGTGCTGCTGCCACCAGAAGCAGTGCCTTCTGTGGCATCCATTGGGGGGACCTGTGGTGCTGCTGTTGTGGACATGCTGGCTGCTGGGGTGCCTGTTGATGTCCCCTCCAGTGTGCTGCCACTCGATTTGTGCTGCTGCCGTGTCTTGATCCGTGCAGCTGAGGTGGAGGGTCTTTGGCCGTTGGTCTTGGCCCTCTTTGCAGGTGTGCTGGTGGGGGTGTCCTGAAGCTCGTCGTTGGAATCTGACCCTGTGGTGGAGTAAAGGAGGGCGAGCGTTATTCATGGGTCTGTGGTAATTGTAATGGCAATTGTATCACATGCATTGGGGTGGTACCTGGGGGTGATTTGGGTCAGGGCCTTGGAGGTGGTCTCATTTTTGTGTGCATTGGGGATGCAGTTGTTTTGCAGTCTGCAGTTAGGGTGTGCATGCTGCACATGTAGAGTGTGTTTTCTGGATTTTTTAATATTTATTTATTTAATCTGACTTTTAAGGGGCGCTGTCATGGCAATGTATGTGGTCGTTCTCCTGGACATGTGTTTCTAGTGCACTATGGGGACACATGGTACTTCACATGGTTGGTAATTGTGGATTTGGCATGGTTTTATTTGGGCCACCTACCTGATTCTTCTGATGTCGGCACTCCTTTCTCCATCCCTCCGACTCCCTCTATGCTCTCCATTCCAATGGTGGAGGCACAGATTTCTTCCCAGGGGGTCAACTTGATGGGTGATTCCGATCCTCCCCCGGTAGCTGTGGCAATGTTCCGGTTGGCAGAGAGTATGCTCCGGACGCGTATCCGTAGGTCGTCCCATCGCTTTCTGCATTGCTGTGGGTTGCGTGGTGCGGTCCCCACCGCACTTACCCGCTGTGCCACCAGCGCCCATATGGCCTTCTTGTTCGCAAGTGCCGTCCTGGTCATTTGCGTCGAGAAGACGACGGCAGCGTTCTCCTGTAGGGTCTCTGTGAGCACGGTGAGTTCCTCGTGGGAGAAGTGGACCTGCCGCTTGCGGTCGCACGCTTTTTTAGCAACTTTTCCCATATTTATTTTTTTAACTGGGGTGGCTAACGGGTTGGGATGTATCTCAGGGTCGGATTTTTAATGGTTGTGTTGGGATTCTGCTCTTATAGGTGTACGGCGTGCTGTTTCCCGTTCCGGCCCCATGTTTTTACTTCCGTTTCCGTATATTTACGGTGACCGTATTTAGCGCTGACCGCTCATTACGGTGACCGCTAAGATGGGTGGCGGAATTGCACCTAGGGCGACGTACGACGGCGGTAAGGGGCGTTTTGGGGTCATTTCCGCCATCGCGGACTTTGCACTTCCGCCATGGCGTGATGCTCGTGCCCGATGGGTCAGAATTAGCCGCACTTTCCTCCATCGTGCAGTGGCGGAAACGCTATTTACGCTATGGCGGTCATGTCAGTTGATTTCCGCAAGGGTCGTAATGAGGGCCTGGGAGTGATGGTTCCTGGATGAGTCAGCGTTTCTTGGAGTTCACAAGGCGGACTTGGTTTACTCATGTGACTATAATATGTTTTTTTATTTTAATTATTTAAGTTATTATTCCTTATTTGCGGGCTCTCGTTACAAAATCTTAAATTAAATGTCTGTGTTTCTTTAATTTGACTTACGTTGTTATGGCATTGACATTATGACATGTTCATCGAAATTTCAATAAAAAGACAACTTGGGGGGGGGAAAAATATGTATTTTACCTGCGTGCCCTACCCAGCACAGGAATAGGATGAAATGTATTAGGGATGCATGTTGTCTGGGCACCCAGTGTAAGATTGATAACGTAAATTCTCAAAAGGATAGAAAAGAATCAAGATGAAGGAGAATAAATTGATAAATTTAATAGTGGATGAATTAGTTATCTCATGTGTAACGTCCCAGGCCCCTCTATCATTGAAGATCTACTTTGAGAGGTCGTGAGCTTAAATAAAACATAATTTTAAGCCATATATGCTTAAAACATGTTTTAATGCACTCATTTTGACTAATTTTATTCAACATTTTCTTGGGGGGGATGCTCCCGATCCCCTCATGAAAGGTTGGGTTCACGCGGTGTGCTCGATCGTATTACGAAACATGGGCTACTTTGGAAAACATTCAAACTATTACATTTCTGTTTCACTATGTACATCTTTTTATCTTTAAGGTTTTTATTGTGCAAATTCCGATTTTGGAAAATGGTTCGCTGAAACCTCGCCCACATGACATGATTGGCGGGTAGAGGTAATGAGGTATAAGCCCCTCTTCCTAGCAGCTTCACACACATTAGATCTTCTCAGGCAGGTAGGAGGGGGTTTTGGAAGCTGATCTCTCAGAGTTCGATTGGATATTTCACACTGCATTCACTGTCATATTTTCCTAATGTGGCAGCCTTATTTTATATTGAATGTTAAATGTATGCAAAGGGGCCCCCAACATTAGCACTTAGGTGTCTTCTGCATGCAATTTTAAACATTCACAAGGCAGTGGTGAAATGGAAAGAGTAAAGTGAGGCAAGCTCTCTTTTGCACTTTCATTGTCCTCTCCATCTTGGGAAAAACTAAGCACTGACTGCAAAGTACGTTTTGCAGGTGGCATTTACCAATGGATTTCTGCGGAATCTGCTTCATTTTCAGCAGGTGCTAAACCAACGCGTATTCCATAGGAATCCATTTGCTTCACGCCTCCATGAAAATGCCATGCAGGCATGAAATGAAATACACTTATGAGATGGAGGAGGAATGCCCTTGCTTTTACGCCTCTATTTAACGTATCAATGGTTGTAAAATGAGGGAAAGGGTACTTTATCATTTTCTTCTCCTTCATCTTGATTCTTTTCTATCCTTTTGCGAATTTACTTTATCAATGCTACGCTGGTTGTTTATGTATATAACGTTTTGTGCTTCGCGTTGTCTAGGATGCATAAATAGCACTATGATTAATGTAGCATTTTATGACACTTGGAGGTTTTTGTCTCTCCCCGATGCTCTTATTTGGTAATTTCAAATGATGGGGGAAAAACATAAAAACATAATGTCTGTGCATGATTGCATATAAACAAACATATTTTTGATTTAGAAGAGCATTAAAATCGAGGTGTGTGTGTGTGAACATGTTTTTTCTGCTTACCTCAACTTGCTGAGCAGTCTGTTAGTCCTTTGTCACAGACATCTGGGCCCAGAATGTATTAGGAGGTGGTGTGGTATCTAGTATGTCTCGATGTGCCCACAAATGTGATCGGTATGTGGTTCTGTGCAGCAGCATAGCGGTCTGAGGGTATTATAGATGTGAATGCCATCATTATCCACGTGTAGTTAGGATGTTCATTAGCATATTATGTAGCTTCTTATTCCTCATTGTTCATGCATGGTAGTGTATCTTTTTGGACATGCCTGGGCAGCCTCAGACCATGCAATGTTGTCAGTGGGCATATCCTGCGGTCATGTTCAGTGGTAATTGACAAAGAACGTGTGCATTATCCATGTGAAGTGGGTGAAATGGATGGCTGCAGGTAACTGGGTAGAGGCTGAAGACATGTTCTCTGCAAATTGTCCATTTTGCATATCTGTAGGTTTGTTGATGTGTGCTATTACAAAATACACCCACAAATTCACTGTAGAATCTCTGTTTACGGGGCATTATGGGTACGTTTATCTTACTGAAACCTTTTACAATTCAGTAAAGTAACTTAATTTAAAGAGACTTTACGGTTACAGAACAAAAAAACCCTGCAAAATTCCAGTGCACACAGGAAATTTGATAAATGTAGTCAATAGGACTCTATGGGAATGCGGATTAACAAAATTACCGGCGCGTGACTTCCCGACCGCCGGACTTGCAATAGCCCGGTGGCACCGGGAAGTCAGGCACTGGTAATATATATGTACAGGGCCTGCGGCAGTGGCCCTGTTTTTATAGTTAAGTTGCTCATCCCATGGGAAGAGTACTGTTTGGGCGGCTTATAACTTCGCCCCCTCTGAACGAATCCTCCTGAAACTTTGCAAAATAAAGCATATGGCCACGTCCGATTGATCCTGTGAAGTTTAGTGAGGTTTCGTAATGGGGGGCTCAAAGTTATAGGAAGTTCCCAAATGTTTGGTTTTTCCCATAGACGCAATGGAAAAAATATACTGCTCACTCCTACAGCCCAAACTGCTGGACGGATTTTCACCAAATTTGTAAACCCGTCCACTCGTTTTATTTTTTTTAAACAACCAAAAAGTAGCTAAAAGAAATGTGTGATATCTGGGTTCGGTCTGCGGACTCACTTCCCTGTTCGATCTGCTGACGGCCTCCGATTGGCCTAGGGGACGATGTGAGGTCTGCGGACATCGGATGCACCCGCTGATTCGATGGCAAAAAGCGTGTAGTGCGTCTGGTTTTTGGGAACGCCCACCATGTTGGCTTCACAGACATCCACTAGTGTCTGCGAACATCGCAGTAAAAGCATAATGAAAAACACAACATTGCACTTGTCAAACTTATCAAACAATCTTTGGGGAGGTGAGGGTTGATGAGGATGGGATGGGATATGGCCTTCATCAAAAAATCAGGTGCTTTTCTTCCTCGATATCTGCAAACAGCCCAGGACAGTCCTGTGATGGCTGCGGACATCTTGGATGTTTGGGGGCCTCTGTCTTATTTGTGCATTACGTAGTTGTTGAAAAGCAGGTTCAAATGACTTATAACTTTGGCGCCACTGAATGAAACAGTATGACATTTTGGAATTTCATTGTAGACCTGATTCTGGATGGTTTAGGAAAGTTCACCGTCCATCGAGTTACCAGGGCGTGGTAGTTGGCTTGAACCATCTTTAAAAAAAACTCCTCCCAGGCCCATTTTCCCCATAACCTGAAACAAGAAGGACCACTTCAACCGGTCATGCCTTTTCTGCGTCTAGTGATAGGACCGATGGAGTGTCTGTCTTCTGGGCTTTTTCCACTAAGCGCGCCACCCTCCTGATGTAATCAGCCGGTCCTCCCAGTACGAATCCCGATTGATCCTGGTGGATCAATGTAGGTAAGTACTCCTCTAGACTATTTGTCAATAATTTAGTATTGATTTGTGCATCCACGTTATTAAGCGCTATGGGCCTCTATGAGGTGCATTCAGAGGGATCTTTTGTTGGGTTTAGGTATGAGGGTTATCTTAGCCACCGACATGGGGGGGTGGAATGTCCTGTTGTTTTGAAGGTGTTGAAGAGTTGTGTTAATCGAGGAACTAGCAGCGTTGCGTATGTTTTATAAAAAGCTGCAGTGTTCCCATCCGGACCCGGTGCCTTGTTTGCGGTTAGCTTCCCTATCGCCCTCTTCCTCTGTGATCTCCTGGCCTAATCATTCTGGAGTGTCTTCCCCAGTTTGTGCAATTGCATTCTCTCAAGGACGTCCAACTGCTGTTGGGTCAGAGGGTTCTTAGAGGAGTACAGGGCTTCATAGTATCTAGCTAGGCATTCTTTCATATCCTCAGTGCGTGTGTGCCGCTCCCCCCTCTTGTCTTTTATGGATGAAATTGCCTTCCTAGCCCCCAGTACCTTCAGTAATCGAGCCAGCAGTGCGCCCGCCTTATTGGCTTTCTCATAATATCTTTGTCTGACAAATAGTAGTGCCCCTTCAGATTTTTTAGTTCTGAGGATACTGAATTGCCCTACCGCCCGCCTGTAGGCCTTGAGTGCGTTTCTCGTGGGAGCTTCTCCCGCCCTTTTCCTTGCCTCCTCCACCTCTTCTTCTAGCTGGACCTCTAGAGCCTTCATCTGCTTCTCCCTTTGTGCTCTTGCCGCTATGAGTTCCCCCCTCATGGTAGCTTTGAATTTGTCCCACCTGGTGCTCTCACCCGTGTCATCACTTTTATTAAGCTTGAATAATTCCTTCATCTTCCTCGCAGCTCCTCCCGTATCACTGGCTCCCTCAACAGCTCTCCTGGCATTTTTCCACCCCCATACCTCTGCCATTCGTCGCTGCAGAACCATTCTCATGGATACTACCTTATGGTCTGCTATCCCCAGGGGGCACAGCTCCACTTCCTCTACCCTGCCCAATAGGGTAACAGATACCCACATATAGTCAATCCCTGATTGTGTGCTGTGGACTCCCGATACAAAGGTGTATCCCTCCTCCTCCTCCTCCCCCTTAAATCCTCTCCACACGTCCCTTTGTTCCAACCTTTCTTGTAGTGTTGCCCCCTCCAGCTTCTCCCCGCCTGATCTATCTCTTTCCCTATGCAATGCCATGTTGAAGTCACCCATAAGTGTCCCTTTGCGAATTCCTCCAGCACCACTAAGATACTTCTCAGGAAAAACTCCTGCCCCAATGCTATGGTATAGCCTGTTCCCATGTGTTCCCCTCTTATTATTTTTATGTATCTTCCACCCTTGCCCCTTTTGATCACTTTGACCCTAAAGTCCAGGTTATTCCTCAGGGCCACTGCTACTCCCACAGTTTTAGTCAGGCCTGATGCACAGAATATTTGGTCAAAGCCCCTTAACTTCAAGCGTGACTGGTCCTTTTTCAGGAGGTGTGTTTCTTGTAAGGCCAGTACATCAGGCCCTATCTTCCTGGTGAATCTCTGTAATTCCTTCCTTTTAAACCCTCTTATATTACGAGTTAGCCATTTGAATTTGTGGCTAGGTGGGTTTCGCTCCTAGATTTCCTCTTGACCGCTTCCCATATTACCTCCTGCCGAGTACCCCGCCATTGCTATCTCCCTTGATATTCCTAGTACCTCACCCCCCTGGGTCTTGTCCTTTGATTTTCTAACCTTACCGCCCCAGAAGTTTCTCCCCTGTCTGCCCCCTGTGGCCTCTCTTCCTCCCTAACCCCCAACAACCTCTACCCACTCCCATCTCCAACTTCTGGATGTAGACCTGTCCTCCTCCCCTGCTACTCCATACTCCCCGACCCTCTGGGCGTGTGCACCCTTCCTGACTCCATGATGTTTGATCTCCCCAGCTCCTGCACCCTTTTAAGGATTTCAATCGGGCAACACACACCTTGGTCTCGGCCTAGTATGCAGCGCACAACTGAAATGCTTATTTTTTTTATATTGGATTCAATATTGAGATGGTACACCAGTCATATCACACCCTCTTTTCAAATACCCCGGGTCACAATGGACCATGAACCAGGCTGGTTGGTAAAATACAATATTTATTTATTTATTTTAAAATTCAAAAGAAATCCTACCATTTTTAATATGGGGCAGCAAACACCATTTGTGTGATAATAACAATAGGAATGTAAGCAATGCACTTAGTCTAACCTTCTATTGACAGATATACAAACGCCAGGGAATAAAAGCACTTTTTTGATTTTAGGAAAGATAGCACTCAAGTTAGGATTTCCCCCTGCAATGTTCCCTCAACCCACAAATAATCAATTCTGAATGGATATGAAGAAACAGCAGGATCAGGAATAAGAAGCTGAGAACGGAATTGAAATCCGACCTTCCCTCCTCAAATAAGAGCGAAAAATGGATTTGAAACCCTTGCAATGTTAAAAATGACACTCGCAAATGGATGAACAAAATTATGAATGTGTGTATAAACCTTGAAGCAGATACAATTCTTCACTAAAGCAACAATGTAAAGGTACAAACAATTGCAAGCAATGGATTAGCAAGAGCACACAGTTCGAAAAAAGAGTGGAAGATTTGAAACAGTTGTCAATCGAAATGACACTTTGGAAACTGCAAAGTTTTCTTTGCAAAAATACTAAAACAGTTTCTTTGAAAAACGGGTGAAATATTGCAAATATCGCTGCGGTTTTTAGGTAGGGAGATGGATACATATCACAGGTGTATTATAGAAATTAAGTCTCTAGCTGGTAAATTGAGTGTGTTATGCAAGATCTAGAAAGGTGCACTTTGAGTCAAATCAAGGTGCGGAAATTGGAAAGGTAATCAGCTGTGGCAAGAACAGTTTTACTCTACACTAGAGTATTCAGGCTAGGCCACGAAACAGGGACACAGTAGCCACCTCAGCGCCCAACCCTGGCAGAACCAGTCCGATCACTCCAAATAGGACTAATGGCTTAGGACTACACAAGGCAAAATTACTAAATTACTAAAGAGATGGCGCTAGCACTAGAAATCAAAGGCAGGGTTGCAAGAGTGATTCTGACAGTTTGAACACGTTTTCAGGATAAGGAAAGGATGACTTAGAGAGTGAGATAAGGACAAATACAAGATAGGCTATGGGTTTCTATTGATACTCACAGTCCACTTTAGTTTAGGATTTTTGGACCGTCGCCGTTCTGGTCACTACACCGATCTGCTCTAACAAAGGACAGCCGGACAAAATCAGTGGGACAGGATCAGCTGGGCAGGGACTGGATACTAAATGATAGTTCTGGTCATAGGATGGCACAGGTACTTCTGGATGCAGTTATTGCGCCGCAATTGGTGAACCGCAAGCCAGGCTTGTCTCAGGAAGCTTCCCACAAAAATACCACTGCTTCTCCCTTTGGGTATTGGGATTTTAGAATTGAGGCCTTTCTGGAAGGATCAGCAGTGCTTGGCCTGGTAGTTGGATCTGGAATCTGGATCAGTGCGCAAGATGAAGGAAACAGGAACAGGACACCGTGCAGGAAGATAGCCTGGAGTCCTGTCAGGGACCCTTTATATAGAGCATAGTGACATCATTGACTATATTGCTGGGCCGGCTTAGCTAAGCATGCCTTTAAACAACTGGTCGGACAATCAATGTCGGTTGCCTCCCCTGGGTTGTACCCAGCTTATGAGAGTGTATTTTATGATGGAAAAAGACTTCCCACAGACCTTTTTGCCAAAAATTTATCATATCAGTATTTACCCTTTTGTACAATGGTGGCACCTTAATAAATTGCATAATCAGCTCACATCTTTTATGTAAAGGACAGCCGTCCAATCCTGCAATCTGTGAGACGTTATTTTGGACAGTTACTACTTTTTGATCATTTTAAGCGTTAAAAGTTCGGCCGAAAATTCCATAACTTTATACATATGTGGGATTGATCATAAGGTATGCAAGTATAAAAAAATTACATTTGGGACATGTATACTTTTCTGGTAATCTGCAATAATTTGTTGCTCTGTTCCCTATGCAGCAATGAAACCTATGATGTCTTAAAAGAAAGGCCATAAAATTACTTCTAAACAGTGAAATATTTACATTTTTCCAAAGTCCTGCTGCAGAGATAAAAGTCTTTAAAGTTTATTTGTGAAATAGTCTTTAGAAGCAAATGGCAGTCCTTTGTCTTGCCCTGGACCATTTCAGCTGCCCCCAACTGTCATTTCCTTCAAAGCAAGGTGGGGGTTTCTCAGCTTAATTGAAGGTTCTATTGCCCCTTAACTTGACAGGTTAGTGTCCCAGGACTGGAGCACAGACGAATGTCTGACGAGCTTGTGAACTTTCTTTGTCCTGGCCCATTCAAAGTATTTCAAGCTGGCAATTATCACTTTCATGTCCTGGAAGTTTATGGCATGCCTCCCTTAGGAAGATTCAGGGCTGGCACTTGAATAACTGTTTTTTTTTTTTTTTGGAATCTTGCCCATGTGCTTTAATCTTTATTTTCTTATTTTGAGTCTTGAATTAAAACAAACCTGTGGAATAAAAAAATAGCCTATTATTATCAGCCACATACCCCTTCACATTTCTAGGTAATGGCAGGCTTTCCTTCAACAGTTTACTTTTTAAATAGGCAATTTCTTTTCTTCAGTCAGCAAAGCCCATTTTTACACGTGTTGAAAACTGGTAGCATTTCTTCCTTTAAATTCGGTTTGGCATCTGCCTTTCCAATATGGTTTACACAACAGTCTGGACAAGGCAAATTGGCATGTGTACATACAGCTCCGATTCCTTTTCAAACAGTGATTTTGATGCTTTTTAGCCAAAGTGAAGCGCTTTTCCGTGTTTAATGCAGTACAGCTTTTGTTTGTTTTCAGGTTTTGGCTGGCACAGCCTGTCATTCTGGAATAATGCTTGTTTTTGCTGCGGGACAGTGGGGATATGCATGGGCATGGGAGGACTTAGTAATCACAGTGGCGTTAAGGAACAGTGGGAATTAGCGTCAAAGCTGCTTTTTTTTAAAGGTGAAAAAGGGTTTCTTTTTAATGGATATTTAGGCTTTTGCAGCAACGCAATGCTGCTTTTTCCACTTTCTTCCTTTTATTTATTTGTGGGAACCCACTGGCAATCTCCTTTAATGTGCCCCCTGGTTCCATCCTGCCCGATGTGTGCTTGGCAGGATGGTGCAGCCATTTTTGCTGTTGTTGCAAAACACAGTTTTGAGCCATGGCGCTCACAGGAGCCAGCGCAACCATTTTGTGGTTGTTTCTGCGCAAATGCAGCTTAGTGATGTGGGGCAGTGCCATTGTGTGGGTCATATCCCACAACCCTATGTTAGTTATAAGTGTCCACCACCCCCTTAGTATAGATGCTAGTGGGCTGTTTTTGCCCCCCCCAATCCTCCTTCGCCCAACCGCTTTTGGACTCCTCTCCTTCCCTGCGGCATCGGCCCTGCAGTGTCGTTCTTCTTCTACGCCTTTCTCCCACTGTAACCCCACTCTCACTGTCTAGGCGGCCTCATTCTGTTCTCCGCAGCTGGAGACCCTTCATCCTGCTGATCTTGACCCAAGTCCAACTGCAATATATCTGCTTCCTCCTGGAGGATGAATATGCACTTTTGTACTTCTGCCCACTCGAATACTAGGCCGAAAGGGAAGGTCCACTTATACCTGATCCCCCGCTTGTTCAGGACTTTGGTTATGGGGCCCATTTGGTGTTGCTTGATTAGTGTACTGCTTGCCAGGTCTTGGTATAAGGCAATCTGTTGGCCCTTATATTTCACTGGCTCTTGTTGCCTTGCTGCTCTCAGGACCGCTTCCTTTTGTCCAATCCTTGCAAACGCTGCTAGGACATCCCGTGGTCTTGCGTTGGGATACTTGTTCTGTCATCCCACTCTATGGATCCAGTCTAGTTCTATTGTGTCCGGGTCGGTTCCTCCTAAAATATGTGAGATAATTCTCTGGGCTACTTCCTTTAGCTCCCCGTCCCGTACTGTCTTGGGCAGGAGTTTCAGTCTGATATTGTTCCTCCGGGACCTGTTCCCCCATGTCCTCCATTTGTTCTGTGTTGTGTCATTTAGCCTTTCTATAGCCTTCCTGTTTAATGTTGTTTCGTTATCAACCTCCTGCAGTCCCCTTTCAATTAAGTCTGTCCTTTCCCCTAGCTGGGCCACTTCTTGTCTCATCTCTACCAGAGCTGAGTTAAGGTCCATGCACATTAGTTGAAATTGCTCTTGGAATGTCTTGGCTAGGGACGCCTGCAGGGTTAGCATTTCCCCATGGAAATCTTGCCTTTTGAAGGGTGCCACTGTCTCTGCCTCTGTGGGGTTGGTGTGGTCCATTGGGCAATCCTGGTGGTTTTTACCTAGCTCCGTGGGATTCAGGGGCGGCCGCATGGTTGGGAGTGTGCCCGGAGCTTCCCCTGTGCCAGTCCCTACTTTCCTGGCCCTGCTTTTTGCTTTGGTTTACATTGCACTCCTGCTGCTTGCTTTGTTCCCTTTATAATTTTAGGCATTGTGCTGTGGCCTATGGTATGTGCCCTAATGCTATATTCTGTTCCTCACTTATTGGGGTGGCACCACATCCTGGGTTCTGCGCGCCTGCCTTGTTTGGTTCACTGAGAGTTTAAGCACTCCAGAGTGGCCCGGTTTGTCTGAACTTCGGGCCTTCTGCTCCTGATTGCCCCCAGGCCCTGGTGAGACCTTCTTTGCTCTCCTGTGGGTTGCAGCTGGGCGTGTGTGTATGCCACTGGTGCTCCGTGTCCCTCAGAGCTCTGGACATGCCTCCCCCAGCGATGGCTAGTCCTCGGTTCTCCCTTGCCTCCTCTGCTTTCCATCTGTACTTTTTATTATTTTGGTCTGCTCCTTGGGGCCTGTCTGGGGGCTCCGCTGTCCTGCGCAGCTCTCTCCCAGCCTCCCATGGGCCAGGGCTATGCAACGGACCTCTGGATGTATTGCATGGGTCAGGGTTTAAAGTTGGCTCCCCTTGGCTAAGCCTGTGACTTTCCACTCCTCCCGTGGTTGTGTCCGACCTCCGGAGGGGCCGTGGTCTGTGCTTCGCTGTTCCGCCCTTGGCTGTCGGTGACCTCTGGCGCTGCTTCGCTGGACTTCTGCTTCGGGGCGCGGTCCTCACCTTCCTCCACCGCCCTCTTTCTGTTGGATGTTCCTCTGTACCTCGGTAGTCCTCACTTCCCTCGAGGTCCGTTCTGCTCCTTGGCTGCTGGGGTGCCAGAGCCTTCCTCCGGGCTATACGGTTCCTTTATCTGTCTTGGTTTTCTCCCCGGCCTGCTTAACTGTCTCCTCAGCCTCTATTCCCGTGCGCTCCTAGCTGTGCTCGGCTACCCGAGCTCGTGTTTCCTTCGTCACCAGCATCCTCCAGGGATGCTTAACCTGGGTACTCCTCATTTAGCCCTCCTGCCTTCAATTTGGGGTGATGGAATTGCTTTTTTATTCTTGCGTCAGCACTGCTAACTCGTGTCAGTGGCCATCTTGACGTCTCAGCAATACGTTTCTAATCCCTGCAACCTTAAAAACGTCCTTATAATGTTATGGAGCCAGAAGGGGTGGGGGGCATGGGGTGAAGGAGCGTAGTTTGCACAACTTCAGAATGAGTTTGCTGAAAGGGCAGAACCTGGTAAATATGTAGTCTGGCAGAGGTCATGCATGCACACATTTGGGTCTATGGCAGCAGAAAGATTAAATATGCCACTTATTGTTTGTAATGTCGGTGTATGATTATTGTTTGTGTAAAAAGGGAACATAAAAATTGTGTTGTCCCCTGTGTTTTGGGTGCTGCCACCTGCTTCCAGGTATGTCCATGTACACAGGATATAGTTTGCAGACCTTAATTTATGTTCAGAGAGGAATTATCAACAACTGCTATACACAGCTGTAACATTATGAAATATTTAGAATCATAAAAACCATTGCAATTCAGTGAAACTCATTAAAGGGACATTGTCGTTACAAGTAAAATCCAAAAACCTAAGAAATTCACCAGCCACCACCATGCACTGCTAAGATTAACATCCAGGACATCAAAGATGACATCACAAAAAGCATCATTGATGACATCACTGATGACATCAGACATCAGATATCAAATCAATTCTGATGGAAAGTCCCTACAAGGGAATGTTGCTAGGTGGATCGGGAGACCTCTCATGAACTACTCCAAATATCAAAAAATGTAATAATTTAAACTAAAACATTATTTTGAAGTGTTGTTGTTAATGCACCAATCTAATAATACATACCCATAGGCAATTGAAGTACAGGATATTTAATGTGGTAATATTGGACAGTAAATTCTTAAATCTAAGCCTATCAGAATCTTGACTAATGTTAAACTTGGAATAACAGCAAACAATACAAGACTTACTACACACATGTGTTCGTACAAACAATACGTATGAAGAGCATCAATGCATATACATTTGAGGCACATACAGGGAAACTCAAGTAAAGAGGAAAGAAACGCCATGACCAGGAAATAACAATAAGATTAGTGTTCATCATCATGTATAAAAATGAATTGTGTGTTTGGGGCCTGCTTATTGCCCCATGTATGTGCACCATGAGCTCAGGCCAAACCCTAAGGAATTTACCTTAAGAACATATGACAAGTTTAACGTCTAGATATATAGCACCTTTGAATTTTAAAATTCTCACTGTCACTGAACAAAAACAACCAGCCCGTATATGCGATGTCATCAGTGATATCATCAATGATGCCATTTTTTATGTCATCTTTGATGTCCTGGCTGTTAATCTTAGCAGTGCATGGTGGTGGCGTGAGTTATGGTTTCACAGCTTACCATAACTGGCGAATTTCCTGTTTTTTTCAATTTTACTTGTAAACACAACATCCCTTTAACAACATTTTTTCTCTGAATTTGATAGGTTTTTATTAGTGGTTTTTATTAGTGAAACTTAACCATTACATCCCTTTATCAATATTTTTTCTGTGAATATATATAAATACCAAATACTTATTCTATAGCCCTTCATGTCCAATTCTGCCCACTTCTAAGAACTGTAATAAAAAGTGCCATTATTAGTCAATTTAATAATACTCAATTTGTCACTCAGATTATACTCAGTTTATCACTTGGAAGGATGAAGAGGTGAGTGGACTGTCCTAGAATTATAGCTTGTGATGTGCATTCCGGCCACACATCAGAGCCAAGTGCTTAACAGATGTGTTATCCTCCCAAAAACAGCAAAAACAGCCATGAATATTGACCAGACGAAATAAAGTCTGACCCGGAACTTCAGGATATATAAACCGGATCCTGCATTTTAGGATATTTACAAAACCTCTTAGTGAGCAGCTGGATCAAGTAGAAACCATGTGGAAATATTCATGTTATGACAGGCAACCCTGCCAGAATGTAAAATACATGGGGCAGCAGAGGCCTATTACAGCAAGGGTGGGATATCTCAAGTGGTTGCACATCAGCTTATACTTAAAACTGTGGTGACATTCAGATTTCGAGACTCTGGCTATAGCTTTATATATGGGATAAAGTATCCCCTACTGTATGTTATAACAAGGAAAAATGCAGGTCACCAATGAGTTCCGTGATCGACTAGAGGAACATGGCCGAAGACTGAGTTCGTTTATAATGTTACGGGAACTCCGGCATAACTTGCAATATCCTTTCCATGTATGGTAGGGGATATTTTATTCCTTGTAATACATCACCATATACCGTTAAACCCTTTAATTCTTGGCCTCTTGCTTAACGTAATGCAAGAGATCTTCCAGTTCCTGATTTATATAAATAATGTAGAATATGTTTGGATTGAAAAAATAACTAATATGAAGCTTCTAATGTTACTCAAAAATATTTTAAGCAGTTTAATAAACTGCCTCTGAAATAGCTGATAGCATGAAGATTCAACTGTCATCTGTTAACCTACAGCCCTGCTCAGAATAAATCTACTACTTCACACAGTTTTTATCAGATGTCTGTAAAGTGTCCCAGAAAGCTATGTCACAAGAACGGAATTTGATAAGCTTGCCATGCTGTAATTAAGCGCTGTGGTGCAGTGACAGCCGGAATTCTACTCTCTGTTCGCTCAAACTGCAGGCATTGTGACATCACAACTTAGCTGTAATAACTGATACAGAGCAATAGTGATGTCACAATGGTCATTTAATAAGAGATATATTCAAAGGCATTTGTACTGGTATTGCACGCTTTCCTGTGTTGAATGGAGCTAAGTAACCACAATGAAAATGCAATTGATGCAATAAAGTCATTCCTTAAACTTCATTCATAGCAATTCATGAGATATGTGAAAACCCATAAGCCAGCAAATGGACCCAGCAGAATGTCATCAGATGTCCTGCTCATTAGCCAATTAGAAGAAAAAAAATCACTGTTTACATATATTTCACGTAGAGAAGCCTTCTTCTGTGGGTTAGTGCAGTCATGTTGCATTGAATTATACAATCTGTAAAAGTAATTTTCCATACACCATTTTTTAAACAAGAAATGTGAACTTTCGAACAAAGAAAGCATGGCCTTGAATTGCTCTACTCTGGATGCATTATGTGTTCCATCAAAATGTCACTTGGAAAAGATTTAATTGCTTTCATAGGGCTAAGATGCTGTTGCACCCCTTATGCACATTTTGATATGACTAGCCTAGAAGCAATATAAAACACAGCTTCATTCACCAGGCAAGTCAACATACAACACGTGCACGCCCCATTTGCAAGACATTTTTTGATTTAATAAGCAAATGGAGAGCTCTCTTTCTGTAATGCATCTTCTGATGCCCTCACAGACCATAAACGTGCTAAATCTCAATGACAGCATGAAAGAGCCAATGGTATGTCCTTCTGTGGCAAGGACTCTCCATCCAGAAGGAGATAAGCTTTATTTTTAGAAGAGTGTCAAAGAGCACTAAAATAAATCTTGTTTCCCCTGAAGAGTTGTTGGGAGTTTTGGAAGCTGCAATGTGTTGAACAATATGAAGTTGTGCAGAAATATTTATCAAGTGATCTTAACCCAAAAAAAAATTGTGGTTGTGAAATGCTTTCCGGACATGGGTGTATACCTGGACTGTAAACTGTTGGAGGAGCGGACCTGGCATGGTAGTCAACCAGGTGGAAGTTGAAGAAGTGCTTAAAAGGGGTACAGACAAATACATTATTTTGTGAATGCGGGGCTAAATATGTTTGTGGAAAATCACCCTGACCAAGACGCAATTTATGTTGGTTGTGATACTAAAGGTATACCAAATTGAGTTGGGACTTTCTATTAATCAGTTGAAGATGTTAAAGGTATACCAAATTGAGAAAGAACTTTCTGTCGACAAGTTAAAGCTGCTAAAGGCATTTGTGGCAAATAATCCTGACCAGGACAATTATTGTTGCTGTTGATGAACTGAAGAATTGTGCAAGGAAGGGAAAGAACTTTGTATTTACTGAGTTGGAACTTTCTGTTGACAAGTTGATGCTACACCAAATGGAGTTGGAACTTTCTGTTGACAAGTTGATGCTACACCAAATTGAGTTGGAACTTTCTATTGACAAGTTGAAGTAGAAACGAACTGTGGATGAACATTGTTGTAAATCAGGATTTCCTTGTTTTCTTTCCTTGAACTGTGAGAACGAATCACATTTGAACTTGGGGGAAGTGGAATTTGCTCAGGTTACAAAGAGAGACGGTGGTGATATTACAAATGCAGTCATTGTTTATTTAGAACGGTAGGTATTTCCTTGTTTATTTGCTGTATGTATAAGTGTGAGGGACAGATATCCTTTGTAGGAGTTGTTCCTCTACTTTATTTGAGGCAGGGAAATCCTTGTCGGGGTAGGCATAGTGAGGTGTTCATCCAACCTTATTTTATAATAAAATGGCATTTGTTGAGAAATCATCACAAAGTTGGCCACCTCACATTTCTGACCCCACACAAGTGCAACCTATTCAAATTAGGCACCCGAGACAATGCATTAAACTGAATAATGTTTCTTCTAAAAGAATGTTCTCGATGCATTTTCACTAAGCCTTTCAATCAGACTTCATTACATGTCTGAGGATTCTAAGGATCTCTGTTCTCCCCTCTTTTGTAAGATCATTGAACATCTATTGTCACAACTATGCTGATGACACAGAACTAATTTTAAAGCTTTCCAGCAATGCTCCACCTTCTGCCAATGTTACAAACTGCATCCAGAAATTAACCTCTGCATGGCACAAAACCACCTGCTACTTAACTCCTCTCTGGTAACATCTCTCTTTTCCCTGCCATTTAACAAGCACTCATAATTCCTCTTTAGCTCTCAACCCATCACCACGAGTACAAATTCTTTCCACCATAATATGGTTCGCCCCAGCCCTACAGATAAGGGGTCTAATAGCCAATTTTACTATATAAAAATAGGCAGTCGCCCCAAAAATAAAAATAGGAAGTAAAAATACTCTGAATAAAAAAAATGGGAAATGTACACCTTGGAGCTTGTGCCCCTGCATTCACCCAAACAGATTCATGGATGTGTTTGGCCCACTAGTTGTTGTAATACCACAGGAAGAAACGACTAGAATTATGGAAGAGGTCAAATGTATCTTTTAATATACATGAATAACTTGGTGCAAAGAAGTATTTCTCACAAAATATTTCTGTTTTGCAGTTGAACATATTTTAACTCGCTTATTCAATGCTCCCATTGGGAACAGGAGTCATGTTTTTACTCCTAAAAAAATGTACTCCCAACTTTCAAAAATAGGGACTAAAATATTCCTACTTCAAAATCGTAACTGTAGCACTGGTTAGCCCTCATGTTAGACCCTGTAATCATTTTGTCACAGCATTTGAAAGTCAGAGAATAGAAGAATTCTTCCTTTCCTGGCATTTCCCCAGAAATACACTGTCAGCAGCGCCATTGTTATATTCAGACTAGACTATGCAAATAGCTTAAGGCTCAGGCCTACCTAATTGCAAACTTCAGAGAGTCCACAACGCTGCAGGGCATACACTATGTCAACTTGAATAATGGTAGAAAATCTCTAGTCTTTTTCTCTTTGCATTGGTTCCCATTACATAGGAGAATTGGCTCTAACTTGCTTTCATCACTTTCGAATGGATACACACAACTGGCTCTACATTTTTGCAGCTTAAATTTAAAAGACACAGACCTAATATAAAGATTAGATACCTCTCACGCTTGACACTTGTATTCCGCGTAAGCCAAAAAGAAACTGTGAGACTCATCCTTCTCCTGTTTAGCCACCAGCTTTGGCACATTCTCCCTAAGGACATCAGAGCCATCCCAGTTAACTCAAGCTTTAAAAATAGCCGTAAAAGCCTGGGTGTTCCCATACGGCAGCGAGCGCACTCTCATGCAACTCATTATTATCATGGTGTCCCTTCAGAATTGTCTCAGGATTAATGTTTTTTTCATCTTGCTTTGATGCTTAATCTTGGAACCTCCTATCTGCATTTACAGGCACACAATTGAATTTAGAGACCAATCTGAAAGCTCTGCACTTAATGATGGTGCACCTTTCTCTCTACTAGATTTTCTTTTTCGCTTTACCGTCACCTTTAGTTACTCCTCTCAGACTTAACAGGAGCTGGCCAATCAGAATCACTGGAACATGAGCATTCTCCAGTAATAAACGCTACTCTTACCAAGCCGCCATTTCTGTCTTTCAGCTAGTTCACTGGCTGCCTATTCCTGCCCTCTGCCATCCCCTCACACCTGAGTTCCACCACTCTCCCACTCGGACCCCAAGGATGTGGAAATCCTACTGCACGAGTATTATGATCTTGGGACAGAACTTTTCTTAACAAATTTTGTCCTAACAAGTAGACCATGAAGAGAAACCACTTCTATTGTTTGGGGCCTGCTACATGCTCTTCTGCCCACTACGTAGCTGCAGAGTGCCGTCTCGTTATTTTCTTTATTGAAGATAACCTTTGTGCTTTATATTACATTGTTTACATTTCCTATCATGATTACGTATTGGACTGACAAATGTGCCATTGTTTGATAATCCATTTGGTTACACTGATAACTTATTTTCAGGAAAGCAGAAGTGAATTAACAGCATTCATGGATCCTGCCAACAATATCTCATGTGGAGGAGGGGCGTGGCAGGTCAGACCTCAATATAGAACAGCTTTCTGCTTGCATGACGCATGGGTTGCATTCTATCCTTTCTATGAAGAGCCCAGTTAGAGGATGGAATGTTGATCCGTGAGGTCTGAGGGGTTCAAAGACAAATACAGCGTGTGTCGGTTTTAGGTAGAATCCTGTGCATGTCACACACTCCCTATAACTTGCCTCCACAACTGTGGAAATATCTGCCTCAGTCCCATACAGGACGCCCAAACCCCCTATGCCACAGCTGGCATGTGCCTAAATCTTCTAGATTGATTTACCACAAGCTCTCTTAAAATGCCACAACAAAGAATCCCTAACGTTGGTATATGTCAGGATATGCACCCCCACTATTCCAGACAATTGTAGCCCAATCAATAACCTGCCTAGTCTGTCCAAACCTTGGGAAAAAGGACTTGGGTATCAACTACAGACTTTTATTGGGCTACAATCATGCATACATCTTCACCACTCAATCTACTTTCTTTCCTAGTTATGGCACAAGCTTAGTTAGGTTTCAGGGACGATGCTTGAGCTATAGTTGCCAGGGGCATTGGGATTTAATTGTTCATGCTAAACCTTTTTTACTTCATGCCAAACCTTATTTACTTCATTTGACAACATGGATCATAATCTATTGCCTAACACTTGGACCAAGTGACCCATGGTTGGCGCTATCCATAACTGGATCAGTTATGTTATACGGTATGATTGAAGTAGAATGGAATCACAGAAGTCACACTTAGTGTGATATCATTTTAAGCCTTTATTTGGTTTACTGATGCAAAAATGTAGGCATTCTTAATAATAACCTGTTAGTTCTATCACACTTTACATAGTACATTTCTATATAAAATTATTACTACGCAAGAACCGAAATGAATACTTGTTGATTGACCTCAGAATGATGAAAGGCTGAATTGATCTTTCCAGGACACAAACCTGCGACCTGCAGATCACACATAGGTATCAGCAGTGTGTACATAACTGTTTATGCTATTTTATCAGCTACTAGCAGAAGCACCCATTCTCTGAACGGGTTCTTTAGAAAGACATGTTAACACTCATCAATTGTTGAAAATGAATGATCCTGTAGGTCGCTGTTCATCCTCACCATGGCGTAGTGCATTTCCGGTTGAGAAATAATAATGTTTACTTCCCTTCCCGGTGAACATGATTTACTGCTTCGTCGGCAGGCACAATCTCGTAAAAAATACTCCTACGTCCCGTCCCCTTTCCTCCATACTTTTGGGACATCTCTCTGTCCTGTGGGACAGACCCGGAGCACTTTGTAAAAAGCATCCAAATTTTTCTCAAAATTTGTCCCTCCTCTCTTTTCTGCGCGGGGACCGGCACGCGGCCGTAACACCACCCACCTTGGCTCTGCCCTGCGCATCGCCCATCAGTCCATTTCTCCGCACGATCAAGGCCGGACGCACTTGCATCCTCGGGAAATTTTCTTCCCTGTTTTGCTTTCTGGCTAGCGCTAGCGTTCGTTTACTATTCTGTCTATGGGGGTCATTCCGAGGTTGGAGGTAAGGAATTACCGGCACCGGTAAGGGTGCCGGTGCCGGGAATCCCTTCCCTCCGTATTCCGAGGTCCCTTTGCGGGTCCTTCCTTACCTCCTGCTTTTAGCAGGAGTAAAGTACGGGACCCACAAAGGTACTTCGGAGGTAATTATGGTACCGTAATTTACGGTGCCGTAATTACCTCCTTCCCCATTCCCATTGAGCCCTATGGGGCAGAAATGGGAATGGGGAAGGGCAAAAGGTGAATGGGGAATTACCGGTCCCTCCAACCCTGGAATGGACCGGTAATTACTCCATTCACCATGCCGGATTTGGGACGGTTTCGGAGGCAACCATGGAGCTAATTACTCCATGGTTAGCTCCAAACCCGGAATGAGGCCCATGTCTTTTTAAATTAGATTTTCCAGACTGTTCATCGTGTCACCGCCGCTTCGCAAGGGTGGATCCCCGTCCTCTTTGTTTAGAGTGTTTGGGTCCGGATCACCGTTGGGACTCCTGTTTTTACTGTGACACCCTTTCGGTCTGGGCACTTCAACGTCGGTTGGAGCGGTGGGAGGAGGTGTTCCGACGAACTCCTCCTTCTCATTTTCAGGCGTTCATCGACGAGAAGAAGAAACGCCCGGTAAGTTCTTTACTTTTCCGAGCACCCCGACCGGGGGATACCTTCCCAGGTTCCTCTCGGGCCGGGAGGGGCGTTGATCGCTCTGTTACTGGGGTTCGCCCTGAGGTGCCTGTCGGGCCTAATAATTCTACCGTAGTTTTCTCCGAAAGGGGCCTGTGTACACCGGCGTACGCTCCAAGGCCCCTCCTGTGGGGGCTGTTTGTAGGCCCAGTTCTACTGAGTCGTGGGGTACCGGAGCTTGCTCTGAGGCCTCTCTTTCGGCTTCTCTCAAAAACAAAACCAGGGTGCGCCCCGAGGCCTTGGCTGGGCTTGTGGTTACCGAAAGGATGCTCGAGGCCCGTGCCGATAAGGCTATTACCGGGCCTAGGTCCCTCGTACAGAGGCTAAGGCTACCAACAGTTCTGAGGGGCCGGGCAAGGCCCTGTCGGTGAAAGCGGTTGCTCACCGTTCCCGCTCTTGTGGTGACACCAGATCTGTTGAGTGGGCAAAGAAGCAAGGTTCTTCTTTTACCGCCACTGCCGAGGCCCTTCCTTCAAAGGCTCAGTTGGCGGTTGGTATGTCGCAGAAACATCCCAGGCCTCATAGTACCGGCTCTGCCGAGGTTCCTTACGTTAAGACTAAAATTAAGACCCCTGATCCATCGACGGGGACCCCTGCCTCACTTCCACACGTGCCGCAATTCCCCTCAGATGAGGACAAAATGGCAGCCGTTCCCGCCACGACCACGGCGGCCATTCTAGGTACTGCCCCTACAACTACGCCATCGGCCCCTGGTATAGGGTTCGGTCCTTTGGGTGAACCTAAGGTTCCTTGTGTGCATCCTTACCGTCCGGTTTATGATTGGAATGCCCGGATGCCTCTTCTGCACAATGTTTCGTAGCGCGTGGGGGCGGATCCTTTGATTTATGTGGATACGCCGGTGGAGGGGCCAGTGTGGCACCCTTCTCCGTTACATCCCTGGATTTGTCCACCTCATGAGAGGCCTCCTCAGGTTCCGAAACAATCTCCTGAGGACGCCTTTTTTGGTAAATTTCAAGCGCTTATGCGCACCGAACCCATGAGGGAATATTTCAAAGGGCTTTTCAAGGAGATATGTCCACCTGCGCCTCCGGCTCCACCTGTTCCTCCGGTGGTTCCGCCGGCGCCTCCCTTGCCTGTGGTGCGTCCCCCTGCTCTTCCGCCTTTGCCACCATTGTCCCCAGTGGACAAGGCAGTGCCTGACACGGCTCAGCAGGATCCTGACCTGTCAGATGACCCTCAAGGCGATCAGGACAACGAGGACCTTCCCCGCTCTATCAGAGCCTTCCATGACCGGGTACTGGACATGATGAGTTTCTTAGATGTTCCGGTGCCTAAGGCACCCGCTCCGCAGGAGGGCGTGCTTTCTGGGGCGTTCACCTTGTCTCCCTTGGAACGTACCGGCCTTTTCCTGCAGAAGGACGTTCTGGCCGAGGTCCAAAGAGTCTGGGAAAAGCCACACTCTGGACTTTTTGTCAATAAAAAAATTGACGCAAGGTACAGGCTGCATTCTTTGGAAGAAGTGGCCTTGTCATCTTGTCCGCCTCCCTCCTCCACAGTAGTGGCTGCGGCTACGTTGCAATCCAGACCTGCAGCATCCTCTTCCACGACGGCTACTCAGGTCTTGGGAAAGGAGGACAAGCTCCTGGACTCCCTAGGGAGGAAAATCTTTTCCAATTCGGCCTTGCAGCTCAGGCAGGCCAATGCAGAATTGATTTTGGCGGGAGCTAACATGCAGATGTGGAAAGGTCTGTGGGAGTTTGAGGAGCACATTCCGGTCGAGAAGTTGGAAGACTTCAGAGGTGGCCTTTCCGATGCCAGGGTCTTGGCCCAGGATCTCCTGGAGGCTGCGGCTCATCACGTAGACACTTCGGGTCGGGGCCTGATGCTTGGGGTTGATACCTCACGGCAAGCGTGGCTGCATGCCACTAAGTTTTCGAAGGAAGTGCAAGACAAGGTACTGGACCTTCCATTCGATGGTAAGGAGATTTTTCACTCTTCTACTGATGTAGAGCTCACCAAAACCAAGGATAGAACTCAGACGGCTAAATCATTGTCTGTTTTGGTCAAAGCTCTTTTCAAACCACAGAGACCGTTATCGCAGAGTCGTCCTTCTGGTTTCAGGGGCTTCCTCGACCGCAAGTCTCGCAAAGTGGATACTCCTGCGGGGAATGACCGCCGTAGACAACATTGTATATGGTTTTTCTCCTGCTCCTCAGCCTCCTCCTCAGGTTCAGGTGGCACCGCCACCGATAAACCTGCCAAATGAGGGTTTCCCGTGCTCGCACGAGACCCCGGTGGCTGGGCGCATTGCGTCTCAATCGGAGGCGTGGCAGACCATCATAGAAGACAGATGGGTCTTGTCAGTCACTCGAGCGGGCTTCCGCTTACCTTTACCCCCTACTCAACCCTCCTTTTCAGCTGTCAGGCTCACCCTCCCTCCATGCCGAGTTTCAGAAACTCCTGGACCTCAGGGCTGTGGAACCCGTTCCCCTTGGGGAGCGAGGGGAGGGATTCTACTCCCAGCTGTTTACAGTGCCCATACCCAACCAGGCTGGCCTGCGCACCATCCTAGACCTTTCCCAGTTCAATCTTTTCCTACCCCAATAGAAATTCAAGATGATCACGCCCAGCCAGATACGCTCCTCTTTGCAGATGGGCGACTGGCTCAGCGTTGTGGATCTTCAGGACGCGTACATGCATACCTGATTTGGGCTCCACACAGGAGATGCCTCCACTTCTCTTTGGGAGAGGAGCACTTCCAGTTTCGGGTGCTTCCTTTTGGCCTCAGTTCGGCGCTGCTTGTCTTCACGAAGGTGATTGCGGCCTATCTTCGTCTTCAGGCTATCCATGTGTATCCTTATTTGGACGACTGGCTTTTACGCAGCCCTTGCCCGTTGGCAGCAGCGGGCAATCTCCAGTCTCCTTCAGCTCCTGTTCCATCTTGGGCTGTCGGTGAACTGGCGGAAATCCTCCATAACGGTCTCTCAGAACCTGATCTTTCTGGGTTTTCGTTGGAACACGATCGACTGCAGAGTGTACCTGACCAGGGACAGAATGGCGGATCTGTTGGCCACGTGTCAGATGTTTGCGCAGTCGGAGAGCATGTCGGCCTGGTGGTTCCAGAGGCTTCTGGGCCTCATGGCTTTGTGTGTACTGGCTCTTCCTCTTACTCGTCTCAAAATGAGGTGGACCCAGATGGCCCTTCGGAATTCATGGCGTCAGGCAGTGGACCCGGACTTTATGCGGATAATGATTCCGGATTCCATGAGAGTGGACCTGGATTGGTGGCCATCTCTCAGCAATCTGTCTGGGGGCGCGGAGTTTCAGGACCCGGTCCCTATGGTGACGATCACGACGGACTCCTCCCTCCTCGGATGGGGTGCGACGTTAGATCTCCTTCAGGTCTCGGACCTTTGGTCGCCTCAGGACAAGCTCCTGCACATAAATCATTTGGAGCTTCTGGCGATCATCTTAGCGCTCAGGGCGTTCAGCCCGCAAATTGTCAACAAGGTGGTCCGCATAAGAACGGACAATGTGGTGTCAATGTATTACATAAACAAGCAAGGGGGAACAAAGTCTCCCCCCCCCCCCCCTCGTGGACCTGTCCATCCAGATTTGGGAGTGGGCCGTGCTTCATGGGGTCTGGCTGCTTGCAGTGCACATCCCGGGCCAGCTGAATGTCACAGCGGATGCCCTCAGCCGGCGGACAGTTGTCAGCTACGAGTGGGAGTTGAAGGCGGAGGTCCTCTAATGGATTTTCTCGCGTTGGGGCACACCAGAGGTGGACCTCTTTGCCACGGCGGTAAACAAGAAGCTTCCTCAGTATGCCTCCAGAGGGGGGCTGGGAGCCTCCTCTCTGGGGGATTCTCTCGAGATTCCATGGCACATAATGAGAGATTACGCCTTCCCGCCTCTGCCTCTAGTTCATCGAGCAATTTGGAAGTTGAAGAACTCTGTGAACTGTTCTCTTCTACTGATAGCCCCATGATGGCCGGCCAGGTTTTGGTTCTCAGAACTTCAACACCTGTCGGTGTATCCGCCGATCAGGTTACCAGTAACTCCCGATCTTCTTCACCAAGGGGAACAGCAGATGTGGCACCCCTCCCCACAATCGCTCAGCTTGGCGGCATGGTGCCTGAGTTCAAGTCTTTAGAGCATTTGAGTTTGTCCGCGGATAACATGCGCATTATCCAGGCAGCCAGGAAACCCTCGACCAGATCTCAATACAAGAGTAAATGTCTCAGGTTCTGTCATTGGTGTTTGGAGAAAGAGTTGAATCCGAGGGTGGCCACGATTGACACGGTGCTGTCTTTCGTATCCTCCCTAGCAGAGTCAGGGGTTCATGTTCTTTCTTGCAGGACTTATCTCTCAGCAGTTTCCGCTTAGCTTTCTACAGACCTGTGTTCTTATTCTCTAACTAACCCGGTGGTGAAGAGACATTTTGCTGGCTTGACACGCCTCTACCCTCCGGTTC
Organism: Ambystoma mexicanum; assembly: GCF_040938575.1. Taxonomy (NCBI): domain Eukaryota; kingdom Metazoa; phylum Chordata; class Amphibia; order Caudata; family Ambystomatidae; genus Ambystoma; species Ambystoma mexicanum. The sequence continues at coordinate 226,093,583 of NC_090931.1, read as the reverse complement.
GTAGTCCGCACCCGCCTTGGGATCTAAGTGTAGTCCTGACGGCGCTGTGCCATAAACCCTTTGAGCCAATGGCTACGGTTGACCTCAAGTACCTGTCCTGGAAAGTGTCCTTTCTGGTCGCCGTTACGTCAGCGAGGAGAGTGAGTGAGTGAGCTCCAGGTATTGTCAGTGGAGCATCCTTTCTTGGTCTTTCACAAGGACAAGGTAGTCCTTCGGACAAACCCGGCTTTCCTACCGAAGGTAATGACCGAATTCCATCTGAATCAGTCGATCTCCCTTCCGGTCTTTTTTCCGAACCCTGCCTCAGAGGCTAAAAGGGTTCTACACTGTCTTGATGTCCGAAGAGCTCTTAAGTTCTACCTGGACAGGACTTCCGAGCTTCGGAGTTATTCTCAACTTTTTGTGACCTTTGGTAACCCTCAGGGCAAGCCGGCGTCTAAGGCATCTATTTCCAGATGGATTGCCGCCTGCATCAGTCTTTCACCGTCCAAAAGCTGAAACCTCCTAAAGGTATCCATGCACACCTGGTGCGGGGTAAGGCAGCCGCGGTTGCTTTTCAGAAATATGTTCCCTGGGAGTCCATCGCTAAGGCAGATACTTGGGCCTCCCCATCTGCTTTCTGCAAACATTACTGCCTCGATATGAGCTCTAGAGCTGACGCTCAGTTTGGTCAGGCTGTGCTAAAGAACCTGTTTCAGTAAGGGGTATTTCCATCCACCCATAGTTCCTGTAAATAGTGCTTGGTAATCTCCCACAAGTATGGAGGAAAGGGGACGGGACGTAGGAGTATTACCAGGTTACTCACCGTAGTGATCACCTTACTCCTAGTCCATAGTCCCCTTTCATCCATACGCCCGCCCGCCGTCCCCTCTATTAAGGTTCCTGTTATTGCTAATGGGTATTTGACCCTGCGATAGAAAAGGACTGATGGGCGATGCGCGGGGCGGAGCCAAGGTGGGTGGGGTTACGGCCACGTGCCGGGCCCCACGCAGGAAAGAGAGGAGGGACACATTTTTGGAAAAATGTTGATGCTTTTTACAAAGTGCTCCGGTCCCGTCCCAAAGGACGGAGAGTTGTCCCACAAGTATGGAGGAAAGGGAACTATGGACTAGGAGTAAGGTGGTCACTACGGCGAGTAACCTGGTAATTTCACATGATGAGGCAAAAATGTTTGTTTTCTTTCCCGTTCAAAATGGTTTTCATCATTGTAAGCTTGTCTAGAAACAACATTTGTTGTTTCCCTTCCTGGTGAACATGGTTTACCGCTTCATTGGCAGGCACCATCGCACATAAATTCTCTGGAAAAGTAATTTCACCTGATGTAGCAAAAAAGTGGAAATTTATGAATGCTACCTGCCTTCACCTCTGCCTCGCAGGTTAATTTGCCTCTGAAACACTTTTTGTTTCCCTTCCCGGTGAACATGGTTTGCGGCTTTGTCAGCAGACACCAAACCGACAAACAAATTTAAATTTTTGCTGAAATCCGGTGAAAGGGGTGGGGTGTTCAAATGTCATGCAGCCAGTAATGTCCGAAGGGTCCCAACAGGTAACTATGCAATATTTGGTTCAGATTGGTGAAACAGTGTGGAATTGTATAAGGAACAATGCTTCGTCCAGCCACAAACCACAACATTTTAACTTTTGGGGAAATCTGGGGAAATGGGTGGGATGTCCAATGGTCATGCAGTCAGTAATGTCCACAGGGTCCTAACAGGTAAGTATGCACAATTTGGTTCAGATTGGCGAAATTGTGTGGAATTGTATGAGGATCAACACTGCACCAATCTACAAACCCACCAACCCATTTTGAATTGTGCTGCAATCCGGGGAACGGGGTGGGATGTCCAAATGTCATGTAACCAGTATTGTCCAGAGGGTCCCAACAGGTTATTATGCAATATTTGGTGCATTTTGGTGAAATGGTGTGGAATTGTATAAGGAACAATGCTTTGCTAAACCACAAACCCACAAATCCTGCCACAACCTCAAATGCACATTTTGACTGTTATATATAGAGATTGCTTCTTAAATGTGCATACCACCAGGGCCGTCTTAGGTTTTTTTGGGGCCCTGGGCATGGACATCTTTGGGGCCCCTCTCAATCAAACCAAAGGAATTAAGTGATCAAGTATATCTGGTGGCGCCCCCCACTCCCCACCGTGAGCAAAACCCCGCCTTGCAGCATTCCAAATAAGCATGTTTACTCCCTTTACGTCCCCTTACCCTCTTCATTCTTGCTCTAATCATTTTGATAAACAAGTAGCATTTGAAGGTCAACATTAGCAATCTACACGAGGTTACTTCTGTTCTAGTATAGAAACAGGATACTTTTTATCAGTAGCATCCGGGAAGGTATGCAGCCTGTAGTATTAACGCAGGACTGCATGTAACCCAGTATAGGCAGAGAACTCAATTTAGCTGCCTCAGGGAATGCAAAAGTGTTCAAGCATGGATAGAGTAGACCAATTGTAAGGAAGGAGAAAGCTACACATACCATAGCATGGATAGCGGAGGCAGATTAGAAGCTACCAGGAAGGTGCCTCTATCCAGACAGACTGAGATTAGAAGTGGGACATGGTTTTCGAATAGTGTTGCCATTAGAGATCAAGGGAACACGTGCCTGTGGTGTGCAGTATATCAATGCTCACTATTATAGTGGAAGCAACCCTATAGCCAGTGAAACCAAGAGTGAGGCTTTTATGAAAATCATACCCTGAACAGGAAATCGCACTGAGGGGTTGACAATTTTGAAAGGTTTAGGGACTGGCAACACTGAGAGGTTAGGCAATACAAGATTAAATGAGATGCCCAGGATCACATATTGCTTAAGGGGTGAAGCTGGGATTTGTGCCAACTCTGCAATTTCTGCATTTGAACACTTTCTTTTCCAGCTCTTAACATGTACTAAAACAATCTTATTTCATAGACTGACTTGCAAAGTACACAAATCACATTTCCAAACCTCACAATTTTTAAAACCAAAATATTACAGAAGGGTGTTACACAAAATGGGAATGATTCTAGCTACATTCTATCCATCATCAAGGGAAGTATACAAGTACCAGCATACCAATCGATGTGATTTAACAGATTTAATATAGGTATGTCTTTTGTACTTTTAAGCTTTAAATACTTCCAAAACAATGGCTTGTGAAATTGTCATTCATAAACGTGCAGACAAATCTTTGACTTTTATACAAAAAGCAAAAAGTTGTTTGTCAAACAAACAGACCTTAAAATATGATTGCCCAATGCCTACACCATCTGGTCTGCTATCTCCTGTTTACCACCCCTTCCTCTCAAAGGGCCTACATAAGAAGAAAGATCAAGTAATGAGCTAAACGATGCCATCAGCATGCAAGAAGGCAAACCTCACATAAGACAGCACAGTAATGCAAGATATATATGATTTGATCAGGATCACTGTATCTTTGCTGGCAAAGCCAGGATACAAACATGAACACTTTGGTTTCACAGTTTTTATTCAGCTTTTGGACTAATGATTTATGATCATCTTTGGAGGGGATTGCCTAGGTTTTAGAACGCCCCATCTGAGCAAACCAATTTCTAGACCTTCACCATATGAATGACATGTTAGTTTTTATAGCAACCCCTATCTGGTGCAGGAACATTGCTTGTAATAGCATCTCTTATGCTGCAAAACCAAGTACATATGCAGGTATGTTTATAAACTTCAGACATTGGAAAGGTTCAGCCAGCCTTGCTGCAATGTGCTCTTCTAATCTTTCATATGAACACACATCTCTGCAATGCATGCTTTACACACTGAGCTAACGTCTGAACCATTGTGGCACTCAATTTATCAATATGGATTTCAACTTTGGCTATTGTACACGATCAACATAATTCCCACAAGAAGGAATGAATGCTACAGAAGTTGTGCAGTACGGAACACACAAACTGTGTATTCCACAGTGAACACAGAAAGCATTACATGATTAATTGATCAAGGCAGAATGTACTTGTCAAAACAGACAAACAATAGGTTTAGCGCCTCAGGAGCATGCCATAAAATCTCCTGGCGTGTGCTATTTAAGTTTGGTGAACAATGGAATCTTACTTTCGATCAGGCAGCCTTGTGGGCTCCGCCTCCAAGGTGGGGGGCCTGGGCCAGTGCCCCTTTTGCCCTCCCATAAGGACGTCTCTGCATACCGCAGCATCTGGAACTGCCTTGACTCTGGGGGTTACATGTTTTATCAATGTACCAATTACAGTGACAAGAGGTATGAGAAATATGACATGGTGCACTTGATAAACATGTTTGGTAATAGCGATGTTACATTTTGTATTAAAAAAAGGGCTGAAGGTGACAGGAAAGGGTGCTGGGTAGATATTCTTATCTTTTGATCAAACAATATACTCTGTTGTGAGAGGGTAGCTGACCAATTTCAAAAGCTGAACTCTGACACACCTGTACATTTCAGGTTCAAATCTCAGCTGGGTTCATAAGCCCTTCATTCTTCTGAGGTTGATTAATGCAGTACCATTCAGTAACACCTATTTTTACAGTGCGTAGACACTGTTTCAGAAAGGTTTGCTTTGACTAATGAACAAAACAATAAGTATTAAAAGGTTAAAGAATGATCTGCGAGGGTCAGTCCGTTTGGATCAAAGAACCGCATTGAAAATGCTGAGGACTAATACAAGTATATAATGTTGTGATGGTTCCTCCCCTGACTAAAGGAAACTGCATGTAGTGTGTAAACCGGACTGCATTATAACTAGTTGCTGGGTTCAACGAGTGACCAACTATAGCATTCAGGGAGAGTTTCTCTTAGCTAATACTGAAATGTCCATATAAGAAAAGATTTCTCCAAGTCTTGCATGATTATTTTACTTTTAAATAACTACTTCCATTTGCCTTTTAGAAAGAAGAACTTTCTTATTTGCCAGGCAGGGACATGGGTCGTGTGTGTGATATTGGAAGAAGATATCAAAGTGGGTCTGTTAAAAGACAAATGAAATTGCAACGTGAAAGGGCCTTAACAGAATGAAAAATAACTCGTATCTCCCAGGCTAAGGACCAGATACCAGAAAGTGATCAATCCCACGAGGGAGAAAGTATCCATAATGATGAAGTAAAAGAATGTGCAGTTGACGATCAGGACCCTCCATGTTCAACTCATGCTATTTCATTGGGCCAATCATCCAATGTCAATCCCACATCTTGACGGTAATACAGTAGACTATCTTAACAAAGTGGGTACAATCATGGAAAACAGCCACAAACATTTCTTCTGATCCAGGAATATGGAGAGAGATTCTAACAGATGGTGAAATTGACTTTCTCGTTAAAGAAGGCCCACCAGTGATTTAGGCTAGTGGTCTCTCAAGAGATGGTGATAGTCCTAAATCTGCACTTATCTGTGTTCTCTCCAATGCTCAACAATGTTTTCAAATCTATCCATGGTCGAGGGAGAAGAAACAAGCTTTATTTTGTGTTCCTTGTTGCTTGTTCTCAAAAAAACATCCTACACAAAGATCAAGCTTGTGTCTTCCTATTGGATACATGGTTCGCAGATTTAGTGCTTATTCAAAATTCATGAAAACATAGAAATTCATGAGCAAAACTAACATCATTTGTTTTCATATCTGCGGTGGCAAAATAGAGCAGTTTAAAGGGAAAGGGCATTGACCGGGCAATGCAAACTGCAGTGATTGCTGAGGTCCAGTAATGGAAAGGATTGCGAGAGTGTTACCTTGACATGACTCTCTTTGTACTTTGCAACAACCTCTCATTCAGAGGCAGTAGTTGTCTCATTGGTAGTCTGAACAATGGAAACTGTCATACTTGCCTAAAAGTTCCAGAAGACCAAGACAATTTCCTAGGAGACCATTTAAAAATAAATCAGCAATCTCAGGCAGCCGAAGAAAAGACAGTACATTTTCTTTCAGGCAAAAGGAATTTTTATCACTATGTAGCAAACAAGTCTACAGAGAAATCTGAAAAACAGTATAGAAAGCAAAGTATTATGCATTGAACTGTCATAGAGCAAACAACCATAATTTTGAGAAACACAGAATTTGACATGCCGTCAAAAAGATGGACAATTTAAGAAATATTCATTAAGTTTCTGGAAAATGAAAACAAGACTGATTTTGACATTGCCTTATTATGATGCTCTGTTTTATAGAAACTCAACATTAGTCTTACAGACTGTAGAGCACAAAGCTGTTCAGGCTGAAATTCTTTGTAAAACAAAATGTGCTGTTTTCTCTCTTTGAACCTCTGTGGAGTCCATGCTGCCGAAATATCTTCTGAATGTGTGACGTATTTTGAAAGTATCAAAAAGCTAAATACACCTTTCAGTTGTAGTCCAGCTAGATGGACATTATTAATGAAGAAATGAAGATTACCTTCAAATCAGAATCTCAATCTAGGTGGAGGGAAAGACGTAATGCTGTAAATCCAGTTGCCAAATAATTGCCATCTGTTATTCAAGCACTTGCGAGAGTTCAGACAGCAGTCAATTTAACACAGATGAAAAGGCTGAAGCGAAATCATTGCAGTTTTACTTTTCTTCGTTTGTTTCAGTCTTGATGTCCTGTATAGGGTTTAAAATTCTTGTCTATAGATAACGTGAAGAGAGTATTACAGCAAAAGCAGTTCTCACTTTCCAAGTCATTGCATCTAGGTAAGCAACCTGTGTCTGATCTTCAAATTCTGTGAATCATAGCCAAAGATACTGCATGATGCAACATTAATTGCAACAAATTGAACCTTCCTAGCAGAATTTGCGCTTGACGGGTAAAGAAACAGAAAACAATGTCTGATGAAACACCAGAAAATCCATTACCTCCTGGAGACAAACTTGAAACACTGGAAGTAGCCACTTTCCGTAGAAATGTGCTTTACAGAGTGGTTGATAACTTGGCTGTAGGAATGAGCAAGCGCTCAAAGTCAGCAGAATAGATTTTGTGTGCTATGGAGCATTTACTAAATGAATCCAAAATCTGTTCACAGCGAAGCAAACAAGTTGCTAGACTTTTATAAGGAGGATATTTCAGAAAAACTCATAGCTGAACTTAACCATCTGTGCAGTGTGGGGTAAATGCTTCTTAATCCAAAAGATTTTAAGAACTTGATCCTTTACGTTTATTGAACACAATTTACACAGAAAATGTATTTCCACAGGTCTTCAGCTTTTTCTCACAATACCAATTTATGTTGCTTCAGGGGAACGTTCCTTTCACAAACTCGCATTAATCAAACGACATATGGTCAACAATGACCCAAGAGAAACTAAATAGGCTGTCTATGCTGTCAAATGAAAATTCACTGGCTTCCAAAATGTACTATAAAAATGATACCTTCATTTACACAGAAGGAATTTGGGGTCAAAACTGGTTGGGATGTGTACATATATGAAACTTTTGACATATATGGAGCTGTAATCAAAGTTACTTCGGAAAAACCCTATCAAAAATAATATGCATGCACATATATATTTATGCATATGATACAAAACTAAGTCTGGAATAAACCTTTGTTGAGTAGAGAAACATGGCTTTGCTTTAGTTGAATTGCAGTCATACTAATAAACCATATTCAGGTTCTTCCATAAATTGAAATGGAGATTTTTTGCTTCTCTTGTTTGCGGGGCTGCTGGCCAAGTGCAAAATATAAATGGCCCTCACCAATTGTTTGCCCTGCCTCACCTCACCCTGTGACAGCTCTGCCACTCCCTCTTCTGGAACAGGTTGGCTGTATGTGTTTTTACGGAACACACTCTGTGACAATTTTTCTCACAATTTTTGTACCATTTTTTTCCAGCAACAGCAGGGAAGATCCCCATAACCCATTCATCTAGACTTTTCTCCATGCAATATTGCCTTACCGGAAACTACTTTTTATGTTTTTTGAGGGACAGTGAAATAAACAAAGTGCAGTAAAAATGTTTGGTGATACGTATTCCGTAAACAGACTGGATACCGACAGGTTCATGTGTCTGGCTTCCAATGTTGGGTGATTCTTATTCGGTAAAAAGACAGGATTATGCGTGTGGCTTCTTTGTCCCATCAGCTTGGGGGTTCTGTGTTTGGCGTTTAATCACCATTCCCCAATAACTGCTGCAGAGGCAGTTTCTTTCCTATGGTGCTGGCCACTCAGTTGGTCTCAGGGGGTGGGAAGGTGATACTGCGCCTTTCACCCAAATTATGGAATTGAATGGAGTTTATTGGAGCCAGAAGAGTTGCAAAGAAAATGTCGCCTGAGTGGAGTGACTGGGGTCGAAATGCAGCAATCTCCCAGATAGAGTCAATATCCAAGAGGGTGCAGGTTCTTAACTGAAATCTACCCCCCGTTCTCACTACAGAGCTGATATGTCCTAAATATAACAGTCACAAAGATAATAGTTTTCGTGTTCACAGTTTTTAAATGTATAAGCAAACATGTTTTCTTTGCGTTATAACTGCAGGCTAGTGTTTTCACAAACCATTAGTAATACACATAGTGAAAAGGGTTCAATGTGTTTTCCTTGTAGCCACTTTACCCATTTGCACTTTAAATGTGCAGTTTTCACTACATCCTTTTTCAATTATTTTCTTTAAAATGGGGTTTCACCCAAACCCCGTCTAACAGCCCTACTGCCCACCAACCCCAATCCCCTACCACAAACACACAACATATATATCTATTTGAAATTCTGCTAAAACAACTGCAGTGAAAACTGCAAGTTTAAAATGCAAACGTGCAAAGTGGCTGCAAAGAAAACATGGTATACGCGCGATAAGATGTACAGTGTACCCTTTTATAACGTGTTTTATTAATTTTGGGCGTCAGCAAACGCTAAGTTGTACACATGTTTAGAACTTTTAAATAAATGAATGTGTATGTTGGGCTTATGCAAGTAAGCATGAGGATTTTAGCAATGAGCAACGCTTTGAGGCCAGGTATGTGCAGGGTGGGAGTGTGAGCGGGTATGTGTTAGGGTGTGTTGGTGGGGCTAGGTTGGGGAAAGTTCTGGTGTGTCAGTTGGGGTAGATCTAGGCGAGCTAGGGTGTATAAGTTGTGGTAGGCTAGAGGTAGCTGGGGTGACTTGTACTGAGCAGAGATTAGCTTGGGTTAGAGGAGGGGGGTTGGTCAGAGTGAGCAAGGGTGAGTTGGATGGTGGGGATTGCTGGGGCAAGCATCTAGGCCAAACTGTGCTAGAGTGAGTAAGGATAGGCCAAGAAGAGCTATGGTGTTTGTTGGTAGGCTACAGTGATCTAAGTAGGTTAGGGTGATCTAGGGTGGGTGGGTTTCAGTAGGCCAGGATGGCCTAATATATGTGGGTATGGGGTAGACCAGGTGAGCTATGGTGAGTGGGTGGGATAGGCAAGGCGGTGGGGTGGAAATAGGGTCTGGTGTTGGTATAGGCCAGTGTGAGATAAGTTGACTGGGTTGGAGAAGCCTCAGTGAGCTAGTGTGGGTGGTAGGTAGTTTGAGTGTGTGGGTGGGTGGTCCTACGCTAGGGTGTGCTAGTGTAGATAGATGTCTGAAGGCCACGCTTATATTGTTGTTTAAGTTGATTTATGCCATGCATCACTGCCATTTGTATTGTCTCCAATCACTGTTTTGGTTCTGAAATGGAAAGTGGGATGGGGTGGTTGGGGGAGAAAGAGGGGAAAAACAGGCATTGTGCTCAGCAGTTGTGTGTAGGACCAGGAGTAACTGGCGCCTGTGCAGGTGTGTTTTCCAGATGTTTTGTTGTGTACACCGGAAGCGTATTATTGCTATATGTGAGACATCCACTGTTTGATTTGTCATGTGGTTGAGTTTTTGGGGTGTTTGTGAGTTCATTCGAGAGAAGGGCAGTATTTTTTTTAAACAATTTTATTAGTTTTTCAAACAAACAATACAAACCAAACATGCAGTGCATATATCAACAGACCAATTGTACATTACCTAGTCCTGATCACTGCTTCCCTTATCCCACCCCCAATTCCAAGCCTATTACTTTCCCCATTCTGTTCTTGCATCTTGTGGTGGGGTCTCCCCTTCCATGGGTTCTGTCGGGTCTTGCATTGACCCAAACAACTCCGCTATTAATACTTTCCAGGCCATCAGGGTCTCTGTCTCCTCCTCCCCCCCCAGCACTGCTCGCTTCTTGCCATACCATGGTTTCTGCCTCTGCCCATTTTTGCAGATCTTTCCACCACACCTCTACTTGTGGCTTGTGGCATGTCTTCCACCCCATAGCAATTCTCCTCTTTGCAAGCACATATGCTAGATCTTTTAATTTACCCACATGCTTAAGTTTCTGTGACCTGGAGAACCCCCCAACAAGCAGGCCCACACTGTGTCCACCACAATCTTGACCCCCCCTCTCCACTAGTTTTTGTGCGACTTCACTCCAGAAGCGCTCAATAACCGGGCATGACCAAAATGTGTACCATACCCGCCTTCTCCTCATCACATTTTGGGCATGCTTGCCGTCCTGCATTTTCAAACCTAGATATCCTCTGGGGTGTCAAATACGCCCTATGCGTGACATACAGCTATATCTGCTTTAACCTTGCATTCCTGTACATCTTCTTATGGTACCCCTGGGCTCCTTCCCACATCCCGTCCTCCATCGGGGCTCCTACTTCTGCTTCCCAGTCTTTTCTCAATTGTGTTACCTCCTTCCCAACTTTAGACATCATCATCTCGTATATTCTAGATATTTCATGTCCCCCCTCACTTATATCATATATTATATCTATGGTAGCATCCGGTTCTTCCTCCAGTTCCACTTCGGGCCATGTTCTTTTAATTCTTTGCACCATTCTGTGATACGTAGTATACTGACCTGTGTGTAACCCGGTCTCCTCACCCAGCACCTCAAAATCTATGATAGACCCCTCACGCCAGATATTACCCATTGTTGCTAGCTCGACCGGTTCCCAGTGGTTCCTGATTATCATCCTGAGCTGCTTTTCTCCCCCTGTCAATGCAACTTCCATCCTAGTATCATCATCTTGGGACGCACTTCCATTTCTGTCTTGGGCAACCACATCATCTCTTTCAAGTAAAATGGGGCACAATCTTGGCCAAACAACCTGGATTCGGAGGTCACGTCATCTGAGAGCCATTTGGCAACATATTGCAGTTGGCTTGCTACATAATAGACCTCATAATTAGGCAGTTTTATCCCCCCTTTCTCATAAAAATTCTGTAGCTTCCATAGTGCCACCCTGTTTTGCGTGCCATGCCACAGGAAATCCCTACACACGCTATTCAGTTTAATGAAGAACTTCTTGGGTATCAGGTGTGGTATATTCCCTAAGTAGTGCAAAGGCCTAGGTAGGACCACTATCTTTAGCATTACCCCTCGTCCCATCATTGCTAATGGCAGCTTCACCCAATATCTCATGCTATTTTCCATTTTTTTAATGGCTACCTCCGTGTTGTGCCTATGCTCCTCTTCCACTGTGTGGTATACATCTATCCCTAAATAAAGAAATGTACTAACTGCCCATGGTATCTGTAACACCGGTAACCGTTCCATTAGAATCCCCCTATATGCGCCCTGTGGGAACATGCTAGATTTCTGAGGGTTCACTGCTATACCGGACAACCTCGCATATCTCACCATCACTTCTAGAATGTATTGGAGATTTTCTTTTGGGTGCCGCAAGTACAGCAGCATGTCATCCGCATACAGGGAGATCAGATGTCGTTCCCCACCCACAGCAATGCCTATGATGTCATATTGTTGTCTCAAGTATATTGCTAGGGTTTCCAGGGCCAATATGTAAAGCATTAGAGACCACAGACATCCCTGTCTTGTACCTCTGCTAAGCTGCCGTCTTTCCGATATCAGTGCTCCCGTTTTAACTCTGGCCAGCGGTTCACTATAGAGCGTTTTCGCCCACTGTATATATCCTGGTCCCATCCCATAGCCCGCCAGCAGCCATGGCCACTTGACCAAATCAAAGGCCTTTATTGCGTCCAGAGTCACAATTGCCATTTCACCCTCGCTCTCGCTCCCAAACTCAATAACTCGTTGGAGTTGTCTATGATTATTGGTTATGTTCTGTAGGGGAGGAGTGGTCCAAAAAACCCCCCTCGCCTACACCTCCACCCCAGGTGAGGGCTATGGCTCATCGTGTGTCCCCACCTACCACCTGGGCCCCGGTGGTGGATGGCTCACCTGCTGAGAACATTGCCCGCACGTATTGAATTTAGCTAGGCCTCAGAAACCATTTTTGTCCACTAAACATGGTGTGAGCTCAGCGCACTGTAGCGCGGCCCCCACCCTCGGAGAGTTTCAGTTGTCCCTGTCGCCGCAGCACCCTGGCAGATCCGCTGCGAGCCTGTTCACACGAACAAGACGGACATGAGCTAGTGTAATACACTAACATTGTAACAGTTCACCTTCCGCAGTGTACCATCGCTCCCAGCATAACCCGGCCAGCGGGCCTGGACAATGATAAGAACAGTAAAATGGTCATCAGATGGCAGAAAGTGTTTGCATATTAAGGTCAAGACCACTTGCATAGTATGCTTTTCTCCACAAAATCTCTTATATTACAAAAATCTGTAAAATGCATAAACATAAGAAAGCATGCTTCCATGATATGAGCGATGGCGAGCCCACACCATTGTAGTTGGGTACTAGTAATGGAGGAGCGTCCCAGGGATCTATTTGTTACGTGCATCAGTGGGAAACTTACGCTTCATGGTTTTGCGCCATAACCAAACTAATGCTGCTAGAGTACACAAGAAAACAAATATAACTATACAGAGGTCTCATGTGAAGGATGCGCGAGAATGCTCTTGTTATGTGTGCATGGCTAAAGCCCCATCTGTGCCACCGCCGCCACGTACAATGGCGGGTCAGTTTCTATGTATTCCATCAACCCTAACACTACCTCGCGTACTGCAAATATATATGCATGTAACTAAATACTGTAATTGTTAAAATGTAATGTACAAATAAGGTACTCAGGCTGGATATAATCGAGACACATCCAGCCAAGTTGAAATGCATGTTTTAAAGTGATTTTGAATGAGTATTACAGAGTGTTCAAATGTTTGTGATCTTGTACCTAAAGTCGGCAACACACGAGGAAGATCCCTTTGTGAAATGCATGCAAGGCCATTCCCCCTCCCACCCTGCAAAGGCTGCCAAGACATGAGAGCAGAGGCCCGCGCTGCGCTACTCCGCCTCCCCCAACCCGACTGGAGCCGCTTCAAAGATTTGTAGCCCCCTCTGCAGCACCCAAGGCCACGGCCCGCCACCTGCATTATTTACAGCACAGCAGTAAACCTCTGCCTGAACACACACTTTCAAAGGCGCCCCCTCGTAAACCCCCCAACCCACCGGATCATCTTAGACTTATGGCCCTGTGCAATCAGGACACCAAATACTTTGACAATACACAGCGGCACATCCATAACAACTTCTAACGAGGCAGAAAGACCTGTACCGCCCGTCCCAGGCCCTGAAGCTTAGCACCTCGACCTATGGCCCCGGTCAACTGGACTCTGGTAACCATGTCCTGACGTATTACCGCCAGACCCCTCACAAGGTACATTCCTCCTGTGTTGCATTAACCTGTAGAATAACCTATTGGAAGATTTACTAAAGAAGATAATATTGAAATGACTGAATGACTGCGGTGTGCATGGCCTAGGGCAAATAAGTCAGGAAAAGACATTCATCTCTGACACTGGCCGCGATGGCACAACAACACCGCCCGGATGAACTCTGCTAACCTGCCAGGCCCAGCCCAACCCACGAGGCTGACCAGTGACGTTCTCCAGCCACGGCCAACCACACCGCAGCAGCACCTATAGTTAGTCGTCGCCACCCAATCCCATTGAACTTGTGCCCCCTATAGTGTGTAGGTTCTTATGACGTTTTTTGTAAATATATACGCCTGTCTTTGCTATTGTCAGACAGAGCGCTCTCGGAGTTTGCAGAGTTCTTTGCATGCCCTATTCTCATTGATAAACTCCCATTTAAGCTCACCCGCACTCTGTCTTGGCCTTATTCCCGATTTGGGAGAGTCCTTCATTGTCTCTCATTGTGGGGAGGATCGTGCTGGTCGGGGACGCTTGCCTTCAGTGGTGACCCCGAGAGCGTGATTATTACTATTATTTTTTCCCGATTTAACATTACCGTCCCCTTTTGGCACGAGAATCTCCGGTCGGAAAGGGATACGCACGGTGAGCCGGCTCCAGAAGGCTGCCCGCCAACGGCGACCGGTACACTAAGAAGTGCGCACTCAATAGAGAGAGGGTACGGGATCCCGGTTGAAAAATCCCCTTTGAGTACCACTCGCCGGAGCCGGGGCTGACTGTTGAGCTGACGGCAACACTGCCTGGACGGACCCAGTTTCGGAGGCTATCGGTTCAAGACGGGCACGTGAGTACTGAGTGCGAGCGATTGTAAAGGGAGTGGGGGAAGGAGTGTAGGACAGGGAACAAAGAGGGGGTACGCAGATCTACTAAGGATCATCCTAAAATTTTCCTTGCTTTTTCTTTGCATATGGCCATTAGGATTAAGAGGTGAATAAGAGATAAAAGTGACGGGAACCTAGCTCCGAAAGGGGGTGGAAGGCGGCGCCGCATAGTGCTATCTTGACTAGTACTGGGAATATATGAAAAAGTGGAATATAAGACAAAAGTGTTCAGCAAAAGGGGGCACTGAGAATATATTAGTGACCGCTAATACTTCTTTCTTTTCTTTTCTTTAGGGTTAGGGGGAAAATAAAAAGTGAGATTAACACAAACTTAAGGAGAAAGTAGGTTTCCTACTAGAAGAGGGAAGAGTAGATATATATGCGCATCCATATGTCCAAGTATGACGGACAGGGACAGCCGGCTAGTGAGGAAAGGGAGGGCAGCGTGAATTGTGGATTGAGTGTTACCAGTAGGTGTGTGCACCTCGTATGCGTCAGATGACAATTTGGTACGGCAAGTGTGTAAAATGTCTATAAATGCATAGTAATTGAATGGTCATGGTAAGTGTGGCCGGATAAAGCTCAGTGAAAACAGAAATGACAAGGTGAAGTGAGTGTGTACCTTTTTTTTCCGATTTTCGAGTTGATATTGTCAAAATAAATGATGGTATGCTCTTGTATGTGCCCCCCAAAGAGAGTAGAATAGAAACTGTGTACAACCAGTTTTGTATTGCGCAGACAAGGGGAAGAGCGCAAAGGAGCCCGTTATAGATTGTGAAGTAGAAAACGAAAAATAACACTGGTAATACATCTACATTATAGTGCGGACACATAGAGACACACACGCCCTGGGAGAGCACAAAGATGGGGGCCGAAACACCTTTATCACATATTTGTAAGAACCTACCAGGGTACGCAGAGCGAATTAAGAAATATCATGACCAATGGATAACAGAGTTGAAGGGAGAGGGGTTGCCCCAGATATGGCCCGAGGGAGGGTCCTTTGATAAAAGTGTTCTGGATATGGTGGCCACATGCATTTGTTTGAACTACAAGGGGAAGCAGTTGCAAAATAGGAGAGAAGTATTAGATCTCTGGAGGTTATTTGAAGAGATACCACCACCTAAAACACCAGCATTAAATCCTGATCTCCCGTCTACCACAGACAATCCACTAATGATACAAAAAGATGTTAAAGAATTGTCAAGTGTAGCGCCACCAGTAGAGGTAATAAGTTTGTACCCAATATTAAACAAGCCTGTACCCGCAGAAGGATACAGTGACCCCACATATGTGCCTCCCCCGACAACTACTACACCCCGCCGGCCCACGGCACCCCCGCCATATGAAAGTACGAGGGAGCGAAGCCAGGCGAGTACACAAAGGGTGGACATAGAGAAACTCACAGACGATTTACAGTCAAGACTCTCAATAGCAAAAGATGAGCTCTCGAGGATAAAAGACATGTGTGAACAAACGGCACTTAATGCGGCTAGATCAGGGCGCACGTCTAGAGCGCCAGGTGAGAATAGAAAACCTGAAGAGGGGTGGAAAAAAGGTGAGATACTGTTTAGAATTGCAGAAGAACCAACACGAATAATAGAAATAGGGACACAAGATGGAGATGTCGACAATGAAGAAAGGCCTATGGGAGATAGAGAGGAATTACTATGTGATATAAGGGACGAGTTAGAAGAAAGCGACAGGTTGAGTATGGCAATGGGAGGGGGAAGCGAAGGGGGGGATGGTACATGTTCAATGAGAACCCTGGATGAGGAGTGGACGGGGCGATTAAGGAACAGGGTAGGGAAAATGGCACCACTGGGGACATCAGCAGCCAAAGCGGGTCCAGATGCAACGGCAAAAGGAAGACTACAGCTCCTGTTGATACATAGGGGAGGAGGGAGGGCTAACTATATCCCATGGGCACAGATGGATAAAGCAAATTTATTAAAGCTATTGCCCCTGTTATCCGGAGGGGCGAGTAAGTGGATATACGCCTTTGAGAAACACACTGCTGGGGTGCCCCTAGCAATAGGAGATGTGAAGAACTTGCTTGTATCAGCAGTGGGGGATCAGGCTGAGAGAGTATGGGTCAAGGCCGGTTTCCCGGGAGTAACATTAGACTGCGACCGCCATGATGGGGCTGTCATGATCTCTGCTTCCAAAAGGTCAGGGTTTTCCCAACTCCCTTGGAAGCAGATCCATAACCCAGGTTCCGAGTGCCAACCAGTCCCAATTGGGACCTTTTGGACCCAGTCCTGGCGCCAGTGGCACCAGGCTCATAAATATGCCCAGTCCCAGCGCTGGAAGCGCCGGGCTCATAATGCTTGGGTGGACTTACCTGCAGCAGACCATGCTGCTTACTTGCCTGCCAGTTGAGCCTCTGATCCTCTTCTGTTTGGAACTACTTTTCCTGTTGGGTGGGGCAGGAGCCACTCCCTAGATTCAGAACACTGGAACTCTTCTGGAAAGCAGGAACTCTTTTCTTACCTAGGCGTGGCTGTGGAAGGAGACACCTAAGCACTACAGGAGGCTATTTAAACCACACCCGATGGATGAATCTTGCTTTGCGTTATTCTGCATCCTCTGCAGCAGAACGCTCATCGTGTCTTCTGCATCTGATCCTGGGCCTAAGGAAAAGGCTTACCATCCTGAATCCAGTCTTCAGCAACACCTATAAAGACAAGAAAGAACAGGTTAGCATTACGGTCTTCAGTGACAGCTCTTCACTTACCTGGTCCATCGGCTGTCACCAACGCCTCGCGCTGCATTCCGGCATCTGAAAGACAAAGGCTTACCTACTCTTCGTGCGCTCCGGAGGTCTTCACACTGCATTCCTGCATCTGAAAGACAAAAGCTTACCAACTCTTTGCACGCTCCGGAGGCCTTCGGCGCTGCATCCCGCATCTGAAAGACAAAACAAGGTGCGTTTAAAGACATTGGGGAACTTTAATACTCATGTGCCATTACTCCTTTCCACATCTAACCCAGTGGGTATTCCGGCACCCTGCAGCCGCTCCGAACTTGTACCTGCAAAATAAAAAGACAGTTAGAGCGCATCGTGAAGCAGGCAACAAGCGCTTACTTACGTGCTTCCAGGCGCTTCTATTCATCACACGGGCTCCATCTTCAACTCACTTCAGCCCGTCATCCGCCATCGCCGGAACCCTGCAAAACAAGAGACATCATTACTAAAGACTTTAAAGACATTAGAATTACTCGAAACTTACCGTTCGTGCAGTAAACGACGGACAGCAGTCCTCTGAAGTCAAGAGGCCTGCTCCCCTTATCCAGAGAAGAAACTGGTTACAGCACCCTGCCCCGAGGCAGATGGAGAGCACGGCGTTCACTTACCTAAGGTGAGAGCGTTAACCTTTGGGGTTCTACAGGAGAAGAGAAAGGGAAGAAGAGAGAGACATTCAATAACCCAGTTCCTTAATCCCATATTTTCTATCTGCAGACATCTTACCCTTCGAGTCAGACATACAGTGCACAGAGGTCCAGCCCAAAGAGCCAGCCGTGTGTTACACATCACCTTTGAAGATACGGTATACGCCCAGTCAAGACCGGCGCCTCTACGGGAATCAGGTGAGCGTTACAGGGGCCTCCTTTAACACAGTGCGTGCAAGGGTGTGGGATGCCTTGCGAGAAACGTTTCCATATACGCCAGACTTACAGTCAGTGATGCAGTGTACAATGAATGACGGGGAGGAGGCTATGGATTACATTTTCCGGGTCCAAGAGATGTGGAGAGCAGAAACGGGCACGCCCTGGTATCAATCGACATCTTTATTTTACTTCATTATAAAAAGAGGGCTCCCCAAGGAAGTGCAAAAGGCGCTCGACAAAATAGCAGGTATTGAAGCAAAGGGGTGGCCTGAGATTCAGAGCATAATAGTACACCATTGTAAGCGAATAAAAGAGAGGGAGAAGGAGGTGGCGCAGAAAAGATTGGCAGACGAGGCAAAGTTAGTACAGACAAAGTTGGTGAAGGTTGCAGCAGCAGTAGCCGCGCTCCCACACAGCAGGGAGGGAGACAACGAGGAGGAGGGGCTGATAGCAATACAAGGAAGGGTGGCAACTAATTGGGCAGGAGCAGGACAGCGGCAGTGGAACGAGCAGGAACAAGGTGGAGGTCCGCATTGGCAAGAGTGGACCCCTCGAGGGGGACGAGGTGGGTACAGGGGCCGAAGAGGAGGTGGACAAGGGTATGGGGGAATGGGAGGAAATGGATGGCAGGGCCCTAGAGGCGCACAAGGGAGTTGCTGGAACTGCGGACGGTGGGGGCATTACTCTAGGGAGTGCAGAGCTAGACCCAACAATGGGTTCCAAGAGGTAGAACAGTATGGCCACACCCACCCGGGGAGCCCATATGGTCTTCCAATGGGACAGCAACAGCTGAGAAACCCCGGCCAAGGTAATAACGAGCAGCAACAAGGGTACCAGTATCGAACACAGAACCACCCACAGAACAATGACAATATGCAATACACGCCAGGCAACCCTTTTGCGACCGCGGCAAACGGGGCCCCCACACCAGCACCTTACAACGGCATGTCAGTGGTTTCAGGAAGCGTCTTTAACCAGGGGGGAGCAATGAGACACCCCGCATAGGACAGCCCACAGAGAACACTTGCGTGTCCAGTTCTGTCTACAACCCACAATGCAGCAGAGGTACCATTGGTAGGGGCGCAGATAGGAGACAAGCAGTTCATATTCATGGTTGATTCGGGAGCGGAAAAATCATGTATCAGAGAGGGCCAGTTCCCGTTATCTAACCGGAAGTTAGAGACGCAGGGGTTCTCTGGGGCTGTAATTGAAGTTCCTTACACAGAAGCATTGGATGTAACAGTGGGAGGTAAAACTGTAAAGACACCCTTACTGTACTATGAACACTCACCAATAAATTTATTAGGGAGGGATCTCCTGAGTAAACTTAACATGACCATATCATTCACCGAGGGAGGAATAGTGTGTTCTACACCTGGGATATGCCCCTTGCATGCGATGTTGGTAGTGCAAGCTTACACAACCACACAGGAAGTACGAGGGCTGCCAGAAAATGAGGAAATGTTTATTGAGGGGCTAAAGACTTTGGCCCACATGATTCCAGAACTGAAAAAAATGGACTGGAGGATTCCAGCAGAGTTCCTCTTCCGCCCCATAGTGTGCCCCGACACAGCACCAGGGTCAGTGGTATCATTAGACTTGCACGCTATACAGGTATCAGCAAAAAGGATCGCTGTGATCGGATTAGACATGGAAGGATGTGAATGGCGTACAGTACTGTGCACAAATGCCAACATCGCCCTAAGAGACTTAACAGACGAGGATCTCTTTTCAGACGCAGAGTGGGATGGTGAATTGTCATGGAAATAGCGATGCCCTGTGACATTTTGATTCAAGCTAGGGAGATCTCCGCCCAATTGATGGCGGTGGTGGGAGCACCACCGTCGTTTTTTGACGACGACATGAGGCTCGTACCAAATAATTTGTGGACAGCAGGCCCCCATGATGCCGGGCTGTTGCACGGAGTCCAACCTGTGGTAATAAAACTAAAGCAAGGAGCAATTTTGCCCCGAGTCAAACAGTATCCATTGTCCCGTGAAGCTGAAGAGGGGATAAAAGAGACAATAAATGTATTACTAGCACAAGGGATAATAGTGCCCTCAAACTCCCCATGTAACACATGTATCTACCCAATCAAAAAGGCGAAAGGAGGGTCTTGGAGGATGATACAGGACTTACGCCCCCTAAATGACGTGATTCAGAAGGATTTCCCTCTAGTCCCGAACCCTGCATCAATACTATGCAGCATCCCAAAAATGGCATCACATTTCACAGTAGTGGACCTGAAAAACGCGTTTTTCTCAATACCCCTGGCTGAAGAGAGTAGATACCTTACAGCATTCACTCTAGGGGGTAAAAGATATGAACACTGCAGACTACCACAGGGATACTGTGAGAGCCCGAGCATATTCAACCGCATATTGCATGAAGACTTGGGAAACCTATCAGTTGAGAGTACAATTATTCAGTACGTAGACGATTTATTAGTGTGTGCACAAGACGAAGAAACATGTAGAAAAGATTCAACAACGCTCCTGACTTTACTGGCCAGCAAGGGATACAAGGTAGACAAGGAGAAGCTACAGTACTGCCTGACTGAGGGCTTATACCTGGGACAGCTCATATCAAAAGATGGAAAAAGAATAATCCCCGACAGAGTAGGAGCAATAAGATCAGTAGGAGAACCCGCAACAGTGAAAGAGATGCAGAAATTCTTGGGGATGTGCAATTATTGCCGCGCATGGATATTAGACTATGCAGCATACACAAGGCCCCTCCTACAAGCACTCAAAGAAGCACAACAGGAGAACAAAAAAATAGAATGGTCAGAAGAAATGAGCGCATCATTTCAATCGTTAAAAGAGCTGATTTCAAGCGCTCCAGTACTAGCAAACCCTGATTATGGACGCGAATTTGACCTATTCTCACACTGTAAGGGAACACTCATGACAGCAGTACTGACACAAAAGACATCCCTAGGACACAAGCCATTGGCTTACTATAGTGCTACTTTGGATGCCGTGATGCAAGGTCATTTCGCGTGCGAGCAATCACTCGCTGCAGCCGCGTTCGCGATTGAGAAAAGTGCCACAATAGTAATGGGCTGCCCTGTGACATTGTTTGTGGAACACTCATTATTTGCAATACTTGAGAGGTCAAAAAGCACACTGACAACACACCGGGCGGCTGCCTACGAGATTATATTGTCTAGCTCCAACATCCATGTGGTAAGATGCAAGACAGTGAACCCCGCCACATTCATTACAGAAGCATGCACAGTAGAGGACATGCAGGACCACGATTGCGCAACCTACACAGGAGAAAAAGGGGAGGACACAGTGGTGTGTGAGAATGCTCTGAGTGAGGGGGAAGTGTACTTCGTGGATGGGTCTGCATCGATTGACGTAGACACGGGAGAAAAACATGTCGGCATGGCAGTGGTGAGGTTAGAAGATGGTGAGTATGAAACACTAGTACAATACCGCCTCCCATCACATTACTCCGCACAGGCAGCAGAACTGATTGCGCTCATGGAAGCACTACATGCAGCAAAGGGTTGTGCAGTGACAATATACACAGACTCAGCTTACATGACGACGACAGTACACGGAGGTCTAGCAAGATGGGGGCGGAGGGGATTTCGACGGGCAGACGGAACACCAGTACAGCATGCAGACTTGTTGAAAGAGTTAATTGAGGCCCTACAAAACCCTACTGCAGTAGCAATAGTAAAGTGCCAAGCACATACATCCAACACAGACGTTGTGTCTTTGGGGAACGCGGCAGCGGACGCTGCCGCCAAGGAGGCTTCCTATTTTCAAAAGTATGACAAAGGTGAGTACATGCTTCAGCAAAACACAAACGAAGAACCCCCAGAAGGCTACAACATGATGCCCATATCACAAATACTAGAATTGCAGGAAGGAGCTAGTGCAGAGGAAAAATTGATGTGGACAAAACGGGGGTGCAGCAAGTCGGGAACAGACCTGCTGTGGCGGCAAAATAACTCAGGAAAAGTGGTAATGCCAATCCAGTTACTAGAAATTGCGTTTCAACAATTACACTTCCCAGTACATAATACCAAACAGCACATTGCAGCAGAAATACAGGAAGATTGGTTCGTGCCCTGTCTCCAGGAGCACGTATCTCGATTAGCAATGGAATGCACAACGTGTCAGATCTACAATTCAGGAATGACATTACGCACACTCCGAGGAACAATTCCTAAACCCATTGGCCCATTCAGAGAGCTACATATAGATTACGCAGACATGGGGGAAAGATGTAATGGCGCCCGGTACATGAACGTGGTTGTGTGCCCATTTTCAAGGTGGGTGGAAGCAGGACCCTGTGCACGACCTGATGCCAAAAGCGCCGCCAAGTTCCTAGTGAGGGAAGTATTCCCGCGCTGGGGAATTTGTGACGTAATTCGCTCAGACAACGGCACTCATTTTGTGAATGAACTTTTCGAGGAAGTGACTACATTATTGGGAATAAAACATAAACTATGTTCGATTTATCATCCTCAAAGTAATGGCGTAGTGGAAAAGATGAACGGACTGTTAAAAGGTAGATTATCAAAACTATGCTTTTCATTGAAAAAGAATTGGATTTACTGTCTACCCCTTGCGCTATTTGAATTGAGGAATCAGCCAAGCAAAGACCATTTGTCCCCGCACGAAATTGTGACTGGGAGACAAATGAATACAGCACACTCTCCACTGCGCGAGCACTCAGACGCTCACAGAAGCGCCGCAATATTGGGAGATGAGTTCACAGACTATTTAAAGAAATTGACAAGGGCAGCGCGCGCGATATCAAAACAACTCTCCCCACCCTTCACTAGAGAGGAGGGAAATGTAACAGGATCTGACACGGAGCCAGAGCAACAGCTACAGCTCATGCCGGGCGACTCAATTTATGTCAGAAGCTTTGTGCGTCGGTGGAATGCACCACGATTCCATGGCCCATACGAGGTAATATTTTGCACGCCCACGGCAGTGAAGGTGAAGGGCTTGAGGTACTGGGTGCACTTGACCGATGTACGGAAAGCATATAGCAATGTCCAAGAGGAGGTGGATGGGGAGGCACAGACAACAGCAAACTATGCAACTGAGCGGAATATCTAAACATGAACTTATGTGTGTATGTTAGTACTGAACCTGAATGGGAAAAAAATGACTGATGAGTATACTTGCTATCTTTTTAATCTAAAAAAAAAAAAAAAAAAAAATGTATCTTGTGGAATTATATGTAATTAATGAAGTGATCGAAATATGATGTGTTTATACCCTTGTCTGTGAATACCCTCCCCTGCAACCCTACCCGCTTCCATTCCCGTCAATATATATTGCCACTTATAGTACCAACGAAATGTTTACATACATGCACTTAATGCACTTTTATATCTCAAACAGGAGCTTCCAAGGCATCTAACGGGCAGCCTGCAACGGATAGAAATAGTAGAATGAGAGAATTAGTACAGGAGAGATGCAGACATTCGTATGAGTGTGGATTATCTGTATGCATTACATTGTTTTTTATGCTGATGTTTGGCCTGGTTACATATTGGTTTGTAGCGTTCATCTCTATCGAGATGAACGAGGGGGGAGGGATTAACAGCACTGGGATTAATAGCACTACTGGGACCAATACAACTGCAAGTGTCAATACTAGGGAAGGTGATTTTTTGGTATGGGACAGAACTAAACTTGTATGGGGATATCACACCACACCATCCAGTGCTGTCATCTCACAAAGGAAAAAGCCACAGGGTGGAATGCAGAACAACACAGTGTTTCCACCAGGGCTATCTAATTACAATGCCCACAGTTTAAATGACCGCAATCCGTCTGCCATATCATGGTTGTATAACACCCCCACCAGCCAGCCTGCCCCCAGACTAAAAAACAACCTGCAAGATAACGTCAGGGAGGAAGGGGAAAAGTTACTTGCAATACACGAAATATTATATGATGAATGGGCCAAGGGGGGCGGGAATGAGAAAGGGGGGTCTATTTTGTCTCTTGCCCAGGAGGTCGGGAAGCACATAAGGAACAAGAAAAACAGACGGAAAAGGGAAGCAGGGAGAAGGAAGTATGATGAGTACTATGGGCTAGGTCTGGATAAGATGGAAGACCCACGACACCCCCACCAAACAAATAAATGGTATGCGGATATGAGTGCCACAGCTAAGCAAACAACAAATGAGAGCTGCTATGTCTGCTCCCTCATTCCTCACGCTTCAGGTACACCCAGAGTATTGTTACCCAAAGAGTTGCCAATCATAGATGCCCAATGTCTCCTTCATCTCACGTTATGCAGGATTAAGAACACCTTCCAGGCACATGGAGTTAATTTTCAAATGCTGCAGAACGAGAAAACTTGCTACCCGAAAACGGCAGGGGTGGTATGTCTGGAAGAACCATTTTTTGTAATACAAGGGACACTTTTTTCGGATAACAAGTGGAAGGATGAAGAAGTAATGTGCAAGGCGGAAGCACTGAGAGGTGTGGCATCAGAGAAATTGCAGTGGATAGAAGAAACATGCACACCAGTATGGAAGGAACACATTTCAAAACTAACTTGGGTAACAGCCATTGAGAAACCCTGCAGAACGAAATAGACTATGAACTATGTTTCAAAGGAGAGGGGAAAAACCCCATGGGAACGAACAAACACTGCAACAAGACCCTCACCATCCCAGATCTAAGAAAAGGGACAGCGGCCCTGATGGACACGTACTGGGTATGCGGCAACCAGGCATACCTACACCTCCCCCCGTCATGGAGTGGCAGCTGCGCAATGGCCACTCTACACTCAGCCCTAATGGTGATACCAGAAAGTCACATCGATGGGAGCAAAAGGACGCAGTAACACCTGCAACAGAGTGTGGCCCAACCAACTGCAGAGGGACGAATGTATGTCCTGTCTCCCGGAAGCAAGGGAGAGGTGCTGACCCGTACCAGACGAGCATCAAATTACATATCAAAGGCATCGTCAGAACTGTTGGCTCAAATTCCCGACAAATATCGATTATTCAGCTCAGCAGAAACATTTTTTGCCTCACTCGTCTCAAGTGTCCAAGCAAGAGCAAACGCAAAATGGCTCCAGATAACCCGCTGGGAATTGATTCAGCTAGCAAACGACACTGAAGAAGGGTTTAACATAATAAAGGTGGAACTAAGGGCTTTATGACTGATGACCATGCAGAACAGGTATGTCCTGGTCCTGTTGACGGCGATGGATGGAGGTGTTTGCCGAAAAATAGGAAGTGCCTGCTGCACTTTCGTACCTTCTGAAGACGCAGAGAACGGCTCCCTGTCCCATGTGATCGAAGCAGTCCACAACCTAGGAGAAAAAATGAAAATGGAAGGCGGAGCAGAAGACAGCACGTGGTTCGACAACATCTTCTCCTGGGTCTCCTCATGGCTTGGAACAACTGTAAAATTTTTGATGCCAGCTGTGGTGTTCCTCCTTTTTATTTTTTGCCTGTGCCAGGTGGGTCTTCGATGTTGCGCTAACGCAGTACCTAATGGTGCAATGATGATGGTGACAATGGGCAACACTCGTGGAACAATACAAAACACGCAGGAAGTGCAGGTACAAACCGGAACAGATGACGCACCACGATATCAGCTAGTGCCTATCTACCACAACAAGGGTATTGTAGATAAAGCATGGCACACCACCATTAGAGAGCCCCGTGTGTTAGAATGGTACCAGGAGGTGTGGGTAGATTTGGCGGGGGATGGTGGGTGTATATACCTGACTTGTACCCCAGATGAATATGCCAGAAGAGAAGAAAGCTTACGGGGGGTGTGCAGAGCATGGATGCCCATAAAAGGCACACCTGCATGGGACGAGGCAGTGATGGACGAAGCAGAATGTAGAAGGTTGGAGGATTTAAAGTATTCGTTACTTAAGTAACGAAAGGGGGGAATGTAGGGGAGGAGTGGTCCAAAAAACCCCCCTCGCCTACACATCCACCCCAGGTGAGGGCCATGGCTCATCGTGTGTCCCCACCTACCACCTGGGCCCCGGTGGTGGATGGCTCACCTGCTGAGAACATTGCCCGCACGTATTGAATTTAGCTAGGCCTCAGAAACCATTTTTGTCCACTAAACATGGTGTGAGCTCAGCGCACTGTAGCGCGGCCCCCACCCTCGGAGAGTTTCAGTTGTCCCTGTCGCCGCAGCACCCTGGCAGATCCGCTGCGAGCCCGTTCCCACGAACAAGACAGACATGAGCTAGTGTAATACACTAACATTGTAACAGTTCACCTTCCGCAGTGTACCATCGCTCCCAGCATAACCCGGCCAGCGGGCCTGGACAATGATAAGAACAGTAAAATGGTCATCAGATGGCAGAAAGTGTTTGCATATTAAGGTCAAGACCACTTGCAAAGTATGCTTTTCTCCTCAAAATCTCTTATATTACAAAAATCTGTAAAATGCATAAACATAAGAAAGCATGCTTCCATGATATGAGCGATGGCGAGCCCACACCATTGTAGTTGGGTACTAGTAATGGAGGAGCGTCCCAGGGATCTATTTGTTACGTGCATCAGTGGGAAACTTACGCTTCATGGTTTTGCGCCATAACCGAACTAATGCTGCTAGAGTACACAAGAAAACAAATGTAACTATACAGAGGTCTCATGTGAAGGATGCGCGAGAATGCTCTTGTTATGTGTGCATGGCTAAAGCCCCATCTGTACCACCGCCGCCACGTACAATGGCGGGTCAGTTTCTATGTATTCCATCAACCCTAACACTACCTCGCGTACTGCAAATATATATGCATGTAACTAAATACTGTAATTGTTAAAATGTAATGTACAAATAAGGTACTCAGGCTGGATATAATCGAGACACATCCAGCCAAGTTGAAATGCATGTTTTAAAGTGATTTTGAATGAGTATTACAGAGTGTTCAAATGTTTGTGATGTTGTACCTAAAGTCGGCAACACACGAGGAAGATACCTTTGTGAAATGCATGCAAGGCCATTCCCCCTCCCACCCTGCAAAGGCTGCCAAGACATGAGAGCAGAGGCCCGCGCTGCGCTACTCCGCCTCCCCCAACCCGACTGGAGCCGCTTCAAAGATTTGTAGCCCCCTCTGCAGCACCCAAGGCCACGGCCCGCCACCTGCATTATTTACAGCACAGCAGTAAACCTCTGCCTGAACACACACTTTCAAAGGCGCCCCCTCGTAAACCCCCCAACCCACCGGATCATCTTAGACTTATGGCCCTGTGCAATCAGGACACCCAAAACTTTGACCATACACAGCGGCACATCCATAACAACTTCTAACGAGGCAGAAAGACCTGTACCGCCCGTCCCAGGCCCTGAAGCTTAGCACCTCGACCTATGGCCCCGGTCAACTGGACTCTGGTAACCATGTCCTGACGTATTACCGCCAGACCCCTCACAAGGTACATTCCTCCTGTGTTGCATTAACCTGTAGAATAACCTATTGGAAGATTTACTAAAGAAGATAATATTGAAATGACTGCATGACTGCGGTGTGCATGGCCTAGGGCAAATAAGTCAGGAAAAGACATTCATCTCTGACACTGGCCGCGATGACACAACAACACCGCCCGGATGAACTCTGCCAACCTGTCAGGCCCAGCCCAACCCACGAGGCTGACCAGTGACGTTCTCCAGCCACGGCCAACCACACTGCAGCAGCACCTATAGTTAGTCGTCGCCACCCAATCCCATTGAACTTGTGCCCCCTATAGTGTGTAGGTTCTTATGACGTTTTTTGTAAATATATACGCCTGTCTTTGCTATTGTCAGACAGAGCGCTCTCGGAGTTTGCAGAGTTCTTTGCATGCCCTATTCTCATTGATAAACTCCCATTTAAGCTCACCCGCACTCTGTCTTGGCCTTATTCCCGATTTGGGAGAGTCCTTCATTGTCTCTCATTGTGGGGAGGATCGTGCTGGTCGGGGACGCTTGCCTTCAGTTCCTATTCGGGACATAACCCGTCTGATCAGGGTGTATTAGTTTACCAATAACCCTCTTCAGTCTATTTGCCAAGACCGCCGTCAATATCTTGTTGTCTTGATCCAACATCGACAAGGGTCTATAGGAACCGCAGCTATTAGGTTTGGGAAGCAGTATTATGATCGCTTCTCTAAGTGACTCTGGCAATCTTCACAACTGGAACGCTTCGTTCAACATTTCTAACAGTGGGGGAAGCACTTCTTCTTTATATACTTTATAAAATTCACTTGGGAGTCCATCAGCCCCCGGTGTCTTACTAGTGGGCAACTGTCTCACCACCTCCTCTAGCTCCTCCAGGGTAATCGGTGCGTCCAGCTCCTCTCTTTCCTCTGCACTTATCTTGGGCAGTCCTATATCCTCCAATTTTTCTGTTATCGTCTCACGATCACTCTCCCCATCATCTCCATATAGTAGCCTATAATAGTCCACAAACTCCTGATTAACTCCCTCTTGGGTGTCAGCCACACTACCGTCTTCCCTCGTTATTGTTCTAATCGGGGGTCTGGGAGTTTCGCTCTTATATAACCACGCCAAAAGCCTTCCTGGCGTATCCCCTCCCGCATGCTGACTCTCTATATATTGACCCGCGCATTTCTGCTGCAGCGTGAGTATCAATTCCATTTCTGCCTTAGTATTACTTCCTCCCCTCTGTGCCTTTTCCAGTTCCCCTTCTGTCTCCCAAAGGTCAGCCAGGAACCCCTTTGCAGACCTTTAGATTTTGCTATGGCCATCCCTCTCATCACAACTTTAAAGGCTTCCCGTATGCCCGCCGAGTCCACACTGCCAGTATTCGTTTCAAAATAGTTTATAATTTCCTCCCTCATATCCTCCCTAAAAAAAGGGTCTTTCAGTGCTTCCGCTCAGAGGCGCCATGTCGGAATCCTTGCTCTCGAGGGGCGGTATTTCCATCCGAGGATCAGGGGCGAGTGGTCCGAAAGGACCCTTGCTTTATATTCTACTTGTGTACATTGTTATTACCTTTGATGTAGCAAAGATATAGTCCAAACCGGTGTGCAACTGCTGCGGGGCGGAATAATGCAAGTATTGCCTTTCCTGGGAGTGTTTCATCCTCCACCCATCTCCCAGACCAAAGTCATCTAGCAATGTCTGCAGCGCTTTAGCGGCTGGGGCGGGTCTATCCATCTTTCCATCCGATCTATCCACCCTAGGGTGTAGTACACAGTTAAAGTCCCCTCTCCAGATTACCACACTCCCCATACACACGCTAAGATTTGTGCACATTGTTCTGAAATATGCTTCTGTATTCTTATTTGGGGCATATGTATTTACAATGCTTATCTCCCTGTTTTCCACCAATCCCCTCAGTATAACCATGCTCCCGTCCATCTCAGCTATCTCCTGCAACAGCTGAAACGGGACATGCGGCGCCACCCAGATAAGCACTCCCCTAGCATAGGCAGAATATGATGAGCCCACCACAACTCCCTTCCATTTCTTAGTAATCATCTCTGCCTTATCCCGTGTCAGATGGGTCTCCTGCAGTAGTGCAATGTCTATCTTTTGCCTCCACAGGTACAACATGAGCTTGTTTCTCTTTAAATAGCTATTTAGCCCCCTGACATTCCAAGTAATTATTTTAAGGTCCCCCATGGCCTATTAGAGTTCCACCCCGCCCTCCACTGGTGCAGTCCAGATCTAAGTTCCATCTCAATCTATATAGGCTCGGTTCCCAATTTGAACTTCCCTCAACTAAAAACACACCAAACTCCCCACTCTCCCTCCCTCCCTTCCCATCCCCAACATCACCCCCCCGCCCCCCCCCCAACTGTTGCCCAGCTCCATCCCTGGATCTCAGGCACCCCCGCATCTAGCTTTTTCTGGCAATAGCCTGTACTCGCAGCTCAGCAGGGTGAGGTCGCCCTAGTGGCTATCCTACTACTACTACTACTACTTGGGGGGCAGGGTGGCTTCGTCCTACTGCTCCTATCTTCTTCAATTCAACCACGCATTGCTACTCAATTTAATTATGTGCTCAACATTCTATATTCCAGTCCATTAAGTTCAACAAAATCAAGGATATCATAGCATAGTTTCAACATTATCCGTCCGTGCCCCTCTATCATCCTCTCTATAATTGTCTCTACCGGGATACCCCGCTCTATGTGATTTCAGTATGCATATAATATCCCCTTCACTTATTGTGCTCCTCATGGGCCTGCTCCGCATCTCGTTCCGGGCAGCCCTGTAGGTCCTGCCATGTTGCTGCGTCCTCTGGGTGTCAAAAAAGAACATTCTGCTTTTGTGCAACACTTTCAATTTTGCAGGTTACAGGAGCATATATTTGATTCCAGCCGTGCGTAGCCTCCTTTTGACTGCCACATAGCTGTACCGGTGTCTCTGGACTAACATTGTGTAGTCAGGATACGCCATGATAGTCGCTGAAGCTCTTTCGATCGTTCCCCCTTTACGAAAGTACTCCAAAATCTTCTCGCAATCTTTATAGTTGAGTATCTTTTCAATTATTGCACATGGAGGTGCCCCAGGCTTCGGTTTCCTCATGAGTGCTCTATGTGCGTGTTCCACTGTAAATCCTTGCGAGAGTTTGTCGGCCCCTATTTCTTGTAGGATCATGTTCTCCACATAGTCTGTAGGGTCTTGGCCTTCTTCCCCCTCTGGCAGGCCGACCACGTGGATGTTATTCCTTCTCGCCCTCCCTTCAGCTTCCTCCGCACGGTTCTCCAGGTTAGCTACCTGCTGCTTTAGTATGTGAACCTCCTTTGCATTATTGGTGCTGGTATCTGTGTTGGTTTTCACCGCACTCTCCAGGCTACACGTTCTGTCTGCCAGCGCACTGACATCTTGTCGCAGCAGGGTAACTTCTATGCCCACTGCATCTATTTTAGCCTCCAAGGAAGTTCGCAGGTCTGTCATCGCTATCCCCCATGAGTCTCTCAACTACTCCGTTATAGCCGTTAGTATTTGGCGGTTTTCAGTCGCCTGGATACTCTCCGCGGATGCGGTCGCGCCACTGTGCGTCGTCGCTGCAGGAGACTGCTGTATCTTGGCAAATATTTCCATCGTGGATTGCTTGCTCTTGTTCTTGCTCCTCTCCCTGTCATCTTGCGATATTAGTTATGTGTCTGAGGTTACTTAACCGTGGTGTGGCAATTCTGCTTCTTCGTCTTACTGTGGCACCAGTGAGTCACTTCTGGCCTGGAGCCATTGTCCTTGATGAGCCCTTGTATAAGTTTGTGTCCGTTAAGTTATATCTTTGGCTGGGTTATGTCCTCTCAAGTTTCCAATTGCCCTTACTGCGGCTTGTAAACTGCTTCTGGCTCCCAGCAGGACTAACCGTTTCTCGGGCACATAGTATTCTGCGCTCCACTGTCTGCATTCACTGAGGTTACTCCAGTGTCATCAATAGCCTAACTCAGCCTTGTAGAACATGCTCTCCAGTAATAACCCCCAGTGCCCAGCTCATTCACTCCTCAGGGCCCTTTGCTTGTTCTTTTTACCTCCTCCTCCGTCTGCAGCACATGCACTCCATTTTCCACAGATAATATCCAAGGCCAGCACCTTTGCTCCAGTATGTGCCCTTAAACAGATCAATAAGGCAATGTTCCCCAGCTAGTTGTGCATACAGGGCAATAATCCCCTCTGTTATTATGACAGGAAAGGAGAACACATGATTTTATTAGTTTTTACATTGAGGTGCTGTAGACCCATATTGTGCATCTCGCTCCAGTTCTTGCTCTGCCCTTTGTTCGTTTGGGCAGCGTTCTCGCCTCCCAAACCTTGTATCCGGGAGTGCAACAGTGTCTCGGCTACGGCTGCTCCAGCCCGGCAATTTCAAGTGGCTGGCAGCAGGAGGACTGCGCTGGTTTCCCAACACAGAACAGGTCCTGTGTTTTTATAACCATGTTTCCCATCCGCCGGCCGCTGGTTGTGCCGCAGCAGAGGCGCTCCACGCGGTCCGCTCTGGGTTCGCCTAAGCCTCACAGATCCCTGGTCGGCTCCATCATTGCTACAATTGTAGCCGCATGGAACACTTGGTTTCTTATTCAATGCCCGCCGCCGCTGCTCTTAGACCCCTCCGCATCGGTGCCATGTACTTCCATTACTAGTGCGGCAACGGGCTCTGTAATGCAAGCGTGTATCTCCCTGCAGCCGGCCTCGCACAACACGATCCTTTCCTCCAGCCTTCACAGTTCACCGCTCGGGTCTTCAAGCTTGTGTTCTTTGTTAGCTTCCATTTTGCGCCCCAGCCTTTCGGTGCAGCCGCCTTCGAACAATGCTTCTTTTTGTCCCTATTAAACCTCCGATTCGCTTGAAGTTTACAGTTGGTGTAGAGCACACGTTCCGACGTCCCTGCTTCTGTTTATGGATGCCGTGAATCGTTTTTAAGCATGTTTTTCAGCGGATCAATCTCGGATCACCAGGAGCAGCTCTATGAGACACGTCCTACTGCATGGCTAGCTAGCCATGCCCCCCGAGAAGGGCAGTATTTGAACAGGTTTTCTCTAGCCTTCTGAGGCATGTATGGTCAGTGTGTGGTGAGTGAGGGTGGTTGAGTTGGAATTTGTGTCAGTTTTGGGTATCTAGTTGTAGTTAGCCACTGCACTCAGTTCAGTGATCAGATTTGTCATTCGTAGAGCTTCCACCTTCACACTGGTATGAGGAGCACGTAGTTTCAATAACATGAAGTGGCAAGGCTTGTCTGGGCATGGAGGGACAGGACATGGAAAGGCTGATGTTGCAAAGGCATTGTTGCCTCCAAACTTGGGTCCGGGTTCCTTGAATGAGGAATTACCGGGCCATTCCAACCTTGCAGGACCCGGTAATTCCTCATTCAAAAAACTCATCCCCATTCCCATTTGAGGCCCCATAGGGCTCAATGGGAATGGGGAGGGAGCTAATAATGGGCCCGTTAATAACGGCCCGTTATTAGCTCCCTGGTCCCCTTGCGGGACCCGCAAAGGAGGTATGGTCTGACCAGACATTCAGAGCAGGTCCCGCAAGGGAACCTCGTAATAGGGTGGAATGGGTTTAACAGCACCATTTTCGGTGCTGTTAAACCCATTCCGCCCACCTCGTAATGAGGCCCATAGTGTCTTGTTTCTGTGACAAGATAGTGGTAGGTTGTTATTGGTCATCTGGGTGATTATCACATTTATTGAGAGCATTGTCGGAAGTTGGGTGTCTGCATACTTACTGTGAGCTTGGTAGACCAGGATTAGCTTGAGGATAGGGCCAGGTGAGCTTGAGTGGGCAGGTATCGAAGGCTTGGGTAGGTGGACATTGGCCAGAGTGAGCTAAGGTAGGTCAGGGTGAATAGGTTGGTGGGCATAGGCCATGATGAGCTGGGTTTGTAGGCCAAGGTTTGCTAAATTTGCCGGGTGAGCTAGTAGGCAAGGGAGTTTTGAGTGTAAGTCAGGGAGATTTAGGGTAAGCAACAGCGAGCTTAGGAGAGCTGGTAATTGCCAGCTAGTGTTGGTGGGTGTAGCTTGAGGGGATTAGCAGGAAGGAGCTAGGGAAGATGGGGCCAACAGCAATGGCATTTTGGCATGTATGCATGGAGTGCGTTACACATGCAAACCCGGGAGAAAACGTTTTGCTAGTCTGAAAGAGCTCACTGGGTTTATGCACCTGCTGAAGTGATCTGTATGGAATTTACAAATCACAGGTTTAAACTTTGGATGGGTAGCTGAGTAGTTTAACAAGCCTGCCACAGAGATCTCCACCACCTAAAAAAACAATACAGACACTGTTTCCTTGAAAGTGCAGGGTCACAAAATATGTTTATGCTCATCTTTAATTTCTGCACCATAGTACAAACCGACAACAAAACTATCAGCGCGTACCACGCCAGATTATGATGGCTAGCCGTATCATGTCACTTTGAGGACGTCAACAAAGAGATTGGGCGCCAGAAAATAAATGGTTTGTAGTCTGAAAAGCTGAGGCGTATAATACCGAGTGAGAAGGGCATACCCCTGGCAAGGATATTAGAATCCGGACGTCAAAGGGAACTCTACCACAGCAGGCCGGCCCGCATGGATCTACGTGATCCGGCTGCGGCTGATTTTTCCGCAGCCTTAAAGTTTGCATGAGAAATGTGCTAACCACCAAAGGTTCGCACATTTCCCATGCGAACACACGTACACAACCCCTACATACCCATACCCGCACCCACACCCACAACACACCCATGACCCACCCCCCACACACACCCCCAACATAAACATATGCTACTTACCTTTTTCTTCACACTGAGTCCCTGCAGCGGCAGTTCCCTTTCACTTCCGTGATCGGGAACCGGCGCCGCTGGGTCCTTTTCTTTTTCTTTTTTTTTACGGGGGCTGCAGGGGTTTCCCCCGCAACCCTACTGTAAAGTAAAGTGAGCGGGGTGTTGCGGGGGACACCCCCGCAGTCTTTTTTTTATACTTACCTACAATGTTACCACCAAAGGTTCGAACGTTTGGTGTTTGACCCTTTGGTGGTAGCATTTTTAGGTCTTTTTGTTCATGCAAACTTATAGGTATGATAAAAACGTACAATACCGGCCCACGTGTACCACACTGCAGAAGCTCCAATTCCCCCCAACACCCACAATTGCTCAAATTTTCAGCCGCCCGCAACCCAGAAGGGAGGACAGGGAGCCGAAGAATGCCCCCACATCGTGGCCAAGAACACCAGGCCTGCATGACTGCTGTTGGAGTGGCGGGCAACGCCACAATAAGAGGAACTTCCCAGCACAAGGGGCCATGCACAGTGCATGTGGCCGCCTTGTTCACTACGCAAGGGTTTGCTGGTCATCAGGCCCACCAACTCAGAACAGAGCCCCAGCACCGGATGACAAGAAAAAGAAACATGCCAAAGCCTGCCGGATTGAGGCTGAAGACAGCTCCTCCTCCAGTTAATTGGAAGATGAAGGAGACAGAATTGCAGCAATGGTCGAAGTGAAGCACACCAAGAGAAGGGAGAAGGTCCACCTGTTATCTGCCTTTGAGCAAGGGAGAAGACTATCTAAGAAGAACAGGCCAAGATGCCTCGTACAAATTCACGGGCAAGACACATTAATGACCATCGACAAAGGGGCCTCGGTCAATGTCATTGTTACGCTCACCTGGTCTCTGCGGAGGCGTTGGGGCACGGTTGCAGCCCTCCCTGAACTTGAATCACCCCCTTCAGGCCTCTCCCTCAGTAGAAAAGCTGTGCGCGGTGGTATGTGGTAATACTGCTCTTGCGTGGAGATAAGTGTGTGAGTGCGCCAATCTGTGACTGTTGTACCTCTCAAACCCTTCACCCCAAAATACGGTTTCTGTGAGCATACGCCGGCCCATAAAGCTCACCTGTGAATTATGGAAGATAAGCTCTCTGTCATGCTACTTCTGGCAGGGGCGCATCGAATGGGATCTAGTTCCTTCACAGATCCCTGATAAGGATTAGTCCAGTCCAGCTGCGACAATGCTTCTCCTTATGATTGGTAAGTCTTTCTTGAGCTATTGTGATACTGTTCGTTCTGTTTAATGTCTTCATATGCTGCTCCTATTTATGCCCGCAATAATGTCTCTCTTGTGTTTTCTTCCCTAACATGGAAATGCGGCGTCAATGCAGCTGTGAGACGCGAGACACGGCCGGATGGAAGATGGATGCTACCGCAATGTTCGACAGCAGGTAAGTGATGGTTTAAGGAAAGCGCGAAGTATGTCGAAGCGCAACCTTAAACTGACTGTTTTTTTATGTCTAATCTTGTCTTCCGTTTTTCCTTGCAGGCACTGCTGTCGACGATGGAGCTTGTCGTGCTGCGGTGCCAAGATGAAGATATCGGCGTTTCGGAAAGTGGAAAGATGAATACTTGGTTCGCCGAAGAGATGAATACTTGGTTCGCCGAAGAGATGTACAGGTAAGAACAGCTTTCCCCAGTTGATAAGTATGCTGGCAGGAAGCAGGATGTCCAGGAAGCAGCATCTTCAAAGGTAAGTCTGACCTCGGGCGACGGTGAGCGTTACGCTGCTTGCAACTGCATAATAAGCGAAGTGTCTGTCTTGAAGATCTGGGCAGCTTATATAGCTGAGATCGTGGGCACACCCATTAGGGCCAGCTTACCAGCCACACCCTGCCACTCCTAGAGAGTGAGCACGTGCAAAGACAATCCATTAGCAGCCACACCCAAGAATACACTTGGGGCTGCTTAATGGCTGGAATGTTCAAGGTTAATGCATCCTGTTTAATGGATGGAATGTTCAAGGTTAATGCATCTGAAGTGCTATGTCCATAATAAAAGCTTTTTGGTGTTAAATGGATGTTCTTGTTTACTTTTGTTCATTAGCCTGGTGCCAAAGGCACCAACCAGGACAGTGTCCACCCAGGTCTTCTGTGCATGCGACCCCTGCATGCCTGTGCCCCTGTCTTCATGACCATGACAGTCATGCCGGTGGCGACATTCAAGCAGACTCACTATTATATGCCTATGGCTGCAAGCCACCTCTACCAGTCGTAGGGCCGTTTTATACAAGACCGGGCAGACAAGACATGAAGATCCAATCCAAAATCTACATTGTCAACGCCGGTATAGAGTGTTTACTCAGCTGGAACTTGGCAGAGAACCTGGGGTTAATTTGGTTCATCTATGATGACACCGACTGAGACTACATACAAGACCTACTAGCAAAGCACCCCAACCTACTCCATGGACTAGGGTGTCTGAAGGGGAATATCAACAAGCTAAATATTGACACAATGGGGCAACCTAAAGCACCGCGACACAGAAGAACGACTTTCCACATACTAGGCCTGGGTGTGAAGGAACTGCAAGAACTAGAAAAGGTGGACATTGTGGAAAAGGTGACTGGCCAACGGCGTGGGTCCCCCCAATGGTAGTCCACAAAAATGCTGAAGCAGCCAGGAAAGGTCTGCATATGCATCGACATGCAGCTGCCGAAAGCGGCAGTCATCCACAAAAGGCCCATCAACCCTACTGTCAAAGTAACAAATGCTGTGCTATTTAAACAAAACCGAGAGAATCGCAAAGACATAGGAATTGTATTATTTCAAAGCAAAATGCATCTTTATTCGGTGCATTGCAAAATGTCACTAATTACTGACAAGCAGCAAAAGCAATCACTTTCTAGCATATGAGAGCTTCAGTAATCCCAACCCTCCTGGCTTCTCTCTAGCTATGATGCACTCCCACACAACCAGTTCTCTAGCCCTAAGACTGTGATGAGTCTGCTCCCTTCTCTCTTAACCTCTGTGAGACAGCCTCCTAAACCTGAACCTACTGCATCTCTCTCCAAATCTACTGACCAGAGCAGCACAGTTATACAGAGCCACGACGCATTTATTGTGCAATTGTCTGCGTAGAAAGCATTTTATTTCAAACTGCGTGCATACTATATTATGTGCCTACTATGGCTACGTGTGCACATTCTATAATTTCACCATAGAAAGTATAATAGTACTGTACTAGTTCATGGTGACAAGTCTCTACATTATTCGAAGAACAGCACATTCCTGTCTCTTCGCACAGCAAGACGGTCTCATGCAGAAACATAAACAAGCATTTCTCCACAACTAGCAAGGTCGTCTCTAACAGTCTGCCAAGAATTACTTTTGTTATGAAAACATCTACACTGTGTGTTTGACATTTCTTTACGCACACAGCTAAAAGCATAATCGTCTGGACAAGACACATAGCAGAACTCAAGCGCCTAGAAACACACTACCATGTGCTATACATGACAAGTGTACATAATTCTTCATGGCTCTCAGCAAATATTGAACCATGATAGCTTAGAACAAAACTATAGTGCTTAAAAATAGCCTAATGCTAAATAGATGCACATATGAATGCATGTATGAATGGATTAATACATGGATTAATAAATGGATTATCTCATGCTAAACTTATCAAAGATATATGCAGTTTAACACTACCGTGGACGAGATTGTGACAGACCTGATGGGATCAAAGGTCTTCTTGAAACTAGACTTAAATGCTGGGTACCACCAGCTAAAGCTGCATAAAAACCCAAGATACATTACCACTTTCTCATCGCCCCTGGTGCTTAGAAGATGCAAAAGGATGAACTTTGGGATCTCGTCCATGGCGGAGATGTTCTAACAGACAATTTATTCAGTGCTCTAAGGCATCCCAGGGGTGCTAAATGTCGCTGATGACATTTTGCTCCACACAAACTGCAAAGCGAAACACCTACAAAGGCTAGCAGCTTTCCTGGACAGATTAGATGATGACGGACTGACCATCCACAAGGAGAAATGAGAATTCCTGTGGGAAAAGTTAACCTTTTCTGGCTATGTATTTAATAGCAAAGGGGTGACCGCCGACCCCCTCAAGGTTGCAGATGTCCAGGTGGCAACACCACCCACAACGCTCGCGGAAGTACAAAGTTTCTTGGGCATGGCCACTTATTGTGGCAGATTAATACACAATCTAGCCCCAATCTCTGAAACACTGAGAGAATCACCCACGCAAACCACCTAATGGAAATGGAGCCCCCTCTGTCAAGAGGCTTTTGAGCAGATCAAGGACTCGCTGTCTGCCAGCAC
This sequence comes from Ambystoma mexicanum, assembly GCF_040938575.1. NCBI lineage: Eukaryota > Metazoa > Chordata > Amphibia > Caudata > Ambystomatidae > Ambystoma > Ambystoma mexicanum. The sequence continues at coordinate 226,055,064 of NC_090931.1, read as the reverse complement.
TACCATGGCATGCTATGATACCACAATAAAGACAGTTATATGTTGATGCAAGTCCAGTCTGGCTGGGAGCAATCCTAATACATATTTCCACACGGGTGAAACAAAGCCGATAGCATATGACTCTTGAGCACTGATGCCCACAGAGCAAAGACACTCCCACATCAAGAAAGAGGCAATTTTTGTCCTATGGGGTGCATACATTTTCACCTTTTCCTCTGTGACTGGAAATTCAAAGCCTACACCTACCTCAATCCTCTAAACCCCATTTTCACAGGCTGAGTACCACACCCACCCACCCACAAGAATCAAAAAGTGGCGTTTACACCTCCAGCAGTAGGTATTTGACCTCATCCATCAGGTTGGACCAGACAACCCAGGTCATTTTCTATTAAGGCACCCTTGTGCTGCAAGGGTGGTATAGGTTAAAGAATTTACAGAGACGGAAGAGCACATCTGCCAGATCGTAAAAACACCATGGGCCTCATTACGACCCGGGCGGTAAGGGATTACCGGTAAGGGCACCAGTACTGGTAATCCCTTAATGCCCAATTCCGAGCTCCCTTTGCGGGTCCTCCCTTAACGGCTGGTTTTACCAGCCGTTAAGGACGGGACCCGCAAAGGGACTTTGGAGGTAAGAACGGTACTGCAATTTGCGCTACCGTAATTACCGCCTTCCCTATTCCCATTGAGCCCCTGGGGGCTCAAATGGGAATGGGGAAGGGCCATGGTGAATGGGGAATTACCGCCCCTGCAAACCTTGGAATGGGGCGGTAATTCTGCCATTCACCATGGCGGAATCGGTAGTTTACCGGTGGCAACCATGGCGCAAATAGCGCCATGGTTACCGCCCGGGTCATAATGAGGCCCCATGAAACTGAAAGCAGTCAGAATCGTGGACCAGAAGCGACCAACACTGACCCGTGTTGCAAACTAGTGAAGAACGCAATACTAACAGGGGAGTGGAACTCCTTTCTACAGAACAACCACAACCGCACAGCAGAAGACAAGGACTTTTTAGCAAGGGCATCACAGTCTGAAATGAGCTATCCATTACAACCGATGGCGTGATTCTGAGAGGCACACTGTGAGAGACGGGTCTCAACGACCGGTGGGGGTTGTCTGTACTTCCGCTCCCTATATGGTGGAGGAGAGGCACAGGAGACCCCAGCCAAGATTCTCTATTCGGTAGCAATGGTCGAGCAATCAAGGCCTAGCTTCTCAGGAGGTGATGCAGGCTGGTTCTTAAGTACAGTGTATCCCCCAAGCCCCCACAAAGGAATATCCACACTCTGTATTGGTTAGAACACAGTCTTTATATAATCAAAAGTTAAGGTTATGTACATTTATCATGATAACTCACTTTGTACTCTGGCAAAATCTACAATGACAAATATTTACAATCCTAAAGTGGTACCACCCTAGATCTCATTGAAGTGCATGAACAATACTGTACAATATCACACAGACCAATAGAGTGAAACCAGCAATAGAGAGAGGAGAGAAAATAAGATGGTTGAGCAATAGGCAGAATACTGACCCCTACCACTAGGCACAGTTCTGTGTGGAGATTCCCCCACCTGGGCAACCTGTAAAGAAAGATATAGTACCAGCCCAGTCCATATGTTGCTCTGCAAGTCTTATTCTCTCCTATAATGTTTTTACCCCCCCAATGTACCTGGTGGAGTCGAGTTCCTCGAAGAGGCGTCGACAAACGTCGAGGGACTCGCTGTTCGGCGACGGGGAATCGACGGCCCTTCTTGAATGCCTTCCCTTTCAAGCGGGAGGCACGGGGCGTCGAACGTCCGTCGACAAACGAGGTAGAACGATGTCGAAGAGGCGGCAGCTTCGTCCGAGCGGTGCTCGTCGGCGTCGGGGCGTCGGCGTCCTGCAAGGCGGAGGTGTGCGGGGCACCTCGATGACAATAGTTCTGGACCGCAAAGATTGTAGAGACGGAAGCCCAGCAAGGGCGTCGAGTCGTCCGAGTCTTTGAGGTCGTCGGGTGGCGGGAAACCCACCGGCAGGTTACTCCTCGGCGCGTTGGTCGTCCTCGACTTTCTCCGGCAGGATAAGCGGTCGACGATGCGGTCGAGAGAGTCCTTCGATTGAATGTTCTTAGGCAAAGGAGCGGACGGCTCCGGTCGTCGGCGGCACGGCGTCAAGTGGTTCCCACGGCTGGGGAAATACAACTTCGACGGGCCTCCAGCGGTTTCACAAACCTGCGAACCCTGGTCGACGGCAATGGACTTCGACGGCGTCGATGTCCGGGTGCTTCACTTCGATCTCCTCGGCGGTCCCGTCTCGGGTCGGCAGCCTTTCGAGGGTCTGTCTTCCAGGGCGCTTCGGCGAAGATGGAGCGGTGCTCGATGGTCCCTCGGAGCACGGGAAGAGGGCGCCTTACCAGGTTCTCTCTCGGGTCAGTCCTCGACGATCTCGGCAGCGTTCGGATCAGTCGAAGCAAATGCCACAGCAAGTCTTCTTCTTCCAGCTGGACGTCGAGGATCAGCAGTTCCAGTTACTCTTAGAGTGGAGACTCAGCTCCCTGGCTGCTTCAGGAGCACAATGGTCGCTTCTCAACCAAAGGTCCCTTCTGAACACTTTTCCAGTGGTGAGAGGTCCCCAGATATACTATCCTCTCTCTCATCCACGCTGCTGGCACACACTCAGCAGCCAATCATACTGCAGGGCATTCATGCAGTCAGTCAGCCAATCAGGCACACAGTGCATTCAGGCCACACTCCTCCCTTCCGGACACTCACAACAGGGAATGTGGATTGGGACAAGTACCCAGCCATTCAACACTACACACTGCATTCAGGCCAGTTTCGGGCAGGGCTGTCTCAGTCTTTGTCTCTCATGCCAGAAACCAGACAACCACAACAAGAAGTGTATATTGGTCACACACTCCATTCACCCAGGTCCCACCCACAGGAGGTACCCACAACATACAGTCACTGGGAAGGCTCCAGCCAGTCTAGCTGGGCCTTCACAACAACACCATATATGGAACTTCCACCCAACAGCCAGTCAGGGGGAAGGGACAGAGGCAGGGCTTCCCAGGACTTTGGGAAAACAAGATAACAGGTAATAGAAAGCAAGAGGCCACAGGGGCCATCTTGTTTTCTATCAGGAATCAACTGATCCCAATGGCAGGGCCTGGGTATCCCAAAATGGAGGACACCCAGAGCACCTGTCAAATTCAGCATGGAGCTGCCACCAGCCCATACCCTGCTCTGTGGGCCACCCACAGGTGCCCAAAACATACACTAGGGGCACAGGGTTGTACTCCTACCCATGGGTGCCATAAGGGTATCCCATGGGTCTGTTCACCAAACCAAAAGAGAGAGCTGCACTGCCAGGAGTCCCACATGGACTCCGGGGCAGAAAACATAACAGAGCACACGGTAAAAACAGAAAAAGGACAAGGATTCAGAGGCCCTGTCCCTCAGATGCATTTCCAGCATCACACACACACGGATCCATTTACCACTCAGCCTGCAGGACAGGATTGTTACTCTTACAGACGAGGGAGACTCTGGCATCGTCTGGGCCAAAGCCTGGATACAGAAGAGTGTGGTTCCCACAATTAGATGCGAAGGTGGAGAGAATTGTACTCTTGTGTCGCCCATGTCAGGTGACCAGTGCATCTCTGTAAGAATGGATTTCTAAACTTTGCTCTTGTGAACAGATTTTTAGGAGGCCACCCTTGATTGTGAAAAAGTGGACACTTCTGGGAAGATAGACCAAATCGTGGTAGCTTGGAGCGCAGTCAAGGCTCAGTCTCAGGAGGAGTGAGGGTGATCAGAGGTCCCTGATGAGCGCATAAAGTACGACACCAAAGCCTCATTCATCCATTCATAATTTGCTCACATGCATTCATTTTTCAGAGTACAAATTGAATCTTGACAAATCTGAATTTCTCCCTCTTGATAGCTCTATGAATTCTTATAATATAGATGCTTTTAGGATGTCATTATGCACTACAAGTATCAAAATATTTTGGGATTATTGTTGCTAGTAGTATCCCATATGATGTGGATTTTGTGTTATCAACTATTGCAAATATGGTTACTAAGTGGTCTTACCTGGTGGGGCAGGCTTGACACTATTAAAATGATGGTTGCCCCAATCATTTTATACATGTTGTCTATGGGTCCCATTTCCTTCCCCAAAACATTTTATAAAAAGATTGATTCTAGTCTCCTTAAATGTTTATGGAACAAAAAGATACAGAAAATTACATTAAAAAAAAGTAAGCTCCCTTAAAACCTAGGAGCTGTTAAATTCCCAGACGTTTAATCCTACCACAAAGCTTTTGTTTTTGAACTATTTATTTTATATTTACACAATGAAGAAGAATTTATTGTCTCCCCAACCTGGTTCAAGATTGAATTGGATTGGTTTTCTCCTTTCAGAATATTAGATGTTTTTTTAAGGGGGTGCTGTTGCGTGCAATGAAAATGGCCGCCTAGGTGGAGAGCTCCGGCTCGTACGAAATCCTTTTTATAAAATATCCTGCCAGAACCAACGCAGATATCTGCAAACTTCATAATATCGTGGCGGAAGGTGAAAGGTATAAACCCTGAAAAGGCGAGACGCCCAGAGTGCCGTACGACGAAGAAATCCATGTCGGACCCTGCAGCTGCTGTGGAGCTGCAGGGTGGCCGCTCAAGAGCTCCACGCGTCTTCTACTCTGGCCTGGGGTCCTGAGGACAGCGTGCAGGCCGAGTGGGGGAGGGGCGCCAAGATCGTACTGGGGAGCCGCAGATCGGCTCGCTGCCACCCTCTCCTCTGAGGAAACACCCAAGACTGCCAGCCCCCCTCATGTAGGGGAGGCTCTGCGAGCCGCGAGGATACATTTACGGCCCGAATCCTGCATTGGCGGGTAAAGGGCTGCCCAAAGACACAGACAGGCGGCGACACTTCACACCTGCTGCAGACGGGTCCACATACACGGCGAACTCTTAAATTCAGTATCGCCTTCCCGTGCGACTTGCACGCGATTGGACCCGTGGATCCCTGCGGCAGGAGAGGAGCAGAGGCAACACCACCAAGTGAATGCAATGCCGCGAGGGTGCACCCGACTCTGACATCCTGGTGCAGGCCTGCACTGCGACTGCGGGAGGCAGAGGCTGGACGGCTGGTGCCTTAAGGGTAACAAGAACCCTGCACCCCATGGAAGAGGGGAGGACATACAAATACACTGCCAGCACTGCCCGGATACGGCCATGAGGGCCAGGTGCAGTTATTCCCCTATGCTGCACGGCCACCTCGGGGGAGTGAAATTGGTGGCACCTTACCGACTGGTGGCTTGGCGACGCACATTGCGGCCTCCACCAGCGACCCTCTGGAGGCAGTGGGAGTCCGCTTGCAGCGGCCCACAATCGAGTGCCGCTCACTGAAGCTAGCTGGGAGCCATATCGGATCTGTAACGCATCCTGCGCCACGTCAGGGGCGACGGCATTGCCCTCTTTATATACACCTACCTCTTACTGGGTACTAAGGTACTAGACTCCTAAATGTGGGAGAGCACAGTTCACGCCGAAGTGGTAATCGACACACATGGGCCACACCAAGAAGAAGGGTGCAGGAGGGAAAAAAACGGCCCAATGGACTCCTTCGCTTGCTCCCAGCCACTAGGTGTGGCTGGAGGACAGCCACAGACATCCGACAACCTTGAGACAGATCCTGTAGATCGCCTGGCTACGGTGGTGCAAAAAGGATTCATGTCGGTCAACGTCAAGCTGGACGACATAGTGGTGACAATTGGATGCTTGAAAGTGTGAGAGGAAAAAGAGAGTACGCGCATTACGGAAGCGGAGAATAGAATAAGCACGAATGAGGACACGATAACATAACATGGCCGCGATATAGCCCAATTCAAAACGGACCTGCGCAAAACACAAATCAAGTGCGAGGATTTGGAATCCAGATCACCCAGAAATAACATTCGGATAGTCGGGGTTTCGGAAACGTTTGGCAAAGGCTCCATGGAAAGACAGGTAGAAAATTTGCTTAAGACGGTCCTCGGGACGGAGTCCATCTCAGACCACTTTCTTGTTGTGAGAGCTCACCGTACACCATTGTGGCAAGGCTCCTAAATTAAAGGGGCAGGGACACAATACTACGATTATCCAGGGAGAAAGGATCGCTGCAATTCGAGGAAAACAAAATACACATATATCCAGACTTCTCGGCAAACCTACAAACACAGAAAAGGTCTTATGAGATGGTCAAGAAACAGCTGAGGTTACGAAATGTGCCATACGCCCTAATCTTCCCTGCAAAAATGCGAATTAAACACGGTGGAAGAGCCCACTTCTTTAAAAACCCCTCAGATGCAATGGCATATGTGGAGGCCTCCATCCCACTTCCTTCCGCTGATCAGGGGATAGACCAAAATGCGAGGCCAAGATCTGGGGAGGAGAGAAGGGACCTGCGCAGGGAGATTATTTAAGGAACACTAACACTGTTGGTCTGGAATGAACTTCATTGTTTATCGAGCTGTGAAGCCCCCATTGAGGGCAGCCAGATGGCTACAGTAGCTGTCCCTCTGGAAAGGTCCAACAGCTCAGAAGTAAGCCCACTGGGCAAGTTATGAGTGTTATGGGGCTGCATCGTCAAGTTCGGGGAGATGGTGCGGGTGGGGGGGTCAGGGTATACGGAAATGCTTTACTATGTTGAGCTATGGGGCGAGGGAGGGGGGAAAAAGAGGGAAAGTTGCAAGCCGGCCTTGCAGTTGATGAAGTGAAGTTGCTCTTGTTTTGAGCTTGGTATGAAGGTTAAGTGGTCTTGCAGGTACGGTTGCTACTCCCGTCATATGAACACTGGAATTGGTCGATGCTATGGCTGGTAAAGACACTCATAGGACCTCTGGCACAGATGGGTTGAGAATACCACTCCTGTCCTGGAATGTAAGAGGTCTAAACAACCCGATGAAGGCCAGGAAGGTTGGAAATGATGTTGCTAGACATTGCCCCCCAGATTGTGATGCTACAAGAAACTCATGCAATGGGTGCCGTAAAGATGAATATAATGCCCAAATGGGGAAGGACACGATATTATACAAACTATTCGTCTCAGTCAAGGGGAGTTATAATTCTCCTACACCCCTCATTAGGGTTCCAGTGTAACGCTTACCTCAGAAACTCTGCGGGAGCACTTCTCTGGAAATCTGTTTGGTGCTATTCTCAGTGTGCGTAGTTAATCTATGCAGTCTGGTGATCTACAAGAAACATTCAGTAATCCTTAGTATACTAGTCTAATGCACCCGTTCAGGAATTATCTCTCATACACTTCGGGAGGCGTTACCTGTAGTTTGTTTTTTGGGAGCTCTCCATCCTGCTTCTACGCAGGGGCACTTGTTCTGAAGAAGGGAAATGAAATGCGATTTTCTGAGGGAAGGAAGGATAGCAGGTGTGCGTGACATGCAAAGAATGGGGTGATAGGAATAGATAAGGAGTTGGATACTATTCCCGGCAAGAACAGCTACGAAGCTGTTCCATTATATTGACGTGCATGAACACCTAGTCACATCCAACCCAACTATGAGGAGCAACTCAATATGCGTGTGAACAATTGGCCAGAAAAAGGTTAACTGCAGAGATAAAGTATAATTCTTTTTCACATTAAACGTGTGGTGTATGCTAACTCGTGAAGAAGACTTTCCACAACTAACAACATGACTCTAGTAGTTTTACTGACTGGAAGCAACTGTAACATACACCAGAATTGACGACTCAAAACCTTGTCACCGAATTGGAATACTACCTAGCATGTGTGGAAAGGCTGACTGACAGGGGAACAACTTATTACTGTTGTTACAAAAACCATGAAACTCTGCTGACTGAAAAGGCACGCTAAAAAACAAGGGCGCAACAACATAAACAGCCAATACTTGCGGTAACAGCTGCTTGACGAAACAACAGGCTTCAAAACTGCTGCATGAGATTTGCAAATGTTCCGCTGACAGGAATGAGCGCGGCAATTGTACTGAGGTAACCGTGAAGGCAACTTGCGAGAATGCTGCCTAAAATCAGACACCAGGGAAATACTGTGGAAGTGACGGGAAATGTACACTAACTACAGAGGGAAAACTATGGAACCACGGCAAAAGGTCATAAGAGTGGGCTGAGGAAAACTGTGACAGGAACTGGAGCCGCGGTAAGCGTACACTGCAAAGCAGACGACGCGAAGCGCGGAGCAGGTGAGAGGAGGGACTTATATATGCTGTGTGTGTGAAGCACTAGACCATGACGGTTACTTTTCATAGAACCCCTAAGCCGCCATCTTTAGTGATGAGGAAGTGTCTTTCCCCCCATAGCCTAAACATGGTTATTTCCGTGTTACGAACCAAGCATGATAAGCCATGTTCCACGAATTCTTAGAGACTAATCTAGGGGCATGACCCAAGCTCATGACATCCAGGTAGCGGGACATAAGGTAGACTCGCTGGGAAGGTATGTGCTGGTATGGGGGAGATAGCTGGTAAACAAATCACATTGGTTAACACATATGGCCCCAACATTGACGACCCAGACTTTTACTTACATATATATGAAACCTTAAATAAACTCGACGCATCGTCCATAGTATGAGGGGGGGATTTCAATATGGCCCTTGACCCGTTGACAGATAGATCCAGCACGAAAATGAGGACACCAACCAAAATGGCACTAACACTGGGTCAACTACTTACACAAATGACATTGATAGATGCATGGCGCACATTACACCCAGATGATAGGCGATACACCTACTACTCATCCGTCCATGTCAGTGAATCACGTATAGACTACTTCTTTGTGTCGCAGGGCCTGTCTGAGACATTGCATAGCTGCAAAATCCTGCCCCGTACACTGTCTGATCACTCCCCTGTAATACTGGAGCTCAAGCTGAGAGACGTTCCCAGGCCTGCTAGGAGATGGAGAATGCTGAGTGGGATACTTGGTGACCCATGCGTAGTGGAGTCCCTACGGGAGGAAATAACAGAGTTTTTTACTAATAATATTGGGACGGTGGCACGGGCTCCACGGTATGGGAAACCTTCAAGGTCTGGGCTAGGGTGGCACTTATCTCGAAATCCATGGGCCTCTTGAGGGGAGTAAGAAGAGAGCTTGAAGGAGTGGAAAACGGCTTGAATAGTCTTGAGGAAACTTATAGCCGCACACATGATAGGGCCATTCTGGCCGAGATTCACAAATCCATTAAAGACTTTGACGATCTAGCTGCCAGAGAAATACAATACATGGCAGCCCCGGCCAGGGCACGTAGATATGGCAAGGGCAATAAGGAATTTACCAAATTTTATCAATCACTATATTCAAACAAAGACAGGAAAACTACCGCTGAGATTAAGACGTACTTAGCAACACTGGGGCTCCCAAAACTACCGCTTGAAAACAAAATGGCTCTAGATCAACCGATCACTGCGGAAGATGTGAGCGAGGCGATCATGGGGCTAGCATCGGGCAAAGCGCCGGGCTCCGACGGGCTAGGGGCCGAATTCTACAAAGAGTTCCGTACGGAGCTAGTTCCCATAATGCTGGAGACATGGGAGGAAGCCCTAGAGGGAAACATGCTATCCCCGACAATGAGAGAAGCATTTATAAATGTGCTACCCAAGCCCCGACGCCCGCCTAACTACATGTCATCATACAGGCCCTTATCGCTCATTAATGTTGAAGCTAAGATATTTGCTAAGGTATTGGCGAACCGAAAGCTGCCGCTGGTCTCCACATTAGTCCACCCTGATCAGAATGGTTTTATTCCCCTAAGATCTACTGCGCTGAACCTCCGTAGACTATTTGGTATTATGGCGCAGATAGATCCAGGCAGAAGCGCAGTCGCTGTGGCCCTAGACGCCGAGAAGGCATTCGACTCCGTTTCGTGGGTGTATCTCCTCACGGTGTTGGAAGCATTTGGGGTGGGACCCGCCTTCATTAGATTTGTCCGGCTACTCTACACCGCCCCAGGTGCCAGAGTATGCACCAACAGAACCATCTCCGACTTTTTCCAATTAGGTAGGGGTACACGGCAGGGGTGTCCCTTCTCGCCCATCTTGTTTGCCTTGACTATTGAGCCCATGGCAGCGGCTGTCAGACTGAGACATGGGGATAAGGGAATAAACATGAAAGGCTCCATCCAGCTAATTTCACTCTACGCTGACGATACACTCCTATATGTCCACGAACCAGAGAAAAATATAGCGCCCATTATGACCGATATACATGAGTTTGCAGAATACTCGGGATATGTCATCAACACATCTAAATCGGAAATATTATCGCTCACCCCCTCCACTAAATTCCCAACAAGCACATGCAGACTCAAATGGTCGGAACAGCGCATCAGATACCCTGGTGTGCTAGTATCTAGAAACAAACACACGCTCTATGTAGACAACCACGAACAGGCACTACAGACTTTGGGCACCAAGCTACAGATTTGGGCACACCTCCCCATATCCCTATATGGCAGAATAGCACTACTCAAAATGATAGCCCTCCCAAAGCTACTATACTTCTTTGTAAATATACCCATATGGCCGGGCAGAGACTTCTTTTCAAGATTGCGGTCATTGGTAGTCGCCTTCCTATGGAACGGGAAAACGGCAAGAATCGGGTGGGAGAAAATGACAGAGCCCTATAACACCGGGAGTATAGCGGCCCCAGACTTTGAGCTCTACTATCTTGTCGCTCAGGCACAGTTTGCGAAGTACTGGTACGAAGAGTCAGATGAAACACCACACACGGGTAACACCACACACGGGTAGAAACACAAACTATATCTCCTGCAGACATCAGGTCAGTTATATTTAATCCACGACACAAAGACATATGCGATTATGACCCGGTCAGCTGCACGGTCCGGGCCTGGGGCGCGCTTTTTAAAAGATTAAAGCTGGAGACTCCATATAACCCAGAGGTCCCCTTGTGGAACTTTCCGGGTATCCCCCCAACTTCTTATACGTGTATCCAGGAGGCCTGGGACCCTCATATGGAAATGAAGGTGGACAATATGTTCAGAAATGGTAAATTTGCTACTAAAGAAGACTTCACGAGAGCAATGGGCAGTGGGCCCCTCAAAATACTACAATACTACAGGGTTAGAGCTGCGTTTCAGAAAAGGTGGGTGATGTTTCCAGATGAGCCCCCCCCCCCCCCCCCAACACCCCTGTACACAACTTATCACCACGAAAGCTGGGCTGGGTATATCCAAATTATATGTGGCAATACAAACCCACAACCCTACAATAAACCGGTTCAAAGACAAATGGGAGGCAGACCTGCAAATGCCCATCCCCGAAGATAAATGGAACAGATACTGTGCACTCACGAAAAAAGTTTCTTTAAATGCGGGGCTACGCCTGATCCAATTCAAACTCCTTAATAGATTGCACTACACGCCAGCTAAGATGGTAACATTTGTGGCGGAATACGGGGGGAATGCCCCAAGTGTGGGACCCAGAGTGCTGGCTCCTTTCATATGTACTGGGAGTGTCCTGCGCTGTTGAGATTCTGGGGAGAGGTGGTCGAGATACTGTCGGAAATCATGAAGATACTCCCACAGTTAACTCCCCAAAAATACTTATTTGGAGACATCGACAAGTGTTCGGAGAAAACTAGGAGATTATTTAATGTTTCATGTGCGGTGGCGAAGAAATATATCCTTCAAGCGTGGAAAACTGCTACACCACCAACCATGACCACTTTCCTCCGTGAACTGACAAATACCAATGAATGTGAAGAACAATATGTTTTGACAATGCCTGGGGCAAGCCGACCAAAAGACATATGGGGCCCCTTCCGCACGTATTTGTGTGAAATGCTCTCAGATGATGGAGTGTCCATGTAACACTAAATGTAAACGTTTTACCTGTTGACTGTATTGATGGGATGGGGTTGCTGTAACTGTTGAGACCACTGTTGAACAATAAAAAGAGTTAAAAAAAAAAAAGAATATTAGATGTTTTTAACATGAGTCTTGGCCCGGCTTAAAAAATGTCCCCACCTTGCACTATTTTAACATCACCTGGTTAAGCCTACTTGTCATTTCTTCTGACATTTTGGATCAAGACCAGGTTGGTCTATGGTTTTATAAGAGACCACATTTCAAAGTGGATTTTAATCTTATTTACAGGTGGTAGAGCAAAGGTATCTCTTGCATTCATACATATTTTACTAAAATACTCTGATCCCCTTCCAGACTCTAGCCTATATCTTAAAACTGGATGATTTAGATTAAACTTCCTATCAAGAGGCTGTTAAAGTTATTACCTTATGATTGGCAAGTCTACCACAACAAACCTCTTCTATGCAACTTCAAAGTCTTCCTGGATACGTTTCCACTGATACTGCAGCGTTCTATACATTTCTAATTTCTGATTCGAGCGTGTTGTCTGCTGATCACCTTGTCAAAAATGGATAGCTCAATGACCTCTCTGGTCAATATACTACCATGTTTTGTATTTTAAATAGGGCATACCTTACTCATCATGTTTTTAGATTTTCTCGCAACTTGACAAACTTGTGCTGATCTTGCAAAGAATGTACTGCTGATTTCAAACACTGTATTTTTTATTGTAAATTTGTACTCTCAATGTGGGGGAAGATTTTGACAACAATAAAAAATATGTTCCATTTTACTGCTCAATGCAATCTTGACAATCTAATTGCTAGATCACATCTTTACTCTGATTTAACCAATATTCTCTCTCCCAGGTTATTCCACTTTCTGGTCTGCATTGGTTTCCTTCTAATATCTTCTAATTGGAAAAGTTTTGATCACTTATACTATGCTACTTGGTGGAATTACATATGGTACATCCACAGATTGGAAACAGGTTGTGCCATCTCTCTATTTGATATCCAAACATGTGATCAAAAGTAGAATGCGTTGATTGAATATCTTAATGCCTCCTCAGCTGACTCTTTAATTTGTTACTTCAGTTTTCGTTTTGCTTGTTTTTCCCTCAGCTCTTGTGTCTTGTTTTGTCCTGTTTATTCTTCTTTTGTGTTCTTGCAGTCCTTTCAAGCTTATATCTCATCTATTGCCCAAATAAATTCTGATGTTACAGCTTTGCAAATTAATTTTTCTTGACATCATTAATTAGACGTTTACTTTCTTGCACTTATTGTAACCTTGATACACAACTTAGTTGTCTTCTAATTGTTAACTCAATTTGCATATTTATCTTGGATTATTTGACTGCCAATTCTTATAATTGTTGTTAATTGCTGTATTCTGTATTTGTTCATTATAAACACTTAATAAAAATTACTTAACAAAAAGAAGAACTTGAGACCTGTCCCCTCCAAAGGTTCAAAAGGGCCCAACTAAAAAGAGGATAACACCACGGGGAGTTTACAACATAGAGATGCCTCACATGCCAGAGGACGAAAGACAGAAAACTCCTAAGCCGGTTTTCCACAAGATGCTATCCCAATTTCTAAAGACCCAGTGTTCCCTAAATGCTCTAGGCCACCCACTGAGCCCAAGGGATGACTCTGCCAGCCCTTTGTCAAACCCATTGTATAGGAATTTCAACACAGAGGGAAAAACAAAACACACTCTAATGCTGATAAACCAAGCTGTTCACACCAGCCCCTGAAAGTATCCCAGTGCCTCTCATAACACTTGCGTGTAGCAGGCCGTCAATATATCTGTAATGGCCATTTCACTTGAACGGAAATACCAGGGTTCATGAACCCCTTCATCTGAATCTCCATATCGTCAAGTAAATTGCACTCCTCTGGAGCCCCCTACTGTCTGCTCAAGGTGGGAGACCAATAGGGAATTCTACACACTGTTGCCACTGCTAGTTCAAAAGCACCAGAAGCCACCCTCTCTGTGGCTAATATAGTACCAACAGAATTATGTCTGCCTGACTTGACCCAATCTTCCCCAGTACCCTTGGATTCAGAGGAATTCGAGAAAATGCATTCAAAATCCACCTGGGCCATGCCAAACTCAGAACATCCAACCTCATACCACCGGGGACAGAAATCTGGGAAATATTCTCTAGCTGAGGTGTTTCTGTAGAGGCAAACAGATCCAAAATCACAGTCCCAAACCTGTGGTATAATCTCTGGGATGACATGGCCTAAGGATGTCTCCTGGGAGCAAGCAAAAACACTGCTGAAATGGTCTTCCAATGTGCTGTACACCTCCCACCCCTCTTACATGAGCCACATCTAAGACTGCTATGTGACCTTCTGCCCAAAGCCCAATCTCCACTGCCAACAACCTCAGACAACTGGATCCTGCACCTCCATGATGATTGATGTAAGCCACTGCAGTTTAATTGTCTGTTCTAATCAGAACAGTCCTGCTGGTCACCACCTCCGTAAACAACTGAAGGGCCCTGCCAATGGACGATTATTCCCTCCATTTCCAGAGTGGGACTTCTCAATTGGCTCTCACTGCTACTGGTGCGCCAAATGTTGACGGGTAGCCCTCCAACCCAACCCAATAGTATTGGTAGCAGCCATGATCCTGTCCACTAGACATAGACGTTAATCCCTTTCTTTCAACTGGAATTTACCAACCACCACCTGAGCTTGTTCATCGGCTCTTTCAAGATAGGAATCCGTTCCAGAAACTGAGAATATGTGAAACCCAGGGTTGTAGGTGCAATCTTGCGTAGGGCCCCAGAAACTCACAAGAGGCCATATTTCCTTGACCCGTACGAGATCCCTGGCCGAGGTTGACTCACACCAATTTCTCCCTTGAGGCATTTCTGCAGATTCTCTGTTCTGACCTCTGGAAGGAACACCTTCCCCTCTCTTGCAGCGAAAATGGGCCCTACGAACGTCAGGTGCTGTCATGGTTCCAGGTGGGATTTGTTTAGAATTATCAGGAAACCCCATTCCTTCAGCACATGACAGGTCTTCACCAGCATTTGAAAAGTTGCCCTGGCTTCCGACCTGACTAGAGAGTAATCTTAATTAGGGAACAATTGTATCCCTTCCAAAAGTAGCTAGGTGACTATTGGAGACAGGAACTTGGTGAATACCATTGGGGCAGATTTGAGACAAAAGGGTAGAACCTTGAGCTGAAAGTGCATCCCCATCACTGCAAATGGGAGGAATTTCTGATGAACCTCCCGGATTGGGACATGGCAATAGGCTTTTTGTAAGTAAGTCGATGGATGCCAGACAATCCTCTTTGGTAATGAATGACAAGATCTTCTGTAGAGTATCCATTTTGATCGGGGCCCTGCAAATACATTTTTTTAAGCCTTTTATGTCCACAATCATTCGTAATTTGGTCTTGTCCTTGGGCGCCAGAAAGATAATTGAGCAATACCCCTGCCTCTCTTCCTTTAAAGGCACACTCAGTATGGCCTCTTTCTCCAGCAGCCCCTGTATACCATAGGTATGGATTCAGAATTTTTACTAGCTGTATATTGTTGTTCTTGATAAAAACCGTAAATTAGTACACAATCGAGCAAAGGTCAAGATACTTTTATATCAGCTGGGTTGGACATCTACGTTGGAGTCTGTGCACTCCTACCCCTTGCTAAGTCACCTGACATTGTTTTTGTTGGAATCTGATTCTATCAAAGCAGATTTGGGATCAAGCATCATGTTACTTTTGCAACTTGGCCAGACAGTGTGAATCACTCAAACATTGGTTGACAACAGTGTAGTGTATTCTCAAACCTGAGTCATTTGTACTTAAAGAAACTTTTTAGATATAATACTGGAAGTGAGGACAATCAAGTGTGGTCTACGTGTTTGGCTGGGCAAACCACCTCAATGGTAATCGCAGTCACAGGATTCTTAAACGTGATGCATTTGTATGTATTTTCTTATGATTAAGGTTCAAGATGATATTTTATGATTTTAGTTCTTTTGAGTGTTTATGTTAATAATTGATGAAATGTGAAAATATGATGAATTTGATTAAGTTGACGGTGAAACGAAATGTTTTAGTCTTTAGGTATATGAAATTTCATGTTGGGACATTTTATATTCTATACTTCAGTTTCTGTGTAATGCTTGTAATGTTTGCTGGTATCTTCACTTTTTACTTGTATTGTGCAGTATTAAATGTTGAATCCATTTTCAACCATATAATTAAAAAAACATTAAAAAAAATAAAATACCCTGGGACAATGCCTTCCAAGTCTTGTTGCTGTACCATGAGGATGGTGACCATACTGTTCCTGAGGGTACTGGGGGCTGAGAAAATTCCAGTCTGTAATCCCATGTGACTGTCCTGATGGGCCAGACGTCACAGGCAAACTCCTGCCATATATTTGCAAAATGTAGTAGTCTGCTCCCCACTGGCCCACAGTGGATGTCAGGACTTGTGTGGTCTGTGGGAATTTCCTCTTAACTTCGTTGAAACTAGGCCTGTCCGTGGACTTGTGACTTGCTCTCATCCTGTGCACTTCTCTCAATTTAGCCTTCGAGTATTGTGAGGATTTTGAGCCTCCTGATATATTCTCCTTTTTTCTGGAGCCTGTCTGCACCCTTGTTCACCTTCAATACCTTATGGACTTTATCTTCCAGGGTGGCGCCAAATAGCTTACTGCCTTCAAAGGAAAGCTTTAGTCCAATAACCAGCTGTGACCCGTCAGTACACCAGTCCCTTATGTGCACATATCTTTGCCGAGAAATGGCAGAACCCATAGCCATAGCCGCTCCTCTGACCCCAACATAGGAGATGTCTGAAAGTAGCTCCACTTGCTTAGCATCTCCCTCAAATCGAGATCAAATTACTGCCTTCTTCAATAGCTTTGTAAAGCCTCTTTAACCCCGTTTAGCACTGTCCCTGTTGTGCAGGACACATAGGTATTGGCACTAAGGATCAAAAAGGCCCCTGAATGGTCCTTTTAGAATGCTGAATCTGTCTTTTTGTCCATAGGGTCCTGGACCACAGCCGCCTCTGCTGCCATCAATGACCTTCCACAAGACTAAAAAGGATCGAAACCAATCCTGCCGGTTCCGGCATTGACTTCACCTCGTAGCTTAATGGATACATTTTGGACATGAACCTTGGCATCTGAATGTGCTCCAGATCCTTCCACTCATCCTGGATCTTCTCCCTGATGACTGAATCCAGGGGATGCCCCAATTTAGGGAGATGCTTGTATTAGCGAATCTGGTGATTTGCTGATGGACCGGGGACCTAGTGGCTCCAAAAAACCCCATGTATTCCAATACATGAAGAAGTATCTTGGCAACTTCCTCTCTGTCAATGTACTTCCCCGTAGGGTCTGGATCTATTTCTGATGAAGAAGATGCAGTGGATCTTGCGCTGGATGAGGATTTATTTATTTATTTATAACGCGCCAGAGCCCGCAGGCATCAGGGCGCACACCAACACCATGACAAAAATAGATAGGACAGAATCAAGCATGAGGTTAAGTCAGGATGAAGATGATGACGTGGAAGAGGGAATCCACCTCCTTCTGGCATGCCTCTTTTCCTGTAGAGCCTGCTTAACAACCAGCTTGACTTCCTTTTTGGATAAGCCCTTCCTCTTTTTTCTTATGGGGCTTAGAGCTTTTACTCCTCTTTGGAGGCGGTCCTTCCAGGGAAGAGAGGCCATCCTCTTGTTCCCTATGTCTTTTCTTTTCTTTCCTTTGCAATGAGTTCATTATGCCTTCAACAGTTATGAGCCATTGAAAAGTTGTCTCAAACTTTATAGTCCTCTGCATGCTCACGCCTGAGCTGTCTAGCATTATGCCCCAACCAAGATAGCCACTGCCATCTGACAACAGGGGTGGATCCACTTCCTGGACCCGTCAATTCAATCTTCTGGCTCTGCATTGGGCCCAGGGAGTACTCCTTCCTCTCTCAGCCGATGCCCCGCCTCCTTACCGGTGCAGAGATCAGCTTTCCATCCCTGGACAGTGCTTGTTCTACTGCCAGGATCACTCTCGGCCTGAACCAGGAGAGGAGGGGACAGCAATCATTGACCTTGAAGACCAGGAGAAAGGAGGATCGCTGGAATATCAGGTACGTTTTATCCACCTTCTGGATCCTGTCCAGTGGACAGGAATTAAAAAAACTAGGGATTGTGGATAAACGGGAGGAGCATATACGTGGAGGAGCCGGGAGGGATAGGAGTAAAGAGTACAGATTCCATGCTGTTTAAAAACAAGCAAATACATTTGTGTTTGTGTATTTGCTTTTACCTTTAGTGCTCAGTGAGATTTTTTGTTAACTTTGATTTCCTGTCCGCGGCCGCTCCCATGATTTTGACTGTATTTACATGTTTTTATTGTTGTAACATTTTTTCTGTTCTTTGATGGGAATTTATATTTCCAAATAAAGATTTTATCATTCACTCTCCCACTCCCATACACATTCATGTTTTTTTTACATGTAAATGCCTGGCGCAATGCCGCAATCACACACTCCTTGCTGTACAGACACACACACATTTATAATGCCTAGAATTGTCACCAGCAATCTTCGTGAGACGTGCTGGGTGGAGAGGATAACCCAGGGACAATATGTTTGTCTTGAAAGCAAAACAGCACCCAGCACACGGTTCAAATTCTGTTTTCGTGCCTAGAGGTTGGTCTCCAGCACTAATGATACAAAAGATTAATTAATGAATCCCCTTGCTCGTCATAGTACTTACAAAGTGACATGGACCAGCTGTGGGACGGCTCTGCTGCTATACCCATGTGTTTTGTTTGCTAATAAACAAAGCAGGAGAATTCTGGCTAATCCAGCCGCTTGTTTACCTCATTTGGAGCGTGGCATGACAGACTCTGCAACAGTGTTTACATAGTTACCAACATGATCCATTCTAATCTGTAGGTGCTTATGCAGTCCTTGTTTCTTTGCATTCTGGGAGTTGTAGTCCGAGTTTTATAATGGGACCCCAGGAAATACAAGTCCCAGAATGCAAAAACAAAACAGCACTTACAGATTACAGTGGGTCATGTTGGCAACTATGTGATTCCTGTCGCAAATGGGATCCTCCTCAGTTTCTAAGGACTGAGATGAGGAAGCTGGACTTAAAGGTAGTGTGCGTGATTAACTTAATGGAGCATGGGAAGAATTTGCTCTGTCAACTTTGGCCTCCAGTGACAGCTTTGCTCTAGTACTCGTTTATCTGTGGACTTAGTGGTAATGTGTGTTCTCAGCATTACTGAGGCAACGTTTCGAGTTTCTTTTGCTGTGGGACCCCCCTTTATTTCGCTTGAAGCAAATATCCCCACAAGAATGTGAACAATATCAGCAATTGCCTATTTTGCAATAAAACGCATCAAAAAGATATTGGCAATTTGAAAAATACAGCTGCAAACTAGCCAGGTTGCAGATCTAATTTTGGTGATCTGTATTGTAATTATTAAATGGTGGCAATGCCAACAATTTAGGCTTTTGTGTTGGTATAGGAAAGGCACTTTCCAGGCACTGCAGCAATGGTATTAAATGGCCATTGATGGGAGCAGGCGCAAAATGGTGCGAGTACCTGGGCATTTTATAGTAGTGTCCAACAAATGCCTAGTACTTGCACACAATCCAAAACTATTGGCTATGACAATGCTTGTTTTTAACAGGATTTCAATAAAGGATACTGCATAGTGCTCATAAATTGAGTGGCTGCTAGGCAGACCTGATTAAGCCATTTGTATTACACCAGTGGCGGGTTTAAAGCTCAAATTAAGTAATTAGCTCTCAGAAGACTGCTTTGACAAAACACTGGCAGGCACTTCCAGTGCAAAGTTTGATTAAAGCCATCTCAAAGAGTTCCCATGAGGAGTTATTTTGGGCAGGGGGGTTTGGGTGGGAATGGCCATAGAGATAGCATGGCCGTTGGCAGTCAATGGGTGTGCACATAACCAAACAACACGTTTAAGCTTTGGGTCTGATCTGACTGTAATGTAATAGTTTCAGCTTATTACCACCCAATAGCCAAAACTAAACAGGAGTAAAAACATGATGCTATTTTGGCATAGAAAGTGCCAGCATAGAACTCAATTACTGTTTCCACCAGCCTCATAACCTCTCCATGCCAAAAAACATGCATTAGTGTGAGCGAGTGATTTTCGTGCTGGAATTAATGCACAGGATTCCCATGGAATCCACCTGTTTTCAGCACCTGTTGAAATCGGGCGGATTCCAAAAACAGCCATAATAAACGCTTCTCGCAAGTGTGCATTGTGGTAGGCATTTACACTTTTTGGACTCAGAAGAGCAAAAAAAGTAACCTGTTTCTGCCAGGTTTAACACGTTCTTTTTTTATACCTAGTAGTGCAAATGAACATAGTTTCCTGAAAGGGAACAAAGTGCACAGAAGTTCGTTTTAGGTGGACCTATCATGCAATTGACCATTTTTAGAAAATTAATGCAAAATGGAAGAAAAACAAACCAAGAAAACATGAAAAAATCCTATAATTTATGTGTAAAATGTGAAGTCCAAGTTGTTGTTATAGGGCCACATATCTGCAAATGGACCAGTTGTACACGCTTCAAAAACTAACACAAACAGTGATTTGCTCAGGATCACACATCATGATCATGCTGAGAAACCACAAATGGAGCCGATGCATCCTGTATTCACAGTTAACAATTTAGTAACCGACAACACATATATTTCTATAGTAACAATAACCCGGCCTAATCACATCCCTGACATTATCTGAGCCGTAGTATTACAAAAGCATTTATAAAGTTTGAAGACTCAATATAAAGTAATGTCCATTTGTATTGTGTGTGAAACGGTTACATAGCACCTTCCTCATTAGGGAAATATTTACCCCCATTACTCCTTACCTCTATATGATCGTTCCTTAACCTTTTAAAGTCCATAATACATGGACAGTCATATAGTGATCTTCACAGTTTAGGATCATTTAGTTTCCCTTTCGAAAATATTCGTAATGAGTGGCATACTAACCAAAGGGATGACAAATATCTATTAAAGATGCACACAGTATAAACCATGAATTAATATGAAAGTGAGAAGACAACCAAATGGATCTATGAACAGTTGTGACTAATGGGATAGGTAGTTAATTTGGCGATTGTTTGTAATCACATTTCTCTGCCAATATAGGCAGCGAGTGCGTAAGGGTAATACAAAAGGTGGGAGGTGGAAGTTGGGGCAGTGGGGGTCTCCCCTCACATATATTGGCAACAAACTGGATTAAAAGAACAAATACAGGACTCTCAAGATGGCACCCGGCGTGAGAGGACGTGCTTGAGGTCTCTCCCAGCCGGGCCAACTAACAAAGCACCTCAACAAGCGATCCGGTAGCTGCAAAGCAGTAAAAGGAGGCTTCCCCCTATATGTCCGGTGTGGGACGCACCCACAGATATCTGGCCACTGACGACAGCCCCGGGAAGCAGTCCAACCGATGCGTGGCGCAGAGCGGAGCTGCACGGGCCTCACATCCAGGTGCTAGCGCTGTGCAGACATCTGAGGCGAAGCAGGCCGAGGGAGAGGCAGCCGTTAGGAGAGAGGGCCGTCTCTGCGGCTTGGAACAGTGGATCCCGCCGGGGCTAAAATAGGCACCGGCGCTGCTGGCCCCCCCGAAACAGGATCCAGAGGGCGCCCTCCCCGGTGCATGAGAGACTGCGCAGACACAGAGCAGTACACCCCCAGTGGGGCCGCACAGGGACTTGGAGCGGTCGGATCGGGTGCGGCCCCTCCCCAGAGCCGAAGCACAAGCAGTCCCCACAGTGGCAGATGGGCACTGAGACCAGGGCCAGCAACAGGCTACACAGCGGTTTGAAAGCGAATCCTCAACCCCTGCCATGGTGCCACGACAGCAATAAGTAAGTCTACAGAAGCTCCCATTGCACGCCAGCCAGCTACAGCACATACCTCCTGGCCCCCCCAGGATAGAACGAAAGCAGATAATCCAGCTGCCATCCAGAAAGGCGCAGGGGGCACACCAGCAAGACCCTCAGAGCTTCCTTGTGGAGTTGTGTCCCCATTCTTCGCACTGGCAGCGGACTAACCACCAGGACACAAAAGGGCAAAGAGGGTGGCATTCCCCCTCCCCATTCACTGGGACGCAACAAGCTATTCGCTATTGCCTGCAGAAGGAAGGTTGGAGCCGTAGCAGGGGAACCAAGGGAACCACCCAACTTGGGACTGCAATCCCCACTGGAAGTGGGGGGGGGCTGGTGCCCTCAGCCACGCGAGGGAGTGAACAGAGGACCAAATCAATGACCACCATAGTCCATCCCGCATTGTATAGGCGATACATGAGCAGCGTGTTGTGGGGCACCCAGTGATAACCATAAAGAGACTCGGGGGGGGGGGGCGCTAGGGGGTTGGTTACGGCGGACTTGCGTTCAACCAAACCAAAACAGGATACAGAGCTTCAACATAGCTTCAATGTCCAAAACTAGAACAAAGCCACCAAGTTTGACCCAACTGCCCCCTCCCATCCCCGCCATCCCCAAAGGAAACACAAAAGCCTGAAACAGCTTTGGAGCACAGAGAAAACAGATACACTAAGCAGAGAAAAAGTGGATCCACAACAGACAAGAGATGGGGATGACACCATGACTAAGAAGGACATGCAATCCTGTTTCAAAGAACTGCAAGACCAATTCTTAATGTCCATACAAGAAGAATTTCACACCCTCAGAGAGAATATGAAACAATCCCTGCAAGAGGTGAAGGTGGATTTGGCGAAGGTTGAGGAGAGAACTGATACACTGGAAAGGACGGTCCAGAGATTGGAAGAGGAAACCAAGAAGTCAGGTGAGACTCTAGAACAGCTGGCAAGGGCGACAAATAGCCTTAAGCTGGAATGTGAAGATCTTGAAAACAGGTCTCGAGGGTCTAATGTACAAATACACATTTTTATACAAAGAAACCATCGAGGACAAGGACCTTCAGGCGACAATCTCACAACTCTTCGCGGATGTACTAGGCGAAGATACCCAACCCCAGATAGGAATAGACAGAATTCACAGGGTGGGACCAAAATGCTCGCCAGAATCGGGGACGAGACCCAGAGATGTCTTGGTAGCGCTCTGTGGATTTGGAAATTTGTCGTGCTCACACTTGAACGCATACATGTATTCATTCACTATGCTATATGCTTAGCAAATTAGCCTTTAGGCCCTTACATGAACCGAATACTATTGCACAATATATGTAAACTGCACGACACAGAAATATAATGATTAACAGGATGCAAAGAAGTGAAAAACAGCAGATGGCCCTTATCTTGGGGTGAAGGGCTCATGGTTCATGAACAGTCCAAAGGTGGGAGGATGAGGGAGGCCGAGTTGCAAGAATGTGAATAACAGGAAAATGTAGACATAGCAGATAACGGTGCCTCGCATACAGTATGCAGCTGGCGGGAACTGGAAATAACTGCCTACATGGTGTACGTGTAAAAATGTGTGTTGCAACATGAACTGATATGCTGAAAAGGGTATAAAAGGACCAAGAAGGAAAGAGGGGGCGCGGCACTTCGACGACTTGCTTTGCGAGACGTGCGAACTTGCAGCCCATTCGCGAATGTTTGTGAGATAATAAAGTAATGTTTCTCTTTCTCGGCTTCTGAGATGAATATGTGAAAAATACTTATATTAGACTAATGAACGCAACTCAAAGAGCTCTAAATGTGTCCAATTGCTGGATATGTACTCATATGCCCAGACATGGTGGGGAGGGGCTACCTGTGTACGCTATACCTATTTCCGTACATGAGGGTTGTCTCATATTGCACATGAGGATGTGGCATGCTAATAATTTCATACCAGCAGGTAACCCTTGTTATAATATGGACAGACTAAACATAACATTAGGAATACACGGGAAGAAAGGTATGATTGAGAAAGGTATCTCGCTTGCAACTACAATGGTTCGAATTATGCAACAACCCCTCCTCCCCCATTACAGTAACCAGAGAATTACCAAATAAAGGAGTTTGCTTCTCTAGAAATACACCAGGAAGGTCTGAGGATAAAGATTGTGGCTACACCTTGGATTTTAATAACTATACAAAGGGCTTCCTGCAGATTGAAGCACATGCTTACATTTGTGATAAACGGGCTTATTTGTGGTTAGCTGGGAATTTTTCTGGCACCTGCTATGTAGCGCGAATTATTCCTGCAGCTATGGTTTATAGCACAGAATATCTCCATAGTCAAATTAATAGTAGATCAAAACGTAATACAAAAACACAGGCATACGCAATCCCTGAGTACAAAAATACAGATCTAGAAAATTTTCTAGATGTCTTAAAGGCTGTTATGCCACCAGTAGGCATATTTTTTAACAGTGAAGAAATTAGGCACCTGAGCAAAGCAGTAGAATATATGATAGAAGAAACTGCTGATATATTAACAAATCTTACTTATGAGGTGAAAGCTATAAGGTTAATGACTATCCAAAACAGATATGTTCTTGACATTTTAACTGCTGAACGTGGCGGTGTTTGCTCTTTGGTAGGAAGCCAATGCTGTTTATTTGTTCCTGAAAACAGTGGGGGTATTCTTGAGGGAATTTCTAAATTACATGGAATTTCTCGCTCTATCCACTACGATGAAGGGACCGGCAACAGTTGGTGGATGACATTGCTGAGAGATTAAGGCTGGAAGCTATTAACACCTCTCCTGGTGTTAGCTGCAATAATAATTGGAATATGTGTTTGCATTCAGTGTTTTCCCATGTGCATATCATGTTGTTTGACTTGTTTCTCTTCTGTAAGCACTTCCGTTTTTCAGGCTATGAAGCCTAAACCATTCCGTAAAGTGGAAATCCCTCCGGACATGGGGGGTCTGGAACAAATAGAACTGTTTAATAATATCACTTAGAGACATATTTTTTTATGCTCAAGTGTGAGCAAAGGGCGGATTGTGGATTTGGAAATTTGTCGTGCTCACACTTGAACGCATACATGTATTCATTCACTATGCTATATGCTTAGCAAATTAGCCTTTAGGCCCTTACATGAACCGAATACTATTGCACAATATATGTAAACTGCACGACACAGAAATATAATGATTAACAGGATGCAAAGAAGTGAAAAACAGCAGATGGCCCTTATCTTGGGGTGAAGGGCTCATGGTTCATGAACAGTCCAAAGGTGGGAGGATGAGGGAGGCCGAGTTGCAAGAATGTGAATAACAGGAAAATGTAGACATAGCAGATAACGGTGCCTCGCATACAGTATGCAGCTGGCGGGAACTGGAAATAACTGCCTACATGGTGTACGTGTAAAAATGTGTGTTGCAACATGAACTGATATGCTGAAAAGGGTATAAAAGGACCAAGAAGGAAAGAGGGGGCGCGGCACTTCGACGACTTGCTTTGCGAGACGTGCGAACTTGCAGCCCATTCGCGAATGTTTGTGAGATAATAAAGTAATGTTTCTCTTTCTCGGCTTCTGTCTGAGTTCATAGGGTTCCCATTTACTGGTTGCTGGCGACGGCGAGAAATCGCACCCACAATTTTGGTGTCAGAAGTGGGATCCCAAGGAGCGACAGCCCATCACTGGGTGAGGACCACCGCGACGGAACCGGAGAAGGAATCGATCACGAGGGCCCACTGACTGAATCCGCACCATTGATTGCGACCAACACGTCATCCTTGTTTGTCCGGCTCCGTCGACGACGGGACAGCAGGCTGTCGCCCTTCGGGTCCAGAACACTCTGGCGGGACCCTAGAGATAAGTGATGATGTTGATGATTGATGAATGCGTATATGAATAGTGGATGAAAAGGATAGACGGTGGTAAGTCCGTCTTTGAGATTTTGAATAGATATATGAAGACCTGTCTGGTAAGTGACAGTGTTTGATATACCGGTATAATGGGTCAAACGGCTTCCCTCAAGAAAGGTATAGGTAAAAGGCACTATGCCCCTCTAGAGGGAACTCCGGCTTTTGATATGTTGATAAAACATGGTTTAAACTCTACTTTGTTCTTAAAAGAGTGGTCAGAATATACTAAAGATTCTATTGAACACAAGTGGCCAGATACAGGGTCGTTTGACTTAGATCGGATTAGTAAGGTAGAAATAGAATTAGCAAAACGGAGGGTTAGACCCGCCCAGTTTGAAGCTATCCGATTATGGAGAGTAGAAGGAATGCGCAGGCGCAATGCAGAAAACAGACAAAAGGCAAAAGAGTTAAAACGAACAGTCAATCAAAAATTGCATGACTTACATGAAAAAGAAAGAGATGAAAAGTATGAGCAGGTGGACAGACGCATGATGATTAAACATAGTGGAGGTATGTTTCCTGTCATGCCGGCGCCTCGATATGAGGACATCGCACAGGGGCTAGAAGCAGAACAGACTACATCAGACTTGTTATTTCCGGGAGCCTCGGCTCCGCCGGCTGACAGTGCGGGAGTAGGGGTAGAATTCCCGATGAAATATGGAGATGTAGAAAAGTTCATTGGCCGGCCAAGAACTGGACAAGTTAGCAAGTCAAGGGAAGAGGAATTATCAAAGATAACTGGTATGATCTACGGGTTGGAATTGAATGAGAATGTGAAAGAGCAATTAGGCAGATTGCTACCGTTAGAATTCAAGAAGGTAGGTCGGAATATGTATGAATTATTGGAGGCAACAAGAAAGGTAAGAGGCAGACCACAACCAGACCTTACTCCTGAGTATCTCGAAGCCGTACGTCTTTTAGACACGGGTTCGACCAATACTGAACTGTGGGAATGTATGACTCAGATAATTAAGGAAATCCAAGACACACAAGGAAGATGGCGCAGGGAGCAGGAGGAAGATGAACGCATACAGAGAACCAGGCAGGGCGAAATGAATGCCGCCATCTCAGACGCTACAAACTTAGTTTCCCGATTAACGAAACAAATCCGGGAAAGGACACCCGAAGCCCTTGCAAAGGAGGTAGAAAATTGTGGGTGGGCACTCCAGGTGAAGGTTATTTCTGAACTCATAGATAGTTTGGAAGCCCTTGATGATGGCAGTAAAATTGCTTATGCTAACAGACGGAACAAGACTAAGTCTGATCTAGACAAACGCCTTCATCCAACAAAAGATGTCCAGGGTGAAAAGGAAAGAACATGGAGGGTAAAGACAATACAGAGTTTATTGAGAGATTATAAAGCTTTAGATTACTCACAGAATTCTGACCTGACAACGCCTGAAACAAGTACCCCGAAGGATGGTGAGAGTGTGGTAAAAGCGAGTTCCCAATTTCCCATGCGAGAATGTCAACCTACGGTGGACGTCAAGGGAGACCCTGTTCGCACCTATGTACATGTTCCCCTAACGCGCATGGAATTAATACAGATTGCTAAGGGCATTCCTGATTCCAGAATTGACCCGGCAGGCTTTTATAAAGAGGTGGGGAAACTGTTCCGACCAGGTTTATATACTGTTGAGGATGTAGATGCTATAATGCACAGTTTGTTACCCGAAGAAATATGGATACCATTCCGGGCCACAAACAATGATAGCATCAAATGGAAGGAGGTAGAGGATGCTAATAAGAACAGAAAATTACATGAGGAGTACCCTCCTGAGTTAAAAAGGCATGGAATGAATGTTTTGAAGGCTCTTGAGAAGGTTTTACCCCCGTTTGATGTGAATGTTGAGAAACTAACCACTGTAATACAGGGCCCAACGGAAGAAGTGGCACAATACTTCCTACGATTCGAGGCTGCTTTCCAAGCCCACAGTGGCCTAGATGTGGCCTCCGAAACAGGTCAAAGATACTTTGCCACCAGTTTTGTAGAAGGGCTTCATGCCACCATCCAAGACAGTATTAGAAAGGCAGAAAGTACATGGATGAATAGGAAGCCAAGGGACCTGTTGGAGATGGCAAGGTATTATGAACGTGGGGAAAAGGTGAAAGGATTACAAAGGATTAAGCAGGATAAAGATTTAAAAACCAAAGTGTTAATTCAGCAATTACAACAGGGTCAGAGCACGACAGGTAAATACGGTTATAATGTTAACCCCAACCACCCTTCCCAAAATTTTCACAATATAGCAGTAAACCAGGCGAGGGGTGCTGTCCAGGGAGTTGCTCCGTATCCCAGGAGGGATGGTCTGCCACAGAATGTATGTGCCTTTTGCAAGAGACCGGGGCATTGGAAAGCTCAGTGCCCACAAATTGGGGGAAGAGGACGAGGTGCACGATTAGTTTCACAACCAACCTTTGCCCCAGGAATTAAGAATGGTGGGCCGGGAAACCAGAGCAATCAGTTTAGGGCACCCCAACCTAATGTCTTTGATAACCAATCGGGAGGGGAGGCCCCCTGGCCAGCTCCACCCCCTCCGAATATGTTTCAGCAACCTAATCACACTGTACAAGTACAGGGCGTATGTGTGGGGGATGAGTGCAATGAGGATGTGTATTACAATGATGATTTTCAGGACAACACAAGTGGGGTGTTCTGAGGAGGCCGGGGTGAGACAGCGGGGTTGGTGCAAGTCCCTATAGATCAGAGGGGTCCATATGCGTCTGTCAGAATAGGACCCCACAAAAATCTGAAATGCCTGGTAGATACAGGAGCCGGAAACAGCTCCGTAAATATCAGGGCCGTCCCAGCTGTCCCATTATCGGATAAAAACAAGGTGTCTGTTGGATTTGGGGGCAATCCAATAACTACTCCTGTGAGCGAGATAGTAGAAGCTGAGATACATGGGGTGAAATGGGAGAATGGATGGCTACTAACTGATCATTGCCCTGAAAACCTATTGGGAATTGATGCACTCAAAACTTTAGGTGCCACGATATATTGTTCCCCGCAGGGTGTGAGAATGACCATTCACAGACCCCTAAACATGATAGGAGTAATACAGGACATACCCTCAGAATTACAGGATATCCCGAATGAACTATGGGCCACTCATGGCAACGATGTAGGGGTACTAGATGTATCCCCAATTGTGATAAAACTGAAGCCAGGCGCAAGACTACCCAGGATAAAACAATATCGTATATCGCATGAGGGGGAACAAGCTTTATATAAGATAGTTCAAGACATGATACAACTGGGAGTAATAGAGTTTACAAACGACAGCCCCTGCAACTCTCCGATACTCCCGGTTCATAAAAAGGGCGGAGAAGCATTACCCTATCGTTTTGTTATTGATTTGAGAGAGATAAACAAAATAGTAGAACCCCGCTATCCGGTTGTCCCCAATATAGCTAGTGTCCTCACTCTGATCCCCAGCACGGCAAAATGGTTTACAGTTATTGACTTGAAAAATGCCTTTTTCAGCATTCCTATTGCTGAAGAGAGTAGATATTTGTTTAGCTTCACATTACGAGACAGGCAACATCGCTTCACCCGAGCTCCACAGGGATACACTGAGAGTCCAGCCATATTCAGCCAAGCATTAAAAACACAAATGGATGACTTGATGTTACCTGTTAATACTGCATTGGTGCAATATGTTGATGATTTGCTTTTGTGCGCCAATACAGAAGAGGAATGCCATGAAGTCACAAAACTAGTGTTATTACATCTAGCAAAGAACAAACATAAAGTGTCCCTGACAAAAATGCAATATGTCAAGCAAAAGGTTCATTACTTAGGCTTCGAATTATCTGAGGAGGGGCGGACCTTGTCCACTGATCGAATTGCATTAATACAAGCAATAAAAGGCCCCAATACTGCCAAGGAACTCGGGCGGGTGGTGGGAATTCTATCATACTGTAGACATTGGATCCCAGAATTCTCCGTAATGGTTAAACCCTTATTGGAAACACTGAAACAAGTCCAAGGAGAAGGGCCAATTGTTTGGACCAATGACTTAGAAAAGGCTCTTACTGCAATGAAAGATGTGTTGTGTCGAGCACCAGCTCTCGGCACCCCCAATTATTCAAAGAGATTCAACTTGTATGTAGACGAACAGGAAGGCTGTGCTGTATCCGTTTTGACCCAAGAACAAGGGGGAAGGCAACGACCCTGTGCATATTTTTCCACCTCTCTAGATTCAGTGGCAAAGGGCCTGGCCCCATGCATGCGGGCGGTAGCAGCAGCAGCTGCTGCACTCAAACAAAGCGCAGGAATTGTGTTGGGAAGCGAGGTCACGGTGAAGGTTCCCCATGCAGTAGATGTTTTATTAAATAGGGTACATACACAGCATCTTACCACGGCCCGACTCACACAATATGAAATGATTCTTTTTGCGAGCAATGTGAAAATAGAACGATGTAATACTTTGAACCCAGCCACATTGCTTCCCCTACCTGAGGGTTCTGAGCCCATTCAACATGATTGTGTAATTCATACTGAAGAACACACTAAAGGGAGGGCAGACCTGCATGATATACCTTTAGCTGATAGTGATGGTATTCTGTTTTGTGATGGATCCTGTTTTAAATTGCCAAATGGAGAAACGGCAACAGGATATGCTGTGACCACAGGAGAACGATTGGTTGAGAGTGGGAAAGTACAGGAGAAATCAGCTCAAGCAGCTGAATTGATAGCTCTGACTAGAGCTCTTATCCTGAGTACTGACATGAAGGTAACAATATATACTGATTCTGCATATGCACATGGAGTAGTATCTAATTTTGGTAGATTGTGGGGAGAACGTGGGTTTTTGACCTCCCAAGGGGAGACTATAAAGCATGCCCAATTGATTGCCCAGTTGTTACAAGCACTAACCCTACCGAACAAGGTTGCAATAGTGAAATGTTCAGCCCATATGAGAGTACAAGATTATGTCACACAAGGAAACGCTTTAGCTGACAAAATGGCAAAAATGGCGGCCGCCAGGGACTCTAGATGGGAAAATAGGCAACTAATTGTGGGAAAGGATGTCACTAGGGAAGGAATGGAGCACCACATAAAAGAAATACAAGCGGATGCAACCATTGAAGAAAAACAATCTTGGCACAAGGAAAAATGTTTTAAAGAGACAACAGAAGGTTTATGGACACACATACCTACAGACACTTGGGTGTTACCCGATGCATATTTGCCAGTTATAGTGAGCATAGCTCATGGCTCCTCCCATGTTAATGCTAGAACTATGGAAGAAGTACTAAGCACTGTCTGGTATAATAAGAGATTGGGAATGTATTGCCGACAATGGGCAAGACAATGCGAAATATGTGTGATGTATAATGTGGGTGCGATTTCTCGCCGTCGCCACCAACCAGTAAATGGGAACCCTATGAACTCAGACAGAAGCCGAGAAAGAGAAACATTACTTTATTATCTCACAAACATTCGCGAATGGGCTGCAAGTTCGCACGTCTCGCAAAGCAAGTCGTCGAAGTGCCGCGCCCCCTCTTTCCTTCTTGGTCCTTTTATACCCTTTTCAGCATATCAGTTCATGTTGCAACACACATTTTTACACGTACACCATGTAGGCAGTTACTTCCAGTTCCCGCCAGCTGCATACTGTATGCGAGGCACCGTTATCTGCTATGTCTACATTTTCCTGTTATTCACATTCTTGCAACTCGGCCTCCCTCATCCTCCCACCTTTGGACTGTTCATGAACCATGAGCCCTTCACCCCAAGATAAGGGCCATCTGCTGTTTTTCACTTCTTTGCATCCTGTTAATCATTATATTTCTGTGTCGTGCAGTTTACATATATTGTGCAATAGTATTCGGTTCATGTAAGGGCCTAAAGGCTAATTTGCTAAGCATATAGCATAGTGAATGAATACATGTATGCGTTGAAGTGTGAGCACGACAAATTTCCAAATCCACAGCTCTCGAACTACACCCAAGAGGAGCAAATACTGAGAAGGGCAAGATTATCTGCTCGGGTCATGAGGTCCAGCTCTAACAAGACCTGGCACAAGTGACTCTCTTGAAAAGAAGGCAAATGGGTCCGGTGGTCCAGCACCTTATTACCAAGCAAGTCAAATACAAATGGACCATTCCATTTGGATTGCTGTTTACGTGGGAGGGGGTCCAATGTAGAATTGTGACGTTTGAGGAGGGGGATCAGCTGCTCGGAATACCGCAGGCACGAGGGGAGGAGCCACGACGAACGAAGGAGAGCTTAATAGGCCCAAAAAAACAGAACAACTGGAGGACCATCGAGAGGAAAAATAGGGGAAGGAAAAGACAATAAGCATAGCTTGCCCGCTGCAGCTCAAGAATGCATTAAAAACCCAGTATCATGAGAAGAAACTGAAAGATACAGGATAGGAGGAAGAGAGAAGAAATAGACGGCAACCGGATTACAACCACACAGACGAGTCCCGGGCAGGGCAGAAGTTGACCCATTGGGAGGTCTAGAGTGGGGTTTAGGAATCCCCACACAATACCTGAGATGTGCCAGGGGCGTGGAGCAAGGAGCTGCACAATCCGACGCGATTAGTTACCAGGCCCCCACTCAGGTGGGAAGGGAGGGAGAATTTAGGGGGGACGAAAGGGAAAAAGACTCTGAGGGTGGCATGTTATTGAAATGGCAGTTCAAATTCCATCAGGCACCAACCAAAATAAAGGACATCACATGGACAGAACCAATGTAAGAGGGATCAAGATCCTGACACATGACGTTAGGGGGATGAATACCCCAATCAAGCGGAAAAAAATTGAGAGGCAAGCATGGAGAGAGGACGCAAATATTCTACTGTACCAAGAAACCCCACATTAGGAAAAAAGATATAGCCAAAATTAGGATCAGAGGCGCTTCACAAGTATATCAGGCGAATGCAGAAGAGAAAAGAGCCAGGGTCCTTTATAGCCTTACAGGACAGTCTTGGGGCAAAAGTTCAAAACAGCGTGGCGGATAAAGAAGGGCGGTTCCTGTTTCTGAATGTACAAATAGAGGGAACAGAACTCACCCTAGCGTTAGTTTATGCACCCAATACAGGCCAAGACAGTTTCCTAAGGGAAACCCTCGTAATACTGGAAAACTTTGTGACAGGTGAGATCAAAATGGCAGGAGATCTAAACATTGCTTGGAATCCGGCACAGGACAGGAGGCCAGGGGCAAGATCATATGCGCACTCCCCACCTAAAGCCCTGAGGACAATGATGGACACACTGGTGTTACATTCACTCACTACTCATGTCCACAACTCGCAATCAAAAATAGACTACGTCTGGACCTCCACAGGTCTGTTGGGGAAAATAGAGGACATAAATATGGGCCCAATTACACTGTCCGATCATGCACCAACTGTCATATCGCTTAATATTAGAAACCAGAAGGGAAAAATGTGGGCGTGGAAATTCCTGAGAGACATTCTACAAGATCACACAATGGTAGACAAAATCAGAAAAAGTAGAACTGTACTTCGCGGAGAATGACACAGGCGAGACCGGAAAAGCCATGGTGTGGGATGCCTTCAAGGCAGTACTAAGGGGGGAACTGATAGTGCCGAAAGCACTTAAGGATAAGCAGTGAAAAAAGTGGGAAGAGGACATAGAAGAGAAACTCAGTCACCCAAGCTGAGTTAACGATCCATCCGACTAGGAAGCTAAAGACATCCCTGAAACTCCTGCAAAAGCAGCATGCACTGATACAAAATAGGAAAGCCGAACTGGCGCTCCTGAAAGTGAAGCAGAGTTACTATATTAGCGCTAATAAAGCAGACAAATTGCTATCTGGACAGCTCCAGGACAAAACTTGCAGGATGATTGTCGCCCAACTAACGGATGAAAATGGGCACTTGACCAATGAAGAAATAGGAGGCATAATGTCAAGATACTATCAAGCTTTATACAAGTCAGAAAGGCCAGAAAAGCCAACGCAGCAGGGGTTCCTGAGCGGGATTACTCTCCCCCAAATCTCGGAGGCGGACAGAGACCTCCTGGACAGAAAAATTCAATTAGAAGAGGTCGTCCAAGCGATAAAAAAACTGCCAAAAGACAAAGCACCGGGTGCAGACGGGTACATGGACTCCTTTTTATAAAAAAAAAATCAAGATCTTTGGCCCCCAAATTAATGGAACTCTTAGAATGGAAACAGGGGTGACAACCAAATCGATGAATGAAGCAAAACTAGTGGTATTTCCGAAACCAGTGAAAGATCTGGCTCAACCAGGATCCTATCGACCAATTGCATTAATGGATCTTGATGCTAATCTGTATACCAAAATCCTGGTGGATAGGCTATCTAGACTACTACCACTCCTGGTGGACACGGACCAGTCGGGTTTTGTCCCCAGGAGACAAACTGCTGACAACACCCGTAGGGTGAGCCATATCATAGAAAAAGTCGAACACACCAAGACCCTGGCGCTCCTGGTCTCAATCGACACAGAAAAGGCATTCGGCAGGGTCGAATGGTCGCAGCTTTTCTCCACAATGCAACAAATGGGATTTGGACGCCAATATTTGAACATAGTAAAATCCAATTATAAGTGCCCTTCATTGAGAGTAGCATTGAATGGCGTTCTTTCAACACAGATCCCCCTGACCAGAGGGACAAAGCAGGGGTGCCCTCCGTCCCCGCTATTATATGCTCTGTTCTTGGAGCCCATGTTAATCAAAATAAGGGAATCCCAACGAATAAGAGGAGTGATGATGGGAGGAGTGAAACACAAAATCATGGCATTTGCTGACAATAGGCCTTTTGCCCTGAAAGTGCCAGGAATATCCTTCCCAGCCCTCCTCCAGGAATTGGACGAGTTTGGAAAGGCTTCGGTCCTAAAAATAAACAGGAACAAATCTGCGATATTGAATTTAACGGCTGATCCTATGCTAGTGAACAATCTGGCACAAGCAACTCGCCTGAAGATAGCTCACCAGGCCATCACCTATCTAGGGATTAAGCTGTCACCATCAATCAAACAATACTCCTACGTCCCGTCCCCTTTCCTCCATACTTATGGGATATCTCTCTGTCCTGTGGGACGGGACCGGAGCACTTGGTAAAAAGCATCCACATTTTTTTCAAAAATGTGTCCCTCCTCTCTTTCCTGCACGGGGCCCGGCATGCGGCCGTAACCCCGTCCACCTTGGCTCCGCCCCGCACATCGCCCATCAGTCCTCTTCTCAGCATGATCGGGGCCAGACGCACTTGCATCCTCGGAAGACTTTCTTCCCTTTTTCCCTCTCTGGCTCTCGCTAGCGTTCGTTTACTAGTGTGTCTATGTCTTTTAAACTAGACTTTCCAGACTGTTCATCGTGTCACCGTCGCTTCGCGAGGGCGGATCCCCATCCTCTTTGTTTAGAGTGTTTGGGTCTGGAACACTGTTGGGATTCCTGTTTTTACTGTGACTCCCTTTCGGTCCGGGCACTTCAACGTCGGTTGGAGCGGTGGGAGGAGGTGTTCGGACGGACTCCTCCTTCGCATTTTCAGGGCTTCATCAACGAGAAGAAAAAACGCCCGGTAAGTTCTTTACTTTTCAGAGCATACCGGCCGGGGGGATACCTTTCTGGGTTCCTCTCGAGCCGGGAGGGAGCGTTGATCGCTCTGTTAGCGGGGTTCGCCCTGAGGTGCCTGTCGGGCCTAATCATTCTACCAGAGTTTTCTCCTAGGGTCTCCGTAAGGGGTCTGTGTCCACCGGAGTACGCTCCGAGGCCCCTCCTGTGGAGGCTGTTTGTAGACCCAGTTCTACTGAGTCATGGGGTACCGGAGCTTGCTCTGAGGCCACTCTTTTGGCTTCCCTCAAAAACAAAACCGGGGTGCGCCCCGAGGTCTTGGCTGGGCTTGAGGTTACCGAATGGATGTTCGAGGCTCGTGCTGATAAGGCTTCTACCGTGCCTAGGTCCGAGGTCCCTCGTACAGAGGCTAAGGATACCAACAGTTCTGAGGGGCCGGGCAAGGCCCTGTCGGTAACAGCGCACCGTTCCCGCTCTTGTTGTGACACCAGATCTGTTGAGGGGGCAAATAAGAAAGTTTCTTCTTTTACCGGCAGTGCCGAGGTCCTTCCTTCGAAGGCTCAGTTGGCGGTTGGTATGTCGCAGAAACATTCCAGGCCTCATAGTACCAGCTCTGCCGAGGTTCCTTACGTTAAGGCTAAAATTGAGACCCCTGACCCATCGACGGGGACCCCTGCCTCACTTCCTCACGTGCCGCAGTTCCCCTCAGATGAGGACAAAATGGCGGCCGTTCCCACCACGACCACGGCTGCCATTTTAGGTACTACCCCTACAACTACGTCATTGGCCCCTGGTGTAGGATTCGATCCTTAGGGTGAACCTAAGGTCCCTTGTGCGCATCCTTACCGGCCGGTTTATGATTGGAACGCCCGGATGCCTCTTCCGCACAATGTTTCGTTGCCCGCGGGGGCGGCTCCCTTGATTTATGTGGATTTGTCGGTGGAGGGGCCGGTGTGGCACCCTTCCCCGTTACGTCCCTGGATTTGTCTACCTCATGAGAGGCCTCCTCAGGTTCCGAAACAATCTCCTGAGGATGCTTTTTCGATAAATTTCAAGCGCTTATGCGCACTGACCCCATGAGGGAATATTTCAAAGGGCTTTTTAAGGAGATCTGTCCACCCGCGCCTCTGACTCCACCCGTTCCGCCGGCGCCTCCCTTGCCCGTGGTGCCTCTCCCTGCACTTCCGCCTGCCACCATTGTCCCCAGTGGACAAGGCAGTGCCTGATACGGCTCAGCAGGATCCTGACCTGTCAGATGACCCTCAAGGCGATCAGGACAACAAGGACCTTCCCCGCTCTATCAGAGCTTTCCATGACCGGGTGCTGGACATGATGAGTTTCTTAGATGTTCCGGTGCCCGAGGCACCTGCTCTGCAGGAGGGCGTGCTTTCTGGGGCGTTCACCTTGTCTCCTTTGGAGCGTACCGGCCTGTTCTTGCAGAAGGACGTTCTGGCCGAGGTCCGAAGAGTTTGAGAAAAGCCACACTAGGGACTTTTTGTCAATAAAAAGATTGACGCGAGGTACAGTCTGCATTCTTCGGAAGAAGTGGCCTTGTCGTCTTGTCCGCCTCCCTCCTCCACAGTGGTGGCTGCGGCTAAGTTGCAATCCAAGCCTGCTGCATCCTCCTTTGCGACGGCTACTCAGGTCTTGGGAAAGGAGGACAAGCTCCTGGACTCCCTAGGTAGGAAAATCGGCCTTACAGCTCAGGCAGGCCAATGCAGAATTGATTTTGGCGGGAGCTAACATGCGGATATGGAGAGGTCTGTCAGAGTTTGAGGAGCACATTCAGGTCGAGAAGTTGGAGGATTTCAGAGGAGGCCTTTCCGATGCCAGGGTCTTGGCCCAGGATCTCCTGGAGGCTGCGGTTCATCACATAGACACCTCGGCTCGGGGTCTGATGCTTGGGGTTGATACCTCGCGGCAAGCATGGCTGCATGCCACTAAGTTCTTGAAGGAGGTGCAAGACAAGGTTCTGGACCTTCCATTTGATGGTAAGGAGCTTTTTCACTCTTCTACTGATGTAGAGCTCACCAAAACCAAAGATAGCACCGGGACGGCTAAATCATTGTCTGTTCTGGTTAAAGTTCCCTTCAAGTCTCAAAGGCCGTTGTCGCAAGGTCGACCTTCCTCTGGTTTTAGGGGCTTCCTCGACCGCAAATCTTGCAGGGTGGATGCTCCTGCGGGGAATAACCGCCGTAGACAACAGCGTACGCGGTTTCTCTCCCGCTCCTCAGCCTCCTCATCAGGTTCAGGTGGCACCGTCACAGATAAGCCTGCCAAATGAGGGTTTTCCACGCTCGCACGAGACCCCGTGGGAGGACGCATTGCCTCTCAATAGGGAGGCGTGGCAGGCCATCACAGAAGACAGATGGGTCTGGTCAGTCGCTCGAGCGGGTTTCCGCTTACCTTTACCCCCTACCCCACCCTTCAACCCTCCTTTTCAGCTGTCGGGCTCACCCTCCCTCAAGGCCGAGGTTCAGAAACCTCTGCACCTCAGGGCTGTGGAACCCGTTCCCCTTGGGGAGCGAGGGGAGGGATTCTACTCCCGGCTGTTTACGGTGCCCAAACCCAACCAGGCTGGCCTGCGCACCATCCTAGACCTTTCCCAGTTCAATATTTTCCTACCCCAAGAGAAATTCAAGATGATCACGCCCAGCCAGATACGCTCCTCCTTGCAGATGGGCGATTGGCTCAGCGTTGTGGATCTTCAGGACGCGTACATGCATATCCTGATTTGGAACCCACAAAGGAGGTATCTCTGCTTCTCTTTGGGAGAGGAGCACTTCGAGTTTCGAGTGCTTCCTTTTGGCCTCAGCTTGGCGCTGCGTGTCTTCACGAAGATGATGTCGGTGATTGCAGGGTATTCATGAGTATCCGTATTCGGACGACTGGCTCTTATGCCGGGGTGTGCCCCGAGGCCTTGGTGAGGCTTGGTGCTACCGAACGGATGTTTGAGGCCCGTGCTAGTAAGGCTGTTACCGGACCTGGGTCCGAGGTCCCTCGTACAGAGGCTAAAGCTACCAACATTTCTGAGGGTCTGGCAAGGCCTTATCGGTGAAGGTTGTTTCTCACCGTTCCTGCTCTTGCGGCGACACCAGATCTGTTGAGGGGCAAAGAAAGGAAATTCTTCTTTTACCGGCAGCGCCAAGGTCCTTCCTGAGAAGGCTAATTTGCCGGTTGGTATGTTGCAGAAACATTCCAGGCCTCATAGTACCGGCTCTGCCGAGGTTCCTTATGTTAAGGCTAAAGTTAAGACCCCTGATCCATCGACGGCGACCCCTGCCTCACTTCCTCACGTGCCACAGTTCCCCTCAGGTGATGACAACATGGCGCCCGTTCCCGCCACGACCGCGGCGGCCATTTTGAACGCTACCCCTACAGCTGCGTCATCGGCCTCACGTGTAGGGCGGGTTTCTCGGCCTTGTGCGCATCCTTATCGGTCAGTTTATGACCGGAATGCTCGGATACCCCTTCCGCACAATTTTTTGTTGCCTGCGGGGTGGGCACCTTTGGTTGATCTGTCCATCCAGATATAGGAGTGGGCCATGCTTCATGGCGTCTGGCTGCTTGCGGTGCACATCCCGGGCCAGCTGAATGTCACAGCGGATGCCCTCAGCCGGCGGACAGTGGTCAGCTACGAGTGGGAGTTGAAGGCGGAGATCCTCTCATGGATTTGTTGCGTTGGGGCACACCAGAGGTGGACCTCCTCACTACGGCGGTGAACAAGAGGCTTCCTCAGTATACCTCCAGAGGGGGGCTGGGAGCCTCCTCTCTGGGAGATGCGTTCGAGATTCCA
This sequence comes from Ambystoma mexicanum, assembly GCF_040938575.1. Lineage (NCBI taxonomy): Eukaryota > Metazoa > Chordata > Amphibia > Caudata > Ambystomatidae > Ambystoma > Ambystoma mexicanum. Next base: position 226,016,084 of record NC_090931.1, on the reverse strand, counting down.
TGGCACAACATGAGAGCTTACGCCTTCCCGTCTCTGCCTCTAGTTATCGAGCAATTGGGAAGCTGAGGAATTCTGTGAACTGTTCCCTTCTGCTCATGGCCCTGTGGTGGCCGGCCAGTTTTTGGTTCTCAGAACTTCAATACCTGTCGGTGTTTCTGCTGATCAGGTTACCAGTAACCCCAGATCTTCCTCATCAAGGGGAACAGCAGATGTGGCACCCCTCCCCTCAATCGCTCAGCTTGGCAGCATGATGCCTGAGTTCAAGTCTTGGAGCTTTTTAACTTGTCTATGGATAACATGTGTATTATCCAGGCAGCCAGGGAACCCTCGACCAGATCCCAGTACAGGAAGTAATGGCTCAGGTTCTGTCGTTGGTGTTTGGAAAAGCAGTTGGATCCAAGGGTGGCTACGATTGACAAGGTGCTGTCCTTCATGACCTCCCTTGCAGAGTCGGGTGTTTATGTTCTGTCATGCAGAACTTACCTTTCAGCGGTTTCCGCTTATCTGGCTATAGACCAATGCTCTTATTCTCTGAGTAACCCAGTGGTTAAGAGGCATTTTGCAAGCTTGACACTCCTCTACCCTCCGGTTCGTAGTCCGCACCCGCCTTGGGACCTAAATGTAGCCCTGACGGCGCTGTGCAATAAACCCTTTGAGCCAATGGCTACGGTTGACCTTGTACGTGTCCTGGGAAGTGTCCTTTCTGGTAGCCGTTACGTCAGCGAGGAGAGTGGGTGAGCTCCAGGCATTGTCGGCGGAGCATCCTTTCTTGGTCATTCACAAGGACAAGGTAGTCCTTCGGTACAACCCTGTTTTCCTACCAAAGGTAGTGACCGGATTCCATCTGAATCAGTTGATTTCCCTTCCGGTCTTTTTTCCGAACCCTGCCTCGGAGGCGGAAAGGGTTCTACACTGCCTGGATGTCCGAAGAGCTCTTAGGTTCTACCTGGACAGGACTTCCGAGCTTCAGAGCTCTTCCCAGCTGTTTGTGACCTTCGGTAAGCCTCAGGGCAGGCCGGCGTCTAAGGAATCTAATTCCAGATGGATTACCGCCTGTATCACGGAATCTTTCACTGTCCAAAAGCTGAAACCTCCTAAAGGTATCCATGCACACCAGGTGCAAGGCAAGGCAGCTGCGGTTGCTTTTCAGAAGTATGTTCCCTGGGAGTCCATCGCTAAAGCGGCTACTTGGGCCTCCCCATCTGCTTTCTGTAAGCATTACTGCCTTGATATGAGCTCTAGAGCTGATGCTCAGTTCGGCCAGGCTGTGCTGAAGAACCTGTTTCAGTAAGTGGTATTTCCATCCACCCATATTTCCTGTAAGGAGTGCTTGGGAATCTCCCATAAGTATGGAGGAAAGGGGACGGGACGTAGGAGTATTACCAGGTTACTCAACGTAGTGATCACCTTACTCCTAGTCCATAGTCCCCTTTCCTCCATACGCCCGCCCGTCGTCCCCTCTAATAAGGTTCCTCCGTTATTGCTAATGGGTCTTTCACCCTGCGATAGAAAAGGATTGATGGGCGATGCGCGGGGCGGAGCCAAGGTGGGCGGGGTTACAGCCGCATGTCGGACCCCGCGCAGGAAAGAGAGGAGGGACAAATTTTTGGAAAAAATGTGGATGCTTTTTACTAAGTGCTCCGGTCCCGTCCCACAGGACAGAGAGATGTTCCATAAGTATGGGGTCAAGGGGACTATGGACTAGGAGTAAGGTGGTCACTACGGTGAGTAACCTGGTAAATCTACGGGGCCAACTACCCACGACAACTCCGCCGCCTGAAGAAAGATCTGGCAAAATGGAACCCACTCAACATTTCATGGTGGGGTAGACAAATGGTGGTGAAGATGGCAGTCCTTCCAAAACTACTTTACCACTTTCAAACACTCCCAATACGGATCCCGAGAGCCTTCTTCAAAACGCTGAATAAGATGATAATGACATTTGTTTGGCAAAATAAGAGACCCCAAGTGGCAATGGCGACCCTAACAGCCCACATACAAGAGGGCGGATTGGTGTTCCTGCATTTCAAGAGGTATTATGAGGCAGTGCAATTGAAGGTCATCAGGCAATGGGTAAACCATTCCCCCCAGCTTGTGTGGGTATGCCAGGACTTTGCAGTGGCAGGAGCCCCCCTGTACAACCAATTGTGGAATCCTAGGAAGTACAGACATCCAAACACGTCTATCAGTGAAGTAAATGGAGCATTTCTGGAGGCCTGGGACGGGGCGCTTAAAAGGGGAGCCCTAACCACAATTCCATCACTATTTACACCTATGTTTGGCAACCCAGAGTTTCCCCCCGGTCTGCACAGGCAGGCTTTTAATAGCTGGACGGAAGCAGGTTGCACCATAATTAAAGATATGTACAAGTATCAGAAAGTGAGGACGTTCCAAGAATGTATGCAGGAATTGGGGTGCAAGCCTATGGAATACTTCCAATGCACGCAACTCCTGCACTGGCTTCAACTCCCCGACATCAGGGAAGCGGCTACTAGACAACTAACGAACTTTGAAACGTTTTTGACAACTGACCCCAGAACACAAAAACTGATTACCAACCTTGTACGCTCATCTGAATTCACATGGTGAAGAAGTGGTATGGCACTATATGAAGAAATGGGAAGTAACACTTGGGGAAACTATATTGAGACGGCAATGGCGAGACGTGTTGAACAAACTTCCCCAAACGAACCCGCTCCATTCATCTGAGGGAAATGTGGCAGAAAGTAATACTCCAATGGCACTATATACCAACGAAACTTCATGCTATATTTCCCACCGTAAGTAGCTCCTGTTGGCGTGGGTGCAGCGCAGCTGGATATTGGCATCATATGTGGTGGAGTTGCCCGAAGATCAAATTGTTCTGACAAGAAATAATAGAACAATTCAACGCAATGGTTCCAGGGGCGGATAACCTAAAGCCAAGGACATGGCTCCTGGGCATGTGGGATCTAAAACAAAGGGATTTTTCGAAAACCCAACAGAGAGGAATTATGGCTTTGGTAATAGCAGCTTGGACGATAGCCCAACATTGGAAGAAACCTCAACCACCAACAATATATGATTGGCTCACAAAAGTTTGGATGTTTGTGACGATGGAATAGGTGACTTATAAACTGCAAGGCAACCAAGAGGCTTTCCGAACGGAATAGGGCAGTGTTCTCACTTACATGCAGAGTGACTTTATGATTCAATGGTGTCCTCATAACATTAGTATTCTTGACATTTTGTAAGGGAAATAGAGGGATGAAAGCCCCGAATGTAAATAGTTGAAAGGAAGAGAAGAAATGTACAATAACTGTCGTTGTTCACCTGAAGGGTCTTGGGGGAGGGGAGGGAGTAATGGGAGTGGAAGGGAATGTTATTTGAGGGAGTTGATGTATGCTGTTGAAAATCAATAAAAATATGGCAAAAAAGAACAAATACATTGTAGAATTTGTATTTGACAAATTCTACTTGATAAAATTACATAGAACTGTGCTTAATTTCAGTTAATAGAATACATTGAAGTCAATTAACAGCAACATCAGCGTTGATATATATGAATGATTATGCTTCTATTATTGTCAATGCAGGAGTAATATGGATGGAGACAATCAATATTATTCACTGAAAAAACTTTGTTAAAGGGGCGTTATGGTTACAAGTAAAACCGAAAAACCTCAGAAATTCGCCCGTCATGGTAAGCTAAGCAACCATAACTTGAGCCACCAACGTGCACTGCTAACACTAACACCTAGGACATCAAAGATGACATCACACAGGTCATTGATGACAGTTGTATGAAACCCGATAACTAGGTTCAGCAATCACTGTCATTCCAAGGAAGCAAGTCATGATGAAGTATCACAGTCAAAATGCAATCTGACCAAAACAACTCCCATGCAGACTCTGAGCAGAAGAAACATGACCTGTCAGAGGAGAAACTGAGTCCAGTCCATTGCTTGTCAAAGAGGAAAGAAGAAAGTTGTTCAGCGACAGAGAGGGCCACATGCCAGGAATGCAGAGCAGTGAGGACTGAAGGCATCATCAGGTTGGACACCAAGTGAGAGAAAGATCACTGGAGAACAAAGTCACAAGTAAGTCTGCCGAGGGTAGTGGCTTTCCCACATTCCAAACATCCATGCCACAGAGTTCAATCCCAATTTTTTTCTAGCTGTACACTATGGGCCTAATTCATGGAATGTTTAGTGCTGTGCAAAGTGACTTTGCACAGCCAACAAACACCCTGATTAACAGAGTGGTGCAAAGTGTATTTGTGCAGTACAAAATCACTTTACACTGCAAAAATACACATTGTACTGCTCTTTGAATCAGGTTGTTTGTTAGCAGTGCAAAATCACTTGGTACCAGTGCAAAGTCAGTTTGTAACGTGCTATAAATTTCATGAATCAGGTCCTATGTGTTTTTTCCTGTTACCCTTTTTTTTACTGCTATGCTGCAGACTGCAGTGGTGCTGCATGTGTTTTTACCAGTCTACTTCATGGGAATTACTCTCCTTTTGTTCTTACTCACCAAATGTGTGCTTGAATGTCCATTCATGGAAAGACTTATAGTCAGAGAGAGACGAGGAAAATGAGGAGTGATTTAGTGGTGCGCAAGTTAACTGGTCCATGCTGGTCGTCGCTCTTACAAGGAACTGTGTTTCTATGACCTCAATTTACAAACACGTTTTTCAATGGGGGTTTACCATTGAAAAGGGCTGTTGTAAATCAGGCCATATGTCTTTTTAACCGAATGAGTGTTTACTTGATCATTGTGTGCAACTGTACCTGTAATTTATGTGAGAATGCATTATTGGAGCATATGCATGTTTGGGGGCGTCTTATTCTTAAATATACTCTCTCCACTCTTCTGTTTCAACCCTTTGTGAACATCATACCTGGGACACTACTCTAGACCATCTGGGTAGGGGTTAGTGGGCTTAGGAAGAGTGATGTGCACTAGCTGGCACATGCAGCTCAAGATGCAGCTCTTGGCATCTGCTCTTGAAGTGTGTGTGCAGGTTCCTATCCTAGGAGGATTCCAGGAAATCCATTCTTAATGAATAGGTAAAAAGTAATAGCACAGACGAGGCTTACCAAGCCGAATAATCAAAGCCATTCGAAGTTGCAAAACTAGAGTAGTGCAGCTGCTTCCTGATGCAAATTATTTAATTATTTGCATAGGCAGAAACAAATGTAAAACTCACACTCAAACCCTAAACATGTAAACAGTTTCCTTGTCTCTTACACAACACCTCGCACTGAAACCAGACTAATAAAATACTCGACAAATGGGATCTATACTTAAGAGTCTACAGTTAAATCTGTCCTCCTTACTTGCTGCCAACTGGCAGAGGCGGCATCTGGCAAGTGCAAAGAAAAGACTCGAACGTTCAGTAAAATATCTTGACTGAGCGCCTTTCAGATTTTCTTAAAGAACAGGGTAGCTTTTGATAGCAAAAAAGGGTAAATTCTCGTAATGACGGATGGTTGTCTCCAGATAACATAGACCGTAGCATCATATTATTTACGAGTTTGAAGGTGCAGTAGAAAAGGGACGGTAATTCTGTTACCGCCACTTTTTTATCCGTTCTGGAATTACTGATATTTTTACCCCACCGCCAATTTCCGAGTTTGACCTAGAAGAGGAGGATTTACCACCAGCATCATGCTTGTGGTAGGGGAGTCCCGTGGTCAGAACCTCCCTGTAGGCGTGATTCCCCTGGCACACAGACACAGTAGGCAGTGTATCTCGTCTGGGCTCCACGTATACTTTCTTTGAGCCCACGTGATCTGCCTCTTTTGTTAGCAGCCGCACGCGACAGTTACATCACGCTGCCACATGCGCAACTTAAAAGAGGACACCACACTCCTCCTTTTTCATAACAAACAAATAACCCCACCACCTTCATCCGGCTCTTCGGCACACTCTCTGCCCGGGGACAAATCCAGCCGCGTGCTTTCTCCTACTCGTTTGAAAAAGCTGGCATTTCTGGTCACTGTTGTTTTCCCATCGGATTCCGTCACCATCAACCCATTCAGAGTGACCACATCCATAGGGCTTGGTTCATATGTTAGTGACAGTTTCTCTTGGGGACGTCGATTCTTAACAATCACCTCATCTCCTGGGGGCCAACGGCTACTGCCGAAGCCCCCGTCTCATGCTCTTGCTCTCATTCAGGCACCTCCTCTCTTCTTTCACCTGAGCATCGTCAATAACAGCAGGCTCCCTGTCATTTGCATCGGGCAGCAGGCCCCTCGGGCCTCTCCTAAACATGGCTTCAACAGGGGCCATCCCAGTCGAGCAGTGTGGAGTCGCTCGATACGCCCGAAGGAAATGTTATAGTGCTCTTTGAAGGCATTGACCCTGTCTGTGGTCGTTTCAGAACACCTTGTTGAGCATTCTCATGAATTACGCCGCCTCGCTTATTAGCACAGGGCCAGACTGGGTGACTTTCCTGTGGTGGACCCCATATTCTTTCAGGAACTCGGCAAAACTCTCGCCTTGAAAAGGCAGTCCATTGTCTGAGCACTAAGTATGCAGGAGGCCATTGGTCAAAAAGATTTTGTCAAATGCCACTGCCACGTCATCAAATGCCACTGACTCCACAAACTCCACTTCTAGGTACCTAGACCACTGGTCCACCAGGAAGTGGACATCTCGACCTGTGGATCCAAAGTCTGCGTGTGCTGCCTCCCATGGCTGTGATTCTCAAGGCATCGACTCTATTAGGGGACCTTCTGCACCGGGGAGGCTACCTGGCACCATACACAGACCGCCACAAACTCCTCCACTCTCCTCTCCAAGGCTGGGAACCAGACCATTAACCTTAGCCTGGCCTTCGTCTTGGTCATCCCCTGGTGAGCATGGTGCATGAGCTCAATTACCAGCTGTACCATGTGAGCGGGCACCACCATTTTGTCTCCTTGCAGTAGCAACCCAGAGTCAGTGAACGTTATCTTCTACAGATCCTCCATAGCTGTTCCAGCGTCATCTGAGCCTCCTGGGTCCTGTTACCTAGACTGTCCAGCACTGATTTTCACTCCCCTTTTTGCAGTGCGATCCAAAGGATCCTGAAACATTCGTCCCTTTCGGATGCCTTTTCGAGCTCCTGTATGGGCGTTGAGTTCCGGGTCGCCACCTCCACGACAAGCTGTACGTGCTCCTCGGCCTCTTGGGTACTGGACAGGTGTCCCTCTTCACTGAGGGTCTTGGATTGGCGCGACAAATAGTCCTCTGCACTGTTCACCCCTGGGCAGTATATCGGGGAGATCCCATATTCGAGCAGCACCAGCATCCATCGCTCAATCGTGGCAGTTGACTTGGACGATGATCGTGCCATGATTGGTAGCAGGTGCTTGTGATTCATTATGACTGTCACCGGCCTTCTCAGTAGAGTCGGAAATGCCGACACCCCCAGAGTACCGCCATGGCCTTGCGTGCAATCTGTGAATATCTCTGCTCGCTGTTGTCCGAGCGCGACTGATGTATGCTATGGGTCTTGCTTCCCCTTTGCCGTCTGTCTGCATGAGGACAGCTTCCAGGTCAAACGGGCTAGTGTCCACCACCACCTCTGACAGCACCACCACCTCTGACAGGAGTCCAGGGTCAAAAACGCCATAGTGTCCTCCACCGTAAGGGCCTCTTTCAAATCCTCAAAGTCTGCTTGCTCGAGGGGGCCCCATTGTCAAGTAGAGTCCTTCTTCGTCATGTTCCTCAGTCGCTCTGACCACGTGGCAAGGTTCTTAATGAATTGGCCACAGCAGGTGGTGACCATCCGCATGTCGCTACGAACCTCTGTTATGTTCTCTGGGGCCCTTGCTTCCATGATGTCCCTGACCTTGCGGGGATCCGGAGACACCCGCCTTCCTTGAACATGAATCCGAAGAACTTGATGCTCTTTCGGAGGAACTTGCACTTTGCTCGATACAGCATCATACCCAGAGTCTGAATGATTCCTCACCAGCCGTTTCATATGCTCCACCTCAAATTTGGCAAAAACCAGGATATCGTCACTGATATTTAGGACACCTTCCAGGTCAGCCATATCAGGCTCTGAAAAACCTCAGTGGCTGATGACACACCGAAGCTGAGGTATCGATACAGCCCATGGTGTGTCATAAATGTCATGATGTAATGATATTCTGGATGTAGCACAACCTGGTGGTACCCCACCCGCAGGTCCAGATTCGAGAAGAATCTTGCACTTTTCAACTCTGCAATTATATCGTCAATAGTGGTGGTGAGGTGCCTCTCCTGCTTGCTGGGGAGGCGCATGTCGACGCAAATCCTGATGAAGTCCAGTTGTTTGGGCTTACCTGGCAATCATGATGGGCGAAACCCATGACATCGGGCCTTCCACCTTCTTGATGATGTCCAGGTCTACAAGGTTGTCCAATTCCTTATCCACCAAGTCCCTTGAGGAATACCGGCTGAATGGACCCAACGATGTGTAGCCTCACAGGCTCACCCACCATCTGTCCAATCCCTGTGAACACCTCCCCAAACCTCTCGAGGACTGCTTATACATCCTCCACATACACATTGTAGGCAAAACTGACAATGCTAAGTGCTTCGGCCCCCGCACAGCTCAAAGGGGTGTTGGTGCTCAGGTCCATCACGAAGAAACGCGACTTGATAGACGTGTTGCCATGCTTGACCTTCCATACAAAGGTCCCTACAAGCGGGATGGACCTGTCGCCCCCGAATCTGAATATGCACACCTTCGGACGCTGCAGGGTTGGGGTTTTTCTCAGCGACTGGTAGTGTACCCTGGCCATGACATTGACCGAAGCACCTGTGTCCACCAGCACTGGAATTGGCGACCCATCGACCTGCACCATGCACTTCGGCTGCCTCCTGGCCCTTGCGTTCTGGACACTCACACTAGAGATGAAGAAAATGTTTTCATCGTCCTCCTCCTCCAGGTCCTGGACGTTTCCACCCTCTTCCTGATCCACCAGCGCCACTTTTGGCCAACGTTGTTGTTGGAAAAATCCAGCCGGAACTGGCCCCCTCTGGATGACCACGGTCAGCAGGGCTCTGCACATGGAGGCATAATCGTTCATCGTGCCACATCACCCACACGCCTTGCCCTTAGCAGGGCACTCTACAAGATGCAGCAGATCATATCCGCACTTCAAGCATGATTTGTGCTCCCAGGTGACAGTGTCTCACTGCTGCGTAGCAGGCTGACACACCCCTCTTGCCCCTTGGCCACAGCCAATGGCACACACCTCTTAGGACCTAGCAGGGCAGAATTGCAACATCCATTCTTGACGCCTGCATCTCCGCCACCTCATGTCACCGTCCTAGCTCCAGAATACGGGGCAACTTGAGGACTGGCTCTCGAAGGACTTGACCTCAGAGTTTCCCTGACACAAAGCCCTGAATGAGTTGGTTCCGGATCATGACCTGCTCATTGTCCCACAAACATGCTATTGCCATCCGCCAGAGGCGTCCATAAAACCCATCCAGAGATTCATCATCCTTTTACCTGGCACTGCACATTACAAATCTCCCGTAGTCCACATTTGCTAGAGGCATAAAATGTTGCGTAGCGCATATTTCGTTACAGCATATGAAGCATCCACAGGCTCCAAGGACTGAAATATCTGGTGCACTGCCGACCAGCCGAGTACAAAAATCGTCACTACCTTACTGTCCTCATCAGTCTCTCCCGTGGCCATGAAGTAGATGTCCATCCGATCAATCCAGGACATCCAGCGTGGATCCAGGCTCGATTGTGCCCATGTGACGTCAAACTCGGGCATGGGTGTCAGCGCACCTTGTTGGCGTGGGACTCAGGCGCCCGCTGGCACAGCTGGCCGACCTTCCATAGGCCCTCCATCTGCCTGTGCTTCATTCCCCAGGCTGGTGGGCACACAAGCACCCCTTTGGAACATAATAGCTGGAGGCGGATAACCAGCACTGAAAATAGTGAACAGTCCAGAGTCAGCTCCACTGGAACCGTTCTTCCTTTTCACCTCCTTTTGCACATCCACCCTTCCACACAACAGAAAGGCTGTATTAAATATTGAGCACAATCAAGAGAGCAGGTCCTCCTCAACTGCACCCAGTGATTCACACAAAGTCACTTAAATCATCAGTGCCTCATCAGCACAGAGGAAGCAGTCACAGGGAAAGTAATTAATTAAATGCTGGAGGGTGGCAAAGGGGAACACCAGCGCTGTGTGGTCCTTCTCCCTGCTCTACCATCTGTTGTCCTATTTCTTTTTTTTTACTATGAACGCGGCCTTTAGATTCCCCTCACCAGTGATTCAGTATCCACGTGACCATGGGGTATCCAAAAATTGAGCGCAGGAAGCGCAAGTGTACTCCTTTCAGAGCTGCAACCTCCCGCACCACATGCAGCAAAATGATGGCAGAAACCTTTGTACACGCTGGCTCCGCGGCCTGAGAGGCTAGTAAGTGAACCGTTGCCTCCTTCTCACCGTCTGTGATAAACCTATTGGTAGGCATCCAGTTATTGTGCATACTGGCGGTGGCTCTGTCAATACCCGGCTGAACAGCCAGACAAGGGGTTAATTCTAGCTTGCAGCCGTCAGGAAATGATTGATATAAGTGGTGTCCAATCAGACTCTCTCTGACAATGTTATTCTGACTACAACTGTTTTCTCTTTGTTTTTTTTTGGACGTGTGGTTGCTAGGACACGGAGGAGCTGGAGGGCCTGCATGACGGTTATTGGAAAACAAAAAAATGCCAAGTTGCGCCGTTGCGCTTTTATAAGGCTTTGTTCGTTTGAAGAGAGAGCGATTGTCTGTTTCACCAAGTTAAAAGAAGTTTTCTGTTGCCATTGTTCCGAAGAGGGGGGAGACGCGCTAGCAGTTATGCTGGAGAGGGAAACGCTCTAGAGGACAAGGCATTTCAAAGTAAGTCGGACTGTTGTGTATCCTGTCAGCTGTGACCACACTGACGAAAGTCTCCACGACGCCCCTTGACTCGCTGAACCAATACAGCGCAGCGTCAGGAGACCTAGGAAGAGAGAGTCCTTCAGACGGCGAGGCTGAGCCGCAACGACAGCTAAAGGTAGTGGAGTCCAAACGGTCCGCCCGAGAGCTGTAACAGCTGATCGTACGATCGCGTCGGGAAGACGCTGCACGCCCATTGCGTGTTAATCCTAAAGCAAGGAAGAAGAAGGTATGTTAAACTGAGGGCATACGTATGTGCATAGACTTTTAAAAAGAAATCTGTTGTTCAGCACAAACCCAAGAAAGGGAGTCTGTATAGATACTGAAGTGACAAAAGTGAAAGCTAATGCCTGACTCAATAAAAAATAGACTGATGTTATAGAGAAAACTGGAGACAGACTATTAATAATATAACAAGAACTCTGGTGAGGTAATGAAGAGCAGTTAATTAACAATATAGAAAAGACAAGGTGGAAGGAGATGTAGAGGCTACAAAGTGAAAACTGGAAAAGTCTGCCAAGAGCGAAGAGGGGAGATGAGGTTCAACTGAAGTTATGTGTAACAGTGGGCAAGACTGTGCATAAAAGAGTTTCACAGAAGGAGTCATAGAGTCTGACGTCACTCAGAGACATTTATACTGAATTCAGAGAAGAATTAAAGAGAGAATGAAGACAACCCTCTGCCAACATAAAGAAACTGTCGAGAAATTGCAGAGACTTACCTGAGTGTGAGCCAAGTATAGGGCAGGAAGAATATAGCTGATCCAAGAAGTCTGAAGAGAAGAAAACGTATCCTTTTTCCTAAGAGAAAAGAAACAAAGTTACAGTTAATAAAAGTTGTTTCTGAAACAAGTGACCACTTACTTTATGGCTCAGTGTGCTTATTCGCTATCTGAACAAGGTCAGTCCTCACACCGTCACATGGCCCAGCTGGTCCATATCAGGCTGTGCAACCACCTCGCTGCCAGTGTGGTAGGGGAGTCCTGTGGTCGGAATCTCCCTGTATGGGGTGAGCCCCCTGCATACAACGACACAGTAGGCAGTGTATCTCGCCTGAGCTCCACGGGTGCTCTCTTTGAGCTCACATAATCTTCCCCTTTTATTCGTAGCCGCATGCAATGGAGTTACATCACTCAGCTCAGTGCGCAACTTAAAGGCGACACCACAATGCTGGAGATACATCCTCAACTTTAAGGCTAGAATTGGCGGAATTACTCCAGTGGAATTATTGTACTCAGTCATTCCACCAAAATTCCCCACGATTACTATGGAATCAAAAAACGGGGATTCACACTGCGCTTCCACTGTTCGTAATCTTATGTTATGCCTGCGAGACCGGATGGTGGTAGTGGTAAATGAGTTTGCCAGTAATTAGGCAGATTTACTGCCTAATTATCTCCAAACTAGTATTGAGCCCCATTAATATGTGCCCACAAATCGGAAACACTCAAACTCACTGTTAGGCAGAATCATATGCAGTACCCTTTGGGAACACCACACACAATTAAGACTACAAGTGACAGTACAAATTCACCTTTGGTACAAACCTGTACTACACAGTAAAGTGGTACCAATGGCTGAGCAGCCAGACTTATCTCAAGAGTAAAGTGAGCAGTATTAATAGACACGCAAAGGACAATACTTACTATGGTTCAAACAATCACTGACTCAAGGTTTCTGAGTAAAAGACTATACATTTATTTACACATCAGTTGTAAAACAATTCACTAAAGTATGGCAGCAGAAAATCACAATCTTAATACACTACACCACACTCAATGAATTCTGGACAAGTTAAGCTCAAAATGAAGTGTGAGCAAAATGGCACTCCAGCAATTTAAAAGGGAGGGAAAGTCAATGTTATACAATATTAAGCAGCACCAACAAGTAAGTAAGCAGGGCAATCTAGAAAAGGCTACTACAGTGAGGAAATCAAATCAAGAAGCCTGGGCCAAAGTTAATGGTTCAGAGTCTTTGCAGAGGATCACAGAGCTCAGAGTAGTTTGCGGTTAAGTCTTTGCCAAGAGTTCAGAATGAAGTTGGTCGGAAGAAAAGTTACTTTAAAGAATAGAGAAGGACAAGCCCTCGGATTGGCTAAAGATTTCAAACACTTTCACCGCGGTCAGATGGAACAAACTACTGGGTTAGCACAGTACCTTTAGAGCAGAAGAATGCTGTAGCTGAGGCAGACATTCCTTGCAGGTCCTGCAGGCTCACGGTCCCTGAAGAGACTGTTGGACTGACAAGAAGGACGAAGAGGAGGGTCCTGCACTGCCCAGGGAAGAAACCAGCAGCTGAGCAAAGCGGTGAATAAAAGGTGTGCTCCTTAAAACCCCAGCAGGGTCCGATCCTCCTGGCTACCCGGTTCACTGTAGCTGTGCACAGCAAATTTGACCAGAGGGAGGCCTGGCTTGCAGTTTGGCAAACTGGTTGGGGCCACCAGCTCAAGGGAGAAGATTCCTTGCAGATCTTCCCTGTCGTCGAAGTTTGGAGATTCGGACCCGCAGCAGGGCTTCACCGGGAGGTTCAGTCGTGGTAGAGGTCCTCTTCGGTTCTCTGGATCGAGTGGCGACGCTGCCTTCCTAGTCCCAATGCAGTTTTCCCCCATTCACAAAGCCTGGCTGTCAATCACACAGCAAGGTGGCTGCCCTGGTGGGACAGTCACCACAGCCAATCATACAAGTGCGACATGGGTCTCCAAGGAGACCTTGTGCAGGGAGTCTCAAACCCCTCCCTCACATCCTGTCGCCCTCAGATTTCAGGCGCCTAAGTAGGGCTTCTGTGCAGAGGCCTGCCACAGGACGGCGAACAAAGGAACCAAACCTGGTTTGGCACGCAGAGAAAACACGAGAAAGACCTTTACAAAAAGATATGCTGAATAAACCCAGCCGGAACCAAATAAAAGTAAATGGGGTCCAGCGGATTTGAGTTCGAGGCTACTAACTTAGCCTAAAACAGTACCAAGACTATTTAAATGGACCGCGGTAAAAAAAATAGGGTAGATACCACTGCCAACAGCCAAATCTTAAAGAAAGGGGAACAAAATAATGTTCCATTAGAGACAGACAAAAAGGGTCAACTATTAACCCTTTCCAGTACTCTATGGAAGATATTTTGTACTGGGTCTGTGAATTTAAACAGACTAATAAAGTCAATGGCAACTTTACATGTTCTGGGTGATGGTAGTCAGTCCCAGAAAATGGAGTTTAAAGTGGGAAGTGTGAAAGACAACCCTGTGTCACTGCACTAAAGTTGCTGTGTAACACACAGTAAAAGATAATGCCCATGGAGTAGGTGAGGCTCCACAGTCTATGAACGCAAAAATGTTAAACACACACAGCAAAACACATGTAAGAGTGGGAAAAAAGGCTCACATTCTTATCAGGTGAAAATAATAAATCCTAGACATCCAGCAAAGCTGCTGATAGACTCAGTAGGTAAGGGAAATTAGCCATTCTGGAGAATTCTCCTGAACACTCACCCATCGGATTCTTCAGCACCTTTTAAAAGTCTTGTGTGTCAAGAAAGGATGTGTAGGTAGTTAAAATAATCACAAAAAGTGAAGTTATCTATACATTTGTCAGTGATTTACTCTCAAAGTGTTTTTTTAGGGAGATGGGTGGTCATTTTATTGTTTTACTGCGAGATATAATGCCATTACATTTCCTTTAAGCGATATGTGGTGTAAACGAGCACAAGTGAGCTGTCTGGACAATTATGGGAACATTAGAGCTCATTAAGAGACTTGATGAAATCATCACATGAAAAATTCCATCTAGGAACAAGTTCAACTTACAAAGCTTTTCTGTTTGATTGAAGTACCTAATTCCCTGGTTGTGTAAGCAAAACCTGAGATTGTATCATCTGATCACATCGTCTGATCATATGGGGGAGCAGCAGAAGAAGAAATGTGGTAATGTTCCATCGTCTCTTTGGAATATGGATATAAGCTTGAATTATCTCACTATCCGGGGATATTGTTAGTAGCCTTGCACTTCTTTGATCTGAGGATACTCTCGGGATAAGAGCGCCATACAGCATTGCTCACAGGCCACCTCAGCTAGCTTCAGAGCGTATGCCTTTGTACATGTTGTAAGATCGGTATTACCCAAGTTGACTGAAAAAAATTGTTTGAATGAGACATTTGTTTGCAGATTTGATCGAATACGATCATTGTGATGAAATCTCCAATTCAAACGGCATTAAAGCAAACAAGTGGAGCGGGGGCTGCGGGCAGTGTCCCCTGCACCCTTGTTCACTATAATGTCAGAGGGTTTTCCGGGGGTGTCCCCTGCACACGACCGTGTGAAAAATGTAACCAAAAATAATTGAAAAAGGGACCCTGCGGCATCAGATCTGACCCCCATTAGAGTGATCGATCCGATGCCGATGCTGCAGGGATGCAGGAGGAGCGATGGAGGCGGCAGGGAGAAAAAAAGGTAGGGGAAGTGGTTGGGGGGTTTGGGGTATGGCATTATTTGGGTTGTTTTGCCAGTCAATTCTGCCACAAATCTTTACACTTCGGTCAAACAACCCAAATGCGTATGGTCAATGCCTCATACCATCAGAATTTTCCCATATGCTGGGAATCTTAAAGGCTGTGGTGAATTTGTTTGTTTTTATTCTGATGAAGTGAGCGACCATCCGAATCCTTTGGAATTTCCATCAAAGCCCCATCATATATACTTTCATTGTAGGAAACCCAGCGTCAAAACCAATATTATCAGCAGTTTCAGAGCAGCCATAGATTCAGTTCTTGTTACACCCAATTGTAATTCAACTGGGAGAATGGGTGCAGAATTCGGTAATCCTAAAACCATCTTTAGGAATACATTTTCGGCAGTAACAAGTTTAGAGAGAAGCCAATGACTTCATATCCCTGCCCCATAGGCTGCTGCTTGACCTGCCTGCATTTTATAGACTAACAGAGTGGGGGAAATGTTCCCGTTCCCAAAGTTATTGGCAACTTTCACAACTGCAGATGTACTGCGTGTTAGGGATAGCTTACGTTTCTCAATATGTTATGTTAATGTTAAAGGATATTTATACCGTGCATTGTCACCACCGGAGTGGTCCACTGGTGCTCTGTGGACTCTGTAAGGTAATAGGGTAGGGTGGGTTAGGAGGGCATAGCGGGACAAAAGGTAGAGCAAGAGGTTTTTGATTTACTGTTGGCAGCTTCAGTTTGGTTAGCTCCGTTCACGGAGCATGGGTGTGGTTTACGGATCATTAGACCCCCATGTGCTGTTGTGCAAGACTGTTGTTGTTGCAGTGTGGTTAATTGCATGAGGATTGTTGTGCAAAGACGTGGTAGCATTTGTTTAGCTTTTGAGAGGTGTATGCAGAAAGGAGTGTTGAGGTTTAGCGGTTGGGATAGTGGGGCTTTTATTACCTTGTTGCTTTGAACATCCATCACTCGCCGAGTCTCTCATCATGTTCTGCGCATAGTGCCATTTCTCTGTAACTTTTTGGTTGGCTGCTGGTAGGAAGGTGTTTCCTGTTTTACTGGGTGCCAGTTAGTGCTCTTACGTCTGCTGCCTGAGTGTCTGACTTTAGGCAATGCCTACAGTAGGTGTTGGTTTGGGGTTGCATATATCCTAGGTTCCCTCCTTCCTCTGCTTCTTCTTGCATGCACGCTCAGTGTGGCTTATTTTATTTTCAGGGGTTGTCTTTGTTTTTCTACTCGTTCTTGTCTGATTGTGAGCTGAAGAGCCACGTTTTACGTGATTTTCGCAATCTTAAGTGATCCTTTGTATTACGTATTTCTTTCGGAAGGGTGTTCCATGTTTTGGCTGCCAGGTGGGAGAGTGAAGATCCTCCATGTTTTTTTCTTGTGTATGGTTTTGCTTCCAGGCGGATGTCAATGCTTGATCTGAGAGTTCTTGGCGGTAGGTAGATTGTTATTTTCTTTTGTAGGAGTTCTGTTCCTTTGCCGTGAAGCACTCTGTGCGTTATACATATCGTTTTGAACGTAATTCACTGTTTGATTGGCAGCCAGCGCAACCTTTTTAGTGCTGGGGTGATATGGTCCCTTCATGAGAGTTTGAGGAGAAGTCTGGCCGCTGCATTTTGGATACTTTGCAGTTTCTTCAGCAGGTGTTCCGGCATTCTGAGGTAAAGGCTGTTGGCATAGTCTATTCTAGACATTATCAGTGCAATGATGGTCAGTGCTTTATGAGCAAAGAAGAGGAATGGCAGGATTCTTTTTATTGTGTGTAGGAGAAAAAACAGTTCTTGATTATTGCATATACTTGTGGTTCTAGTGTAAGCACGTTGTCAATTAGGACTCCAAAGTTTTTGAGTATTTTCAATGGTGTGGGTGTTGTTCCTAGTTCTCTGGGCCATGGTATATAATGGTTATTTTTCTGTTTTTTTTAGATAACCATGAGTTCTGTTTTGCCAGGGTTGCGTTTGCGACTGTTTGTGTTCATCCAGTCATAGAGCTCTTTTAGACAGTCTTTTATAGATGATTTGTGTGTCATCTGCGTAGTTGTAGCAAGTAAGGCTGTGTTTTCTGATGAGCTTGATTAACAGACTCAGGTAGATGTTGAAGAGCAGTGGGGATAGGGACGATCCTTGTGGTACTCCACAGTCGGTGTCTCGTGGACAGGATTTGAAGGGTCTTACCCAGACAGTTTCCATTCTATCAGTTAGGAATTATTTAATCCAGAGTAGAGCTAGAATGGCTATTCCTATTTCTTCTAGTCTCTTGATGAGGATATCATGGCTGACTGTGTTGAACACTGCGGAAAGTCAAGTAATATCAGGGCAGAGTTTGTGTCGGAATCTTCCTTTGTCTTTAGGTCATCCCAGATACATAGGAGTGCTGTCTCTGTCCCTCTCGTGGGTCTAAAGCCAACTTGTGCCTGGTCCAGCAGCTGTTTTTTTTTTGGCATGTTCCTATGTTAGTTTGTGGACGTAGGTTTCTATAAATTTTGCTAGGCAGGGAATGTTTGAGATAGGTCTGTAGTAAGAGAGGTCTTCCACGTGGCCTGTCGTGTCCTTGAGGAGTGGTTTGATGTACGCTGATGTGACTGATCGTGGTACTTCCCCTGTTGTGAGTGACAGGTTAAAGAAGTTTCTGAAGTTTCCCAATGGTGTGCCCTGCGTGAGGATTGATTTGTAGATGGCTGCAGGGCATGGGTCTATGGGGGAGCATGCTTTATTGCTATGTCTTACTAGCTTGACTAATGTCTCTACTGATATTTGTGGGAAGTGTTGGAGGGGTGGGTTCTGCGTTTTGGTTGACTGTTCTGCTTTGTATGATAAGATTGATTTTGCTGATTTTATTCTTGAAGTGGTCTGCAAGGCCGTTGCATAGTTTTTGTGAATGTACCGGTGCGTTGTTGCAACCCAGTAGGTTCCTCGTTTTGTTTATGTTAAACAGTTCTTTTTGGGTGTTAGTGGCTTTGGTGATTCGGTTGTTGCAGTATTTCTTTTTTGCTTTTTGAATTTCATTTTTGTAAGATCGGATTTGTCATTGGTAAAGTGATTTCTTTTGTCTGGTCGCATTCTTTCCTCCATTCTAGCTCGAGCTTCTTGTTGTTCCTTTTTATGGAACTGAGGAGGGGCGAAACCATTTTGCCATTACTCTCTTTCGTGATGGGGTGAAAGGCTTTTCTGGGGAGATGCTATAGATTGTTTTGGTTGGCAATCCATCTAAACTGGCTCTGTTTTTTTCATCAAGGTCATTTTCGTCTAGGGTAGTGGTCGATGCTTTGGTGAATTCAAGTTGTTCTGTTAAGTTGCTAGCTTTGATGATCTTCCAGTTTCTTTTTACGGTAGTTGGGAGTTTTTAGGGTTGTTGGGTTGCTTTAGTTGGTAGAGTAATCACAAATGCACTGACGAGGAGGTCGCTCCAGAGTATCTGTATCAGTGGTGCAGTGATTGCGTCATGCGTGTGCCCTGCTGTGTGTGTTGCTCTTTTTTTTTAACTTTGGTTTTATTAGCATTTTCTGAATACAACAAATGGGCCATGATGGACCCTTAAAAAAATTGAGAACCCAACTCCCTCATCCCCCAAACCTCCCCACCCAAATAAATTGCCCCTTCAAACCAATAACTAAAAGAGCTTCCATAAGACGTCTTTTCCCCGGTGCTTGGGTGCTGAATTGTTTGTCGCCATCTCCGTTGGCTGTATAGCGTTTGCTGCGCCCCAGACCGTAGGTCACCCCTCCTAGAGTAGGCACCACACATTCCCCAACCTACCCCCCCCCGCACAGTAACATTAAATCTCCCATCCCCACGTCTGTTGCACCCCATACCAGTTTGCTTGGAATGCACTTAAGTCATTGTTAACCATGGCTGTCAATTTATCCATGAGGAACATGTTCTTTAATTTATTCAACCAATCGTCCTTGGAGAGGGTCACCGGGCTCTTCCATTTCTGCGCCAGGGCCACTCTACCCGCCCTCAACATTGTTTCCCACATTCTTGGGTACCTGTGAATTTCGGCTTCCTCCGGGGGGAGGCCTAGCAGCATCGTCTGCGGATTTTGTGGTAATAGTTCCTCCGTCACCTCCGCCATCCAACCCCTCACATCTTTCCAGAACTTCTGGACTACTGGACAGTGCCACCACATGTGGTCCCTTGACCCCACCTGTCCACATCCCCTTGGACATTTGGGAGACACCCCTGGGAACATCTTTGACAGTTTCAATGGGTCCCTATGCCACCCTTGCAAAATCTTAAAGTTATGCTCCATGTCTGATGTAAATAAGTTCCCATGAAACGCTATTTTAAATATCCTTGCCGTCCTCCAAAAGGGTCTCTCCTATTAACTCATTCCAAAACTTGCGAAATCCCCTCCTCTCCACTAGATTATTGGTGTTCAGGATTTTGTACATCTTGGACACTGACCCCTTTCTCGTCGTAGCTGTGTCCAGTAATATTAGGAGTCAGTTTTCTACTCAGATTCTGCCCCCATGACCGATCACAGAGAATGCCCTTCAGCCGGAGGTACTCCAAAATGGAAATTGATCCCCGCCCAAGAGCCTCCCTCATTTCCTCATACGAGAGAAATTCACCCTCTTTGAACATTTGCCCTGCCCATTCCAATCCCATGTCGGACCAGGATTGGGCATTTCGAAACCCCCTACTTCCGAGTTTAAAGGGGTGTCCCCAGAGTGAGGTCATCGGTGAGGGCCACGAGGTTAGGTGAGCAGTCAAGGGACTTTCTTTCCAGACCGCCCAGAGTACTCCAAGGGTTGGGTGGACCTTCAACCTACTCCGGATGAGCTTGCTGGGGACCCACAAGAGATTGCGTATTTCAAGGGGGTGGGCATCCATATCTTCCAGGTAAGACCAATAAGTTCTCATCCTTTCTTTCATGTGTTCCACCAGGACTCGCAATTGGGCGGCACGGTAATAGAGAGGAAAATCTGGTAACCCAAAACCCCCCTTTTCCCTGGGGAGAGTCAAAGTAGCCCACCCAATCCTCAGGGTTTTCCCCTGCCATATAAACTCTCGTACCGCTTTCTGTAGGTCCCTAAAGGTTTGGTCGGGGACAATTGTTGGGAGAGCTATGAAGAGGTACAGCAACCTAGGCAAGATATTCATCTTTACCGCAGTCATGCGGCCATACCAGGACAAGATCATCCCTCCCCATTTCCTCAAATCGGATGTAATCCCTGCCATTGCGGGGCCATAGTTGGTTGGAGCTAACTTAGAAAGGTCCCTAGTAATGAGAACGCCCAGGCAGCGAACGGAGTCCTTCCCAAACATCACTCCCTTATACATGTTCAGGGGATCCAACCTCGGGTCCCTAGCCCTCATGGGAAGTATCACTGACTTTGCCATGTTAATTTTCAACCCCGAAAATTGCCCAAAAGTGGTCATCAATGATAAGAGAGGGGAGACCGAGGAGTCAGGCTGCACCAGATATACCAGGATATCATCTGCAAACAAAGATAGCTTGAACTCCACCTCGCCTCTCTTAATCCCTTGGACATCTGGGTGGGCTCTCAACGCTATGGCCAGGGGTTCCAACGTAAGGACGTATAAGAAGGGGGAGAGCGGGCATCCCTGCCTCGTCCCCCACGAAAGGGAGAACGAGTCAGATAGCACACCATTCACTTGGACCCTCGCCTTTGGGGCCCTACATAGTGCGGCCACCCAGTTCCTAATGTTTACACCAAAGCCCATTCTTTGGAGGAGTAATTCCAGGTATCTCCACTCCCCCCTATCGAAAGCTTTCTCTGAGTCTAGGGAAAGCAAACTCCCCTCCAGGTCCGACTCTTGGGCGTAGTGGATCAGATCTATCGTCTTAAGGATATTGTCCGAACCTTGCCTCCCCCTGATGAAGCCCACTTGATCCCCGTGGACCAGTGTTGGCATTATCGCTTCCATCCGCTTCCCCACCACTTTGGCTAGGATCTTTACATCGATATTAAGAAGCGATATGGGCAGGTAAGAGGGGTATTCCGTCGGGTCTTTCCCTTCCTTAGGGAGAACCACTATTATAGCCCCCATCATGGATTCTGGCAGGATTCCCCCGTCTATCACCGCATTAAACACTCTCGCTAAATACAGAGCAAGGGTGGAGTGGAACCTTTTGTAAAAGTATACAGTGAAGCCATCCTCACCCGGTGAGGTCCCCCCCTTCATCCCGCTAATCGCTTGCTCCACCTCATCCTCCGTTACAGGCCCCTCCAAACCCTCCGCCACCTCCTCTGTCAGGGCCGGGACCTTAATGGTATTCAGAAACCCCTCAATCTGGGCGTCTTCCCCTTTATATTCAGACGAGTATAACTTTTCGTAGAATCGACTGAAGGCCTCACTTATACTTGGGGTGTCATAGACCATCGACCCCCTAACATTTTTCACTGCTTTTACCATTTCACTTCTCTGGACCTTTCTCAATTTCCAGGATAAAATAAGGCATCCCATAGTGTGCATGCCTACCTCGCCATTATCGTTCAATACAAAAAAATCCACTATGGCATCCAAGATCTCCTGAGCCAGAGCGTCATCCTTCAGCTTGGAGTCATTACATTTCCATCGCCCTTTACGAGGACCCCGCCATCCACCCACTATGGCAACCCGTACCATATCATGGTCAGATGGTCAGACCAGGGGACAGGGTCGACCCTGTGGTCCGAGACGTAGGGGGACAGGAGCTCATCAACCAGGATGTAGTCTTTTCTAGAATACGATTCATGGGTTGCAGAATAGTATGTGAAAGAGGGATCTCCGGTCCTGGAACTCGGGATTGTGTCCGCCAGACCCAGTTCTGCATTAACCTTCTGGAAGGTTCGGGCCATGGCTTCATCCGCCGCCCTAGTAACCTGAGATCCTAGCCGTTTCCTGTCAGTGGATGGGTCCAGGACCATGTTAAAATCCCACCCCACCACCACTGAGCCTTGTACAAATAACTTTAGCCGGGCCCCTATTTCCTCCCAAAATTGTGCCTGGCCTTCGGTTGAACTATACACCACAACAAGAGTCAGTCGGGAGCCCTGTGGAGACCCTCTAACCATTAAATATCGGCCTTCCGGATCCCTCATTAGGGGCTCCTTGTCGAAGGCCATGTCCGTAGCTATTAAAATGGCTACCCCTCTCTTTTTAGTCCTGTGCGATGCGCAGAATACCACCCCAATTCCCCCTCCCCACCGCATTTTGGGTTCTTTTCCCCCGTGCCCAGTGCGTCTCCTGTAAAAAAAAAAAAAAAGGTCAAGGTTGGCCCTTCTAAATTCTCTGCAAACCAAGGACCTCTTGGTAGGGGTGTTCAAGCCCTGCACGTTTAGGGAACCCATGCCCAGGGCCGGCAGACACTCAGCCATTGTCTAAGTTGCCTTTTCTCTCTATCCGCACCCTCACCGCACCTTTGTCTAACAGCTCTTGATGTTTTTCCCTGTGCCCCCGAACAACCCCCCTCCCTCCTCCCCAGGTGGGCCTTAAGCTTTTCCCCAACTGCCCCCCATTCCCAACCCCAATCCTCTCCTCTTTTCCATTATTGGTCAGGACGGTATACCCCTCCTCCTCCATGGTCGTTCTTTGTCGGTGAGGGAGTATTCATTTTTTTAAAAATGTTCTTGAGCTTGTCTTTTTTCTTCTGTTTCCCGCAGATCAGGGACTACTCGCCCCCTCCGCAATCGACCCCATGGGTCCCCTCCGGGGGGCCGGCTCCGTTACATAGTCATGGATAGCTCCTTTTATATCTTCCTCGGTGACCAAAGTCGTACGCTGCCCCATATATTCGAATGAAAGGGAGAAGGGGTAGCCCCATCTATAGTCCACACCCTTCTCCTTCAGCAACTGTGTTAGGGGGCGGCACATTCTACGCTTAGCCAATGTGTACGCTGAGAGATCCTGGAAAATTGAAACTTGCGCGTTGTTATAGGTGATCTCCAGGGCCTTCCTAGCCTCCTCCAGCACCTTAGCCTTCTCCGTGTAGTAATGGAACCGGGCCAATATGGATCGGGGCCCTCCCGCTCTGCCCCCCGCCCTATGAACCCGGTCAAACATCAGCTCCGTTGTCATCCCATCCGCGAAGAGGAGATTGATAATGTTTCTCAGCCCAACTCTCTCTCCGTTTCACCCTCCGTTTCCGGGACCCCAGAAATTCGAAGGTTATTCCTTCTTTCCCTGTTTTCAAAATCGTCCAGTTGCCTGGCCCTTTCCTCATCCCTCTTCTCCAGGGCCTTCAGCCTCAGGGCTATTTGCACTTCCTGAGTCACAGAAGTTTGATTAGTTTCCAATTGCAACAGTCTGCCCTCCACTTTTCTCACCCTCTGGTCCATTTTTTGGGCAATGTCTGATCTCATGTCCCTGATCTCCTGCAGGACTGCCTCAAAACCCCTTTCCATTGCAGAGGCCGACTGTGACGTGGACTCCAACTGGGCCATTCCGCTATCTCGATCCAGGCCTTTACTGCAGCTGCTGCCCTCCCAATACCGATACCCGAAGGGTTTTACGCCAGCTCATCCGGCCACCTCGTGTGCCCCACTGCCGGATCTACCTCTGTCGAGGGGAAGCAGGAAGCAGACAGCTATCAACCAGCAGCTACCGTCGATGAGTCGGACCGTCCTCCGGGGTCCCTTCCATCCCTGGGCAGCCACCATCAATAGGCGGGGCCCACACACCCTGTACACACCACTGCAATATTCCAAGGTCCTCTGCGTACTCCGGGGGGGGGGAAGAACCTCTCACCTCCACCCGAGGGCGGGCACACGCCACACCAACCACGGGCGGGAGCCTCACGCCCTTTCCACACCACTGGGGGGATCCAGTGCCTTCTTCTTCCTCCGGGGGGAAAACCACCAGTCCGACCTCCCGGTCCTCGCCAGGGGAGAAGACACCCCCCTCCGGCACTCTTGCGAGGGCGCTCGCTGCGGGCGCAGGCCCCGGGGCAATCACCCCCACGGAGTCAGCACACCCACTCTCCGCACCCCCACTGAAGCCTTTCAATAGTCACAGGCCTCGTGGCCATCCAGGAGCCCCCCTTCACTCACCAGGCCCCGACACCCCTCCCACGTCCCCAGTCCTTTCAAGCGTTCTCTCGCGGGATGATCACCGGGTGAGGGACCACAGGGGGGGGGGCCGGAGGGCCTCCAATCTCCCGCTCCTCGGCAGTTGTACCTGCTTACCTTCCGGCCCCCCTCCCTGTCCAAGCTGATAGCCACCTCGGGGGGGGGGCTTGCACTCCTCTGCCTCCCCGCGGGGCCTTGTGTGCGCCGGGCCCGACACTCCACACGGCCGCCTCCTGGCTCTCGTGTCTGCGCACTCCTGCCCGGCCCGGATGTCTCCTCCCGCCTCGGGTCCGGGCCGCCCAAAGCCGCTCTCCCCCGGACGGGGGGAGGCTCTGCTCCCGCTCCACCAGCCGGCCTTGGAAATGATCCTCCCAGCGAGGGGAGACGATCACGCCTGCGGGAGCCCGCCGCCCTGGGCTCGACCGGCTCCTCCTACGCCTCCTGGCTGCCGAGACTTCCACCGCCTCCCGCCAGGCCTAATGGCCACCAAGCTCTGGCTTCCAGGGGTCCTGGAGTACTGCTCTGGCAGTCGGGGGGCCCCCAGAGGGGTCACGTCCCAGTCCCGCAGGCTTGCGCACGCTGTGGGTTTCTCGGGGGGGCTCACACCCCTTTCTGGCCCAGCTTCAGCGTGAGCTCGGCAATCAGGCAGCCATAGCCTGTGCGCCCTCTGGTGGCCTCCATGTGTTGCTCTTTTAACTAACTGGCGTAGTTTCATTGTGGTGAGTTGCTCTGTTAGCAATTTTTGCTGGTTTGTGTTTTCTTCTTCAAACCAGATGTTGAAGTCACTGAGGATTATCAGATGATGTTCATGTTTGATGGCTAGGTTGGTGATGGCTTCTATAAAGGTGCAATGAATGCTGCATTGTATGTCATTGGTCTATAAATCAGTATTAATTTGCAGTTTGTTTTGGGGTTTACAGTCAAGTGAAAGATAAGGGATTCACAGCTCTTGATGTTCAGTGGTTCATCTGTTTTTAATATGAGGTGTTCCTTGTATGCTACTGCAAGCCCTCCTCTTTTTTCTTTCCTGTTTGTTTGTGAGCACTTGAAATTGTCGGGTTGGCAGCTGTGAAGTGTTATTTTTGTAGTTGTCATCTAACCATGTTTCTGTGATTAATAGCATGTCAGTACCATCTTCGCAAGCAGGTCCTAGATCTCTGTGGTGTGCTTGGACATCGATCTTGCGTTGATTAGTTTGCAGTGGATTTTATGGGCATGGTTTTGCTTATTTGTTAATATCAGCTTTGTCATGTGATTGCTGTGTTTGTATGTGTTAGGCAGAAACCTGTGCAGTTCCCTTGGGGAACACTGCAAAAGATTTAAGACTACAGGTAGAGCAGTAAACCCCTTTGGTAGCAGTCCGTACCACCCAGATTTACCTGGTAGCTGTGGCTGAGCAGTCAGACTTCTCTCAAGAAGAGTTAGGCAGTATGCAGAGTATACACAATATGTACCCAGACACAATAGCACAAGCAAACACTGACCAGAGCTTGGTTTCAAAAGTATATAGTTATTTATTAAACACACATAAGTTGAAAACACTCTAGCAAAGTATAGTAAACACTTCAAACACAGTTATAACGAAAGTAGATTCAATCCTTTCTTCTATCTAGACAACTCTAGGTTAACACCACTTAATTAAAACAGAGGTGAGTGCTTAACGTTAGATGACACTCTAGTAGTTTCCAAGAAAGGGAGAGAAAAAGCAGAAATGGGTTAAACACACCACTCTAAGATCCAGAACACTTGCAATAGGTTCAAAGAAGCACAGGTGAGCAAAAGTCACTAGGCAGGGCCCACTCTTAGAGTAGCCGGAGCGAAAATGTGCCCAAGATCACACTGTTATTAGGGATTCAAAGTCTTGCAAGGAGTTAGAAAGAGTTTAGAGTGGTTTAGAAAGTTTAGCCAGGGTGTCCCAGGCACTCCCAGGGTCGAAAGCCGGGGGCTAAATCTACCCCGTACAGTCGGTAGCAAGGGAAGCCAGGCGGAACACGGTACCTTAAGCGGAACGGATCCTCCAGCGGTGGCAGTTGTTCCAGGCAGTGGCAGCAAGGCTCGACGTCGGTCAGGGGAGAAGAAGTTCTCGCTGAAGAGCAGAAGAAGAAGGTCGTTGCACTGCCCGGGAAGAAACCAGCCGCGGAGTCCTCCGGTTAAAGGGTTGTACCGACTTTCGTGGTTTGAGGTAAAAGTGGTGGGGTTCCGGTTGCCGGGGTGCTTGGCACTGGCAAGGCGGCCACGAGATACCTCGAGAAGCGAAAAGAAGGCGAAAACTGGTTGTCCCCACCAGTAAAGGGAAGGAGCCACTCCGTTAAGAGTTCTCCTCGGTCGTCGGGAAAAGTGGTGAGACGGTTCAGCAGGGCTCCACCGGGTGGTGTCGTCGAAGCAGGTCGGCTCAGCTCTTCCCTCGTCGGATTCTTGGTCCTGTGGCGACTTCTGAAGTTCCAGTCCCCAAAGCCCTGCTTTTATGCAGCAAACCCCCATTCACCCAGCCTAGCTGTCACTCAAACATGCTAAGTGGTGAGCCGACCGGCTCACCACTGGGGCCAATCAGGACGGAGTGCGACTTGAGTTACCAAGGTAACTCAGTCCAGGGTGCCTAAATCCCCCTCCACCCCTCCTAAGTACCCCAGACAGAGTGGCACCACTTTGGAGGGCTTCTGTGGAGAAGCCCGCCAAAAGTGGAACAAAGGGCTCCACTTTGGGTCAGAGTTACAGAGGCGAACACCAACGCCATTTTAGCATCAAGTTTTGGCAAAAAGTCCCAACCGGAGTTATAAAAATAAATATATAAACCGGCGGTATGTTTAAGGCTACCGTAAATAAATAATTAAATGTGTTAGCCTAAAACAATGGGAAATCCCATAGGAAAATATTCGCGGTCGAATATAAAACGTAGTTTCCACTGCCACCAGCCAAAACTCGATCAGGGGGGACGGAGACGTGCCCCCTCGACTAACAGACCCTGGGGCAATCGAATTGCCCCAGCCAGTACGTCCACAATATGATGGTTTGTACTGGTTCTGTTCAGGATTCAAGACTAGCAAAGTCTTTTGTGACTTTACATGCCCTGGGAGACAGTAGTCAGTCCCAGGGTATGGAGTCTATGTTGGGGAGTCCCTAGGACACCCCTGGGTCACGGCACAGAGGGTGCTGTGTAACCCACATCACAAAAATACATGAGGCCCTATGGAGTAAAAGACCCCATAGCCCATTCAACACAAGGTTTGTCCAAGATAACACAGTTCAACATGTCCAAGAGTGAGGGTAAAAGAGTCTCACTCTTGGCAGGAGAAAAAAAAGAACCCCAGAAATCCAGCAAAGCTGCTGGGGGACTCACTAGGTAGGGAAATTCAGCCTAATCAGAGAATTCTCCCTAACACTCGCCCCCCCCCAGACTAAGGGACAGGAGGATTTAATCCACTCCTGGATGAACCTCATACCTCTAGTCGATGACATACATCCTAGAGAGTCCATCAGCATTTTGATGGTGACACCTTGACCTATGTTCAATGGAGAACTCAAAGGTTTTCTTCTGCAAGCTAACGGACCTACAGACCCTTTGAGGAACATCAGTCTTTTTGTTATAGGGGATCTGGTTGACCAGTCCCTCAGAAGTTGGTACAACTTCTGAACCTAGGTTAGGCTTTTTGAAGGGGTCCTTATAAAGGATTCCCTTAGATCTAGAGGGGCCTCCAAGGTTCCTCACCACCTCTCTTGTGGGAGCAGGTTGGGTCTTAGGCCTCTTGGTTGGAGGGGTTGGGGTTAGGCAATGTACCTGCTTCCCCTTCCTCTTAGATCTACCCTTACCTATTTTAGGAGTTTCCCCCCTAATATTAGGATTTGAGTTGGGGTCTTCAGTAGAAGGTCCAACAGTCTGAAGGTTTTTGGCCTTAGACTTTTCTTTTCTGGTTTTCCACCAGCACTGAGAATTACCAGTTCTCTCAGGTCCAGATAGGGGCCTAGTTGGTCTATCCACCTCTTCCTCAGAAGCAGGGGGGTCAGAGACTCTGAAACTAGGGGAACACAGGGTGGAGCTTGGTTGGGGCTCCCATGTTCCTAGCATACTATCCTGAACTGTGCCTGGGTTAGAGGTCAACTTACTAAAACCAGGGCTTGTAGTGGGGTTCTCAGTAGAGGGTCCCACAGGCCTAGAAGGGTCCTTCAAGGTAGCCTTTCTAGCCAATTTGGTTAAGTTCTGTTTCTCCATACTGGGAGGCCTGGGGGTATGTGACACTACTCCTAGAGTTCTTAGGTCATTCCCTAACAGGACCTTCCCAGGTACCTCAGTCTGAACACTGACAGGGATCCTTACTGTCATGTTGTTACATTGAATGAGGGCTGGTAGAATAGGAACCATTTGGACAGGGCCTCCAGACATCTTAGTGGGACCTTTGGGTGCTTTGGCCACATCCTCAGGTTGAAAGAAGCTTTCATCCACTACTGTTCTGCTGGCCCCAGTGTCTCTCCTGGCAGGAGTATCCTGGCCATTGACAAGAACACTGTCCACATAATACACCTTAGAGTTAACAGGTAGGGAGTTATACACAACCCTATTCTGGGGACTAACCAGACCCATAGGCTCTAAGTTTACAGTTGCTTGAAGACCCAAGGGTTCTTCAGCAAAGAGTTCAAAGTGGGCACTAGCCATCTGTACTTCATCCTCAGGAGTGAAGGCTAAGGAGACTGTGCTGATCCCTGCAGGTTTACCCTTGCACTTGGGATCTCCTTTGATATGGTCAGTACCCTGACAGACATAGCATTGTCCAAATGCTCTCTGGAAGGGTGGCTTGTTCTGACCTCCTTCTGGCTTGTGGCCAGAAGGTACACTAGCCTGATTCGGTTTACCCTGGGGCTTACCCTGGTTATTTGGTTGTTTGTGGCCCTCTTGGGTATGGGAGGTATTAGAACTCTCTTTGGAGTCCTTTTTAGGCTGTTTCTCCCCATCCTTCCTCTGAGTTACCCCAGAATCCTTGGGAGTGGCCCTGTTGGCAACCCACAAGTCAGCAGCCTTAGCTAGTTTCCTAGGATCCAATTCCTGTGAATCAGCCAAGTGCTGTCTGAGCTCAGGCGAGCAGGCATCATAAATTGACTCCAACATAAAGAGATTTCTCATCCCCTCATAAGTGTTCACCTTGTAACCCTTAATCCATCCCTCTAAGTTTTTCAAACATTCACTCACCCAGGTAGCCCAAGGGGTACCATCATGCTTTTTGAGGTTCCTAAACCTCTTAAGATACTGGGAAGGGGTCTTCCCAAACCTAGCTATCAAAGCTAGTTTCACACATTCATAGTCCTTCCTATCCTCCTCCCCCATCTCCATTACCACATCAGTTGCAACAGGGGGAAGCCTAGAGAACAACCAGGTGAGCAAGTCATTTCCTGTGATGTTCTGGAGCCCATGATTATATTCAAACAGAGACAACCAATCCAACACATCCAACTTAGGCTCATACATACCAACCAATTCTTTAGGCATCCGGGGTCTTTTAGGACTGGAACTTCTAGAGGAGCCAGAGAGAGAAGCATTCTCAACAGATAATTTCTTCATTTCTAAGTCATACTTGAGCTCCATTTCCCTTAGCCTTAATTCTTTGTCAGTTTGAGCATTAAGTTTCTTATACTCCAATTCTAGCTTCATTTTCTCCAGTTCAAAGTACTGAGGACTAAATGTGGGACCTGGTAAAGGTCCAGTAGGTACAGCAGGTAGAGCAGGCAGAGGCCTAGGGGGGACAGTTACAACAGCCTCACCCTCCTCTTCTGACTCTTCCTCAGAATCATCAACATTTTGCTCCATGTTAACTTCAATACTGTCATCTACAGTTGCTGGAGTGGTAGGTTCCTCTGAACCATCACCCAGACTTTGGTTAGCCAACAATCTTTCAATCAGCTCCATTTTCTTGCCCTTAGTCAGGAGATCCTTATGTTTACAGAGCACTCTTAAACAATCAGCAGTTTTGGCTGCAAGGGACTCTTGACTATAGCTTTCTATAACTGACATGTTAGAGGATTACTTTTTACAGTGCTAAGCTTTGTGGTTAGTTGCACTAAGGTATCTAAAGCACAATAAAATGTATACTCAATACAAATCCCACCGCTGTACACCAGTGTTAGGCAGAAACCTGTGCAGTTCCCTTGGGGAACACTGCAAAAGATTTAAGACTACAGGTAGAGCAGTAAACCCCTTTGGTAGCAGTCCGTACCACCCAGATTTACCTGGTAGCTGTGGCTGAGCAGTCAGACTTCTCTCAAGAAGAGTTAGGCAGTATGCAGAGTATACACAATATGTACCCAGACACAATAGCACAAGCAAACACTGACCAGAGCTTGGTTTCAAAAGTATATAGTTATTTATTAAACACACATAAGTTGAAAACACTCTAGCAAAGTATAGTAAACACTTCAAACACAGTTATAACGAAAGTAGATTCAATCCTTTCTTCTATCTAGACAACTCTAGGTTAACACCACTTAATTAAAACAGAGGTGAGTGCTTAACGTTAGATGACACTCTAGTAGTTTCCAAGAAAGGGAGAGAAAAAGCAGAAATGGGTTAAACACACCACTCTAAGATCCAGAACACTTGCAATAGGTTCAAAGAAGCACAGGTGAGCAAAAGTCACTAGGCAGGGCTCACTCTTAGAGTAGCCGGAGCGAAAATGTGCCCAAGATCACACTGTTATTAGGGATTCAAAGTCTTGCAAGGAGTTAGAAAGAGTTTAGAGTGGTTTAGAAAGTTTAGCCAGGGTGTCCCAGGCACTCCCAGGGTCGAAAGCCGGGGGCTAAATCTACCCCGTACAGTCGGTAGCAAGGGAAGCCAGGCGGAACACGGTACCTTAAGCGGAACGGATCCTCCAGCGGTGGCAGTTGTTCCAGGCAGTGGCAGCAAGGCTCGACGTCGGTCAGGGGAGAAGAAGTTCTCGCTGAAGAGCAGAAGAAGAAGGTCGTTGCACTGCCCGGGAAGAAACCAGCCGCGGAGTCCTCCGGTTAAAGGGTTGTACCGACTTTCGTGGTTTGAGGTAAAAGTGGTGGGGTTCCGGTTGCCGGGGTGCTTGGCACTGGCAAGGCGGCCACGAGATACCTCGAGAAGCGAAAAGAAGGCGAAAACTGGTTGTCCCCACCAGTAAAGGGAAGGAGCCACTCCGTTAAGAGTTCTCCTCGGTCGTCGGGAAAAGTGGTGAGACGGTTCAGCAGGGCTCCACCGGGTGGTGTCGTCGAAGCAGGTCGGCTCAGCTCTTCCCTCGTCGGATTCTTGGTCCTGTGGCGACTTCTGAAGTTCCAGTCCCCAAAGCCCTGCTTTTATGCAGCAAACCCCCATTCACCCAGCCTAGCTGTCACTCAAACATGCTAAGTGGTGAGCCGACCGGCTCACCACTGGGGCCAATCAGGACGGAGTGCGACTTGAGTTACCAAGGTAACTCAGTCCAGGGTGCCTAAATCCCCCTCCACCCCTCCTAAGTACCCCAGACAGAGTGGCACCACTTTGGAGGGCTTCTGTGGAGAAGCCCGCCAAAAGTGGAACAAAGGGCTCCACTTTGGGTCAGAGTTACAGAGGCGAACACCAACGCCATTTTAGCATCAAGTTTTGGCAAAAAGTCCCAACCGGAGTTATAAAAATAAATATATAAACCGGCGGTATGTTTAAGGCTACCGTAAATAAATAATTAAATGTGTTAGCCTAAAACAATGGGAAATCCCATAGGAAAATATTCGCGGTCGAATATAAAACGTAGTTTCCACTGCCACCAGCCAAAACTCGATCAGGGGGGACGGAGACGTGCCCCCTCGACTAACAGACCCTGGGGCAATCGAATTGCCCCAGCCAGTACGTCCACAATATGATGGTTTGTACTGGTTCTGTTCAGGATTCAAGACTAGCAAAGTCTTTTGTGACTTTACATGCCCTGGGAGACAGTAGTCAGTCCCAGGGTATGGAGTCTATGTTGGGGAGTCCCTAGGACACCCCTGGGTCACGGCACAGAGGGTGCTGTGTAACCCACATCACAAAAATACATGAGGCCCTATGGAGTAAAAGACCCCATAGCCCATTCAACACAAGGTTTGTCCAAGATAACACAGTTCAACATGTCCAAGAGTGAGGGTAAAAGAGTCTCACTCTTGGCAGGAGAAAAAAAAGAACCCCAGAAATCCAGCAAAGCTGCTGGGGGACTCACTAGGTAGGGAAATTCAGCCTAATCAGAGAATTCTCCCTAACAGTATGCTCCCATGTTGGTCTCATGATGTGATGGTTGTTCTGTGGCGTCTGTTTCATCGTTGAGTAGGTCTGCTAGATTGTGTGTTGGGTTCCTGATTTCTTCTGGTTCCTCTTCTATATTTTATTGTAATTGATGAAGGTGTCCCTGTGTTTTTGTGATGTATTGGGTGAGGGTGTTGATTTTGTTTTAATTCCTTCCGGGAGATTCTGGTCTTTTGCTGCGTGGTTCTGGTATATTATTGGTATGTCTAGCATTGTTGGTGTTATTGAGTTGGGAGGAACAGTGTTAGGTATTAAGAATTTTCTCTTCTCCTGATGTTTGTTATGTTGTCTACTGTGTTTGTGGGGGTGTGTTCTGCACTTGTGACTATGGGCCTCATCACGACCTCGGCGGTAACGCCGGCGGTATTAGCGCGGGGGCTATTAGCGAGGCGCTAATAGCACGGGATCATGAGTTGGGCGGACTTGGAAGTCCCCATTCCCCATTGAGCCCATTCGGGAATGCTCCATTCCCCATTGCGCTCAATGGGGAAATTTCGCGCTCATACCGCCGGCGGATTTCCCGCCGGCAGTATGAGCGCGAATTCTCGGCGGATTTCACACCAGCTCAGAGCTGGGTTGAAATCCGCCGAGGCACTGATTCGGCAGACCCTTAAATCCGGCGGTAATAGCGCTACCGCCGGATTTAAGGGTTACCGCCGAGATCGTGATGAGGCCCTATGTCTAGTTTAATGCGAGACATGGTGTGATTCTGTTTTGGTTTATTCCTTCTCCTGTTTTCTTTTACGTTTTCCTATTTTGTTTGGTGGCATATTGCAGTCTTTAGCGGTAAATTGGTTTAGATGTTTGTTTATGTTGCAGGGGCGGTGGCCACGTGCAACACCTTGCAGAGTTGGGGTTGTGACAGTCCTTTGCTTCCTTGCGTTTATGAATATAGTTATAACGGTGTGCTTCGAGTGGTCTTGTGGCTTGATTGGGAAAGTAGCGGGGGAGGAGCTACTGGGGAAGTCCTTAGCCTACATCTAAGTTGTCCTGGGAAAGTAAGGGAGAGGGTTCCAGGCTTTGTAGGATTTTAGATTTGTTGTGGAGGCATCTAGCTAACTCAGTGGAACGGTTCTGATTGTCAAGTACAGTATTTCGTGAGAACACACCTAGATTCGAGTTACCTGGATAGTGGTAAAAAGGCCTAAGTTTAAACTACAGTAACTAACAAGAACAATCTATATTTGAGTTACCTGGATGGTTGGGAAAACACCTATGTTTCAAAGTACAGTAGTTAACAAGAACACACCTAGATTTGAGTTGTCTGGATAGTGGGGAAAAAATGCCTGAGTTTCAAAGTACAGTAGCTAACGAGAACACACCTAGATTCGAGTCACCTGGATAGTTTGAAAAAGGCTTATGTTTCATAGTGCAGTAGCTAACAAGAACACACACAGAATAATGTTTCTTCCACAGGCGTCTAGTGTACAGGTATGGATGTATTAGAGTGGTGTGCTATGTGTTTTAGAGACATGGTCTTTGTGTTGAGAGATTAACAGATATAATTTGGAGGTTATGGGCTAGTGTGGTAGTTGGGATAGTTTCTTTGGAACTGAGTTGGCTGTTGCTTACCTTGTCAGTTGCTGCTGGTTGATAGCTGTCTGCTTCCTGCTTCCCCTGCTGACACTTGCAGACACTTCCTGGAGCTGCTTCTTTAGGTCCTGCCATTTGCATTGGGGCCCTTTGCCAGATGGGGCTTCAACAGGCAGGGGCTGCCCTACAGACGGTTGTGTTAAAGGCCTTTGTGCCAATCAGGGAGCGCGGTGGGTCGGGAGGCGGGAGCAAGGAAGGGAAACAAGGAAGAGGGACTGGGAGACAAACAAGGTGCTCAGTGCGCAGGGGCTGCTAAATTTAAAACAGTGGGTGCAGGCTCAAATTTATGTAAGAAGTGCCCAGGTGCTTAGACTCACCTCCAGCCACCAGTGGAAATGGTGAGGTTGGCTTTGGCAGGCTGGTTACAGCCCGTGTTTGAATCCCACAATAGTGGCTGTCCAGTCAGGGAGCGAAGAGGGTCGGGAGGTGGGAGCAAGGGAGGGAAACAAGGAAGAGGGACCGGGATACAAACTAAGGTGGACGGTGCACAGGGGCTGCTAAATTTCTAAAAAAACTGTGGATGCAGGCTCACATTTACTTAAGAAGTGCCCAGGAGTTTAGCCTTACCTCAAGCCACCAGTGGAAAATATGCAAACTCCATCTTCATCAGGTGGCAAACCTAATTCCCAGACAACCAAATGATGTTTAACATCTTTACTACTCCCCTCTTTAACATGCTGGCTAGTGAGGGCACCCTGTATGCTAACTATGCTGATGACACTCAGTGTCTGATCCGCCTTACTGGGCTCTAAACGCCAAGAAGACTGAGTTGATGATTGCTGGGACCGCTTGCCAGATAAGGAAACTTGAGGATGAATATAAGGTGTTTGACATCGCTGCCTGCATAATGAAGACAGTCAACAAAGTGAAGACCCTGCGGGTGGTACTGGATCAGGAGCTCTCCATGCAAGCACATATCAGTGGCCTGGTATCTAGCACAGGCTACTACTTGAAATTGTTGGCCCAAATTAGGCAGTTCCTTAGTAGACCCAACTGTGCGGCGATTGCGAGAGAAATTATTGAAGCCTGAATTGACTACTATTCTAGCCTTCTGCAGGGCGTTGGAAAAGGGGAACTGGCAAGCATCCAGGTCATTCAAAATAACGCAGTGAGAGTGGTGGAGGGTCTCAAACGATCGGACCATGTCTCTACTGCCTGAAAGAATCTCCACTGGCTCCCTGTGGAAAAGAGAGTGATCTTTCAAACACTCTGCATTACACACCAATGTCGCCACAGAAATGTCCCGAGATATCTCGCTCAGAAACTGGTCTGGCTGCCAGAAAGGAGGGTCTTGATCAAACAACTCAAACCTTCTGCTCATTCCCAAGGCAAGACTGACCATAGTCTCACAGAACTCCTTCGCCTACACAGCCCTGAGGCTATGGAATGGTCTTCCACATGACCTGAGGGCTTGTAGTAGCTTTCTGAAATTCAAACGGGTACCCAAGACACTGCTCTTCTGCTAGCTATCTCTGCCCAGACATACCCTGCCTTCTCGTCCTTATCTGTTTTGTTTTATATGTGTGCGCTCTTATGCCTACGGGCCCTGCAGATACGCAATACAAATAAAATAAATACATAAATAAATGTCACCTCTCCAATTACATCTTGTTTAGTAGTTAATAATAAGAGCAAACCACAGATTTGATATAGATTATTTTCAGCCCTTTAACATTACAATATTCATTAGATGTATGACATTAACCAGGTATTAAGCTCTGCCCATGCTAAACTGTATATGCTTTTTTTGTGTATATTTTACCATTGCACACATACTCTTCATCTATAAACTCCAACTGTTCCTATTTTTTATTTATTTGGTATTTATTATGCACCTATACACACGTGTTATGAGGCGCAACAAGACGGGGTGGGGGTGGCAAAAACTAAACGGTCCTACTAGGCCTTGTGACATTTGGGTCATGCAAGTGCAGTAGCAAGAAGTTCAGGGGAGAGGGGAAGGGGGAAATGCAGGTTAGGGCAGAAAGGGACCATGGGCTAAGCGAGTGCCAGGGCAGGCCAGGTGGACAGAGCCAGGGGAACGCAGAGAGTGCATGGGAGGGAAGGTCCACATTCTAGGTGCGAGGTAGGGGGCTAGAAGGGCTCAAGTGGTGCAGGCACAACAAAGCAGGTGAGGGGGAGGGGGGCTAGAATGGCAAGTGCAAATTTGACAAGGTCAGGGGAGACCAAGTGCAAGGGTAGACTGGAGGAGGAGGGCCTGGTGCCCTGTAAGAATCTGAAGGAACTAGTCCGCCAGTCAAGCAGCAGAGGGGGACATTAGCAGGGGAGGGAGAGAGGGAAGGAGGGAGGGAAGGAGGAAGAGAAAAGGAAGGTCTTGAGAAGCTTCCAGAACTTAAGAAGATCCGGCTCAAGTCTGAGAACGGCAGAGAGGCCATTCCAGAGGGAGACCAGTGGGAGATACCTGCAGGGGCAGGGAGGCCATTCCGGAAGGATGCACCTATGCTATGAATGTCCCCTTTGGCAAGTCCAGTTTTATCAGACAACAGTACTCTGCATGCACTACAGGAATGAATAGGCCAATGCTACATACGGGACGAATGAAACTGCATTTCCCAGACTTCAAATAAGTGTTGTCTAGAAAATCGAAACAGGCTTATGTGAAACATCAAGGCATGGTGGCAATTTTCTCATATTTAAAATCCAAGTGCCATTTGATTTATGTCCTTTGGAAAAGTCACAGATTTTCAGCTGACTGGTGGAACTAGGGAACTATGGGAGCTGGGGTCTACCACTCACTATGTGATATTGGGCCTGGAGGAGGAAAAAGGTGGGTCCCCCATCTTGGTCATTTCACTAGCAGTCAGGGAAACAATATGCTGACATCTAAACCTAGGAGATATAAAAATCCCAGAGACAGAAGTCATGACAGGGAAGGTCACCTGGGAAGGGGGGTCGATCATCAAAGAGTTTAAACAAGATGTAATGAAACACACTTTTGGCCCATGCACAAGGAAAGAGCCTTTGGGAAGCATGCAGTTTTTAGCCACCCCTAAATAATCCTTTTACTTCACTTATGTCTGCAAAAAGCCATGGTCTCCCAAATAAAAGATAGTTTTTCTGTTCACTTAAAAATTGTAGTGGGACCAGTGATTGGTTGCACATCTCACCACTCCAAACCTCCTTTTAAAATACCTAAGCCAGCAGGCACAGTACAGGATAATGATCCACTGCACTGTATCAACCCTCATGTTTACAGCTCCAAGACATTTCTTTCACATCATTTTTATAACTGTGCTAATCAGCGGGCTATTGCGCAAGGGAAACAACGTATGACAACGCAACCCGTTGGCAAACCGCAACCACACTGTCCCATTGTCTGCAAATGGCTAGAATTCTGCAATGGTTGAACTTAAGAGAAATGTCGAGTCACGTTCCAGTTGGGTCAGGCGGGAGCCCAGTGTCAGGTTCTTCGCCCAGCCTTGACACGCGCAGAGGCAGCACAAGCTCCTACCTCTCCGTTGGGTCTTGGCACCGGGGATCTACAAAAACCAAAGGCCACCGCAACCCACCAGGGAAAGAGGGTTAGGGTCCGTTGGTTGGATAGGTTGACGGTTTCAAGAATATCCAGGAAGAGGGTTAGGGAGAGGTTGTGGATGGGGAAGGGGCGTTTAGGTTAAACATGCTCCTCGGCTCCTGCTGCTGTTCTCCTGGGTGTGATGGTTGGTCTCTGCCCTTGCATTCATCTCATGCCACACTACGGGTGTCACGGTATTAGTTTTATGGCGGTACGATAACCTTCTTGCCAAATGACGGTATATCATGGTTATTGCGGTATAGCAGGTGGAGTTAACCAATCTTAACAAATATTTTCTAAAAGGTCATACATTGTCAGATTTATCATCACAAACAAAACCAGGCACCCAGTGTAACGCTCACCTGACTCCCACGGGGGCGCTGGCCTGGTTCGCGCTGCTGTGACCTCGTCTAAGGTGATGCGCAGGGTTCGGAAGACGGACTGGACCGGGCCCCAGATCTGGCTTGTCTGACTCGCAGAAGTATCCTTCTGTAGGTGAGAATAGGGGGTTAACAGTCTGCGGGGTAATGCAATCGGCCTCCCACTTACCCCTCTCACCCTCCTCAAAACCCTTCTGTGCTTCCCCGTAGCGTCTCACCTTAGGGTCTGGAAGGACGAGCTCTCCATCCTGCTTCTGATGCAGGGGCGCGTTGGTATCCAGTTACGTCACTGGATTTTCGGATGGGTGAGAACCAAACTTGCTTGGCTTCCAGGTAAGTTTTTCTATAAGTGGTTCCCCTTGTGTTCATGCATTAATGTTCTAATGCTAGTGTCTTTTTCCCCATAGGGGCCGGGGTACGGAATGCCGGGGATGAGTGTTTTGGTAATGTCTTTTCATTCACTCAGTGTTTTGGTAATGTCTTTTCATTCACTCATTAACGCTGATGTCTTTTTCCCCTTAGGGGCCGGGGTCCGAAAAATGCCTGGATGCGGCGCGGACCCGAAATGAAAAGGGAATGACCCAACAGGTAAGTCTTGACATGGAGTTTTAGCTTCCCTTTTCCCTTCTTTCTCTCACCTTTGTTCTTGTCTTTTTCTCCCTAGGCGCGGGGGCGCGACTGCGAATCCGGATGGTCCCTGCTGAACATGTAGGCGCCCTGTAAAGGTGAGTAGAATGCGGCGCTGCAGCGATCGATGTGATGTGCTTTTAAAAATAAATGTCTTCCTTTTCAGGATTGTCGGCGAAATGTCTCTGGGATGCAGATTTAGCAGGTGAGGCCTTTTCCTTCTTCTGTTCTCTTGTTCCCTTCCTTTGCAGGTGATTCAGGATGCTGGCAGGTGTGGCAGAAGTCAAGATGCAGGAGCAGACACGGTGAGCGTCCAGCTGCTAGATGCAGAACAACGCGAAGCACATGTGGCTGATCGGGTGTGGTTTAAATAGCCTTGGAAGAAGTTCCTAGAATGTGTCCTTCCTCCAATCAGGTATGTATCCTTCCCTGACCACGCCCGGGTGGTAAATGAGTCCCACAGGTAAAGTAGTTCCTTTCAGGCCTCAAGGAGGCCGGGGTTCTGCAGCATGGTCTGCATCAGGTAAGTGCACCCAAACACTTTCATAATGAGCCTGGCGCCTATGGCGCCAGGACTGACGTTTGCTATGAGCCTGGTGCTATAGGCGACAGGATGCTGTCCAAAGGGCCCCTATAAGGGGTTGCTGGGACCTTCCCCAGGGACTTGATGTCCGCTTTCGGGGACGCAGGGCCTGAGCCGGCTCCCCGGGAGAGGGCATCTTGACACCCAGGGCCAGAAGTGGACTTTTCAACATACTTTCCACCGAAATGCCACCTCTTGCTTCCACCAAACACAAACACACGTGTGGAGAGGGGAGGAGGAGGGGCTGCTGCGACTGGTAAAGCAAACTGAATATCTTTTCTTAAGTGGTCATTTAGGCTTTTAGCTCCTCACTGGCTACTGGTGAAGATGAACATGTTGCCATCTTTATAACCTGCATGCCACAGATCAATGGGTGCTGATGGTAGTATACGCTTGTGTGCATACACACGCACACTCTCTTTACGTTACAGCCTTTAGTTTACTTGCGGGCCAAAAGGTGTTCAGTAATCACGGACATCTTACCCTTTGGTATGGCAGCAGGGAATAACCACAGAGATGAGTGAATTTCGCAGTGTGACTTATATGTAAATTCAACATTAGAAACAGGGAAATCCCCCATTGTCATATGTTTAGCAAACATTATCCATTATAAATATATAAACCCCAAAGCCGCCAACCCAAAGTAAACCCTCTTTCCTTCTTGGTACTGTATTTATTCTTCCTATTGGTAACATACTGATTTTGTGTCTTGTCGGACACGTGTGGTGCTCCAACTGAAACTACTTGGCAGATGGCACATCCAACAGTGCAAGACCAAGACTGCACAGCAATTGCTTACTGCAGCCTTTCCAAATCAGATTGAAAGCACAGTTAACGGTATAAACGGTGTACCGGTATAAACACTGTGACGGTTATTATTGTTCATTTAAGTGGTTGACGGTATCTTTAACGGCATACAGTTATACCGTTACATCCCTATGCCACACATGGTTGGTCTCAGCCCTTGCATTAATCTCATGCCACACATGGTTGGTCTCAGCCCTTGCATTAATCTCATGCCACACACACACACAATAGCCCAGGGCTACACAGAAGCCTTTTACCTGGAGCTTCTAACTAGGTACTCTGCAAATGGGCAATACCCTCTAGAGGGCTTGAGGCTGAACTGAAGCCTTTGGGCCTCATCCCGAGTCTGGCGGTAACCCTGAAATGCGGCAGTAGCGCTATTACCGCCGCATTTAAGGGTCCGCCAGGATCATGGCTTTGGCGGATTTCCCCCCAGCTCCGAGCTGGAGGTAAATACGCTGCAAAATTGCTGATTTTCGGCACGATTACTGCAGGCGGGAAATCCGCCGGCGGTAATAGCGTGAATTTTCCCCATTGGGCCAATAGGGGAATGAGGAATTCCCAAATGGGCCCAATGTGGAATGGGCAATAACCCTTCTGCCAAACCCGTGATCCGGCGCTAATAGCACCGGGGGGGTTTGGCGGTAGGGCTATTAGCGCCGGCGCTAATAGCGCCGGCGTTACCGCCCAACTCGTGATAAGGCAGCGTCTAACCAGATGCACAGTGGGCGGGCTGAACCCAAGGGTACACTGCCAAGACTGTGGTTCATGAGGGGGCGTGGCTTGATGGCTATGTGAGGGGACGTTCCTTGGAGGAGCTCCCGATGATCCGATTTTGATCCTGGTAAGAAGTGATGGTTTTCGGCAGACTTTCGAGTCCACGGTGCATCCAAGGGTGCATGAAAGTGGGGGGAACATGGTGAGTGCCCTCCCCACCAGCGAGACTGCATATCCACAGAACTGGACTGCGAAGAAGGTGGCAGTCGCGCAGTGGAAGGGCAGCACCCAAGATGGCCGCTCGTGGACAAAGGGCCATAAATGGTCCGTGGAGCTGAGGAAGACAGAGCCAGCCGGAGCAGGCCCAACTAGAGGGACGCGTCGCATGGGTCTCTGACTGGTGGCAAGAACATAAGTGCGGGCCCCCGCTGAGAAGGCCCTGGATTGTGGCGTGCCAGCAGAGCGAACCCGAGTTCAGCGGAGCCTTGCTGAGGAGGGGCCGGCGAGCGGACCCCGCAAGGCGCTCCGCAGCGCCGGAGACACAGCTGGGCGCGTGTGCCCAACCAACACAGCAGGATGTCTTCCAAGGTGGTGCGACCCCGGATCAATCAGCCCACGATGGGGGCCTACGCCAGGTCGCCCCCGGGCGCGGAAGGGGGTAAGAGCAAAGAGGCCCCTGCGGCGGCGACGGACCCACCGGGTACTATCCAGGAGGTGCTGGCAGCAATTGCCGACTTGAAGGTGGCTTGGGAAACAAAGTTGGGCCTGGCCATGAAAGAGCTGCAGGAGGGCCTAGACCTTAAGATCGGAGCGGTCCAAGAAGAGGTGAACCTGTAGCGACAGGACGTGCGAACGATCACGGAGCGCACTGGGGAACTG
Organism: Ambystoma mexicanum; assembly: GCF_040938575.1. NCBI lineage: Eukaryota > Metazoa > Chordata > Amphibia > Caudata > Ambystomatidae > Ambystoma > Ambystoma mexicanum. The sequence goes on along the minus strand of NC_090931.1, from coordinate 225,974,324 downwards.
GAGAAAGAGTTGGCCCGACCACGGAGGCGTGCAATGCACATGCTAAGGAGCTTCATGCCCTCGTGCAACGAGTGGGCAATCTGGAGGACAGAGCAGAGCAGGCAGAGGGGCGCGCCAGGCGCAACAACATTCGCATAGTGGGTGTTCCGGAAGGAATGGAAGGACCGAACCCCACGGAATACGTTGAAACCATGCTTTTGCAGGAGATTACAGGCGGGGAGCTGACCCAGGGGTTCGCGGTTGAAAGGGCGCATAGGGCCCTGACCAGGAGACCAGCCCCAGGAGCCCCCCCGCGGCCGTTGATCGCGAAGATCTTGAACTATCGTGACCGCGAAAAGGTTCTAGAATTTTTCTGGAAAGGAGGTACGATAGAAAGGGGGTCAGCGAAAATAACGGCGTATCCGGACTATACGCTGCTTGTACAGCGTAGTCGAATGAACTTTGGATCGGTGAAAAGGAGGCTTAGAGAAGCAGGCCATCGCTACATGTTGCTCTACCCCGCTAGGTTAAAGGTGTTTTATAAGAATAGATCCCTCTTCTTTGAGACGCCGACTGAAGCGATGGAGTGGCTGGATATGCAGGATCGACCTCAGGAACCGGATGTCTAGACAGAAGCGGCTGGAGATAAGTGGCACGTTGCTGAGGCACCCGCGAGGCCATAGTTATGACATTGGGACTGGAATATAGAACGATATTGTGCTTGTGGGGAGGAAGTCATGGTATCTGTCGGCGGGTCCCGTTGAATGCACTTCTCCTAAATAGATGACTCGGAGCTCCTAGGAAGCACCCTCTGAACCCAATAGTAGTACACTTAGTTAGGTCACTGTTAGATAGGTGACGCCCTGCGGGGTCCTTGTCCTCGGATACGAGACAGGTCCAGACGTGGGTAGGCCTGAGATCCAGGGATGGAGCTGGGCTATTGTTGGGGGTTGGTAGGGAGGTGGAAGGGGGGGAGTTGTGTGCAGTGGTGTGAAGTTGGGGGAGGCAAGGGGGTATTGTTTGTGAATAGAAGGGAGAGAGCCAGAAAACGAACTAGCACGGGGAGCATTATGGGAAAGGATGCAATGGGGATAGTCCGACCAGATGGCATCGGGTAATCTCAGAATTGTGACCTGGAATGTACAGGGGCCTTAACAGCTACCTGAAAAGTGATTCTGTACTTAAAGAGGATGCGTGTAGACATAGCCCTGCTGCAGGAGATTCACCTTACTAGGGAAAGGCTGGAGGTGGTCAGGAGAAAATGGAAGGGCAATGTTGTGGGTGCGGCATACTCAGCGTACGCTAGAGGGGTTATCACTTGGGTGGCACCGCATGTGCCGTTTCGGGAGCTTGACTCTACGTTGGACCCGGAGGGTAGAATGGTGGTGGTAACGGGTCTCCTGGAAAACGGGGAAGTGCATATCATAAATTTGTATGCCCCCAATAACGACACAGCGGCTTACTTTAGGACCCTCTACAGGAAACTTGGCCCCCTGGCAGGGGGTACGGTTGTGTGGGGGGGACTTTAATTGTACCGCGAATCCCAGAATGGATAGGTCCAAGGACAGGGCAGGGAAAACGGCACCGGCGGCCAAAGCGCTGGGTACCTTACTGAAAGACCTAGGCCTAGAGGATGTGTGGAGAAGGCTGCATCCCACGGATAGGCAGTATTCACACTTCGCAGCGCCACATGATTTGCACACAAGGCTAGATTACATGTTTGTAACAGCCGAGATAGTGAGAGACATAGAGGGAGCTGAATACAAGGCCAGAGTACTATCTGACCATTCGCCCTTGCTGGTAGACTGGAGACACCAGCCCCCAAGACCGCGGATCCCTACATGGAGACTCAGGTCCGACGCTCTGCAAGACGAGTGGTTCCGGCAGGGTCTGAGGGATGCCATCGAAGAATGCTTTGATATAAATACGGGAAGCGTACGCTCTGTGGGCACACTGTGGGAAGCGTTTAAGGTGGTGGTGCGTGGGGTAGGCATTTCCAAAGCTAAGGGGCTACAGGGGGGTATGGAATGGGAACTCCAAGAAGCGGAAACAGAGCTAGAGGATCTCGCACGTTGTGAGAACACCGCTCATGATAACAGAACCAAAGTAAATGAGCTACAGTTGTCCTGCAGTTTACTCTGGGATAGGCTATGCAGACTCAATTACAGGAAATATACGGAGAGGATACACGCAGGGGGCGACAAGCCGGGCAGACTGCTGGCTTGGCTGTATAAGAGTGAGACCCCCCGCCCGGTGATCAGTGAGATTAAGGATGAGAGAGGTTGCATCTGCAACACCCTGGAAGGGGTAAATGAGGATTTACTTAAGTGTTACAGACACTTGTATGAGGACACGGGGGAGGATATGTGTCAAGACATACTGGACACATTGGAGGACATAGAGCTGCCCACCCTGGATGACCTAGAATGCGCGGAGTTAGACGCACCTGTCACCTCGGATGAGCTGGAGGTGGTGATTCAGAATCTGCCCACTTGCAAGGCACCTGGTTCGGATGGGCTGCCTAGTGAGTTCTACAAAACATACAAGCAAGAGCTGCTTCAGCCACTGCTTGCCACTTTCAACGAGGACTATGAGCAGGGGGAACTCCCATTGTCCCTCCGCGAGGCTGTGATCATCCCACTCTTGAAACCAGGCAAGCCGGCCGTGGAGTGCGGGTCTTACAGACCGTTGTCCATGCTTAACCAGGACAGCAAAATACTTACGGCAGTGCTGGCTAATAGACTGAAGAAGGTGATTGGGAAACTGATACACCCAGATCAGACGGGATATGTTCCAGGCAGGAACATCACCGATAACCACAGGAGGCTACACCATATCATTGACCAAACTGAGGAGGACACGCGCGAGTTGGCCATAGTGTCGTTAGACGCGGTCAAGGCCTTCGACTCGGTACGATGGCCCTGGCTGAAAGCGGTCCTGAAGGGGTACGGAATGGGACCTGGATACCTCAGATGGGTCCAGTTGTTTTACAGCACCCCGATGGCGAGAGTCAAAACGGGGTCCACAGTCTCAGATACCTGGCAACTTTGCAGGGGGACCAGACAGGGATGCCCCTGGTCACCCATGCTATATATACTGGCATTAGAGCCGCTGGCAATATGCCTGCGACAACAATATGGGGAGGTGGGCATAAGCACTGTCAGTGGAGGGCACCTGATATCCCTATATGCGGATGATATGCTCCTTTATTTGCGTTATCCAGAAGAAAATCTGCAGTATATGCTGGAGGTAATAGAACGGTACACCACCCTTTCGGGCATATCGGTGAACCCTAGAAAGTCTAGTCTGTTTCCTTTGGGCAGATATAGAAATGTCCCGGTACAGAGGCTGCCTGTCCTGCCAATACCATGGCAGCCTGTGACATTTAGGTATTTGGGAATAAATATTTACCACAGGGTCGAGGCAGAACACAAGCATAACACGGAAAAAGCGATAGAGGGGATCAAGAACAGCATGGTATTTTGGTCTAGATTGCCCCTGGCCATGATGGGGAGGGCGGCCTTGCTCAAGATGGTGGTCCTTCCTAGACTCTTGCACTTTTTCGTGAATGTCCCGTTTTTTATACCTAGGAGCCTATTTGTGAAACTTCACAGCGTGTGTAGGGGTTTCGTGTGGGGCAACTCTAGGAATAGGGTTGCTCTGTGGAAGCTCCAGAACCCATGTGACAAGGGGGGGATAGGCTTGCCTAATTTTGAACTCTATTACCTGGCGGGGCAGCTGCTATATGTGGCCAGGTGGCTTTCGGCTGAAGACTCGGCGGAAGCTAGGCTTCTGCGTGGAGACTCAGCCCCATACTTTCTGATGGAAGTGGTGTGGTTGCGCAGAGACAAACTGGTGGGCAGGGGACGGCTACTGAGGCTGGGCTGGGAGAGCTGGCACAGGACATGGAAGGTTGGGGGGGATTCGGAGCCGTACTCCCAGCAGGCCCCTTTGGCGGTGCTGTGCGGGAGCGACTCTCAACTACTTGAATCGGATTGTAGACACTGGGAACAGGTAGGCCTGGCCACCCTCGGGGACATATGGCAGGAAGGGGAGGCATTGGACTTTCAGAGGTTGCAGGAAGAGACGGGGTTGCATGGTGGCCAATATATAACCTACGCTAGGCTTGTGAAAAAGACTAGGGAAAGATGGCCCGAGACAGTGCTAGCGGAAGACCCTGATGCCTCCCTGGAAACTATGTATGATGTATCGGAGGGCGGTCACAAAATATCCAGGATATACGAGCTCCTGCGAGTAAGGGCAGGGAAGGAGTTGCTTCAATTGAGACAAGATTGGGAAGAGGAGATGGGAGGACCCATGACAGACGGGCAATGGGAATGGGCCAAGAGGTACCATAAAAAGGTGTCCCGGAACGCGAGATTCCAACAACTTCAATTGCACGTTACCCACAGGGTTTATCTGACTCACGGGAAGATTGCAAAGTTTGGGGGACCAGCTACGCAGCAATGCCCCAGTTGTGGGGAGGTGAATGCGGGACTGCTACACATGTTTTGGGCTTGCCCGGAAGTGCACAGATTTTGGGATGAGGTTAAGACGAAACTGGCTGGTGGGGGGATGGTGCTGGATGTGGAATCGGCCTGGTCATGCATGCTTGGGTTTTTTCCTAGACCCTGACATTCAAAACACATAAGCAAGATGAAGGACTTGTCTTGTGTTTTGGCCAAGCGCAGGATTGCCATGGGCTGGAAGGCGGCCCACAGACCTAGGGTGGAGCTATGGTGGGCGGACCTCTTGAGGTGGGCGGAAGCTGAATCTGTCGTCTGGTTTGAAGCGGTCACTAGGGGGGCCGAGGAGGAAGTAGGGCCCTTGCTGGCCTGGTGGCAATTGGTGGCCTCTATGGCAAACCCTCACCAGGGTAACAACGGAACAGAGGACTCGGATGATGACTGCTTAAGTATTGTGCTACCCGATGATGCTCCTGTAAATGACATGTGAGAACCGGCTCTAGTTCAAGTGGGGGGGCGGGAGTTGGGGAGTTCTAATGAAAATGTGTTGTTCTAATGATGCTTTTTATGTATTGAAACAGTTGTGTGTTTGTTTGGCTTCAAAATAAAATAAAAATATTTTAAAAAAAAGACTGTGGTTCATAACTTGCCCTGCATTAATTAATGCCTTGTAGGTATGCCCAACAACAAGCTGAAATTGCATTAGACTTCACAGAGTTCGTGCAGTAGTTTACATTACAAAGAAAAGCTACTTAGCTGCATGTTTCTTTCCCACGACTTCAGGGGCAAGCTTGTGCTGGCAGGGAAATGTTCTGAGAGAGAGCCGCTGGAAAATACCCAAGAAATGGTGAGCATGCGCAGCGGAAGCGGTCCCGTTGAGCCTTTACTAAAGCTACGTTTGTTTTGCCTTTCATGCGATCACTCGATCGTGTGTGCAATGGTTTGCTGCTTAGGGTTGCTATCACCATGAGCCTGCTGTTCATGGATTTCTGCTATCCTTACACTGCCTGCCCACATTAGACTCATGCGGGTTTCATGCAGTTTTAGTTTTCCCCAGTTTGGAAAACTATGCTGACTGTAGCAGTCTTAGCCGTGTACGTTAAAACATACACACGCTGTTAGTTGTTAGTCTGCAATGACACGTGGCCAAAATGCATTTCGGTTTTACTTCTCCGTTTTGGTGAGCCGGACCTGTGATCTGTCAGGCGGGTGAAAGCCCCACTGTGGCTTGCCTGCCAGAGCGCTTCAGAACCAATCCTATCCCTCAGAGAGACAGTATTGCGTGTGGAGCCTCACGGACGGGGCTTGCGCATGCGCATATTACAGGTTGTGGCATTCCCATTGCTGGCAGGCTGGTGTGCATTACTCAAGCATCAGTCTTTTATCTGTTTCATTTTGTACCTGGGTTGTTGCTGTGTTGTGATTTGCAGAAGAAATTGTGGCCATTTAACCAAGCCCTCCCAACCAAAATGGTTAAGTAAAGTCACCCCTCTTCTTAAAAATGTGCCTTCTAGTGACAATTGTCACATCTTCTCTCTGTGGCAAACTGAAATATCAGTTTTGCAAGAGATTTCTTGTGAGGCCCTCAGCATGAACAGCAAATAAAGCACCCTCTTAAAGGGTGACTTTTTGTATCCTGCTGGTTGAAAAGCACAGGTCTCCTCTCCAATCTATCACGTACAAAAAATAACCTGTATGTGTTTAACAGGAGAGAAATTCTCCCCTTGTTAAATATACATAAAGCAATTTAATGCTGAATGGGGGCAGGCCAGTCTGAAATTATTTGGCACTCCAAAGATGCCCCAGCTGTGCCTTTGTCACAGATCAGTGGATGTGGTAGGGGTGAAGATTTTTATTTGCTTTTAATACATTACAACATTATAGCCATTCTATTTGAATATTAATGTTTTATCTCTGAATCGTACAAAGAAATTGTTACTTAGTGAGTTTGTGGGCTTAACATTGAAATCTTTTCACTATAATTGAAAAGATGCTCTGGAGAATGTCTTTGATTTCTAGGATTTGCCCTCCAGCCCCTGTCAGGAAGGTGGGAGAGGTTGCAACATCATCCAGCTATGTGCCCACACACCCACTACTCCACAGCGCAGTGACCTTAATGGGCAATATAAGGGAAGGAAAGCACAATCTGTTTACATTTCTAGCACTTGGAAAAAGAAACAAGGTCATGCTTCCCACTTGGAAAAATAAACAGCAATTTTTTTCACTTGCTCCAGATTCGGGGGGATACATCATATTGTATCCCCCCTGCTTTAAATTGTCACCCTTGTCCCCCCATTTCCTACACCCATGGTGGGAAGAAAGTGGATGCTGATGCAGGCAGAACCTATCGGCAGAAAATTACAAAAATAAAATGCTACATGCACAATAAATGCGCATTTGGCATGGTAAAAAAACCAAATCCCATTGTATCGAACGGGGGTCGCGTGGGTGTCCCCCACTACCCATGTTCATTATAATGGGATTTGGGGCCGAGGGGGAGTCACCCGCATCATAAAGAAGGAATGCAGAGAGGAAAAATAAAGCAAAAAAGGAAAAGCATTCTACAACGGCAGTCACTATCCATTTTAGGGGATGGGGACATATACGTTGCAGGGGGAAGTGTGAGAGGAGGATCAGATGGGGACTTATACGTTGCAGGGGGAAGTTTGAGAGGAGGATCATCTACAAGAGAAGGTAAGTGGCAACAACTAAGAAGTGTGGAGCGGAGGTCGCAGCTAGGTGGAAAGCATGAATCGATCATTTTGTTATGCAACATTTTCTGCTTTGCATAATTGCACTGCGTTCATTTGTGTTACGGTTATATCATATATATCTCAGGCAGAGAGACCAAGCGGGCAGGGAAGCCTGATGAGCAGGACTAAATGACTGAAGTGGGAGTGTGAGGTGGTTAGAGTGTGCAAGTGGAAGAACAGTGCATGTAGCCCTACAGAGCGACCCATATCTATTACTATGCCCTGATCCGGCAGTAAGAGATTTCCTGCTAAGGCTTCAAACAAACCAACTTCAGGTCCTCGCTATTACGGGTGTCCAACAGGGCTTAGTTTTAAATGATAGGACCTGCCGTATCTGTAAGAATCCAAGCACCCTGGAAACTGCCAGACATGTTCTTACCTCTTGCCCCAAATTGGGTCCACTATATATGAATTTATTGGGAAAACTTGTCCATAGTTATGAGAGTATCGTCGGGGATTCCTTTTGGGTCTACTTTCTTAACTCCTCTGCAATATCTTCCCAACTTGCCCTGTACAGAGTGTGGATTCAGGTTAGAAAAGTATTGCCACCAACTTAATTTAGTTTGGCTGAATCGACTAGACCTGTTTTACTGTTGTTGAAATTGATTTACATGGTAATGTGATAATGTGCTTTTTGGATATGTGTACACCAGTGTAATTGTATTAGAGATATTAGAGATTCCTATTTTATATATGTAATTTTTACATGTATTCTTGCAGTGTGAAGAAATATGAAGTTTTATGAAGTTTTGTACTTTTGTAACTTTGTATAATTATGAAAGATGTTTTTTTATTGTTCTGTTTTATTACCTTTTCTGGAATACTGTAATGTTCTGTGTAATGTTTTGTGTAAAGTTTTAATATTTGGACTAAATCACAATAAATTATTATTATTATTATTATTATTATTATTATTATTGTATGGTTACAATATCACTGTAATATGATATACATTTGGATCACCATATGTAGCGTTAATATCAGTTTGTATAGGTCCATATTACCAAATTACAATGCATGTAAGCATTTGCACTTACCTTGGCTTGCCTTCTGTTACGGTCATCTCGAGGTTCCGGACCAGGCAATACAAGCTGCTCATGCTTGGTGTTGGTTTACCCCGGCCGTCCTGCTCCCAGTCCTGTGTCAAAGCATGCATATGCCATTTCTCCCTATTTGTATTCTAATGCAATAAGTTCGGTTTAAGCTACTCAATAGCCCAAACTAATAATTGCACAAGTTGACAGACTGCAGTGCACAGAAGTGCACATGTTGTCCATCCACTCTATGCCAATAATCAATAGGGCTCCTGGTTAAACCCTAATCTACCCTGGAATGTCAAATAGTAAAAATAACAAATTGATCAGGGTGACCGAAAAAAACTAACACACTCTAGTATTCATTGAGTCATAAAGTAAAAGTCATTCCTTTTGGTTAAACGAATCAATGTTAGTTTTAACCACGTACATTTGTAGTAGGGCAAATTTCAACAGGACAAACAGTGGTGAAAGATCAGTGCCCATATATTATGGAGTGACATTTCAGTCCGTACTAGACGGGCATACAAAAAACAAGGTCCCATGTGACATTCTGGGATCAGATTATCTGGTTCATACAGAACAGTGTTGGTGTAAATCAATTTACAATAGTGACAGTGTTTATGTTAGACACTGAGAAGGATGTCGAAACAGAAGTGTTTCGGCCAATCGATAGCTGGTCTAATGTGCTGAGGAATGGATGGCCTTCATCAGTACAGAAGAAGGACTTTTAGAGATAGAGTCCTGTTTCTCTCTGAGGGGTTGTGCAAGAGTGTATATGTTCATTCGAATACTGATTCATTAATTCAACAGGGCATTTATTTAATGCTAATTGCTGATAAAAGAGAGAAAAGGCCCCTCTATGTCAATGGGTAGTTTTTCTTACCGTGTTTACATGATTTCACACAGTATTTGTCAAAATATCCACTTTGTAATGACTGGTAGATGAGAGGCTATGTGCTTTGGTCTTCTTATTTCCCGGATCTCTATGGAGAGTTGGTGAAAGTAAGTTAGGGTGCATAGCTTCCTAATGGGAGGGAAATAACAACTGTGTCTTTGGTCTACAATGATATTGGATAGGAGAGCATTAATTATTCATCTACAGAATTAGAAAGTGACATAATCATGATCACTGACGAACCGAGATAGTCAGGACGCCTGTGCGTTTGTACTTCTTCTTGTAGTCTTTTTTGTCACACTAATAATGTGTGTGTCTAAATTCTTACCATATGTCCCAGACTCTGGGAGATATTGTGTTGACCATATGGTTTTGTTAAGTGACAAACAAATGCTGGGCTGGAATCTCCTGTCGTTGTAGTTCACTGTAATGAAGTAGAACACGTTATACAGGTAGGGCTGGGCCCATATTTCTGGTCTCACACTCTCGATGTTGTGCTGTATCCTGTACGTGGTGACAGGGAGATTAGCCCATGACAAATATAGTGCCAATAATAGCAGACCTTTTTTTCCTTTAGACACTCCCGAGTGTACTGACAGTGTCTGTACTGTGCATGGAAAAATGGTGTACATTCCATGACAGGAGGTTTAGAAGGAACAAAAAGGAGGAACACAGATGGGAAAGATCTGGAAAACTAAGATAGCAGCAACGATTTAACATGGAGAGGAAAGGGAATTGTTGCAGTACAACAATGTAATGAGAGGACAGATTGGGAAGACTGATCATATGCGATGATGAGAAGAGAAATAAACATCCAGCGGAAAGAACCTGAGAAGGTTATAGAGATCAAGGGAGAAGATGGCTGTCTGGTTCTTGCGTAGGGGCAGCACAAACCCCTGCCTCCCCATAGGGTATTGGCACCTGCACTTTAACAGTTCACAGGCCACCAGAAACCGTTGCGAAAAGAGGGTTAGGGTCCATTGGATTGGATAGGTATGGGGAATTAGGGTAACTGAAAATAGGGTTAGGGAGAGCAAATGGATGGGAAGGGGGAAGTGGGGTAAATGCTCTATGACTCCTTCTGCTTCTCCTCCAATGATTGCTGTAGAGCCTCTGTGCAGATGAGGCTACGAACTGTGCACATCACCCTCATTCAGTTGCTGCACCAAGTGCCAATCATAACCCATACTATGGTGAGAACAACCGACTTACATTACCTCATGCAAGATCCATTGAGTGTTGGGGAATACCTTGCATTACTTCATGCAAGATACATTGTGCATTGAGAAACTTGCCAGGAAATTGCATTACCTTATGCAACTATACATTGGTGTAAAACAACAGCAGGTCCTTGCTTTTCCCATGCAAGACACTTAAACACTGTGGGCAAATCGTTGCTCTTCCTTATGCAAGGTACATGGGATTATGAGCATTTCAGTTTCTGTAAAACCTAACAAGAAAATCATGAACTGAACCTTGCATTGCCTCATGCAAGGCACGTCGATATGCCAGTGCGTTTACATGTAAATACAACATTGGGAGACAAGGCTACTTACTTAGCTGCCTCTGTCTCCTAGGTGATCAGAATTGTCCACTCTGTGCTGTTACAGCGTTCTGCAGCTTCTGCAGAGCTGCAAACAAGCTGTGTTCTGTGTGCAGCTTGTGCAGCAAACAAACTTGGAAAACAAAACCTCTGATTAGTATTGGCTCCTGCTTATGCCAAAGAGTTAATGAGCTGAGGTACTCCACAGCGGATCTCTCTATGAATGTGCACGCGCTCTTGAGTAAAGTTTGCCAAGTTATCATGCGACAAGAGCAGGGCGTTGAATATAAACTGGCACTTGAGGTTGCAAACATTAGGAAATCATGAAGCGGCAGGACTGTGTTGCTTATCTGTGTGACATGCGGGGCCTGGGATTGTTAGGCCTTGGCTTGGGCCCACGATTTAAAAAGGGAGCAGGCAAGACCTGCAAAGTCAGCCTTTGTCCCTCTTATGCTGGTAATAACGGTTGCCTAGTCTCCAGCTGGTATTCTTGCCCACAAATCTCCAGATCCCTTGAAGGATTGAAATCTGGAGAAACTATATACACTGCAAGAGACCTCACATCCTGCAACAGTAGTACAAAGGTCAATGCCGACCAAGAAAGAAAAGCAGGGGACACGTGAAACCACTGACTGTGAGTGACTTTTCTTTGTTCTCCAGGAGAGAGAGCCCCAGTAAAATGAGTGACGGGATCACTGACTATGGTACGCATGCAAACTGGAATTGCTCGTTTTTAGTTTTCTTGTAACATCCTCTCAATCTTGTACCCTGTCGATGTCAAGCCATGTGTTAATTTTTGTTGCAATATAAACGTCTTTGAACCATATCCTGTGAGTTCCAAGTTGTCAGTTGAGAATCCTAGGTAGTAAATGGTGTTTGATATATTACTTATTTTTGGTTTGTCCATATTACGTTGTCTGTGGAGGAGCAGACTTATGCATTCACAGGAGATCCTACCCCCTACCTCCCCTGTATTGGAGACATGAGACTGTGCCCTTTCTAACACCATGTGTTGTGAAGGAATATGAGACCAAGCTAAGAAACTGAACTGATGACGGCATAAGAAAGTGTGCACAACGTCCTAAAATACTGAATGAAAAGGATGTATGGTTCCTAGAGGAGAAATGATGAAGTAATGAATCAAATGAACCTTACAAGTGTACAAAAAGATTACAAGTTAGAAAGTGCTGCAGAAATCAGAAGTATAACAAATGTAAATACGCTGAAACGCAAGATAGATCAAGTCATCATATAGGCTGGCTCTAAGTAGTAAATGAAATGCAGGGAGAGGCGACATTGCACAAAAACTGGGCATTTGTATCATGAAATATTTAAGCAAAAGATCTAAGGAAAGAAAATGGAAGGCTGTGTCTCAGTAGAATCACAGGTTATTGGAGCTGGGCTGGGAGACTGTCTGGCCTAAATCAAGAACTGAGAAGTCAAGGTCAGCTATCTACGCTTAAGAGGAACGTGTGCGCGGAGGATGATTCTACTCACGTTAAGGTGCAAAAAAGAATACAGAAGTTGCCAAGTCTTAATTCATTAAAAAAATTGCATAATGAAAAGAATCATTGTCTCTTGTCACGTGAGTCAAGGCTGGAAATAGGGCTTGAACTTGGAGTTCTAGACAAGATAGCGGGTGCCCTCACTCCCCGTTGCATTCCTAGGAAAAGAATACTTTTCAAGGCCAAGTACAAAGAGAATTTCATGGCAGAAGGCATGGGTGATGAGAGATGTTGGTCTAATTGTGTGGTAGCGCAACTCCATGGGCTACCTACTTGCACCTAGGTCTTGGTTTACGTGCTGCTAATTGAACCAAATGTTCCAGACATGGCACAAGCGTGCCATATTAATTCATATGACGAAGGACCTTTAAAGCTTGAGAAACCAATGAAACACTGTGTAACTGATTTCTCTTAGAATGACAAGTTTGAAGAGGTAGTCACACCTGATATCGGACAGCCAATAACAAACCTAGCTCCATTATGATTGTATATGTAGAAGTGTCCCTTAACCGTGTGATATCATTCTGATGCACAAAGAGAGTATATAATTGTTTTTCAGATGGAAATCGCGGAGAATAAGTGAACGTCCGTTGATGTTAATTGTAAACTCCATGTTTTAGATAATTGCTAATAAAACAGCAACTTGCCATCTTCTTGAGTTTGTCCGGTTATTTGGACTCAGAAGTATTCTGGTGTAATCCCATCCAGTCACAGATGCACGTTCCAAGGGCCATAAGCTCATGTCTGCTGTAAATTAGCGGCTCAATGGACCATAAACTGCCTTTTATTTTATTGCATCTAGTCTGCTTCAGATTGGACCACTGCATCTTGGGTTTGCTGTCTGAGTCGGTCATTTGTTCTTTGTTCAGTGATTAGGGGAGATATTATGTTTACCATCAACCCATGAACCAAAAAAAGCACACACCAAAAAATTCCACCCAATTGAAAGACTGTCTTGGGGTGAGCGACATGGACCAATCACAATATAATGACCATTCCATTGCGTTATGCAATGATCAAGTCATTGCTGCCATTGCACTGGACAGGCAGCAATGCATGTGTCAAGCCAGACCCAATAATTGATCACTTGAATAAAGACTGGCTTGTGGATGCCCCTACACCAGGGCTCAACATCCACAGTGAAGCAGTTAGCAGTCTGCTTCTCGTACTTACTTACTCTGCCTCACTAGGACCTTCTGGTTGCAGATGGAAAACCGCCCTCCCATTTCGCCTCACTTATCCCCACACTCCTGTCACTTATGCCTGGTCTAACCCCTCACCCATTTCTTTGGTAGCTGCCGCATCTCCTAATCCTTACCATGCATCTCACTCTGGCTGTGGGGTAATGCTGAGATACTGATTAGTTCATAATTGACCCAGACATCCCTGTGTGGTTGCAACACTGATGCTTCCGAGGAGTATTGCCTCGAAAGGGCCACACATATCCTGACATCTTTAAGAAGGCTTGTGAAAAATCATTACCAATCTGTTTGAACAGCATGCCAATGATGATGCGTACCCATTTGTGATACAGAGGAATGCAAAGACAAGAGGGAGAGGGGATTGGCGGAATCGAAGTTTGACCAGGATGATTATTTAGACTAAGAAGCCTCTGAAGGGGCCCCAGCCAAACATGGCTGTCGATTATGGGATGCTGGGGCACCCTGTGCAAATGACAGAGGAAAAAGGCTGCCTTCTCCTACCCAAGGCCCTACATAGGGGCTTCTGTGCAGTGCAGGTGAGTGGAAAGTGCCTTGATCCCTCTGGGACTTTAAAAAAATATTTCCTGGTGTTTTCTGTGAGCCCCCGGCTCCCCCACGTTGCTGCTGCGTCCTTCTGCTCTCCTCCCGCCTCCCCTCCTGCACACCTCCCCTGATTGGCTTCCCATTTCCTGGTTCCTACTAGGCCCCGGCAATTCACCATGCACGCCACTTTTGCTTCCGGGCAGTGCAGGTGAGTGGAAAGTGCCTTGATCCCTCTGGGCCTTTTAAAAAATATTGCCTGGTGTTTTCTGTGAGCCCCCGGCTCCCTCCACATTACTGCTGTGTCCTTCTGCTCTCCTCCTCCTGCGCACCTCCCCTGATTGGCTTTCCACCGAGGTCTTAAGTGACTTCTGCAGTGCAGCTCTCTGCCCAGCAGCCCCTGCAGCTATGGGCCCCAAGGCAAAGGGCGGCTCCAACAGAGGCAGCTCCAGATCATGTCTTCTGGCGTCAGCAGGGAAGCCAGTGGCCAGCTGTCAACCAGCAGCTACTAGGACTAAGTATGGTAAGAGTGGCCTAGGTAGGGAGTAGAGCAATGACTCTACCCTGGAAGCCTAGCCGCTTAGCAAACCTATCTAAAACACTGTAATTATTTCCACTGCCCCCCTTGCTGCCACTCTGTCAATTCTAACTGCATTTAGTATTGTGCTCAACTGCTCTACTAGGCATAGGCCTCTTTCCCACTATACAGGACTCTCAAATCTAGCAGTGCTTAGTTTTGAAATCAATTGTTTGCTTAGTGTTGTACTCAACTGCTCTGCTAGACCTAGGCCTCTCGCCCACTATATTGGACTCTTAAATCTAGCCGTGCTTAGTATTGTACTTAATTGTTCTGCTTAGTGTTGTGCTCAACTTCTCTGCTAGGCCCAGGCCTCTCGCCCACTATATAGGTCTCTCAAATCTAGCTTTTGTTAGTATTCTACTCAATTGTTCTGCTAGGCATAGGCCTCTCTCCCACTATACAGGACTCTCAAATTTAGCTGTGACTAGTGTTGTACTCAACTGCTCTGCTAGGCCTTGGCCTCTCTCCCACTATACGGGACTCTCAAATCTAGCTGTGTTTAAAAATGTACTCAATTGTTTTGCTTAGTGTTGTACTCAACTGCTCTGCTAGGCCTTGGCCTCTCTCCCACTATACAGGACTCTCAAATCTAGCTGTGCTTAGTATTGTACTCAACTGCTCTGCTCTGCTAGGCCCCTCTCCCACTATACAAGACTCTCAAATCTAGCTGTGCTTAGTGTTGTACCCAATTGTTCTGCCTAGTGTTGTACTCTGCTCTGCTAGGCCTCTCTCCCACTATACATGACTCTCAAATCTAGCTGTGCTTAGTATTGTACTTACTTGTTCTGCTTAGTGTTGTACTCAACTGCTCTGCTAGGCCTAGGCCTCTCTCCCACTATACAAGACTCTCAAATCCAGCTGTGCTTAGTGTTGTACTCAACTGCTTTGCTAGGCCTAGGCCTCGCTCCCACTATATGGGATTCTCAAATCTAGCTGTGCTTAGTATTGTACTCAATTGTTCTGCTGGCATAAGCCCCTCGCCCACTACACAGAACTCTCAAATCTAGCTGTGCCTAGTGTTGTACTCAACTCCTCTGCTAGGCATAAGCCTCTCTTCCACTATAAAGGACTTGCAAATCTAGCTGTGCTTAGTAGTATACTCAATTGTTATTCTTAGTATTGTACTCAACTGCTCTGCTAGGCCTAGGCCTCCCTCCCACTATATAGTGACTCTCAAATCTAGCTGTGCTTAGTAGTATATTCAATTGGTATGCTTAATGTTGTACTTAACTGCTCTGCTAGGCCTCTCTCCCACTATATAGCGACTCTCAAATCTAGCTGTGCCTAGTTTTGTACTCAGTTGTTCTGCTTAGTGTTGTACTAAACTGCTCTGCTAGGCCTAGGCCCCTCTCCAACTATACAGGACTCTCAAATCTAGCTTTGCTTAGTATTTTACTCAATTGTTCTGCTTATTGTTGTACTCATCTGCTCTGCTCTGCTAGGCCTAGGCCTCGCTCCAACTATACAGGACTCTAAAATCTAGCTGTGCTTAGTATTGTACTCAATTGTTCTGCTTAGTGTTGTACTCAACTGCTCTGCTAGGCCTAGGCCTCTCTCCCACTATACAGGACTCTCAAATCTAGCTATGCTCAGTATTGTACTCAATTGTTCTGCTTAGTCTGTACCCTACTGCTCTGCTAGGCCCAGGCCGCTCTCCCACTATACAGAACTCTCAAATCTAGCTGTGCTTAGTATTGTACTCAGTTGTTCTTGTTCTGCTTTGTGTTGTACTCAACTACTCTGCTAGGCATAGTCCTCTCTCCCACTATACAGGACTCTCAAATCTAGCTGTGCTTAGTATTGTACCCAATTGTTCTGCTTAGTGTTGTACTCAACTGCTCTGCTAGGCCTAGGCTTCTCTCCCACTATACAGGACTCTCAAATCTAGCTGTGCTTAGTATTGTACTCAACTGCTCTGCTAGGCCTAGGCCCTGCTCCCACTATACAGGACTCTCAAATCTAGCTGTGCTTAGTATTGTACCCAATTGTTCTGCCTAGTGTTGTACTCAACTGCTCTGCTAGGCCTAGGCCTCTCTCCCACTATACAGGACTCTCAAATCTAGCTGTGCTTCGTATTGTACTCAATTGTTCTGCTAGGCATAGGCCTCTCTCCCACTATACAGAACTCTCAAATCTAGCTGTGCTTCGTATTGTACTCAATTGTTCTGCTGGCATAAGCCCCTCGCCCACTACACAGAACTCTCAAATCTAGCTGTGTTTAGTAATGTACTCAATTGTTTTGCTTAGTGTTGTACTCAACTGCTCTGCTAGGCCTTGGCCTCCCTCCCACTATACAGGACTCTCAAATCTAGCTGTGCTTCGTATTGTACTCAATTGTTCTGCTAGGCATAGGCCTCTCTCCCACTATACTGGACTCTCAAATCTAGCTGTGTTTAGTAATGTACTCAATTGTTTTGCTTAGTGTTGTACTCAACTGCTCTGCTAGGCCTTGGCCTCCCTCCCACTAAGGACTCTCAAATCTAGCTGTGCTTAGTATTGCACTTACTTGTTCTGCTTAGTGTTGTACTCAACTGCTCTGCTAGGCCTAGGCCTCTCTCCCACTATACAAGACTCTCAAATCCAGCTGTGCTTAGTGTTGTACTCAACTGCTCTGCTAGGCCTAGGCCTCGCTCCCACTATATGGGATTCTCAAATCTAGCTGTGCTTAGTATTGTACTCAATTGTTCTGCTTAGTGTTGTACTCAACTGCTCTGCTAGGCCTAGGCCTCTCTCCAACTATACAGGACTCTGAAATCTAGCTGTGCTTAGTATTGTACTCAATTGTTCTGCTTATTGTTGTACACCTCTGCTCTGCTCTGCTCTGCTAGGCCTAGGCCTCTCTCCCACTATACAGGACTCTCAAATCTAGCTATGCTTAGTATTGTACTCAATTGTTCAGCTTAGTCTTGTACTCAGCTACTCTGCTAGGCCTAGTCCTCTCTCCCACTATACAGGACTCTCACATCCAGCTGTGCTTAGCTTAGTATTGTACTCAACTAGGCCTAGGCCCTGCTCCCACTACACAGGACTCTCAAATCTAGCTGTGCTTAGTATTGTACCCAATTGTTCTGCCTAGTGTTGTACTCAACTGCTCTGCTAGGCCTAGGCCTCTCTCCCACTATATAGGACTCTCAAATCTAGCTGTGCTTCGTATTGTACTCAATTGTTCTGCTAGGCATAGGCCTCTCTCCCACTATACTGGACTCTCAAATCTAGCCGTGCTTAGTATTGTACTCAATTGTTCTTCTAGGCATAGGCCTCTCCCACTATACAGGACTCTCAAATCTAGCTGTGCTTTGTATTTTACTCAATTGTTCTGCTAGGCATAGGCCTCTCTCCCACTATACCGGACTCTCAAATCTAGCTGTGCTTAGTATTGTACTCAATTGTTCTCCTAGGTATAGGCCTCTCTCCCACTATACAGGACCCTTATATCCAGCTGTGTCTCAATCACCACCTGATGTCAGGCCCCCCCGCTGTCCAGTCACCTCAGTTCTGGGTGCTAAATTATTACTCCCTTAAACCCAGACCTCCTCTAGCTACCAGGGGTCCCAAAACCAGCCACTCGAACATCCGTCCGAGACTGTGTGAAACAGGGCCCTCGCCCTCCCAAGCCCCATTGGAGCGATAAGCATGCCTTCCATTATTGATCAATCCACACCAGTGAAACCTAGTCCTAACTTCCCACCAACACCATGAGATTTATCGCTACTCACCGTAACTGAATCCTACACCACCCGACAGCCGAAAGCCCATCTCACCACGCCAGAAAAGGAAGACGAGATAGAGAGCAAGATCGTGTAACAATGGCCACGGACACACAAAGCCAACAGCACCCAGCAAAAGCAGCCTCAATTTCAGGAAACACTCCACCTTACATGGTCAGAACCAGAACAAACTACTTAAGGGAAAAATCCTTACATCTTACACCCTACCTCGCAACAACCACGGAACGTCAATACCTCAACAACACTGACACCTCGACACATACAAAGATTCCCCCAAAACACCTGGAAAAAATAAAGTAGCCCCCAATAAGAGAGTGGGATGATTCCAACCCCCTTACCCCATACATCACAAGATCAGAGTGGCACCATCGATATCCACAACATACCAGACAAGACAACGAAGCCCCGGTAACCAAAAACCCTACCATTAACCTAACAGACCGATTCAATGAAGAAGAAGCCATCGCAGATCTTCAACCAATAGTCATCACCGGAGAAGCACCACAATTGAACAGCCATGCCATCAACCTAGTGGACCGCTTCAATGAAGAAGCAGCTGTTGCCGTTCTTCATCTAATCAACATCAATACGAAACACCACGACGGAACAACTACAAACCGGAACAAGGAACGACCAATTAACAAAACCACACCAAGAAAATCCACTGTAATTTAATAAATGCACCGTCAATGTCCAAACATTAAACCAAAATATATGACCTCCTATCTGACGGAGGTATCGACATCCTATTTATCACTGAAACATGGCTAGACGACAATTACAAGATTACCTTCAACAACTGCCTACCGGAAAACTTCAAATGCATCCAAGCAAACAGGAAAAATAAAAGAGGGGGGAATGGCAATCATCCACAAGGAACACCTCGCTATCAAACTGGAAGATCCACTAAATATCGATAAATGCTCATCTTTAATACTACCCCTATCGGTAAACCCCAAAATAAACCTGATATTCATACTGATTTATACACCAACCTACGGTACAACCTTAGTAGACGCCTTCATGGAAGCAATCACCATCCTAGCCATCGAGCACAATCATCTGATCATCCTCGGAGATTTGAACATCTTGTTCGATGAAGAAACCACAACCACACAGAAATCTTTAACTGCCTAACTAGCATCAATGAACCTACAACTAGTCAGAGGAGGGACATTCTCTGCAGGGCATACACTTGATGCAGCCTTCACCAATAAAAAACTCATTACCACGGCACCCCCAATTCAAATACTCTGGAGTGACCACCTCATCATTCTATTCATAATCACAATGGCCAATTCAATAAACAAGCAACAAGACAGACCATCAATCAACATGAAAAGAAACTGGAGAACCATACAAAATTCAAACCTAACCCAACTCCTGGAGCTCAGTAAATCACAAGCAACAATTATGGAAGAAGCTGGCCTGGACAAAAAAGTAGCTTTACTCCACACCTGAATCGCAACAACCCTAGACGACATCGCAAAAGTAAAACCTTCCACTGCCTCATATTAAAAAAAAAACAATGGCAAAATGGTTCACCTCACTTCTCAGCGCCATGAAAAGGAAAAAACTGAAAACTAGAATCGGAATGGAGGATCAACAACAACGCTGAAAACAAACTGAAATTTCCGCAACAGATCCATTCATACAGAAAGGAAATGCACAAAACGAAGAGGAAACACTACGATAACCGAATCTTCAAAGCACCAAACACCCAAAAAGATCTCTTCCAAATCATAAATGAAATAAAAAACCCACCTGGATGCAGCAACACGCCAATTCCATCGACAAAACGTTGTAATGACCTAGGAGACCACTTCAAAAATAAAATCATTACCATCCAACAAACCATACAAAACAGACCACACAATCCCACTACAGACCCCACCTATCCTCACGAGGAACATCCGAACATACTACCAGACTTTCCAGAAATATCAATGGAGACTTTCGTCAAACTGTTAAATCAAAGCAACAAATCAGGCTCTCCCGAAGACCCAACCCCCCCGGACATATATACAAATCTATTCTCATACAAGGAACTCCCAAGGAATACCATAGGAATGTCCTCAACCTTTCGATTGCAACAGGTAAAGTACCCAGGCCTTCAAATCGGCGTTCATCAGGCCGCTACACAAAGACCCAGCAGGAAATGTAGAGGACTTATCCAACTACAGACCCATCTTCAATATCCGGTACATATCCCAACTGCTAGAAACGTATGTTTACAAAACAACCCAAGAATTCATAGAAGAGCACTGCCTACTAGACCAGACACAAGTTGGCTTCAGGCCAATGAGAGGAACGGAATCGACTCTCCTCTTTATATGGGATGGCCTAAAAACAAACACAGACTCGGACAACAATACTGCCTTGATACTTCTAGACCTATCCACAGCATTCGACACAGTCAACCACAACATCCTCCTAACGGGATTAGAAGGACTGGGAATAACAGACACCACCCTATTATGGATCAAATCGTTCCAAATAAACCAAACAGAAACCCTATGGATGAAACCTTTCAAGTCCAACCCAAGAGACTCCACATGTGGAGTATGCCAAGGATCATCTTTCTCCCCGCGCTTATTCAACATCTACCTATACCTATTAATCAAAATCAAAAGACACAGCCTCTCCTGCTACAACTACGACACACAAATAATATTCAAAATACAAGACTCCCAAGAAGAGAACACAACACTAGAGAACTGCCTTCGTGATATATTCTACTGGATGCACTTGAACCACCTCAAAATTAACCCAGGAAAAACAGAGATAAAGATTGTCACAAAAAATTAAGGAGACAACAACTACATCCCTTGGCCAAAAGAACTGGGTACGACCCCAGTACCATCATCGATTGTAAAAAAAACCTTGGGGTCCTGATGGACATGTAAGAGGATTCAATTCAGCACTACAGCTAAGTCAACGCCTAGTCTAGAATACTGAATGAAAACCCTTATTGATATATCTTTATGTCCAGTTCATGCGTTCTGGATGACTACCCCTATATAACACCCCTCTCTTGGAATCCTCCTGACCCCACTGAGCCAAGAAGTAGTTCTGTTTTGCAAGTTAAAAGGTTTAATTGATAATTTAAACAATATATATATATATATCACGCTTTATAATAAATTAATAATTGAATATCACACTTAATCTGAGATGATAAAGATTAACAACGGAGAATCTGGCACTAGCACACTTCTTGATAATCACTAAGGAGTTGACATGAAATGGATAAGATAGCAGCAATACTTTTATGGTTTCCAATGGATGCAATGTGGAATGAAATGCAGTACAGAAAATAACTTGATAGGATTTCAGCAAAAGACAATGTAATCACTTTCTTGGACAATTCACCCCCCCCTTTTATGCAATGCAAGGAAATGGGAGGAAGGCACACAATTCTCAGAAATGCTATTCAAATGTAATTCAGTTCACCCAGCAACTTAGACTACAGACGTTGAAAACACAGGCCCAAATGCTTTTAAATGTGCTGGCAATGTAGAAAAAAAATATGCTAAAATGCTTTTAATTCCCTCTAGAGGTTCAGGGTGAGTGGTATCTAGTTAATATTAGCTCAGGCTCACCTTAGCAAGGATCTAGGGTGTAACTAGCAGGTTAAACGAATTTTTGGCAAATGGAAGGCAAGAAGCTTCTGTTTTCACACGTGGAGAAATTTGCAAATCGCGGCAAAATTCGCGAGTGCGTTTTTCACGATTACGGCAAAACTATAGGGGGTACGAATGCGGGTCTAGGTTCGTAGGAAAGCCACGATTCTAAGCTTTCTGAGGAAAGTTACTGCAAGTCTCTAGCACAAACGGTCACGGAGATATGAGTGATTAAATAAAGGTCGTTTTTCAGATTTGAAATGTTAAAGTTCCAAAAGAAAAGTGCAGCTTGCAACTAGAAAATGACAAGTGACAGCTTTACAAATGACAGGTGACAGTTAGGAGACAGTTCTACTTAGATTAAAATAGATTGAATTATATTATTTTAACTAAGAGATTGGTTTGCACAGTTTTGCTATGTACTCACAATATATTTAGAAATATGCCTTCCCACGGATCTGGTCAGGTTTTGGACTGGACTCTGGTCTCTGCACTTCACAGTGATCTGGGTCTGCTCTCTCTCTGGATTCTGAAGATTGAGGGATTTAAAGTCTGGATCTTTCTGCACAGCGTTCTCTAGAGATTGATGGAGGTAAAGTATGGATTTTCCAGCAGAGCGTCCCGCAGCAAATGGATTTGAAGGTCCCTATCTGTCCTGTCTGTCTGCTTTTATGTGTTTTTTTTTATGGGTGTGTGTGCAGCATCACTAGACCCTACCCCTCTCCACTTATCATTGGCCAAGCTTTCATTTCTCCCCTGATTGGGGGAGCTAAGTTGTGTCAGAGTGATGTCATTTTACAGCCTGCAGAAAGTCCACTCCTCCTGTCAACTTACACACAAATCTAGATTTGAACCAAATACATATTTGCAGAGGTACATGTTGTTTTAAAATCATATGCACCCATCATGCATTACAGGAGGTATACCCTGTTCAAACTCTGCTCTTCCTGGGAGCTTGCATTCAGAAATGGCAATATTTTGCACTTTTTAACTGGTTTGCAATACCGGACATTACCCCAAATTTACACACATGTGCGCAAGGAGTATGGACATTAGTTGATGAAGTGTCAGATTTTTCACATGCACACATTTTGAGTAATATCCTCTTTTCCGCTAAAACCCCCCTGAACATGCCACCGGTTCTAAAAACCTCTTAAAATGTGGGCAGAAAAATCACAAGAATTATGGTATCATTTATAAAATTTTCACATGTCCGCTCTATGAGTTATTCATCTTTTTAGAGTTATGTTCTGGCCCCAAAGGGGTGTGGTTTTCCTCCAGCACAAGGTTGAATTTCTGGTTTTTCCAGTTCTGCCAAGCCAGCTTGCTCTCACAGGCAGTGCCCCTCCCCTTTGCTTCAGGAGGAAGCTACTTTTACGACATCTGCAATAAACCATCTGCCTGGGTCAGGAGAGGGCTTTGTTCAGAGCTCCTGTATTCTGTGGGGGCTCCCCTTAATTCAATTATCAGAGAGATGGCATATCCTTAGTGTGGCCAGCAAAAGGCAGATAGGCCTGGGAACACAGCTGTGACTCAAGTTTCACTCCTGATGGGGGGTAGTTGCCAGGCAAAATTGGAATCTCTTTAAGCCAGTTTTTAGCTACATGTCATTTCTGTTCCCCAGTTTAAGTCAAGACATTTTTTTACATATGCAGCTAGAATGCTGATTCTAAGTTTAAAACTATGACATTTAAACAATTGCAACCTATGTGACACTCAAAAGTAGGTCACTCATTTAATTTAAACATTTAGATTTTTTTAGTGTCTTTCAGTCCAAATTTACTTAAACTGCTGAAATCCACAGCTCAGCCAGTCTTGTTATAAACCTTCAAGTCACTTCAGAATATGACTTTAGATTGTATCCACCTCTCAGTAAGTCTTTCTTTGGCCTGTTTTGGGTTCATTTATTCAGTTTTACACAAAAAAATAAAAATCTGGTGGTTTTAAAACGCCGGCTTTTGGATAGTGGTGAGTACTGGTACTGCACCCCTTTTTGGGATTTAAGAAAATGAATTCCCAACAGTTATGGGTTTGCTTTTGGCAATCAGCATTGCCATTCCCAATGGTTTCAGACTACTGTGTGGGTAGTCCAATGGTGGTTTTAGGCAGTGTCCTTCTGTGCCCATAACATCGGCAAAAATGAGTGGCAGCCTATTCTTCATGCATTTCCCTGTGCATTTTCTGGGAAGCTCTGGCCATCATGATGTTTTCCATGTCAGTACTGCACAGTTTTGAGGTAGGGCTCGGATGCATGGGTAAATACATCCCACAGACAACAAGCTCACTCTAGAGCCCCAAGTAATCGCTCTACTCAAAGGCTTCTTTCTCCTGCGAGCGGCAAAAAGCATCAGCCCATTCCTATCATTCACCAACAAAACACTTGCCATCATAGCTCTCGTCCTGTCCAGAGTAGATTATGCCAATAGCCTATACCTGGGTATGCCTGAATGACTACTAAGAAAACTACAATGCATACAAAATGCAGCAGCGAGACTCCTTCTCAAACTACCCCGAAGAGAACGCATCACTCTGGCACTAAACATACTACACTGGCTACCAATAATACAAATAATACAATTCAAATCAATGTGCATCATGCACAGAGCAATACACAACCAAGGTGCTGAATTCCTCAGGGATAAATTACGCCTACATCAGCCAACAAGAACGCTCAGATCAAGCAAAAACATCCGCTTGGAATTGAAACCCTACAACAAAAGAAAACTTGGAGGATCCTCTTTCTCTCACCAGGCTCTGAAAACTTGTAATAACTTACCAAAGGATATATGAAACACAAGAAACCACCTACTAGCCAGGAAACTGCTTAAATACTGGCTCTTCAATGCGTAACCAAAGACCACCCATAAGAACACACACACTACTAAAACATCGATGGATGTAGAAACCAATCTCGGTTCCCAATAAGCAATCGAATACAAACAGATCCAAGGGAACGTATTCCACGACTCATCATACGGTACAATGAGAGATATGCACGAGAGGAGGACAGTGAATACTGAAGATCTGGTCAGAGCTGTGGAAACTCACAAGCGACACACTTGGAAATGTGAATGGTGGCATGTGCTATGTCTGGATGGGATTGTGGATGTAGGCTTGTGACGGATCTCAATTGGATGGTGGATGTTTTGGCATGTGCCACAACTGCATGGAGTTGTAAGGGTTGACAAGTGACACATTTAGAGTTATGAATGGTGGCATGTGCAGCATTGGATGGAATGTTGATGTTCCCTCTCCCCCATTAGGCAGGACTCAAGTCTGGATGTGCCTATGTCTGTCCGTTTTATGCTGAAGCCCACCCACTGTGGAGCCTAGACCTTTCTCCCACTATGCAGGACTGTCGTATCTAGGGATGGCCTTCGTCTTTGCATGCTGTATGATGAGTCTTAGTTTATTGTGAAGTCCAGACCTCTCCACGAAATAGCGGGGCACTCGAACCTAGGTGTGGTATACGCACCTGTTCATTGTATGCTGAAACTGAGCCTACTGTGGGACCAGGGCCTCTCAATGAAGGACGCGTGAAATCATGGCATTTAAGAATACTGTGAAGATTAGTTCGTCACACAACCACCTCTCGCACCGCAAGCCGCATGCACTTCACCACACCACAACAACACATAAGCCGCTCCAACAGCACACAAGGACTGAAATCGATCCGATACTCAGAGCTCAGCACATGGTGTATACCGAGTTGAAGCTGCTGACAGTACACCACCCCTCTCATTATCCTACTCCCTCTTTGCCTTACTAACCCATCCCGCCTTCTCTTTTGCAGATCCGCCAGAGCACCTGGGGACCAACTCTGTTGGTGACGGTGCGCGGTACAAATACATTTAACATTTAACATAGTCTCCAGCTTTACAGTGGTATATGCATTTTTGTATGATTTTTAAAGCACACTGTCACCTTACTGTTTAAAGGTGCTGAAGACCATAAGTACTAAAGGTTAGACCTTAGCTGGAAAAGGTAAGATGTATATGCTTTCCTGAAGGTGAGATGGTGAGTAATGGTTTAGGGTGGGGGGAGAAGGAAGGTAGTTGAAAAGTTGGGGTTCAGTCCCTGAGAAACAGAACCTTGCTGGCTTTTCCTGTGGAAGGGTGGAATGTAAGAAGAGCAGGAGAGAAACGTAGAGCGTGTGAAAGAGCATAGTGACATTGTCAAAAAGAAAAGAAGGGTCTAATCTGTGGGTGATGCAAATTGATTTAAAAAAGACTCAGTTAGAGCAGAAGCCAGTAGCCTACTCTGGAAGATATTAGAGCTATAACTATGGTGATACAGTGTGAATTCGGATAGTGCTTTACGCAGAATACACAGTTGGTAGAAGCAAGATTTAATCACTGCATTGATTTGGGAAAGCAAAGAAAGGGATTGGTCCATTTTGAAATAAGAGTTCTTCAATCAGGTGCAAGCATTGAGTTAGGGGACCATAAGTGAGTCCAGAAATAAGCATTGTAGAGTTTTGGGAGGATAGCTCAGGGACAACGTGCTAGCCTTGGAAACAAAACGGCACGGAGCATCCACCACAGGTTCCATCCCTGGGTCCGTGCTTAGAAAACTCTGGGTATTAAACACGTTTTATAAAACATTTTATTGCTTTTTTTTAAAAACAGGTAGCAAGATTAGTGCCAGCAAAACAACACCTCTGCCAAACATTAATATCACTTGATCGTCTAGATTCTAAGCATTAAATATATTTAGATGATCTCTTAACCGGCTTCATCCCATTTGTTCCAAATGTACTGGTATTTTGAGGTGCAGCCGCGTGTGTTGTATATTCCCTTTTCAAGTGACATACAACCGTCCACATCTGATAGACCATTTGTCGTATTTGGGATTTCCGGGTTTCCCACACATCATGGCAAGATTGCGTTACATCAACATGGACAAGAATATTTTTTTGAATCTGTTATAAGCGATTTCACCCCCAAACCCTAACAGTAACAACTTCGGGTTGTAAGGTATGACTTCCCCCATGACTGTTGCCAATCTGTCAAGAGTTAATTTCTATAAGGGGCGTATGCATGGGCATTCCCATATTACGTGATAAAAAAGTGACATCCATAGGCTTACAGCGCAAACATTGCGGATGGGCAGCCCCTCCCACATTTGAAAAGCAACATGCATGGGTAGTAAAGTGGACCAGCCAAAGTCTAGACGAGATTGTTACCTCACGGGGGATCATCAAAGCCTCCACCTACTCCTCAGAGTCCATGGAGCCAAAATCCCACTTCCACTTACCACTGTGATTGGACAGCTCCTGGGTCTTGAAAGATTTTATGGTTTGGTATAATATGGAGGTAACTTTTGAAGTTATCAGCTCTGGTATCATGTTCATCTCAAGGGGAAAGTGGGATATCCTGAATATTTTGCACCTGCTCGTGTAGAGCATGTGTGAGCTGAACGTAATGATACCACTCAGTATTGGGTAAGCCGTATATGTTTTGTAGATCGCAAAAAGAAATAATGCTACCCTCCTTTAACATATTTTTTAGAGCCAGGATTTTGCAGAAGACCCACACTTTAAATATACCTATCTTTGTCATTTCAGGTAGCATCACATTTTTGCCACAGCGGTTGTGCCAATGTGATATTGTCAGCCCACCAGATACCTTTTAGTTACATCCCTCCATATCCATAGAAATTGTTGGTTATGTTGCAGCAATTTCACTTCCCCGGGCGTAAATAACCTGGATCAACGTGGCTCCTTTCATCCATGCTCATTCCGCCTTAATATCTGGTAGTTGAGGGTCACCATGCAACCAATCGATAACCGTCACCAATTGGCTAGCCCATTAATAATGTCAATACTCCTACGTCCCGTCCCCTTTCCTCCATACTTATGGGACATTCCTCCGTCCTGTGGGACGGGACCAGAGCAGTTTGTAAAAGCATCATCATTTTACAAAATGTCTAGTACTTCCTCTCTTTCTATGCGGGGTACGGCACACGGCCGTAACCCCGCCCATCTTAGCTCTGCATCGCCCATCAGTCCTTTTCTCTGCCTGTTCGAGACTGGACACACTTGCATCTGCGGAAGTTTGTCTTCCTTTTTTCCTCCTCTCGGTCTCTCGCTAACGATCGTGTAGTAGTCTATGCCTTTTAAGCTAGACTTCCCGAATTGTTCTTCGTGTCAGCTGCGCTTTCGGTCCGGGCGCTTAAACGTCGATTGGAGTGGTGGGAGGAGGTGTTCCGACCCCATGAGAGAGTGTTTTAAGGGTCTCTTTAGGGAGATATGCCCGCCTGTGCCACCAGTTCCACCTGCGTCTCCGGTGGTTCCACCGGTGCCGCCTTTGCCTGCAGAGCCTCCCCTTCCGCCCTTGCCTCCTTTGTCCCCGGTGGACAAGGTGGTGCCCGACTCGGTTCAGCAGGATCCTGACCTGTGGGATGATGTGCAGGGCGATCAGGACAGCGAAGACCAGCCCCGCTCTATCATAGCTTTTTACGACCGGGTGCTGGACATGATGTGTCTATTGGATGTCCCAGTGCCCGAGGCACCTGCTCCGCAGGAGGGCTTGCTTTCGGGGGCGTTCACTTTGTCTCCTTCCGAGCATACCGGCCTGTTCTTGCAGAAGGACGTTTTGGCCAAGGTCTGCAGAGTCTGGGAGAAGCCACACTCTGGACTTTTCTCAATAAGAAAATTGACCTGCGCTATAGGCTGCATTCTTAGGAAGAAGTGGCCCTAGCATCTTGTCCGCCCCCCTCCTCCACGCTGGTGGCTGCGGCCACTTTGCAGTCCAGGCTTGCAGCATCTTCTTCTACGACGGTTACTCAGGTCCTGGGGAAAGATGACAAGCTTTTCGAGCAGCTACGGAAGGCCAATGCAGAACTGGTGTAAGCGGGGGCGAATATGAAGATGTGGAAAGGTCTGTCGGAGTTCTTGGAGTTCATTCCGGTCGAGAAACTGGAGGACTTTAAGGCGGGATTGTCGGATGCCAGGGTCTTAGCCAGGGTCTGCTGGAGGCCGCGGCCCATCACGTCGATACTTCGGCCCGGGGCCTTATGCTTGGAGTGGATACCACTCGGCAGAATTGGCTGCACGCCACCAAGTTCTCAAAGGAGGTGCAGGACAAAGTGTTGGACCTGCCGTTTGACGGAAAGGAGCTTTTTCGTTCCTCAACGGATGTGGAGCTGACCAAAACAAAGGACAGCTCCCAGACCGCCAAGTCCTTGTCCGTCCTGGTAAAACTCCCTTTTAGGACTCAGAGACCGTTGTCACAAAGCCGGACCCTCCTCTGGTTTCAGGTTGTTTCTAGACCAGAAATCCCGTAGAGTGGATACCCCTTCAGGGAATTCCCGCCGGAGGCAGCAACAGACTCGGTTTTTCTCCTGCTCCTCAGCCTCCTCCTCAGGTTCAGGTGGCAACATCACCGAAAAACCTGCCAAATGAGGGTTCTCCGCGCTCGCACAAGGCCCGGTTGGGAGGACGCATTGCGTCTCATTGGGAGGCGTGGCAGACCATCACTGAGGACCGGTGGGTCTTGTCAGTCGCTCGGGTGGGCTTCCGCATACATCTACCTGCTACCCCACCTTTCAACCCTCCTTTCCAGCAGTCGGGTTCGCCCTCCCTCAGAGCCGAGATTCAGAAATTGCTGGACCTCGGAGCAGTGGAACCCATTCCCCTAGGGGAACGAGGGGAGGGCTTCTACTCCCAACTGTTTACAGTGCCCAAACCCAACCAGGCTGGCCTGCGCTCCATCCTAGACCTTTCCCAGTTCAATCTTTTCCTACCCCAAGAGAAATTCAAGATGATCACGCCCGGCCAGATTCGGTCCTCTTTGCAGATGGCTCAGTGTGTTGGACCTTCAGGATTCATTTATGGAATCCACACAGGAAATATCTCTGTTTCTCTGTGGGAGAGGAGCATTTCCAGTTTCGAGTGCTTCCTTTTGGCCTCTGCCCAGCGCTGCGTGTCTTCACGAAGATGATGTCGGTGATTGCAGCTTTTCTTCGTCTGCAGGGTATCCATGTGTATCCGTATTTGGACGATTGGCTCTTATGCAGCCTTTGCCCGGTGAAGGCCGCGTGCAATCTGCAGTCTCTCCTCCAGCTCCTGTTCCATCTCGGGCTGTCGGTGAACTGGCGGAAGTCTTCCATGACGGTCTCTCAGGACTTTTCTGGGTTTTCGCTGGAACATGATCGACTGCAGAGTTTACCTGACCGGGGACAGAATGGAGGATCTGTTGGCCACGTGTCAGATGTTTGCGCAGTCGGAGAGCATGTTGGCCTGGTGGTTGCAGAGGCTTCTGGGCCTCATGGCTTACTATGACTTGGCCTTACCTCTTGCTCGTCTCAAGATGAGGCGGACTCAGATGGCTCTTCGGAGTTCTTGGCGTCAGGCTGTGGATCCGGACTCCCAAGTTGATATTGATTCCGGCTTCCATGAGAGCGGACCTGGAGTGGTGGTTGTCTCTCAGCAACCTGTCGGTGGGTGTGGGTTTTCAGGACCCAGGCCCGATGCTAACGGACTCCTCCCTTCTCGGGTGGGGTGCAACGTTGGATCTCCTTCAGGTCTCGGACCTTTGGTCGCCTCAGGACAAGATCCTGCACATAAATTATCTGGAGCTTCTGGCGATTTCCCTAGCGCTGAAGGCGTTCATGCCGGTCATTGCCAACAAAGTGGTCCGTATCCACACGGACAATGTGGTGTCAATGTATTACATCAACAAGCAAGGGGGCACCAAGTCTCCCCCCTCTTGTGGACCTGTCCATCCAGATTTGGGGATGGGCGGTTCGTCATGGTATCTGGCTGGTAGCTGTACACATCCCGGGCCAGCTGAACGTTACGGCAGACACCCTCAGTCATCAGACAATGGTCAGTTACGAATGGGAGCTGAAGGCGGAGATCCTCTCATGGAATTTCCAGCGTTGGGGCACGTCGGAGGTGGACCTTTTCGCAACACCGGCAAACAAGAAACTTCCTCTGTATGCCTCCAGAAATTATCTGGGAGCCTCCTCTGTGGGAGATGCTCTCGAGATTCCTTGGCACAACATGAGGGCCTATGCTTTCCCGCCTCTGCCTCTGATTCATCGGACGATTTGCAACCTGAAGAACACGATAAACTGTTCTCTTCTGCTCATAGCCCCTTGGTGGCCGGCCAGGTTCTGGTTCTCAGAACTTCAACACCTGTCGGTGTGTGCACCGATCAGGCTACCGGTGAGTCCCAATCTGCTTTACCACAGGGATCAACAGTTGTGGCACCCCTCCCCACAATCATCCAGCTTGGCGGCATGGTGCCCGAGTTCAGGTCAGTACAACATCTCAACCTGTCTGTTGATAACATGTGCATTATACAAGCAGCCAGGAAACCCTCGACTCGGTCCCAGTATAGAAGCAAATGGCTTAGCTTCTGTCATTGGTGCTTAGACAAACAGCTGGACCCGAGGGCAGCTACGATTGACACTGTGCTGTCCTTCGTATCCCACCTAGCAGAGTCGGACATTCACGTTCTGTCATGCAGAACCTATCTTTCGGCGGTAGCCGCCTACCTATCCACGGACCAATGCTCTTATTCTATGTCTAATCCAGTGATTAGGAGACATTTCGCGTGTTTGACGCGCCTTTATCCCCCGGTTCGCAAACCGCACCCTACGTGGGATCTGAATGTGTTCCTTACAGCGTTGTGCCATAAACCGTTCGAACCAATGGCCACGTTAGACCTCAAGCACCTTTCGTCTATTTTGGTTGCCGTTACTTCAGCAAGGCGTGTGAGTGAGCTCCAAGCTTTGTCAGTGGAGCATCCCTTCTTGGTTTTCCACAAGGATAAGGTGGTCCTACGGACAAATCCTTCTTTTCTGCCAAAGGTGGTCTCTGATTTCCATCTGAATCAGTCTTCTTTCTGAACCCTGCTTCAGAAGCGGAAAGGGTTCTGCATTGTTTGGATGTTAGAAGGACTCTTAAGTTCTATCTAGATCGAACATCGGAATTTAGGAGCTCTTCTCAACTATTGGTGACCTTTGGTAATCCGCAAGGTAGACAAGCCTCTAAGGTGACTATCTGCAGGTGGATCGCTGCTTGCATTACCAAGTCTTACACTGTCCAAGGGTTGCAGCCTCCTAAAGGTATTCATGCACACCTGGTGCGGGGCAAGGCAGCTGCAGTTGCCTTTCAGAAGTATGTCCCCTGGAAGACCATCACAAAAGCGGCTACATGGGCCTCGCCATCGGCATTTTGTAAACATGATTGTCTTGACCTGAGCTCCAGATCCAGTACGGGGGAAAGGGGACTATGGACTAGGAGTAAGGTGGTCACTACGATGAGTAAACTGGTTTTTATTGGGCAGTCTGATGCCCCCTTCACACACCGAGCACTGTAGTGTAGTTGGGGCAGTTCAGGGCTGCAACCCCCCCCTCCACTGAAGCTCTCTGAGAGCCGTATTCACTTTATCAAATTCCGCATTAGGCACTATCGCCTCATTACAAGTTAGCGGTAGCCGCCTACCTATCCACGGACCAATGCTCTTATTCTATGTCTAATCCAGTGATTAGGAGACATTTCGCGTGTTTGACGCGCCTTTATCCCCCGGTTCGCAAACCGCACCCTACGTGGGATCTGAATGTGTTCCTTACAGCGTTGTGCCATAAACCGTTCGAACCAATGGCCACGTTAGACCTCAAGCACCTTTCGTCTATTTTGGTTGCCGTTACTTCAGCAAGGCGTGTGAGTGAGCTCCAAGCTTTGTCAGTGGAGCATCCCTTCTTGGTTTTCCACAAGGATAAGGTGGTCCTACGGACAAATCCTTCTTTTCTGCCAAAGGTGGTCTCTGATTTCCATCTGAATCAGTCAGTCTCCCTGCCGGTCTTCTTTCTGAACCCTGCTTCAGAAGCGGAAAGGGTTCTGCATTGTTTGGATGTTAGAAGGACTCTTAAGTTCTATCTAGATCGAACATCGGAATTTAGGAGCTCTTCTCAACTATTGGTGACCTTTGGTAATCCGCAAGGTAGACAAGCCTCTAAGGTGACTATCTGCAGGTGGATCGCTGCTTGCATTACAAAGTCTTACACTGTCCAAGGGTTGCAGCCTCCTAAAGGTATTCATGCACACCTGGTGCGGGGCAAGGCCGCTGCAGTTGCCTTTCAGAAGTATGTCCCCTGGAAGACCATCACAAAAGCGGCTACATGGGCCTCGCCATCGGCATTTTGTAAACATGATTGTCTTGACCTGAGCTCCAGATCCAGTACGGGGGAAAGGGGACTATGGACTAGGAGTAAGGTGGTCACTACGATGAGTAAACTGGTTTTTATTGGGCAGTCTGATGCCCCCTTCACACACCGAGCACTGTAGTGTAGTTGGGGCAGTTCAGGGCTGCAACCCCCCCCTCCACTGAAGCTCTCTGAGAGCCGTATTCACTTTATCAAATTCCGCATTAGGCACTATCGCCTCATTACAAGTTAGCGGTAGCCGCCTACCTATCCACGGACCAATGCTCTTATTCTATGTCTAATCCAGTGATTAGGAGACATTTTGCGTGTTTGACGCGCCTTTATCCCCCGGTTCGCAAACCGCACCCTACGTGGGATCTGAATGTGTTCCTTACAGCGTTGTGCCATAAACCGTTCGAACCAATGGCCACGTTAGACCTCAAGCACCTTTCGTCTATTTTTGTTGCCGTTACTTCAGCAAGGCGTGTGAGTGAGCTCCAAGCTTTGTCAGTGGAGCATCCCTTCTTGGTTTTCCACAAGGATAAGGTGGTCCTACGGACAAATCCTTCTTTTCTGCCAAAGGTGGTCTCTGATTTCCATCTGAATCAGTCAGTCTCCCTGCCGGTCTTCTTTCTGAACCCTGCTCCAGTACGGGGGAAAGGGGACTATGGACTAGGAGTAAGGTGGTCACTACGATGAGTAAACTGGTTTTTATTGGGCAGTCTGATGCCCCCTTCACACACCGAGCACTGTAGTGTAGTTGGGGCAGTTCATGGCTGCAACCCCCCCTCCACTGAAGCTCTCTGAGAGCCGTATTCACTTTATCAAATTCCGCATTAGGCACTATCGCCTCATTACAAGTTAGCGGGGGTGGTAATAACGTGCTGGTATTAATGTATACTGTTATATTACTGCACCGGCCAACTAAGAGTTTGCCAGGAAGGTGGTGGATTGACCTCTAGCTAAGTGCTGGAGGTATTTCTGGCACCTTACTGGCAAAAATTCCTGGTATTACCGGCACCCATATTACTGGTGCCACCAATAGCGGCAAAATCCCCAATGGAGTGCCATTTGGGCTCCATGAAATGGGGATTTACACCGTCTACCACCACTCATAATCTGGCATTAATACTGCCGGACCGAGTGGTGGTAGCGGTATTTCCGTTTTCAGATATTCCAGCAGATTTATTGCCGGAATACCGGCAAAGGCATAATGAGGCTCTATGTGTAGAGAGTTTTGGGAAATCTGTGTATATCTAGCAAACATCAGAATTTTGAATAGAGCGGCTCTCGCTAGCAATGTGTTCGAAAAAGACTTGCAGTGTTTCACATCATGAGTGAATCCTTCCATGACGGGATGTCGGTTAGGTGTGAGACAATATGAGTGATCCCCACCTACGTATATATGCCCAAATATTTGAAACCGTCTTGCAAGATATAATAGGGGTAATCTGTCATGGCCACCAACTCCACCTTGCAAACAAACACCTCCTCATGCAGTAGTCAGATGTTGCCTGGCCATTCTAAATCTAAAATATATGGAGGCATAATAAGCTGGGGTCATGCGTGGAGCAAGTGGCATCTATCTCATAGTGCTTTGGAAAGTGGGAGGCTGGGGACTTCCTAGTTCCTCCAAGATGGCAGTTAGATTAGCCAGAGAACCTAGATGTGCATCTTGGTCGAGTTGCTGAGAGTGGCTGGCCATGTAAGCCACGCCCAGCAAGAAATGTGTGCTTCGCGTTCTTCTGCCTTGGTAGGCAGCGTGACGCTTATCAACGCTCCACCTGCAAGGGAGTAAAAGCATGGTTAGCAACTTTCATAGACCCGAAAACTGAACCTGGCCCCCCTGCGCTTATCTTAGAAGTCCCGGAGTTCATCTGGATCTGCCTCATCAGCACTTCCACATTGTTCAGCTTCCTCGTTCCTCTTCTTTCTCTTTTTTCAGGTAGTATATTGGCCAGGAATTGGAGTGCGCGCCTCTCCCCTCCTTTTTTACATGTAATTTGTGGTGATCCGGACACCAGAGGCTGCAGCACCGGGGACATTTTTCCCTACAGTGGAGAATCATAGTTATGGTTTTCCCCCTCCCCCTGCTAAGGGTAAGATGTGTGCTCCTGGAGGGGAGTCTTTCCTTGGTCACCTGAAATGAACTAATGATTTCACTACAGCTCCCATAATTCTTAGAGACTGCATTAGCAATTTAATTGGATTCACCTGAAGTGAAAGGCAACACAGCCTCCCTGAAGAGTGTTGGGACACGAAAGCGCTAGGAGGAGGAGAACAGCAGCCCAAATGCAGCATAAGGGATCCAGCCCTGTGAATATTTGAAGGAAGAGAACAGCAGTACCATGCAGCATAAGGGATTTAACCCTGTGAATATTTTTGCAACAATTGGGATCTAACCCTGTGAATATTTTTGCAACAATTGGGATCTAACCCAGTGAATTGGACACTTTGGGATTTAACCCATTTATTCTTTTTCTTTTTTCAGGTAGTATATTGGCCAGGAATTGGAGTGCGTGCCTCACCCCTCTTTTTTTTTTTTTACCTGTTATCCTACAAGATTCACTCCAGCACATGGAAACCTATGAACAGCAGCCTGCACATATTCAGATAATTATATGCGAGAACTGCACACCGTTAAGGCAGCATTCAAAAGACAGTTATCACATGCGTATCGAAACCACTCCATAAGGCATTACATTGTGCCATCAGCAGCCACACTGCTTCTGCTAATTTAAGGACTGCCACAGCCACTCTGCTGCAACTGCTTGAACTTACCATCACAACCCTAAAAGTAACACATTACGGCGCTGCAACGCCAACTGAAGACATTCTAGCTGCATTTTCCAAGCTGCAGCCGGCCTGGGCTTGGGCTGCACTCAAGTAACTGAGGCACAGCAAATTCCTGCAAGATTTGGCACTCGTGCACGCGGTAGCAGGATGGAGAGCTTACCAGTTCAATACAACAGTTGAGCAGGATCCCAGAGGGACACGAAACTAGGGGGACTGAGGGAGGTGGGGAGGAATGTAAGTGCAGGAGTTAACACCTGTTCCCATTCACTAGGTGCAGCTGCACATGCAATACAGATCCACACCTGCTGCAACACAAGTCCCGAGGCTCCTGGCACTCCCACAGAGGCAAGGTAAGCATAACAATGCGAAGCCAAAAGTCAATTCCTCTGCCCGAGCGCCATGGAGACCTCAGACATGGACCAGTTGACCCAGCTGTTAGGGGAACTACAAGCCGAGGTACACTCAGCTCGAGCAGAGACAAATGCCCTACAAAGGGAATTAGTGGTCAATAGAGACTGTACCGAGGATCTGGCCTGACAGCTGCTACTTGCCCACATAGGACAGTCTCCACTGCCTGGTAGCAATCCTCAACTTCCTCCGGTAGCTCATGTTCAAGTGATAATGCCTATTACAGTTCCGTTGGCCCCTCCTGAACGCTTCTCCGGGGACCCCAACAAAATTGCCGTCTTCATGAATCAGTGTCACTTACGTTTTCTCTGCTGGCCAGGGGTTTTCCCTACCGACCAATCGAAGGTAGCCTTCGTTTTCTCATATCTTGGTGGTTGGTGAACCGGGACGACCCCCTACTACGCAATTGTCTTGGATTCCTGGAGAACTTGTTCACCCGTCACACTCGAGGACACGCTTTGGATAACGAACTGCTGTCGCTCCGACAGGGTAATCAAGACCTTTTAGCTTGCATAGCTACCTTCAATAGGCTAGTCGCAGAAACCAATTGCCCTGAGGAGAAGAGAACCACCTTATTTTACAGAGGCCTCCAGGGGGAGTTAAAGGATGTTTTGGCTCAAGTGGTCAACCCCCTTGAGTGTTGCGCAGAGTACATCGATCTGGCAGTGCAATTGGACCATCGGTTACAGGATCGCAAGGCTGATCGCGCACGTTCGGTGGGAAGAAAGTCATATGTTTGTGCCAGAGAAAACCCAGCACGTCATCCCGAGAACCGTTCAGAACCAATGCAATTAGGAGGGGTCCGAAGTCTGCTTACAAAAGCGGAGAGGGAGAAAAGAAGGCAACAGTTGTGTTTATATTGCGGAAAAGCAGGTCATTTCTTGCATTACTGTCCAGTGAAACCACTGAGGAAGACGGTTGGAGCCTTGGAGAAGGAAGAAGGCGAAGGTTACTTGGAAAACTCCAACGCCCGCCAATTGTAGAGGTCAACTTGTCGAGCAAAGAGAAGGAGTCTTGGACCTTGCATCTAGTTGTTCTGTGATCCTGACTTGCCACCCGCAACCTTCCAGAATGCATGCCCTAGAAGCATACTTGGACAGCAGTGCAGTTGGCAACTATATGTATCACAACTTGACAAGACGGATTGGGGTTACTATTTGTTCCAAGCCGGTAACTGAGAATGTCACGGCTGTAGATGGGACCCAGTTGCCCTCTGGACCTGTGACTCAATGCACAGATGAAGTCACGCCCCAGTTCCAGCTCATTCTCGGAATACAAGGAATTGCCAGATCTCCACCTTGTATAGGAAAGAATACAGATGTATGCTAGTACACACTGAGTCCACTATTCTTGAAGCATTTGCATTAATACAGGGCAGGAGAATGTTTTATTTCACATAAATATAAATAGGCCATCCGCATATAGTGATAACTTTTCTTCATGTCTCGTTGGCTACCGGATTCCAGTCCATGTCGCATTCGATCTGAACAGTATCTCAAGCAGTTGGATAACCAAGGTGAACAGAAGAGGGGGAGAGCAGGCATCCCTGTCTGGTTCCTCACTCTAAGTGGAAGGATCTGGAGGTTGCCCTGTTAACTCTGACCTCTTCAACAGGTGTTACGTGGAGCAACTTAATCCATCGGAGGAAGGTATCCCTGAATCCCATTTGTTACATGACTTCCCATGGGCATCCCCATGAAACTGAGTGAAAAGCCTTCTCGAATTCAACAGAGGAGTGGAAGCGGCCCCTGGAGGGTAGAAGCTTGTTCGATCACCAAGTGGAGACACCGGATATTCATGCGACTGCACATTTCCAGTAAGAACCCATACTGATCTGAATGCACCAGCAATGAGATAATCTTTAGTAATTGATTGGCACACACCTTAGCCAGTACCTTGGTCTCCCCATTAATGAGGGAAATAGGTCTGAAGGAGGAGCATAAGTTAGGGGGTTTGCCGTTTTTAGGAATAACCACGATGCTGGCCCGATGTAGATCTGGGAATAGAACACCAACATCTCTACTATCACGGAAAAGCAGGAGTATAATCGTCCGGTTACCCGTGTCTTCCAGAATTCCATTGGAAACCCATTAGTGTCTGGAGTTTCATCAGAGTGAAGTTGTGAGATTGCATCTGTTATTTCCTCCTCTGTAATCTCGGTTTCTAGGTCCAGTCTCTTTTGGACAGAGAGTTGAGGGAACATTACATTATGTAGTAGGTCTGAGTGCACAAGCAGACCGGCTCGGTAGGGGCGCAATACAACCCCTTGTAGTAGTCTGAAAACACCTCAGCTATTCCGATGTCATCCAAGATTCGTTCACCCTCACCATCTGCAAGTTCCCTAATATGTCTACTTTCTTTGTCTCTTTTCAGAAATGCTAGCATTTTCCTTACCTTATCTCCCGCCTCATACATCCTACTTTGTTTATCCCAGTGGGCCTGTCGAGCGATGTCTAGAGAGAGATTGTGAAGTGTCTCTCTTGCTGCGAGAAGCAGCCTGTGCGTTGGGGGGGACCCCGATCTGAGAATTTCCTCCTCAATCCTTTTGGCATCACCCTCAACAAGTTGCATTTGCGTCCTATGTTTTGCCGCGATTAGAGATATTGCCTTCCCTCTAATTACCATCTTATACCCTTCCCAGACTGTCTTGGGGCAGTCGACAAGCCCATTATTAGGAGTAAAATATTCCTGTATTTTGGTAGTTATACCCTCTATTATATTGTGAAAGCTAAGATAATAACTATAAAGATACCATTGTGACTTTTATGTATAGGTCTGCTACCCTTGAGTTGCATGAGAAGCGGTGAGTGGTCCGATATTCCTCTTGCTAGGAACCTAATCGATACCAGTCTATGAGTGTTTTTCCAGGGAATAAAGAAGTAGTCAATTCTAGACATGGATGAGATGGCTACGAGTGGAACAAGAAGCCTCTGTCTTGTGGATGCAAAGTCCTCCTTGCTTCAGTCAGACCCATTGCTGAGGTGAAAGTGTAAAGATCAGAGAGTGAACAAGAATTTCTACCTCAGAGGTGTATGCAATCTGTGAGGGGGTCCATAACTTTGTTAAATTCTCCACCAAGGATCCATAGGTTCGCTTAGTGGGTGATTAGTACATTTTGGATATTGTCTTGGAGTTCTATTGACCATGGCGGAGGGGCATAAACGGCAATAGTGCCAAAAATGTCATGCCGTAGCTCTCCTTGCCATATGGGTCTCTTGAAGAAGCTCCACATCTGGTGTATATCTGTTGATGTTTTGTAATACAAGCCCCCTTTAAATGCTGCAGTTACACAAGCCTTTCAGATTCCATGATGAGAGCTTTAAGTTTCTTCCTTTATTGTCATCCCCATCTAAGCGGCCTGGCAGCCATTTCATATAGGCATGTAATAGCCGGTTACAACCAGACACACCTCCAGAACCAACATTTTCCAGCAGAGGTAAAACTGGTCATATTGATTATATATGGACCTGGCTAGCTGGAAAGGGGCAAAAAACCTTCAAGTCTACACAAGAAGCGAAAGTAACCATAAAGAAGTATGTCTGTCACTTATCACCCAAATCACAGGCACGTATGTCCTCTATTTTACCAACAACAGAAGGAGAGTAAAATGTGGGGACCCTGACATAAAACAAAATCTGACAAAAGAATACCAAGAAATCTCCCATTACTGGAAAAGGTGCTTAATTTGACCAGTGTGGACGATCAGAGCATTTTAGACCCAGCCTCAAAAATGTCTGTAGTATTAGCAGCGTATTTTATTAAATCTATAAAAGTTGTGGCAGAACTGCTGGTGATGAGAGAGATACCTGGTATGATGGGCAATGTAGGGACGCAAAGACCATGCTACTGCGGAAGGGATGGCAAGGTATAGAAAAGGATACAAGATATTCCTTAACAAGAAGAAAACCAATCCAAATTGCTTGAGACCTGGGAAGCCCTTAACAAGGCAGCCCATGAGAAAAGCTCTAAAGATTTATGGAGGATAGTTTCTGAAGGAAATCGACCAAAGAAGAATCCAATTTAAGCAGCCATAACAGAGAACAGTTGGCTAGGGCACATTGTGGGTCTCTACTCAGATAATAGATCCTTTTCGATCAGCAGAAAGCACTAAATCTGGTCGATATCAATCCAGAGATGGCTCCATTCGAATTAACGATTGAGGAGGTATTGGAAGCCATAGGCATGCAATCTCAAAGTAAAAACCCTGGTTCGGACTCTTTTATTGGTAGATTTGTACATGAGTAAGCCTGGTGTATGGGCACCATATCGTCTACTCCACTTCATTAAAACCACCCTCCTGACAAGTAGTGGAGATAGTCCCACTTCTTTAGAAAAGGGAACCCTGTTATACTTCAGAATTACAGGCCAATATCACTAGTGGATGCCAGCAGTAAATGGTTTGGTAAAATCTTCCAATCCAATTGAGAAAAATGGGCAATAGAAAGCAACGCCCTTAGTCATCCGCAGGCCTGTTTCACTAAGGGGGTGAGTACCTTAAACCGGGCATTCTGATTATCCTTGATCTTGAAAAAATATGTGAACATTAATAGCGGCAATATGTATCTACTTTTCGTAGACCTAAAGGAGGCCTTCAACCGCATTCCAAGCACTCTCTAATAATAACAGAGTCTCCCCATGGCTGCTAAATGTCATAATAGAGCTTTATGAGAAAACGTTAGCAAGAATAAGATGGGCATTAGGGGCATTAGGGGGAGAAAGCACTAAAACACTAAAGCACTAAAACGTTCCTGGTTAGCAAGGGGGGTAAGACAGGATTGCATCCTGGCCCCCCACCTCTTTAAGTTCTTCCTTGATGGAGCGTTGAGGGAACTCCCATTTAACACATTGGATGTTCTCGTTCTTGGTATTGACATAATTAGTATCATATTCCTTGCTGATGATGATTGTCAATTTTAATCCCTATGCACAGTTTTTCTATATAGTAGTATGGTTATATACCGAAATAGAATA